>NW_023336277.1:0-1424375 GCF_013340325.1 Aspergillus tubingensis
ATAAAAATCTGCGGTTTCTATTAAAATTAATAATTAAATTAAATAAAAAGTTAAAGATATAATTACTAGCTATTTATATTATAAATATTTATAATATAAAATTAAATAGCTTGTTTTAGATACAGTAGATTATATATAATATTTAATTAAAAATTTTAAAAATATTTTATTTTATTTATAAGATTATTATATTAAGTATCTTATCTGCCCTGGATTTTCTAAGTAATTATTACAGTAATTAATCACTGCTGAGGCTGATAAGTTTATACTAGATTATAAAGATAATAATATATTTCTGACTAAGAATAACTAGTCTTAAAAAGAAGATAATATAATAATAAGTAATATAATTAAAGTATATAATATAATATATAATATAATTTTTATTTATTTTACTGATTATATGTAATCCTGTTTATTTATTTTATTTATTTTATCTTATTTATTTATTTTTATTATTTATATATATTTTTTTATACTTCTTTTCTTTCTCCTCTCATGTTCGATATTCTAGTTTAAATATATTAAATATAATTATTTAATTAGCTCTCATAATAAATTACTATAAATATATAAATTTTAATATAATATTATTAAAACAGTATAATATTATATTAGAGATTCTATAGCTCAGAAATCATAATTTATAGATTAATTAAAAAACTAAGAATCTCTAGTTTATAAATTATAATTACTTAAAATAATATTAGTAAGAATTAGATATAGAATCTAGATCTGTACAGCTCGCTAATTAATAAAAAACTAGAATAAGAATTAAATAATTTATAAAAAAATTAAAAATATTATAAAAGTCTAATATACTAGACACCAGAGGAAGTTTAAAAAAAATAATATTTTAAATATAATTATATAAGTAATAATAGTAACTAAGCTATTATAACAGGACTGGCTTAAAGAATTACTAAAATAAATATTAATAATAATAAATAAATATTAAGAATACAGTATTAAAAGTATTAATTTAAAAACTAAGATATAAAAATAAAAATATAAGACTAATAATATAAAATAATAAAAGATTTAAATATAAAAATTTAGATTTAATAATACAAAACCAGGAATTTAAAATAAACAGAGATCTGAATACATTAATACAGGATTATAAAATTTATAAAAATTTTTAGCTGTGACTAGGAGTGATCTGTATATTTTATTATAATATAAAAGATTTAAGAATTTATTTAAACAGCTAGAATAATCTGAATTATCTCAGTATAAAAAGTATAATTATATTATTTTTATTAAGAAAGAAAAATTACTGGTATATAGAAAAATTTATCTAATATTTAAAAAGAAATTATAGGTATTATAAAAATATATTAATAATTAATTAATAAAAAATAATATCAGACTGTTAAAGTCACCCGCAGAATATAGAATTCTATTTATATTAAAGAAAAATAATAATTTATAATTATATATAGATTACTGACTACTTAATATAATTATAATTAAAAATTAATATTTGTTACTCTTGATCTTGGAAATCCAAGATAAAATATAGAAAATAAAATAGTTTACTAAACTTAATATTATAGATATATATTACTATATATATATCACAGAAAATGAAGAATAGAAAATTGTGTTTAGAATAAAATACAGATATTTTAAATATTTAGTTATATTATTTAAATTAATTAATATATCTGTATTCTTTTAGTAATATATTAATAAGATACTCAGAGAATATCTTAATAAATTTATAATTATTTATTTAAATAATATTTTAATCTTCTTGAAGAGTAAGAAAGAATATATTAGATATATAAAATTTATATTATATAAGTTATGTTTATATCACTTGCAATATAAATTAAAAAAATATAAATTTTATATCTAGGAAACAGAGTTTCTAGGATATTAGATATTTATAAAAAAAGTCTATACTAAATAAATTAAAATATAAGCTATCAAGGATTGGTTCTAATCTAAGAATCTAAAAAAATTATAACAGTTTATTAGATTAATTAATTATTATTAATAATTTATAGATAGATATGCTATTTATATAATACTGCTATTTAAACTTATAAAGAAAATATAGAAATTTAAATAAAAAAAACTATAATAGTATATATTTAAAGATATTAAATACTGATTTATTATATTATCAGTGCTAGTGTAGTATAATCTAAAAAAAAAAATAATTATTAAAATTAATATATTAAATTATGCTATTAATATATATATAATATAGCTAGAAAATAACAGAAAATCCAGATTAATTATATTTTACTTAAAAAAATTAATTCAGATAAAACTTAACTATGATATCCATGATAAGGAATTACTAGTTATAGTAATAATATTTAAGCAGTAAAAGATTTATCTTAAAAAAATAAAATATACTGTTATTATAAAAACAAATTATAAAAACTTAATTTATTTTATAATAATTAAAGAGTTAATTAAAAGGCAGGTAAGATAAGCAGAAATTCTGTTATAATATAACTTCTATATTATATATTATAAGAAAATAGAAAATAAATATATAAATATACTGAGTTATAAATTAAATTATAAAATAAAAGAAAAGATTATCAAGCCAGCTATTCTAAAATAAAATAAAGATAGATTAATTAATTATAATAAAGTTAATCTTACAGTAATACTGGAAATAAATAATAATTTAATTAAATAACTAACTAATACCACCCAGGATAATAAAATATTTTAAAAAATAAATAAAAACTTACTAGAAAAGATTATTATTAATAAAAAAGAATTAATTTATTTTTATAGACTAATTTTAATTTTAATTAATATAAAAATAAAAATTATAATTATATATTATAACAGATTATTTAAAAAGTATTTAAAAGTTAAGAAGACTATAGAATTAATTACTAGGAATTATTATATTTTAAATCTCAGATAAAAAGTATATAATTATATTAAATAATATAAAATATATATTAAAAATAAGCCTGTGAGATACTAATTCTACAGACAGATATAAATATAGAAGATACTATAATAATTATAAAATAAATAATAATTAACTTTGTTAAATTACTATCTAAATTAAAAAAATATAATATTATTATAATTATTATTAATTGCTTTACTAAGTATATCTATTTTATATTAAATAAAATAATAATAATAATAATATAAATAATAGAATTATTTTTAAGAAATATTATTATAAATTACAGGATATTAAAGTATATTATATTAGATAAAAATAAATTATTTACTTTAAAATTCTGGAGATTACTTGTAGATTTTATAGAAATTAAAAAATAAATAATAACAGCTTACCATCTGCAGGTAAATAAATAAATAAAAAAGATTAATCAGATAATTAAGTAATACTTAAGATATTATATTAATTATTAATAGGATGATTAGGCAGATCTGTTATTTATAATATAATTCTTATATAATAATACTAATTATTTAATAATTAAAATCTTATTATTTTATACTAATTATAGTTATTACTTAAGATTCCTAGAAATATTATTAAAGAAATAATTAGTTATTAATATAATTAAAAATATTATTATATTTACAGAATATATACACACTCAGTTATTCTAAAATATTAAATTTATAAATTTATAAAGTAAAATTTACTATGACCACTAATACAAAAAGAAATTTAATTTAAAAAAAAGAAAAAAAATATTCCTGCTTTATTAAAATATTAAAATAAAATAATTAAGCCAGAAACTTGATTACTATAAACTAGGATTATTTATTATTAAAGAAAAAAAAAACTAGTTAATTATAAGTTAAAATTACTGAAATTAATAAATAAAATTCATTTAATATTTTATATCTTATTATTAGAACCTGTGTTAAAGAATACTAGAATTACAGAAAATATAAAAATTAATAATAATATTAAATAAGAATATAAAATTAAAAGAATTCTAAACTATAAGAAAATTAGCAGTAAATTATATTATTTAATAAAATAAAAAAACTATAATATCTCAGAAAATATATAGAAATTTATTAAGAATTTAACAAGCTATTACTAACTTATAAAATAATACTATTAGCAGATAAGTTAAAATTTATCCAGAAAAAAGAGAAACTAATTAATTAAATTAAATTAGAATTAAGCTTAAACACAGCAGCTAGTTCAATACTACTATTTATAATAATACTAATCTCAGTTTTAGATACTGCAGCTCTTTAATTATACAGCTTTTTTTATATTTTATACTTCTTCTACTCTTATTTTTTAAGTTTTTTTAGTTTTTTAATTTTCTTTATATTACAAGCTATAAAATCATTAGCTTGTTTTTATAATAATTACTTTTATTTCTGTAATTAAAGAAATTTTACTAAAATAATCTCTTTTTCTTCTTTAATAAAATTCTAAACTTTAATTAAATATTTTTACTTAGCATTAGAAAATAAAAAATTAAATATTTTATAATAGATACTATTCATCTTAACATACTTACTATAATAATCAGAATTTTTAGATTTAATATATACCTTATACAAATAGATACAATGCTTATAAAAAAAATTATAAGAAAATCTTTATTTTTAATCTGTTAATAAAGATTTTTCTTATAAACAGAAAAACTGGATAACATAATTAATTCTAAATAAAAAAAAATTAGAAAATATTACTGAACAACTCACCTCAGAGAAAGAAAATACTATAGATTTATATTTCTTGAGAACAAGAAATCTTGAAAAAGAAAAAATAATATTATAAATTTCTATTAATTAATCTACTAATAAAACAGATTTACTAGATAGAAAATATTAATAAAAACAGCACTCAGACAAAACTAAACTATTAATAAATATAATTTTAAATTACTTTTATAATACCCAAAACAGCCACGTGCTATATAACTATAATAATATATTATTAATATATTATAATATAACAGCACTATAATCAGGATATATCAGTAATATAAAATAATCTATCAGTAGTATAATATATCATGACAATAATATATAAAGAATAAAATATATAAAAATATTTTTTTATATATTTAACTAGTTCTGTTCTTCATGCTCAATAATACTATCTTTAAATAACTATATATTTAGAAGTTTAGCTACAGAAATATTTATCTGTACTTATTTATAAATAATTATACAGTATTATTCAGTCTTACTTCTCTTCTTTTATCTAAGACTAATTATTCTTAAATAATTATCAGCCTGATACCCTTTTAACTGAATTTAATAATATATATACCAGTGAAACTAAGCTAACAGAGACAGGGAAGTGATCCTAAGATTTGATATAAATATTTTAACTGCTTCCATTTTATTACAGTAAGATAAAAATAATTAATACTATTATAATTCTAATATTAAATATAGTATTTAATAATTAAATATAGTTTGATTATATAATAAATCATAAAATAGATTAAATTTTATTAGATTTTATAATTGAAAAGAAGATAATATATTAAAACAGATTTTAATTATTAAATAAACTGAAACTTTTTTTTAATATTAAAGACTTATATTTATAAAATATATAATCTTCTAAATTTATAATTAACAATTAAAAAATAAATAAAAAATATTAAATAAGCTATAGAAATTATCTATAAAAATCATTTATAAATAATTTTTATTATATATTTTTTAATTATCCAGGAGATACTAGAAGAGATTTCTAATTTTTATTATTATTTTTTATATATATTTAACAGCTTCATTAACAGTCTTAATTTAAAGTTTTTAAAAAAAAAATATTAATAGAAAGTTGAATAATATAAACCAGATAAAAAATATAATACTAGCTTTAAATAATTTTTACAAGATCAGAGTTTATTATAATATTATAAAAATAAATGTCCTAGCTAAGTTAAATCTAGAATTCTAATATAATAATACTGAATATAATATTATTATTACTAGTATTATCAGTAGTTACTCTTAATAACTGGTAAGTAAAATAGTACTTTTACAGAATCTCTAAAATAATTTTAACTAGATTTTTATTAGTATAGAATCCAGATACCAGTTAAAAGCTTAATAGAATCTTATAATAATCTATATTCTCTGTCAGAAAGTATTCAGTCAGAATAAGAAATATTTTTTAATCTAAATTAATCTAATAATTAATTATAATTAACATCCGCCTGCTGTCTGGAAATTTTAATAATAATTAAATATATATCTTCTCTGACAGCTCTAAGAAACACTCTTTAATTTATATTTAATAGAAAAGAGTAGGAATTCAGAAAAATATTAAAATAATAAAATTAATTATTTATTTAAACTAAATATATTTAATAATACAAAACAGCAGGTAGTAGATAATAAAAAAATATAAGATTTAATTAAAAAAGTTTCTTTTATTATAGATAGTGGAAGCCTAGAGATAATATAACAGATATTAATAATATTAATTTACTAGAGAGTCCAGGAATTTTATTTAAAAATAAAATTTCAAGATTAGTACTCATGGGAATACTGCTAATAATTATATATTTATAATAATTCTTTATCCAGTATCTGTTTAATAGTTTACTTAAAAATATATTAGAATACTTATTTCTTATAATTCTTATAAAGATAATAGCTTATAAAACTAATCCCGGAGTTATTAATTACTGGATACTATAAAATATATAAATATATAATACAGAAAATATAAGAAATTCTATCAGAAAATAATATATTTTCTTAAAAATAAGTTTATACTATTACTGTTTTTTCTTAACTAAAGTAAAATAATAGCTTTTAATTTTATATATAAATCTGATTAAAAGTAATTATCTGCTACTAGTTTTAAAAGATAAAGATCTTTTCTAGAAGAGCTGGATATAAAATAATTTTCTGATATCTTATAATATACTTAATATTAAGATTTAGAAAAGAGATAATATAATTTAAGAAACTACTTTCTATCCAGGTATTATCATAATTTATAAAAATCTATAAGATAAAGAAAGAAAGTTTAATAATATTCTTTAAAAATAAATTTAATAATTATAATTAACTCATGATAAGCTATTTATTTATATAAGTAATTAAAAAAAGTAAAGAATAAGAAAAACTTAACTAGTCTAGTATTATTTTATCTTTAAATATATATTAATATAAATGTGATCTATTATATTTATATATATTAAAAATATTTTATAATAGTAAGTTTTTATTAAAGATACTTTTTAATCTTATTTATAAATAAAATTTTATAATATCTAGTAATTATTATATAAAATATCTTTAATATAATAGATAGTCAGGTTTTATCCAATAATATAAGTAAAAGTTTTATAAAGATATTCTATAATTATTACAATAATTATTATTAATAGAATTTATAAAAGCCTTTTACAGATTTTAATAAAATATTATTTAAAATTTTTATATAATTATTGGGAAGTACAGGTTTCCAGATAAATTAAATAAATAAAATAATATAAAATATTATAATCTAATAATAAAGATAATTTATAGTATTTAGATTTATTATAAATACTTGAAGGTCTTTTTAAATTTATAAAAAAAATAATAAATATATTTATTATTATTTAAAATAATTTTCAGAGAGATTTACCAGCCTGTAAAAATAATTTAAAAAATATTCATAATTTATAAACAGTATATAACTAAAATAAAGCTGTAAATATATATATTTATTACTATTTTATATTATAAGAGCAGCTTTTTTCTAAAAATTTAATTTCTGCTACTACCAGAGATGATTTCAGATTAATTAATTAAAAATAAGATAAAGTATATTATTTTTTTCTTTTAACTATTTTTAAAATTAAGAAAATTAGGCTTATATTAGTTATTAAAAAAAATATAAATAGTCAGGATAAATAGTTATTAATCTGAGTATATCTTATCTGTGTTAAGATTTAAAAAAAATAATAAAGAAATTTTAGTACTAAGAATAATTAAAATAGTGAATTATTTTATTTTTGGCTGTTCTGTGGTTAGGTATAAGAAAATCTTATATTTAACCATTAACCTGATGGCAGGTATAAATCTTTCCATTAACCTACCCTACCCTGGCCGTTAACCACTCTAATAAGAATTATATTATTATATTTTTTATAAAAAACTCTATTGAATAATACTACTTACAAACTTATGAGATGTCATTTAACTGTTGTCCCGTTGTGAGGATTTCCCTAGTCCCTACTAGAATTATTATCTATTTTATTATCTGTTTCTTATAAAAATCACAAAGATTTAAAAATAATTATTAGAATACAAGCTCAGTAATTTTATAAAAAGATAAATTAATAAAATATATTAGGCAGATAGAAGATCTCTGAATATAAAAATTTTAAATATTATAAGAATACTACTACCTACTCTATTATTTATTTTCTGTAGAAATCACGGAGATTTAAAGATAATTATTAGAATATAAACTTAGTAATCCTACAGAGAGATAAGCTGATAAAGTATATTAAATAAATAGATAATCTCTAGATATAAAAGTTTCTAACATTACAGAAGATCTGCTTTCTATTCTATAATTTATATTTTATAAAAACCACAGATTTTTAAATATAATAGTAAATTTTTTTATAATTTTTTTTCTACCTTACCAGTCACATGAAGGGGCGAGAGAACGAGATAAATTAAAAAAAATAATATCATAAATAAATATAATATTTATTTATTTTCTAATTTTTATTTTATTATCTGTTTCTTATAGAAATAACAGAGATAGAAGAAAGATTTTTATTACTATAAATACATTTTATCTATTATATTCTTTATTAATTTAACAGAATCACAGGGATTAAAATATAATAATAAAATTATTTTTCTATTTTTTTTTCTTTCTATCTTACCAGCTGCACGGAGAAGTAAGAGAATAAGATATATTTAAAAAGAATAATATCATAAATAAATATAATATTAGTTTATTTACTAATCTCTATATTTTCTGTAAAAAGAATATTATTAATTATAATATTACTTCTCTCTCTTATCTGCTGGCTTAGTAGAATCGCGGAGATTTAAATATATTAATATAATATTATTTTACAAATTTTCTATTTTATTTTTATAGTATTATTATTTTTGTAATCTACTGGCTAGAATATAATCTTTATTTTTTATAATTAATTATACGTATATACACAGACTACTATGTATTAATATTTTTATAAAAAGAAATACTTCTTAAAAGTATATAATTTAAATATAATAAATAATTTTAAATAATAAGTATATTTAATTCAAGCTTTCTAAAATATAAAATATATAAAATTCTTAGAATTTATAATGAAAATATTAATATATTATTCTATATAATGCTTATTAGAGTAGTATTTATTATTATAATATTAATTTTTATAATATTTAATAGAGTCAATTAGGCTTAGTATCTATAAAAAATACTAATCTAATTTAAATTTCTATTATATATATTAATCTGATTAAATTTCTCTTATATATATTAATTATATTCAGAAAAAATACTACTATTTTTAAATATTTCTAATTCTATAGAATAATTAATTAAAAGAATATAAGTTATTTTATTATATTTTCTATAAAAAATTCTATTGAATATTACTATTTATAAATATATCAGACATCATTTAACTATTGTCCCGTTGTGAAGATTTCCCTACTAGAATTAGAAATTTTATATTAATTATATAAACCGCAGTCTACTGAGCTGTGTTATAATTTTTATAAAATATATATTCTATTAATATTCAAGATATTAAAAATTCTACTAAAATCATGAGATCAGGATAAAAAAAATTTTTTCTATATTTTCTTAACAGCTGGTCCATGACAGGCAGTTAAGATCTGAAAACTTATTATTATTATAATATAAGATAACTTAACGTTGCTTGCCGGATTGACGTAGACTCAAAAGAACTGATATACTTTCTTGGACGTTCTCCTTGGGTGACAGTTCTAATAAGTATAACATTCGGATCCTTAGGAGACAAGGAACCCCTTACAATTTTCTAACCTAGCGCTGCCGTAGTGGCTTCATTACATAAGGCTAGAGGAATACAATGAGAATATCCCTATGGACATTAGCCCATAGGAACTCCTTGCAGCTGGAAGGGATGCAGCGCTTTTTTTTATTAAAAAAAAAGTTTTAAATGAAATATAGTCTCCATGGGTGTTTCAATAAATAGAATTAAATAGGGTTAATAGGGGCCGCACCTGGTCTCTTATTGACCTCTGGGTTTTCGGCTCATGTAGATCATATATACCACGCAAGTTAGGAAGCTGCTATACAGTTTCTCCTAGGCAAGTAGTGCTAGATTTGGGGGCTATCGGGAGCTGATAGTTTGTATATTATGACACTTCTCTGTTCCTGGACGGCGGTAATTGAGAACTTTCGGAACTTGAGACTAATACAGCAACTTGATATTTCTGTTGCCACCTGCAAGGACGGGCGGAGACCACACAGTTTCATATAACCCATCATGTCCATGGCCTAATTGGTAGAGTATACAGCACAATAGGGAGAGCAGTTGACATTTTAAGGGTCAGTATAACTCCCTGGAGATCACTATCATATCGTCAAATTGATCACGTCACAGAATTCTGAAATCGCTAATAAAGGAATCGGTGTCCCACGTGATTCTACCTTATCAATAGCGCGACAATCCGTATCAGGGCTTTCATATTTGGCCGTCAAGTATACTCTGCGAATTCACCCATAATACACTACGCAGCATGAGCAAATGTTCAATGACACCCTTCCTTCTACGTATGCCGGCTGAGATCCGGCTTGTTATCTACAGGGAAGTCCTTGACTTCGATTACGGTTCTGGACAGCCTAGAGTTATCACAGTTACTAGTTCAGGTCTCCAATTTTGTCCACATGCCCATTCTTTAACACTCGTCTGTCGTCAGATACGCGACGAAGTTTTGGATTACATGTACGCCGAATATCCGCTGTATTTCCGACACTCCTTCGAGCCGGTAAGGATGGAACTATTCCTAAACGGTATAAATAAGCGATTGCTCGGTCGAATACGTCGCATATGGTTTGAGCTGGTCCTATTCGTCCATGAAGAGCCAGGTATTCGAAAGCACCCCTTGAAGATATACGAGCTGGCAAGTCGTCGGTTAAGAGAAAACCTACCGCGTCTGGCAGGCATAGATTTCTTTGTTGACCCTTTCTTCTCAATCGATAACTGCTACCTCACCCAAGATGGAGCTGAGGTCTTCGCTCGGTTCATGGCTCGTCTACAGAGCGTTGTTGGGTCTTCTATACAAGTTCATTACAGTAAGTAATTTCATGATAAGTAGATATATGCTAATACTCCCGTCCTTCCCACCAATAAAGGCAGCGACTTGGTGTGGAGTAGATAATAGACCCAGCAGAGTTCGATTATGGACAAAGTAAATGTCCGGATACTGAAACTATTAGCTGGAGACAACTTCTATTGACGACTCGCACGGTGCAGTATTGGGCATGTTGGAATATGCATGCCACCTGGGATCTCTTAATGGATGGATTATTTTCTGAAAATTCATTTTAGAGTCTATTACCAGCATTAAATATTAATAAGTTTGTTATTAATCCTTTTACTGTATTTAGTACCAATATCATAAATGTATATTGATTATGGTGATAACGATATCTGACTGATCTAGTTTAACAGATTGTAGAAGAAGTTTAGAATACTTTCGAAAATATATCAAGAAGAAGTGAAGGCTCCCAAATACTAGAATTAGTTATCAATTATATTAAGATAATATAATTAATTACGCGATACCTGATTGACTACAGGTTTTTTTTTATATATATCATAATTTTGTAACTGTCAATGTATTCTGCTTTCCTGTCTCTTGCTATAGTTTATTATATCGTTCACGGTATTAGTCTTTCTAAATTGCAGCGCGTATTGATCCAAACATTTACCGTGAGCTCTAGAGATTTGGTAGTATTCAGGGCTATATTTCTGCTTCAGCTAATAAAGTACCTGTATAGCTAGTACCTTACATATCAGGCTCGATCAGGTATGAGAATATGAATCAAAGTGAATTGAATTCGAAAAAAGGATATATAGTATATGTGGGATATAATACCCTTCAGTCCTGCTACGTGGACCATGAAGATTTGGATGATAGTAGGCTATTGACCTATATATGATTATATGGCGAATGACAAAATAAACTTTATTTCCTGAGCGAAGATAGACCCTCATGTCTCTGTGCTGATAGACAAGCAGGATTTCACATATAGATGTTGGCTTCACTCATTTCCCAGTTCTCATGGCAATCATTTTTCTCTTCATTTGGAACGCCTGGCACCTGCCCAGGCTCGCGGAGACACTCACGGCTCCCTTTTTAATATTAAGACACAAACCTCAAGGTCTATTGTATGTTGATCAGACCATCTGTGCGTACGCGCCATGGCTATAGCTTATCTCTGTCATGTGGAATGGGTCAACCGTTTTATTGCATAACAGAGCTGTTCAGGATTAGCCGCGTCAGGCCGCAGCCTCGGAATCTCCAATTTATTATTCTTGGGTGCCATTGACATACTCATTCCTTCGTGACATGGCTAACCCGTAGCTCTGCAAGGGGCTTCGGGCTGAACCTACTCTGACCGAGATAAGTGATACGCAGGACGTACGGAAATATGATACTGATCAGAAGGCTTCTGAGCTCAAGTGCAGATACCTTTGATCAAAAACGGACAGGTGCATTCATACCTATGGCTAAGGTGTATTGCCACATAATGATTCACCTGCTGCGAATTACGTTCACCACCATTAGCGATCACATTTTCCGCGTCACGCCACCAGCATTCATGGGCATTGTATCTGAAGGATCTGGTGTTGACGCAACTCTGCATTGATGGCCTCACCGGATCACAAGAACAGTATAATTACGGTATTGATCTCCGGTAAAAACTAACAAGTGAGCCCGCTAGACGACTTTTTCGCAAGTTTCGGCCTAGCTGAGTGCTGCACGCTCTACTGCTAAGACGCAGGGATAGAAGTCCGAGAAGAAAAGTCTGACTAGCCGATCCTGCATCTGGCTGTATTTGGCATTTTGATCATCCGCAAATATTGTACTTTTGATCCTAACGTATGTATAAGTGTCCGGTATTAGCCTGACTGGATACTATATGACTCGCCCCCAGGGATCCAAGTGCTTGTCTCTTATCTGCGTCTACCATAGTCCGCTATTTACTTCAGAAGCCCAATATAATACTTTATATATATACTTGCTACCAATATCGCGGCGAAATGCTAGGCCCTTCCCAAGTTCGTGAAACAATCATCGGTTCGTGGAGGCTGGACAGTTTTGTGTCCGAGCCACTCAGTGGGGAGGAATCATACAACCAGTTTCCATTTGGCAAAGACGCGCAAGGATTCATTATCTACACCGAAGATGGATATATGTCAGCGCATCTAATGAAACCTGGAGCACCTCGCTGCGCAACAAACGGGTTTCTCGAGGCGCCAAATGATGAGTTAGGCGTGGCAATGAAACACTTTCTTGCATACGCCGGACGGTTTGAAATTCACGAACAGGCTGATGGCTTATACCTAAGACACAACATAGAGGTCTCTTCCTACCCTGATTGGCTGGGCACAGTCCAGGAAAGAAAGGTATGGCTTAATGGTGATGTCCTGAAGCTGCAGACTGTCAATGTTTTAGAGGTGGAAGTAAGTATAATACCCACATTTTACTTCATATTGCTTACAGGTGATGGCGGAAAGGGCGTCCGGCAACTCTGGACTCTAACATGGAAAAGAACCGTCGAATCGCCTCATTGTTAGGCGACAGAAGTACTTGGTGCAAGAGGAACAATGGCATAAGGTTTTGGTGCATATTATCAGGAAAGAAGCGATCCATGCGCGATTCATGCAGAGAGCGTTGGTTAAGATAGGCTATACAGTTCGAGATTGCTGTCTGCTTAACAGGCTTGCAATGAAAATCTTAGAATTTGCGCTCTCGGTATGATAGGGATAATTTTTTTTCGGAAAGTAGGAGCAGTCAACCAAAGCTTTCTCCAATTGTTACTGTGTCTGGCGAAGTAACTCAATATTATAGCATGTCTTGGGCACGAGTGCTACTTAGCTCCAGTAGCTGTTCATTTAATCGTCGACAAAGCTTGGTACAAAGTTGTAAGTACGTGAGATATGTACTACTATTGTGATCAGACGAGGGTTTCATTGGCATGGACTGAGCTTCTACTAACTTTCCCTTGCGTACAAAAAGACAGACATGCCTGCATAGTCACGAACGCAGTGCATCCGTAGCTAAGTTATGCCAGCTGTGCAATTCGACTAACTATTTGTCGGTTTCATGCATGAGTTTCCCCCTAGGGTGAAATTATTCCAAGAATGACGGAAGATGAGGATGCTTTGTCATCCACAGATCCCGTTTCCGTAATTCAAAATAAGGGTAATAGCTCTCCTATTTAACAAGCGCAAGATAGTAGCTGTAGTGGCAAATAGTTTTACGCATTGGCCTTCTTAATCTTTGTGTCTGTTGCCCCCGAACAGCATTGGACAAGCTTTCGTTTCCGACATGGATGCGTCATGTTATTCTATCTTTTCGTAAAGTAACATAGTGCAGCAATTTTAGCATAGTAGACTGAGCATTTACAGAAGATATGCTGAAAGCCCTAACTTAGGCTTTTTTCACGTAGTTGACGGTAACACCAGACGACTCCGATAATATAGTTGTACATGTCAAAGTACTTCCGTTCTGTGTCACTTGTGGCCAAGGTTTGGGAAGAAATAGACCGCCTTATATAATTAAGTTCCTTATCTGAATCCTTACATACAATACAGCCCATTTCATTTACAGACATGTACCAGGAGCGTGACGAAGATGCACCAAGATATATCTGGTATTTTATATGATTATGCTTAGTGTATGGGCAGCACAGCCGAGGCTATTACTTAAACTGGATTGTCCCTTACAGTTCGCTATTTGCAGATTATTGGAAGGTATTGACGCTTTCATACTGAAAACCGAGTTGATACAAATCAACCAATGACGCTATTCGGCTATACACCTACCACTTTGGGTGAACTGCAGAGGCTGAAAGAAGGAAAATCGGCATTTAAGGTTTTATTAATTCGATAGCAGTGGCAAACACGATCAGCGAACATGCTGAAGCGCTCCTGTTGATGTGGGCCTACTATCATATAAGGGCGTCTGCATAGTGTGAGAGATGAGGAGCCTGCACTCTAGTCACAAGTTTCTTCAAAGCCAGAAATTGCACACCACAGGACATCTATGAAGAATGAGAATTAACTTGTCTCCAGCTAGCGTACGCATTGTGGAGGTTGTTCCTTGTGACGGCCTGCAAAACAATTGGAAGTACATCCCTACCACAGTTTAGGTAGAGCTTATAGATCGTTTGACGCAGTCCGGATTACACACAGTTGAGATAATGTCTATTGTGTCTCCTTCAGCTGTACCGCAGCTAGCAGACTTCCAACAGTTACTTAGTCATTTGAAGATCAGCCAGCTACTAAGAAGGCCCGACTTTCGGCTTCCAGTATTGGTGCCTAACTTAAAAAGCTTCAATATTACACGCTAATATGGTGTACACGAAATGGCTGTCTTTGTTAGTATTATAGACAGATTTCTAATAAGGAAAATTCAGGTATTGGTTATACCACAAAAACTGGTTCTAGATTTTAAATTTCTAGTATAATATAAATCTAGCACCCAGGATTTCAGTACTAGTTTTTAAATATTTTTATCTATTCTATTTAATTTTATATTAGGTTTTAAACCTAGTTGAGAGATACTTTAATACTTTTCTAGTAGAAAAATCTTCACAACAGGACAACACTTAAATAATATCTAACAAATTTAAAATTAATATTATTTAATAATACTTAGTATACAGAATATAATAATATAATTTTTATTCTTTCAATTAATTATCCTGTATAGTTATAAGTATTTGAAATGAATAATATTCATTTAAATTTAGTTAATATATATAGTTAGATAAATATATAATAAAAATTTAACTTGAACAAATTTTTTTATAGATACTAAGCCTAATTTGATCTATTAAATATTATCAAACCAAATATCAGAATAATAATAGATCATATCTATTTATATATATCAAAGTTTTGAATTATTTTATATTCAAAGTTTATATTTCTTTATAAATAAATTATATCTTTAAAACTATATCACAGGTATTAGTTAGAGTGGTTAACAGCCAGAATAGGATAGGTTAATGGAAAAATTTATACCTGCCATCAGATTAATAGTTTAATATAAGATTTTCTAATATATAACCACAGAACAGCTAAAAATAGAATAGTTAATTATTTTAATTATTCTTGATACTAAGATCTATTTATTATACTTTTTTAAATCTTAACATAGATAAGATATACTTAGATTAATAATTATCTATCTTAATTATTTATATTTTTTTAATAATTAATATAAGATTAATCTTCTTGATTTCAAAGATAATCAGAAAAAAAAATAATATATTTTATTTTATCTTTAATTATTTAATCTTAAATTATCTCAGATAATAATTTAAATTAGATTTTTAGAAAAAAACTGCTCTTACAGTATAAAATAATAATAAATATATATATTTATAATTCTATTTTAATTATATATTATTTATAAATTATAAATATTTTTGAAACTATTTTTTCCTGGCTAGTAAATCTCTCTAAAAATTATTCTAGATAATAATAAATATACTTACTATTTTTTATAGATTTAAAAAGCTTCTAAGTATTAATAATAGATTTAAATATTATAAATTATTTATATTATTAAATTATAATATTCCATGCTATTTTATTTATTCAGTTTATTTAGAAACTTATATTTTTAATAACTATAAATATAAACATTTTAAATAATATTTATTAAGATTTATAAAAGACTTTTACAGATTCTATTAATAATAATTATTATAATAATTATAGAATATCTCTATAGAACTCCTATTTATATTACTAGATAAAACCTGATTATTTATTATATTAGAAATATTCTATATAACAGTTGCTAGATACTGTAAAATCTTATTTATAAAAAATTAGAAAATGCTTTTGAGAAAAGCTTATTATTATAAGATATTTTTAATATATATAAATATAATAAATTACATTTATATTAATATATATTTTTAGAAATAAAATAATACTAGACTAATTAAATTTTTCTTATTTTTTATTTTTTTAATTACTTGTATAAATAGATAACCTATTATAAATTAATTATAATTATAAAATCTATTTTTAAAGAATATTATTAAACTTTTTTTTTATTCTATAGATTTTTATAAATCATGATAATATCTGGATAGAGAATAATTTTTTAACTTATATTATTCTTTTTAAATCTTAATATTAAATATATTATAAAATATTAGAAAATTATTTTATATCCAGCTTTCTTAAAAAAAATCTTTATTTTTTAAGACTAATAACAGATAATTATTTTTTAATTAAATTTATATATAAAACTAGAAGCCATTCTTCTACTTTAATTAAGAAAAAACAGTAATAGTATAAACTTATTTTTAAAAAGATATATTATTTCTTAATAAAATTCTTTATATTTCTTATATTATATATTTATATATTTTATAGTATCCAGCAGTTAATAATTCCGGGATTAATTTTATAAATTATTATTTTTATAAGAATGATAAAAAATAAGTATTTCAGTATATTTTTATATATATTATTAAATAAATATTAGATAAAGAATTATTACATATATAATTACTAATAATATTTTTATAGATATTAATCTTAGAATCTTATTCTTAGATAAAATTCCTGAGTTTTCTAGTAAATTAATATTATTAATATTTATTATATTATTTCTAGACTCTTACTATCTATAATAAAAATAATTTTTTAATTAAATATTATATTTTTTATTATCTGCCGCCTACTGTTTTATACTATTAAATATATTTAATTTAAATAAATAATTAATTTTATCATTTCAATATTTTTCTAAATTTTTATTTTTCTTTATTAAATATAGATTAAAGAATGTTTCTTAAAATTATTAAAAAAATATATATTTAATTATTATTAAAATTTTTAAATAATAAATATATGTTAATTATAATTAATTATTATATTAATTTAAATTAAAAAATATTTTTATTTTAACTGGATACTTTCTGACAAAGAATATAAATTATTATAAAGTTTTATTAAACTTCTAACTAGTAGCTGGATCTTATACTAGTAAGAATTTAACTAAGATTATTTTAAAGATTTTATAAAAATATTATCTTATTTATTAGTTATTAAAGATGACCACTAATAATATTAGTAATAATAATATTATATTTAATATTATTATATCAGAACTCAAGACTTAACTTAACTAGAATATTTATTTTTATAATATTATAATAAATTTTAATTTTATAAAAATTATTTAAAACTAGTATTATATTTTTTATCTAGCTTATATTATTCAGTTTTTTATTAATATTTTTCTTTAGAAACTCTGAATTGAGGCTGCTAATAGAACTGTTAAATATATATAAAAAATAATAATAAAAAACTGAAGATCTCTTTTAATATCTTCTAAAAAATAAAAAGATATATAATAAAATTATATATAAAAAATATTTATAAATGATTTTTATAATTTATTTAATATTTCTTATCTACTTTTCTAATTCTGAATTATAGATTTAAAAAATTATATATTTTATAAATACAAATTTCTAATACCATGAGAAGTTTCAGCTTATTTAATAATTAAGATTTATTTTAATATATTATCTTTTTTTTAATTATAAAATCTGATAGAACTCAATCTATCTTATAATTTATTATACAATTAAATTATATTTAATTATTAAGAACTTTATCTAATACTAGAATTATAATAATATTAATTATCTTTATCTTATTATGATATAATAAAAGTAGTTAGAATATTTATTTAAATTTTTATATATATATATATATTTTTTTATTTCCTGCCTGTCAGAGAACAGTAGATCTATAATTTATAAGATTTATAATATTTATAATAACTTCTTTAATTATCTTAACTAGTTTATTAATTAGCTAGCATGGAAGTAGATATTCTAGAAAAAAAGATTCTCTAATATTTAGAAAATATATATTAAAAATTTTATAAATATTATTATTAAATTTACTAGGTTAAAGATTATATTTATATAATTATAATAGTTCTAGATTTTATATTAAAATTTAAAAAATTCAAGAAAAATACCTGGCTAGATAATAATATTAATTAATATTTTAAATATTAAATTATCTTTAAAAAAATTTTTATTTTTATTATTAATATATTATTTACAGTTTCTAGCATACTCGGGTCTGGATAAGATTTTTTATAATATTTTAAAGTACTAGAAGCTCTTATTTTTTATAATAATATTTAAGTATTTCAAGATTTATCTTAATATTAAAAATATATAAATTATTAAAGACTAGATAAATAAATTAATTATTTCTAAAATTATATTTATATTAATAATTATCTAGAAATTACTAGATATTCTGATATTCTTATTTACTAGAAATTCTGTTATAATCAGTTTCTAATTCTCTATTACATAGTTAAGGACTTTCTAACTGTTATAATTAATAATATTAATATTAAATATTTTTTTAATAATTCTTAGAATATTTATTATTATTACTAAAACTACCTGTATCCTGAGATTATTAAAGCTCTTATATTCTAGATATATACTGATTATTTTATTATTATTAAAAAATATCAGAATATTTCTAATAATCTTTTTCTAGATTCTATTATATTTACAGCTGAGGATTAAAAAGATAATAAGTTTATAATAATCTTTTATATTAGTAAGAATGAGGATATAGACAATCTTAATAATAATTTTAAAAATAAAATATTATTAAAAAAAGAATTAAGTTTTTTTTTAATTTAATAATATCACATGTACTCAGGTATAGATAAATACTTAAATTATATAATTTTTTTACTATCATGACCACCGACCAGGATAATATAAAAAATAACTTAGATAGTAATTTATATATTTCTCTTTAATAATTTAATTTAATTATATTCAGATTTCTAGTATTATCTGTATAAGTCTAACACGGGAGTTACTAGGCTACTGGACTGCTAGCTACTAGCTGTTATTATTAACTAAAAAATAAAATTATTAATTAATAATTAATCTAATTAATATCTGTTCTAATAATATAGTAATTAAAAATATATTACTACTAATATATTATTTCTGTAAAATCTCTGTATAAATTATTAATTAATTTATAATTATTAATCTTCTAAGTATATCTGATCTTTCTAACCTATAATTAAGATCAGTTAAAATAATCTCTTAATCTTAACTTATTTTTAACTGTATAGTTAAGAGGATTCTTATACCTTAACCTAACCATCAGGTTACAGTTAAGGTTAGGTTAAGGTATAACGGTCAGGTATAACCACTCTAGGTATTAGTATACTATGAATGTTAAGATTCTTATATCTATTAAAAAGCTTCAACTATATATTATTATTATTAAATATTATTACAATGAATAATCTTATTACAGTTCTTATATTTAAGTAATTTTTTTTCTATAAAAATATAGAGATTAATAAGTAAACTAATAATATATTTATTTATAATATTACCTTTCTTAATATATCTTACCTTCTTATCTGTCTATATAATCAATAAAATGGAAATAAGAAAAATATAAGAAAAAAAATAATCTTATTATTATATTTTAGTCTCCGTGATCTCGCTGAGATAATAGATAGTACAATAAATAATAATAATTATTATAATACGAAAAAATCTTCATTTTTTTAGTATATTTTATTATTGTATTTCTTTATAGGACTACTGAACTTATATTATAATTATTCTTTTTAATCTTTATAATTTCATGGTATTAAAAGCCTTTTAATCTTTTAATATATTTTATTATTTTATTTCTTCATAAAGCTGCTGAGCTTATATTATAATCATTATTCTATTAGAAATTCTTTATTTTCTTTATATACTTTATTATTTTGTTTCTCTATAGGACTACTAAATTTATATTATAATAATCATTTTTTAAATGTTTATAATATTTATAGAAAATAAATAGTAAAGTGGGCAGTAGCATTCTTACTAAATATAGTAAATAGACAAGCCGGGTAAGCTTTATGGGATCAGCTATTCATCTGTTCAAGCTTCAAGCTTTAAGTAGCTAGACTTGGTTCAGGGTTAGCCTCTATTACTTGATAAAAAGACTTACCTGTGAAGATTTAGAAAGACTTACTAAGAATAAACTTATAAGAATATTCTTTTAACATTTCTTGTTCTCAAGAAATATAAAGATATATATTTTCTCATATATAATTAATAATAATATAAATAATGATTATTTTTCCTAAAATTTAGTTATAAAACAACTGTTAGCTATAGCAGAAGTACTATTAGTTTATATATTTCTAATAATCTATCACTACTCCGGCTGGATTATTAAGATATTATTTTATTTTTTAATAATAATTTTTTTAATATCATGATTCATTCTTTATAGATTAAATTCTAGATTTTGTATTTTGGATTAATAGATTATACTAGATTAATAATTATATTATTACATCTTATAGTTTCTACAGAAATTATATTTATATATATATATATCATAATCTTACTAATTACAAGATAATTTATAATTCACCTGTCCAGGCTATTGATTAATTAATTAATTATTTTAAAACATTTTTTACTAATATTATGATTTATTGATTATGAATCATATCCTGAATTATCAGATTCTAAATCATTATATTATACTCTAAGTCTCTAATAATTTTTATTGAATTAATAATTCAGATAATATTATATTTAATAAGAATTATTAGACTATTCTCTAACTAATTTCAAAGACTGATATAGAAATTGATACTGAAATCCTGAGAGCTGGATCTATATTATATTTAAAAGGTCAAAGTCTAGAAACAGGTTTTGTGGTTCAACTAATATCTGCATTTTTTTTTAATAAACTATGGCTGGTATAGTGTATGTTTTTCTCTCCCTTTCTATTACTACTTCTTTTATCACAGCTTTCCAGTATAAATATGCTTCACCTCAGACTAATTTTACAATGGAGTCTGGAATCATAGCCCTGTTCGTCATCACCACATATGGTTTCATGTATTTAATTATAAAAATTTACACCAAGGCCACCAAGCAGGCTGGCAGTGGTTGAAAGTTGATGGATAGAGTTTAAGGAGAAATTTTATTAGTACTATGTCTTGCTGGGGTAGCAGGCAATAATATCTTGCTAATCCTAATCCTTGACACGGTTATGGACCTTCAACGGAGAGAAATAAACATTAACATTTCCATTTTAGTGTTTCCACTAGCTTTTCTGATTTACCTGGCTCCTCAGATTACTCTATTTCGCTGTGTTCTAATTCTAAATCACCATGCATAGTTGCAACAACTTCAGATATGCCACATAATAGTACAAGCAGAAATACTTCTCAGGATAGTAAGCATGTTTACATTGACAAAGCGGTTAAGTATTAACTATATATTAGTACAGGATTCGCTCCTTCATCATTACAAATATCCTCATAGTTCCGATTAAATAGGGGCTGAAGCAATATCATGACTAATAGCAATAAGGGTAGAAACTAAGAGGATAATACTACTGCCCAAGATCCCATTATGGCCCATCTCAATATACTAACAACAACTTGGAACTTTACAAATTGTGTTCAGAATATTACAGGTTTGTAAACGTGCAATCTGTCCCCTCACCCGTCTATATTCAAGAGATTTGAAACTGCTGCCACACACATCTGTGGATTTTCCAGCAGATGCCAGTGGCCCACATTTTCTAGCAGTGTCAGCTGCACGTCTGTAAGACGCGCTATATAAATCTCCTGACAAGTGGCCAGTGAACTAACAGCATCCTCCGCGCCGGTGATGAGCCGAACGGGGCATTTGATATTTTTCGGATCGAACAACGGGCGTTCACCTGACCGCGCCAGCGCCACACATGCCTTGGCGTATCCTACCGAGTCTTGTCCCAGTAATGACATGCGAATAGCCGCGATTGCTTCCGGTTTCTCCTTTTGTGTATTGCGTGACGTGCCGCCCGCCACGATGGCGTCCACCACGGCCGCCATGCCCCGCGCTCGTACCAGGCCTGCCCGTGCCAGAGTCGCCTGTACTGCAGTCGACGGGAGAGGATGTGGCGGCGGGCCCATCAGGATGAGTTGCTCGAGAGAGATGTCGGGATGGTCCTGCACCAAGGCTAATGCAATCAGCGCACCTAGGGAATGCGCCACGACGGTGATCTTAGCCTCGAGCAGCCCGAACTCCCGTATTATACTGTACACGTCGTTCGAGAACGATTGCACAGTTAAATCGTTCAGTGCACTTGTTGGGGATAGCCCGTGTCCTTCGAGGTCCAACAGATGGAGACAGTGAGTCGCTTGTAGCCGGGCGACTAGAGGGTAAAAGTAGGCAGATGAGGCCCCCAGGCCGTGGATGAAGAGGACTGAATCGCCGTCCAGATTGCCAACGCGTTGGTAGAATAAAGGCTTACTGTTGAGCAGAGTGAGGCCGACATTGGCTGGTGCCTTCTGGTTTGCGGTTGGAATGTGTACGTGGGTGGCCGAGTCCACTGGTGTGCGGTAAGGATGGCCCACGCTCGGATCAGCGATGCGGTTAGTCAAGGTTCCCAGGCCGGTCACACTGACGGCAACCTCATCCCCGGGCTGTAGAAACTTCATGGGCCGGAATCCAAAGCCGACACCGGCCGGAGTGCCTGTGGCTAGGACATCCCCGACCTGGATGGTCTGCGCGGAACTGATACTAGCAATGAGGCGCGGTATGCTGAATATCAGCTCAGACAGGGAGGCCTCCTGCCGCTTTTCCCCGTTGACGTAGGTCTGAAGAGTGAGTTTGGCGGGAAGAGCGTCGGCAGGGACAGCGATGGGCCCCATTGGACAGAAGGTATCGGGTGACTTGCCCAAGAAGAATTGCTTATGGTCACGCTGGCGTTCCCGGGCCGTCATGTCGTTGATGATTGTATAACCCCAGACGTAATCCATAGCGGTGGACTCGGAAACTTGGAAGCCATTCTTGCCGATGATGACCCCAATTTCACCTTCGTAGTCGACGGTGCTGGTAAAGGAGGGGTGTGGCCAGATAGGGTCACCGCTGGCGATGATGGATGTCGCTCGCTTGGTGAAGATCACCGGATGCGTAGGCTGGTCAACCTTGTCACTCGCATCGTACCCTGAGGCGTTGAATTCTCGTGCATGTTCGGCGTAGTTCTTTCCCACTGCCAGCACATCTCGGCCGGACAATGGGGGCAAGAGCTTGACGCGCGAGAGAGGCAAGGGCTCTTCGTCGGGAAACGGGGCAATATGAGGTACTCCCGCTTCAATGACCTGATAGAGATTGGCCAGGGGAGCACCAGATCGGAAGGAGAGAGGGGTGATAGTCGCAGTCTCGAGGTCTAAATGACCGATGCGAGGATTCTCCGTGCTGGGATCAAGGTAGGCTGCATAGTTGACGTTTGAAGTCATGGTGACTAATTATTTGATCCTACAGGAGAATATGAAGCATAAGGATATTTGATCATGTTGAGGTGAAAGGAAGAAGACAAGTCTTCGCTTTATATGTAACATGCTCCGTCTCGTGCGGGGGATCGTCACGGTGAACCACAGTCTACTATCTCCGTTCCCGGATGCGGGGTATACGGGGTATATCTCCGCTGGGGATGAATTGATTGGATTACACCTCGGAGAAGCACAAGGGCATGGGTGATGTGAACTCCGATTATCCCGAATCATGTGTCAGGGTTCTTGAGACCCTCCGACAAAGCGTGGGGGCTCTTTGTACCGAACATGCACCTCCTTCGTTTTCCCAACCCGTAGCCTCCGTCCCCAAGTCTTCATAATGGCCGCTGAATGAAAACGCCAGAATTGCCAGGAACAGTCTTCCCCTACAAAACTTCGGATGACTGTGCTTCCTCCGGGGTGCTCGTCAAGATAGTCCGTGCAGTCGTAGACAATGTTGTCCACCACGATCCAGTAGCGTTTTCGTCTCAAGTCCTGGGTCATCCGCTGTTGATGAACACAAGCTGCTGAAATGATTGGTAGATCTTCATCGGGAACCGATGAATCCTGAATTGGAAAATGGCTTGTGGGGGCCGGTTCGATATACTCAACACATTCAGATGCTGGTTTCAAAGGATCATGTTCTGGCTCTATATCGCGCTGCCTGCGAGGGATGACGCGGACGGAGAACCAGCCCATTCTCAGTGCGGGGAAAGCCTTAGGCTGTCAAGGATGGAACTTGAGGTGTAGGAGAGACCGGATGACAAGATAAACGGATCCAAGGGCCGAAGAGGCCCTACTTATGCCGAGACTCGCGGAGATGTGGCGAGGAGATGTTGAGAAGTGCGGGGGTCATAAGACTGGGCTTTGCGGGGTTGAGGTCAGGTAGGACTTAAATATGGCTCCAAAATGTTCTCAATTCCTGAATCTCACGACTTCAGCGCCCCTGACTTGACTTTACATGCCTTTGTTCATTACTCTTCTAGCAACCATGTCTACAACAACCACTATCGAGGAGCCATTGTCAATGTCCCAGGAGCTCCATTCGAAGACATATAGGGGACCTCCTCGCAATATAGCTTATATCGACCAATTGAACTTCGATCCTTCATTACAGCCGGTGCACCAGGAAATTCAGGGCACTCCTCTTAATTCGAGTATTCTTATCTTAGACATTCGAATCCTCGAAGCAACTGGCCGACCTCCCTACCACGGGGACATTTTGATCAATGGTACATATGCATTAATCTATTTCGGTGCATCTGTAAGTGACTAATCCTTGTGACTAGGAACGCGATTCGTGCACGTCGGAGAGGTCCCCAATAAAGCGGAGTTGCTTGCTAGTGGCACCGTTCGAGTCTTTAACGGCAACGGACGGATGCTCATTCCCGGTTTAGGCGATGCACATACACACTTCACCTGGAACGGGGGGAACCTTGAGCACCTGGCCGAACTAGGCATTGAAGAACATACACTGCTGACAGCCCGGAGTGCGAAATGCTTTCTTGACTCTGGGTATACCATGTGCTTTGGTGCAGCATCTGCGAAAAAGAACCTCGACATAGTCATCCGTGATGCCATCAACGCTGGCATTATCCCGGGTCCTCGGTTTCTGGCGAACGGGCGTGAGATTGCACGAACAGGAGGTGAGCTGGTAACCGGGATTACAGCATATGCCGATGGACCGGATGAAATGAAACAGGTGTAAGATTCATACATGATCAGTTCTGTATAATCTGCTCACTAACTCTTAGTCTTCAGAGTCCGTGAGCATATTGACCTGGGGGTGGATCAAGTTAAACTCTCCATGTCTGGAGAATCGATCACCGAGACAAGGGATGCAGAGGTCTGTTATTTTACCCCAGAAGAAACACGGGCCTCCGTGGAGGAGGCCCACCGGTGGGGAAAGAGGGTCTGCTCCCACGCCCGGGCTCGGGAATCTATTATTCAGAGCATCGAGTGGGGAGTCGATGTCATTTATCACGCTTCCTTTATTGATGAACGAGGTAAGACCACGCCGTTAGTTGTTTTTTTTCTTACCAAATGGGGACTATATAACTGTCTGACTGTCCCTCCGATCTAGGGATGAACTTGCTCGAGAAACACAAATCTCGCCATGTTATAGCACCGGCCATCAACTGGCTTGTTGCTACGCTTCACGATGCAGGTATGTATGGCTACACTACTGAGAAAGCTGAAAAGGTCGGCTATCAGAAGGAGATGGAGACTGCCATTCGAGCCTTGCGAGAAATGCATCGCCGTGGCATCGTCGTCCTCCCCGGGGGCGACTACGGGTTTGCATGGACGCCTCACGGCACGTATGCGCGGGATCTCGCTCACTTTGTCAATCTGTTGGGGTTCACTCCGCATGAAGCTCTTATTGCAGCGACCTATGGCATGGCCAAATTATTCATGCGCGCGCATGAGATGGGACAAATCCGCGAGGGCAACTATGCAGACTGCGTGTTGGTGAATGGGGACCCACTGGAGGATATTACACTCCTACAGGACCACAGCAAGCTGGATGTTATCATTATCAATGGGCGAGTACATAAAGCGAGTCACATGTAGCTGGTCCGCTTTGTCCATACCCAGTTACTGCCTTTTGATGGAAAATGAAACTTTGTGGCCACAATTGTTCAATGTTTCGGATATATATCGGTGCTGTATTGGAAAGCCTAATTGAAGTAATCATTTTGGAACTTGGGTTTTGGTCTATTACAATACAGCAAGGAGTGAATTTTGGCCACTCTGAATTCCCAGAAACAGTCACACTGTCTCTCTTTTGATATTTTCATTCATATCTTTTAAGTACATGCCATGTCAGCCTCTAGCGGGAATGAAAAGTTTGACTCCAGTTCATCTCCGAAACAACGGAGATGTAACGGAGATGTAATGGACATGTAACGGAGCTGTATTACACATATAAAGGATAATTTCTGTTCTATGAATATAGTATCAAATATGATGCAGCCAGGATCAAATGTATCAACAGTCAGTAAACAGCTTTTATTATCAATACCTTACTTCTTCCCTTCCTTCTCCAGGCACATTTGTGATGGATTCTCTGGTCACAACTGTTCGTTTCAGCCCTGAGTTGCAATTAATGGTTAAGGAAGCGTGGAGTGAAATCAAGGACTCGCTATCGCATTCGCCTCCCCATCAAAGCGTTGAGATGCTCGAGCCTCGAGGGATGTGCAAAAAGCTGATTGACCGGATCTATTCAGAGGTATCTATCTATCCGACCATTACAGAATCCTTCCACGAGTGCAGTGCTCAACATTATGAAACTAACGCGACATTTTCTTCGTTTGCAGGTTGTCCGGGCGAGGAGCGGTAGGACGACCGGCATGTATTCGCGGGCCTGGGGATATCGGTTCCATCGGTCGTGCCATAGTGGCCCGTTGCCGGCCATTGTCATCCCGTTACATCTAGTCGGAGGAGGCCGGATCGGAAACGAGTCCATGCGCCAAAACTGTTACTTCTGTTTGCCGCCGGAACAAGTCATTAGATTGGACGAGAAGAGCCGCCTGACCAACTTAGTAATCTTATAAAATTATTTAACTAACTTATGATTCTCCGATCCATTCTGAGACAGGGTGCTGGTTAACTGGTTCCTGTAGCTAAACTTCCCTCCCCCAAATTTACACTTCAACAATCTCCGATCTAGCATAGGTCAAATCTAGCTAGCATGACGCCTTCTTCAACACCCTTAGTGCGGCCTCGACAACCTCGGAAACCTTTAAATTGCGAGCCGTGTCGACGCTCAAAGATTCGCTGCGATCGTCAGCAGCCCTGTAGCCCGTGTAGGCGGAGAAAATGTGTGGATTGGTGTGTCTTTGGTGACAGACAACAACAACCCCCCTCCCTCTTGCCTTCTCCTCCTGCTCCTCCTCCTCGTCATGCTGCTGCTGCTGCTACACCTAGCTCCCCTACCACCGCCATATCTCCTGGCGTCGCCCCTTACCCGCATTCATCGATTAGTTCCACAGTGCCTTATGGTAAAAATCACAATCTATTCCAGGACCACTGGGATGCCGTGTCGAACCGCCCTATCGCCCCCACGGCACATCCCACAGCCCCCGACGATGAAACCTTTTTGCCATCAGCAAACCTTTGTTTTCCTTTCCCTTCTGGCCCCGAGGTCACTGTAAAGGATCTGCTTAAGCTGCTTCCCGCTCATTCATGCTGTGAATATCTCATCACCCATTACTTCATGTATATCTCCCCTTTGTTTCATATCCTGCACGGTCCCACTTTTCAGCAGCAGTATAATGCTTATCTGCGCAATCCATCTCAATCTGGATTCTCATGGTTGGCTCTTCTGTTTACCATCTGCTCTCTTACCATTCGTTCGCTGGACGATGAAGATACAGTCCTTGCTCTCTCCTACTCCTCTGCCGCTTCGGTCAATCAAACAAGCGATATCTACCTCCGCTACCGCACAGCTGCCATGACCTGTCTGTCAGCAGATAATTGTCTGGTCAATAATCGTCTCAGCACTCTGGAGGCTCTGTTATTGTTGATCTACACGGTCAATCACTACGAGGGCTTGGAACGCAGTTGGAATCTACTGGGTTAGTAATTACCGCGTGCTTGTCGCTACAAGGGTCTTCCATGATTTAACTCCTTGCTACTCCATAGGGATGGCCTTGCATATGGCAATCGCTTTAGAATGCAATACCTTATTCGACTATCCCGCTTCTAGCCCGGGCCAGATCGAGATCAATCGTCGCCGTCGTTGCTGGACCGGAATTTTGCTGTTGTACACCAATCAAGCGATCTCCTATAAGGGCGTTGATATGTCTTTCCTATTGAGCGCCAACACTAGTCCTGACTCTGCCTTCACCGTGGACGTACACGATTCTGACCTGCAAGCGAAGTCTGTGATGACATTTAAACTCCGCTTATTCCAACTTTCGCGACAGATTTGCCGGCACTTGTCCCGTGATCAGCCGCTCAATGGTGAGATGCTGACCGACTTCGATGTTCAGATAGGAATTGAACAGCGTCTCTGGGATTCTGCCTTTCTATCGGACGGCCTCCCTAGTGTGCTGGATACCCGACAATACGGGTACTGGTGCATCTTGCAGCTGTATGCGCACCAGCTGTATCTTCGTCTGCATCGCCCCTTCTGCCGCGGTCAGTCCGATGCCGACGTGGCAGAAGCACTTCGTGCCCAGTCTCGCGCTAAATGTGTGGCTGCGGGTGCGGCACTGCTGGATATTCATCAGCAGCTCTGCGAGCGACCACGGCTCCGGCGCTATCGCTGGGTGGTCTACGGCGTGACCAGTTTCTATGCCTTCCACGGCGCCGTCGCCCTGGCCTCGTGTATGTTTGAAAACCTTGACCCGGCTTTCGATCATGCCACTCACCGAAATTCTTTTGATGCGGCTGTCGCCCGCATCGAGCAACTGCAGAGTCGCAGTCCCATCTGCATCAAGTCATTTCCCATTCTTCGCCATCTACAGTAAGGCAGCCAGAAAGAAAGAAAAAAAACCCCTCCTTCCCGTATATTCAACCTTTCACTGATGGTCGATCAAGGATGCTACTACGGCCGAAGGAGTTTCGATGGTCCAATGCCGCCGGCCTTGAATTTTCCAACGTCTTGGACGATTGGATTGAGAAAGTGCAGTGGGACAATCCAGAATCCGTTGATTGGGTAAGTCAGTCTTCGCCGAACGGTATCCAACCATTATCAAGGTCAATCTCTTACAAACTTTTTCTGTTGTTCTTCCCTTCTCTTGGGGTCTAGACCTTTTGGGACGGTATTATCAACCCATCTCCCGATGCCACTGATACAACCGTGATTTGAGCCATGAATAGCTTGTTCAAACCGGGACAGAAGAAAGAAAAAGAAAAAGAAAATATTGTAAAAAGGAAAAAAGAGAAGAGCGGTTCTACACTCTGTACGTTAGTTTTAAGGCCAGTGAGGTACTGCGAGACAGACACACCCTCCAAATATTTATATTCTATTTTCCTCCCTCGCCGCTTTATTGATCCCAATTAGCTTTTATTCTTTTCTTTCCGACAACCGCATTGAAGAAGAAGGCTACCGTGTGAGCTCTGAGAGGAAACCGACATTATCATTAGATCATGATACTATTTGAGCTCAGGTCTTCTGTCAAGTAGGATATACACATTAAAGGCTAGCAAAGATCATATGTCATATAAATACATCTAAATATAATTGCACATACTCAGACTACTTACCTCCTGGGAGAAAGGGGCAAAAAGAAAAAAGGAGAATTACTAGACCTCCAAGCCAACTGAATCAGTAACCCTAACGCGTGACCAAGGTGGAATACGCCCAGAACCAGGGCAATTGAGAATATAACCCACTTCCGATGGAGTGGCATGGCCAATTCTAACGGAATCAAACGAGCAAACAAAGAAGGAGAGAAAGCAGAGGTAAAATTTTGATCCGATCGCTACAACGCAGGGAGGAGAGTTGATAGTGAAGACGGCGAGCAATTCATGCTTTTTGCGCGCCTATCTCCGATTACAGTCACGTGCCTTGATATCTTACGGTTTTGTCCGATATTTACATGTATGATGGGGATTAGGAGCCAGAATCCTTCGGATCAGATTCGCCTCCTTGAGTAAAGAGATAGAACCGTACGGGGTGTGTTTTACCGTCAAATAAGATCGTAAGTGTGCCTCAAAAGGGGAAAAGGAAGAAAGGAATCCGAGCGCTGTCTTTCTCCCCGAGTTTGGATAGATGAAAGCTTCTGCTCGTCCGAATATTACTTCGATCCTACTTATTGCGCTTTCTTTATTCTCTCCTCCCCCCCTCCCCCCCTTCTTCCTTTTTTTTTTTTTTTTTTTCATTATTCTTGCCGCAGGGAATCTCCCTGGTTCTCACTTCTAGGGTGTTCATAATCCTCCAGAGCCAAGGAGTTGAGGATTCCTGATTGAAGACAACAGAAGAGAAAATCGAATTGTGTCAGCAGCCGAATAAAAAATTCAATCGAGGGATAGATAACAGGGGGAAGATTAAGGAGAAGCGTCAAGCGGCAAGACTTACTCTGCCAGCCGAGATCGTGGCCGAAAAATGATTCAGCCAGGGCTTCGCCATGGTATAATTCTGAGTTGGCTCCGCCCCTCCATAGTGCCATGGATTGGCCTATGGAAATCGCCATGTGCGCGGAAAACGGGGGACATGTTCTTCGTCTCGGGTTGGACAAGAGGGAGGAGTAGATGTTTGCTGCTGCCACGCTGCCCATGACCATCGCGTTGCCCCCGAGTTTGATCCCCGTTATATGCACTAGATCTCCGGCGGCGTAGATCCGGCCGAATAAGGAAGGGCCACTCGTCACCTGTTGTCTAATTCAGAGAATTAGAATGGGTGCTGTGCGCGAGTGGATTCCCCCCGGGGAAAGGAGGAGGGGGGAGTTGGGGGTTCGGGGAAGCAAACTGGTCATTCGCCATAATGGTCCCTTTGTCAGTGACAAGCGAACGAGCGTAGCTACCCGGACGAAGGAGAGATGGATGCCACAGCCATTATGACTACGGCTGCATGTATTCGGTCGCCATTGTCAAACTTGACGTAGGAAGTACCATCGGAGAGGTCTTCCACTATCGGTCGCTCTTGCAGGATCACATTCACACCTTGTTCGCGGAGCAGTTGCAGCACCCGTGACTTGAATTCCACGGGTACGGGTTCTTTGGACAAAAGATGGTCCCGAGCATGGATCAAGGTGACTCGAGTCATGGAATACTGGGATTTGAGCTTGCCTGCAAACTCAATCTCGACCGCTCCTGATGAAACAAAACTCAAGCATCAGTGACGGTACAAAAAGAGAGGGTGTCAATCGATCAACGCCTTATCGTGGGCAAGAGAGACAGATTGGTGGGAAGAAGGGAGGGAAAGCAGAGAGAAACATCACACACCATCTCCAATTATCACGATGCCAGACTTTTTGGCCGCGACCAGACGCCGTGCAGCGTTCCCGGCGTCATCCACGTAAGCACGCATTTCGGTCGACTTTGGGACGATCGCCATGAGCGACGCATGCCGGTCGAGGCCAGCAAGTAATCGTATGATATACTCTGCTGTCGCCCTTGTGGATTTGATAGACCAATGTCTGGTTGAGAGGCTTGACTCGCACAACCGTGCCTCGCACAAAATTTACGTCTGGTCGATTGAGCGTGGGAAAGCCGCGGTACAGGCGCCACATAGCCGCCGAATGCACGGGGGAGGAGTATGCAAGAGGACTGCCTACTGTGTAAACTATATAGTAGAAATAGTGTAAGTAGGGAAGGTCTGTCATGAGGAAAGGTCGAGCAAAACATACAGAAGCCATCTCGCTCGTCAATGATTGTAATCCTTAGGTCGGCTATGCGCGGTGCCGCGCTGAGGTGGCTAAAGTCGGCATAAGGGGCCATCGGAATGGGCTGGCCATCCTTCAAAGCCAGTAAGGCTGAGACGGCGGCCATTCCGGCATACGAGCCACCCACTAGTACCACATTGGGCTGCATGCGAGCAGAGGAGCTAGTGGAGCTGTGTGTTGAAGATCTGAGCTTGGTGGATGACTGGTGAAGACAAGGGGGGACTCTTTTCTTTGACCGCTCGCATAGAGTCAGACAAGAGTTGATAGTTTTGATGTGCATTTAGTAACACCAATGGCTTATGGGAGGAAAATGACCATAGTCAGGGTGATAACCTCTCTCTATTCAGCGATTCGATGTTTTTTATATCCTATGACGAGGGCAAGGGTGGCGTGAATCGGATATGAAATGGCCTTACACCGAAGTATGGATAGGGTATCGGACATACCGGGAAGGGAAAATGTGCCTTGTTCACCAACTTTGGCGCCTCGGAGTCCATCCTTATCCACGGAATTTCCTATTCAAGGTTGGCCATAATTTGCTTCGTCTGGTACAATTATGGCATTGACAAGCTCGCTGCTGCTGCTGCTGTCGCACCCTTCCTTCCGCAATTCAGTATGCCGCACCTTTAGCGCCCGAGCTGACCGTCACACGTGCCGATATCCCGACTCCTCCTCTACCTCGTCACGAATATTACCATAAGCATTCCGAAAGTCGCAGCAGCAGGAAGTCCGCTATACTTCTCTTTCGCCAGTGGCGGTCACAGCCTCCACCCAGGACAAGAAAGTGACACTGCAGACCCTCAGGGGCATGTATAAGCGGGGCGACCCAATTACAATACTCACAGCATATGACTTTCCCAGTCGCCATGTGGCCGACGCAGCGGGCATGTATATGGTCTTGCTGGGTGATAGTCTGGCCATGGTTACACTGGGACTGAAGGACACAAGTGAGATCATGATGGATGAAATGTTGTATTGCCCGACTGTGGTGTGGGCTGTGAATTATGTTTTACAGTTTGTTTTTCTTTCTTCCCCTTGTTTGTTGACCTATGGCATTGCGAATGTCTTTGGCTCTGTTCTCTTCTAGGTTGGGGATTTACTGAATGGGTTATATGAGGTCACTCCGGAACAGCCCGTGTAATCAGTAATTTGTATGGTGAAGGAAGGCCACATGCAAAGTATCAAAATTGAGGGTGGGGAGGAAATGGTGCAGACTATCAAGCGCATCACACAGGCCGGAGTCCGGTTGTCAGGCATGTTAGCGGGTTTCGAGTCCAGGGGAAATCAACGGCGGTGGTGCTGCAGGTCTTGAGGGACCTGCAGGCGGTTCAGGAGGCCGGAGCGTCTATGATTGTGGTTGGGGCCGTGTCTCCTGAAATTGCAGCCATCGTGACTAAGAAGCTGCGTGTGCTGATGATGATTGGTATTGGTGCTGGCAATCGTTGTTCCAGACAAGTGCTGGAGATTGATATGTTGAATAATTATTCCCTAGGTCAATTCCTGCCCAAGTCTGCTAAGTGACATGCTGATTTATGGGGCGAAGTCTTTAATGGTATCAGATAGTACCGTGATGAGGTCATGGATTGTACATACCCAAACGGAGAGTACAGTTATGCTATTCCTGAGGAAGTTGTGCTCAACTCTAAAAGAATTGCAGAGGAAGAAGACTATGGAACTTAATTATTTGTAGTTATTGATCACGTTTCTCTACAGCTTAGCGGAGCAGTCACAGCTATGCGCGGCATGCTGTTTTAAAAGGTATCTTTACCTTTCCATAGTATGCAATCGATATATAATCTTTGTTCATAATATTATCTATTCGAAATAAACATATAGAAGGATCCTGTGGAAAAGAATATTACTAATCTTGCGGGATTTCTTTTATTGTTAATGGTGAGCATAGATACTGACTCAAATAATATCAAAAATATAATTACTAATGAGAATAAATATATTCTGCGTAATTCTAAGAATATTGATAACATCTTATTCTAGAGTTACTAAGTATATTAATTTGATCTTACTATAGAGATTAAATAGCGACCTATTATTATTTACATCATTTAAGTTGATAAAATCATTTATAACCAGCCAGGATAAATGTGATAAAATTAAAGATAAATAAATAACTAAAACTACTTTTCGATTATATTGATTGTTTTTCATTTATATAATGTCGACTATATTATAGGTTTGAGGACTCCTTCTCTGTATCTCTCAGAATATCACTAAATATTGTATAAGTACTACGTGTAGTAGCTGCTACGCCCCTTTCCTTCTGCGGAGACTGAGATCTGAACTAGGCCCGTTAGTCCAGCCAGGTGCCACCATCTGGTTTACAGGAGCTGTTCCCGTATATAATGGCTCCACGAGATCTTGTTTCATTGTATTTCATTCGTGTCTCTGGACCTTACAGGGGTCATGCTATACTACATGTTGTGTTGCAGGTCACTTTGAGTGGCACATTTAAATTATTCTTTCATTTTATCAGTGCAGTAACTCCAAGCATAACGTGCTGCGTTGGGCTGTTTCGAGATATATAACATTTTCTTATTCTAGTTGGATTGTAGGTATGATATACCATTCCCAGCAGATTAGAGTTATAGCAGTCTAATATTTTTTACGTTGCTATGAAAGAATACGGGATCGAACATAGTAATCTTCGTGGAAGTAGAGTTTTCAAAATGTATTCTCTTATATTATGATCATTAATTACTATTACAATAAAAGCTCTTCACCTTAAAAATTACTTGAACATAGCTCGAGCAGCCGAGCCTAATACATTTTAGTCCACAAATAGGATAAAGAATTACTCCGTGAATATGTCTGACTATTAGCACTTTCCGCCAGGCGCAGAAGGGTTGGGACCGGAAATTGTCCGGAGTCTTGACAGTATATCAAATACTGAGAGACCAATTATGCCCTCGAAAGCTTTAGAAAAAGTTTTCCTCGGCTGCCAGACGCATTACTAGTACATACCACTCCGCGAAAGACCGGGTATTTTCCGGTCATGGATCTAGACTTAAGAGCAAATGGACGTTCGCTAACAGTGATGGAGAGTTGGCAAATTTCTATAAGATTTCGTTACCAGCAATACTTACATAAATATGACAGATTTCATTCTTCCCTGTGATGCATGGGATTGTCATCTCCATGTCCTTGATCCACTCCGCTTCCCGTTCAAGGTCGACCGCGCCTACACCCCTCCACCAGCGTCGCTTGATTCGATGGTGAAGCACAGACATGCTGATAGACTGATGCTGGTACAGGCCTCCATAGAGGATGGACATGCGGGGCTTCTGGCTCATCTAAAAGAATGTGAAAATCTATACCCATCAATTATCATTCGCGGAACTATCTGCTACCACCAAAATATCCTGGAGATGACAACAGAAGAGTTCGACTATCTACATGACGCTGGCGTGCGGTGCGTTCGCATTCATGGAATCTACGGTGAAAGCAGTAAACGATGGGAGCATGTGCTGGAGCAAGTGAGAGAACTGTCGGCCTCCTATGGAATACGAGAGTTAGGGTGGACCATTTCGGCTCAGCTTCCGTTGCGAGCCTGGGCGTCCTTGAAGTCTTTTATACTGGATCATTACGACACACCGAACGATGTGATCCTCATTGCGGAGCATAATGGCTGCGCTGAGCCGACTGATATTGACAGTCCTGAGTTTGGCGACTTCCTGGACATGTTGGGGTCCGGGAAGCTGTATGTCAAGATCGGTGCTCTATATCGTCGCAGCCCTGATGACTTCCACCAGATGAAAGGCATCATCCAGGCATTGGCAAAGAAAGCACCCGACCGTCTTCTTTGGGGAAGTGATTGGCCACACGTAATGACAGGTGCTGAGATGACCTCGGCAGGAAGTGTAGAGGCGGAGCTGTTTACGCTGCGGGAATGGTTGTCCAGGACTGAGTGGTGCAAGATGTTTGTTCAGAATCCAAGGTTGTTGTTCGATACAAGGGATAACTATAGGTAAATGGAATATGTTGCAGCTCTCAAGCACGGCGCACGGACCGTCCGGTGCTGTCAATTGTAGCATGCTCAAAGCTTGGCAACGGACATGTTCCTAGGCGAAATCAAATAAGAATCGACTACTGTTCGGAGCCGGTCTTACACTCCCTCCTGTACATCGGGAATGCTCCGTATGGAAGATGTCTACTGATTTACCCTACTTCCCCAGATTGCTCTTCCCGCAATTTTGTTCGAGGATCTACCTTTTATAAGATACCCAAAGGTCCCCCCCGGTTGTCGGGACCTATTCTGTCACGGTCCGCTCGTATCGCCTGTCACAACCCGTGTCTCAACCACCTTCAGTCCGTTGTCTCCGCGTGAAGTTCAATAGCTTTATTTGCTTCCTCTCCTGCACTCTAAATACGAGGGCCCACGGCGCCACAATTAGGACTAAATGGAAAACGACAATAAGGACAAGAATACCTGGATCGAAGATGTCGCAGCCGACGGTGTTACGGATGTTATGGCCACCTACCGGGCGTACGATGCAGAATTCGCCCGGACAATAGAGCATGGGCTGCTAAGAAAGATCGACCGCCGCATCTTGCCGTTGGTACTGCTCATATATCTGTTCAACTATCTGGATCGAAACTTCATTACTCAAGCTCGTGTCTACGGATTACAAGAGGACACTCATCTGAAAGGAGCTGAGTATCAGACTGTGATATCCATTTTCTCGGTCGGGTACATCCTGATGCAGATACCTTCGACAATGCTCATGACCAAGTTTCGACCTTCAGTCTACCAGGTGTGTATCCGAGCCCATGCTGTCAAGTATATAATATGCAGAACAACTAAGAAAATAACAGCCACTATGCATGATAGTCTGGGCCTTGGTTAGCGGCTGCACAGCAGCAACTAACAACGTGGGCAGCATCATGGCCGTGCGATTCCTGCTGGGCTTTGTCGAAGCGCCATTTTTCCCGGGTGCAATCTACTTCCTCAGCTGTTGGTACACGAAAAAGGAACTTGGCGTGCGGACTGCGCTCCTTGTTTCAGGGATTCTACTATCGAACGCCTTTGCTGGATTAATATCTGCTGGTATTCTGACTGGAATGAGTCACGCCACCCATCTCGCGTCCTGGCGATGGCTTTTCATCATTGAAGGCCTCGCCACCATCGTCATCGCAGTCACCGCCATGGCCTTCCTCCCTGATTTTCCAGCCACAACGAAGTGGCTCACCGAAGCGGAGCGGGTCGTCGCACAGGCCCGCCTCGCAACAGACGCAGGCTCCGAGACAACATTAGACGAAGGGAAAGTCCCACTTTCACGGGCAATTGTCTGGGCTGCAAAGGATGTGAGGACATGGGTATTTGCGTGTATGCAACTGGCAACCACTGCTACCATATCCTTCTCGCATTTCTTTCCCACCCTTATCAAAGACATCGGGTTCACAAACAACACCACTGTCCTTCTTCTGACTTCTCCCCCCTACGTGGTGGGATTCTTCTGGGCCGTCGGATGGGGCTGGTGGGCGGACAGGCGGCAGATACGTTCGGTCCCTGCTGGCATATCACAGAGCGTCGCAATTATCGCGACTGTTCTGCTCATTGCAGTACCAGAATACCTGAAGTGGGCCCGCTACGCTTTTACCTTTTTGGCCTGCTGTGGTACGTACGGGGTATATGCTACTACCTACGCTTGGCTCTCCTCGACTATTGTCCAGCCTCCTGCGAAGAGGGCTGCAGCGATCGGGATGGCAAATACCTGTGCTAATATTGCAAGCTTGTTTGCAAATTACTTCTGGTTAGATCAGTATGGGCCGACGTATAGAGTGAGCTGGGGCTGTATTCTGGCGTTTGAGTGCCTCGGAATGGGGTGTATCTTGATCCTCAGGGGTTTATTGACCAGGGCGAATAGAAGGTTCGCGGACTTGGCCGGGACTGTAGATTCCAACGATGTTGTGGCCATGCAGAGACTGGATTACGATGAGCAGAGGGCAGTCATGAATGGGTTCATGTATGTTGTTTGATTGGTTGTGGTGGGTGTCATACATCGCTTTGGTACACAATGCGATACTACCCGTCCCTAACGTATTTCGACTGCGTAGTCAACAGCCAGTCAGCCACACCATAGATACCCTGAGGCAGTCATAGTATCATATAACATTTTGTAGAACCACTTAAGATCTCTCCTTTGTATAGTAATAATATTACTATTATAACAACTCTGGGGTTAGTAATCACACAGCACAGTATCCGGCGCAGCCACGCGGTCCCGGAGATTTTCCAGGGCGTGCCGGGCTTTTTCCGTCTCTTCCTTCGCGTAAAGGGTGGAGAAGGGCCCGACCCCTTCACATTAGTCAGCGTTGCGCATATCACCATGTCGAAGCCTACACTGTGCCCATAGCATACATGTATCATATATTCCACTCTAATTAACCACTTGGTGCAAAACGGTGCTTGCGGGGCCAGATTCCCAGACTCGCGCAGATAAGGATGCTTGATAGCGTGTAGCTGCTCGTGCCATACCATATAGAAGGATACGTAGCACTGAATCGGCTCTTCATTAAAAGCTTGTAGAGTGTATGCTGAAACCAAGAGTTTTCCAATTGTTGCTGATATAAAATTAACGAACACTCCTTTGAGAAACCTTGTCTCTCACGCTCCAGCATCGGACTTTGTGATCGCGAGTCACCTGTTTTTGGTGGGATTCAACGATAATTCTGTGGATGTAGTCGACTTCCCAAGATTCCGAGGTATAAGGGTAGGTACCTACATACGGTACCCATCAGATAGCCCGCCCCTCACTAACTCGATTACTTGACGATAGGTTGGACCAGGTCAGGTTGTTCTCAGATTCGGTATTTCGGGTGGGGGATATAGTACTAGTAATTTACATCGGAGCTGTGATGTCATTACACAAACGGAAGCTAATTTCAGCCAATCCCAGTAGAGCATCCCACAGTTTCACTTCCACCACACCATACTAGGTTGGCACATCAGTATCTTCTTATCTGTATCAACATAGACAATTGCCCCGGGGAGATTCACGCACAAGCGATGCTCATGCTCGCTGGGAGAGAGCACCTGATTCATATCCTAACTGTCCTTGGTAGTACGGCCTGGCTACCATTGAATCTTAAGCTTCAATTAAGTGAACATGCATTGATGTCACCTATAAATTAACCTTACCATTTTACTTATTTCCTATAGAATGAAGCAACATATAACTGCTTCCATTCATTGCGAACCGATGAGATGAAATATCTTTCTACTGTTCCATTCAATTATTTAATCAGAGATACCTTCTGGCATGTATAATGTTGGGTTAGAGCGAGATCCGTTCGAAATCAAGGTCTAATACATTCGCAACGATCAATTGTACTCTAGTGAGAGGGAAAGGCTGAAACCACACGAGTCCACGTCTCACTCAGTCATATGATATTTCTAAGAGCCCCTAATCCCACTTTGAACGCGACCAACAAGCCAGCATCACTCGCAAGCCTTGTTGGAGGCTTGCCTGGCAAGGAAGATAAGTCTCTTGATCAGACAGACTGTGAAATAAAACGGAGGAAACAGCCCCCTCGCGTTTTCTGACTCCTTTCCATCTAATTCAGCGAACATGTCCACTAAGCTCTGCAGTAGTTGTATGTCCTTCTCATTTGACGACGCGGCAGGATAACTGATAATACATTTGAAAAGGGAGAAGACACTCGTCAGCAAGAATTGGGCGTAGATCCTGAGTAACCAGTATTAGTAACTTCAAAGGAACACCGAATGAGGGAGAGCTACCAGAAAGTATGCCAGTTGAGAAAATCACGAACATGACGTATGTATAACAGAATAGATCGAGATTCCTGATAGAACAGCTCGACACTGGATGGAAGAATTGACCAGCTGGAAATGCTATTATTGCTCTCAAGACAAGGACTCGCTTCGTGAATCTTCCCTAATAAGAAGTAAAATTCTAGGTGTAGACAGACCCCCCGCATACTCAGGTCATGGAAAGTGTAATTGGGGGCGGATGATGTGGCAAATAGATCCGGCCAACAACTAGCCGGGAATGTGCGTTTCAGATCATTCAGCTCTTGATCCAATTCACGGATATACTGAAGGCGACGGGCCTCTGAATGAGCTCGAGCATGGCGGGAATAAAGAAGATGGTACACTTTGGACTTCAGCAGAGACAGTCGGACGTCAGAGGGGAAAAGTAGTTCATGGTTAGAAAGAGGCCTCGAGAAAAATTGATTGTCAGATGACGACAAAACGTAATTGTCCGGTATTTGGAGGTCGCAGTCCGCATCTATGAAATGCGGTGATTGATTATACCGGATGAGCATGTTCTTATCCGCTCCATAACAGAACCAGAACAAGGCCCGGAGATGTCTACCTTCAGGCTTGCTCATTATGGACATTCGATGCGCACCGAGGGTGAGTATCATTCGCGTAGCTAGGGATAGTAGGAGTTGCCCGGGTTCAATCTGCCCACTTGGCATGACATAGGTCATCTGTGGGAGTCAGCAAAAAATAATCTGCTCAAGACAGAAGCGGCATACAATTAGCACAACAGCCTCCAAGCTTCTAACCGTGGTCCTTTCCATCAACAGCCTAGGCATGAGGCCCAGCGCTGCCTGAATATATGCATCTGGTTCAGCATTGACGAATTCCGGGCTGAGTCGATGCATTACACTCATCATTGCAGTCAAGGCAAACAAGCAGGCCAGGTTCGCTGCAGGCACAGTTTCATCTTGACGGTCTAGTATACCCTCTTCGATCAATCGACTCAGGCCATCGGCGCTCGCAACCGGGAAAATGGAATACAACCCACTCTGGGAGTAGTGGTCGATGGAGTATCGTACCAAAGGTGTGGGTGGCCACTTTGGTGACAGCGAACGATGCGAGCCTGTCCTGCTCTGGATGCCCCGAAATCTGAGCGACTGTGCAGCTTGGGCGAGAAAGTGGTCGAGATCGAGTTGGGCGCCTGTTTTTCGGTAGACTATGGAAGAAAAGGACGCTCTTTTAGTGGAGCCAGATTCTCCCACTCCACAATGGGCGATCTCTGCTTGAAATGTTGCAAGCGACGTATCTATGCTGTATGTGTCTTGAAGATGGTCTACAGCGAACAAGGCAAGCCATGGGTTGTCTGAACGTGCGTCAGAACTAGTTCGCTCTCTCGGGCCGGAATCGGAAGAGAGGTCCCGAACAGCCAGCTGGGCTTCCAGTTCTCGTATTCGTGCTGTGGCATCGAGGAGTTGACTAGTATGCCGGTCAGCGTAGAAGAATGGGAATTGCACCGGTACTTACTCCCGTAGGCTTTTTCGCACCAGGCTGGGATGTTCTGTGAAGGTGCATTGTACACCTCCCAAGGAGCATGTCTCACAGGCTGGTTGGGCGTTGTCACAGCGAATCTAGTAGTGTCTTTCAGCATTAGCGCTTCATATCCATAGAACTCCACTTGCGGGATTTGAAGGACACATTCATTTTGGATGCGTTTACGTACCTTTTTCCGACGGCACAGATCACAAGCATTGCGAGCTCGGCCACCAGGGCGCTGAAGTGAAGGTTGACCACTCATGCTAATGGAAGAGGTCTAGTGGGCCAGAACGCGAAAGACACCGTGCAATACTCCTCACCCTAGCAGTTCCTGGGGGGGCTTTGCTCTGTCATCGACTTCTCGATTCCGCCCTTGGGTTGGGACCGGGAGCAAGGATTAGTCAGCGGCAACGCTGGGCCGGCAAAGGGCCAGGGCTGGAAACTATGGTCGATGCCAATGAGATGCAAGATTGGAAAAGGAAGTGTCGATCCTGGGGAAAGGAAGTGTCGATCCTGGGGAAATGGTGCCGAGACGCGGAAGCTGCCAAGAGCCAAGCGACCCCCGACTCCGCTCGGTTCCAAATGCTTCTCGAACAGCCGATACCTCCATCAATCAGATTCATCCAGTTCATCAGCCACCTCATCTTGATATTGACTGATGTGACCCTTCCGTCCCCTGCCCCACAGAGTTTGATACTCTTGAATAGGCTTCTATACACCACAGGAGGTCGGCCAAGATTGTATACAACGACGATGACGCGTTTACAGGGCTCGGGACGGGTTGTATGCCGCAGTGACAATATCGAACGTGAAGGGCATTACGTGGATATCTGAACTGCATTCGGACGACAGCCATCCCCGTCTGTGAAATTGGGCATATATAAAGCATGGCTTTGTTCAGATTCAATCACTCTGGTACACAACGCCTCTCAAACTCAACAAGTCGTTCCTCAACCCGTCTCTTCTCCATCGCCTCAATATGCAGATTCTTCAGCTCAAGCAGGCGATTGCTCTCTCGCTTGCCGGTCTCGCTATTGCGCATCCTGGAGCCCATGAACCCAACTCTTTTACCGATGTCTCCAAGCGTGCCTTCCTCCACAACGCTCAACGGAGTCTAAGCCAGTGTGCTGGACAACTCAAGAGAAGTGGCGTGCACGAACGAGCTGCTTCTCGCCGCGCGGCTTTGTATGAAACGTACAAGAAGCGCTCCTTGGGCCTCCGCAGTACGGAGCAGGTGGTAAACACCTCGCACCATTCCTCGCTCCAGGTGACGCCCAACACCCCCGAGTCAGAGCTTTTCCCGAAGGACCCCGTTTGCATCCTAGCTCCGGAGGGTGAGGTTGGCCCCTTCTGGGTCAAAGGCGAGCTGATCCGCCATGATGTCTCCGACGGAGAGCCAGGAGTGCCTCTCATCCTGGACGGTCAGTTTATCGACATCAACACTTGCGAACCCATCCAGGACCTTTACTGGGACGTCTGGAATTGCAATGCAACTGGAATCTACTCTGGAGTTCAAAGCAGTATGAATGGCAACGGCAATGACTCTTCCAACCTTGACAAGACATTCCTCCGTGGCCTCCAAAAGACCGATTCTGATGGCGTCGCTGGCTTCAAGACAGTCTTCCCTGGACATTACTCGGGTCGCGCAACTCACATCCATGTCATCGCCCACGTGGGCGCTCAGGTCCTCGCGAACAACACCCTGTCTGGAGGCCATATCCCGCACATCGGTCAGCTGTTTTTTGACCAGGATTTGATCTCACAGGTCGAGGCTACCTACCCCTACAACACCAGCACGGTTGCCATCACCGAGAATGCCGATGACCATGTGGTCCAGGTTGAGACGGCGGATAGCAACTCTGACCCCTTCTTCGAGTATGCATTGCTGGGAGACACGGTTGCAGATGGTATTCTTGGTTGGATTACTCTGGGAATCAATGTGACCGCAAGCCATGACACCAGTGCTACATACGCTGCTACCCTTACTTCCTCTGGCGGCGTGAGCAATGATGACTCTTCGAGCGGGGCTGAGATGTAGGGCTAATTGTGGGCAAGGGCTGTTGAGCTGGATCTTCTATCATGACCCTTGAGTCACTCACCCTCGCGTTAGATTTACATTCCACAGAGGAAACCTTGTTTTCTAGACAGAAGTCACATTACCCATATCATAGAACACATGGAATTCAACTTAAATTTGGTAGTTCATTGCTAGTAGTACAATAGCCGGTCATGTGTCGGATAAAATTATTTTGAAATGAGAAGGCTTTTGTTCATATGTATGATGATATCGAGGGCCCTCCACGTCTGTCCGATGAGCAACTTGGGATCCTAAGTGTCGCATCAGGGGTTGCCGACTTACTCAATTTCTCCCGTCTGTTTCCGTGAGTTGTATTAGAAGGCTACTACACCCGTAGAAGCGGTTTCCATTGACTATGATATTGATAGGAGCTAGCACCTGACCGGATATCTCTGGGAATCTGGGATTTTTAAGAATCAGAAAGAAGGCCTTTCATACAGGTTACTAGGATCATTTAATTCTTGGTGATGATTCATCACTGCGGTCGAACGGCTTCTTGCTGAAAGCTGCATATAGGAGGGGCAACTCCCATAGTCATGAAAACCTCTGAATGTTATCCATACATAACCTATTTGAATTCGGGTAAACGATGGACATTGAATGGCATGGTCTTGAACTCCCAACAGGCCCATTCCTGCCTTTGTATCCGTTGCACCTTCTACCATGGCCCAGAAGACGGGCCATCACAGACGTCACTCTTTCCAGCCCCACTGTACCAACAGCCAATATGGCATTCCTCGATAACAGAAAGTGACTTGTCGGCATTGCAATGGAACAGGTAAATATCCCAAACGCCTGGATAGCGGGCCGCTTCAGGGGAACCCCATCGGACGATCGCATCGTGCATTGCATCCATATTACCGCCTTTATAAGTCAGTTTACCTTGTCGGGGATTCACAGTGGTATCAACAGTAGTTTGAACTTACCAACGTCGTCAAGGACGGATTGGCAATAATTCATGCCTGGTGTGCAGTTGCCAGTTACAGCCGCATTGACAGCGGTTGACAAGGTAAAGATAAAACTCCCAATCGCAGCGGTGACCTTCATTTTATATAGTCAGAAAGGATTATAGTGGATTAGAGACGAATAGAGGTGTATGTGTCGAACTAGCCAGTAAGTGAGTGGTTAAAATATAGTTTCTCACCGAGCCACGGAGATGGGGTTTATATATCTTAGAGATGTGGCAATATTACCATGATTATCGGCCAAGTGTGACATGAAGATTATCTTTCTATAGCTGATGGCTACTACATAGATCCCATGCATACTTCCACTTAGTTACCTGTTGGTCTTGCTTCCGTGCCACTACGAAAGTAGTTACCGAAAATGCGCTATCGGTGCCCACGGTGGCAAGAAATCATACATAGAGCTTTTAGGTATTAGTCCGATGACTCCAGTCTGCGGTCAGCAGAAAGCCAGGTAAAGCAAGGAAAAAAAGCAATACCTTGTTCATTCAAAGCAAGTGGAATACGATTGAGTCAACTGACGCTGCAAAGCTATGGTTATAGCAAACATCAACTCACGAGGAAACCCCAAGCACTGTTCAGATATCCCTGGACGCATTCTCCCTGACAGTATCAGTCTTATAGTTCTATTCACAGACGGATAACTTATGACAGAACTGTAGATATGAACAAGACAACTGAAGTCACGGTCTCTAGGCTAGTCTGGAATGTTGGTATTATTGTGACCCGGCTCAGCCGCACGCCCCACTCGCATCGCTGGAAGTTAACCAGCTCAGCAGCTCAGCCCAGTTTCTGAGATCCTACCATGATCCTCAACACGCTAACCAAAATCCGACTCCCTGTGTCGGCCGGATATTACTGGCGCTTGGGGACTGCTGTCGCCATTGGCTCAGCCGCACACCACCGAACCCATTAGTGTACCCAGCTTGTCCACAGGGACCTCTGAATTCCAGGGGTGCAGGGAGACATCTGTTTATATATTGAATAAGTCTCGTCATCCGGCTGTGTGGCTGTCAAGAGAGCTTTCCACTGTCCCTGACCAGTTTACAGAAAGCGAGAGGCCGAGATGCGCGCAAAGGAGTTCCAAAACATGTTACTGAACATCTGTCCTGTCAGATCCAATCGGGTTATCCCATCTTCCGTGACGAGTGCTTGAAATTGGAGGACAACCCTTAGGTAGACCGTGGGTATACTAAAGTCTCCCTATATGAGATACTGTGGCTGAACGCAGCATTGGAGGACAATAGGAGACATATTTACTTGTTTGAACAATGTCGATTTATGGGCATAGGGATGTCACGAGAATCCTAAGCAGCGGTAGGAGGATGTATCTGCTGAACATAAGGTTTCCTGGCTTTGTTAGCTGACTTGCATGCACTGCCTACCAAGTACGGCCACTGGAATACTACAGAGGAGATACCTCGCTCCAATACGGCAATGTCATCAAGAGGTTCCTCCACATGCGTCAACAGGAACCAGTTTGCATGCATCAGGATCGGTGAATGGTCAAGTAGCGAGGAGTACGTAGGGTTATAAATAGTGTGTGCGACATTGTTATATAATAATGCGGGGTTCGACGGAGGTAGGCAGGAAATGCAGTCAAGTCCGACCAGGCTGCACAGTAGCTGTGTTCACTACTGAAAGTGTTGAGGTGGCGGGTTGGCATTACCTCAAAACTGGTAGATATACCCATACCTAAAAAGAACACAATTATCTATCTACAATGTCCAGAATCTCAGTTTTGGGGACCTCCGCTGGCTCGAATAGTACACTATTTAAGTCAGCAGCTCCTTAAACTATCAACACCAAGGATTACACAGAATGATCGCTGGCGAAGATACTACGTAGCCAACAACGACGAACTCAGATCAAGTTAGTCTGTTACTCAGATAGTCTACATTTGAGTAGTATGTCGATCACTACTAGTTGCACTTCGAGGGGGTCCTAAGGCGTGTCCATATTGCACGTAATCTCCTTCTTACATTCGCATAGAGGCCTTGCCGTGTTCAAGCCACCGCACATGTGCAATATCCAATCATTGAAATGCTACTCGTCCTACAGTCGACGATTCGCCATTTTGAATGTTGATTGAAGTTATGTATTCGGTCTTGCATCCTCAAATAAGCCATTCTGGGGCTTTCGTATATCCTAAGCAATCAGCAAGTCCACGCCTTGGTGGATGTCACTCCGGATTCTCTGCGGCAGGTTCCTTCTCATATATCCACCATCCTGAAGCCGGTTGGATTGTGTCCTGCTGGGCCTCTGCATCTCCAGTAGCAGCTGTCGTCTGTTTGCCACAACTTGCTTGAATGCCGATTACTCCGGCGACTAGCTCTGTCTCATACTCGGTGCCATTGTCATCTACCTTCATAGGCACTGAGGCGAACGCGCCCGGGATATCGTCAAAGTCGACACGATGAAACTGAACACCATCCAGTTCACATCCCGGAGTTCCCTTATCCATGGGCTGGCCTTTTTCATTCCAATAGCAGAACGCGGTGATCCACCCCGACAAGTAGGACGGGCCGCTTCCGCCGGAGATTCGATCTGCGCACAAACCCCAGAATTCACGAACAGATTCTGAAGTGGGCTCATCAAAGGAGATGATGAACTTTTGCAAGACAGGTCGAAGAAGGCGAGCAAACTGAGCGGGCTCCGCACCCAACTCGGGGAGCTTGTCCAGTTTGCTCAGCAGCTGTACCCAGTCCTCCCGCTCTCCCAACAATGTTACACTGGGAATCCCACATAAGAGAAATGCATTATAGGAGAAGTATTGCTGCATGGCACCCATCATCAGGACCGCTGCTATAATCTGGTCGCTGACGGTGGTGGTGCTGAATGCCGGCATGAGCCACGTGCGTAGGTCGGGATCGACGACCTTCTCTTGAATCGCCTCAGTCATTTGGACTGCCAGTGCACCAAAGTCCACCGAATATACCGTTCCGACGGCAGTGACAGAAAGTTCCTCCTTGCCTTCATGGGCCACGAAATGCGACCGCAAATCTTCGGCATGCGCGTTGATGTAGAAGCTCAGTTGGGACAGGATGGCGAACCACACCTCCTCCGGTCGCAGGATCAGATGATGATGGTTGCTATATGCCCGATACACAGCATTGACAAGGCCATTTGAGGAGGAGCTGATGTGGTTTTCTTCGAGTTGCTCAGGGGTGAAAGAGCTCTGGAACAGTTGTTTGCAGCGACAGGCATTTTCTGGACAAGACTCCTCTAAGAGGGCATCCGCCGTGAGTACTTTGGCTCCCCTCCACACCTCTGGTCTGGAGCTGGAAGTAGTTAAAGTAACCGGCATCTTGTTTCTGGGATGACTCTTTTGTTTACTACTTGTTGGGGAATATGGATACGGAAACAGTACAGGGGAAAAAAAATAAGGACGATGGATCGGATGAGTGTTTGAATCTGCCTGAATTAGTGGGGCGCGTCCATCATTTCCGATCTTGTTGTTTCACCATCCTATCCCAAACGCAGTATCGATCGGCGCCATCATTCGTACTCGTACTCTCCGACATTGGGGCAAACCATCCCGAGGACCTATTATTTTGTAGTAACTCGATGCCTTCACCAATAAAGTGGGCTTAATATTAGAATCAATATTACTACTTATACTAGTTAATGGGTCTTCATGTCCCTACTAGCCTCAGGCCAAGGGTTCCGAGTTATTGTGTTCAATGAAGTAGTTAGTGTTCTCGGCTTTGGCACGAAGATATTTATATATATCATCACCGTACCAAGTGCATGATAAATGGCATAAGGTCTGCAGTATGTCATATTTGGCACTACTTATCAGAAGACAATACAATTGAAGCAACAAGAGGCATAGATCAAAGGTATTGCAGAGGTTGGGTTCTGTTAAACTTGGACATTGTAAATAGGCTGCATCGGACACGTTCCGACCAACTTGTCGGTCGGGGCGCAAGGGCGGAACTTGGGCTCCTTCATGGCGGCCTCGGCACCCCCGGCGCGTTGCTCGACCTCGCTAAACGCAAACGGCTTTTCGGGGAGCAGATCATAGACGCCCTTTGCATACTCCGGTGCGATGCGGTACAATTGTGCCAAATATTTGATCTGGATCAGCGGATACTCCACGAGTCGGAGGAGCCGGGCAGTGTTATCGTGCAGTTGCTTGCGAGCACGCTCATCCATCACCTGTTTATACAAAGCCCGTGGCTGATCGTATTCGGAAGGCTTGCCTTCGTGGTAGAAATGGGATTTGCGTCCGACGTTGTTGTCTGCCAGCTGGTAAGGCGCCTCGGCAACATCTGGTCGGAACTTGTTCACAAAGCTGTTCGGGACATATTGTGGGTTCATGCCGTGATTGGCATCCACGCGCATCTGACCATCAAAATTCAGGGACGAATAGGACGAGGCCATAAAAGGACAGTTGACGGGAACTTGGTGGAGGTTGATGCCGATTCGGTGATATTGCGCATCGCGGTAGAAGAACATGCGGAATTGCAACAAGGGGTCAGGGCTGTCTTCAATGCCGGGGACCATGCTTCCCGGGGAGAATGCCGCCTGTTCAACATCGCGATGGAAATTCTCGGGGTTCTTGTTGAGGCGGAGTTTACCGAACTCTTGAAGCTATACCAAATGGATGAGTGACCTAGGGCGTCCCAGAGAAAAAGACGGAGAATTTAGGACTTACCGGGAACTGCTTCTTCGGCCACACTTTGGTCACATCGAACGGATCAAAGCCCAGTTTCACAGGGTCTGCGTCTTCGGGTTGCATGATCTGCACGTGTGCAGTGTAGGTAATCTCTTCCCCCTTTTCGATTGCCTGCCACAGATCGCGTTTGGACCAGTCCGGATCGGCCCCTCCGTGGTACTGGGCTTCATCGGCGGTGAATTGTCGCTGGCCATTGTCTGCCAAGAAATGATACTTGATATACACGAATTTGCCTTCACCATTCACCCTACAAGTGTTAAGTAGGAACAGGTCACAAGTTCATGTCAGCAGGCTTACCATTTGAAGGTGTGGCATCCATAGCCGTGGTTGTTTCGCCATCCCTTCGGCGTTCCATGGTTACTGAAAAACATCATACCGGCATGATTTCTATCCATTGTCAGCCACATAACATGCATCTTTCCTATCCAGTGAACGAAACATACCCCTCGGGCGTATTAGCCAATAGATCGAAGAGGGAGTTGTGATCGAGGAGGAAATTCTGAGGATTCCGAGATTGCGACCGAATGACGTCGGGGCCTTGAATAGGGTCTCGGCAGAAGAAGACCGGCTGATGAGACACAGTCAGAGATCTGTCAATCAGGCATTACGAATGAGATCCAGCGCAACACATACAAAATTCAGGCCCACGATATCATAGTTTCCTTCTCCCGTGTAGAACTTGATGGCAAAGCCACGCGGGTTTCGGGCCAGATCGGGGAATTCCCGACCGAGAGTCACGGTAGAAAAGCGGACGAAGACCGGCGTCTTCAGTCCGGAGGACTTGAGGAAGTCGGCCTGTCCAGGTTAGCTTCATTCCCTTCGAGTTCTATTCTACTTCCAAGCGGCCAAGGGATGTATGCACCTTTGTGAGGTTGGAGACATCTCTGGTAGTTTCGAAGTATCCGAAAGCTCCACTACCACCTGTGCATCGTCAGTCAGACCGAGATGGCGAAGGAATCACCGAGGAGCAGCAGGAACATACAGGGATGAACCATCCGCTCCAGGTTCTTCGAGCGGTTGAAATGCTGCTGTTTCTGCAGCAAGAAAGTGTCCGACACCAAGGGCAGTCCACCCGCCGTCTTGCTGTGAGCGGGATCGGGTAAGGGAATGCCCTCGTTGTTGGTAAAGTAGGGCCCATCATCCTCCCGCTTGCCGCCCTGCTGAACCCCCGTCAACTTGGCCGCCGTCCGGGCGGGCCCGTCATTGGCCCCCTGGAACAGCGAATTCAGTTGCTTGATGCGCGGGTCGGCGCCCGCCGCTCCCACCGCTTCCCCCAAGGCCTGTAAGGGATGCGCTGCCATCATTGCTTGCTGTCTTGCCAATCAATTGCTCGAATTTGGTTATTATGGTCGTCTCTCTGAACTGGTCTTTCCCACTGGCATGAAGTTATGTTCTTATACTTCCTGCCTTGGCGTCCGGGCGGTTCCGGCCTCAGCCATGACGTCCAACCGTGAACAGTTAGTTACCTCACGCATAATAGAGTTACCGTTCCCTCACCTTCCACCCCGAATAAACTTTTGGGAAGGCTGTCGTCGTGATGAGCAAATTGACCGAGTGGCCATGGCTACGCTAAGCCTTCAGCGGGACTATCAAGCAGATCCCAGAGACCTCAACGGTCAAGAAGCCGGTTATTGAGGGCTTTTCCGCATGGCAACGATCCATTGCAAATTCCTATTGGTTTCACTGGCAGAGCCACCATCCGCCAAAATCACGACGTCTGCACTATGTCATTGTTCTATCATGCATGCCAATATGAGGCTCACCCAATTTGAGGCGCAGACAAAACATGATTAATTGCTTAACCATTGTTGGCTGGCTGGACTGCACACTTAGTGACCACCCATGTCATAACTTTCGAGCTGGTCTGGACCTCGAAATTCAGACATTATAAACAGGTTCTGCGCTCTACCCCACGAACTCAAGGACTGTAATACAGTGCGCACGTCGTAATAGTACTTCCATTTCTGAGCAAATTACTACAAACCCGCCTACGAACCAATCAGGCAAGCGATCATGTCACTTTATTCTTTATCGAGAACATCATTCAGGGGACCACAATCCTCCAATCTCTTCTCCAAAACGGTTCAGACCGCGAGGCGTGGTTTCCGGGTCACCGCCCCTGCCGCGATTCGCGTTTCTGAACTTATCAAGAACGACCACCGCGAACTGAAGGATGCTTACCATCAAATTCTAGGTGCAAAAACGAATGATGAAAGGGTCAGATGGCAAAACCAATTTACCTGGGAGCTGGCCCGCCACTCGATTGGCGAGGAGCTAGTCGTGTATCCCCAGATGGAGCTAAAGCTGGACAACGGCAAGGCCATGGCGGAGCACGATAGAGAGGAGCACCAAATAGTATGATTACGTATAGCCTCGTTTCTTTGAGGGACGAATCAAGCTAACTGGCGTGACACTGCAGGTCAAGGAGCTTCTCTATACATTTCAAGGCCTTCAGCCTGATGATACCGAGTTCATCCCTACTCTTCAAAGCCTGTGGGCGAACTTAGAGCAGCACATCAATGAGGAAGAAAGCCAAGATCTGCCGGCTCTTGAACATGCCATTGGTGAATCTGCCTCCGAAAGTATGGCGCGTTCTTTCGGTCGCACTAAGAATTTCATTCCTACGCGGAGCCATCCAGCGGCCCCTGACCGGCCACCGTATGAGACTGTTGTTGGTCTGATGTCTGCGCCTATTGATCGATTGGGTGACATGCTAAGAAAATTTCCCGACCAGAAGGCATGAAATGAACATTACATTATCTCTTGCTCTTTGTTGTGGAGTTCAAGTTGAGCACGGTTGTACTTGGAATGCTGATTTCCCGTTCTTCCTTTGCCTGTAGTATAGTACCATGTATCTGAATTAATATATATTCTCAAGAACACCTACCAGAAAATCGGAATAGATGTCAGTGCCCTCGTCAATTCTTGGGCAATAGATCTTGCAAGGACTTTGTAGCAGATAATGCACCTGCGTTTTCTCGATTGCAGTTGGTAGGCGAGTTCTCACGAGACGAGAGTAGAGTAATCCGGTTAGCAGACTGCCTGAACAGTGCCTGTTGAGACTTCAGCAAATCGGGGCACGGGATCTATTGCAAACTGAATGAACCAATTGTTATACTAGTGAGTGGAGTTCATAACATAAAACCTGAATGGCCTGCCTGCCTTACGATTAGTGGCAGTATGACCTCTCTTCCTTGCCCTGTATCGGAATCATAAGAATCCCGTTGGCATGTACAATTTCATTTACCCCAGTACACAAGATCAACACGGGACAATCGATTATTTGGTTGAGGAAGACTACCCGTACCATGGAATGTCTCAAGACATGGGGATCGATTAATCAGGCGATTGAAGATTCCAGAGACCTGTTTGATACCTAATGCTAAGCCATTCGGACACCGATCAGACCCTGACGGGGTGGGGTGGGCCGACCGGCAAACACAAAATCAATAGTTTCCGACGCCCCACTTTTGAAAAACCTGACCCATGTTTGGCAGGGAACAGATGTATTTGGCGCTTAAATAATAATAGCTAAAAATGTCTCACTCTGAACCAATAGGCTGTAATAAACCTATATCGGGTCCCGTAGCTGCTGCCTACGGCCCTATCAAACGCAGGGCGAACCTGGCAATCAGCCGGAGAATTTTCATACCGTCGTTGGCTGCAAGTCCAACTTCATCACGTGGGAGGCGGGCAATAAAAATTCACTGAACGTATTGGCATGGACTTGGTCAACTGAAACAGTCGACATCGTTAGGTGGCACATCACATTCTTGTGTGAGCATGTATAGACCGACGACGAGATATGAATGGTGGTTGTGCAGCGGGTTGCTCGCACAAGCAGTCTTGACCATCGTCTTCGAGATGTACGCCCCCATCCTTTCGTGGGCACGAGCATATCTAAATTACAAGGCAGCTATATACTGGTTGAATGGCAACGATGGGTCACACCTACCATCAATCAAGTGCCGGTGTCCTACCTGATTCCAATTAACCTAGGCATTCTGATATTCGCCTGCCTGTTTGAGTTGTTTCTATCCTTGGATGCAATCCACCACAAGAATAACATCCTTCTATTTGCAGTCTGTATCTGTAATGCCTGCAGCTTCGGTTATTCTGTGATGCAATTTCTCGTCATGAGAGATACTACTGCAAGACTGTTCGAGTCACGTTTCAACTATCCGACACTGGTGGATACTACACGCAATGTGTGGCCTCAGGTCCAGCCAGCAGAGATCCTCGTATGTATATTTACAGGGCTGTGCACTCTCTTTCTATGCCCAATTGCATATTTAATACACCGGGACTATTCATGGGCTATCTATAAGTCCGTTCACGGCAGCTTGGATACTCGGATGCGTTATCTGGCCTATGAGGTAACATCGACTCCGTCGTGTTCCCCATTTTCCTGAAGTATCTTGTAAATACTCGCTAACAATAGATGGTAAATGCAGGTTTTTCTGGTACTGATAAAGCTAAACCTCTATTTTCTGATTGGCTTCATTATCCAATATAATCTAGTATATGTGCACTTTAAAGAACCAGAGTATACTTTGACGATGCTGCTCATCCCTGTCGCCATCATTGCGATATTTCTTGGGGTCTGGTTTGTCCAGCGAGAACGAACCTTTAGTACAATTGCTATTATTGTGAGCTTTTCTACCTCTTCTCTAGTTTCTTGGGATTGCTGAATTGCCTTCTAATTACCACATCACAGATGAGCTACCTTGCCTTGGTCGCGTATCTTATCAGCCGGATTGTGATTCTATCTTCGGCAAATACAGCCGGCAAGAGCATGATGTTGTTTTTCGCCGCGTTGTCCTTGGTACTGACTGCTGCAACGGTTGTCTGTACTGCTATTTGCATCAAAAACTTTAATAGGGGGTTGAGAGCCATTAACCAGTCAAAAAGTGCCAACGCTCGGGATTCATACCTTTTGTACAACAGGACCGCCTCCGCAGAGTTGTCCCCTGGTCTTCCGCGCCCCTACTCTCGTCTCACGCTTGACTAAGAGCCACCAGAGATATAGACTATGTGTGGAAGTACCATAGTGTCAAAAAATAGGCTACATATTCGCAAATTGCGCACAGGGTAACTTTGGAAGCAGAAAGTTTTAAGGGATTTAATACCAACGTCCTTCACGCGTATTAACTAGATGCTCTTGCCACACAACATTTCTACAATATTAGTTCACATCGCATCCGTTGTGTCTTCGCTTGAGTGTTACATTGCGAGATTTCCTATATATGAAAATGTCCAAGGTCTCCTGCATACACACATGTGCGGTGGCCGAAGTATCACCAGACTTTTACAGCAGGCCGTCTGCGCTCGTCTCTCAATATCATTCCCTCGGCTGTTATTGTGTCACAAATAGCTAGGGCATACAACAAGCCCGATAACCAATTTTCATGCCATTATCGGACATTCTGTTGCCAAGCAGTGCCCCAGGAAGACCCGAATTTGCAAAGCATACTCATGAGTGATACTTCAATTCGTCTGCTCAGCCAGTTCCAACCTTCGACTTCTAAGGATGTTCCGACCCATAGTGAATAGATCAAGCCCAACCTGGGCAAAGAATAGAACAAAAGCAAGCCAAAAGGTCAGTGCGCCATTCCATGCATATGGTCCATGCTGATGAAGGTGGATGGCGGTGGCCGAGGACAATGCCAAAGGAGCGATGAAGTTGAGGATGGCTAAGGACCTTGGAAAGGCAGGGTCTGAACTTTTGTCCGAGAGAATTGCCCACGCTATGGTCCAACTTTGTATCCAAAACGGCGGCCACTGCATGATGAGAGTGAACCAAAACAAATCACTCAGAAGTAAAGTCAATTCCGGCCCGTAATCCCGAAACGTCGCCAGTCCTAAGAATGTAGAGGACATCATGAAGGTGACACTCGCTACCCCACAAGCCACAAGAGACAAGTCGCCGAGAATTGGGTCTACGTCTCGTATCAATCGAAGCTGCTTTGATACAACTGCTCCATAAGGAAGACATAATCCGGAGCAGATAACAACCATTGCAGCCCCCGCCTGAATTCCCTTTTCGTGTCTGTCGTAGTGATTGTATACCTTGTCGGCACCCCATGATGGAGGGAGTGGTGGTATGAAGCCGCATGCTATCATTGCCAGAAATAGAATTGTCACAAACAGGAAACCGCTTGCAACAGATAATAACTGCCAATTGATTGGAGTGAAAAATTGATACCTAAGACACAACTTGTTCAGTACCTTTTCACATTTAGACAGGGGGCGGCGCATAGCTGCACCAGAAAACGATCGGGAAATAGTCATGTTCAGAGCACCTGATTGTAGAAAATTATCTGATTGAAAACAGCTATATTTTGCGAGTAACGATGAGATATATGTACATCTAACAGTTAACAGCAATACTAACTCACTGGATTACATTCCCCACCATGGGACATCATGTAGCTCGTAGCAGGGGGAAATTTGAAGTCATAATCTCGTATGGGCCTGAACGAAGTATGTAAGGAGACAGTCAGATTAATTGTGCACTATTCCATGTCTAAAGTGCTGTGTTCAATTATCCACACCCAGTGCCTCATAATGCATCAACTTAGATCATTCGTTTCGGGAAAGGTATACGCTTCGGGTCTCACAGCATGAATGCAAGTAACAGGAAAGGGATGTTGTTGCCCAGATCGATGTTTAAGTAAGCACGGGGGTTTTGGCTTTGCTGGTATCATGTGCACGCTAACAGAGCAAGGGTACTCTGTTCAGCCCCTCCTCCTTCCCTTATTAACGTTCCGGTCTACTCTCGGTCTTTACATACATACAGACAAAATGCTCCAAGTATGGTTACCCAAAGCATGGCATTTCAAAAACCCCTAGGTATCGCGCTTCATAATCCCTTTCACGTGATTCCTTTTAGACCATGCCAAATGTGTCGACAGCACGATTCTAGGTGTATTGAATTTCGTTCATTGACATTAATTTTCTTCATGATTCAAAGACTGTCTTGTCACGTGAGGAGGTCCGTCGGCAGTGTTACCGCTTTGATACAATCCCAAAGCACTTTAAAGTCAAAGGGAATTGGAGTTACAAGTAGAATTCGTCCCCGGATCTCATATGAATATATACAAGGTATAGACATCAGATAACAAGTTTGGGAAGTGAGAAGAGACTTGGAGCAGAGGTTTGAATATGTAGTGGGTACGCCTCGTCTGGCATGTAACCTCAAGTACAAGTTAAACTTGTTCATTTACAAAAATTGAGTAGCATTGTTCGTTGATTCAATTATATCATGAGACAGTTGCACTATATTCATCATATTGACGGTTGTGTGCTGCAACTGGTAGGGACGAAACCAAAAGCACGTTTTGCACAATGAAAGTGGACGGAGAGAAAAGCGCCACTCAGTAACTATCTTGACCGTACATGGGAACGAAAGAATGCTGGCGCTCCGCGTCATGGCTTTTGTCTCTCAAGAGAGGAAGCCTTCCTAAACACTGGTGACTAGATCAAACTCAACCTGAAATTGGACTTCCAACAGCTGCTGACAAAACCAGTGGGCGTTCTAGGCGGCGTGCCGCATGCTTTGCCAAATACTCTTCCCTCAGACCCCATCCTAGCATCAAGGCTGCTGCCGGACCCAGAATCAGACTGATGAGTGTGCCTGCTAGGATAAAAGAGAGCCAGGGAATGCTCATCATCCCGCTCGAGCTCAAGTCCATATACTCGAATGTGACCCATATCAAGCCACATACAAACCCCGCCATCTCCTCGTGGTCGATATGCATGGTAGATACTGTTAGGCTCATATGCTGTGTTATTGGGAATAAGCAACCAAGTAATGACCGCGATACCCAACCTCTCGATAGCAAGGTCATGGCCCCAGATAGTAAAGCGCATGTGTAATATGTTATTCTAATATATGGCATGTCGACGTTAGGCGTCTCAATAAGCTCTTTCACTGTTGTTCCTCTGAGTAAGGACGACACCTGGACATGAAGGAGTCGGAAAAAAGCAGGTAGTAGAATGAACATAAAAGCCGAGTTGCTTTGCACTGAAGGGTTTGCATTGGTGATCCAGAACCCCGGGATATAATAGCATGATATAAGGCAGGGAATCAAGATTTTCATGTAAGAAATTTGCGTACTGCGACGATCTGGCGTATCGAATTTGGCCACCGGTGACTGTATGGCATATAATAAGAAGTATAAGGGGGCTACCACATGTGTCCCTTCAAGTATTCCTGAAATCACAGAGAAAGACAAGGAACTATGAGATGGTTAGTTCTCTCGCAGGCTCTATTAAGACTTTGTAAAACTTACAATGACATCAAAGTGGCAATGTTCCCTGTTCTGCAGCTTTCCACAGCCCAAATTGTTAGCAGCACCCCGTGGTCTGCGATTCGTGACATTGCTGCTAGAGTCTCAGTGCTTTTGTGATTAGTATAAGAGCCGCCATCTTCGTATGCTAGCCCGTTATGCTTATGTAAAGTAGGCGAATGATCAACGATGCGGCCAGCAATGTAGTGCTGCAGAAGGGGTTGAAGTGCGAAGATCATGGTAATCGCAATAAGAGAACGCAGTATTAGTGATTTAGTTCTGGTGGCAGCTTGGATGCCTTTTCGTGTGTCAAATGGCATTGTGACCTGTAATGATCTCCGAGGAGGTGGGAGAAATGACAGTCTCTCGGCGCCAACAGTGGTCTCGCACAGAATATCTGCTATGGCGTCTAGTTGGTATTTACCGAGGTAGAGACCGACCACCCTGTCTTTCAGCGTATGGAATGCTTCAAGCCTCGTAAAACCGTTGCCCAACTCGCAGAGTAGCCTCATGCGTTTCTGTCTGGATCCAGCCCATTCTTTCAAGGAAGCTGAAATCTGAGGAAGGGATAGTTCGGAGGATATGCTGGCTTGCGCCACGGCAACGATCGTGTTTGCTAGGGACGCGGCACTCTCCATCGCCCCGTTCCCGCCTTGCCCCAGATTTGGGGTAGTCTGTACCTTGAATCAGCAACGAAGATTAGAGTAGATCATCACTGTACCTTGTGTACTGAATCCCCGATACATGCATACCTCCTCCAGACCCACTGATTCAAGAAACCTTCTTCGATAGGCACATGCGAGCAACGGACTCTGTTCTCGAATATATCCCGAAACCGCACCCCTTCTGCAACATACTTATTTAAGAAGGGGGCCAGATCTTCCTCTATCTTGCTTTGGTCTAAGCGAGGGATTTCTTTTTCGCCATATACCTTTCCCATGTCACGGAATACGAACCAAAATATTTGACCATCCCTTCCCACCGCATTGAAAAAGGAAAAGCCATGCGCAAATGTTCTGTTACAATGTCCGATCTTCATCCCGGGTGTGGGCTTGGAGAGTCCGAAAAACGCAGAATACTGAGCACTGAATACTGTCTTAACTGTAAGCATGGTGCTTTAAAAGTGCATACGGTGGATTACCTCGTCCAAGAGCTTCCGGCATTATACGCGATTTTGGGCTGTCGCTGACAATATCCCTTAACATCTTCCTGCGCGTAATGCTGTGTATCCCATCGGCTCCAACAACTATGTCCGCTTGGTAGGTACTTCCATCCAAGCACGCAACTATCGCTTGGTCATCCGAAGAGGTTATCTCTATGACTTTCTTTCCGAGGAGCACGCGTCCTTTGTCTGGTAGATGGTCAAAAAGGACTTGAAGAACGCGTTGTCTTTCAATGAAAATCATAGGATAGCCCTGTCTGCTACTGTGTTAGCAATCCTACTGCCAGGCGTTTTACGACCGTAAACCGATGAGATGCCACATTGTGGAAGTGTTCAACGCGTGATTATGACATACCGGGCGGTAATCAAGGCCAAGCCTTCGGTGTGGCCAAGTAATTGTCCGTCATCTCGCCAGATGCGCTGGACGGAAATAGGACCACCGTGATATTGGATGTCCTCGAACATCCCCAACTGATCCAGAATACGCGCCCCGCTCGACAAAAGGCATAGTCCCGCTCCATCACATGGTGCAGCTTCCGACCTAGCTTCCAGGACAACGAAGTCAATTCCCTGTCGAGCAAGAGCGTTGGCGAGAAGTAGACCCGCGATGGACCCTCCGACAATGACCACTTTCAAACGTCCCATAGGCATATCGCTGCAACAGAAAGATGTACTAAATGTTTTATAGTGAGGGGTCGAGTATCACGAAGCCTTCTGCGAGGAATCTTGTGATTTTAAATCTTCTTTTATACCATACGGGTAAGACAGGTGGTCTACACTATAGCAACCATAACTGTGAACCTGATTTGCGTAAGAGTAACTCTTAAATGACCACCTTGTCCGCCATGGGGGGAAATCGCCCTTGCCACCTCAGTGACCGATTGCAGACAACGATAACTTCCCTAACAGTCCTCTTGAAACAATGCTCTCATGGAGTGTGAAGGGAATCCGCTTTTGACGCTGTAAAAATCACCGAATGTAGTGTCATGCCCGATACCCCCTAATGGCTCTTTCACTATCTGAGCGCCTTGCAGTTGGTGATGCAATTGATCAACCCGTTAATCTCTGTTTATAGCTCAATCGAATGCCTGACACCTTCCAACTATGGAGTACGACTTGGGCTACATTCGCAGTCCTGTACATCTACCTACAACCTAAAGAAGTGGGCACCGAATTTTAATGTGATCGCAACACGGGTTAATCCACTACCTTCGGCGTCTTACATATGGTGACGCAATGTTTTCGGAGCCTACCTCATTTGGCTAAGGACCAAATACAGGAAGAAAGCATCCAAGGCTATGTGAAGAAAGCAGAGAATAGCTTTGGAGGTAAGGGGGAGATGATTATGTTCTCATAGTTTCGTCATCTCAACGGCGATCAGCTGTATGCCTTTTGATTCAGCGCTGAGGGCTAGCTTACTGAATACAGCTTTTGTTCCAAATACGGCCTGTATGCTCAGTACGATGGGGTTACTATTCGAACGGCAATTACATTGGCGAATTTCACGTAGTTGTCATTGTGAAGATCAACTCAGGCAAGGGTCTGGCAGTATTCGTCCACACCGTTACCAAGTCTCTTGTGACTACCAGGTACGATGCAAATCGTTGTTCTGAAGAAAACCGTTAGGACATCGGTAGAGTGGAGATCCAGGGCAGAGGGGAAGACAAATGCATTCAGACGCAAGGGCGGGCTACATAATGGTACGCGGCACGGGCTTCTTCTGTGGAACGCTTGACCCGATGTGAGTAGCTAAATAAAGTAGGTCCAACCACACGCGCAAGGAGCAACTCTCTGTTCTCTACACACCCACAGCTACTTGGCGCGGATATCCCGGTTCGCCATATGAATTTCTGGTTTGACTTTCCTTAATGATCTTCTTTACCTCTGTTATTATCTTTACGAGGCCAAAGCAACAAAATTGACACCATACACCGGATCAAAAGGCAACAGTACTTGCCATGTGGACACTGGAATAAGGACTACATTTGTAGAAGGTACGCAACACCAACAACAACAATAAGCATTCGCTATGAGATAGGCAGACTTCCCACTGCTCTGGATATAATTCATGTCACCGGGAGTGATGTAAAATGTTAACCAGTTTTCAATTCATCTACAGCTACCCTGCCATTCCGTTCTGTGGTTGATGTACTTCAATTCCTCCAAAACTGGTAGACATGCGTGTTTGAACCAGGAGCTTGCCAGTATATATCATGGCACAGTTAGAAAATAAACCACAAGTGATAATTGGCATATCGAAGACATTAATTCACTTCAATGAAAAGAGGGTTTAACTGCGCCGCATACTCATGCAATTGTTTCTTTATTTTCAAAATACTCCGATATGATCATCAACCAACGTGACGTATTTACCTGAACTCTTGGGTGCGGATACATACTACCAGATCAATCGTCTCAAAATAACAAGATCATAGCCCCCGTCTGATCTACAGGCAGAGTAGAGAGCATGTATCGTGGAGTACGAAGACTGTATCATACAGTTAAGCAGAACCCAATATCATGGGAAAGATGCCACGAACCTCCACTCAATAAAACCTGCGCAGTAGTGGCGGCATGATTCGATCAAGAACGTCAAAGGTATTTGATTAGATCTTGCCACAATATCAGCTTCAATGCGGTCCAAGTCCGCGAACGAATCCTTGAGTATTTGGATTGAAATGTCGACGGCGGTTTGCGGTGATCTAGCCTGGTTGAGGAGAATAGGTATCAGACTATACACTTCTCCTTTATGCTAAAGAGGTTTGATGTCAGTGTACACTTTTTTGAATGCAAAAGTCTAGGACTCACGATCTCCTTCTTGAGGGACAGGATATCATTCGTGCTAAGCGTAGATTAGCAGAAAATATTGAACTTCTATTGTATATGTACTGACACAGCGATGATAAGGTTCGTCTCGTGCCAGATGTCCTTCACCAACGGACTACGTGTCATTGACCGGGGAATCCGCAGGTGTGTGGAAAGCCTTTGAAGATTCATATACTATTAACTTTATATATAGGGCAAAGTCGGTGGTGCGGACATACTCTGTTGCAGCGCATATCACCCCCATCAAGTTTGTTCCGAGCCGGTACGCCAGGTATTGGTCGGTTGAAGGTATATCTGTTCCAAGACGATTTTCCTGTTCGATCTTGGACATGTTGATGACAAACACAATCTCTTCTGCCAGTGTGAGCCTATGTTCTATATAGCGTTAGTCTATTCATACGTAGTAGGAGTTCGCTCTGTCTGACGGACATACCTTCGTCATATTCCTCTCGGATAAAATCTGCTATAGGACTAAACCCGCAAATAATGGCGTTGTCGGTGATATAATTGGACTGTTTCCTATCCAGATCCAGACTGCTTTCGATAAATTGACGCGTCTCGTCCCGAAAATGCTGACCCATATTCAGGTTGTACGCCATCGACTGGGATGCCCCGTCCAGTTCATCGTCCCAAATGATCAACCATACAACTAGAAATGCCAAGACGCGCAGTTTTCTATATGATGTATGTGGCCACCAAAGACAGGCTAGTAATGGGAAATCAGAAGCTTTGACTTTGCGTGCCTTGGCTGGATCACCGGGCAAGAGACTAAGAAACTCACTGGCATGAGCATGACTTTCTGGTGAAGGTCCCTGAAGAAAAATTAGACACAGACCTATCGATATAGTCATCAACACATAGTGATAATAACGTATGGCTGTTGTTTATGCCCCCAGTTTCATTCTTTATCAGGGACCGGAGATCTGGTATGACGCACGTATGGCCATGTAACCTTTGAAGAATGACATCCTGTGGTGAAGGCTCGTTCTTCATTTCTGCCGATGGTAAGATGCAGCGGTCGCTGATCGAGGTGTAGTTGAGAGAACTGGGATGTATTGCATGCAACAGTTGAATCAGTCATGGATTTCTAGTTCAAAGCTTGGACAGTACACATTACTTATATATAGCTATAATCAATCAGAAGTCCGCGAAAGAAAGTCAAGAACGGCAGTTAGTAATCATTATGATATCCTTATGAGCTTTCACTATTAGCAAATTTACAGGGGCGTGGAATAATCTGCATCGTTGGATGACACTGCAGGAACTCAAGGAGTATGCGTGTTCACCGTTTTTTAGCATCATGCAGACAGATCCTGGCAGGTTACACGTTGTGACATGTTCTATCCAAATCCGGTGTTTTGCAGGAAGCCACATTCTGGGCGTATCGCCACCTGCATGCTTCGATATGCATGTAGCTTGGTATAGTAGTTCCGAGCGAATGCACCAGATGCAATTAAGTAGTGAAACGTGCATGACGGTAAGCCTAAGGAATGGATGATCTCACGGGTACTTGCTTTCGGAGCATCATATTGGGATCTTCCAAGCTGACGGTCTCAGAAAGTTCATCATCAAATGTATTTCACTACAAAGGTGCTTAATAACTGCCCCTTAAAGTTGGATTGTGTGACTGACGTTATGACCATTCAATATGACGCAAAGAGACCTAACTGTAAAGAAAGGCGTAGGCATTCTTTTGCTGTTGTTCCGGTTTGAGCAGATATCCGTGGTACCATCTTGTGGACAGCCAGGTTTATAATTGGGAATATTTACCAATGACACAAGCATCAACATCCCATACATCCCATCCCTCCGGGCATTACTTCTTTAGGCCCACCCAAGAGGGAGCAGGGAATATTACGTTTCAAGTAGTCGTAGAACAGGTACCCCTACCATCAGATTGACGCGTTCGTGACGGATACTTCTGTCGGACACCTATTATGTACAACCCTTGCAAATCATTCTCAAAACGATTGCAACTTAGAAGATAAGGGTGCCTTGGCATAGAATCATTTCTTCCAGCTGTGTCGTTCGAGCGCCTACAATCGCAATAAAGTTTTCCTATCTCAATAACATGAGATTGGAAGCATGATGCTAGGAGATGCTTTCATAGTGCATCCTCTGCAAGATGGTGAGACTTTCGTAGAAACTGATGAGCATATACCAAACAGGTCAGATGCCATGCGATATTCCCCAACTCAAACAAAGGCGCGAGGGATCCCTTCACTGAGCAGGATGTTACAAAGATTGGGTGCCATGAAGTCGACTGTGGATGTGGGTGCATCAGTAATCACAGAGTAGTATGGCACGAGATCACTAAGCTCAGTATCTAGTCCCGTAGAAGAACCCTCTGTGAGCACAGGCTTACACGGCATGTTTGGGGGCCCTTCAGTATCTTCCCGGTTCCACCCCGATGATTCCGAAAGGCCCTGCGCACGGCCATACGTAAAGTTTAACTTGCCCCCGAGAGCTCGGCGTTTCTGCCGGCGTATCTGCCATTGTTGGCGCAAAGTGCTCAGGAAAACGCTGGTGCGTCGGGCATTCTCGAAGCAGCTAGCCATGTGGTCAAGGGCCCGAAAGCAAGTATTGAGATGGTTCACCAGGAGTTGATCTCGAGACGTGGTTCTAGCGGGAACAGTGTTGAAGATCAATATTAGTGCAGCTGAAAATACAAATGAAACCATCTGGATACTGCTCTTGTCAAAGCCGTAGGCCTGCTCATAGAGGCCGAGAAGTTGAACGATGGCCACTGAAGATTCGATGCACATTCTTCGAGCATGGCCTGAGCCCGGACCTTGAGGAGGCTGGGGCTGTATATGGCGTCGCGAGATGTAGGGCTTGTGGCAATGGATCATGAACTGGTAGTACTGCATACTAAATTGCTGTCAGAATTGAGACCGAAAATGAACAAAAGATCTTGGCAGGACTTACTGGAGGGTGAGAACATGGGGCAATGGCGATCGGAAACCAGTATGAGTCCCTTCATCGACCTTAAGCTCTTTTGGGAGGTTAACCTGCCACATTCGCAACTTCTCAACGGTTGTCGAAGCCAGCTCCTGCAGGGCGTGAGTAGAGATCTTTGAACAGCCATATCTTTGGAAGTAACCGTTAGCGCCAAGAACATTTCTTTACTGGAGGCGGTGTCTTACAAGACGTCGGTGAGCGGGAGCATGATTTCATAGAGTGAGACCCATTCCTGGCACAGTGCGTTAAACGGAATTGGAGGAAAATCACTCCCGAGTTGATCGGGATATGGCTTCCAGGTCGAGGTAGGAAACGGGCTCGGAGACATGGGCTCCCGCACCGTGACGGCGTCCATCCGGCATTGGGCGGAACGGCCCAGATAAAATCCCCAGAACCTGGATAGTAAGCAGGTTATCCCAGGAGAAGAGGGCATGGACACTTACTGCTCGTTCAAATAGACCCCCCAGAATACCATGCGGCGCACCTCGGCGTCTTGATAGGGAATGATTCCCTTTTCCACATACGGGCCCATCTCCAGGTGAAGCCCCAAATCCAGTGTGAGACGCATGGCCATCCCTTCTTCGTTAGCCCCCAGTGCATCCCATTTACTGGGAAAGGGGAAGACTTACCACTGTATAGCCATCCTCGAGTATCCCTGGTACAGGATGCCTCATGATTACTGAGAATAACCAGAGCCTGTATAGTTGCAATTGACGGGTTGTCCAGTTCAAGTTCTACTAGCAGCTTGGCCCGGTCGCCAAAGTATTCCGCCAGTGAACGGGGAAAGGTGACAAAGTCGGGATGATATTTGGGCTCATAGGCGGCTCCCAGGGCACACATGGCGTCCGACAGGGCTCGGGAATAATATGGCGTGACAAGCCCTTCCTCACGGCTTTGTGTTCGAGACCGCCAGAAGCTCTCAGCATCAATTACATGCAGGCTGGGATCCTGCCAAGCAAAGAAGAGCTCAATGAGGTGCTTTTCGAATGCTTCGTCGATGTTCTGATTAAGCTTGGCATTGTCTAGCAACTCGGGCGCATCCCGAGGAATGGCGATAGGCGGAGTGACATCAACGAGTGCATCCAGGAGCGTTAAATTGGATGTGGAACCAAAGTATCGAAGTTGACCATCGTGGGTAACTTGCAATCTCCCTAGTCGACAGGAGAGCTGGTCTGTGACTTCGTCGTCACTGTCCCCATCTTCTTCCACTTCGTCCTCCTTCGGTCCTCCCTGCATAGTGGAGCCCTTCCACATGGTCCGTTCATTGTCGCACAAGGGATCAAGAGCATCCAGAGGAACAGTCGGTTCGTGGGATGGCCCTACGCTATGGGTCTCGTCCATCTGAGTGGGAGGAGCGCCGCTGTTGATGGACGCGGGCGTAGTGGGCCCGATGTTAACATTGACACTATTATTTTGCCCTCTCCGGGGGCTGGTGTGGTTTGGAAACGCGAGAAGGTCTTCGCATCCCAGCTCCAAAGCATCCAGAACATTTTTCAAGATACGATGGTCCTCCTCGTCGATGGGCGGAACTGGCAGGCCACGCTCTTTGATATAGTGGACGAGGCTGTCCACCCGGCGTGCCAGCACGGCCACGGCCGGTCGCACGGGGACTTTCCGTTTGTCATCGCTTTGTCGGTAGCGACAGGTTTTGCCTCGAATGGCGCAGTTTCTACAGGTTGGGGAACCTCCGCCACACTACCGCAATTGAGTATGGGTCATGATGGTGGTTGGGCGACGGGGATGGATTTTATTACCTTGACTTTCCCTTCACGACAGGGGATGCAGGCCGTGGTAACATGCTTCCGGAGGGACCGCTGACTTCTGGATGTGGCAGGCATAGTCGGAACATAAGAAAGAATACTCGCAATGGCAACTCACAGTTAAAGCGAGAATGACTCTAATGAAGGGATGGACAAACACGAAAACCCTTCTGCCCGGAAATCATATCCCGAGCGGAGAGCAGGAGAGAGAGAACGGTCGACGGTCGGAAATCCACCCTGTGCCCCTAGACATGAAGATATATGTCTAAGAATGCTCGGATTATGCTGCCAAATACAGTGATCCTTCCTTTATGGGTTTTTAGAGACTGGGGAGTCGTTTGGTGAACAAGTATTCAAGGCAGGAAAGCGTAATGACATGGATGGCCAAACAATCCCGGAGGTTCGATCATCTTTTCTTAGCCACGCCATGTCAAGATAGAGCATTCAGAGTCGTCTTCTTGACAGCTAGAACGGACTAGTTATATTCCAAACCTCCGCTTCTGTTCTTTCATTTCCTTTTTATCTTGTTGTTGGATTTGAGCCAAACTAGCTATCACATCGAAGCCGCAATGGATCTGCAACGATGAGGGTTTCGGACACGGCATTCCGTGCGCCCGCTCGAGTCGTCCTATAAAGGCCAGGCCGATACGATACCTGAAGTTGTGCTCACCATTGCCAGAATATAGCGAGCTATTTTCGGAAAAGAAAAAGCTACATATCCAATGCATACCATCACAACCAGCGTGGAGATTGCAGCCGCTCCCGAGGTAGTGCGGGACAAGGTGCGTCCCATTACTGCAATCCCAAAGTGTACCTAGCAAACTGACCACGTCCGCGCAACAGTTCCTGGATTTCGCAGCTTTGCCCACCTATTCACCGTCCGGCTTTATACAGCACATCATCCCGGTCAATGACAAGCTTCCCGAGCACCTTCAAACTGGGGACCAATTGAAATGTACTGTCAACTACGGCAAGTCGCAATTCACCCCCACCGTTCGAGCCAATAGCCCAGACCTCTTCAGCTGGGTGGGCTCGATCCCCGGAATTTTTACAGGCGAGCATCGCTTCAGCTTTGAATGCGCTCCGACAGACCAGCCTGGCCAAGCGAGCCGAACACGTCTCGTTCACGAAGAGCGATTCACCGGACTGCTCAGCTTTCTCATGGGTCAGGGCATGCTGGCCAATGCTGCGGGGTGGAGAGATAATACCCGCCAAGGGTTTGAATCATTCAACCGTGATTTTAAAGCTTGGGTGGAGACCTCCACGAGATAACTCATGGTAACAGTGCTGGGACATGAACAGGGACAGCAGGAGCGTTGTGTAGTGGCATACTCAACTTAATAATATGAATATGCTTATCACACATCATCAGGGATCACTAATTATGCTGTCAAATAGTCATCGCTAATCAGAAGGATTTCACTCCTTCACTCCTTCGTCAAGTAAGCAAGCCCTATCGATGAGGTGAGATTCGCTCCATGTCGGGCAGATCGGGGGTATCGGACTCCGTATCTCCTCCTTTCCGCGCCCCAGGGCTGCCCACAAATTCCTTGGCTGCTGTTTTGCTTGTTAAGCACTGCATGGACGAGAAGGTTGCTGATTCATCTAACTCCGGGCGACCATACTATTGACGCCGAGGCCATGGCGGAGATAATGCCTCTAATCCCCGGTCACTAGTATGACGGGGAATCCTTCGACAATATATAATCGCCCACTTGCTGCCACAATAGCAGCAGAAGCAGAATCAACTCAACAGCCTCTTTGTGAACAGAAATTCATCTGTATTCCTCATCATGACCGACCAATACGCCAAGGACCAACCCGCTGGGTTCAGCAACCGCATTCAACGCATTGCTATCGTCGGAGTAAGTGCATTATGCCAAACTGTACTATCCACATCGCTAACCGTAGGTCCAATTGCCAGGCCGGGGGAACCGTCGGAAAGCCCATCACCGAGGAACTGCTTCGGACTGGACAGCATAGCGTGACAGCTCTGACCCGCATCGGTAGTACGAGCCAGGTGCCCGCCGGCGTCCAGTCCATTATTGTGGACTACGACGATGAGGCCAGCCTGGTGCGCGCCCTTCAGGGCCAGGACTGCTTGATCATCAGTCTCTCAGTGCGGACCCCTCGCGATACCCAGTCAAAGCTGCTGCAAGCTGCCTCTCAAGCTGGGATCCGGCATGTGATGCCTAATGTCTGGGGCTGTGATGTCACGCACCCGCCGTTAGCCGACAGCGGTCTCAACTGGGGAGGGTTTCGCGACCTCGTGGCCGGCATCGAGGCCAAGGGCATGGCGTGGACCGCACTGATCTGTGGGTTCTGGTATGAGCACAGCCTGGTACTGGGGCCGAGTGCATTCGGCTTCGATCTTTCTGCCAAGAAGCTCATCCTGAACGACGACGGCAACACCAAGGTCAATGTCAGCACCCTGACCCAGTGTGGCCGTGCCGTAGCTACCCTTCTGAGCCTTCCTGTGCTCCCAGAAAACGAACAAGATGACCAGCTGACAATGAGTCGGTGGCGGAACAAGCCGATGTACATATCCGATTTCCTGATCACTCAGCGAGACATGCTGGCAAGTTGGCTCCGAGTGACAGGCGATACGGCAGACAGTTGGACGATCGAACAGGAACCCTCCCAAAGTCGATATGAGCGCGGATTGGAGTCGGTGAAGCAGGGCGACCATGCGGGATTAGTGCTGGCCATGTACTCGCGGGTCTTCTTCCCTAACGGCGATGGCAATTACGAGCAGCGTCAGGGGCTAGATAACGACCTGCTGCGACTTCCCATGGAGGATTTGGATGAGCACACGCGCGAGGCCAAGCTCATGTTTGACCGGGGATATAATTATATGACAAACCGAAATTAAGGGGGCGGATGGTCAAGGATGCCTTCTGCTGTAGGAAGACCTTAGTGAGGGTGAGGGTTAATACTACCTCGCATGCAGCATGTCAGTCGTGGTTAACTAGTAGCGACATAATGTAACCCACCATTAACAGTATGTTGCATAACTTCCATCTGTAACCGAAATGAACCAGACCCAAAGAGTAATGTCAGTCCATCCATCACCGACGGATCCCCGACCGGAGTGATCGACAGACGGGAATAGCCTCGGTTCATCTCTCCCATGATGGCCGGTCCTTCCGAAGCAGTGACAGCCGTCGCCGATCCCACGTGCAGCACAAATGCCTTCATCCACGCTTCTCACTCGCTCTTCCTTTTCGTCACCTGTCAAGTGTGCAGAAATGAAATTAATTGATGTGGAGCTGGGCAGGGCCCCTCTCGCCTTCGTCCAATTTCCAAGCAGAGGCGTGAACCGGCGCACGTTGCCTGCCACAATAACCCTATTCTGTAGCGTCGTCCGACAAGCTCCCCTGAATACGATGCAAGCCTTCATTCACTGCTCCGCATCAGTCCTATCCCCGCCCACGTGTTACTTCTAAGACGCATTTTTGGTCATGCGTCCACTCACCGGAATTGCATAAGTATCTCAGCGGCCGCTCGCTGCTTCATCAGGAACGTCTTCCATGGGTGTCAAATAATTTGGTGTCTGCCCTGATCACGCGCCAACATGTCCAAGCTCCTTGCCTTGACCAAAGTGCTGCCCGTCCTCGCGGCGGGTGCCCTAGCCGTCGATTATCCCACCATCCCCGCAGACAAGACCACCCCTTACCAACAGAGATTGGCAATTTATGGATCCAACGGTGAGGAGCCCTGCTCTCCATTTTCATGATACAAGAGCCACCGCTGACCTCCCGGACGAATCATTCAGCTGTCTCCGTCGCATGGAACACTTATGAGCAGCTGAACCAGAGCTGCGTCGAGTATGGCACCTCAAGCAGCAACCTGGATTCCAAGGCCTGCACGACCAAGTCGACGACTTACTCGACCTCGAGAACTTGGTCCAACGTCGCCTACCTCACCGACCTCACTCCGGCCACCACCTATTACTACAAGATTGTGTCTGACAACTCTACCGTGGGACAATTCCTCAGCCCGCGCACCCCCGGCGACACGACTCCCTTCAGCATGGACGTCGTCATTGACTTGGGTGTCTACGGTACTGACGGCTACACGCTGTCCTCGCGTAAGGCGAAGAAGTCCGACATCCCCAAGGTCGAGCCTGACCTGAATCACACCACCATTGGCCGCCTGGCCGATACCATCGACGACTACGAGCTGGTCATTCACCCGGGTGATTTTGCCTACGCTGATGATTGGTATGAGGACGTTGGTAACTGGTTGGACGGCTCTGATGCCTATCAGTCGATCCTGGAGCGCTTCTACGACCAGCTGGCTCCCATCTCGGGTAACCGTCTGTACATGCCGGGACCAGGCAACCACGAGGCCGACTGCAGCGAGATTCCCTACCTGAATAAACTGTGTCCGGAGGGCCAGAACAACTTCACGGATTTTCTGCACCGCTTCGATGCCACCGTTCCCAGTGCTTTCGCTTCTCAATCTACTAACACCACCGCCAAGGCACTCGCTGAGAAGGCGCGCAGTCTTGCCGTGCCGCCCTTCTGGTACTCTTTCGAGTACGGCATGGTCCACGTCACCATGATCGATACTGAGACTGACTTCAAGGATGCGCCCGACGGTACTGACGGCTCGGCAGATCTCGACACGGGCCCGTTCGGCTTCAAGAACGAGCAGCTTGAGTTTCTCGAAGCCGACTTGGCCAGCGTCGACCGCACGGTCACTCCCTGGGTAGTGGTGGCCGGTCATCGCCCCTGGTACACTACGGGTGTCGGCAACGCCTGTGATGTCTGCCAGGAGGCGTTTGAGAACATCTTCTACAAGTATGGTGTCGACTTGGGGGTCTTCGGCCACGTCCACAACTCCCAGCGCTTCCAGCCCGCGGTCAATGATACTGCCGATCCGAATGGTCTGAACAACCCCAAGGCGCCCATGTACATTGTCGCGGGCGGTGCCGGCAACATTGAGGGCCTGAGCTCTGTGGGTACGGAGCCTTCGTACACGGCTTTTGCCTACGCCGATGACTACAGCTACAGCACCTTGCGCTTTCTGAACTCAACGGCTTTGCAGGTTGACTTTATCCGCTCTACTACGGGAGAGACTCTGGACTCCAGTGTGCTGTACAAAGATCATTCCACCCAGTTTGTGGTGCAGTAAACGGGTTGCCGGAATGGAACGATCAAGAGAGCGAGGATAACTGTGTATATATGTGTACATATTATCAGGAATAACATTGATGCCTGAGCTAGGGCATTCGATCGTGTGTATAATGAAAACATCTGAAATTGTCACCGGAGGGCTGAATACATGTTTTCGAGGAAGTAGTAACCCTCTCTCGTGTCTCTCACCTGGCTTAATTGATGATTCGAAATGGCTGGTGTTCATAGCGAGTCACATATCGCTAGAATTGTGTGTTTTCCAAGACATCTACAGGAAGCCAACCATTCTCCTCACTCAAACTCGCCTGGAATTAGAGAATCTGCCGGCCGTACATGGGCAACGGCTGATTCCCATTGCTTTACCATATTTTTCTTTGTATTCGCGTAGAACATACCATGACAAGATCAGTTGCCGGACAGGTGCCCTCAGGTTTGGTCTGTTCCGGGACACAAAGCCAGACAATAAAGATTCATATCTCCTCGATACCAGTTTTCTATCAGTTGAACACTCAATACACTTCCTCATTCTTCCTGTGATACAACTCATCAGTCGGTGATCGTGGCTCGTCTTTGATCTCCCCCCCGTCCCAGATGCATCCCTGTGCGACTGCAGCTTGCGCCATGAGCCGAGACACTAAGGCTGAGGTCACCCCATCCTTTTGGAAGTCGTTGTTTCTCCAACGTGTGACAACTTTATATGCTACAGCCCAGGCTCGGTCAGTCAGCATTGTTTGTGGTCCAACGCCAATCTGCCTCAGGACAAAAACGGCAGCATGCCATTGCGGGTATCCCTCAAAGAGCCATGACCACTGCTTGGTGCGAGGGTCGGTCTCGAGTAAATACGCAAACTCTAGTACTTCAATAGCCGTCACAAAGAGTCGTTCCCGTTTAAGTAAACTCACATCCGAGGGTGCGGTCGACGATATCTGCTCTGCCGCGGACATACCGTCGGGGGAGATGGGCAATCAACCAAGATCGGGCAAGAGCCAGGCGGATGACTGTGGCTGTTACCCACTGCAACGGAATTGAGACGTCACAGTAGTCTAGGTATCGTCTGCGCAATCTACTATGGATCTGCTTCAGTCCATGAAGCCTTGTTACCCGGTTCAGTGAACTCTCTTCGACGTGGCCGCCGCTGCTACTACGCAGATCTGAGTGAAGTTGCCGATTGAGCACCGTCATTTCACACCGTATCAAACAGAATGTAATACCAGTGAAGCCGGGTCTTTCGTCGGGAAATGATATTGACTCTGGCGATAGATCCGAGTCATGAATATTCAGGGGTAACTTGGTGTCGTATGTTCCCTCTTTGATTTGCGTACCAACGGCACGAAACTCAGAAGACTGGCAGTCTAATAAGTATAATGCCCACCATAGCCGGCGTCGTACTTCTGTTTCAAACGGGTTCAGTCCAAGGTATGTACCGTCGCGATGTAACCCTAGCCCCTGTGCTATGCGATGTACAGCCGCTGTCATAGCCCAGACGAAGGCGGCATCGTCTTCCCCACGTAGACAAGTTAAGTAGAGGATTGTGGCTTGAAGCACGGTCAGGCTGTGCGACTGAAGAAAGTTGGCACGCGCTAATGCTTGCTCCGTAGCGAATCGATAGTGTTGTTGCAGACTCCCACGTTCCTGGTCAAATACATGTTTGCACCGCTCTGGGTCCATGCTGGTGATAGCAGCAAAGTACACGGCAAACCTCAGGGCCTCGGAGACCCTGTCGTCGGGAATAGTCGTTGCAGCTGCACCGTTCAAGGTCTTAGCAAGCGATGGCTTATGGAATATCATGGTCAACGGGGCAACATTCTCTTCGAACAAGTCCCATAAGGTAGAGTGCTGGACGCTGCTGGGGTAAAAGTCGGATAGGGAAACTGCCATCGACGAATACTGGAATACGAATCCATTGCCGGTTACCATTTTACGCTCCCTGCCTATTGATGCCACCTCTTGCGTCCCAGACTCATCCTTCGCCTTCCCAAGGCGATGCTTGCAGTGCTGACTGTCTTGGATCGCCTGGTACGACCCGCCAAGGGGCCCTCTATCAGTAGTGCAAGTGCCACATTTGCAGACCCTACCAACCTGTGTTTCTAAATCAACAAGCACCTCGTGGTTGATATACTGGGAGGATCCTCTGTCCCCAAACAACTTCCCGCGCTCGCCTTTCACAGCGCTGCTGTTCTCTACTGGCTGGGGGTGACGCCTTGAGTTGTGATTCACGGTCTCCAGCTTTTCGGTCAGAGTCTGCACCTCCTTCTCTACGGACTTCAGGCGCGAAACCAATTGTGCCTTCAGTGGCCGTTTTTTGCGTCGTGGGCCTCGATCGGGGCCTGGGAAGACGCACTCCGAGGCCGACTTGATGCAACTCGCGCAAGGCTGGGCTTTGTCACATCGTATCTTCTTCTGGCTGCAACGCCGGCAGCTGCGTGTAGTCAAGGCCGTGTTCATCACGTCAGTATGCTAGCAGGCATTGGCGTGACCAAGTCAAAGATAGAACTAGAAAGCCCACTTAATCTCAGACGAAGACATGATATTATGTAAGCATATATGCCTTTGCCGTTCGGCATTGAAATGAAGCCCGAAAGTGGCACCGTTAGTCAATCATGCAAAACCATTTATCATCTAAACCTTCGGGCCGAAATAGATGTCATATTAATAATGCCATCATGTACAAGTTCAATCGGGTAAACCAGGTAAAGATCCAGTATATAAACAAGGGTATGCTGGTCGCTTTCACTTCCACCTCCGCCGTGAATGAGTTACCATTGAAACAACATGGCGCCCGCTTCCACCAATACTGGAATTCCGAAAGACTCTTGGGTTCTGGTCACTGGTGTCAACGGCTATGTGGCCTCTCACACGGCGGATCAACTTCTACAGCAGGGCTACAGAGTCCGTGGAACCGTACGGGACCCATCCAAGAGCCGATGGATTGAACACTTGTTCCATGAGAAATATGGTGCCGACCGATTTGAGCTAGTCAGGGTTGAGGACATGACTGCGCCTGGTGCCTTCGACCAAGCGGTCAAAGGTAAGTCTTTCCACAGTTGTGAATCGGGCATAACAGCTCGGCAGCTTCGCTCCACAAGACTAATCGACAACGACAGGGATGTCTGGCGTTGCCCACGTCGCAACCATCCTGGGCCACACACCGGACTTAATCACGGGTGTTATCAGTACGAATCGAAGCCTCCTTATTAGCGCAGCCAGAGAAGACAAAATAAAGCGAATCGTATACACTTCCTCATCCGAGGCAGCAACCTTCTCATCCTTCTCGGAGCATGAAGCAGGGCCAAGCATATCTATATCTGCGGATACGTGGAATGAAGAGGCTGTCCGCAGAAGCCAGACAAACGCCTTGAGTCCGAAAAAGGGTTTCGACATATACGCCGCCAGCAAGACTCTGGGTGAGCAGGAGATATGGAAGTGGGCAGCAGAGAATTGCCCGGGTTTCGTTATAAATACGGGTAAGGCAAACGCACTATTTGTATGGGTTTTGACAATTAGCTGACTTTTGTCATTCAGTCCTGCCCTCTGTATGCTTCGGGGCCTCCATCGATGCTAAGTCTCAAGGCCATGCCTCATCATCTGGCTGGCCCGCAGCTATCTTTCGTAATCAGTTTGATCAGGTCTGGCAATTCCTGCAGCACATCATACCTACAGGTAATTCAGCTCTACACTCCAGGTTTTGAGTAATACATCTGACATAGATTCACAGGCGCCTACTGCGTTGATGTGGAGGATGTTGCACTTCTCCATGTGGCGGGTCTAACCCACCCGGAAGTGAAGAATGAGCGTCTCTTCGCTTTTGGGAACCCCTTTACATGGCACGAAGTCGTATCCATATATCAGAAAGCTTTCCCCGATCGTGAATTTTCAAGCGAACTGCCAGGTGCGAACAAGATGGTTCATTATGACATCGGGCCGGATGCCCGTGCGCAGGATTTACTGAGGGTAATGGGAAAGCCTGGGTGGTCCACCTTGGAGGACACTCTGATGGCGAACGTATCGGACATATTCCAGACTACAGAGCAGACGGGGTGACCCAAATGTCTCAATATAATTTCAGTGAAAGTAGAAAGTGGGGCGGTAGCGGATACTACAGTTTTCTCAGTCTAGGCTGCAGCTGGAAGCCTAAATACGGCCAGCCTTATATAGGAATTCCACACTCCAGAGTCTCTTTCTCTCTTTCTGATCACTACCCACCTCCTTCACAAGCTGCTGTGACTCAGTATGTCAACGAACGCTCCGATCAGCACCAACCTACCGTCCCACGACGCGGACGAGACCATGCGAGAGGCCGTCGATCGGTTTCGCACGCGCATGGCGGCCGCCAACCGACAGTTCATCCAGGACCGCATAGATGAGATCGACGCCCGCGGACTCGCAACCGAGAAAGAGAAAATTCGTATGATTCAGAGGTGGCGCCATTTCGGAGACTTAGACCAAGACGAACCAGCCAGTGAGAACAACCCCGACGCACGCCACATAAGCAACCGGTTCCGGCAGACGCGGGAGTTGGCAGCAGTTCCCGCGCTGCTGGCCGAGGACACACACCCCCTGTTCGCCCTGGACGGGATCCACCCGCCGCTGCTCTGCACGCCGGAAGCCCGCCAGATCTTCCTCGACACGCTGCAGGAAGTATTCCAACGGCAAGCGGAGGAGTGGGCGGCCGCCGAGGGCGAGGATATACCCTCGGAGCCGATCCCGCGCTGTGAGGAGCTGGGCCGGCTTTTGGCGTATGCCCACGAGGTGGAAGACCCGGACTTTCGCCACTCGGGCATCGCCCCCTTGGAGGCAGGGCTGTCCGTACAGACGCGATATGGCACCCTCCCCTGTCTGGACACACAGGAGGAGCGGGACCACTACCATGCACGTATACGCCAGGAATGTGCGTGGCTGCAGGAGCGGCTGGAGGGGGAGTACACGGACTTGATCAACAAGGTCCAGATTCCGGCCTCCCCAGATGTGGATCTGGATGTCCGGGCGGGCGTGGTCATGGGCACCGGCTATGTCGGGGAGTATCCTAAATGGTACAGCGCGTATCTCTACTGCCGGAAGAGTCCAGATGAGGATATGGAGGGGATCCATTACCAGGATGAAGGCGTCCAGGACGCCCCCAATATCCGGGAGTGGGGTTGGCGTGTGGTCTTTATGGAGGAGGAGGGCATCATGCAGCCACAGGTGCTCTATGGACGGAAGCCGCGCTTTGACTCGATCCCTGAGTTTCTGGACTGGTACGCGAGCTGGCCGGACTACTTGGATGCCCGCGGGCTGCTCAGTCTCCGCCGGCATCTGAAAGGATGTGAAATCGATTGCGAGTCCGACTGTGAGATGCACGAACCGTAGTACGAGGATTCTGGTCATCGCTCGGTGCCGCTTGCATGTCTTTTGCCGGAACCTGATCTCAGTCAACGCTCACTTCTCTGTGCAGAACATCGTATGCAAGCAGAGAAGCTTCGAACGAAAGAGGACAATGCGAGCAATCCGGGGTACAGATGAGGGATCAAGGGTCGGAGTAGTGAACTTCGAGACCCTCTTTGCTATATTCCGAGAGTTGTACGTACGCTGGTAGACAGGTATTTCTCAGTTTCAATCTGGCTTGCTCATCTCCCAGGTGGAATCAGTGTTGAACAGAAATGGAGGACCTTGAGCTCATTATGACCTCGAGAAAGAATTGATGGTATATGTAAATATGCAGTATGTCCAGCAGCATTGTCTTGATATAAGATACATTTGTCTGACAACCAAGACGAGCTAGTCTTGTTTGGGTGCAGACCCTGATGGATGGGATCCACTTGGTTCAGGCACGAGGGTCTTTAGCTCCGATTCTGCCTGGCCACCGTCTTCCCTATAAATGGTGCTAACCACCCGCCACCCGCAAAGAGCAAAATAACATGAAGAAAAAAAATATTAAAAATTTTCCATCCGTAATATGAATCTCTCGCAAATCCTTCTGGCCCTGTTGTGGTGGTGCGTTTCCACGGCGGCTGTGGCAGAAGAGACCTGCGACAATGCTCCTCCCAACGATCCCATCGGCATCGACCTCGGCCATCGTTTTGTCTTTGCCTCCTACGCAAATTCTCTAAACAATTTCACCCTATTGGGGGTAGTCAATCACAAGGAGTACCAGCGGCAAATCGAAGAACTGTCCATGGACCATTTTCAGCGATCCGGGCTTGGGAAGCCGAGACGCGGATCTAGGTCGACCCCGCTGGCGCTCCTGACCAGCGTCATGTGGAGCTTGTTCGAAGTGATCGATGCTAGAGTCTCCATCAGCAGCAACGCATACGTCGTCTGGACTCAAGACTCGATCCGCTCGATATCCGACACTGTCTACGGGATCATCCCCGTCTCGGTCCAGCGAAAGATCAAGTCCTTCCTCGTCTCCCGCGGCCTGATCAAGGAGAAGCTGTCTCTATCCGACGTCACGGAAACACTCACAGAAGTACTCGCCGAGCTCAAGGCTACTTCTCTTGCAGCTCACGGCGTCAACATGACCTGGGCCATGGTCGGCGTGCCCGACTTCTTCAACGACACGCTGAGAGAGACTGTTATTCGAGCCGGGCAGCAGGTGGGCATCACCATCCTCGAGGGTGCCGTGCCCCCACGCTCCTTCTGCACTCGTTACCTCAATCCGGCGATCGACCAGTATGATCGTGTCTTGGTTGTTCACCAGGGAGAAACCCATTGTGGTGTTCAGTTGTACGACGGGTCGCCACAGCGCCGCCGCAAGGGCCAGTCAGTGTATCCATATCTTCCTTTAGATCCGTGGAGTGGGGATAGGATTCAGTACCGCCTTGTGAAGGAGCTTGTTGACGGTGATGCTCAGTTGAAGACTCTGGTTGTTCAGGGTCGTGATAATGGATTTCTGATACAGGCGGTGCTGAAGACAAGGTTGATGTTAAAGGGGTACGATCCGGCAGTGGAGCTGTTGCTGGGGCTCGAGCCAGTGCTGGAGGATCAGCTCGGTGGATACAGAGATTTCGAAGATGGGGAGACGCTCGACGAACTTCCGCTAAATCTAGATTCCTGGTGGGCGCATGGGAACATCCCCGACCTGGTTCTCAAGCGTAGCCAGATCATGGCAGTTGAGAATAACTACATGGAAACTTTGGCAAATAATATTCAAGTTTATTTGCAAGCTATGGCAGGTATGTCTCATGGACCACTTAGCCCCGTGTGTGTATCAGTGTTGACTTCCTACAGACCCACACGAAACGAGAAAAGTAACAAAACAAGAGAGAGTGGACTACGCGATCGTCTTGACCGATTTCTTCGATGGAGATCTTGTGCACCGTGCTGTGCAGGAGGCTATCGGACATGGCGTTCCTATTGTCGGTTCGTTAAAGCATATCACTATGGTGGCGGAGGGTGCGGCGAGGTTGGCGTGGACACGGAGGGAGAATCTGCTGTCGATGCGCGAGAGTGCAAAGACTAGACATGATGAGCTTTGATATGGGGAATACCATACCAAGAGCTAAGGCCGGTCGGTAGATGTACGATAAGCGACATAGATACTATTCCAGAAATCGATGTGTACTAATCACCTCTTTTCCGATTATTAAACCAGCGTAAGCATAAGACAATTCCGATAGCTGCTATTTCACAAGTCTCTTTATTCGGTTTATACTGCTAGGTAGATTATTATACACTATCGATACTATACATCACATGTGCCTTCCAGATCCGGCTATTTCTTGAATCCACTCTCCTTCTTCAACCAGGTTGCAAAGTCCATCATTTCCGGGTGGATCTCCCTCAACCTCGGAATATCAGCCCTATATCCTTCGTTTCGAAACCACTGGAACATGTATCCCATATCCTTCATCATGGCCATAAATAACGAGCATATCGGGCGGAATGTCATCGGCAGTGGCTGTCCAGTCTTCTGTTCAAAGATCAACCCCATACCTTCAAAGGTGAGTTCATCACCGGCAAGGGAAATGGCCCTCCCCTTGTACTTGTCCGGGTTGAGGAAAGCCTCAGCACCGAAGTATCCAATGTCGCTTGTGGCGACAAGCTGCAGCGGCTTTCCAGCCAATGCCATCTTGAAGCATGTGGTGAAAACCTTGCCGAAGAAATCCGGAGTCAGGTTTTCGAAGAAGGCGGCTGGGCGCAGGATCACCCAGTCCATGTTGCCATCTTTGCTGCGGTTGACCAGATGGTGTTCAATATTATGTTTCTTGATGAAATGGGGTATCTTGGTGGGATTTTGGAACGAGTGCTCCTCGCCGCCGCGGTCAACGGAACTGTAGACGAAGAACTTGACCTTTTGTCGGATAGACTCGTCGATCAACGCTTTTCCTTGCGTTTCTTCTGCCTTGTTGCCAATTGCCGCCTAGAGAGACGTTGTCAATAAAAGCGATCTATGTAGACCAAAGACAGGCCCATTGACCTACCTGCACACTATATACTCCCCAGATGGGCGAGGTCGTTAAGCGTTGAGCATTGCGGAAAATGGCACCCGGGTTATCAAGGTCACCCTCCACCAACTTGATATCTGCGGACAAACTAGCCAGCTTCTGGGCAGATGCGGAAGAGGTGTTCCTGGTGACGGCGATGATCTCCAAAGGAGCCTTCCGAAGAAGGAGATTCCTGATGAGAGCACCTCCTTGTTTACCAGTTGCACCAGTAATGAGAACAGCAGTCATGGTGACAGGAAAGATGAATTGATTTTATTAAGGGAAAATTGGTTCATCCACCCATAAACCCCTTTTATAATATTTTGTGTCGCAGATGCAGATTTAGTTTATGGGCAAGATACAGTTTCGGCCTCATCCAAATTACCCGTATTATTAACGTCCGGTATACTTACGTTACCACAGCCATCTCGGGGTTTATTTCAGGCCCGAGATGATTAACAACCCCAATTTGAACGTTAATCTCATAGTCCACTTGAACCTTGTTGGAGCAGAACATTTCATGTGGGTACTAAGGTATCGGTTCCACCCAACTTTGCGAATTGAGTTTGGTAATCCATGCTCGCAACACATGAATCAGCTCGGAGTTGATATAGTGGCCGGGTGGCTCCAGCTTTACAAACCAACACCATGCGTAGTTCATATAAGGGTCTCACGCACATTCTGAACTGTACCGCATAGTCAAACACTTTCTTTATCTTCTTCACACACCTCTCCAACTAAACCCATTATCTACATCCAACAATTCTCAAGATGAAGGTCGGAATTGCAGGTATCACAGGCAAATTTGCCCGCCGCCTTCTCACCCACCTCCTCGATGTTGGTGACGACTCCCTGACAATCAAAGGGTACTGCCGCAACCCTTCAAAACTCCCCGAATCCTTGAAATCTTCCCCAAATCCGGAGATCATTGAAGGTACGGCGTTTGATCAGGACGCCATTGCCACCTTCGTCCAAGGCTGCGATGTCGTTGTCTGCTGCTACCTGGGCGATGACAAGCTCATGGTAGATGGCCAGAAGCTCCTCATCGATGCTTGCGAGTCAGCCAATGTTCCGCGCTACGTGGCCAGCGACTGGGCGTTGGATTACACCAAGTTGAAGTTGGGCGAGTTGTTCCCCAAGGATCCCATGATCCACATCAAGAACTACCTCGATACGAAGACGAAGGTTGCGGGAGTGCATATCCTCATCGGTGGCTTCATGGAGCCCATCTTCAGTCCCTTCTTCAACATTGTGGATGTTCAGACCAACACCTTCCGGTACTGGGGTGACGGTAATGAGATTATGGAGGGAACGACCTACGATGATGCGGCCAAGTATACGGCAAAGGTGGTCTTGGATTCGGAAGCAAAGGGTGTGCTGAAGTGTTAGTCGTCAATCCAATATTCCCTCTTGAGAACTAGTGCTAATGAGTGAGTTTTTACCTCTAGTCGTCGGAGGCCGTGCTACTATCCAGGAGATTGCCAAGTCGTATGAAAAGGTCTACGGCACTCCTGTTACACTGGAAAACCGCGGGTCCCTCGAGGACCTGTACAAGACCATGCATGATAAGCGGACGAAGAGCCCTCAGGACATTTACAGCTATATGTCTTTGTAAGTCTACACTTTCAACTTCCTGTTTCATCCTGTCAATCTCGACTAACCGAGGGTTACTTTTATAGGTTCTTCTACTACTACTGGGTCAATGGACAGACCTTTGTTGGGCCCGAGCTGGACAATGCCCGTTATCCGGATGTTAAGGCAGTTGATTGGGAAGGGTTCATGAAAAGCTGGTCCCAGGAGCAGATTGGGACATCTTACTTTGCTTTGAATATGTAAGATGTGCGATAGAGCTAGGATGTTCAGGTAACATCGCTATGAATAGAGTGTCTAGCCGCTCAGGCAGATTTTACATATCTATTTTCTATTTGTTTCTAGACTGTCTACCGAAGGCTATCATTCAGGAGCCATCAACTCGTCCTTTCATGTTCGTAATTTGTGGACAATGGGGGATGGAAAACAGAATGACCTTTTTACAAGCTGCAGCGAGTAGGTAAACCAGACCTACCCAATCGCACATGATGAATATGTGTAAGTTGCGAAAGAAAATTGGAAGATTTATAAGATTTAACACTGTCCATAACAAAGTTTCAACGTGAGCTACGTAATGCACTCATTTGGGCTACACCTACGCATTATCATCTAGAAGTGCGTCCACTGACTGAGAAATTATTTGTTAGAGCCATCCAACCACCGAGCCAGTTGCCTGGCCCGACCAGCGGCGTCCTCCAGCGACACGTAACCGTCGGGGTTGCCCCTGGCAAAGTCGATCAGGGTCCGCTGGACAGAACGGGCCCTGACCGGCACCTCCAGCTGCTCCTCCGACCACGTCCACTCCACGGCCTCCACCGTGTCCGTGGCATGGTGATGAACCGAAATGGTCGCCGGGTTCTGGTAGGCATCCGCCTGCAGCGAGATGCCCGCAGGCGCCGACAATCGAATGGCTCCCGCTTCACAGTTCAGTGTCCACGAGAGCGATGGATCTCCCGGGAAAGGCTGACCTCGGGCAAAGTATGCCACTAGACTAGCCCCGCGGACTGTATAGGGAGATTCAGGCAGGGACCCTGTCGCCTGTTAGCGTACCGTGCAGCATTCATATTATCGCCGGCAAGCTTCTGGTCATACCATGCACACTTAGTAAATCCGGCACATCTGAGTCAACCTCTTCCACGAACTCCCGTGTCTGGGGATCACGAATGCGGATACGAGGCCGCTGAATCTGGGTACGCGCTTCATCGGTGCCGACAACCACATTCCCCACGACCGATTGGACATAATCAATCACTATACTCATGTCAGTGCTAGTCTGCTATAGTTACTCTGACCTCATCGGAAAGGGCTAGAGCCAGAGAAAGAGGGGGGTAAGGACGAACTATGACCAAAACCAATGACGATGGGGTTGCCGCCCACTTCCTTCTGCGAGAAATACTTCAAACCCGGGGGCATAAACTCTCGATCGAACGTGCCGCCAAAGCCACGGACCTCTGTGCTCAGCAGGCGACCCAGCTGGCCAGAGCGCAGGATCTCCTTGACTTTGAGCACAGCGGGAGCAAAGCGGCCTTGGAGGCCTACGGCCACTCGCGCCCCACTAGCACCCGCTACGGCGAGGAGGTCGTCCACATGGGCCAGCGAGCTGGCAATGGGCCACTCAATATAGACGGACTTGCCGGCGCGGACACTGGCCAGCACGGTCTCATAATGCTTGTCGACGCGCGTATTGCAGATGACGAGGTCGATGGCGGGATCGGCAGCCAGATCATCTGGGTTGCCATAAGGTTTGACGGTGGTCGGGTCCAGCTGGTAGGTCCGGATGGCGGATTCTGCAGCGGCCACACTGCTGTTGCAGAGAGCTGTGATCTGGTATAGCTCCCGACCTGCAGTACTCTGAAGTGCCGGCAGGTGGGCATCGGCCGCCCAGGAGGTGATGGCGGAGGATGACAAGCCGATCAGAGCAGTGCGAAGGGGGGTAGTGGACATATTGGCAGGAGAATGGAATTGCAGATGGATCTGTGTGGTTTCAAGACAACCATGAGTGTCTCTTCCCCCTGTCGGTGATGCATGATGCATAATATATAGTTAGGGACATTGTATGGGTTTATAATATATCGTGGTGTTTTACAAATGCGGAGAGGGAGATTGATTAGAAATCAACAATGGCGCAATCCTTTTGAGCACATGCAAGATAAGAATTAGGGTGGTAAGTGTCGCCGTCACAAGAGTACTAGTATCACATAATCCAAGTTCAGTGCAATTATTCTGTCAGGCGTACATGACCCATTCGGGAAGTAGTAAATACAGAAGAGGGCGGAGAGGCGGCAAGGGGGGTGGTGGATGGGGTTGGCCGTTTCCGCTGCAGCGGATCGGTTGGTTTTGTTGACGGCGGGCTTGAGCGGAGGTCACACTCCGCCCCGGTCATTACTTTATTATTATTAAGTTCCTGCTGTCCTCCCCGATCGGGTCGATCGCACTCTGAAGTCCCTTTTTTAAGTTAAACTTGCACGAGGGGAGGGTTCCACCCTGCGACTTGCATATCCGATCGAACAGAATTCGATCGGAGAGGGAAGAGAGGCAGATCGATGGTTGATCTGGGAAGCTTGTCGGGATTCCGATCGGCGGGTCCGCGCCTAACAGCCTACTTACTTTACGCCTGGCGCGTCATATCAGTGCTCTATGCAGAGTATAGTATAGTTAGTGCAGAGAATAAATCGTGATGACAGCATCTTTGCTGCCTTAGGATGCAGGGTTGGGGCTCGGGATGATTGAGATTCCAATCGGCTGTCCCAATTTATCGGGTGCCTGAATTACCCGTGACCAGGTGTTGCCTCAGGCTGATCGGCTGGAAGCCCGAGACGTCAGGCGGCAGATGAGTCAGCCGTGGCCCAACGGCGTCCATGCTGAAAGGGGACTAGCGGGAGGTCGACAGAGGTCTGGCCCAGCGGGGAGAGCGGGGCGGGCCGCCAATGAGCAGGCAGGCGGACGGCGCAAAAAGCCGGTTTTGGCGGGTGGGAGATTCTCAGCGGCGGGTTCAGACGCCAGCCAGTCACACGTCGCTTAGTCGTTCCTGCTCCAACTGGATGTCGTCGTAGCAGTAAGTATCTAACAGTACTAACTACTAACTAGCAGTAATGAAGTCGGCTTGCTATCTCCGAGTTCCCTTTCTTTGTGTCCCTCTCTCTCTCTCTCTCCATCTTCTTTTTCCTCTTTCCCTTTTTCCCTTCTTCCTTCTTCTATACTATCCCACCTCCCCCCCCGTCCCCCTACCCCCCTCTACTATTCCTCGCCCTGCCGCTAATTCCCCACATTCCTTCGTTTGGCCACCATCTTTCTTTTTTTCTCCTTCTTCCTTCGTTTTCTTTTTCCGGCTGTGGCGCCTTGTTTTTCTTCCCCCCTTCACCTTCATCTTCCTCCTGTTCCTTCTCGGTTTCCCTCCGTCTTCCTCCCCTTCTTCCATCTTACGATATGCCAGCAGCGTCCCGTGAGTGATGGCGGCCTCCTTCCAGCACCCTGAGGCTGAGCGGGAGAGAATTCGAGACTTGTCCCGGTAAGTTAAATAATCATGGATCTCTCCGCCTTTTCCCCGAGAGGTTTAGAGCAGATCAGGATCAGCTCTGATCTGATCTGATCTGATCTGATCTAATCCTCCCTGCAATGTCGATCATAACCACCCTTTTCTCCAATTCAACTGCGACATTATTACACAGTCTGACCGTCGTCGCGCTAGGTACTATTGCACCGTCGATCGTCCCGCCCTCCGTCTGGAAGCGGCCGCAGAGGAGACTCACTCTGCCGCCCATGGAGATAATTCCTCCACTCCCGACGTCCGGCTGTCGTCCGATATCACTCTCACGGCGCTGGCTCAGCTGGCTGTCTTTCGCTTTGCCTGCAACCGCGCCTTTATCTCCATCATCGACGGCTCCAATCAATATCTGATCGCCGAAGCCACCAAATCCATCTCCTTGCGCGATAAGGATCAGCATGACCCCAATGATGGCATCTACTTGGGGGTTCGCACCCTCGACCTGATCTGGGGGGTCTGTCCGCATTCCATTGCCCTGTTCACCGGTCAGGATCCCTCCAAGGTCGTCGACTCCATCAACGTGACCGCCAATACCTCCCGTTACGTCGTCCGAGACTTTACCCAGGAGGAGTTCTTCAAGGATCGTCCCTATGTCACCGGATGGCCCTATTTCCGCTTCTACGCCGAGGTCCCGCTGTACAGTCCCGCCGGTCATGTTCTCGGCTCCTTTTGCGTCATCGACGACAAGCCTCGCTCCGTCTTTGGGGATCGGGAGATCGCCTCCCTGCGTGAGGTGGCCGATGCCGTCACCCAGCACCTCGAACACGTTCGCATCTCCCATTCGCATCGCCGTGCCGAGAGCCTGGTCAAGGGTCTGACCAGCTTCGTGAAAGACCATCCCGCCTTCGACCCGACCGATGTGCCTGGCCCTAGCCATGGGCCGACTACGCTGGTGCCGAGCACCGAGCCGGCACCCCCGCAGCCTCTGTCGTTAACTGACGACCCGCTGCGAGAGCCTCCCACGCAGCTCCAGTCTGCATCCTCCGAAATGACGGGCGAGTTAGCCTCTTTATTCTCCGCCGTCACTTGCTCCGAGATCACCGCCACCTCGACCTCCGTCAACGTACCAGGTCCACGCCCCGTCCCGGTCGCGGTCCCAGATGAGGTTCTTCCGCCCGACGGATCGGAGACGCACGATTCCAGCGTCGTGGTGTCCGACCACACCGAATATCCGGTTGTCTCCGTCATCGAACGCGAGGCCCGCTCCGAAAGCTTATTTCGCATCTTCACCCGCGCCAGCCTCACCCTGCGCGACTCGATGGATCTGGACGGTGTGGTGTTCTTGGATGCCTGTCGGTGTAACGCCGGAGTGTGAGTACCGTGTCCAACCCAAGGGTCGCAGAGGCGTATTAACGAAACAAGCAGTGTTCGCCCCGGCCAGCCCGGGTCCTGGGAGCCTCTCCCCACCACCGCCAATCCCGAGTTCCTCGCCGATCCCTACCCCAGTCCGGTCGACTTGCCCGGCGTGGGCTCCCTTTCCAACATATCAGAGAAGCCGTGTGAGGTGCTAGGAAGTGCCCAACAAGATGAGGTTAGCGCCAATCAATTCATCACGGAGGCTCTTCTCAACCAGATGATTGCCGCCTTCCCTCATGGCCAGTTCTTCAATTTGCACGACTGGATTGACGAGGAAGGTGGCCAATCTCTGTCGCCCTCGCTAGAGGAGCGGTCGGAAGGAGATCATACCATGTCCAACATCTGCCGACGACTGCGCCAGCATCTCCCCGATGCCTACTGTGTGCTCTTCTACCCATTGTGGGACTGGAACCAATCACGCTGGCTGGCCGGTACCCTGGTCTGGACACAGGCCAGCAATCGCGCGCTGGGCGTGGACGAGCTGCATTACTTCAAGGTTTTTGGGGACTCCATCATCTCCGAGGTGGCCCGCGTGGATTGGGCCAGCACCCAGCAGTCCAAGTCAGATTTCATCTCCTCCGTCAGCCACGAGCTCCGGTCGCCACTGCATGGTATCTTGGCCAGCGCAGAACTGCTGCAGACGACCCCGCTGCATTCCAGTCAGGCTCACTGGATGAATATGGTCAAGAGCTGTGGGTTGACGCTGCTGGACACCCTGAACCACCTGTAAGTGTCTTGCCCGTTGACCGTTACCACACCACATCCTGCTAACTGCCAAACAGCCTGGATTTCGCCAAGATCAACAACTTGACGACGACGGAGGAGACCAGCCCCGACCAGTCCAAACCCAGCGTGACGAACCTTCTAACCGTGTTTGATCTCGACGACCTTATCGAAGAGGTCACCGATGTTCAGTATACGGGCCAGCGATTGGCCCAAGCAGTGGCTCCCCTGACAGGGCGCCCAGCGCAGCCGATCTCTACACGGCCGGATGGGGAACTCACTGTCGTGGTGCGTGTACAGGAGCGGAGCACGTGGAAGATACAGTCGGTCGCTGGTGCCTGGCGACGCATCGTCATGAACCTGCTGGGCAATTCGCTGAAATGGACCAAAGCCGGTTTTGTCGAGGTTTCGCTCTCCAAGGCCCGCCGCGAGTCCAACCCACACACAGTCTTGGCGCATCTGTCGGTCACTGACACAGGTTCGGGTATTAGTCCAGACTTCCTCCGGCACAAGCTCTTCTCTCCTTTTACGCAGGAAGACGCCTTGTCGGAGGGTCTCGGGCTGGGATTCAGCATTGTGCGCCAGCTGGTTGCCTCATTAGAAGGCCACATCGACGTACGCAGCGAGGTCGGCGTGGGCACTCAGGTCGATATCTACATTCCCGTGCATCCTAGTGCCGCTCAGGCGTCCCGTCGCGGCAGCCCGGACGAACTCGCCACGCCGCTGCCGCCTATGGCAGCCTGCCTGATTGGATTTGACGGTTATCCCAATCCGCGGGAGATCCCCACGGGCATCCTGCCAGCCGAAGCCAAACGCAAGCTGGCCATTCGGAGCTCGCTGACGTCGGTGCTCGTTCAGCAACCGGGCTGGACGCTGGCACTGGCCGAATCCTTGGACCGCGCGCAGGGCGACGTGGCTGTGGTTGAGCAGGGTGATCTGCACCCGACGCCAGACAAACCATCTCCCCTTGACGTGATGGTGCAGCGCGGTTTCAAATACTTCATTGTACTGGATAGCAACAAGCCGTTGCCGCAAATCGAGGCGCTGGCTCCAAATGTTGTTCGGGTATCTCAGCCGTAGGTCGACCTTATAACACCCTTTCGTGATCTGTCCAGACTAACAGTAGGATAGATTCGGACCCCAGAAATTTGACGACGCCATCCGGCGGGTGCAGACCCTGGCCCGTGAAGCTGCGCTCAATCGCCCGCCTTCACGGCCGGCACCGATGCCACTGCAACCCTCCCTGTCCGCATCACCCGGTCTGACGCCACCAAGTGCCCCAGATTCGGCCATTGATTTCGCCTCTCCCTGTACGCCCCTGGAGCCCGCACATTCTCATCCGCCCAGTAAGGCTCCCAAGGACATACATGTTCTCATCGTAGATGACAACGACATCAATCTAAAGGTTTGTCGAGAATCCTGCCAAAAGTTCCCTGCATGACATGACTAATTTTGGTCCATAGATTCTGGCGACGTTCATTCGAAAGATTGGTTGCAGCTACGATACTGCCTCCAACGGACTACTTGCCCTGAACACGTACAAGGAAGCCACGCGGCGCCACGATCTCATCTTGATGGGTAAGACACCTCTCCCTGTTCTCAGCACCCGGAGTACAACTGACCGTATTGAACAGACATTTCCATGCCCGTGATGGACGGCATCGTCGCGACGGACCACATCCGACGATACGAAAAGAAGAACGGCCTCATCCCCTCGCGTATCATCGCCGTGACGGGCTTGGGGTCGGCAGACCGCCAGCAACAAGCGCTGTCGGCGGGGGTGGATGAGTATTTGGTTAAGCCCGTGTCCCTGCGCGGGCTGAAGAAAGTGATGCGGATTTCATGATGACGACTCTTGCACGATACCTCTTCTCCTCATGGTTTTGTACAAAAGCATACCTCCTGCGGGGGCCTTGGGGTACCCCTTAGTGTGTGATATATTCTTCCAGTAGACAAATGTATATACGAAGATTTTGCCTGGATGGCTGGGATGCATGATGCATGATGCATGATGCAGTCGATGATGCGTCAATAGATCTGAAATTCTGGCCTCCGTTTGCTGTGGGTGTGAGTCCCCAGGTTGCTTTAGGTTCGTAATTAGCCAGCGCGTAGCTGGTTTTCGGGGCGGAATCCCGCATAGCCCGGGAATATGATTACCCGATCCAAAACCATCACTGCTGTATGCCACTCAAATTCATTGTAAGCACTGCACCGATGCAGATAGAAGTAGTAGCAAAGTACCGTGTTAATCATATTCATGTGAAAACCAGTTGCTGCTGAGCGTGGTGTTAATCTATACTAGTTGCCAGACGAGCATGCAAAGAGGGCTGAAATAGCGCAACTGTCCCACACTAGATTACTAGTTGTTATATATTTTTCCAATGCTAACAGTCGGTACTAGCAGCAATAATGATCACAACCACAACTGCAAACATTGAACTCTGGACCATTGAACAGTTCAGCAGTGTCTCTGTATAGTACTATTTATATTAATTTATCAGACTACTTGTATATAATTCAGGGCTATAATAAACGACCAAGTTTATCGAAGACATTGTTGGTCTTGCTGCCAAGTTGAATCTGCCCACATGATGCCAAGAGATATTGCTGGTAAGAAGTGCAGTATTTTTGTTCCCCCAACATGAGAATTCAGCGGTCGGAAATACCATATTATTCAAACAGAGTATGCTAGTGTTATTACGGAAAAAGAGATAGTAGCGGTCCACTTGCCAGCCATTAAAAATTGTCTATTATATAGTCGCTCCGCTTGGACCATAATCGAAATGGTGTACTATACATAAACTATCACACTGCTCTTACAGCTCCATAATGAGATACTTACTTTCTACGTCCTCCACGGTCCTGCTCTACGTTAGAATACCTTCAGGTCGAGACCAAAAGTGTACACAAACTTTTGGCCGGCATCAGTGGCGCGACAGGCTGATCAAGACATGCCGCGAACGTGCAGCAGGCAGATCTCTTAATAGTATCCGACGCATTTGACAGTCGAGAGCAAACTCCAGTCCAGTGCTCCTGCACATGTAAGAATCAAAGAGAGAGCTCCGTTCAAGTAGACCTTGAATCGTATCTTCACCCAGGGCGAGATCACTGGGGGCCAATTCTGGATGGCTTAATGGCCTGCATGTGTTTGGCCTGGGTATAGCCATCTGGTTTGGAAGTTCGGCGGAGGTGAAGGTCGGCCTCCGCTCTTGTTGAAGAGTCGAGAATTCGAAGAAAAGCTCTATCCGACCGTCAGGTGTCTAAAAACCACCCGCCCACTGGCAGATGGTGCTTGTATGCTTATGATACCTGGAAGATGGTATTTGCGACGGTCAAGAACCCCCCTCAACGTATACAGACCGATCCGCGGGCAGGACAGCATCCCGCAACATGGCCTGGTATAAGGGGTCCAGCCCCCAATCACCTGACCAGTCCGCCATGCGCCGTCCGTTCTTGAAGTGTTCCGCCAAATGATCTGCGCGTGCTGCCCATGTTGGCAGGATTAGCTGGCAAAATCCACAGCGGCTTTGCACATCATTCGTCACAACGCGACAAGCCTCCACACGTAAGGCAGGGACCGTGGTACAGTGATGAAACTTGCGAAAGTGCTGGATCAAATGGTCTTTACGCCGAAAGGAACGTTCTGATAGCGGGCGATCCGCACACACGTCGAACTCATGGGTCGAGAAATGAGATTCGGTCAGTGGAGAGGCTCCGCAGAAATCGCATTGTAATACCTCGGAGCCAGCCAGATCCAGAACGCCCGATCCCACGCTACAGATCCAGGATTCCAACGACAGGTGTACACTCTTTTCGTGACGGACCCAATCATGCTTTTTCCTGAACGCATCCACACAGAAGGTACACTGAAATGGGCTACCCGCGGCCGACTGTCGCCTGGGCCGTCTGCGACGGGAATGGGATCGCGGCCGCCCATCCGACAGGGGGAACGGCAGAAAGCTCTCCGACTGATGACTCCAGGCGGATGAGAAGCTCCCGGACGACGCCTGCGACGGTTCACTGCCGATACTCGAAATAGAGGATGCGAAGTGGTGAGAACTGGGGCTCGCGCCGCCAGGTGTGCTGGGATTATCCCAGGCGGCATCAGTGCCGGCGGCGGCAATAGCTTGCTGAATAGCCGACTCTGATACGGGTTCTTGGTCCGGTGGTGATCGCTGCCAGCGTTCCATTGGAGTCAGGGCCGCCGATCGGGAACTGGGCATTGGGGAGCCGCTGCGGAAGATCTGACTCGGTCGGGAGGTGCGGTGAACCATACGATGGCGCCGTCTGGCATTGGCAAACCAGGTGGAGATCTGCTTCTCGGTGAGGCCGGTCTGCTGGGCAAATGCTGCCTTCTGTTCGTCTGTGGGATACGGAGCATGCTGGTTCCGATAAAGCCAATCCCGCAATACTTTGGCACCTTTTCGGGAAAACCGTGGCCTGTGTTGTCCGTCTTCTTCCTTTCTTTCCTGGTCATGCGACGATTGCGCCTCGCCATTCTGTAAATCCGAAACCGGTAATGCGCGTGAGGCAGAATTCAGTTCCTCCTCGGTCCACTCGGTGACGCCATGCATATGATTGAACACGGGAAAGACGGTTTCGAAGCCGGCAGGGTGGCGCTTCACGCCGCGGGCGAGGCTGCATTCGCGGAAGAGGGCGACGCAACTGGAACAGGATGTCACGGGGTTCGGATTGGCCGGGGTGGTGCGAATGATGAGGCACTGCAGTCGGTGCTGTTGACAGTACATGCAGGGGATAGGGGGACGATATGCGCCAGCGAGCCACTGAGAGACATTGACAAAGTCATCGGGCGGGGGAATAACCGTTGCGTCGTCAGTGGAATCCGGCTGCGTGGACCAAAGGTTTCCGCTGGGGAGCATTTCCAGTGAGCCCCAGTCATCTTGCCACTGAGGAGTCATAGATGAGAGAGCCTCCGCGTCCACCACTCCCGGGAGGGCATCTGGGTGGGCGGAGGGCAGCCATTGCGCCCAGTGGTCGTCGTCGGTGGATGGCGGGGGAGCGTCGGAGGAATTGGCCATAACGTGGGGAGGGAGGTAAGCTGGGGACAAGCCACCTGAAAAAAAATCTAAGAAGAGTGGACTATGGAGCATGCCATAGTGAAGGCATAGAAGGCAGTCCACAAGACAAGAGAGGAGGGAAGTTACACATAAAACGGAAGAGGAGAAGATGGAGGAGCTGGAGAAGAAGGGAAAAGCTACTTCTGGGATGGCGGGGACAGGGAAGAGGGTAGCTTCACACCTCACCGCCTGCTTGATTCAGTTGGGATTCGGCGAATTCAGCCAGTGATTGGCCTGAGGATCTAACTGGTTACTAATCCCCACCAACTTCGCCGATTAGTAAGTCGATCATATCATCAACAACAATGGCTCGAGGGGTTTCAGGTGTCTTCTTTTACTCTCTATATCATCTCCCCCAGATGTACATGATGACTGACCCTATTGTGTCTATCTATTTACAAAATTGCTGGATAAACTGCCCCAGAATCTCCCGCAGCTCCCGCATACTGTCCACCTCCACCCATTCTTCGCGCGAGTGCAAGCCTGCCCCCGATGGGCCAAACACCACGCTTGGGGTCCCTGCTTCAGTGAGCAATGCGGCATCACACCAGAACGGAGCACTTTGGACTCGGGGAGGTTGTCCGACAACCTCGGTGCCCAGCTGGACCAATTGCTGCACCACGGGATGATCCTTAGGAACATGCTGGCTGGGGCGCCAAAGCGTGATGCGCGGCTCTCGATACTGGAAGTCGGGATGCTCGTCACTTAGTCGCTTTAGGATGGAACTCAGCTCAGCCAGGATCATCTCATTGGTCTGCACCGGCACAGTGCGGTATTCCAGAGTCAGTGTGCAGCTGGCAGGGTACGAGGAGACTTCTTCTCCGCCCTGGATGACTCCACAGTGCAGTGACCCCGGTCCTAGCACCGGGTCAATGGGCAGTTGCGTCTGATACTCACGCAATGCCTGGAGCAGGTGCCCCATGTTCAAGATGGCGTCCACCCCATCGGCTGGCTGGGACCCGTGGGCCGCTCGGCCCAAAATCTCCACTTCTACCCACACAAAGCCCTTGTGCGCGTGCGCGATGGCCATGTTAGTCGGCTCGAGGACGATCCCCGCATCAGCCCGCCAGCCTGCCGCAATCACGTCCTGGGTGCCCTGCGACGCATCTTCCTCGTCTGCTACCGCTGCGACCATCACATCTCCAGCCAGTCGTTGCTCTCGGGCCACGAGAAGGGCTGAGAGCCCGGCCGCCAGACCTCCCTTCATATCCAACGTGCCGCGACCAAACACGGCCTCCTTTCCATCTTTCACCCCCAGATGGCCTGTGAGCGCATCGCCATCATAGGTGGTCAGACTGACTGTATCGACATGTCCGTTCAACATGACGGACGCTCCTCCGCCGGAGCCGCGGATGATGCCCACCACCGAAGGTCGTCCGGGCGCCGTCTCGATGCGATGGTGCTCGATGGCACGATGGGCGAACCAGGCACAGAGGTAGTTGGTGATGGCCGATTCTCCAGCGCCCTGTGTCTTGGACAACGTGGGATTGGAGGAGTTGATCCGCGTGAGCACCTGTGTCAGTGCCACCGGATCATCCACGGAGACATCCATTGGGACCTCGTAGGGACGAGAGCCCTCCGTGCTGAGGAGCAGGATGACGGAATCTGGGGAAAAGAAAGTCGAGGTCGGTGAAGCCTCCGCCTTCAGCCGGCGGATGGCAGCCAGGGAAGCAGCACCACAAGGACCGGAGTCGATGGATTGGGCAGCCAGGTCTTGCACGGCACAGTGGCTCTCCCAGTCCGAAATGGTGAGACTAACGTCGACTAGCTGCCGCAGCAGGGGCCAGGCGGCGGACGATACCGTGCCGCAGTTCATGCCGGCCATGATGCTGGGACTAGTGATGACGGAGCTTGGATGGCCTTGTTGCAAGCTGTGCGTCAGGCTAGGCGCTGTATCCGGCTCCACGGCCACGACGGTGGCGGGCGTATCGCGCGACTTATAGTATGTGGCGACAGCTTCCGCGAAGGAGCCCACGCCCACCGGGGCCACGACGAGGCTGTTCTGCAGGCCCAGGGCGTGCAGCTGGGCGTCGGCTTCCTGGAGCAAGGTGGCATAGCCCTCCACCACCCAGGCCGGGATCTCTTCGTAGCCTTCTAGTGCCGTATCCTGCACCAGGATGCCCTGGGACATTTGGTTGGCGGCCTTGGCAGCGGTCTCGACGGCGTGGTCATAGTCCCCGTCCACCACTTTGACTTCGGCTCCCTCGGAGCGGATCTTTTCCCGAGTGTAGGCGTGCATCGTGCACGGGACGTAGATGTGACATTGGAGCGACATCTGCCGGGCGACGCGAGCCACAGCACGGCCATGGTTGCCCTCGGTGGCCGCGAGCAGGGTAATCGGCGCGGACTGTGCGCGCACCCGCTCGATCAAGGTGTCAAGTGGTGTACCCTCTGGTAACTGTACAAACGAGCGGATGGCCTGGTAGATGGCCCAGGAGGCCCCCAGGACTTTAAAAGAGGGCAAACCGAAGCGGTTGCTCTCCTGCTTGAGGTAGACAGCACGCACTCCTAGTTCCTCAGCCACAGCGGGCAGCGGCACCAGCGGGCTCGGCGCATAGCCGGGGAATTGTTGGTGGAAGGCCAACGCCCCCGGGGAGGCCGCCGAGGTGGTCGTGGACGAGCTGGGATTCACGTAGATCGGCCTGCGGAAAGTGGACATTATGATGGGATTTCTTTCTGAATTATCATCTATCCGACTGTCCGGATGGTGCGCTTCCATATATAACGGGCGGGGAAAAGGCCTTCATTCCCGGTTGCCGAGAAGGGATGCGCCCTCTCGCGACAAACCCTCATTTTACTTGTCCCCAGAAGGCGCAGAGGCAAACCCGGAAACGGAATTCCTCCCTCGTTTCGAAAGCAATGTATTTCGTACTGGGTATAAGACTCGACCTGTACCAGCAAACTGGTAGAGTCCAGTAACTACTACAGCTGCGCCTCTACGCTCCGAAGATGTTTGGCCGTACACTTACCCGCCAGTTGTCGCGCCCGGCCTGGCGCCGTTGGCTGTCCACCGCGTCGGGTTCAGGCCTTCGCATCAACTCGGATCGCCTCATGGAGACTCTCCATCAAACATGTGAATGGGGAGCTGCCCATCGCTACGGCGAGTAAGTGATGCGCCCGTTGGAAACTCCCCCAGTCTCTGTTGAGATGGAATATACAAGCTGACCACTGAATGGCAGAGGTTCGACAGAGACCGGTATGGCTCGACTATGCCTGACTGACGAGGATGCCAAAGTGCGCCATTGGCTGCGGGAAGAAGTTGAGAAGCTGGACTGTACAGTGACGGTCGACCAGATGGGCAACATGTTTGCCAGACAGCGAGGGTCCCTGGGCTCTCCCGCGCCTATGACGGCCATGGGCAGCCATCTCGACACTCAGCCCCGAGGTGGTCGCTATGACGGGATTCTGGGTGTTCTCGCAGCCCTGGAGGTATTGCGCACCATGAAGGAGAATGGATTCCGAACCAACTTTGACATCGGATTGGTTAACTGGACCAAGTACGTCTTAACTCCTGCATACTCATTGATGTTACACCATCATTCTAACCGCTGGCACACAGTGAGGAAGGAGCTCGGTTCCCCAAGTCCATGTGCTCCTCCGGTGTCTGGGCTGGAGAAATCCCCCTAGAAAAAGCCTGGGGACTGACAGACATCTTCAACCCGGCCGTGACCCTGCGCTCAGAGTTGGAGCGCCACGGCTTCCTCGGTTCGGTGGCCTGCTCCCATGACTCAGCTACTGGATACCCTCTGGGAGCTCATTTCGAGCTCCACATCGAACAGGGACCTATACTCGAGGAGGCGGGCAAGTCTGTGGGTGTCGTACGTGGAGCGCAGGGATACCGGTGGTTCACCATTACGGTGGGTGGTCGTGATGCCCATACCGGCACGACCCCCCTGGCAGCACGCCGGGATCCCGTTCTTGCTGCATCAAAGATGATCGTGGCCTCCAACGCCATTGCCAAGCGACATGGCGCACTCGCCTCCACGGGAGTGATGAAGCTGCCGCGCAGTTCCTCCACCAACACGGTTGCCTCCGAAGTGACCTTCACCCTGGACATCCGCCATCCCCAGGACGCTGTGGTGCACGCGGTGCAGGACGAATGTCTGCAGGCGTTTGCTGAGATTGCGCAGGAGGACGGCAAGGGCGTCTCGCTGGACTGGACGTTGGACACGGATTCTGCGGCTGTCAAATTCGACGAGCACTGCATCATCGCTATCCAGGATGCAGCCACGCAGCTGGTCGGAAAGGACCAGTGGATGCAACTGACTAGCGGAGCCGGTCATGATAGTGTTTATACTAGTCGGCATTGTCCCACGGCGATGATCTTTGTGCCATGCAAGGAGGGTGTCAGCCATCATCCTGAGGAGTATTGTAGCCCGGCTCATTGGTAAGTGTGCGTCGTTGTCGTGGTTAATATTGTTGCTGACTCTTATATGTAGTGCTCTCGGTACTCAAACACTGCTGGAGGCTGTGGTCAACTATGATCGCATGAGAGGGGATCTTTCCAAGGCCTAGAATGATGGCTAACACAGTCACACTTTTGCTACCTTGTGGCGTACCCTTTAGTATATATTTCCGAATCCTTCTCGGCTGTTTTAGATTATAGACATCTTATTCAAATTCTTTAGTTTATATGTAATAATAGTATCACAACCAATACTATGTACAACCCCTCAATCACTCTTGGTCAATCGCTCATATCATGGTGTCAACACCTTTTAACTCCGGTCTAGATGCTCCAAGATCCAATCTACCTCGTCTTTTGCCGTGGTGAGAGCATGCTCGGGGCTATACCGAGGCCGCCAGCCAAACTGTCGACCATGCTGCGCATCCAGCACACATCTACCAACATCAGTACAAGTACATCTCGCCAGTATCAATCCTTCGGAAACTTACCCTCCGCCCAATTCTACAGGCACAAAGTCCTTGGGACGACTCAGCGCCTCGCCTATCTCCTCTAGGACAGCATCATTGGCATCTTCCACCGTCGCATCCTCTATCACTCCTCGTTCAGCCAGCCTTTGTGCCATAGCACTATACAAATCATCCCAAGCCACTGTGCCGGAAGCAGCCAAGTAATACCCTTGTCGACCCGAATCCAGTGTTTCCTCTAGGAGCATTTTCCGAAGCAGATCCAGATACAGACCCACGGTGTCCTGGATATGAGCGACGGGCCAGACCTATGCCACATTAGCCTTTAGCTAGAGTAAGGTCCCAAACAAGACCTGAAATAAATGCATACCGGCCGTCCCGAGTCCACACGATACACGCGGTTCGCCTTGAGGGCCGCCTTGACAATCGCGACCGTCTGGATGGAAATGCGGTTTCCGAACCCTTCTCCCGGGCCGTAGACCACACACGGAATGAAGATGTAACTGCGCACTCCATGTGCTTCTGCAGTAGCAATTACGGTGTTATTCGCTTCCAAAGCCTAGTCCCAGTAAGTATATAGCCAATCGAGAAGATAAAAAAAGAGATGGCACTCACCGGCCCAAGCCATGGATGCGACGGCTTCGCAGTCCTCTGCATCTCATACAGTCCTGGATCAGCATCCGAGAATGCACGATCAGTCGGATGTCCAGCATGACTGCTGAATAGCTTAGCACCAGAAGTATGCAAGAAATGGACGGTTTTCCCGGTGCGCTCGCGCACTTGGCCCAGAGCCTGGATCATGGGTATTTGAGTGCGGGCGCTGGCGGCGTCGATGAGGAAGTAGATGATGGAGATTTCATGCTTGACGATGGTCTGGATAATGTTCTGGTCGTCATCGAGGTTTATGTATAAGGGTGTCGCGCCGTATTGCTGCACAGCTTGGCTTTGTTGCTCAGTTCGCACGAGAGCATACAGGGTGCCGTGGGAGGGCAATTGGGCTGTTTGCCAGCGGGAGAGGAGAGTTCCGCCCAGGTAGCCGGAGGCTCCGGTAATTAGGATGTTGTGAGGACGGCTGGTGGTCATGTTGATGTACTTCGAAATATGCAATGGATGGTAGGTGATTTGTAGTTGGGTTGCTGCTTATTTTATACTTGCTGGAAGTTGGTGATGGAATCACGATTGGTAAGAGATTCCCGCAACTGAGTAATCCGCCATCAACATGAGCCAACATGAGTCACCCTAAGTCATTGAACTTCACGACTCACGATTTATAAGATATCATTTGCCAAATCCTACTCAACTAGGTAAAGAATAATAAGCAATATATCTCATTACTCTTATCGGTATTTTCTGGGCTATTGCGCACCAACATTACAGATGACATATCAGCAACATAGAACAGCTAGTCAATTACCTCATTCCCAACAACTTCAACTATCCCCTTGTCTAATCTCACATCATTCAAGTCTCAAACTTGCTAGTCCCATTTCCAAGTCATTTGCACGCGTAACTCCGTCGACCGTTTGATGTCTCTGGCCCCCAACTGGGGCACCACACTCGGGACACGTTGAGACTTGCATCGCGCCTCCACATTCGCCGATCGTGAAAGGATGCCCGTTTGGACAATAGTACCAGTGGCCAGTGCCCATGAATTCGCGGTTCATGGCCGTGATCACTGCCATTCGTTCTTCGTTGGAAACGGCGCTATAGAAAGTTGAGCCTCTTAACATCGCCTTGGCGCTCTCAATCTCTTCCGAAAACCCCTGGGTTTGGCCTGGATACTGCCTACAAAGTTGCTCGGCAGCATCTAGAGCTTCGCAGCCTTCGGTAAGCCGACGCTCAGCATCCGATACATCTTTTATGTGTGATCGCTGCAGAGCACAAAGCTGCGCCAGGAAGATGTAGCCCTCAGCTTGATGGGCAACTCGATGCAGGTCACCGGCTAGCTGGATGAGGCTGTGGCAGTCATACATATTTTTCTGCAGATCGACCAAAAGCTCACGCCGTGTTGACAGTGGAGTTGCAACGTTGTAAAGCGAGAGAAAGTCGCCGAGCAGTGCAATGTCTAACCGGATGAGAAGTGCTCGTGCTAGCAAAACACCCTTCGTTTGCAACACACTTTCATTGAACTTAAACGTTCCCTGGGATTCTTTCTGCCGCCGTGCATGCTCCACCAGGTACTGAACGCGACTGAAGGGTTGCTCTTCGACTTGAACCCTGGAATAGTATTTGACCATGCGCTTCCTCAATTGGAGGAGTCCATCCCAGCGATTCATTTTGTTCTTCTTCATGAGATCCCCCAAGCGTTTGATTTGTTGGTTACCAGAACCATCAACCCGGATGGCTTCACCGATTTGGAACATTGCCAGCGACCCAGCTAAATTCTTGGCCTCAGGTAGGGCGGTAACCAGCTTTGGCAGTTCCTGGGCCATTGGAACGTATTCATTGTTGAGGTACAAGATAAATTTCTTTGTGGCCTCATCCAACATGGCCCGACGTACCAGCCGACCGTACCGAGAAATATCCCGTAAAGATCCCCGGCAGGTGGCACATCTTTTGACGTCCTCGACGGAAAATGGCCTGGATGACTCGGTTATCGCGACTGGTTTACCGTCGGCATCCAGCTCATAGTGTCCTTTCATGTCCATCTGGCCATCCATACTCTCCATGGTCAAGAAATGTCCGCATCGAGGAAAGATGCAGGGGTTTTCATTAAGGTCTATCTCCCGATATACCTCGCCGAGGATAAAATCAACAACGCGGTCCTTGACCTCTGGAGCAGCACATATCTGGCAGAAAGGAGCTGGCGGACAAATCTCGCCACAAACAGAGGGACATTGATGGCCACAGGGCAGAAGTTTCTCGCAGCGCTTGGAGCAAGGCACATTGTCGCAAGGAGCCGCACAGGGCAGCGTACATGAACTGTGAGGACACGACGATGGGCATTTAGTCTCGGCGCAGGGAACGCAGGGCTCACAGCACTTGTTGGGGCACTGGGAATGGCCACAATGAACATCGCAAGGGGCCTCACACGGAGGACAGGACTCCGGCTCGTGGCAGATCCGAGTACAGCTATGTGCACACGCCGAGTAATTGCGACCACACGGCTGTTCGCATCGGCCATGGTTGACTTGAGCATTGTTGTCCCCATCATACCGAGTACACTGACAGCATTTGCGTCGGCAAGGATGTCCGCAGGCCAGGATGGCTCCACACACTGCTGGGCAATTAAACGTGGAATCCTCGACGTTGATATGACAGGGCACTGTCACCATGTGCTTGCACCCGCGCACCTGCTTCACCACAGGCACTGGACACTTAACCTGCGTCGGATCTTGCGCCTGCCAACATGGGAGCTCCACTGCAGCATGTCCACATTTGAGTTTCCGGTTGGCGTCGAACACGATCACCTGGCATTGTTGGGGACATTTGTCGCCACAGTGCTTCGGGCAGGCATGATCGCATCCCTTCAAAGGTCTTGGGCAAGGTTCCTGGCAGTAGACCGCATCATGGAGCAGCGTCGAATGGCATTTCTGCTTACAGGCATGGCCGCATCGCAATCGGTTGGCACAGCGCTGATTGCAGCCGCCCTCTGGGGAGAATTGCACGAAGTGGTCGGGCTCCGAAACAGCAATAGGGGATTCTGGATGGCGTGGGCATTGTAGCTTGAGCTGGGCGCCAAAGTTGTCCTTGTCCTTTAAGATCTCCACCACTTGGCGCCACATCGGTACATCCATCGAGGTAGCGGCGTTACCTATGATATACATGCCGTGCTTTGCACGGGACAGCAGAACGTTGATGCGGTTAGAGGTGCGTAGGAACCCGCAGCGTCTCTGGGCATTGCTTCTGACCAACGAAATTACCACAACCTTGGCTTCCTCACCCTGGAAATTATCAATGGTGGCTGCACGAACGGTCTGTAGTGCATTTGTACGAGACACCGGAGTATTCCCTGCGTCTGATTCATTTAGTCCTGCTGCCTCCAGATCATCCTGGTCACGATCGCCGAGGACGATGGAAAACGACTCGCTGAGCCGACGCCGTAGCCGATGGAGCTGTCCCAGGTAAGGGGTCAGTACAGCAATTTCTCCCGCTCTATAACAGCCTTGTCGGATCAAGTGAGCGACTAGTGCGGTGGTCATCTCCACCTCGAACGCGTTCCAGTGTGAGGTGTTTACCGCATCGGTGCTGGAATTGTCGGCTTCGAGGTGTTGATGATCAAACCAGAACAGCCTCTGGCGCATCCCGCATACCTCCGGGTATTCCAAAACAGAGGGAGAATCTTCTAAGCGAGGGTACAAAGTGTCTCTGACCAGCTGTGCGATGGAAGGATGCATTCTGCGTTGCGTTTCCAACGTGCTAAACGGCATCCGCACCCCTGGGCCATCCTCGCCGGGATCAACCAGTCGCTCAAACAATGATTGATCCAAAGAGTACTGTTCACCACCTCGGTAGTTCTCTCTAGAAAGATTGTAATCTTGAATCTGCGGGCGAAGTTGCTGGTGGTCTCCAATGAGTATGGCATGCTCGACGGAAGGCAGAAGGGCTGTCAGGAGATGAGCCTCCAACACCTCTCCAGCCTCTTCGCACAGCACTACCTTGGACTGAAGGCGGCGAAGCATCTTGAGATTTCGAGCGAGGCCACTAGTCGTAACCCCGATAACCTGTGCCTGTCGGAGACATCGCAGATCGACCTCGTGTCGAACATCGTTCAGTTTTTCCTTGCTCCTCTTTTGTTCATGCACCAGGTTCTTAGCTTTGTCGTGCTTCTGACGTCTATTCTCCGTGAGCCAGTGCTCATAGATCATTTGCCGTTCCTTCATGCTCATTTGCTCGAGTTTTATATTCTCGAGGATACCGATAGATCGGGGCTTCTCCGTCGACTTGATTCCTCTGTTTATCCACTGCCGAAATGCATTATTGCCCTTTGACGTCGCAGTTATCCATCCCTTCTCGTCGTTGGTGAAAAGCTGGCGATAATGACTGGGGTTATGGCGCTCCAGAAACCGCTTTAAGTTAGCCTCGGATCCTTCTGAATATAATCGTAGAGCATCGAATTCCTTTACACACTCCTCGAGTTGAACATAGAGGTGATACATCGAACTCTTTTCGACTTTGGTCTGCGGAGGCCTGTCGGCTAATTTGCTCAAGGTGTATTTCTCGACGCGTTCGGACTTGCAGCGCGATCCAATTCGGACAATCTGTGTCGTAATCTTCTTTTCCAACAGGTCTTCGAGAAGCTGGTCGAGGGCATGATTGGTATAACAGACGCAGATAATTGGTCCAATATTGGCTTTGGCTTTGGCCGCATTGGCTAGCAGCACCTTGATCAGGGCAACTCCAGTGTAACTCTTCCCTGTGCCTGGAGGGCCCTGGATGAGGCCTACCTGGTGCTGGAGGGTGTTTATGAGGCCCACAGCTTGAGCCGGATCAAGAATGGACTTCTCATGAAATTTATCCATGTCAAAAGCCTGGCCGGGACGGAGATGCAGTTCATCTTCGTCGGTCATCAAGCAGCTAAGATCGAACTTGAACCCGGGCTTGAGAGCGTATGCCGGTGGTGGCACTTCCGCCACCTGGTCCCAATTTTCGGAGGACGCCGGAGCCAGCAGGTTCGCAAAAGGCAGGTCTTCGCTTTGCTTCATCTTTTGGAGCGCGCGCAATGTCGGAGCAAAGGCTGGAAGAAGAATGCCGGGGAACTCCACTAGGGTGACGGGAGAGACTGGGCCACGGGGACGATATCGATCAAGAACAAACTGCACATGCTGATTTGTAGGGTCTATGAATTCCAAAGCGACAGTTGAGACATCTTTCTCCTTCCAAAGAGACGGCGAATCCTTGGGCTGAGGTGTGCCGGGCGGCAACCTGGGTGGCTCAGCTACCGTACAAAACAGTACGTCTCCTCCACTCTTATCGATGAGGCATACAAGGGCGCCACTTTGTAGGCGCCTAGATTGGCTCCACCATTCCTCGCGCTGTTTGACATGCAGTCCCTGCACTTGCGCAAGCTGACGGAATCGGATCGCAAACTGCAGCCCTGCATGTCGATCAAAGGACAAGGAAGCCACCTTAACGTTCGGATATGCGTACGTCCGGACTTGGTTACCCTGTCTAGATTGTGCTGTGTTTTCGGGGCGAAGCTGATTGTGGATGACGTCCCTCAACTGCCCGACCGTGTCTTCACGGAGCAAGCGGAAGTTGCGGTCCAGGAGCCCAGCGACACCGCTGAGATGCCACTGTCGAGGGTCCTTCACGGGCAAATACTCGGTATGAGGGGACAGGATCTCTTCAGACGTGGGCAGGATCTGAATGTCGCAGATGTCCGCCGAATCGTTGTTGTGGCGGCCCCCCGGGGGAGTGCGGTGGATGACGAATGACGAGGGAAGCTTGTCGCTCTCTGGGGTGGGCTGTCCAGAGGAAGCTATGCTTGGAAGTGCCGCACCGATATCGAGCCGATGCAGGATTTTTTGCAAGTAGACCTTGACCTCGTACAGAGCACCTTGCGCCTGCGAGACTTCAAGATCGTTCACGATGGACTGGAAGCGGTTGGCCAATTGCTTAAGGCCCTCGTGGACGTATGCCTCTGAGTTCAGCTTGAGTATGTGCCAGAATGCCACAAGAGACATTTCGAAGTGGTTGATCTGATTCTCTTTGACTTGGTCCTTGTTGCATGATAGAATGTCTGCCAGGAAACCCAGCAGGTCCAGTGCCCGTCTCCCGGCCAAGCCATAGAGGAAAGCATAGATCGTTCCAACAGATTGTTCGAGGACCAGGGAGTCCCGCACACCAGGATGCGTTACGATGTTTAGGAAAGGCACCACCTGCTGATCGAGAATGATCGACTTCTGTGTAGAGGACCGGGCTCCCAGGATGTTTTCGTCGATCAACTCCTTCATGCGCTTCAAGCCGCCTTCCTCGGCCAGGGCGCGGATCACCTCTTGCTGCACCCCGACATCTTGATCGATCAATCGTTGTGCTTCCCGCAGAAAGCTTCCAAGCCGATGCCCCAATGGATAGTCCCGGTTGGGGTCCCACAGGTTTCGTCTCCAGGCACGAAAGTCGCTCTCGCTAGCTGGTGGCTCGGGTCTTTTCGTGTTTAGGCGAGGCGCATTACGGTTGTTGTCGCGGGAAATATCGTGTGAAAACTTACAGCGTCGAAACTTGCATTTCCCATCTCGAGCAAAATCGCGACAGATTCTGGTGCTGATAAGTCAGTGATTCTTCCGTATAGATTGTCTGTGAGTGACTTGCACTCACTTCTGGTTGGCCATCACGATGTAGATGGGTATCTGTATCCTTCTTCAAAATAACAAGAGAGGTGACTTTCCGATCCAGAAGGTAGGGTAGCCGATGAACCAGTTGATTTGAAGTTGAAAATATGCGAAGGGGGATATCCAGGTGCAGTCTGGAAAGTACCACGATGGCGAGGGAGATGTCGAGGTTCAACGATACAAAAGAGTAACACAAACTGAACAAAACCAAAAGGAAAGTAGAAAACGGGTACTAATAACTCATAATTCTGAAGGGTCAAGGTGAAAGAGCTCCTCAGCTGGCACCACTAGCTGCCTCAGCCTTGTGTAGCAAAAGATACAATGAGAGGGGAAAGATAGGGAACCTAAGAGAGGGAAAGCGCCTTGTGGGCGCGTCGCTGCGGCGGTTCACTCTGGGTTGTGCCAGACTGAGCAACATCATTGGCCCACGTCAGTCAGTGAAGCCAACAGAAAAGGAACTGGAATCACACATGGAATGGTTCTGGGTGGCTGTTGGGGAAGCTCGACTTGCATTCACTGCCTAGTGCATCTAGCGAGTGTCTTGCTGTTGAGCTGAAGGGGCAGTGCTGAGCCACTCCCACAAGGCTGCCATGTAAGTTGATGTCATTGCTGCTACTAGTTGGTGCGCTGCTCTATCAGTCAGGAGAGATAAGTGCATTTCATGTGACATACATATCTTGTGCTGGCGGTTAATAGCACATCAAAGACTGGATGATATTACACGTCTTGACGAGGCCCTTGCGTATATCAGGGCCAACCGTCGGAAATCACTTCGTACGGCCGCTCGGCATCCCTAAAACAGACTTCCCGCATCCTTTTGCCCTCCACTTCCACCTCATTTTCTGCTGTTCCCAAAGCAATGAAACCAAATCACTGACAAGACCCAAAATCACCCAGATTAAAGCCAAATTAAGATGTCAAATATATACAGATATACTGCACTACTTCTTTCCACCCAGCCCGATCCCCTGCGTGATGGTCCCCAGTCCCAGACCCTCCAGGAGCTTGTCCACGCCCAAGCCACCGAGCAACCCTTGAAGAAGGCCTCCCAGACCCAGACCATTCAGAAGATTACTCACAAGACCCAGAACACCACTGAGCAAGAGACCGACGGCCGCGATGATCTGGAACAACGGCTCGGACAACAGCGCCCAGAGCGGGTTGATCTCTTTCTTCGCATGGGGCATGTCGGCAATCATACTCTTACCCCGTTCGATCGTCTCCGTCACTAGCTGTGTCAAGTCCTTCAGTAATTCCGCCAGATGATGCTCCTGTGGAGTGGCTTCTTGGGAGGCACTGCGGGCTTTGGCGTTGGCAGCAATGTGGCCATCCGGATCCAACGCTCGCAGGGCTCCTTTGCACTCCTGCAGAATGGTGCCAGCCTCTTCAATCAACGGTTTTACCTCCTTGACCAATGCTTCCTCATCCAATTCATCCTTGGGTGTACTATTGGCCTTTTCGATATGCTGTTCGAATCAGCGTCAGCAAAGTGTTCCTATTAGAAGTATGCTCTTCAAATGGATGGGTGAATACCTGAGTGATCATTCGACACATCGGTTCCAAGGAGTCCAGAGCTTGCTGAACAATTGAGCACATCTTTTTGGCCAGCTCATTCTCCTCTTCCTGTCGAGCCAGCTGCTCGCGCTCTTCGGGGGACATTTCCGGTTCCTCGGGCTCTGGCTCTGGGGGTATATTCTCCAGCAAGGTACATTCCCCGATCCTATTGCCGGCACTGTCCACAACATAGCCATCCTTGTCAATCGTTCGGCCGATGAGGTTCGACAGTTCTCCCTGAGTGAGCTTGCCAATGAGATTGCCATCTTCATCGCGGACCTCTCCTTCCCGGTTAACCTTACGGCCAGCCATGGGACTGGGCGGTTCTTCTGGAGCAGACCACGGCTCAGCCCGGCCAATGCAATTCCCAGCCGAGTCAAGGACCTCTCCATCATCGTCCACGGCGCGCCCAGCAAGGCGTTTAGGGTCCCCCTCGACTAGACGACCAACCGGTGTGCCGTTCGGGTCGACAACCTGTCCCTCTTTATTCACCGTCAAGCCATCTAGGCCGCTGAATGGTCCCTCTGGCCGCTCTCGCTCGGCATCGGGAATGAGTTCGGCTTGGCCGACAACGTGGCCCGCAGCATCCCAGACCTGACCCTGCTCATCCACGGATTTGCCCGCCAACTTTCGAGGGTTACCTGTCACCAACCGTCCAAATACCACTCCGTTCGTATCCACGACATTGCCCATCTTGTTTACCACTTTGCCAGCTAATGCAGACAGATCGGGTACCTCCACCTCCTCGGCAGGGGGTTCACATGGTGCAGCTCGCCCCAAGACAGTCCCATGCTGGTCCACAATTTCTCCATCCTCATCGACATCATATCCCTGGAGCTTCTGGGGATCCCCTTCGATCACACGACCCAGGATGTTCCCGTCGCCATCCTCCACCCAACCAGATCCATTCACCATCAGGTCCGTGCATCCCTGGAATGGCCGGCTGAGATCTTTTCGCTCATTCTCGGGGATCAGGTCCACCTGCCCAATGACCTCCCCGTTGTCGCCCCAAATGAGACCATCCGGCGCAATGGTTCGGCCGGCAAGTTGTTTGGGATCGCCCTCAACGACTCTGCCCAGAGGCACTTGGTCCGGCCCAATCACGAGGCCAAGCTTGGTGGGCTTAAGCCCTGCCAGACAACTAAGATCCGGCTTCTCCTCCGTTACCTCGTCCGCAACTTCTTCTGGCTCCTGCCAGGGTTCTGCGTGACCGAGCAGGTTCCCATGCCGATCGAGAATGTCGCCGTCCTCGTCAACCGCGCGGCCTGCGAGCTTTTTAACATCCCCTTCAACTACCTGTCCAACGCGTTGACCGTTGTCATCTAGCACCCATCCCTCCTTGTCAACATACAAATCTTTCATTCCTTCGAAGATGCTGGTTTCTTCCGCCTCTGGTAGAACAGGCTGTACCTTGCCAATGACATTACCGCGGTGGTCCCAGAACTGGCCCTTATCGTCAAGCTCAAAGCCTCCTCGAAAGATCCTTTTTGCATCGCCTTCAACCAACTCCCCAACTAGGTTACCCTGAGTATCCAAGATACTGCCGAACTTCGTACATTTTAGGCCTTCGAGAGTCGATATATCCGGTAATTGCGGCAGTTCTGCCACTTCTTCGGCCTCGGGAAGTTCTTCGGCTTTGGGAAGTTCATCGGCCTGTGGCAGTTCATCGACTTTCTCAGTCACGACATCAACCCGACCGATCAAGTCCCCGTCCTCGTCCAGGATCTCTCCATCGGCATCAACAACCTGACCAACAAGGTCATCAGGATCCCCCTCAACAACCTTTCCGATTGTTTTCCCCTCTGCATTGACAATGTTTCCGCCTTCACCAACAGAAAGGCCTTTCAGGTCTCCAATGCTCACTGCAGCTTCCTTCACTTCCGATACATCTGGTGGTTCTGGTATGCCATCTCCGAGATCAGTTTCTTTCTCAGGCTCAACCACTCCTTCGGTAGGCTCTTGTACGCCTTCTCCAGCCTTCTCTTGCACTTGATCCGGCATTTCAGCGGGGACCTGATCCTTCATGGATTCAGTGCCTTCCCCGATCCGGCCCAGTTGCACGGCTGCTCCCTTGCCCTTGTCCGCTAGCCCCGCGGTGGACGAAGAACCTGCCGCAGTGTCTGATGGCATGGCTTCTCTCTGTTCGACAGGCCCACGTTGCTGCTCCAGCTCTTCCTCCACCTCCTCCTCCTCCTCATTCTCCATGTCCTCATTTTCCAGTTCTTCTTCAGCTTCTTCTCCTGCCTCTCCTGCTTTTTCCTCAACCTTCTCTACCTGTTCTTCTAGCCCCGCTTCAGGCATTTTACCAGCACCAACATCTCCCACGTTTTCAGTCTCCAATTTTTTCTCTGGTTTCTCATCTATCGAACGTTAGATACACATTTCTAAACCTAGTCCACGTTTGGCCAACAAACCTAAGGTAGGCTTATCCCACTTTTCCTTCTTATCTAGCTTGGCAAGCTTCGGAGGCGCCTTCTTGCGTATAGCAGACGGTTTCTTGAGAGTATCTCCTTTCCCCAGCGACTCCACCTGCCTTGCATCCTCTTGGGTAGCCGCCATTGTTTATTTTGCGTCGGTGGCTGCGCCAATACCGTACAGAAATGGATTTCAGAAATTTCCCTCGGCGTTCGTGATCTGTCTGATTGGAAAAAGGTAGATAATATGCCCGAGGCAACAGTAGTCAGAAATAATGGTAGTCAACTTCACTACAGAACCGCAAAGCTCCGCCAGTAACTATATATCACATATCTCCATCGACTGATCGTCGATCGGTTTGTAATGATCGATCAGATTCACATCAGCACGATCACTCAGACGTCATTCCGATCTGATCACCAGGTACCGAGATACGAGACGGCAACCGCGAAAGGCCTGCTAGAAGCCATGTCCCCCTCCACATTGTGGATATGTGGGTGAGTGGCGCTTTAGAAACCATGGGATAGTGAGGAAACAAATCGGCTACGACTGCCTGATCATCTTCGGAGTTAGGGAAATTAAACCTTCCCCGCACTTATACAAGAACTGACTCCGACTTTCCGAATATACCTACGTTTTTCGTCGGCGGGAGCCGCATAGCGAATAGGAATAGATACCTTTGTCATGATTTCCATGTATTACAAGTCTAGGATTCATTTGGTCGGGCTGTGCACGGATGGAAGCCACTTGATCGACATAACTCCTAGGTTATCACGGTTTACATCGATGGTGACCATGTATGATATCGAGGATTAAGGTTCAGCTCGATAATGCGTGCTAGGGCTCGGTTCAGTCGCCCGACTACTCCCCGCGATCGGCAGCGAACAAGCGATTCCAGCGGCACGGTGTGAATCAGAGGAATATGGTCTAGTTGACTGAGTAGAGTTCAGCATTAAACCTTGCCGCCGTCACCACAGCAATGATATTTTGTAATGTACGAGCTATCAACCAGGAGGAGCATGGATGTGGGCAGCAGGCAGCTGCGATCTGAGACCCGAGGGCTCTGGTCGTCGATGCGGACTGTCCATGGATTAGTACCCTCCCACATCTGGTTAATCTTAAAAGTATGGTTATTATTGATAATCGATCTCTTCATCGTTTACTGAGTGGACGCTAGTTGAATCTACCATATGACGTTCGTAACTTGAACGAATGGTGCTCTCTCAAGGTAAATGCTATGACGCTGCCATATACATGCTGTGAACCGTAGACTCGGTGAGATATGTGTAAAATTGAAGGATTAACCTTCATAATTATATCATCTAAAACAGCCTGCTTCGTTGCCTAGGACCTGCACGGAATTAGTACTCCGCATACATGCGAACTCTGAGAGTAAAGTGCTGAAGAACTCAGCAAATAAGGAAACTCACAGCAATGCTAGCGTAAGATCACCATGAATCTTCGCCTTCAATTCAACTTCAACATCCAGATTCAACTCCAGCCGTAACTTAAGCCCAGTATCCTCTTCCTCCGACGGCTGGGTCATCTCCTGCCCAGCCGGATCTCTCTTCGCTAGGTCACCCCGTGCTCTTTGCCTGGCTTGTTCCCTTGTCACGACGGATTCTGCATCAGTGGCGGGAGAGGTTGAACGCGATGCTTGGCGTCGCAATGGTTGTAGTGCAGTTGAAGTATTTGGAGGAACACGATCGTCGAGCGCATTTCCTCTCTTTCGCCGAGTTCGTTGGCGCTCCTGCGTTCTAACTGGTAGAGCTGGTGCTGGCTGGGGATCTGCGGGTTGGGCCATAGTAATTTGGGAGTCGCTGGTTCTTCGCTGTTCTTTCTATTGATCAGTGGGAATGGTGTTCCTTGCAGTCGTCGTTGAGGGTATCAAGTCCGTCGCAATGAAAGGGTACTATGGTAAATAATGATCGCAAGAAGAGAAAGCGAAGAAGGAGTAGATGTTAATGTATAGAACGATCGCGGAGGCGAACTACGCAAAGAATGTACGCGCCGAGTCCAGAAGGTACAGTCGTAGCGCGACACCGATGACCGCACAGTGGGTCATGGCTACCAAACAATCATTTGCTAAGACCTATGAAATGGATTCAATAATTCCATCATCACGGGTTGACCCGATAAATGAAGGGGAATTCGAATGCGCGTCCACTGTAGGGGAGATCCGGAACCCTGGAACTCAAGAAGGGGGAACCCCGGATGGCATCGTATCGCCCCTTGGGATTGGACCATGACATCAGTTCACATTCGCCTCACGCCTAACAGAACGATATTGTCTTTCGCCATTCGGGACCTCAATTTTGTATGGAAATTAACTACTGTTTATTCTATATAATCCATCAATTAACCCATCGCACCACCAACACATTCTACCGAGCGTATCTACAGTATATCACCTAGCCAATGGCAAACGCTGTTGAACAGAGTCCAACCACTGACGCACCAAAGAACGTGCCTTCTACTTCAAATCCTGATCGGGTGCGAAAGCCTCGAAAGCTCCAGCGACGAGGTGGTCCACCGGAAGCATCAAAACCGTTGGATCCTCCCCCAGAATCTGAGAAGCCGCCAGCAGAAGCAGATGACGCGGGTGAAGCGGCAGTAGCAGAGGCACCAGAAGCAACTGAAACTATGGATCCGTCTCCAGATACGGAAGAAACACAACTCGACCGGGAGACTCAATCGGTATCTTGGAGCGAAGGAGAGCTGCAGCCACAACTGCAACAGCAGCAGCCACTGCAACGCCAGCGATCCGTTGTATCAGTGACAGAGCAGATATCCTCCCCATCATCATCGTCCCCTGCCAGTGCAGACGCATATTATCGACAGGCCCGTCGACGCGGCCAGCGAGGAGATATGAGACGCCAGCAACGTGAGCAGCAACAGGCGCTGGCATTGCCCGCCTTGGGGAATGTCGGGGACGTACCGGGGAATCTCACCCAAGGCGTTGGCGATTTGGCCCAGAACACCGCCGGCAGAGCTGTCGGTACGCTCGGCAACACGGCAGGAAAGGCCCTTGGGCGAAGCATTATGGGAGGTAGAAATGACACTCAACTTCAGCAGCAGGGGCAACAGCAAACTGAGAAGAAGAAGGATGAACAGCTTCGCCTGCGTCTAGACTTGAATTTGGACGTTGAGGTACAGCTCAAGGCTAAGATCCATGGAGATCTTACGCTCCAGCTTCTGTATGTTACTCTTCAAGCCTTATGCTCCTTGTCTTCTTTCTGGATTTTGTGTTAGTTCGATTATGCTAGTTTGAAATTCACTGACTGGGAACTTGCAGGAATTGAGACAGGCGCATACCGGTTATCTTCGGATGTTCAGAATTGTGTACTAGCGTTGACCAAGTACACAATGGTCTTCAGCTTTCAATTGTTGATCATATTCATTTATTCTTACGTTGGTATTTGGGGATGAATTATTCAGTAGAAGCATGACTTGGAATTCAAGGCGTTCTCTGTATCTTGAGTATCTGTGCTTCTCCCTGGGCCCGTTCAGTAAGATGAGTATTAAGTAGTATTTTGTGAAATATGAGTAATGTAGGCGTTGAACGCGCAAATAATATTCTATTACTGGGATAACTTCCGGAGTTCTCTGGCGGTGTTATTTCGCTGTAGATCTGGGAGATATGACCTGAGAAACAAGGCCAATTTCCTTTACACTGCGTATCACCTGATCAGGCGTGAATGAAGATACACATGGGTCATTCCTTCTCTTTTCTATCCTCATCCTTTTCCTCACTTTCCACATGGTCCTCCCATTAAGCACTACGATCTACAATCAGACGAACCATTTCCCCCATGCCAGGTAACCGGTCTCTTCCGCGCACTCAATGCCTCTTTTACCAATCTCCAGTTCAGGATTATGTACCAAATGGTCTATTAACATTATGTTGATTAAGACTAAGTACTAGTGGATGACAGGAAAAGGGATTATGTACAACTCCTGACCTCACTCACTCAATACCTCCTTTCTCCAAATGCGCCCCTCATTCAAATGTCATTATTCCATCAACAAAGAGACTGAGTACTGGATGAGCTGTATCCAAAGTAGCCACGGCGCGACTCCCGCCGGGCACCTGGCCACCGAGGAGTAGGAGGTAATAAAGGCTCGTTGATCTGCTCGACCGTGACCCGCTCTTTGAAGAACCCGCTGGAACCGCTGGAGGACAAGGAGGAACGGGCTACGTAACTCTCGCTCTGGTACTTGCCCAGCCAGAGCATCTGCTCGTGCTCGCGAAGATACCGGTGACTGGAAAAGCTCTTGAGCACGTTCGCCCGACCTTGCATGCCAAATTGGCGACGTTGTTCCACCTTCTCATACATACGCTGGGAGATCTGCTGCACCTCTTCCGGAGATGGACGCAAGCCCAGAGATGGGGGCACGTAGCCCTCCTCATCACCCGCGAATTTGCTCCACTCTCCGAGAAGTGCCATGACCCGTATCTGGGCCGATGCAAGGGAAAAGGCGTCGTTCGGAGGAACGACTTCACTGAACTTCTTGCCCGTGTCGCGGTTCATGACAACACAGAATGAGGCACCGACATCTGTGCATACCACAGGAACACCCGTTAGTGCAGCCTCTCCCATCGCCAAGGGAAGACCCTCGGAAGTGGATGAATTCATGAAAAGCCACTATGAATAAGGTTAGCATTGATCGAAAACTGTGCTACATGGTAACGTGGGATGGCTTACCCCGTCTTGAAGCACGACAGATGGGTTACCCAATCCCTTAAGAACAACGTGATCTCGAAGCGACTTGGAGGCAATGATCTCCTGACATTCCGACGCGTATCCAGGAGCGCGTTCCATATCGCCATAAATGTGGAGGCGGTAGTCTTTGAAGCCCCACTGATTGACGATCAGGTCTGTAGCCATGATGGCTGTCTTGATGTCTTTGACATAACTATTATATGGGTCAGTCTACAGTTTCACAAGCGAAAATTAGGAAAGCAGATACATACCGAATATGCGACAACATCACTACTGTGGGTGTTTCGGTCTTGATCTTCTCGATGGGCTTATACCTCTCCATGTTCGTGATTCCGTTTACCACCGGATCAATCTTGCGCTGGAAGGCCCGACGATGTTCTAAAACGCCTTCACATGTGCCCAGTTCGATTTCCCAGCCAGGGTTAAAATACTCGGCGCAGGGCAGCACAACGTCCGCATGGTGTTCGATGAGGATACAAGCGAGGTGACCCAAGGAAATGAGTGACGAGTTTACAAATGTCGAGTCGAAGGAAACAGCGGCCGACAGGAAGGTAGTCATTTCTCGGAAGCTGACACAGTGATCCCACACGTGAAGGGCACATTTGCGCTTGACTTTACACATCACGCCGTACGTGGCGCCGGTGAAATGATGCGACACCTGGAAAACGTCGGGAATCCGTTCGGGAACGGGGATGGAGAAAATGAAAAGGTCTAGTATTCAACGTCAGCGTAGTCATAATACTCGGACTGGGGGCTAACTCACAGCGATGCCACATATCCAAAGCCGTATCCAGTTGCTGCAGGGTCGGGTACTCGCAGTTCCACCACTCTGATACGGGGATTGTGTCTTCCATGTCCTCGGTCAGCCATAATTCCCGCCAGGCGTGCTTCACTGTGTCACTCATCCAGACGTCATTCCAGTTCCGAGTCGATTCGAAATATGTGTTGAGATCTACCAAAGCCTTGGTGGCTTCCTCGATGTGCGCCCGGGTTTTGTTCATGGATCGCGCACAACGAACGAGGCTGGTTAGGATTGGAAGGAAGTTGCGTTCGATATCCGCAACCCTCGTATCGTAAGACTTTTGCACCACCTCCGAGTCGAGTGTGTTCTGAAACATGCCATGGGTGGGATTCATGAAGTCCAAGCCCCACTGGGGCAGCACGGCCAGCGACTGGACGTTTCTTTCGATCTGGAATCGGGGTACACCATAGTCGTTCGCTGCTTCAGCTACAATGTGCCAGCGGATACCTTTGAGATCGTTGACCATATCGCGTCGACAGGCCGACACACCACCGGGCTCATTGGGCCAAGTGCCGGTATCCATAGCGAGGACGTGTAGCTCGGTGTCGCTGTCCTGTAGCTGGGTCGAGAGCGTGCGAGTGTTGATGCGTGAATCACCACCTTGCCCGAAGCTCGAGAGGTCACTGATCTTAAAAGCTAACGGTGTCCAGGAGCTGACTTCGGGGTCAATGTCCACCCGAGCGAGAACTGTATCAGCTTGAGCATCGAGGTAATCTGCCGCAGCTTCCAGCTGACCCAGGTTGCGTCTTCTCCAGTATGGCTTGAGCACACGGTCAGACCGTAGCATGGTCTCATCCAGCCATCGCGCTGTGATTGCATCGAACTCCTTGCTGCCCTTCCATGACTTCCAGAGGTGAGTACGGGCACGCGAGGTGGGGATCGGATATCGTTTGACATTCCAGCCCAGCAAGCGTGATACGAAGTTCACCTTAGTAGAAGAAAAGGAAAAGAGTGGATTGTCATCCAAGAAGCTGCACTTGGTGGGCTTTTGCAATACCTTGAACCAGTCCTCATGGATCATCGCAGGGGTGGTCACAGCTTCACCGTTCAACGTTGTTGCGATGATCGGGTGGAATTTATGGTCGTAGGTCCACTTGGCCTTGTGGGTATCATCTCCTTGGATGAAGGTCGCATCAGTGACCCGAGGATAAGGGATCCATTTGTCCTGCCTCTCCGGTCGGTTTGGAGGAGGCATACACCAGGCCACCTGGATCTTGATATGTGGCAGAGTATAGTCGGCGCGCAGCAGCTCGTCTTCAAACTTGGCGCCTTTGCGGTACCAAAAGTTGAATTCCAGGCGATTCACACCACGCATGGCTGATCCTGAGGTCATATAACCGCGCTTGTCATAATGGACTATCTGGCCGCTCAGCTCGCCCTGGGTACATTGTCGCTGCGTGGGCAACTTTGGCCGCCCGCTCCGATTGTCTTTTGGATACTCATAGGTGAACTCATTGAGCAGAGTATCACCACGGTACTCCTGGCGTCGTGAGAGCACAAGTTTGTCGGTGTATGTGTTGATGGCCATGAGTTGTTTGTAATCGCTTGGCTCGTGCTCATGACGTCCTGAGTATTGGTAGAGCTGGACTGTGCCATCTGCTTCGTGTCGGAAGAAACCGGTCGAGATACCACTCAGACTCTCTACGACAACCCGGTCCTGATGGACCACTGTCTTCCAATCCTTCATGTTCCGGTATAGAGTGGAGACCTTCTCCCGTCCATGTAACAAGACCAAAGGGATTATGAGACGCTGTAGGGATTTGCAAGTCACCCAGACACCGTTCAAGATAAGGTTGATTGGCCAAGCAAACACCAAGGGCTGTCCACGAAGCATTGAGTCTAACTCTCTTTGATATTCTGGATCCGCTACCAAGGAGATGACAAGGAACTTGAGGCACGCATTCCAAATGTGCACGATCCGAGCAAACGAAAGGCGAAGCGCTTCGGCGAAACCGATGCTGGGTGTGTGTTCATTGAGTGCGAGCAAATCACGAATGGGCTGGTCGTACTTCGTGTTCATGAATTCCGGCTGATGATGAGTTTGGCGATGGGATTCCTGGGCTGCAGCAAACGACATCACGCTAGCTGTTAGCTTGAATCCCAGGTTCCATCTAGCAATGAACTCTTCCAGATAAAGCGTGTCATTTGCTCTGGAGACGAGCCAGGCAGTCTGTTCAGGACTGACGCGGCATGGTTGTCCGCAGGCTCGACAGAGGAGCAGCTTTCTCGCAGCTTTGGGAAGAAGGTCCCATTCCTGATCGCAGTCCATTCCGAGAAGAATGTGACGCAACAATACTTGCTGTCCGTGGTTGAGGACTCTGGCGCGCTCTGTCGAGCTGCCTTCCAGCTGACGCTTGATGCCCTCGGGCAAGGTTATATCCTCGCCCTGCCGGTCGCTCACAATCAGAAGCTCTGCCATCAGAGCGTGGTCATGGGAAAGGCCCAGTTTGAACTCTGCAGTGGCTTGGACGACCGCTTCCGCGATTGTCTGACAGTTGCGACGAATGTCTGATGTCCAGTCGTATTCCACGAGATCAGGACCGATTACAATGAAAACGTGAACGTGATCTCCTGTCCGTCGGCTGATGGCACGAATCTTCTGTTCCGGTTGAATGAGGTGTGCGGCAGAAACTAGTTCAACAGTTATGTCCCCGGCTTGCCAGAGTTCTGCAACGCGTCGAAGCAGGTCTTTTGCGTCATGGAAAGCGGCCTGGACAATCTCTGGTTTATGAAGATGGCGATCAGATCCCAAAATCTGCATAACTTCAATACCAGGATGCTGCGCAGGATCTAGTTTGTAGCGGAACTCTTCAGACAGCATAAGGACGTTTTCGAACATTTGCGACATGGTTGTCTGGGAGAGATCAGGGTGTGGCTCGAGGGTGCTGACACCGTAGGACACGGATTTATCTCTTGCCCCAAAGCGCGGAGATTGGTTGTCTGATCCCTTGAAGGATGGCAGCCCGATGTCAGCCTTGAAAATAGTGTAGATCGCAGTTCCCCAGGTACCAGTGGCTAGGCCAATAACACTGCTCCACTGGAAGGCAGGAAGTACTTCGTGAAGGATAATTCCTACAACCAATCCGGCAATGGAACCCACAGCAAGGCCACCAGCGACATGAGGTCCTGTGAATATCCGGTTATACTGATACCAGAGCAATCCAGTATAGCAGCCAACATAGCACAGGTACATGATGGTGGAGCTCATGGAACCCTCGAACGTCCACATAACGGCCATCGTGATCGCTGCACCCCAAATGTGCAAAAAGAAGAATTTCATGAGGTTCTTCCAGTAAAGGCTCCGTCGAGCCTTGGCATCATTTAGAGTTACCTGGCGAAGGCTGGCAAGTGAGGTGACAGGCTGAGGAGTTGCCTTTGTGACTAGGGTCCAAAGTGGCTGCGATACGGCGTCAAGGATGACTGCGCCTAGGAGATAATAGCCGAGAGCAAAGCCGACCGTGAGGCGGTACTTGGCGCTGTTGGCTGCAGACAAACCGACGATCGATTCACCTGTTAGCAATGCAGACCACTTATCGGACAGAGCGACGACAAAATACAAGATTCCACACCAGACATCAGACCCAGTGTGGCGCCAGTGAAGAAACGCGTTGTGCATCTTCAGACCCTTTTGCATTTCAGACATGGTATCAACCGCCGCTTTGAGTTGCAAGTTCCATGTTGGGCTGTACGCCAGAGGCATCTTGGTTCTCGAGTAGCGGCAGTACCATCCTAACAGGAAGGTTGTGGAAGAATACCCTTCCGCCATTTTGGCGATGAACGGGTCTGTTGTCTTCTTGCTCCAAAACCATTTCTTATTCTCCTTCTGGACGCTAGCCAGGAGGGCCCGGCGAGCGTCTGCACCAACGTCTTTCACCTTCTCGGTGGAAGATCCGTGGTCCAATGTGGATTGTGTGTACCAATTGACAATTTCCGTATCCGTGACGCAAGGAATATTCAGATACCAGCTGTTCCAACGAGCCATGACCCGCCGCGCCCCCAGAAGGAGGCAAGCGAGGAACAGTCCCAGGATGCACAGGTAAATGACCGAGTCGCGATGTACCCACAATGTGACGATCGGTGAAATGAAGAGGATCGGAATGCAACACATGACCGTCGTGCGTCCCTGGATCATGATTAGTTAGCCTGCACAAACAATGAAGAACTGGGAAATGAGGCGGAGGGTTAGGGGGATGATCAACTCACCGATTGGAATTGGTATCCTGGCATCTGATAGACCGACAGGGCTGACAGAGTCATAAGGTACGTGGACAGCATAAAAAAGTAAAGGAAAAACAAAATTCCTGCTGCGAATCCCTTGACCACACCTATAACGATCAGCGCGATGATGCCACCGACGAAGGCCACTGCCAACCCGGCAATGAAGCGGGTCAGGATGAACATGCTCATAGCTGGGAACGCCATCGCGTACAAGTAGTAGCTTCCACCGGAACTGATCCAGCTACCAAACCCACCACAGACGAGAAGGGCGATCATCAACGCAGTAGTGGCGAGTGTCTTGTCGATATCACTCATATATGTAGTCAAATAAAGGCCTCGACCGATCGTTGTCAACAAGGTGACATCAATGAGTGCAGGGACAGCAAAGATTCCCAGAAATGTGAGTCGGTAGTGCCACGATGCAGTGTCCTTTTCCCCTTCTGGGTCCAGATCCACATTCATGGAGGCATAGGCCGTCGGCAGCTCGGTGAAAATCTCCTCTCGTTGAGGTGGCTGGTGCTCGTGATAATATGCGCGGTACCAACGCCAGATGATTTTACCCATGCGTTTCGGTGTCATATCAAAGTACATATCCGTGCGAGCACCACAGGCATACATCTCCGCAAAACACGCTGCTTGCACGGGCTCGAGGTTCGGTAGGGGGTTGCGGTCAAGGACTTCTAGGTAGATCTCGTTCAGAGCCAGCCGACGGAAGGCACAAAACACGCTCAGAGCTAGAATATCGGCACCCGCGTCGATAGTGCCCTTCTGAAGAATGGACTCGAATACTGTGGCTAATTTGTCGAGAACTTCTGCCTCTCCGCTCATAAGAAGAGCTGGCAACCGAGCATCAATCTCGAGAAACAGCGCTTCGGCAGCCGAGGCATCAGGACACCAACAGCCCTGTTCCCTGAGCCACGCGAGGCGTGAGGAGACCAGGTCCGCTGCCGAGATCTCTCCATCTAGATACTCACTTGAGCACTGAGCACGGAGTTGTGCGAGAGTTGGGGCTTCCAGAAGTTGATATTCACCACAGGCACGTAGTTTGGCAGACATTTTCATGGGGTCCTCATGGCTCGACAAGGCCAGTCGTCGCAGCCAAGCCAAAGTTTCTGCCGGGGTAAGCTGTTCGATATCATCCACCATACGCTTAGGCAATTCCCACGTTTCCGATAACGTCTGGTTCTCTGCGGCCAAGGCCATCTCTGCCAAGAAGCAGCGAGAGCGGCTGAACCCTCTGTTGGCCAGGTACGTGTGGAGAATGGTTCCAGTGCGATCTTGTGCCTTTCCCGACAGATAGATGTTTAGTACGCCCATGCTGGAATCGAGATCATGCAGACCCCAAATCTGACTTCCAAGACGAGTGCGGAAGCCCGAATGCAAGCCGACGTAAATTCGAAGACGGTCATTGTCGTCACCTCTGCAAACCGAGAGGAGGTCAACCAAGTCCTTGATTGACTGCAGTTCCGACGAAAGATAGGTGTGTGAGTTCTGGGCCTTCAGCAAGGAGCGCAATGGCTCGGTTACTTGGCGAATCTCTTCTGCATTGAGGCGTTGAAGCAAATCGAGGTCTCTAACTTGTCTTTGGCCTTCGACGAGGTCCGTGACATCCTTGAATGTGCAATCCAGGCCAATCTGAAAGCATGCGAGTCCGGTATAGCTTGCTCCAGCAGGGGAGACGGACAGGATATCCGTTTGTGAACTTTCGGTTCTTCCAGACCATTCGAGTCCCTCGATCACAGTGCCTGCACTGTCGGACCGTCGAGAATTTACTGGGGGTGACAGCGCAAGCCTTGTCTTCAGGTCGGGAACAAAAGACTCCAGCGATTCGTACATTTCGTCATATCCACACGGCGTTTGGCGGACCTGTGGATGGTCAGCTTCCATTTCGGGCTCACTTACCACGAGCTCACGTAAGGGCTCTTACCTTGTCATTCAGCCTCCAAATATCGTGCGCTTCCAAAACTTCGCCGCGCTTCAGCCACATCATAGCCCCCAGGGGCTCCTGTGTCACTGTTCTTGTGGCGGCAATATCCGCATTCGTTAGCGCAGATTGGGGTGCGATCCAACACAAAGCACTGTTGTAGTTGCACCACTTGAAGCTGCGTCCGAGAACATGATGCGTGAGTTCGACGTTGTCGTCAATCGTATCCCACATAGCAATAGCCGAGTCGCCAACAGCTTTCTGGGATGCCACGGCCCGCATGGCAGTACGCATCTCGGCCATCTGGAAATAATTGCGCCTGTCTCCATTTCGCAAGATCGTACCATTTCTATAAACCACGCCACGAATTTGCTGCATGTTAATGGCCCGGCCTTGCTCCTCACTGAGGTAGGCTGGTGGCGCCAATTCCAGCCATACAGCTAGCCCGAGGTGGTTCATGTACTTGACCAATTCATTCAAGATCACGGGTTGGAAATGCGCGTGGCAATCGGCCAAAAGTACGCCGTGAAAGGGCGATGCGCTACTCTGGCCGCGCTTGAGCGTACCAGAGAGCGTCTGAACCACCGCTTCCAGGGCTTGGAGGGCTTCGTCATTGTTGCGACAGGCATCAGAGCGCACTAGCTTTCGGACGTCAAGGCGCGCAAGAATGTGCGATGACGTGCAGTGACCCGTAAGTGCGTCCAAAACCCCGGGTTGGAGGGGATCTACGACGAGAATATCCCATTGCGAAAGCAACTGGGCTTCGGCAGGTGTCGGAGGATTAGAAAACCCGCCGAGAAAAACACCAAACGATTTAAGCTCCTTCGCGGGCGGTTTCTCCGACGCAAGGGGGGCATTGTTTGTTTTGAGTTGGTCCAAATAACGGGCAATGGCCGTTGGGACCACGGAGAGTTGATGCCGCCTCTAAATTCCCACCGCAAAAGCCAATCGTCAGCGCATTCCTCACGGCGATAAACGAGACGAACGACAGCACAACGTACCTGCCAGACTCTGTAGATCTTCCGAGCTATGAAGCTCAAAACGAATACAGCACCAAGAACAATAGTCGTTAATAAACATGCTGCTATCACCTAAACGTTGTGATTGTCAGAGGAAGGACGGGAGACAAGGGATTTGTTTTTGTTTTCCCAGGAGAGAATTCATACGTACCTTATCCCACCATGTTGTGGTCATCCGATGCCATCCCACGGCATCCAGACCCAGGTATTCCAGTCCCATGGTGGCAGGCAGCTTGTCGAACACTCAACACTGCTGCTTGACCCGACTGTGGACGGGGTACCTAAGTGATTATTATTATCTAGGGCGATAAGAATCGCTGACCACCCAAGTCAAGCTCCCTTTCAAGCCGCCAAGGGAGGCGCCATCTGTTCATTTAATATAACTATTTATAGCAGATGCATGTATCTCTGGAACCTACCGCTGACCCAAAGAAAAAGGCCAAAAAAAAAAATCAAATGTGATTAAAGGGTCTAGCGCCAGCCAGCAGAGCAGGCGTTAGTTTAGCAACCAGCACCAAGCATAGCGGGAGTTTCCCTTTCCCGTTACGTTCTTTTTTCTCTGCTCTGACTGCATTTCTTCTTTTGGGCCCTCGAACCGACAGGGACTTCCCAGTGGACTGGTGGGCACAAAAGCGGCGCTAACGTGGGGGGTCTATGCATGTCTGACTCGAATACGGGGCTCTGGCTGCCTTTGCTGTCCTCGCCACGCTCTCTGCACCTCAAAAGCACGGTCATGTCAACAGCCTCAATTGCCATTAGATCCCAATAGCACTCCATCTTTGGTTCTTATCGCGCCACATGGCGAGCGAATCACATCGGTCTAGTTCCTACGTGTGAGTCCGGCGAGTCCGGGACTTGGCTCTTGGCCGAATTCTTCCCAGGTTTATATCATTTCCTGCGCGCCGTCTATCTAGGTCGGGCAGAGGCCGGAACTCAGCTTGCGTCTTTAGCTAGACTATACTCCATCTTCTCAACTAACCCTCGCCAGCTCGGACTGGCTGCCGCATGGATGCCTCGCCCTAATCTCACGCGCCCCCGGCGGCCTTGGTGCATCGCTATCTCCATCGCCATTGCCGTGGTGATCATTATTGTCATTGTTGTTCCCTGCGCAGTCCTATTAACTCGCAAGCATGGTGGTGAGAAGACGAATGTTCTATTCCCACTATACATCTACCCCACCAATGACAGTACATGGGACCCTTTATATGAATCGTATGTTGAACCTGAAACACGCATCCCCCCGATTGCATTGCGCACGGTGACTGACAGTCCCAGGGTCACGACGCACCCGGACCTGAACTTCACGGTCATCATCAACCCCTCGAGCGGGCCCGGCTCCAGTGCGTATCCCTCGGAAGAGTATACCTCCTCGGTGGAACGGCTTAGCACATATTCCAATGTACGCAAGGTTGGATATGTGCGCACAGCTTATGCCACGCGCAACATCACCGCTGTGCTGGATGATGTCGCCACTTATGCCGGATGGGCGAATCGATCGCTGACACTAGCGATGGACGGGATTTTCTTTGATGAAGCCCCCTATGACTACTCGGCAGCAAAGGCTGAGTACATGCAGACGATCAGCGATGCCGTCAAGAGTTCGTCGGGATTGCGCCGAGATCGCATGGTAAGCGAGACCGCGGTTCGGGTGCAGCGAGAAGGCAGAAAATTCTCTTGCTATGACGATCCCAGTGGCTAACTTTTTCCTGGCGGATCTGCCCTTTAGGTGATCCACAATCCCGGTACCATTCCGGATAGTCGCTACGAGAACAACGCGACGGACGTCACAGTGGTGTTTGAGAGTTCCTATCAGGATTTTCACACGGAAAAGCACAGTCTGAACGCCATGGCGTCGAATCGCACGGCATATGCGTATATGCTGCACTCGGTACCTGACAATCTCAGCAATGGCACGTTGCGCAGTTTTGTCAACCAGATGAGCCGAAAGGCCGAGTACCTGTTCCTGACGACATTGACGGAAGACTACTACGAGAGTTTCGATCCAGAAGGTGAGACCATCTGCGACGTGATGCCGACCTGACCGATGAGTGGTGGGTTAATCCCGTCTGTGGCTCCCGCCGCACCAAAATTCGATAACCCTGGGACGGTCGCTTTCGATGGAAGTTCGAACAACTCTAGGTTTTTTTCCTTCGACTAGTATCTGGCGCTAAAAGTGGAAACTCCACTTGGACCAAGATACGTTGTGAGTTGGCCAGGTCAGGTTCTCCGATCGGAGGATGTGATTGGTGTGAGATACACCAACTGCAGCCGGCAGGGGAAGGTTTGCAAGGGAAAAGCTTGGAGACGCCGGCCAGGCCTTGGTCCATGGTTTAGCGCGGGAATGGCGTTGTGGTACTTTTTCTTCTTTGCTTATTCCTTGGTTTTTCGGCTTTTCAAAGCAGGCACAGACAGAACAAGAGCTAAGAGGCTATCTCGACTATATCACCCGAATGCTATTGTGTACAGTAATCTCCCCATTCACAGTGTCTGCCTTGGGCTGCGGTGTCCACGTTGTTCTCTTGGCTAGCGACTTCATGTAAATGAATTTATGCCCTGGTATCTCGTATAAGACTGGTAGTTGATTGCTGAAAACAAAACCTGGCCACCGCTAGTCCCCATTCTCTCTTGTTCTTGTTAATTGTCTTCCCAGTTTTGTCTGCCCCCAATCCCCCCTCTTCCAGTGTCAACTTCCCACCTCCGTCCACCTCTATTCCCTATCCAGCCTTGATCCGATGGCCACCACCACCACCACGGCGCTTCCCAAATCGGGCGTACTCGTGCCCTTGTATATCTATCCCTTAACGCCGACCACCTGGGATCCACTTTATGACGCGTAAAGTTTACCACCTACCTACCTTCTTTCTTGTTTGCTTGCTTGCTTTTTTTTTTCTATTCTCTATCTCTCTGGTGTATCGCCTACATTCTATTTTCTTTCCCTCGCAAAGTGACTGATGGAGAGTGGTGTGTACTGTGTAGAATTGCTGCCTATCCCGAGCTCGAGTTCCTGGTGATCGTCAACCCCAACAGTGGACCGGGTGCCTTGCCGTGCCCCGATGCCAACTATGCACGCGAAGTGGCCCGCCTGAATGCCTGCCCTAATGTCTATCCGGTCGGCTATATCCGCATCGACTATTGCCGAAAGCCATTGGCCGCTGCTTGTGAGGAGATCGATCGCTATGCCAGCTGGGCCGCCGAGTATGCCACGACGGGTTTAGGCGTGGGTGGCATCATGGTCGATGAGACTCCCAACCACTTTAATGCCGCTCAGGCCGAGTATTTGCGCGCGCTTCATCGTCACATCAAGAATTGCTCGGGGCTTCTCCGCGATCGATTGGTAAGCATTATGTTTTTCTTTCTTATTATGAGTGTTATTATTGTTATTATGACTATTATGATGGTGGTGTTTTCCTTGGTTCAGCCACAACCCCTCTCTTTTTCTCCTCTTTTTCTCTACCTTGGTGGAGGGTAGGAAAACACAAAAGAAAAATCTGACAGCTGTTCTGCTGTCTCATTTGAAACCCGACAAATGAGAAAACATGGAACAACGTGGTTGATTCAGTCTATTTTAATAATAATGATAATAACCATGACGATGTCTGCAGGTGGTTCACAACCCAGGCACCCCCCCAGATCCCGAGATGGCCGATGCAGGCTCAGATCTCCTGCTGGTCTGTGAGGAGCCATTTGCACGCTGGCAAACCAATGAGGTGCAACATCGTCTAGGCGAGCTTCCTTATCCTCGCGATCGCTGCGGCTACATGGTCACGGAAGTCCCGAACCATCATTTGCCCTCTCTGGTGCGCGATCTGCGTCGTCGTGCCGCCTACATATTTGTCACGGAAATCGTAGGCGATTTCTACGAGCGCTTTGGTCCCTCCAGCTGGGGCATGTTGATGGAGACTTTGTCAGAACAGGCACAGTAAATAGGTAGATAGTTAGTTAACTACAGTAAAGAGAGTATCCGCTTAGTAAAAAACTGGATCCCATCCCTTCCTTTCTTTCTTGTGTGTCTCCATCATCTTAAAACAAGGGGAACCATGAACCGGTGGAGTCCGGAAACCCCATCAACTTTTGCTGTTCCTGTGTTCTGACTCGTCGAACATGTCAATTTCGATGGGTCGCACGCAAGGGCGCCCCTCTCTTCTTTTTCTTTTTTCTTTTGCTTCTCTGTGTCTCATCAGTTTTCACGGAGATGCAGTACCTCCGGATAGTCATGGCGGATTTCTTTCCCTTTCTTTTCCTCGCCCCCTTCTTGGCGCTGATCGGGATGTTCGGGAAGTCGGACATTTCTGGAAAGCCACTTTCTGCGAGTTACAATACGTTGTTGCTTAGCTAGACAGGTAGCCTGCAGTGGCTGAGAGGCAGATAAAAGAAAAAAAAATTAAAATAAAGAAACGAAAATGTCATCTCTTACAAATCACAATCTCACCGTTTCTTTTCGCCTTCGTATCTGCAGGTCCCCATTGCCTGACGCCGGAGGTGCAGCTTCAGGTACGGAGGACACCTCACCGGCCGTCGATACGGGGAGGCAAGAAAGGCAGGAAGACAGGAAGATAGGAGAAAAGAAGATGCGCTGGCCCTGCACGGTTGAAACTAGGGCTTATTCCGACCGAGACCTGCATGCTTCAGTGTCTCTCTCCTCGCAGCAACAATTACTGCCATGAATCACATTTACACGCCTTGGAATCACGCCAGACCTCATAGCAGACAAGTCTGCTGGACATCAAGGCAAAGCAGGTCAGTCCAACCTGTCAGACAGACAAACCGACCTGGCCAGGCTTCCAGCTAGCTCAGAAAATAAATTAATTGTCAGAACTGCCGCCGTCATGCCAGGGAGCCGATCCGGTAAAGCCAGAGATGGCCAACATGGGTCTAATGCATACTAAAGCACCACTAGATAAGCTACTGCAGACCCAGAACTGCCGTCATCTCTTCCCTTTTCATTTCTGCCCCAATGCCTTCCTTTTTTCCCCTTAGTCTCTTCCTTCACCCTCCAGTAGATGTAGAACTAGCAAGTCCGCGGTCGAACCTCGAACCGCCAATGCCTTTTTAGCCTGGCTGGCTCGCGTGGCCTAACTGATTCGATGTCAATTACGATCGCCAATTATCTCCCAAAATAAAAACACAAGGCAGATCCCGGCTCGTCATGTCCTAGACACACTTTTGTCGCTTGTCGCCGCCTGGTCGTCGGACGAACATGAACCACGCTGCGTTCGTCCCTCACTAGGGCGGCAGGCGCCGGTCTTATGTGGTAGGCAGACCGGGCCAAGGACACTGACTCAATGGCGATGATGAAATCATCGGGCTCCTGTCAACCGATGCGGGCATAGCGTAGCTGGAGCGATGAGCCCTGAACACGGGAAAGGGGGGGAAGGGATGAGAAAGCAAGTGGAGGGCAAGTCCCACGATCTCAAGTACTTCCAGTCCGGGTTTCGCCCAGCCAGAGTAGCTTTTCTGTAGTGCTTAAGTTCGCGAATTATACTGGCCTGGTGAGAATCTAGACTTGTCAAAACTCGCGAAGAGAGTTCGTGAATTATATTGGCCTCGTCATCATCGTGGTCTGATCCCGTTCGTCACGGCTGCTGCTGCTGCTGCTATTGCTATCATTGTTATCCATTCCTTTGTAATTTCTCCATCGGCTGCGCCATGTCTGTTATCTGTACCTCAGAAGGAAGCTCGCCGGTGCCCACGCCCTTGTTCTCCGCACCTGCGACACCCGAAACCGAGCGGGACGAATACTTTGACGAACCTTCACTGCGCCTAGAAGATGACGCCCCATATGTACTCGTCACCGGCGGACTGGGGTACATCGGCAGCCACACCTCCCTGGAGCTGCTCAAGGCGGGCTACAACGTGATCATCGTGGATGACCTGAGCAACAGCTTCGACCACGTCTTCGACCGGATCCTGCTAGCAGCCAAGCAACACTTCGACCGAACAGGCGGCCACTGTCCGCGAGCCGAGCTGAGATGCATCGACTTTCGCGATATGCCCGCCATGCGGGCTCTACTGGCCTCGTACACAGTGGAGCCATCACCAGACACCAACAATAACAGCACTCCGTCCCGATCCAGAATCACCGGAGTGATCCACTTCGCCGCATTCAAGGACGTCAACGACAGTCTACGCAATCCCCTCAAGTACTACCACAACAACGTCACAGGCTTAGTAGACCTAGTCAGCCTACTCGCAGACCACGACATCAAAACCTTCATCTTCTCCTCCTCAGCCAACGTCTACGGCACATTAGCCCAGAACCACGGCACACTGCGCGAGGAGCACTGCGTGCACCAACCAGAAACCTACCACAACGACTCCTCTAGCGAGCCTATATCATCCGAGCAAGGCTGCACGGGAATCACAAACCCCTACGGCCGCACCAAATGGATGGGCGAAGCTATTCTCTCCGATGTAGCAGCCTCCGATCCATCCTGGACTATCATAGGTCTCCGATACTTCAACCCTATTGGATGTGATCCGTCTGGTCTCCTGGGTGAAGATCCCCGCGGGACACCATCAAACCTCGTCCCCGTAGTTGTGCAAGTCCTGACCGGTCAGCTGCCAGCTCTCTCCGTCTACGGTACAGATTGGGCGACTCCTGACGGCACTGCTATCCGCGACTTCATCCACGTGTCGGACGTGGCGCGCGGACATACCGCAGCCCTGGCGGCGGCATTGGCGGGGAAGGTAAAGACGAACTTTCGCACGTTTAATCTCGGGACTGGGCGGGGGCATTCTGTTGCTGAGGTGGTCGCCGCTATGGAGGGTGTCAGTCATCAGGATATCCCGAAACGGCTGGCCGATAGGAGGCCGGGGGATGTGCAGGAATGTGTGGCGGTGCCGAAGAGGGCGGCTTGTGAGTTGGGATGGGAGGCGGAGAAGTCGTTGCAGGATGCGTGTCAGGATTTGTGGCATTCGTTGAGGGGTGGGGGGTGGGAGGGGATGTTGGATTAATAGAAAATGGAGGATGGAACGGTGCATTGTGGGTTTGATTGTTTAGTCTGGTTTGGTTTGGCTTGGTTAGTTCTTGTTTATTGGTTTGGATATATTGAGCTCCGTACATAATCTACGTAATTTGGTTTGTTTATTTTTGTTGTCTTGGGAAATATCTGTTATGGTTGAGATGTTTCATCGTTGATGCATGTGGTCAGCACCGGTATGAGCTTTAGCAATGCTAAAGTTGTAGCATTTTGTAGTAACATTCTCTTTTGTATGTCTCTAATGAGCTCCAGATCATCCGAATGTGATCTTGTGTATTCATCGTCCTACTACGTACCTAGTACCTCATTCTTCAGTGTCCATCCCCACCCGTCCATCACCACACATATATATATATAACTACCGTGGACTAGCCATATACCTCCACACCCAGCCCTTACTACCTAGTATCTATTCCTCCCCACCACCCCTCGTCTCAACATATCTGTCCAGTCGTAATCAAAATCAACCATCCTATAAGCTCATCGCCAAGCACGCCCAGTCCGGTCCACAATCCGGGAACCCGCCGAGTGGCTACCATCAAGGTTTCACAAGAAAGGACCGAGCCGAAGCCACCCCGAATGCAGGCCACACACAAAGAACTCTAACCTTGTGCTGCAGTCAGAATTGAAAGAAAGATACGGGACCTGCAGCGGTTGATGCAGTTAGATTAGATGGACGGGTCACATCACCTGCAGGGCCGCGTATGCCTCAGAGGGGCTTATCTTGGGGAGGTGGCAGGTGACCGCGTGGCAGGGATGTTTGATCTTTGCTTGTTGCATGTGATGGAGTAGCTTGTTTTAACGTGAGATTTAGTGACTGTATTTGAGTTGTTGGTGCTGTTGTTTCGACCTTTGTGTGAGATTGGTGATCCAGTCGCGAATAGAGGATACCTGTACTATAAAGCTGGCATGCTCGCGCGACAATAATATATCAGTCAATTCCAGTAATCATCTCATACTTGTAAGACTATTTTCTATGGGCACGTTACCTCAAATATATGCAGGCGTCGACTGTTTCTTCTTTCAGAATATACTCCCATGCAGCTCGAATCTATCAGTGCTGCTGCTTAAATAACCGGAGTGGTACAGCTCCATAACTGACAAAGTCAAATCACTGCATTCCATCTACAACCCTACATTACTAATGCTGTGTACGGTGCAGCTGTGCCGGTGGTATCCCAGAATAATCAGTAAGTCCTCTTCGTGCGAGATGATTGATACAGTGTGCTCCAACCTTGCATCATTCTTCAGACATTTAGAAGTCCATTGATTATGAAGGGCATCTACGGACCCCATCAGCACAGACCACAAAACCCCATCTATAAAGAGAAATATCTATGTGATCGGAAGAACGCCGTCCATGTGTTTTCGAGCAAATATTCAGTAGTATATCGTGCGAAGGATTGGCGGGCATCTTGTCAAGCACTGTATCTATCTTCAACAAATAGAAGTATAGTAATCTTGGCACACATCCAGCTGCCTTAAGGCCATCATATGGATTAATTGATATGTTCTACAAATTATCCTCATATTCTTCGTACAGACAAGCAATACTAATGCCGATCATCCGCGAGATTCCGAGTGGTTCGTTCTGCCGCTTAGTCAGGACCAGCAGCCACGATCCCAACGCATTAGAATTGGAGATAACTGGCGATAATTTAATTCCATCCGATCTGCTGCCTGTCACCTATAGCAGCACCTCATCATGAGGCGCCGGACCCGTCGCAGTCTCTTCCATCTGGCCATCTTCGCCGGAATCCTCGGCCTCATCCTCTTCCTCAACCGGCCATCCCCTCCCGGTCGGCCCTTCGCCTGGACCACCATCACCTATGAGACGACCGCAAAGCAACTCCCAGAAGCCCGGGGCCAATGTCCCGGGCTAGCCAAGACAGACAAGCCCGTCCTGGTTGTATCGCGAGTCACAGCAGATGCCTCCGACTGGCTCGCACCGCTCGCAGAGCAATATCATCTCTGCGTTTACACAGCAGACGCACCACCAGACCCCCGTCGCACGCACTTGCAAGTGCCCGCTAACCGCGGCCACGAAGCAATGGGCTACCTAACCTTCCTGATCGACAACTATGCCCAACTACCCGCCACGGGGATGGTATTCGTGCACGGGTCCCGCTGGGCCTGGCACAACGATGCGCCAGACTACGACAACGCGGCCCTGCTGGCGGCGTTGAACATTTCGGCGGCACTAGCTCCCTGGGGATACCACAATCTCCGCTGTGACTGGAGCGTCAGCACATGTTCCCCCAAGACACCCGCGCAGGGCAGCCTGGAGCTGTCGATGCAGTCGGTGCTTGAGCCATGGAGCGCGCGAACGGCCTCCGACGTGGCGCTGCCAGGTGCACTGGCTAATCTATTTGGCAAAGACCAGATCAGTCTGGAGCTGGAGAGCGCGCGAGTGCAACTTGGTCGGAACGATGCGGTGCGCGCTCAATGTTGCGCGCAGTTTGTGGTCAGTCGCGAGAGCGTCTGGCAGCACACGCGGGACGAGTACATCGCGCTACGGCAGTGGCTGCTGGATGGCAGCGACGATACCCAGACTGGAGTCGGAGGAGCAGAAGGAAGAGGGGGACGACGATCCCCGTCGGCCCGCCGAGCAGCACCACGGGATGATCGCATTGCCGGTCGGATATTGTCGTACGTGTGGCATATCTTGTTCATTCGGCGCGGTGCTCTTCACACCGATGGTGGATCAACGGCGATCGACCTGGAGCGACTGAATGGCATTGGGTGTCCGCGGGCGGACGAATGCTATTGTCGGTTGTATGGCCGGTGCAATTTGGGCCGATGCAATGCCGGTAGCTGCTTTGGGCAGTATCAGTTGCCTCCGGATTTCAAAGTCCCTGCGTGGGTGACTGAGAAGGGAGGGGCTTGAAGTAGGAATTGTACAGTGGTTGAAGTCAATGTTAATTGTTTATATAAAGATTTCTAGAATGAAGATATTACGTTGTATCCCTTGCTTCCCTTTCTGCCCTGTCTTGAACGAGTCACATGATAGTAGCCTGAGGCATGATCATGTTATTCCCTCAGGCATACAGACCAGCTATGTTCTTACACTCAGGCTCTCAGAGGATATTGCAAAGCCCTCATTCCCAGCATCAGGCAACAGAATATTGATTCCACCTTCCATCGTCTACCTCTCCTACTCCGTCCATGCTTGCAGACCTCCATCCCACGGAATAAATTAATTGTCTTCTCCCCCATGCCGATCGCTGATGATCTATGACCCACTGCGGGGTATTAACACGGGTTGTGCTTCCTGCTCTCCTCATTTCTGCCTTCCTCCATAACATTGGCATCCCAATCATAGCGTGCCAACCCCGGTCAGTTCTTAATTGAAGTGGAGACTCAAGGGTTCAGTGCGGAGTAACAACTACCGACCGGGGTGTTTTTCTCCCCCTTGTTCTGCTTCAACATGGATTCGTGGGCCTCTTCATATCCCACAATGGGCATTTACTGAGAACAGATCTACTGGAACAGAAGGGTATGCGGATGTCAGGAAATGTCTAGCTAAAAGGAAGACTTGAAGCGAGAAGTCGAGGGTATACACCGATAGCAGTAGCCTGGACGTTCGTCCACAAAGCGCAGGTCCGCAGAAGGATCAGCTGCCCGACGAAAAGCTTATACACGGGACCCCGTATGAACCGACAGCTCTCTGTCGCCCATACAATCCTCCGATGTATGCACCAGGTATAATACAGGGCTAGGAGGATACCGAGGCTCCATGGCCCGGCCCGCTTCTCACCTGCCGTGATCTTCTGCCGGTTCTAGCAAAACTTTCTTTCCCAGATACTCCTGGCTTCTCTCACTGGCTTTTCCGGGGTAGCCACTGACAATTGCAATACATTTCCGCATCACTCGCTCCCCAGACCAGTTCGTGTGGAGTCAATGATTGTGGTTTGTAGTCGAATCACCGACGTTCAGGCCGTTTCAAAACGCGGGGAAAGCAAACGATGGTCACAATTTCTCCGAAGATGATGTCGAGGCTGGTCACTAGTCCATCACATTCCGCAATGTGTCTTGTAAGGAGCAAAAATATGAATCCGCCCTGTTGATCACTACCTATAAGAAGAGGAACCTCCTGTGACTCCGTTTTTCGTGTTCTGCACGGGAGCGTCCCATCTTCCCTTCTCATTGTGTCGCTTCCACTCAGAGCTTGCAAAATGAAAGTAGCAAGTCTTCTATCCCTGGCATTGCCTGGAGCAGCCCTCGCTGCGACCGACTCCTTCCAGTCACGCTGCAATGAATTCCAGAACAAGATTGACATCGCCAATGTCACCGTCAGATCGGTCGCATATGTTGCTGCGGGGCAGAACATCTCCCAAGCGGAGGTCGCCTCCACGTGTAAAGCATCGGTGCAAGCCAGTGTCGACCTGTGCCGGGTGACCATGAACATCTCCACGTCGGATCGCAGCCATCTCTGGGCTGAAGCCTGGCTGCCACGAAATTATACCGGTCGCTTCGTGAGCACAGGGAATGGAGGTCTAGCCGGATGTGAGTGTCGCGCCCGATTTTGGGCTGTGGTCTCCCCGTAGATCGATCACTTATGAAGAAACTTGCTGATTTCCATATTAGGTGTCCAAGAAACGGACCTCAACTTTGCAGCAAACTTCGGTTTCGCCACCGTGGGCACCAACGCTGGACATGACGGGGACACGGCCAAATACTTTCTCAACAACTCGGAGGTTCTGGCCGACTTTGCCTATCGCTCAGTGCACGAAGGTACCGTGGTGGGTAAGCAACTAACTAAATTGTTTTATGATGAGGGGTACAACTACTCCTACTACCTGGGTTGCTCCACCGGTGGCCGCCAAGGTTATCAACAGGTCCAACGGTTCCCCGACGACTATGACGGAGTGATCGCGGGCTCCGCGGCAATGAACTTTATCAACCTGATCTCCTGGGGCGCCTTCTTGTGGAAGGCGACGGGTTTAGCGGATGATCCAGATTTCATCTCTTCAGATCTGTGGTCCGTAATCCACCAGGAGATTGTTCGTCAGTGCGACCCGGTCGATGGGGCTTTGGATGGGATCATCGAAGATCCTGACTTCTGTGCTCCGGTCATTGAGCGATTGATTTGCGATGGGACTACCAACAGCACCTCTTGTATCACGGGAGCGCAGGCAGCGAAGGTCAACCGGGCCTTGAGTGACTTCTATGGCCCCGACGGGACCGTGTACTACCCGCGCCTGAACTATGGGGGTGAGGCCGACGCGGCTTACCTTTACTTCACGGGGTCGATGTACAGCCGTACCGAGGAATGGTACAAATATGTGGTCTATAACGACACCAACTGGAACTCCAGCCAATGGACGTTGGAGAGTGCCAAGCTGGCCCTGGAGCAGAATCCGTTCAATATCCAGGCGTTTGATCCCAACATCACGGCCTTCCGGGACCGGGGTGGCAAGCTGCTGTCCTACCATGGCACGCAGGATCCCATCATCAGCTCCACGGACAGCAAGCTCTACTACCGACGGGTAGCGAATGCGTTGAACGCCGCACCGTCCGAGCTAGATGAGTTCTATCGGTTCTTCCAGATCTCTGGCATGGGCCACTGCGGCGATGGCACGGGAGCATCGTATATCGGCCAGGGATATGGCACGTACACCTCCAAGGCGCCCCAGGTCAACCTGCTGCGCACCATGGTGGACTGGGTGGAAAACGGGAAGGCGCCAGAGTATATGCCGGGCAACAAGCTCAATGCGAACGGATCGATTGAGTACATGCGCAAGCACTGCCGGTATCCGAAGCATAACGTTCACACGGGGCCGGGGAACTACACCGATCCTAACTCCTGGACTTGTGTATAATTAGCGGTGGTTCTCGTTTGGGTAACAAGTAGTTAGTGCAGTGTTGAAACCTTATCAAATGCCATGTCGTATATCGCTTCCAGCTTCCTTCTATCAAGTAAATATATGTAGAGATGCGCTGATCGCAGACAATTCAACATGCATTCCGGGGAATAGTAATTGAGAGAGATGCCACCACCATGACAGTATTGACACTGGCATCCAAGACAGACGAGCAAATCCAGAAAAGGCAGGTGCGACCGATGCGGAAGGAACGAACGGGATGCCGACTGTGGCTGACGCCTGAGGCCACAACTCTAGAAAATGTTGCTGCCTGGACGAGAGACAGCAGTTACTGAGATCACGTGGAGGTGGAGCTAGTGGCTCTGGTCGGACTCGGACCGAGATCCCGCTGATTCAGCAAGCCAAGACCGCCAATCGGTAAATCCTCCCCCCGCTCAAGCTTCCATGCAGAAACAATCTGATGCAAATCATCATATCCGTTTCAGCATTTCAGCTATGGCCGTCACTATCAACGAAGCTCTATGCTTTTCCTAAGTCACCAGGAGTTTTCGAATAATATTTCCGACACAAAAGGGCTTCCGGAAGGTGGCAGCCAAACATCAATCTTAATAGCTGCCGACATTCCACCACATGAGACGCAATGCACGTCTGACATATGGGTTCGGCCAAGCCACGTCTGAGATTGCTTGTGTGCAAAGCTTGGCTTCACAGCTGGCAATGAGCAATACTACTGCTGCTATCTCGTCTCCCATAGGATGTCCTGTCTACCTTTTGCATGCATGATTCCGTACGGTTCAACAAAACAGTGGCTTGTCAGGCACCACGGCTAGTTATTCACTTTTCTCTTGTTCGTCTCATCCACCTCCTTCAGGGACTATTTACAGGGACGATAGTATAAATAGATCTCGACTAAAATAGTACCGATTACTACCAAGAATATCGCCCTGAGTCCCTAGTTTTACCCTGGTGGCTTTGCAATTCTCCATTCTCGTCGGCAATTCATCCATCAAGAATTGAGTCGAGTCATTCGTCTTCATGATGGTGGTGAACACCCACTGGAGGCAATATATATATCCGCCATCCCTGCGGAACAGCCACACTGAGTGGATGAATTGAGACATCCACCCCAAAAATAGCAGCGGAATACTGAACAATTTTGTACAATGAATTCTCTCTCATTTTTGGAGCCTACGATATTCAATTGTTGTGCTCTTAATCCTACCTATCTTATGAATGCGCGGTGTCAAGTGTCAAATGTCCGAATATGCGTGAGACATGGACGGCCACGGAGCGCCACGCCCAAGGGTGATCCGCCCGTGTGTGGAGCCAGCCAGTCGAACGCTGGGAACGTTGCGACTCAGTTACCAACTACTACTACTAACTAGTCGGACAGGTAGTTCGTAATCCACCACTGTTGTGGTGCCTCAGGCGAGAGGATGAGTCCTGGAAGACTATTTACCCCCTTCGCTTGGAGATTGGACCATTGCTCCATAATTGTCGTATTGCCAAGATAACATTTAAATTCTCTACCTCGAGAGGAGGGTCGGACAAACAAATATATAAGAAGAAGAAGAGGAACACCAAGTGAGAAGGACACTTTTTTCCCTTCGACACCGGAAAACCCAGGTTCAACATTTGAGGTCAGCCTGATGGGAGCCTGCCAGTCCGCCGTTTTGGCCGAGCTGATTGCTGCCTGGCAAACGAGTGGTGATTGGCCTAAGAGCTTGACACTGACCCCCTTTCAATTCCCCCTTTAGTGCTCGCTCCTCAAGTCAGAGACGACGAAGTACTAACCACCCGAGACGAGGAAGGTGATCCTGGCTCGGATGGTGAAACTGGCGTTGCCTTGGGACCTGTCACTTTGGTTTCTGATAATCTTACAGCCTTACGTGGAAAACGAGTCAGCGCAACTGCATGATGATGATGGTTCATTCTATTCTATCGCGCGCGAGAGAGCAATTGCGCAAAAAAAGTTTTCTCAACGATGACAATCATGCCCTCATTCTCTTTAGCTTCTGTTCTTTCGGCTTGACTCCTTTTTTTTTTTTTGTTGCCGTTTCTCTGTTTCTTTCCTCTCAATTTCCCCCCTTCTCAATCCAGTCCATTGAACTTACCTGAATGGGAACTTGCCGGAAATGGAATTTTGCGTGGCCGAAAATCTCCACTGTGGATCACGCGATTGTTCGTTGGCCCCAACGGCAGCCAATCATAATAGGAATATACCTCGCTTGCTCGGAAAATCGGCCGGACCGGGGTCCACCGGCTGCGCGTCTTTTCGGGGGAACCTCTGCTTCTTTCGCCTTGTTCACCTTCATTTCCACCTGCACCCACGCTTGCTGCTGCTGCTCGTCTTCCCATCCGAACTCGCATAGTCGCATGGTTGCTCGGTCTTAGCTACCATAGTCGCTCGGACTAAATCGCCGCTAGTAGGCATCCTCATTCTTGGGTCCAATAGGATTGCCCCGGCCTTCGTCATCCACTGGATCCGATCCGGGAACCATGACAGTCCGCCGAATTTTCTCGACGCCCACCTTCAACGCCCGCCCATCACATCATCCTGTCTGCCCCCTCCTCCGTCTTCGTCGTCGCAATCGTTTTCCACCGTCAACGCGGCCACACACTTCGCCTGTTCTTGCCCAAGAGCGCTATGTTGGAACCCTTTCTGTATTCTCCGTCGAGTCCGAGGGATCAGGGTCATGAGCCCGTATAAATATGTCCTGTCGACCATGGGTATCCGTTGATGGAGGTGGTCCCCCCGGATAAGGATTTTTACTCCCGGTGGAGCCAGGCTGCTGACGACAAGAGATCTTAAACATCCGCTACCGACAAGTCAGGACCGTCGCTGGCCATTTCCAGTTCCTGTGCACTGCCCGGCGTGGCTATAATGCTGGTCTGCATTGTTCCTGGCGGGCCAAAAAGGAAAATTATCCTGCTCCCACTGCGACGGACAAGCATCATCTGGCTACTATTCTGGTATCGCCCCCCCGGACCGCCAGATATATCGCACACTGTAAACACGCATCCTCCGTCGAATTATCGCCACTACTCTCCAAGGCTTAGACTTTCATCCCCCGCCATCTCGTCCTCTTATTTGCCCTGTCCCGTAGCTGCTTCGTTCCCCCCCCTATATATAGTTCTTGGGCACGTATCCAATGGTCCATGGGTGCTCCACTCCTCTAGCAGTTGGTTTATCTACGCCCTAGCCCAATTGACGGTTGCGTGGTACCGTTGTTGTCCCCAGCCCATTTTTTTCCCCCTAGGCCCTCTTTTTCTTCCCTCCTTTGGGGGGCTCCTGTTTATTTTTGTGCCCTTTTTAATTTTGCAGTGTTATTTTTGGGATCCTTCTTTGCCCAGCCCCAGAACCTCCCTAGAACCCTCGTTATACTTTTACCCTTTCCCTGTTTGCCTCAAGAAGACCACCCGTCGCAACTTCCGGCAATCCCATCTTCAACCTTCAAGATGGGTACGCCGACAAATCCATACTCGGCCCATTCGCCGCGGGAAAGCGAAAGCAGCTACTTCTCCCACACGTCTCCCCCCCATGGTGTGAGTGTGTCCCGTCAAGCTGGCCGCTCGTTCAATGCCTAATCGTGATAGCTCCAGACTTACCACTCCGAGCAACATGAGCACGACGAGCAGGAACAGTCGCTGCTGGAGCGCAACAATTCTAGTCACTACGGCACGCCCTTCGATGATCCTGCCGTGTCAACAGACTCCATCCGTCGCTACACTCTGCACGACGACGGTCCTGCGGTCTTCGCCGCGCCCCCTTACCAAGAATCCGAAGCCGCTTCCGAAAACACCTTCCGTGCCCGGAGCAATGGCGACAAGGCTTCCCGTGAAGGGAGTCGCGCGGGTGCCCTGCGCCGTTACGGAACGAGAAAGATCAACCTGGTGCAAGGTTCCGTCCTGAGTATCGACTACCCGGTGCCGAGTGCCATTCAGAACGCCATCCAGCCCCAATACCGGGATGCGGAGGAGGCCTTCTCCGAAGAATTCACACACATGAGATGTAGGTGCCATGCGACTTTGCGGAGATGGCCAATTGTCCGGCTGACCAAAGCATCGCAGACACGGCCGCTACCTGTGATCCCGACGAGTTCACGCTGCGCAACGGTTACAATCTCCGGCCGGCTATCTATAACCGGCATACCGAGTTGCTGATCGCCATCACCTACTACAACGAAGACAAAGTCTTGACCGCGCGTACCCTTCACGGTGTCATGCAGAACATCCGTGACATTGTCAACTTGAAGAAATCCGAGTTCTGGAACAAGGGTGGCCCTGCTTGGCAGAAGATCGTGGTCTGTTTGGTTTTCGATGGTATTGAGCCATGCGACAAAAACACACTGGATGTGTTGGCGACGATTGGTATCTACCAGGATGGAGTCATGAAGAAGGACGTTGACGGGCGGGAAACCGTCGCCCACGTTGTAAGTTTTGCTTCTTTCCACTTTCCTCCGCTGCTGCCGTTGTGCAGACCGCCTTTGGACCATCGGGGATCGGCACCGCAAGGAGTCCGATTGTGTACTGACCGTCGCAGTTTGAATATACTACCCAATTGTCCGTCACTCCGACGCAGCAGTTGATTCGGCCCCAGGGCAATGAGTCGACCAACTTCCCCCCGGTGCAGATGATCTTCTGTCTCAAGCAGAAGAATAGCAAGAAGATCAACTCCCACCGTTGGCTGTTCAACGCCTTCAGTCGTATCTTGAACCCGGAAGTCGTCATTCTGCTGGATGCCGGTACCAAACCCGGTCATAAGTCTCTGCTTGCTCTCTGGGAGGCCTTCTACAATGACAAGACACTCGGTGGAGCCTGTGGTGAGATCCATGCAATGCTGGGACAGGGCTGGCGTAAGGTCGTCAATCCGCTAGTCGCTGCGCAGAACTTCGAGTACAAGATCTCTAATATTCTCGATAAACCTCTGGAAAGTGCATTCGGTTACGTCAGTGTCTTGCCTGGTGCATTCTCTGCCTATCGGTATCGCGCTATCATGGGCCGTCCGCTGGAACAATACTTCCACGGAGACCATACGTTGTCAAAGCGTCTTGGAAAGAAGGGTATTGACGGCATGAATATCTTCAAGAAGAACATGTTCTTGGCCGAGGATCGTATTCTCTGCTTCGAATTGGTGGCCAAGGCTGGCTTCAAGTGGCATCTCAGTTACGTCAAGGCGTCCAAGGGTGAGACCGATGTTCCGGAAGGCGTGGCCGAATTCATCAGTCAAAGACGTCGTTGGCTGAACGGTTCTTTTGCCGCTGGTCTGTATTCCATCATGCATTTCGGTCGTATCTACCGCAGTGGTCACAGTATCATTCGCATGTTCTTCCTGCACATTCAGATGATCTACAACGTGTGTCAACTGATCATGACCTGGTTCTCCCTTGCTTCTTACTGGCTCACTAGTTCCGTCATCATGGATCTGGTGGGTACGCCGTCTACGAGTAACAAGAACAAGGGTTGGCCATGGGGCAACGATGCGTCGCCCATTGTCAACAACTTCGTCAAATACGGTTATGTCTGGGTTCTTACGCTGCAGTTCATCATGGCTTTGGGTAATCGGCCGAAGGGTGTCAAAATTCCTTACATCTTGTCCTACCTTTACTTCTCCCTCGTCCAGTTGTACGTCCTCATCCTGTCGTTCTACCTGGTCGTGGGTGCCTTTAACGGTGGTATGATGGACTTCAACTTCGACGAAGGCGTTGGCACATTCCTTTCCTCATTCTTCAGCTCCAGCGGTGGTGGTATCGTCCTGATCGCTTTGGTCTCCACCTACGGAATCTACATCATTGCGAGTGTCCTGTATATGGATCCCTGGCACATCATCACCAGTTCCTGGGCCTACTTCCTGGGTATGACGACCTCGATCAACATCCTGATGGTCTACGCCTTCTGTAACTGGCACGACGTTTCATGGGGTACTAAGGGTTCGGACAAAGCCGAGGCCCTGCCTTCCGCGCAAACCAAGAAGGACGACGACAACAAACAGAACTTCATCGAGGAAATCGACAAGCCGCAAGCTGATATCGACAGTCAGTTCGAGGCAACGGTGAAGCGGGCGTTGTCGCCGTGGATCGAGCCAGAGGAAGAGGGCGGCAAGAGTCTGGACGATGCGTACCGCAACTTCCGTACTGTGCTCGTGTGTTTGTGGGTGTTTAGTAACCTGCTCGTGACGCTGTTGATCACCGCCACTGGAGTAGACAAGATGTGTCTGACGGTACGTTCCCTCCCTGTTCTCTGGTAAAGCTATAACTTGTAACATCATCTAACGAAATTCCAGAACACTTCCACCACCCGTACATCCTGGTACTTCGAGGTCATTCTGTGGATCACGGCCGGTCTGTCGTTGTTCCGTTTCATCGGCTCGCTGTGGTTCTTGGGCCGGTCGGGTATTCTGTGCTGTGTGTCCCGGCGCTAATTGCGATCGCGTTGGGAAAAGAGAGCGCGCCGAGACCTATTTCGCTATATACCTATCCACCTACCTACCTATCCTGCATGATTATGTCGTGTTATCCAGCGCGTGGTTCCATGGGATTGTACATTTATGGACCTGTTTGAGTGTTGTTCTATTTTGTTTCCCCTTCTATGCAATGATAATAATAGAGCGGTTTTGATCTATTGGTGAAATTGTTGGAATTTAGAATAGCTGAGATGATTGATAAAAGAATGACATGACCAATTGCATACTACCAGTTCACCGTGAGCGCAGACTATTGAAACTCAACGGATACTATTTCCATTCGAAGAAAGAAACCAATAGCGCCAATGTAAGCACAGAATCACCAGCTGCCAGCGAAACAACCAACCATCCAAGCCCAGACCCATCAGCCTACCCAGCCAAAGCCAGAGCCAGCTCCAGCTCCAACTTCAAGCATACTAACCAACCCCACCCAAAGCTGCAGAACTTTGTTCCAATAAACCTTCTCACAGGGAACCACAACTACCAACCATTCCATTCATCATCCTTCTCCCCCAATGCCTTCTTCACCGTGGCAAACCCCTCCACATCACCCGCATGGGCCTCAAGAAGCGCCTCCAACGACAGCCTAGTAATATCGCACACCTCCTGAGACGAGATATTGCCCACCTCAATCTGCAAATCAAGACAAGCCTCATGAAAACAATGAAGCTTCGCACACACCGCGTCCATCTCGGTCCGAATATCCCGTGCTTGATCCCCCAGAGCCATCACCTTATCAGAGATATCCTGAAAGGCCTTGAGGTTTTTCTCATAGACCTTCTCGCCCTGCTTGATGATGTCGAGAGCGGTTTCTACCCAGGGTAGATTCTCGCGAGTACCACCCCAACCGTCGGACTTCTGCTCGAAAGGCCTCCACTCACGGAGGTCGTCTTCGGTACCGATGGTCGATTCCGCTTCGGCAGCGGCGGTGGCGGGAGTGGTTGCGGATTCGAGTTGTTCCACTAGGACCTTCAGGTTGGCGAGGAGGTGGGCGGGGATGGTAGGCTTGGTGGTGGTGGTCGAGGTAGTGGTAGTGGTGCGCTTCGCGTCCCGGGTTGCGAGAGTTGGGGAAAGTATAGGACGTTTCTTCTGGGGAGTGGAGCTGGAAGATGGCCAAACAATGGAGGGCGCGGCGGAGGAGGTGGAGGGAGTCATGGCGAAGGGGAACCTGGTTGACGCGGCACGGTTGTTCAGGGCTTTGGAGATGGAGTCCTTGAAACTTTCGTGCTTGATCTTGGTTTTGGTGTCATCCATTGTTGATGGAGATGATTGAAGTGTTTGAGGTAGATGATGATTTAGAATATGGGGAGATTGGAAGATAGGTGTGAGTGGATGGAAGAGGGAGGAAGGAAGAAAGAGAGGGAGGGATGAAGGGGCTTTTAAGGTAGGCAGCCAGTGTTATTTAGGTGAAAGAATCTTGAGGTTAAGTGGTGGCCGTGGGATTAATTCACTTCTTTCTACTTCACTTGATGGAGAGTGCTTTGTAGGTGTTGGGAATGTTTGCCATAGTCATGCCTGACGGCTAAATTGATAAAAGACCAAGTACCCAGTCAAGTAATTGTGGGTATTGTACTATTTGTGTTTGAGTTACTGCAGTTAGATTCTCTCTCGGTCAAAGTATACTACTACTCTAATGGAAAATGCCAGCTTGACTTGCATGTGTTGGAGGTGGTCGTAGATGAGTAGTCATGGTGTTTAGTGAATTGAGAGCTAGTAGATTGTTGTTGCTTTGACATATACTGTAGCGGCCAATGTGTCGCGCAGGAAAAATTATATCTCTGCTAGTTATATTAATATGGGTGTTCAGGTAAGCTCGGGTTCCCTTTATTTAGAGACAGTGATTCCTTCGTGGTCTCTCATGGTCTTTGGTGTGGGGCGCTCGAAAGGTGCAGCAAAGGAGAAAGTACCCCGAAAAGATCCATTTATAATCTCCAATGCTGGGAGCGAATGCCTTCGGCGTTGATATAGTTCTATTTTATCTGCATTTATACTGCCAGTGGCGATTTCCCAACGCGGGTTGAAGAAGCCCCGGTGATTCCTTCCCAAAATCATGAATGACCATGATATGTAGTGGTTTTCTTTCTGGCCGATCCTGGTTGTAGCATCAAACCTCTATCAACACTATCACCCAACATATCCTTACGACAGAAATATTCTTTTGCGCGATGGACCTCCCAGTTTATAGTACAAGCCAGCCTTCGTTATGTGCCCTGCCCGTGGAGCTCATCCAAGCCATTCTCTGCAACCTTCCAGATCTCGAGTCCCTTAAATCTGCCCAATTGACGCATTCTGCGCTATACTTCGCCTTCATTGGCGCTGAAAGTCACATTTTAAAGCAGATATTAGCGCAAAAGATTCCTACGGCGCTTTTACCAGATGCGTTTTTCGCCTTCGACGCATCCACTGTGGAGGGCGTGTGGACGCAAGATGAAGTGCACTCCATCATCTACCGGAATCGGACCCGCCAAATCTCGTCATCATTTCGTCTAAACCCCCAGTCTGCTTTTAAAATCATTAGATTATATCGCTGGGTTCGATATTTCACCAGACACTTTCTCAGGAAGGCAATAGCCGACCCAATGCAAGGGAGAACCCACCCACCTATGCCTCTATATCAACCAACATCCTCAGAAAAGTGTCGAGTAGCAAGGGCGCTCTACCGTTTCGAGATCCATCGCCATCTTTTTAGGATGCGTGAGCCGTATGCGAATTATTCCAAGTGTTCACCGGACTTCCTGATAAGTGACCAATGGGGTTACTACTTCCGTCACTTTCCCGCGTGGGAACTTGAGCAGATAGTGTCAGTCAGTGAGTATCTCTTTCGGAGGGTGGCCGACTGTGGGTGTCTCATTCTTCCATTTCCTAGACCGGGCCGCATAAGCTTTGAATCCTGATTGCTAAATAGGCTTGCAGCCATTCACACGGGCCGATTGGAGGTGGTGCACAGAGGGTATCTGGTATTATTCCAACAGTGCCTGCCTAATGACAGATCCATCTCCTGTAGGAACTCTTGTGAGTCCTACACAGGCCCGTAGAGCCAATTTCAGTGTGTATTGATCTGACCACAGCCAGCTATGCCACGGCCTGCGGTATATTGGGCATCTCGTCACAGCTGAAGCACCAGACCAGCATATCATGCTCTCCAGAGAATTGTTTGGCAAGCCTTTCATGTCTTCGCTGCCCGACATATTCAGGGCTATCTGGGAGTCTCAGGAGGTTTTCCACGCTTATCCATCACTTACATGTGAAGTCGAGGGGCAAATTATCGATTGGCAAGATACAGGGTATGTCGGATCCGATCCGGGCCCAGCTAATGCATGGCGTACGATGATGGCGGCAACAATCCCAAATGGAGGCGTATCTACGCAAGTTGGCAGTCATTTTACGAGTGATCTCCGTGAACAGGGTTATGTATTCTGGGATCAGGTTCGAATTGCGGAATGGGGCTTCAGCAGCAACAGCATTGATCTCCCTCATTATTCTGCGGATTGGCAGCTGAGGTTACAACTTGCAATGGATAGCGCCTTGATATGGCGGCCACACTTGTATTATAATGCAGGCGTGGGTAGCTGGTGGTACCCAACAGAAATAGCCCCCTGTAATATCGTCCGATTGCCTCCGGGAGAGTAAAGGAGCATTCTTTGGTGGCTGAAGATGAGTCACAGACATACTTTGCTATAGCGGAAGGCTACAACATGCCTGTCGGTCAGTGAATCTCACAGGCGGGTTCAAAACTCGATGATTGGGTTGGTATGGTAGGATGATTATATAGACATAGATAATGTAGGTACCTTCAGCACCGAAAATTTGACCGGGCATAGCGTTGATGGATATTCATACATGGTATATAACACGGGCCCAAGATGGTAGCGTAGTACAAAATCCGTATCACTTTATCACTTTAGTTAGTACCGACCAGACGGGTGAAACCTCGCGACTAGGTTCAAACATAACCCCCACGAATCTCTACTGTAGGCACTAGGCAGACACAATCCTGGTGGCTGGCACTGCCACCGCGGGACGGACCCTGTGATGCATCTGAGACACGGAGTTGCCGCTGTCTTAATTAGAGTTTGCAACCTCCCAATCTTGACAGACATAAGCCTGTCAATGTGTCAGAGGAACCTTCTAGCCAAGGATGAGACCGAATTTACAATTCGCGACCCAGCTGATTGAAGGCTAGGCAGTATTAGGAATATGCAGGAACGCCATAGGTACTACATGACAAATAGAGGAAACAAAGAATGACTATTGAAGAGTTGTTGGTACGACGTGAATATCAAGCGCGGAAGAAGACCTGTCATGTCAGAACCAAACTCCCTTGCAGCAAGGCACCATGTAGAAATTTGGGCTGCAGAGAAGTCTTTATGAATGAGCTCTTTAAGAATGACAGGGTGCTGATCGCGCCAAGATCGTGTCAAAGTTCGCCGAGGACCCTGATCGTGTGGTCTGACATGCCTTTCGGGCAGTGATCGTCGCAGGATCTGAACCTGGGATGATCCTTTCATGTATGTTGTCTGCTCTTCAAAGATGAGGGTAAAACACGTGTGAGGATGAAACACCAGCTATAGAATGAGAATATGTATCTATAGTCGAGATGAAGAGTTTCAAGAGTTGCATTGCATTCTGGAGATCATCAACACGCACACGCATACCCACACGCACACCCACACAAGTTAAGCACAAAATAACCGTAGACGATGCCGATCATCCTGTCTGCCTGCTCGTATTAGTCTAAAGAATAGGATCTGCCCCGCAGCGTTTACCTTCGGAGGAAGCTGACGTTGGCCAACCCAAAGAAGCAACACGGTGTGAAAGGCAGTGAGTCCCGTCGCCCACCAATCAAGTGGGGAGAAACTGCTCGTTACGTTGACCTCGATCTAGCAGAGTGTTCTTGGCGCTAAAGCCAACAGAGAGGGTCTGGCAGGAAAAAGCTTGTGTGGCGTAGACAAGTTAAGACACGGGCTAGAAGCCGAACAAAAAAGGGGGCCAGCCATTGACGAGTGGACACTCATTGCTGGAAATACCTCGGAAGCTTCCGAGCCAAGCTCGGGTCAAGCAATGGTTCAGCGTAGGCATCCATGAAATAAGGTTCCGCAAAGGGGAAAAGAAGAGTCACAGATACCATGGGAACAAATAGTAAAGAAGTCCATCCTCGAGTCTGAGTCTGCCTGGTGGTGGTGGAGGGAAGATGACGGGCGGGATTGCGTGGTCAGCCTTATAGGGCGCGTGTATTGCTGCATCGGACTCCGCGGATTCCTCTCTCTTTAAACAACGGGATCGACTGAAACCTGGCTGCCTATTAGGTCCCTGATCCATCTCATCCTGTCTTCTTCCTACTACTAGTACGACTGCAGTGCTCGTGATAGTCATACTTATCTACACGCCATACCTGCAGACTCCCCCGCCATCTCCCCCCTAGTCATTTAGCCTCTCCTGTTCTGTTCCGTTCCCCTCATGAATCTTTCCATTTGACCGACTGCTATCTTGGCAAACCGTCACTCTTTACAGATTCATCTATATTTTCTTTATTTCTTGCTGCGCATCAGTCATCATGCGTACCCATTTCCTGTGCCTCGCGGGCGCCTGGCTGGCCAGCTGTGCTGCCAGTCCAGTTGCCAGTCATCCTGGTGATGCTTCCGTGCCCCAGATGGCTATTAAGGACTCGCACGCCCAGTTCCCCGTCGTGACTGGCCATGAGATTCATATTCCCTGTGCTACGATCCCAGGGTCCAAGGAGGATGAGGCCAAGGATGCCTCTAAAGCATATCTGGTACGTGCGCCCGTACTAACGACGGTCGGAAAGGGTCCAAGCATCACTAACCTTGCCATGTAGGCGATGAAACTCCGCACGGAGAGCAATGCTCTATTTGTCAACGATGTTACCGTCTTTCCTAGTTCATTCCCCATGCATTTGCCGGCAACCCGATACCAGGACGCGTCCCGTCAGAATGCGGAGCATCTGCTCCTGCAGTACGCCATGGACATTGAATATATGCCCCCTCGTCCGGATGGGTCCCTGGTGCAAGACATCTACCGTGTGCAACTCAAGTTCTTCGACCTTTCCGGCCGTCCTGCCACGACAGACACTGTCAGTGTTCGATTGTCGTCGCAGCAGTCGGGCGAATTGTACATTACTCAGATCTCCGTCGAGCCACTTCCCCACTACCATGACGCGCACGGCGATGGAAATTGTGTCTGGCACGCCAAGTACTGGAACTTGATTATGGAAAAGTACCGTACCTGGCGCGAGAAGAAAGGACACGGCGCCCACAAAGGACCCAAGTCGCAGGAGAGTGACAACCACGAGCACAATGATCACCACCACCATCCCAAGGGGCGACCAGCAACCCACGAGGGAGCCGAGGAGCGCAGACCATTTCTCAAGGAACGGCCCACCGCACACCAGGAGGATAAGGAGAACAGTCCAGAACTCCCCACGACAGACTCCGACAAAGCTGCGCCCGACTCCCCGTTCCGGGTGTATGGAGTGGACAAATCTCTGCGACCGATGGCTTTGCGTAACAAGGATTACCGCCGGGACTTCTGGCGACTCGTGGTGCCTGCCATCATTCCGGGACTTTTGGGGGCCGTTGCTGGATTGGTAGTGTGCACGATGGGGTTGCTTCTCTGGAAGATTGTGGCATGCACGTGTGTCAGTATGCAGCAGGGTCGGAGATGTCGGAAGCGTTGCCAAAGGAAGCAAGGCGTGTTCTTATCGGAGAAGCAACGACTGCTGCAGCAAGACGAGCTGAGTGAGGCGTAGTCCCGTTACCCTACTTAGTATTAAGTAGGGATGATGGTAATCCTGCGTGGGGGCTGAGTCGGTCGCAGATGCACGGCGAGATTTTTTAATGGATGATGTAAATAACATGAGACAAGCTGAGTAATGCACATTATTTGCTCCATGTGATAGTCTATCGTCTTATATTAGGATGTGATACCGAGATGTCTCCAGTAGATGAATTGAAAGCGGGGTTTGGGTTACAAGTTAGTCCGAAAAACCTGAGGCCTGCAGCAAACTATTGGAATTTTCCCTTGGCGACCGTCACTTCAAAGAGAACGAGGACTAAGTAGTATAGTGGTAGTAGTGGAAGAAGAGCCTTCCGATTTCCGAGCTGTCTCATATGGTGGTTAGTAATAGATACTTGAATGGACAGTTGTTGTTACTCAAAGGAAGCAGGGGGAAGGGCTGTTGCCTGGACTAGCAGAGACTGCATCATCCACTCACTGGCCCCAATGAAACCCTTCCCTTCCCTTCCCTTCCGTGCGTCATGGCTCCCCCTCAAAACCGGTCCTCCACATCTTGCTTTCTTCCTCTGCTGAAAATAAATAGCCAATACAACTGATTCATTTCTGCGATGATCATCCCTTAAAGATCCTAATTGGCGTGGAAAATACGTATGTCGCTGCAGGGCTGGCGATACGCCGGGGAAGGGGGGCAAAACCAAGTAGGGTAAATTCCCAAGATGATCCACGGGCGGAAATAACCGGCTACTACAGAAATCCTTCACAATTCTATAATCATACTAATGAGTACACTACTTTGTGCTTTTACTTTTTCGAGTCGAGAGAGATTACGGAGGACCACCACTGGCTTGGTCTGGGTCTTGTCATTGGACAAGCCTTGTCGCGAAGCTTGTCCAAAAGCTTAGTTGACCGCCAGTGGATGCTCTCTGATTGGGAGTGTGGCTATGAGGTGTTCCACCTCATCACAATAGTTATTATTACTCATTAATCAACCCATGTATTGAACCATTTGAATGGCTGGTCCCTGAGCCACCGATCATCCACCGTGTCTGATCCACTCCAGTTACTACTTTGTACCACTTATTCCTTCTCGGCAGGGCTGAGCCAGTGATGTCACCTCCACCTGCAACCGATGCAAGAATAGCAACCACCAACTGGAAATGGTCGACTGACTGTCTGTCTCTCCTCAGCTTCGCCCGCCCAATCCTTTCTAACCCACCAGCTGTCGACACGATCTATCGGCGCCTAACGGTGAGGTCATCACCTCGCCTATCTTCTCCTTGGATGCTAATAGGGCTGACCGCTGGGCCCCCCGACTCCCCAGATTGCAAAATGGCCAACGGATAAATACTACCAACTGCCCCCGCCCGGTACCTATTCTTCTTCTTTTCATTCTTTATCATTTCAGATACCCTTTCGCCTTCCCTCGGATAACCCCTTATCTACCCGTGTGACTCCGGCTTAAGTCAGCTTCTCCCATCTCCCAACTCTCCCATTGTCGAAATAGCAAAAAAGCAAACAAACCCCAACAACACCCACCGCCAATATGTTCGACTGGTTCAAGTCTTCCAACAAGGAGTCTGCTACCCAGCAGCCCACCTGGAACCCCAACACCATGACCATGCAGCAGCCTTCCGCCCCGGAAGCTCCCGTAACCGAGCAGGTCGTCACCGGTCAACCCGTGCGTCCCACCCATCTTCCACCCCCCTTGCAGCACAAAAACAAATCTAACATACCTCTAGGGCCAGCAAGAGACGATGCAGATGGGCCTGCGTGGTGGTGGTGAGGGCGAGGATGTTTGCTGTGGCGTGTATGTTTATCTCTCTATGCTTTAACGTGCTATTGATCGACACTAACCATACGATAATAGGTGCGCCGGTCTTTGCTGCTTCGAATGCTGCGAATGCTGCTGCTAGATGAGATAATCACCCGGATAGACCATCTTCTATACTACGATCCTTAACGTCCATGTACTGTTAATATTGCTCGCATCATGACTATACCATGTTTTTAGCCTGGAGACTGAAGTGATAGAAGGTCCGCATCCTGGTCTTCATAAACCAATGTCACAATAATATTTTACAATATGCTCTTATTCCATTTTACCTTTTTCAATTTTCATACTTCTTTGCATCGAATCTTTTTAACACCTGGTGGTCTCTAACAAGGAACATTATGGTTCAATTGATGCATTGGCCCACACAGTGAAAGGCCAAGGCAGAGGAACACCTGCCAAGATCGCAGTGGTTGCGGATTTGTTGTCGATCCTGATGACCAAAAAGCTTATCATTGGCACTTCGCTGAAAGAATGGTAACATATATATAGAAGGTTATTTTCAAGACCACCGTCAATTGTGGATCGCCTTCAAGAGTAAGTGTTGTCGGTGCCAAACCATATACAAAAAAGTTACTTTGATCCGTGACTTCACTGACAGATACATATCTACTAATAGAGACTACTCTAGTACTAATGTTAGTGAGATGATTTTATCATGAATCGATTCGTCAAAGAGACAGCCAGACTACTCAAATGGACGACAATTTAAGATAGTTACCAATTACTACAGAGAATGAATGCTACCTCGGGCTAGCATCCACCTTCAAGTCTCCCAAGTCTCAACACCGAGAGGAATATACGGTGGTATCTCATCCCATTAACGTGGGGCGCAGCTGTGGAGTGACTGGCGCCGAAGGCAGCTTGGCCCTTGATGCACAGCGCCCTGCTCTAGCCGAGACATCCGACCGGGCCGTTATCACGTCTGTCCATTAAAGGGCTTGGATCGTCCACGGAGAATATATCTTAGCACTGTTGCTCCTGTTCGTGAACGGTAATCCTCGCCCCACGGGTCGTCCGCTACGGCATAGTAGTATCAAGCTATCTTACTGCCTCCTCACCATCTATGCGCCATTTTTAAAGGGATCAATGCTTTGCTGGAAACACTAGAGCAAGGCTGAAAAAGAGAGACTACAACTACCAGTGACTCGGACATTGCTCGGCTAATCGCTGGCGAAGCAGGCAGTCATCTGGTGGTGGCAGAGCAGGCCAGAGGGACATTAGACGAACCAGAATCAATAGCGCTAAACTCGAACCAACTATCATGAAAAGTTGCTGCACCCATTTAGGAAACATGCAATTTCCCATGCAGCAACTAGTTCTGACAGACAATTCGCGCCGAGGTCCAACCGTCGTTGCATTGATTCTGACCTCCGTGACTGATCCGGCTAGCCGCACTTAAAGCCCTTTTACCTGACCCGTGAGTATAGACCTTCCACAACTTCGACGTTGCAACAATTATCCAACTATATAATAGGGACCCCCCATGGATCGAAAGGCAAATAAATACAGTGATTGCCACCAGCCAGAACAGACCTTTGTGTCGAAGCGAAGAGGTAAATGGGCCTAAGGGTCCTTAGCCTGGCGCTAAGCACTCTCATTTCCAGCGCTAAATGACATCCGAATGCTACGAAGTGAGACATACCCAATCAGCACATCCCATGACAGTCATAGCGGCCCCGGGGTTCTCGTAATAGCGGACCCTATCCGGAGAGAGGTCCGAACAAAGCGGCTCTACAGAATCTTTTTGATGCCCATTCGACTGTCTACTCGCTTGTCTCATTTCCCAAAGCTACCAATGTTGGGGCCGTCAGCATGACCTGAAAATGAGATGAGCTTGGCTCTGCAGCCAAGGCTATAGAAAGGGGGATAAAAGAGCCCCTCTCAAGCCTTTTCCCCTGATACTACACCCTATTCATCATTCACTCCTCTCTACGGAGTATTATCAAACAGCAAACCTCATCCAAATCTCAGAACCCCGGAGACAGATCAAGATTCATCTCAGCAGCCACCATGCGCACCTCGTACCTCCTCGCCGCAGCCCTTACCCTCCTTGGCGGTGCTCACGCCGACGACGACAGCACCACAGTAGTCGGCTACTTCATGCCCTATTGGTCGGTGGACCTCCCTGAATACGGCGGCTGGACCAGCACCGGCGCCAGCGTCGCAGGCATCAATGCCGTGAAAACCACCTACAAAATGAGCTGTCTCAAAGACGCCCCCAAGACAGACTGCGACATGAAGGACGCATACACTATCATTCAAGGCCCGGAAACCGTCAGTGTCAGCCAAGTATACACTGCTTCGACGTCGGACAAGACCACCAGCTTCGATGTCACCGTGACTCTGTCATACGAATGCTCATTGAAGTCGTGGACTGAATCGGCGAGCTGCACCATGAGCGCGGGTTTCAGTGGAAGTGACGATGGCGCGACGTACGCTTCGTCGACGTCGACCAAGTCTACCTATGAGAACCCGACTAGCAGATTCTATTCCCTTGTTGTCACGGGGGGTGTCAAGTCGTTCACCGAGCCCGCCGCTACGAAGACCCCTGATGCTGCTGCTGGTGTCGGGGCTCCTGTTGCGGCCATGATTACGGCGGCGCCTGTTGCGGCCGCTGCTATGGTTGCTGCGGCTTGGGTTTAGGATCGACCAGTGGAAGAATTGAACTGGTTATGGAAAATACTCTAGTCATTAATGGTCTTAATGTGGAAGGATCAAACGATACTTGCGGTAGCACTGCAGTTGCTATATAATAATGAAGTTGTCGGTTGCTTGTTACTTTTACCATGGTTATCCGTCGCTCCTTGTATACCCCGAGTTATCAAAATAAATGAATGCTATTGCGGATGCATGCCTGACTTTTTCGAATACTGTTATCTGACTGAAAGTATGATTAGGACAATTGCAAGAGGCTTGAAATTTGTCTAACCTAAGTACTGGCACAGGGGAACCGTAGATAAGTAGGTAACTGCCACCATGATTCACAGAGTAGGATGGTAAAGCAGTAACGCTCGTCATGCTTCCCTGGCAACATCATACATCTTAAAGTGCTGATACTTATCAAATAAGCAAGCAGAGAAACATTTTTGAATCGATACCAGTTCAAGTGCAATAGCAGTGGCCCCAATGGCCTAAATGCACTCCTACACGAGACACCAGATTCTGCCACCCCTTCCTCAAGGCGGTCAAAAAATATACAGAATGCTGACTAGTCATTTCGGACCTGTTGAAAAATATATCCGTCTATATCCGCCTATATCCGCACTTTTCTTCGCGAGGTCGCTGCGGTTCTGCCGCATTTAGCGGTCAGACAAGCGGTCAAATATGGCAATACTGTTCTTGGGTCTAAACCAGAGCATGCCCAATTGAACTCTAATATTCTCTGTAAGTAGTAGCTATACCCAGAGGTGTCTCCACGACTTTTCCCTCTTTATACAGACATACTCCGAGCCACTTCTTCTCGCGCCATGGAGAATGGCCGTGCTTTGGCGTACTTCTCAACATCATCTATCAACACTTTCCCATTTTCGCCCGACATAGCGGCGGCTTTTGCCTCGGAACTGGCCCAGGTCACATTGGCTTGGAGGCAGTACGGTGCATCAGGAGGGAATGTGAACACCTCCCATGAGAGGATCACATCCTTGCCACAGAGCCTTTCTGCTAAGGGTATGTGGACATTGATGAAGTAGTCCAGATTGACTTCTGCTTCGCGGGGGTATAGGACCTATGGTATCAATCAGTAACGTTATAAAAGTGGATCAATGGTTGGGGAAGAAGGTACTGCGTATGTAATGGGCATTTTTGGCAAATGGAAACTCTCGTTAGGGTCGGAGTACGAGTCAAGGTCAAGGGTAGTCAGGTAAGAATTGAGGGAGGAGACACATGAGTATGCTTTTGTAGTGCTATCCTTATCCCGATACACTGCCTATGTCGATGGGTTGCGGGTTGAGGACCTTGCGAGTGAGAACATCCGTCTGATTTGATGATGCAGCAGGACGAAAAAGGCTATTATCATCATGGTTGCTTTGCTGCTTGTATGTCCAAGTGACATTCCTATGATCGGCATGACGTGCTAGTCCGTACATTATACCGCAAATCATGGATGCATGAAGTTCCAGGTAGTCACGGAATACGAGGTGCAGAAGTACTATCTTTGAGTTTGGGTGGGGTTGAGGAAGCTTGATGTTTACATGTAGGACGCAAGGGTATCGTCTAGGCATGATAGGTTCCGATAGGGGCAAGAAGCGTCGGAAAGAAAGTATCATAAGGAAGTTAGGAAAATACAACAGGGTTCGTCTCATTTTCACCTCCTCCACTCCTTGAATGGGGTCACTTGTGCGTGCTTCTTGACTTGGCCCTGGGCCCTGGGCCCCTTGCATGCATGATAATGCCAATATACTATCGCGGCTTTCGGAGGGACACTCCACATCAATTCACCGCAGAAGACAGCCATCTCCCTTGGTAGAATATATGGCTTTGCACCATGCAGAGGGCTTTATACTCTACTATATGGTTGCACCTTGGCTAACATGTGTTACTGGGAGCTTCCCATAATGGTCTTGAATGTTCGTAGCATTAGAAGGACTTCAAATCCTCAGATTGAGATCTGGGAAAGCTCGCTTAGCACGTTCAGGCAGAGTCTAGAGGAAATGCCCCCATTCAAGACGACACTGATCACAGAGCTGCACACCTCCAAAGCAATGGTCCCTTTGGGCACCGTAGACCTCGCGATATAGACACTCAGGGCAATGTTGGTTGTCGGCCCCATCAAGATAGTCCGCCAAACCACGAAACATAAACTCATCGCTCCTCGCCATAGACCTATTGTACTGCTCAATATCTTCGGCTATACTGGTCTTTCTCTTGTCGATACGATTCCAAAGCTTCTTGTTGAGACGCGTCTGGTTGATAACCTCTTTGGTCTCAGTCTTGCCCACTGTAAGGTCCTCCTCCACGAAGCGGTACCGCCGCATCATCATATGAATAGGGCCACCAAAACTGCGCAGGAAGTTGGTAACAGCAAGATGCCCAGGTGTACCAGCCATTGCCAGATCTATCGCCCAGAGAACTTGTCGTGCCCGGTGAAAGGCCTCAATACGATGGTCTTCTGGCATGTAGGCAAAGGTACTGTTGGTTTCTCCTTCAGAGCGATGTTTATAAAAAGCCACGGCGTCATACATAGTATCACCGATCTCGCAGAGAATATCATATTGCGCATCAGTAAACCAGATGTCAAGAAGATCGTTGCACGCCAGGGCAGAGGCTATAGTAAATCGAGCCAGGGCATCGCAGTCTCGCATCCGAAACCACTGCTGTGGTGAATTGACAAGAGCATTGACATACCGGCGGAACAATTCGCTGTTGGCGTGACTGACTTTCTGAGATGTAATAAAAAGAAAGGATTTATATTCGCGGGCCATATCAATATGCCCAGGGGTGCCGTGAAAAAGCTCATCCAGAACTTCATCGAGATCATAATTGAGGATTTTGGGTCCAGCAGTGACGTCGACCATGCTACCCTGAAACTCGGCAATGACCCCGATGATAATGATGCGCATAAATGCAATATAGCGCTCCCAGTTCGTGTACTGTGGGATTACAGACCGTGAGTACTCCCAAGCGCACGCCAGAACCTCGTCCTTGGCGGTTTTTGGTAGGTCAATCCCATCAAGGTCGTGGGCGATATCATCGGGGTAGTACCATTCGTTTTGAATCGTCATCTTGGCTTGCCTTGCACAATGCTAGTTTTGGACCTTTGATGTTCAAATCGATATTCTGACTTGCTCAGCCTCTAACTAGTACCATCTATTTACCTGAAGGTTACAGTCACACGCCAGATTTATAAAGATACTGGTGCATTGTCTCGACGCGTATGGGTCTATGTTTCAACCAGTCTCATGACGTGGGTTACCCTTTCTAGTTACATACATTAACCGCATTTGTTCTGACTCTTGCTGGCACGGAAATGCTGTCCTATATGTGCCTGGCGAATATTATACGAGCAAAATATTATACGAGCAACTTGAGAGATATCCCTTGCGTTCTGTTACCTATCGGGGTCCTCTCCGAAGATATGCATATTCGTGGCAGCTTTTAGAATGACAGGAGAACTAGCTACTCTAGGCCTTTAAGTTCGTGTGAAGTTGTTGTGAATGCCTAGTATACCATTGATCTTCGATTTAGCTTGAAGTTTCATGTTCATTCAGTAATTGATTGCAATTATAATTTTGCAGAATGTGCCTAGTAAATGACTTCTTGATTGTAGTGCTGACTATGCCATCATACTAAAGATGTTGAAGATCACCCTGCTGCTGAGGGTTCTGCAACATCGGACGGCCGCAAGAATCCATGTAGAGTATGCACCATGAAACCCACAATAATAGAGCGTAACTCTGACCGGGTCTTCATCATCATGCCGAAGGATTTTCTTGGAATGCTGCTGATAAGCCACCCTGCCAAATTGAAAGCTAACCGTCTGAAAACCCAGTCTATCAGTCTATTGTGGTGAGTCGATCGCGATGTGTCAATCATGTATCCCTCGCGTCTCCATACCCTCCGCTCCACCACACCATTTTGTGCAGAATGGCATGACGTAAACAGGTTACCCCAATGAGCAGAGTGCAGGTGTGCACGACGGGTTATAAGCTAGACGCACAGATATTGGCTCAGATATGTAAGCAGGAGCATATTCATATCAAAATCAGTTAAGAGATGATGTCCTATGCTAGGTATAGGGAAATCACCTCTTTCGCTCTCCACCGCGTTGACTGAAATACCTGCTTTCGTACCATCTCCCTTCACTTCAACTATTCTGAGACAAACTACACCCTCACCATGGCTTTCTATAATCTTGCCGCCTTGACAGCATTCGCCATTTTTGGATGGTATGCCCTTACTTCCACCCTAGCGTGGTATCGACTCCGCAAGTTTCCAACGCCCAGCTGGCTAGCCCATTTCTCCTACCTCTGGCTCGGGAGGTTGACATATAGCGGAAAACAGTATTGGGTACACCGCGAGCTACATCGGAAATATGGCCCGCTGGTTCGGATTGGTCCGAACGAGATCATGACCGATGACCCGGACATCATCCGCTCCATGTCATCAACTCGAAGCACATTTACTCGCGGCGAATGGTATCTAACTGGGCGGTTTAACCCCTACTACGACATCATGTTCACTATTCTAAGTAATGAGGGACACAAGAAGGCACGAGCACGTGTCCATGCAGGCTACTCCGGTCGCGAGACGGGGGTTGCCTTGGAACATGGGGTCGATCGTCAGGTAACCCGATTAACTGATTTGCTACGGCAAAAGTACACTGTCCCTGGGGATGATGCGCCGCTTCTAAACATAGTCGATATAAGCTCCTACTTTACCATGGATGTTATTACAAAGCTGGCCTTTGGGCAAGAATTCGGCTTTCTCCAGGCGGAGAAAGATCGTTATGGCTTCTTCAAAGAAGTGCATTCTCTGTGGCCGCAAATGTCTACAGTGGCAGATGTTCCGTGGATTCGGAGGATTATTTTCTCAAAGCCGTTCCTGAAACTGTTAGGTCCACGCCCCACGGACTCTCATGGCTTCGGTGCGTTGATGGGGTATGTACAGCTCACTTGTGTGTCGACTTAAACAATGTACTGACAACCTGACAGAGTTGCTCGTGAACATGTGCGGGAGAAGTTCTCTACTCTGGACAATAGCAAAGGGGATATGATGGTATGTTGCCATGTAAAGCAATATTTCACGGCAGACTCGCGGTATAACAGCGATGTAGGAATCTTTTATCCGCCATGGACTGACTCAGGAGGAGTGTGAAGCCGAGGGACTCTTCACAATCATCGCCGGGACTGAAAGCACCGCTTCCACTATAAGATCCATCTTGATCCACACCATAAGCTCTCCTGTTGTCTACTCAAAGCTTAAGAACGAGGTTCTCGAAACACTTAAGAGGAGGTCTATTAGCAGCCCTATTAGCAACAAAGACGTCAAAGAACTCCCGTATCTTCAGGTAAGATTCTTCTATCAACCCCAATTTACAAGGCCCCGACCAAGCTGATTTGAAATTGGTGATTAGGCCGTCATTTGCGAAAGCATTCGCATGCGGCCGCCCCTCCTGGGACTCTTTCCCAAGGTTGTGCCCTCGGGTGGTGTTGAATATCATGGACGGCCTATTCCTGAAGGTACTAATATTTGCATGAACGCATCATCTCTCCTACATTCTAAATCACTGTTTGGAAATGACCCGGAGGTCTTCAGACCTGAACGTTTTATGGACTTAGATGAAGATACCTGCAATGAGAGGAGAAGAAACCTCGAAATGGCATTTGGCCATGGGCAGAATCAATGCCTGGGCAAGCATATTGCCTTTATGGAGTTTGCGAAGGTAACATTCGAGGTGCGTATCCTTCTACTCGAGACCAATTAGGCACCGTTTGCTTACTAGTCTTGTAGTTATTCCGCAACTTCGATTTTCAGACAGTGAACCCCTGGCGAGTGAACCATGAGGTGCAGAGCTATGGTGCTTTTCTCGAGTCGAATATGAAGTTTAGGGTAACTGAAAGTGGAGTGTGATTAACTAGTCGGTGTTAGTAATGCACAAGGGAGAACGATCCGTCGCTCGACTATGAGATAGAACCTTAACCTACGCATCTACAGTCTTGTTACAGAGATAGTCTTGTCTTGGATATGAATAAGTTACAAGCAATATGGCGCCATTCGCAGCTAAACTTACCACAGTAGAGAAACAAATTACTGGAGAAATGCATATCTAGGTTTCATGACAAATGTAATCATCATAATTTGAAATTGCAACTTTGTTTCTTGAGGGATCAGGTGATACTACACAGGTCCCCTTGCAGAAAGAGCCAACATATCTGTCCCACCTTACCTGTCAGTAAATCATCGACTGAACATGGAATAGGTGATAGCAAGAAAGATACGCAGAGATGCAAGTGCAGATGACCCTTTTGGAAGTATGCTGCATTCTTCTAGCGCACGAGAGACACGTAGGGTGGATAAATGACTGCAGAACATTACTGATAATGTGCACTACTGCGATTGGGGCGAAGGAAAGATAGGAGAGAAGGTGGGGGCCTGGAGTCTGTATGACGACCGTCATTGAATCCAGCGGTGGCACCATCAAGGCTGCTGTATGCTGAAGACCCGACCTGTCCAATAATACTACGACGTGTGACCTTGCTTTTTCCAGAGAAACCAGCGGTCACCATTGAATAGACCGAGTATAGGGATGAGTATGACGTTTTCTCTTGGACGTACTTTTTCGGCGCATCGCATATTTACGGCATCTGAAGTCTACAGAAGCAAGATTTGGTCGATCAAGGTGTGGTGATAATATGCATCTTACCCATACAGGTGAATACATTAAGCGCTGCAGAGAGTATTCCAGTAGCTTGGAACTGGCTGAGGTAGACGAGCGACTGAAGATGTAAAAAAGCAGGGGATATCGTCATCTGAATCAAACATGGGCCCTTCTACTCGGCAGTGGGCTATGCGATTACGTATGGGCCACGGTATATGCATCTGTCGAATATTGGAAATGTTAAGTTCGAAGGTTCTGTCAAGACTGCAATGTATCGTAAAGTATGTTTAACTACATCGGAGCATAAAACTGTTGCTGCGTTGGTTAGCCTGCATGTGACAATGATTATGACAGAGGATTAAGAGAGTAGATTTCATGCTCTCTCCGTTCCCAACCAGACCAGCATCCTGCCAAATGGCTATACAGTAGACCGGATCGTCTATGCAAGGGATTTATCACCACTCCCCCGCAAGAAGGATTGCATGGCATTCTTCGGGATGCAAAATGGTCAACATTCCCATGTTAAAAAATTTCGAACATAAGTGTAGTTAGCTATCCCATAACGCCCCACCAGAAAATTCATTGCGTACCCTTCACAGAAGTAGTCCAGCATGTCCTTTGTTATCCAGTCGATTGTGCTTCTCTACGTGCTCTACATTGTGATCTCCGCGATCCGCACCGTCTTCTTCCATCCATTGGGACGCCTACCTGGTCCCAAGCTCTGGATTGCCTTTCCATTCTTTCAACATATCGCAGCAGTTCGTGGACAATTAGATCATGAATTGCGACGCTTGCACCAACAGTACGGGGAGGTAGTCCGCTACGGACCAGATGAGGTATCATTCACCACCGCGTCCGCCTGGTCGACCATCTACGGCCCCGGTATTGAGCTCCCCAAACCAATATATGCGGTGTACAGCAAGTCCGGGATCCTAAACGCCGACCTGGAGGATCACGCCCGAATCCGCAAGGCCATGGCGCCGGCATTCTCGCCAAAGGGGATCCAGGCACAGGAGCCGATTCTGATGCACTATATCGACCAGTTGATGAAGCAGCTACGCAAGGTAGCTCAATCGGGGCAAGCCACGAACATCACTAAATGGTACAATCTGGCAACCTTTGACCTGATTGGGGACTTGACATTTGGAGAGTCTTTTGGTGGGCTTGCCAAGGGAGAGTATCACTACTGGGTAGCTCCGATCCTGGACTATGTGCGTATGGTTCCGCTGCTGAGGGCCAGAGACCTGTATCCGTGGCTGGTACGGGGCATCATGACCATTCTGCCGTCCAGTTTGAGGGAAGCTCAGAAACGGCAGGATGCTCACACGCGGGCCATGGTACAGAAACGAATGCGCTGTGAGACCCATCGCCACGATTTCATGGCGTCCATGCTGCGGCCACGGGGGGAGAAAGGGGAGCTTAGTGTGACCGAGCTCGAAGTCAATGCTAATATCCTCATCGCTGGCGGGAGTGAGCCGACGGCAACATTACTGACGGGGCTAACCTACTGGCTACTACGGACCCCGACGGCCCTGGCGCGGGCGACGGAGGAAGTGCGATCCCAGCTGCTAACAGAGGAGGAAATCACGTTTGTGAACTTGACGACACGACTTCCATATTTGCAAGCGTGTATCACCGAGACCTTTCGCATGTATCCTCCAGTGCCGACAGGACGGCAACGGGTAACGCTATCGACGACTGAGATCGCAGGCCATCAAATTCCTCCAAGGGTACGTATTCTTACCTCCTATTCCTGAGCCAAAATCCAATCAAGACTGATGACGGGCCAGACGAAGGTAGCGGTACATCAACTAGCAGCGTACCAGTCGGAACAGAACTTCCATGACGCGGGTGAGTTTCACCCAGAGCGATGGCTACCCGAGGCAAAAGATTCCTCATCTCCCTACTACCACGACCAGCGGGAGGTGCTACGACCATTTTCTGTGGGGACGCGGGACTGCATCGGCCGGCAACTGGCGTATCAGGAAATCTGGGGTATTATGGCACGTGTGCTGTGGCATTTCGATCTAGAACAGGGGCCGGGGCAGGACAAATGGAATGTGCAGCGGTCGTTCACCATTTGGGAGAAGGGAGCGCTGGAAGTGTATCTGCGTGAAAGAAGCCCTGTCAGTGTCGAGGTACCAGATAGCACGAAGGTCTCTTGAGAGGGACTTGTTGCTCGGATAAGCATTCAAGTTTTGAGAAGCTCACTGCGAGTTCTATTTTCCAGAGAACAGGGCATACTGGATGGAAAAGGCAGAAAGGCGTACATACGTATGACCAAATAATGAAAGTCAGACTTCAGCGTAGATAGTGGTTTCCCGCTCCATCTGAGCCATTGGGAAGGGATGGGGGGTTAATCGAGTAATTGACTAAAGGGCTAACGATCGTCGTATACAATTTTGGTTGGGATTCTTCCATGCTCATCGGTCCAGTTTAGATTTCAGTCCTGCCATGTGTGATAACTCTCCGATGCATTTGAAAAAAAAAAAAAAATCTAATATCAGGCGTCCGTGTGGCCAGGGGAGGGAGGTGGGGAGTAGCTCAGTGTTCTTCGCAGCAAGTTGTTAAACACAGCAAATGAAAGGATGTCGCATCTGAGGAAAAGCGAGACGACAATGTAGGGTTACACTGCATTATACACATCTTCATAATAAGGATCCTGGAAGAGGTGTGAAGAAACGAAGAGGGTGGGGGGCAAGAACTGCAAGGAGTATGTTACACCAGTTCACATCGGGTCAGTGAGAGGCGCAAATCTATGCTTTTAAAGGATAGACCCCTCAAGAAAAGAGCATCCCATGATAATAACAATTCCAAGCGGGGTCTATCCTTCCCCCCTTCATTCTCAAAGTATCCACAGCAGACTGTCGCATCATATTGATCTTCACAATGACTATCCAAAACCAGGCTAAGGAAGAAATTCCTAGAGTCTCCGGCAAGCGTGATCTCGACAAGATCTGGCCGACCACCCAGGAATATGGGGCTGCAATCATCGAGGAATTTCTTCCTCTGGACGTCGTGCGGCGCTTGAATCTTGACGCCGACCCCTACGTCGCAATTAAACCAATTTCGAGTGCCTCGGAAAAAGATCACCCTAACCATGGGATATCCCCAACGTCCAAGTTTGTCAATGCTTTGAGTGAATTCTCGCCCACCTTTCGGAACGATGTCTTGAACAACGAGGCTCTGAATAGAGTATCCAAGGATGCGTTCAGAGCATATGGTGATTACTGGCTTCTACTGGGTGCGATAATGGAATATGCACCAACTCAACCAGCTCTATCTTTCCATAGAGACATGAGCTTCAGCCATCCTATCGTTGACTATCTGAAGCGTGACGCACCACCCACTTCAATCATCTTCATTGTCGCCCTGACGCCTTTCACGGCCGAGAACGGTGCTACCCACGTCATTCTGGGCAGCCATAAGTGGCACTCCATTGATGGTGCCACGATGGATCAGGCTGTTCGTGCAGTGATGAACCCCGGAGATGCTCTGGTGCTTATCGATGGCACGGTGCATTGCGGAGGCGCCAATATGACAAAAACCGAGTCTCGCCGTGTACTTTCCATCACTACGGGCATCAGCCAGTTCACTCCGCTAGAGAGTAACATGACCCTCCCGCGTCCCATCGTGGAGAGCCTAACTCCATTAGCTCAGAGGCTTCTTGGATGGGCAAGTCAACGATCCTCTGCGCCACGTGATATGGGGTTGTTGACCATCCGAGGCAAGTCGATGGAAGAAACATTAGGATTGAGATCGGACCAGCCAATTGCATAGTACGGGTGAGAGGAACGTAAAAGTCAGTCATCCTGGATATCATACCGAAATATGATCATTCTGTTCTCACGTCTATTCTCCGTAAAAAGCCATATCATATGCAGTAGTAGTAAAGCATAGGATATGTTGGCGATGGAGCCGTCATGATTTATTACTGCCTCAGGCACTGAATAATCGCCTCGGAATATGGCAGAGTTTCGAATGTGGCAATATGCATGGCGGTGCTTGTGTGGCGTACGTGAATATGTGGCTGGGTATATGCAGAGATGGAGGCCAGCCCAGTAAGGACTTTTGGAAGGTTACACAGTCGGCTGGTTAAGAAATTACTGGGGCATACTTGTTGGAGGCAGTCTGAAGAGTCAAAGCTCGACAGCATTGGCTTAAGCGACCGGCAGATGTCTTATCCTGTGTGCAGAAAGAGAAGAGGCATACTACAGCAACAAACGGATAGATAAAGAGAAAAGCACGAAAGTATCCATTATGCAGTGACTAGAAATAGAGTCGAGGGTATCTTTTCAGATGTAGCAATTTACTGACATACATACTTCGAGGCAATTACGCCCACTTTCCGATCAGGGCCATGATGCCCGCCCCCAACAACGTACAGAACACCATGTACAACAGCTTGGAGCGACGACGAGTACGACACGGGTCGAAAATAAAGTCGCGTGCCAGCAGTTCCACCAGAGCACTGTAGATCAGCACACCTGCTGAGATAGCATTGAACACTCCCTGCACGATCAAGGATGTCTTCGAGCCCGGGTTGTAAGCAGTGCGCAAGCCCAGGCCGATCGCAATCGAGATCGGAGTGGTCAGGCCATACGCCAGACACAACAGGTGAGGGAGCCACTTGCGATGTCCAAAGGGAATGGCGGAAAGTCGGGCACCGATACCCAGACCCTCGAATGACTGGTGGAAGACCAGCACGGGGTAGAGGGTCGAGAATTCAGAACCGGTCACGCCAAGGTTGAGGCCGATGATGACCGAGTGGAAGATGATACCAAACTCGAGGATCAAGAAACCGGCAATCTGTTGTCTGAAGGAGCGTTCGCCTTGCTCGGACGAGGTTTCTGCGGAGGTTGCCGTGGGGGAGGTCTTTTCTGCGGACATGCGACCATCTTCGGGGTTGGGGTGGTTATGCGCGCTGGTCGGATCACCGGAAATAAAGGCGTCCGTGGCGTTCTCCTCTCGGTGCATGCCATACTTGTTCTCGACGTAGACCTCGGCGGCGAGATCTAGAAGGAAGATAAGAGTGATAGAGCCGAGCACAATAGCGGCACACCAGGAGTATAGGGACCAGTTTCCGGAGACGCCAACGCAGGTCTTGGGTCCGATGCGCTTGTAGGCTGGGTCAAGCAGATGAACAAAGGCTGTTGCTAGGATGACACCCGTACCGAAGTAACGGGCGAAAATGTAGACGTTGTGAGGGATCTTCCAGCGGGGCATGCTCTTAGCCACGACGGGGAAGAAGGTGAAGGCTGTGGAGACGAAGAGGATAACAAAGATGGATGAGATGCGGGCCCCCATATGACCGTTGTAGTCATTTTCAGAGATGGCATAGTAGCACAGCACGTCCTCTTTGCTGGCCGTGTGGAGGTTCACCTCGGATGCATTGAAAATAGCCATGGCGACCAGATGGGGAGAGGGTTGGAGGAGAGCAATGAAGTGAGGATTGCCTGGAGAGAGCATTATGAAAACCCAGCTGTAGATGGATCATCTTATAGCATACTGAGTGAGGACCTTGGGGTGTAGCTGAAGGAGATGGTGGTGTCTAGGGGAGTACCTGGCTTGATGATGGCGAACCAGGTGCCCTCCATTGTGGGCCGCAATAATCTCGACAAGCGTAGGCTGACAGGGATAGCCATTAACTAGGGTTTGACTGGATGACTAGCCAGATTTGCCTCGCTCGACTCTTAACAGGATGCAGACATCCTCAATCATCTCAGCAGTTCATGTCATTTCAATGGACCATCGCGTAGAAGCTCTGCATCTCTAAAGAGCCATTTGATGACATTCCTGGCGATATCATTCGCAAACAAATTGGTAGGGCTGAGCAGCATCACCTCGTGAGCCGGAATGACAAGCGCCCTATAGGGCTGATGGGGATGTCGCTTATCTGCAGGCCAATCAAGCTGGCGAACAAAATGCGTGAGATGCAGCCCGGGTTAAGCTGTCTCCCAAGGTCCTCGCGCGGATTCCACTTTCCAAGGTTTGGGTCACTCCATGGTTCCGCCCTCGTAGGCCTCACTGGCTGAATTTTTCTAGTTGGCGAGAGTGCCGCCCCACGCTCAACCCATGCAGTCAGACAAGGTCGATTGTGTGTTTTTGCATCCACACGCGGTCCGGATACACATCTCCACCCGAGGGCTCGGATCCGAGGCCAATGAACGACCACCTGCTGGTGCCGTGGGATCTTAGCCGATATGAGAATGCTCCAGCGTGGAGGGGAAGGGGGGGAGGCTATTGTTATATTTCTTACCTGCCATGTTCACACCCGCGGTCGGACAGGGCACCTAAGAGTCGGCTGCATGAGCTCTCATGTTCGAGCGTTGCACGGGCGCATACATTCCAAAGTAGAACAATCTGCATTGTACCACTGCGGTAATTAGTATCGTATGCTAAGCTTTAGTGGTCTGACGTGTCTCAGTTGTTGTGGAGCAATAGCGACAAACGTTGGCGACACCTTGAATATATACATCCAGTTGTAGTTAGTGCTTTGGGAGGGAAGTGACAGTGGTGGATTACTCAGAATGCTTTCCTTGGCCACTGCAGTGGCAGGACATGCTCCAACGCATAAAGGAAGTTCAAGTCTTGTGACCGACCGGCTTGCTGACTCTTGGGACTCGGCAGTGAATTATAAGGGGCTGGCTCTCCCAGTATCCATCTACCCAGCTACATGGAACCCCAACAAGCCATAAAGACAAATTAACCGGCGGCGTTTTTGCACTGTTTGGAACAACAGTATAGCTCGGTCCACACCGTGGTGAGATTCAAATTGATGATGAGAAAGAGCTAACATGCTGCCATGCAAAGCCTAGGCCTGTAAGAGGGAGAAAGTGGCTACCCCTGAAGGTGGAGGATTTGGGTGGTACTTTCGTTCGTCCGCTGGTGATGTGACTGACTCGAAGAGCGGTCTTTCCGAGGAGAAAGTGATAGAAATATCCTCAAGTCTAACTAGACTAACGCCTTAGACTCGCATCAGTTTACCCAAAGTGGTGGCTGCCGCTGTCTACCCCCTGACTCGGCACTTCACAGCTTTGCCATCGCCGAAGATATTTACGTGAATCCATGACCATCCAGCTTCCCTGCATTTGATTCCTAGTCACCTGGTCTGCAGGAAAAGAGGGGGTATCACATTGACCCGAGCGTCAAACGTTTCCAAAGCCTACAGCGTCTTAGCTCATCGACCCAAACACCGCTGTTGAACGAAGTCGGAAGCCCGCGGAGGAGACTGGAGCTCGGGGTTGGCCGTTTACGAGGCTACACAGCCGGGTCTGGACTTCTTAGCCCTCTGTTTCAGGCGTAGGTGGATGCATGCGGTGCTGAGGGACCTATTATCTGGAACGAACTTATGGTCGGGTAGCATTATGCATTGGCTGGAGAAAAGGTATTATAGCCCGTGGCTGCCCTCAAACTGGCTGAGCTACTCAGTTTCTTTGTCTGAATTGTCTTGGCTGATGTGATACGAAGAGTTTATTGAGCGCTTGGACGCCCTCGTTGATGTTTGGGTCGGAGCATGGGCCTCGGATAAGGTTGATCCCTCCCGTGCCTGGGGGGGAGGGGGGGTGTTGAAGGGAAATGCTGAGTCACTCCTTTCCCTTTCTGAGATTGAGCTTCCCAGAAATTATGGCCAGGCTGGAATCTAATCGTCCCATGGCACACTCAAAGGTGACACAACCGAGCCTACCAAGAGTCCCCGAGAAGCGGATCTTCATCGACGAGGATGCGCTGGTCCCCGATAGTCTTCAAAGACCCACTGTTAGATCTAGGTCAAACCCAACACCTTAGATTCTACCGACACTTTCTCTCAAGAACTTCCAGCAATATCGAGCTACCATCTGCAATATATTTGGAATCGGAGCTGTCAACTATGATCCGGCTGGGACTCCGAGGCAGCTCCAAATTAAACTTTCTTTGTCTCGGCCAGACTGGGATGCTCGAGGTCTCCCGGACCATCACCTGAATATAAACCCCCTGTCCAGTACCCGTTTCCCCGTTTATGAGTCCAGGCTTGTCCCGTAAAGCTTCACAATGAGCAATTCTGGGGGCGATGCCGCCATCATCGTGGGGTACCTGCTTGCGACGCTGGCAATCAGCATCATGGGCCTCCGGCTCTATATGCGCCGCTATCGACGACAGTCCTTCGTCATCAGCGACTACATAACCCTTTTCTGCTGCCTTCTTTTGGTCTATATCATGAATATCACTCTTGTTTTCGGGACGCTTGGTAACGTTGCCGTCACATATATGGCGGGCGAAGTACCGAGTCGCGCCGATATTAAGCGTTCCCAGATGAGCAGCAAAGTCACTTATGCTGGTGCGATCATCTACTTCACCTAGTAAGTAAGCATCCGAACACGCGGACATGCGTGGCACACATGATGTATAGTACTGAGACCGTCGAGTATTTGGTGCCAGAAGGCCGTCGTTCTCTGCTTCATCAACCGACTTCTAGGGGTGCTTCCGTGGCCATACATATGGATTCGCGTTATGTGGGCCATACTATGCGTCACCTATATAACGTTGCTCCTTCTCTTCCTCACCGTATGCAGACCACTGAGTCTGTACTTCCAGGTCTATCCCGATCCAGGTGTGTACTTCGCGAGGTATAAATTATTTTGGTTTTAGTCAGAATATCTAACCTGTACACTCTTCGATTCCAGGTCCTTGTATCAGATCGACATACCACATATCGGCCCATGCCGTTTTCAACTGTGTCACCGACTTAATGCTGATTATTCTTCCGATTCACTGGCTTCTTAAGATTAGGCGTCCCTGGTACAAGTGAGTTCGAATGTTGACACCAACGATTCTCATCCATACTAACCGATGCGAAGACGGGCCCAGCTCATTGGCCTCTTCTCCATCGGCATAGTCCTCGTGGTGATTTCTGCTCTTCGTTTCCCATTCCACCAAGGTTCACTCGACACTTCCTTGCAGACAATATTGAGCCCCATAGAGGAACTTCTTTCGGCCCTAGTTGCCAACGTGCCCACATTGTACAGCCTCCGACGGGCCAGGCAGCCAGAGACGCCCCCACACCCTACGCAACCACCCCCGAAGAGATTCCCACGAGCGGTCGACAGCATCATAATCATGCAGACTGTGGATGTAGAGGAATCCCGTACGGATGATCAGACACTCTCCACGACAATAACCGATCGAGCGTTATCCACTACTATGGCCGATCGGGACCTGAACGACGACAGCGACGGACACCTTGTTCGCAATGGTCCAGAATGAAGCAATTAAAGAGCTTGTAGCATATAGAAGGATCAGACATGATCTATGCATAGTACATAGTACGAGTTGATGTATATAGCGAAGACGGCGGACCCACTTTAATAGCCCATAGTGCACATCCGGGTCCGCCATGCGCAGTGCCCTCTGGACAGGGAGATTTTCGGGATACCCAGTAGCTACTGAAATTGGAGCAGCAGCAATTATGAGAAGATACAGTTACTCAGCTTGGTGTACCTGATAGTTTAGAAATATTACACCATTTCCGGAATACGTCAGTCAATGACCTACACCGAAGCAGTGCAAATAAGTACTAGGCTGAAAAACAACAATTACTATATATTGTATATCAGAAAGTGGAACAACCCTATCATCCCCCATACAAATGCACACTCGAATTCTTCGTCCACACCCGCAACCTCTTCCCAAAAAGATACATCGGCACGGCCAACACCAACGGCCCAAACGTTAGCGCCAACTGCACCATAGCAGGCAAAAATACCCCAACTTCCTCTCCGCCAACGGCGGCACCCAATAACTCATACTAAACCCAAAAGTGTTCCTAATAATTGTGATGACTGCCATGATCTCCCCAGAAACAGGTTTATACGAATCCACCGCATAAGCAACAGCAATGCTACAAATCGGCGAGACAACCAGTCCACTAAGTCCGAACCCAAACACCAGCAGAACAGGCCAGGGCCATAAATCCAGGATGGCAAATGCCCCGACCAACACCGACAAAAGTAGTAACGCAGCAAAGGGAATAAGACCCAATAATCTCATCTCCGCCTCATAAACACCCTTGTTCCGCTCCGTTGCCTTCACCGCAACCCAGTCAGACAATGGCCCCGCCGTGACAAGCCCGATTATGCAACCGATCAAGAAGGCGAAGTTGGAGTAACCCACTTGCGAGGCGTTGAAATTATAGGGCGGGGCACCGAGGACAGAAGATTCAGTGAGGTTCCAGAAGAGAACAAAGTTCGCGACGCCGGAGATAGCCATCGCGGCCCAGAATATGATCGGGTAGAGACATATGCGGAATGGGGTTAGGGTGTCTCGCAGGATGAAGGCTTTCCATTGCGGGTCGGGGGGTTGCCATAGCTTGTATTGGGTGCTGCACGGGGATCCGGTACCGGGCTTGAGGGGTAGTGGTTGGGTTGAGTAGATTTCTTTTGAGTCTACGGTCGGGCTGGTGTCTGTGGGGGACCCTTCAGTGTCTGGTTTCAGAGATGTGTGCGCCGTATGTCGGGGGGGGTTGGACGCGGGGTCACGGTGGTATTTCGTCTCCGGGCAGAAGAGGAGGATAGTGACGATGTTGAAGCAGGTCATGGCCATTGATAGCCAGAAGAAGCTACGCCATCCGAATCTGATATTCCATGAGTCAGCCATTCAGACTTACAATAATGCCAACTGAGCGTGATAAATGACCGGGGGACAGTACCTTTGCGTGATATTCCCTGAGATGACCGGCCCGAGGAAAGAGCCAAACGAGGCCGCGGTACTATAATTGTTCTGTCAGTTAAATAGCCTTTGTGTTTTGTCAGTCTTCCAACTTACAAAAAGGCTACGGTCCATCGTCCTCGCTCATACAAGAAGAAGAGATCTGCAACTGTCTGCATGGGTACGGTCTCGCAGACCGCAGCCCCTGCTCCGTTCACGACTCGAGCCACAATGAAACTCGTATAGGAGGAGGCGAGAGCCTCCCACACATAAGAGGCGACGCTAAGCGACAAGAAAGCGATGAAAACAAAGCGACGTCCGAATATATTGGCACACGGAACGACGATTAAATTGACATAGGCAAACGACAGGATACACACGCCGGTGATGAGCAGAAGTTGGGTGTTATTCAGATCGAAGGTATCGGAGAAGGCAGGAAACATTGGGCTCATGGATAATGCTGACGCTGTTGATACGAATGTGGTCACGAGCTGGGACATTATAGCTAAGTCTGTCATTGGGGAATGATGAGCGTGGCTTATTGCGTGGATTGTTTGTGAAACTTACACTTCCATTTCGGCGCCCAGTTGAGCGGATCGTAGGGATCTTCTGATGGCTGAGGGACGAGACTTATGGAGGTGAGCTACTGTTGTACATCTAGGCTCGAGAAACACCGCTCACACTATCCCAGTTTTAGATCCATGAACCAGGTGGGGATCCCTATCGTGCATTATCTCAGTCCCCGGGAGATGATCCCCGTGCCCTGGGGGTGCGCTTTCTGGCGAGTCCATCTTGCTGCGGGGTGGAGCAACTAGACTGCCTGTTGCGTTGGAAATCTGATGCTGGGAGAATAACAGTATGCAGTCCTTGAGGGGGATCTGCAGCTATGAAGCTTGACTATATCTCAGAGGACCAGGTGAGGCTGAGCTGAGGATGTTAAAGGTAAGCGATGAATGACGCAAGGGGTGGACAAGGATGAGCTGGCGGAATGCAGATTTTCTGTCGATCTTCTCCCAAGCGGAATGCAGGGTTGGACAACTATCGATTCTCCGATCCATGATGAGCTGGGTGTCATGCCGTCCTTTCTCCATAGAAAAGCACAGTATCGATATGGACGGGTACCTATGTGTGGGGGGTGCTGGAAAAAGGAAGACAAACTACAAAAGACACTGGCTATATTATGAGCTGAGGATAGGAAGCTATCTCAGCGCAATCAACAGGTGAAGATACTTGTTTAGGGGGATCTGTGATGGTTCTCGTCGGTGTGACAGTCTGTGGAGGTTGGCATTGCAGACTATCATTGTAAATAACCCGAATGGATAGATGTATGCGGCATATGTAAGTTGTCGGCCAATGAGACACCACGTTTACATTGAATCGTTCAATAGTACTAAACACAACAGCACATATTCTTGGGCTTATTAGAGTTCGCAACAAAGGCAGCAATGGGCATGGGTCCAATCAATGCTTTTAATGCTATACAGCTGACTGCTGCATGAAAGGATTTTGAGTAGAATCTCACAATAAGTATTGACGAAGCTCTTCAAACGAGCATGTAACTGAGAATTGGAAGTTATCGAGTTGGCAGCCCGTCTTATCTCGACCCACCATTGGAATGCTACTATCAGGACCAACAATTCCTCTCGGTTTCTATTTTAGAACCCGCGGTCTTTGAGCTTCCTGAGGGATACCCAGCAGACATCATTCTCTCCACAACTATGGAACTCTCCTAATCGTGACACTCGCATTGATAGACGATTCAATAACAATCTGTGATTCTCGGAGACTAACCAGGTCGTCGTCCGTAGTATCTCCGGTATATCGCTAGAAATGTCTTTATTCGGCTCCGGGCGCTCGGACGAACGAGGATTTCACCTCCTCATCCATCCGTGGTGCCTCAGGATCGATCTCATGGTTACTGTCCGAGAACACGAAAGGCAGAACCAGCCCCGCGGACCACCCTTGCATACCCATCCGCCGTCCGCCATATCTTTGGGAATTCCTGAGGATCTTTGGCTGGCTGACTCTCTCATTTGAACCGAGGCTTTTATGCTATCAAGTGGTTTAATCCTCACGGTGAGTAGGTGACATGACAAATCAACTCCGAGCATCGAACACAATTAGGGGAAAGTCGTCCGTGATCTCGATTCATTATTACAATACTATCTGTCCAATGCAATAAACGCTATTCGCCAACACCTGCAATGCAGTAAATATAAATGAAAAGCTTCAACCACCCTCACATCATCACATCATATCCATTAGTTCGCCGTCCTATCCTCAAAGTGCTGCAACTGTCCGCGGGTACGAATATAATAATGCCCGCTCTCCTCGCGCATATCGACATGCCATCGATCGCGCAAACGCGGGGTCCCCGCCGCTCCCAGCTGCGCTCCAGACCACGCATGCACAGTTCCCGGACTATTCACAGCTAAAGCGAACAGATTCGGTGGTTCCGTGAAATCTGTCACCAACTGCCCACGTCCTTGGAAGAGAATGAACCCCAGACACATGATGTTCGTCAGGAAGACCACAGCCAGAATGACATAGAACACCTGCTGCCAGTCACTCGTCCGGCCAGACGCATAGCCCGCAGACTGCAGTGTCGCGTTGAACACCTGCACGACAGGGGTATCTAGACTAGGCTCGGAGTAATTCCAATCGGGAACAAATGGAGAGTATTGGCTACCGAGGAGGGCGGTACTCCCTGCTAAGACGGCCAAAGCTTCACTGAGCGAGGGAAGTCGAGGATCCAGGGAAGAGCTATTAGTGGTGTTATCGAAGCTCGGAACCAATTCCATCATCGTGCGTTCAATAGCGGCGTCGTCACCCATGATGCCTGACGCGAGAGTCACCGTGTCTGCCCACTCCCATGCCACGCTTTTCCAATTTATCAGGTACTGATCCTCCGACGTGTTAGGATGTATCCGGTTGTACTGCAGCGTGTCGGCAGCGTCTTCGCAGCGTGATCTCAAATCCCCGCCGCTCGGATCGACCTGGTACTGCGCTGAGCAGCGACCTGAAAGCTTCCCGCGCAGTCCGCAGAGGACGTACTTCGGGTCGTGGCCTAGAGGAGCACTGCCTAATATGTAGATGGAGGTTGTGTTGTCGACTTTGGGGTTTAGGATGGTGTTGTAGGCTTCGGGGTAGATGGGGAAAACAGGGGCGCCTTGGTCTTCGCTGAAACCGAAGAGGTCATCGACGACGGTGCGGTTAGTGTTGATTGAGTATGTTGGTGCGGCGGTTGCCCACGTCGATGCGTTGAAGGGCTCATGGTTGGGCCACTCGGTGTAGATGAGGGGTTTCAGCTCGTCGTGCGACATGCCGACGCACATCACATTGATAGCGGGCGATGGGAGAGAGGCTTGGATGATGTACTTGCCCTCTCCAGACATGTCAACGGGCTGTTGGATCTTATTCGCGGGGTTGCGTGCAGCGGCGAAGAGGCCTCCGTGCGGGTAGGCGGCAGTGATGTTGTTGACGACGCGACCATGTTGTTCGGATAGGGCGGTTGTGTTGACGATTTCGATCCAGCGACCGGTCACTGTGGTGTTGTCGTATAGCAAGGCATGCGGCTGCGGGCGATAAGCGAGGGCGGTTGAGGTGCTATTTCCGGCTTTCAGCATTTCGGCCCAACCTTGCAGGTATTGATAGTAGTCGTGGTATGAGCGGCCGGCTATCTCCATCTCGAGACAGGTCTCATTCCAGTGTGTCGGGTCAACATCGACTGTGATTGGAGTCTGGCAGGCGTCTTCCAAGTAATAAGGGTTGGAGTATTCGGTGTAGACATTGCCCTGCAGAAGTCGGGGTTGGACGGGGCCCATAACCAAGCTTGGAGAGACTACAGTCGGAGGAGTGCAGACAGTCAGAAAGTAGGTCTACCGTTATTAGTTAGGGGACAGAGTGACCAACCTAGGGCTTCAGCAGCAGTGGTATACAGCATTGCAACCAGAGCGACAATCAGCGTCAGTCCGCCAAGCGTCGTCCACCCGACATAGCGCAGCACATCCCACTGCATCAGCAGCGACCCCGGCTGCGTGATCCAGGTTCGCAGCGTCATGTCAGCGATGCTGACGCCCTCGGACCCATGCGCGAGAGCCCGCCGACTCAACAGCTGGCCCAGGAATGCAACACAAACTGTGACATAGGAGAGCTCGATTGTTTTAGCTAACAGGGCGCTCAGCAAGGATGCGGACGAGGCAGTGAGTCCGGCATTGTTGCCGATCAAGCTGCCATAGTAGGGCTTGATACACGCGACGACGAAGAAGATGCCGGATAAGATAGTGGTGTACACGCCCAGCACGATAAGAGTGACGAAGAGACCTGAACACCGACGCCTGGGTTTATTGGTCGGCAGTGGCAGAGAATGAGGTTGATCGCCATGATCGACACCTTTGGGTGGTGTATCGGTCAAGTCACTACGAAACGAATCGCGTGGCCCCGGACCAAGATCGCGCAGATCGATTACGCTTTTATCGTCCTCGCCGGATGAGTCGTCATGCAATCTTGCGTCCGGGATATTGACATCGGACAGGAGACGAAGCCCATCCGACGACCTGGCAGCCATGGTTGGCTGAGGTCAGACGCAGACAGTTTGGGGGTTTGTTTTTCTTGGAGGGAAGAAGTGAGGAGGAAAGGCTTCCTGGGCCAACGGTTTTTAAGGGGCGGTGCATGGCAGATGGGCATTTAAACCAGCTAGTCCAGCTAATCCCTGTTATTTTGTCCGCCAGATGAGTTGGCTTCAATTTAGTGAATTGGGGGCCATTTGCGATCGGTTGGGGTCCTTGTTGGTGTGAGGCTCGGGTGAAGGGCCCGTCAGGATGCTGGTTGTGTGGGAACCAGGGTCGTGGCTCATTCAGCTGGTGCGCGACTGTGCCACACAGTAGTCACTTGGTTAGCAACCTAGCTACCTAGCTAGATACAATTGGGATATGCTTGTACATGATTTTAATCTCCCTTGGTGGGGTCGCTTCGATCTAGAATCCCTGGTTGCACCATTCATGTCTGCGCCCGCCTTCGCCGTGGGTCTGTGTTTAGTCCGGCTCTCAGCCTGATCTTCCAGTTGGTCCTATCGTTACCCAAAGAGAGAGGGGAACCTGCAATCTGCCAGGGTGTGTCCTATAGTGTAACTGTGTACTATGCCCTAATGCGACCAAGTCATTATCGCGGCCAGAGGCGAGAAGGAATCCCTGTCCGGACTAGCCTATAAATAGGAAAGATGGTCCAAGGTGATTGGGCTTGATCGCGGTCACGATAACACAGACGATGAGAAAATGGAAATATCTAGAGAGTGCAACTTAGGTAACCAAATAAAGATGACAGCACCACAGGCAGCAATGCAAGGAGCGGAGGGGGATTGTGGGACATTAAAGGCAAACAAGGTTGGTGAAAAGTGGTAAATGTGTGTGGTTTGCGGACCGAGATAGCAATCAATGCGCTTCACTATACTTCAAACGGCATAGTCCTTCATTTCACACAAATTTCCGCCTCAGCCTCTGCGATGGATCTCAACAGCAACTCTAATCCTTCCTTCAAGGCTTCCTCCCCAGGAGTGAACGTGATTCGGAACCAACCGAGCTCTTCCAGCATGTATACGCTTCTAGGCGCCATTACAACCCCATTCTTCGCACGGATGTCACTGATCCTCAACTCACGATGTTCTCATAAGCGAGTGTCAGGCAATGTAACCCTTAGCTGGCTGTAGTCTGACTCTGGTGTGGCAGACTTGCCCCGCAATAGATGGCGAGGTCATCTGCTTTTCACATAAGCGCTATACACATACCTAATGCTCCACATTGCACCTATTGCTGCATGTCAAAGACGACGCAACCTTCCGGGGCCAGTGCTGCAGCTGATCCGGCAAATTAAGATCCCATTGTATGAGCCTTCTGGGCAATAATTCTGTTCTGATTTTCTCGGGCGCGGGCCTGCGGGGACTGAATCGGCTGATGAATATATATACATCTTTGGGATTTGTAAGTTATTGTGTGGGATATGTGATCAAAAGGGTAGAGTGACTAACGAATTGTTGCTGATTTGGTCACATATAGAAGGTTTGATGGGTGAAAGCCCTGCTGGGGAGAGATAAAGTATCGTCATAGCCACTGTCAGTCATTAAAGACGTCCTCAGTCGGCAGGTCGACATCAAAGTTCTCGTGTCGATTGCGACACGGCTGTCCAAAAGCTGCAGATGTGTGTGAATCACGGATCTAGTTCAATTAGTACATAAGTATCACATGTGGAATCAGAAGTATCTTACCTGGATCGGCCACCAAATTCGCTTTGGCAAGGATCTTATCGAGTGACCCATAGCGCACGGGAATGTGCTGACACAGTACCTCGATATAGCCGCCAAATGACAAGGTTGACGCAACGTACGGCAAATGCATTCCAATCGACTGAGCCAGTATTGCTGCGCACTCTATGCAGTACAAGGAATCTTTCTGTTCCCCTGGGCCTGTTCACCAGAACCCGAGTAGAAGCAAGGCTGCCTTAAAAATTGTGGAATCGTTCTAATCTCCATCGTACAATGCCTTTGCTCGGAGATAACGTGCCTTTCTCGCGGTAGCATGGTCGGTAAATCCCACTTGCTAGACCAAGATCTTGCTGTCGATCGTAACGCCAAGGAGTAAAATACCTTGCAGGATGGGGAGGGTTTTCTACGAAGATACAATCGCGTGAAGGCCTGGCGTTCCAACATGGGGTATACTGGGTGTATGGCTTCGGAAAAGAAACCCGGATAAGCTGGTCTATTATTCCTCAAAATGGCATGGCAAAGGCACCCCGTAAGTCTACTGGCTCTTCGGCCCAATATCTATTATCTTAGGGTGGCCGATCTGTGATTGAGGGTTTTACTCGTCGGGCAGTGCATTCCTTGCAAGCCACGCGAATTCGACGAAGCGGCATGTTCGGATTACTCGGTCTCTCAGCCGACTGGACCGTTGCTCTCGATGTTTGTGTGTATTCTAACAACAGTCCTTGCTTTCAAATCGGCGACATGTTCAATCTCCCTGCCGTGGGGCTGCGCAAAGTTGACCAAGAGACCGAGACGACTTTCCCGAATTGCCACGGTTTCTTGGCCGGGTCCACCCAAAAATGGGCTGTTATTTTCTATAACTGAGGCATCGAGGATGTCTGGTCTTTCTTCTATTCCACTGCAGCCCTGTGGGATGATGTTCTCATCCAACTGCGGCGTAGAAATCGATCTACGATTATAAGCTAAGACGACCGCGATAGTGAGATATCAGACCTGAAAGAATCAACATTACATATATACATCTAGTTATTGTGATGCTCTCTGACAATAACTATCAGCCGCCATTACTTTCAAAATCAGCATAGCATCAGGCCTAGTAGTAACCAAGCCCCCAAACATCGACACGAGGATTTTTTTTATATTGATCTCCGCAAAGTGGCAGGGCGCTACTCCTTGGCATACGCAATAGTTATTCCGACCATGCGCGTTGTCAACTGACAGAAGCTGCTAGGACACCCCTGGCTTTTACCATCTCTGTCTATACGCTTGGCAGCAGGGGATGGGCCCTGAACCAGCGCCTCTAATCTGTCCTGCTATGACTGCCCGGTCTCTTGTCCTCCGAGACATTACCTCCAGTGACTACAAATGAGAACGCAGATCCATATGAGCCTCTGCGGGACCCATCCTTAGTGTATGATCCCATTCCCACTATTCAGCAACGAACTCGATATGACCCACAGCCGGGCGCCTACAACTACGGGTTCAAAGAACCGTCGAAGTCAAAATCCCCGTAGGGCACTCATATGAGATGCGATGCCAAGAAGCCAAGAAAGACAGCACTTCTGTAGGCTCACAACTCAACCCACCCCGCATTGCATGCTGTATGGCCTGTTTGGATGGTGGACGAAGTCATACGGAAATGGTGCAGATGCGGGTGGTTGAGTTGACTACAAAAGTGAAGGGGGTCCGCTGTCGGCATCTTCTTGTGGTGACTACCATTGAAACAACATTCGCAAGCTAGTGCCGTACGTATGTTAGCCCCGGGGATATCTGAACTCATCGAGTACTGACAGCCTTGACAAAATAGGACATTCTCCGAACAAAATCATGACTTCTGCCCAGCCCGACAGCTACTCCAAAGGACCAACCCTTGAATCCAACGCGCCCATTAACCCAGGCTATCAGTTACCGATCGAGCTACACTGGGTAAATTGGTCGTGGCGCCGTTCGCTGTTATATACGGCTGGTGGGATCCTCATTGGGGCTCTCGTCGGACTTATCGTCGGGCTGATAGTGCGGTTCGCGTGATGGCGTTGACAGTTGATATGGCACATACTGTCTATGATGTGCTTCGTGTTGATACCCCAGACGCATAAAAATCGCGTTAACATTCTTGTTTTATTGCTATCGTTTCATTAGCGCCGCATTTCAACTTCTCTGTGCGATGCGACCGGTGACTTATACCCGAGGGTCACGACTCCGATCGGACCATGTGGGATCGGGTGAGTTTGAGACTTCTATCGAAGCGATTAGCTTTTTTAACATTTCTGCCATGATCTAACGTTAAATAGGTTTGAACACCCCAATGATGTAGTAGCAGGTTGAAGTGGAAAATAAATCCGATAGTTGGGTTGCCTGTTTGGGTAGTACCTTCAACCCAGCGCCAAACTCACCCCAAGAACACGGCGATCAATTACAACATGTAGAATAATCCAGCGATCCACAATAGAAACTATATTCAGGATAAGCAGCCGGAATAAAGCAAGTATGATCAAGAAATTCGGCGACAGAGAGTCATTAACGGTGACGATCCATGACGTTTCGATGTGGTAGTCACCTTAACCAAACGCCCGAACTCAATTGTGACGCCACTTCTGTACTTTATCAGAAGCCATCAGGAACGCAAGAATTGCCTACGATAGACTTGCAATATAGCGTAAGTAAAACCACAATTCTCATTCGTTGTACAGGCTACCCTGGGATCTACATATAATATATCATTTCCCACCTATCCAATGGCATGACACGATACCCAGTAGCAATGGCACCAAGCTCCTCCCCCTCTACAACCGACCTCCTGATCATCGGCGCCGGCCCAGCCGGCCTCATGGCGGCCTGCTGGGCCTCACAATATACGAACATGACCACCCGAATCATCGACAAGCACCCTGGCCGAACAGCGACCGGACACGCAGACGGGATACAGAGCCGAACACTCGAGATCCTAGAGAGTTTCGGGGTAGTTGATCCGATAATACGGAAAGGTGTGCAGCATGCAGAGATGTGTTTCTGGGTAAATAAACTATTAATTTTTATATACTATATCGCATTCAGCTTTATCTCCAGTTCAGATCCTCGTGGGGAAAAAGAGCATAGCACTAATTCGGGCGCTGCGTAGGGCTATGATAAGCATACGGGCGGGATAACGAGGCACAAGATGGACTCGGCTCAAACGGATAAGTCGAGGTATAATATGGTGTTGCTGAATCAGGGGATCATTGAGCAGATTATTTTGGATTATTTGAGGTTAGAGCAGGGGGGAAGGGTGGAGGTGGAGTATGGGAAACAGGCGGAGACGTTGGAGTTGCTAGAGGAATGGGAGGATGAGTATCCGGTTGTTGTGGGTGTGAAGAGGGTTGGGCAGAATGGTTTGATTATTCTTGGTTTTGATGGTGGTTGCATGCTGACTTGGATGATATTATAGGGGCCAATGGGCATTGCAGTGATGTTGAGACCATTCGCGCTCGATATGTTATCGGGTGCGATGGTGCGAGGAGCTGGACTAGAGAGCAATTGCATGTCCCGATGCGGGTGTGCTCTGGAGATACCACTTGGGGGGTGGTGGATATCGCCCCCATCACTGATTTCCGTAAGTTTGGTCAGTTGGTACATCTGCTCGCTTGATTGACAGGTTTCAGCGGATATTCGTCAGTCCTGTGCGATACATGCCGGAGACCGTGGCAGCATCATGACCGCACCCAGGGAGAATCGGCTGGTTCGCTTTTACATCTATCCCAAAGGCGATGGGAGGCTGAGTGTGGAGGGCAAAGATCGGTCAGAAGTATCACTGGATGAGATTGTGGGAGCAATGGCGAAGGTCATGAAGCCCTACTCTTTGACCTATAAGCACTGCGACTGGTGGTCTATCTACAAGGTGAGTATTAAATGGAGGCAGGTGGCCATAGCTGACTGGGGATAGATAGGTCAACGTTTAGCGGAAACGTATAGGCCACATGACAGGTTGGTGAACTCTTTGGTCGACCCAAGCATACGCTAATAACAACAGGATCTTCCTGGCCGGCGACGCAGCGCATACGCACTCACCGAAAGGAGGTCAGGGTCTGAACGTGTCGATGCAGGATACATACAACCTAACGTGGAAGCTATGCTCCGTTATCACGGGGGAAGCTTCTCCGAGTATACTCGATACATACGAATTGGAACGACGACCAGTTGGCGAAGAGCTGCTCAAGCTGGATACCGAGTTAGTTAAAGCGTACGAACAAGACACGAGCGTCACCGAAGGTGTCGAGCGCGTCCGTGGCCAATACATCGACTTCATGACAGGAACGGGGGTGACATATGGCTCGAATAATTTAATTGCCCGAAAAAAGACGGATACATCGGTCGCAACGAATATCAAGATCGGTATGCGCCTGTCATCAAATCCAGTCGTGGGCCAGGCCGACGGGATCAGCATGCAGCTGGTTAGCAGGTTGACCAGTAATGGAGCATGGAGGCTGCTCGTATTCCCAGGCGACTTGCGTGAATCGCGCAACCAGAGTCGACTGGCCAAATTTGCGAGCCAATTCAATGAGCAACCTCATCTGCCATGTCTGCACAAAGACCTGAAATCGACCCGGTGTTGTCCCCTTCTCGAAACGATTATGGTACATTCCAGCCCGAGGACTTCTGTGAACCTTCTGGATCTACCGGATATATTCCATCCATTCGATGAGACATGGGGCTGGGATTACTCGAGGGTGTTTGCGGACGATGGTTCATCCGGCGAAGCTTGTGGCCATGCCTATGCAAGGTATGGCATACGAGGAGAGACTGGGTGTCTGGTCCTCTGCCGTCCGGATCAACATGTTGCTTGGTTAGGGAGCCTCGGAGAGGTGGAAGCATTGGACCAGTATTTTGGTCAATTTGTCGGGAGGAAGTGATTTGATCGGGTTCTGTTACTATTGATTGCTATTTGGTCGATCGCGACCGGTGAAATGGGGGTGGCGGGGGTGCATGTCGGTGATGGCATTCCGAGCGTTGCACGGATACATTCTGTTAGTAGCATCCATGCCTGATACAAAGAAGACACTATAGAGAGACTATAGAAAATACTTAGCACCAAATCATTTATGCGACACAATCTAGCAATAATCAATGACAGAAATTATGTACTTTGCACATGCTATCCCCAACATAGCGCACGCATGGTCAGTGGCCAGAGCTCAACGGCAGCACATCGCACAGACCGGGGATCACCCGTGGGCACCGGCTCTCTCGTCCCGTATTCCGGCAGAAGGGCCCTGCCAGTCAGAAGTCCCAGAGACCCTCTGGATGGATGACAGGGAAGTTGTGGAACCAATGCTCAAATTGGCTTTCAGACCCAGGGGACGGTATGATGCAGCTTGATTGGGAGGAGATGTTGATGAGGTAATGGTGATGTTCAACGGTGATGTCATGAGTGTAACAGTCGTGGAGAAATGTTTTGATCGAGGCCCATAACAGTGTCCTCTAATAATCCAACAGACAACACTACCGCCGAGAGGGAATGAGGCTTTGTACGCAGATCAGGTCCACCTTTTTCTTCTCAGAGTGAGGCTGCCCCACAGCTTATCTGTGCTATCTCGAGGCCCTGGCTAGACCGGACGGACCTCATCTCGACTGTCCAGCAACGACAAGGATTGTCTCCATCTCTTCCATTATAGGGCAATTGCACGGAAGGAGATCACATCAACATCCTATCATTGTACACAGTATCTGATCGATCACTAACCCCGCCATTCATCCACCAGTGTCAAGCACAGTGCCACCGTACAACAACCGACCGAACCCAGACCATCCACAATGAAATACTACCATCACAATGACCACATCCAAGCTTCCAGACTTTTCTCGAGAATATCAATAAAGAGAGAAGCACTCGTATTACCCCATGTTCCCACAACATGATGCTGAATGACTTCACAACCAATGCTTGTACCTTGTCCCTGCCCTACGCAAAGTAGGAACATACCATGTAGACCACATGCAGTCGGACCCTGGAGAATTCCCCGAAACTTGAATCGAGGCTGACTATACCATGTATACCACATTCACAGTCATAGTTATCGCATTGACCATTGACATCAGTACATAGTCATTATAATATCTATAGTTAGACACAAAACATCATTATCCAGAGTCTGAAAGACCTACAAATAGCCTACCCCAACCCTGGAACTTACTCTCCCATCTTAATCAACAAACATCTATCTCAAAGCATACCACATACACACTATACACACACACAACCATCAAAATGGCCTCCAACCCCAACCCCGGCAACTTCGCCAACCGCCCCCAGGAAGAAGTCGAGAACATCGCCCGCAAGGGTGGCCAGTCCAGCCACTCGGGCGGATTCGCCTCCATGGACGAGGACAAGCAGGTACATTGATCCCATTCCCTTCTTCTCCTTCATAAACGAGAGCATAGTACTAATCAAGATGGTGACAGCGCAACATCGCCTCCATGGGCGGCCAAGCCTCCAGTGGAAGCTTCCAGCCCGGCGAAGAACGGGCCCGGGAAGCCGGCCACAAGGGAGGAATGTCATCTGGGGGGAGCTTCGAGCCTGGAGATCCTCGGGCTAGAGAGGCTGGTCGGAAGGGAGGATCGAGGACTGGGGGCGATATGCCGGAGGAGTAAATCTACTCGTACTAAGCACCATGACATTATGATCGGCCTTGCTGGGGAAGAGTTTTTATGTGATATGAATCGAGTGTATTATTAGTCAAGTATGGGGATAAATTGTATTCAGTGTGCCATTGATCAATTGGATTATTATTGTATTGCTATTGATAATAGAGTTTCGGAGACTAATACAAGCAGTACAGTAGTTTAGAACGTGAAGTACGATTGGATGGCGAATATCTTCGAAGGTCCATTGAGTAAGTGGTGGCCCCGTCGCTAACACTATTGGCCATTCGACCCGTTATTGACGATCATGACGACAATGGATATATTAAATTGATTCAGCCTTAACGAATTACTTGCAAGCATGATGTGATCGACTGTACAAGATAGTTGGATTGAAGTTTACTTTTGCGCCCCGTTAAACCCCGCTCGCCACATTAGAAACAGAAACATCGCTAGCACGCTAGCTTCCGCCATCATCATCAATCGTATCTATCATCTAGCTCGTACACAGTACTTTTCCATCGCCGTGGATAGGTATCTTTGAGAAAGTCCCGAGGAGAGAAAGGTAGAGAGGTAAAAAGGAGTAAGGGAAGAGACAAAAGACATTAGAAAGGGTTAAGAGATAGGGACGTAGGAAGGGGAAAAAGGAACCAAAAATATCCACAACGCCTCATCATATAGACATTAATCAAATCACCGCAGGCCATCATGTACAGGCCATTGACGATCTCAGAATTAGACCTTCACTCTGTATCTTTTTGCCCCTCTGTTGCTGAACCGTCCCCAGCAGCCGGGAGCTGTACCAAATCCTCAAGATCCATTGTCATCTCCTGCTCCTGCTTTGGACTCTTTGTCGGAGGCAATGACTCTTTCTTCTCCTCGGGACTCTGAGTTGTCGTACCAGCTTTATCAGAAAGCTGCTTCACCATCTTCGCCAAATGATCTTTAATCCTCTCATCCCCGCAGTGGGAGTGCCGGAGCAGCTCATTCTTTAGGTTCAAGATTTCGCCCCGCAGGTGATCCACTTGACTTTCCAGGAGCGTGTTCTCTCGCGAGACCGTCTCGCAACGACTCTCGAGCTGCTTGGCATGCTCCTTCTTCTTCTTGCGGCATTTGTTGGCAGCCACGCGATTGCGCTCAAGGAACCGCTCCCGTTTGCGTCGTTCGCGCTCGTTCACTTCAAATCCCGGGGAGGGTGGTCGATTGGAGCTCCCCCGACGACTGTATACCGGGCTCTCATTACTGCTGCTGTAGCTGGAAATACTGAACCGGGATTGATTGCTGTCGGCGCTGCCACCGCTGCTGACGCTTGTGATGCTACCCCGCGAGGTGATTTCGTGCATAGGAGCTGTAGGCATTTGTGCCGGTACTAAAGGAAAGGTGGCCTGCATCGGGGAGCATTTTTGCTCGTAGTCGTTGGTAGGATTGTGCACGGTCTGGCAGGGAGCAATGAAGCTGGCGTCCGAGCTAGCGGTGGAGTTGGTTCGGAGAGCGGGTCCAGTGGCCCAGGACACGGGCGGCTCGAAGGAGTTGAGCAGCCATTGATTGTTATCTTCGAACAGAGGGAGAGAAAGACAGTCCTGGGGAATGGTGTTATCGAGATAGAAAGGAAGGGAGCCCGGCCAGGTCTCGTCGGTGGTGGGTGTTGGTCCGGAGAGGGGGCCGTAGAGGTTCAAGTCGGCGGACATTCTCACGTCGGCCATTGAAGCGTTTAGGGGAAGGGATTGGTGAGGTAAGCAGTGGTGAATTGGAATATTGATACACAATTAAGATAGTATGCAGATACAAAAATAAGCCACTAAGGTGTTGCGCAGTAAATGGTGATCACGGCTGCTATTTATACGAAGTTGATAATGTGGGTGGTTTGCAAGGCACGCCCAGTGATGCGATTAACGAGCCCTGATTGGAGGGAGCCAGACCGTCCGTTAAATCACAGCACTGAGCAGGTTCGATAAGGTTGATCAACGGTATTCTCTCGATCGACGACAAGGCGCCACACAAAGGGGAAATCACAGACGAACGCGCAAGTCGGGCTGTAGGGATAATAAATCCGGCAGGGATCTAAACGCACGCATTGGGGGAAAAAGGGTTGATGGGGGGGTGGGTGGACGGGGGACGGAAGATATCCGCTCCAAACCGGATTGCCTGGGGCCACAGAAATATACAAAGTAGTAATCTGGTCGAGCTCAAACTCCGGGGCAACATGGTTGACGTAGGATCGATTGGTCCGGGAAGAAAACGCGCCTGTCAGAGGCGACACTGAGCCGATGGCAACCCGCTAGAACAATCCGGATTTATTTTCAGTGTGGTTCGGGTGGAGCCTGTACTTGCAGCATGACGTTTCGAGTCGATCCAATTGCTTGCACTTCATATCCCGACTGCTAACTTAAATCCCGGGCCTTTCCAAGGGGCCTAAGCAGGTACTGGGCATGCTCCCACCATCCCTCACGGTCGGTTCTTTCAAATAGCTGGGATATTGAATGTTTGGTGACATCTACGACCTCGAGACTTACTAAATCCGTGCAGCCGGTGCTGCTGGGCCCTCCAATGGCCGCGTTACACAGAACAATGCATTCTGAAGCCACCCAGCAAGGTTTGACGACACGATTCATGTTTTCTGTTCCAACGTTCGGGATTGCCCATTGCGTGCATTGGGCTCTATAGACAAGAAAATATTCAGATTACCTAATCTTGCTGAATCGTTAGCTATGGATACTCTTCTGCTGCATGGTGGATACTTTATCCCCCCGATCTAGCCGGCTCTGTCATAGGCCCGCCGTGCATTACACGGTCGATCACTAAAGGCAATAATATCCCTGATGCTTCAATCGTCCCTGTGGCTCTTCTAAATTCTACTTACTTTACGTTCAAAACTCGAGAGTCAGATGTGCTTCGCTCGGGCCGCGCCTGGCTTCCCTGGTACCCAGTGGTTTGGGTATGTGACTATCCATCCTTGAGGTAGAATTAAGCCTAGGATCCTCATGCTTCTCCGCGGTTGATAGAAAGAACCGTGCGTTATTGCCATGATGCTTTGCCTCGACCATATGTATCCTGGTGTAGTTACTCCAACCTCACAAGGTCCTTTTCGCCCTTGACCTCGCCACCCCCAAAAGTATCCGCATAGCGGCCAACCATCCAGTCGTTTACAGTAATCGGGCCGTATTTGGGTTTTTCGCCTGGCTCGAGGCAGCTTTCCAGGCACTCGACCAGGAAATCTGCGTTGCCATCAAAGAAGAACGGAACGCTGTAGCGCGCAGTTCCCGATGTATTGATGACTCGGTGTAGGTTGGAGATATACCGATCGTTTGTCCAACGCATCATCATATTGCCCGTATTGACTACCACTGCGCCGGGCACAGGTACCACGTCCACCCACTCGTTCGACTTCCGGCTCCAAACCTGTAGACCCCCAACAGAGTCCTGCAGGAGGATGGTAATAGCACCAAAGTCGCTGTGAGCCCCGATGCCTACAAGTAAAGTTAGCTCATCAGTGGTACCCCCAATATTGGTTGGAGCCGAATGCGGGAGGGTTGGCATGCACACCTCTCTCCAGCTCGGACGCATCAGGAGCCTGAGGGGGGTAGTGGAGCAAGCGAAGTGTAGCAATGGGCTTAGTACTGAACCTGCGTAGAGCATCTGAACCAAGGCCCACCATTTCTGCAATGACAGTCATAAGGTCGAATGTGAGACTGAGAACGGCTCCATAGTAGCGATCCACCGTGTCTCGGAAGAGCTGCGGGTCTGTCACTTCAGCGGGATACTTGTTGGGACCCAGGCCGAATTTGCCGGCTTGGACATCCGGATCATCTAGTGGGAGATGTCGACCGAGAAAAAAGCTCTCCTTTAGGTCACCTGCGAATCGTTTCTCGAAGTTCTGGGCTCGCAAGCGTTCGTATCCGCGGTTGAAGCTGTCATTGTCTAGGAGCTTAAACAGTGGGCACCGGTGTGGATGTTGCTTGCGAACTTACCCCTATCGTATTTCTCCTTGGTCTCCACCGGTAGACGGAAGAATTCCCTGGACTGCTCTAGGATAGCTGTTTGGAGTTCGGGTGGAATGGTGTGGTTGCTTAGTTGGAAGAATCCAAGGTCTTTGCAAGCGTGGTGGATTTCTTCCTTCAGGTGCTGTCGGTCTTCACTGCTGCCCCCGTGGAAGGCTGGGGGGATGGTCAGTGCATGTTTCCAGACATATTTGTTCTGTCTACCTACGAGCGAAATCAATAATAGGGATAATAGGGCTCATGATTTCGATCGAGTGGAGCAACGAAGCTCATATGGTTAGAGTTCCATTTGGTGTGCCAACGGAGTTGCCGACGAAGAAAGCATGACAACTAGAAAGATGATTCGGTTGCAGATTTCATCTCTTGATGCGGGGTAGTCGCCGGTGATCCTCGATGTTGTGAAAGGCTTGGGTAGCCCTGCAGGAGGGCGCTTTCTTCCAGAATGATTCTAGCCGTGAATCAGGCGCCACATGTAGAACTTATCGGCACGACTCTTCTGGTATACACCCAGAACACCTACAGTAATTAGAAGCCGCTGTACTGTGATCATGTAGAATATCAGACTGCAACCTCCATCTCCTGGGTCATCCTTTTCCAGGTACCATCATCCATGGGACGGCGGCGGATCAACGTAACCTTGATCAGCCCTATCCGGCCAGTCGAACCACCTTCACGCCGGGTGCCATTCAGGACTGCCGGATTTGGTATACATGCGAGCAACCAGGAATCTTGTGGAAAGTGCAATGGGCATTTCTTATTATCGTGACGGCCCCTGGGGGCAGTGATTGATTGCCCATTACCAGGAAATATTTACGAATTACTAATTCCACAACTACTATTCCCATCCAATCCTGTCTTCAAATATCACCGAGCTCAATTTATCACATCAAGTTTCATGACTCAGTCTGCTGCAACCTGAATTCATTAGGCTTCCAAAGGCCCATGGTCCGTTTGTCCCAGATTCCCTAATCTCGGGGGATGTTGAATGGTTAGAGTTTCAGCCCAACGTTTCACAAAGTCGCTTTACATTAGGAAAGAAATGGCATTTCCTTAGTTCATTGACATCAAGACATTTATATGTACATTCTATATACAGACAGCAGCAATCATCATGGAATCTCCTCATACACTCTATCCCCGATCTTCGGGGGTTGGAGGAAATCATTAGGAACAGTCTCCGGAAGCTGGTTTCGCTCCGCCCATTCGCGGATCTCCTCAAAGTTGCGGCACTTGTGCTCAGTGTTGAAGTCGACAAAGGGCTCAGGGTGGTCGGGGTGGACCCAAACTTGACCCAGGACTCCCACGTCCACGGTGCACATCAGCTGCTGACGGATGATATCGAGACAATGAGCTATCCACGTTAGTACCGAGTTAAGAAGAAATAAGTAGTAGTGAAAACGTACTGACGTGGCGACGGACAACGTAGTCATTGTTGGTGAAGGCGCCTTTGCCAAGGTCACGGTAGTAGTCGTAGTTGTAGTAAAGGGATTGGCGTAGGAGATTCTGTAACGCGTTAGTCGCACAACCTATATTGTCATTTATCCTGTTTAACATACCAAGCAGTGCAGATGGTGAAATCCCTCCACATTGGCAGGATATCCACCTCCGTACTTCTCGTTGATCTTAACCTGGTCGGGAGCGAGGCCTGATTTCTCGGCTTCTTCGGCAGGGACGCGAATGGATCGGTCTGGACTACGATCAGCCAACTCCACTCACTCACTCCATAATGTGAAAGGAAACCAACAGTTGGCACCCAGAGACTCCCATGCTGCATCTACTTCCGGGCTGGCATCTTGTCGGAAGATGTTCTCTTTGAGGAGCGACCCGTTGAACTGTTGCTTGTGATAGTTGAGCCCAACATTGGATATCACGGGTGCTACGGTCGCGTTAGCTCAACGTTCTGATTTCCTCGCTTTTTGACGCTCGGTGACAGTCTTGAAATTAGGACGTACAGTGTTGGGTGATGCGCCGCGTGCACGCCTTGTCCGAATCCCCTTGGTTGTGGCCGACGAAGATACCGACCAAACACGACACTATGGCAATGACAACGACGAGAATGATGTTCAACCACCTTCCAGGCCCCGATCGCACACTCTTCTTCCCCGACCAGTGAACATCTTCTTCATCGACAAGAAGTCTCTCGCGATCGGTCGAGTCGGACCGCTCCGAGGTGTTCATCTTGTCGTCAAAAGAGTTGGTGTTGCGCGCAGAATTCATGGTATCAAGGAACGACTCTTTTTCGAAGGAAAAAGAATGAGCAACAACTTCACGAGCCTTCTTCTCCGTCAAAAAGAGCGCAGCACGAGTGTTTATTCTCGGTTGCCCATGGAAGAGGACCAATGGGCCCATCTATGCCCTCCGCCAGGTCCGATGCTAATAATATCCTCCCGAAGCCAAACCCGCCGTTGGGAGGACCAAGTGACGGGTGTAACACTCATCCGAGTGGTTGGTGAGACAACCAGGCTCGTGCAGGTGCGGAGAGGCTCATCCTGGCGGTGATGTTATTTGTTCCAAGTAAGACACCCTCCGCTTGGCCGCAGACGTTGTCTCATTCGGCCGCCCAATGAGGGTTTCCGGAGTGGATGGATCGCTGAAGATCCTCAATACGAGCTCACTGCCCGCCTTACAGCTCGACATCTTACTTTCGTCCAACTGAGACATGACGCAAAGATGCCTTACTCCCGAGATTAAACCCGGATTCACCGTCATTAAACCATCTGCACGCTATTATTAACACCCTATACTGGCCGCCTGGTGGCGGATCACGATGGGTCATCGCCGCGATCTAGGTCAACTTCCAAGCCCCTTCTTATCCCGGAGAGGGAAGTGGATGCACCAGCTCGCAATGAGGGGTGCCTACTTGTGAGGCATATGAGTGTAACACTGGCATCCGCAGCGCCACTTGGTCATCTCGGGGTGTCGCCGTGATTGGACTGAGGCCGGTCCTCGGCTACTCTCGAGATAGAGCTTCGAGAGATGGCACAATCCGAGACTTGGCCAATCATGCCGGTACGCCGTGGCAGGACGCTTACTCCACGCTGAGAGATATTGGCATTCTGCTAAAAATGGATGCCGGGGTGTTAAGCAGGGAGACAAAGAAGTTATAAATATGGCCGCATGTATTCCCCAGTCTCATGCAAATCCCAAGATCTTCCAGAACATCACACTCCCCTCTCTTAAACTTTAATCATACTTCTTCATCTCGTTGTACATGATGCACTCCGTTTCTAAGGGTCTTCTCCTGGTGCTGAGCAGCCACCTGCTCGCTGCTACTGCCCGTCCTGTGGCCACGGAGACTTCCACTGCCACGGCCACTGAAACTCCTGCAAGCTACGGAGATTACGGCAACTATGGCAACTACGGCAACTACCAGGCCTACAAGAGGGACGGCGAGCCTGAGGCGGATGAGACGACCAGCAGCGTGTCGTCGACTGCCTCTGCCACCTCCACCACTGCTGCGGGATATGGCAACTATGGCAACTATGGAGACTACGGCACCTATGGTAGCTACCAAAACTACAAGCGTGGCGAAGAGCCCGATCCCAGCTTGAGCACCACCACCACTATCCCTACCACCACTGCCCCTGCTAGCTACGGCGACTACGGCAACTATGGGAACTACGGAAACTATGGCAGTTATGAAGCCTACAAGCGTGGCGAGGAGCCTGACCCCAGCTCCACCACCACCACTGCAGCCCCTACTACTACCGCCCCTGCTAGCTACGGAGACTATGGAAACTATGGCAACTACGGTAACTATGGCAGTTACGAGGCCTACAAGCGTGGTGAGGAGCCCGATCCTAGCTCGACCACCACCACCGCGGCCCCTACGACCACTGCACCGGCCAGCTACGGCGACTATGGCAACTACGGTAACTATGGAAACTACGGTAGCTACGAGGCGTACAAGCGTGACGAGGAGCCCGAGGTGAGCAGCACTGCTTCTGCGACGAGCTCGACCGAGTCTGCGACCACGACTGCGGCGAACTATGGCAACTACGGAAACTACGGCAACTATGGCAAATATGCCAGCTACGGCTCGTACAAGAGGGATGCTGAGCCCCAGCCCGAGCAGGACAGTGAGTCCTCGACCACCTCTGCTGCTAGCACGACCACTGCTGCTGCGGGATATGGGAACTATGGCAACTACGGCAACTATGGAAAGTACGCTTCTTACGGCAGTTATTAAAGGGGGTTGAGTGCCTGATGATACGGAGGACAAGTGTTACCTGAGCAAAAGTTCAGGGTGACGCTGCTGGGATTGGGAGATCAATCATGATGATGATGTCTAAGAATGTGTTATTCTGTTGTATTTATTAGCAATGGATTAGTTAACTAGATAAACATAATGTAGCGTTGCTTGTTCTTGAAATACTTACATAATCATTATCTTGTACTTACTTTATGCCTTCAGACATATGCAGATTGCAGACACATTATTGGTTGGGGCAAGTACCGCGGACATGGCAAATCAAACTGGCCCTCATTGGATCTTTAACTTGTTGACGATTCCAAGACCCGCTTCCCCATATTAACAACCTTTTTTCCTTCTGGCGAGCATCGCAGATCCTCCGATTCAGATCCGGTGTGGGTTTGAGATGTTGCCCTCAAAACACCATCGCACTCTGACTCGGGAGACAATTTTCTTTGTGCTTCTGACACTGTAAATCTCTATTCAGTGGACCAACCCACACGAGCAAAAACTCTGCACGGGAGGGAACAGAGGGGCCACCATGAAGCTTGAACTCCAGATCGCTGCAGCTGAATCACCGACCGGTTCCCAACCGGGCAAGTGATGTTCATGGAACCCCCCTTGCCTCTCGGTGCGATCGACAAGTAACCTTTGCCGACAGGCTCGCCTTTCCTCCGAGGTTGAATTGTTTATGCGCAATAATCAGGATGTAACATAGCTAATTTATGAGCTAGACTACTACTCTGTACCAGTCATAAGAGTCCAGGTATCCCGACATCGGTGCCAAGCCTCATCCTTCAACCCCTTAGCCGAGGGAAGGGAGAGACAGAAGACAAGACAGAAAAGAGTGAGAGAGAGACAGCCGACCAAATGAAAAATCCAGCATGACTCGATCGTCACAACCCAAGCCTGCGTAGACTGCGATAGCGCAGTGGCCAGCTCCAAATCGGACATGGATGGTTGGTTCATCCAACCCGCCCAGCTGGTCTCCACTGTCTCCTCGGATTGGCGCATTTTTTGGCAATCATAGGAGTCATCTTCGTTCCTGGTTCAGCTTGGCCGATCTAGCTTTCCCCGCCCTTCAGCTCTCGTTTAAAAGTCCGCTGCAGCCACGCGCGCTGTCGTCGCCGTCATGTTTGGATTTTCTCAGACTCTGCTTTTCTTCCGTCCTCCTCGGTTGTGTGTGTGTTCTGCGATCGTTCTTGCGATCGCGCGATAGAAAATGACCGTTGACGGTATGTCCAACCGCGACCGGAGTTATTCTTTGCGCTGACTTGATCGGCGCTCGACTCTCCCAAATTTGACTGACTGGGATTACAGAGAAACAGCCAGTGGCTGACAATGGCGAGTCCTCGCCAGCACCGTCGCAATACGCCTCCGTCAACGAGCGCAAGTTGATGGCCAAGATTGATTGGCATGTGGTGCCGTGTCTTTGCGTCATGTATCTGCTTGCATTTTTGGATCGGTATGCATAACACCCAGAGAAATGGGCGCTCGATTCCAAGAGGCGTGAAACTCATCAATTGCACAGCGTCAATGTCAGTAACGCGGCCATTTTGGGTCTCAAATCCGACTTGAATATCGAGACCGGAACCAAATATAATACTGCCCTTACCATCTTCTTCGTCCCTTACATCATCTTCGAAATTCCGTCCAACGTGTTGATGAAGAAGTTGAAGCCGCACACATGGTGTACGTATTGCGCTGCCATGTTTAGGGCCACACTGACATGCATCTAGTGTCGCTTTGTATGTTCGGCTTCGGCCTGGTCATGGTCTGCCAGGGTTTGGTGCAGAACTGGGGAGGATTGATGACAACGCGCTGGTTCCTGGGCATGTTCGAGACAGGCCTGTTTCCTGGGTGTATGTCGAATTCCCCCCGATTTCATGGTCGCATACTGACTTGATAGGCTTCTACCTGCTGGGAATGTGGTATAAGCGCAGCGAAGCCCAGAAGCGCTTCAGTTTCTTCTTCAGCTCGACGACTCTCGCCGGTGCCTTTGGTGGCTTGCTCGCCTACGGCTTGGGACAGATGGACGGCCTCCGAGGATACAGTGGATGGAGATGGGTGTTCATCATCGAGGGTGTTCTGACCTGTGTGGTGGCCATTGGCTGTTTCTTCGTGGTTCCCGACTTCCCCGAAGACGCCAAATGGCTGACGGAGGAGGAGCGGGCATTCCTGCGCGACAAGCTGGCGAAGGATGTAGGAAAGTCGGCTGCCGATGCTAGCATGACCTGGCGTGATATTGCTGCTGTCTTCAAGGACTGTAGGTATTCGTGGCTGCGATGGCGATAACCGTGCTAATGATTTGTGCAGACAAGATCTTCATCGGTGGCTTGATGTACTTTGGACAGGTCGTTACAGCGTATGGTTATGCCTACTTTGCGCCGACCATTATCCAGACGTACGGCTACAGTTGTATGTTCTGACCTCAGGATCCCAGATAAAGGTGCAGTCGCTAATGTATTTCCAGCGGTCAAAACCCAGCTCTACTCCATCCCACCCTGGGCCGCTTCGTTCGGTTTCTCCATGCTCATCGCATACCTCTCTGATAAATTCCGCCATCGCTTCCTATTCACCATCATCCCGATGCTGGTAGCCATGGCCGGATTCGGTATCCTGCTCAACATCCACGACACCTCACAATACCATGTTCAATACGGCGCGCTGTTCCTGGTGACCAGCGGCTGCTACAGCGCGATGCCAGTATTAGTCTGCTGGTTCGCGATGAACCTCGGTGGCCATCGTCGGCGCAGTATAGGAACGGCGTGGCAGATTGGTTTCGGCAACAGTAAGCACAGCCCTCATGCTCAACCCCGACCGACCAATAACTAACCCTCTAATCACAGTTGGCGGAATCATCTCCACCTACTCCTTCCTCTCCAAAGACGCCCCCTTCTACCGTCCCGGATACAGCATCGGCGTATCCTTCCTTGCCTTCTCCGCCGCCATGTCGATTCTCTACTTCCTCGCGGTGTGGCACGACAACAAGAAACGCGACCGTGCGATTGCCGAGGGTCGCATCGATCCGTCGACCATCACGGAGGAAGAGGAAGAATTGCTGGGTGATATGTCGCCGACGTACCGTTACGCTTATTGATGTGTTTGCTTATTTACTTTGCTTACTTGCTTACGAGGGAATGAGTGACTGAGACAATAATTACTACTACATAATTTTGGGTTAGATTAGTTACGAGGATAGGTTAGGTCTCCGATGTCGGAGACGGATAATATACGCGTCGGCGGATCCCGACGGCTTTGCAATGGAACTAATCAGGGTAGTGTGCTTGGCATTTCTGGCGGAGTCATCCCCATAATTCTAGATTTGAAGATGGATTTCCAAGCAAGATCAGATAGTCATTCTGATGTAATAGCAGGGATGGGATTCTCAGTGATTGAAGTTGTGTGTGGCTTTGTAGGTTATGTTGCCCTTCGTGTTGGTAACCGGTTCTATCCTTTGGTTGGGAGGTAGCGTTCCTCGATGACAGTAATGTATCGATATAGCCAGATCTTAGGTTAATACCCCACGCCGAGAAGTCACTGGGTCCAGAGTAGTATGGGTCATCTACTCTACTATGGCTTCATCTAAACTGGTATGTACCATGTAGAACATATAATCTAACACCACGAGAACCTCCCAGACCAATTAGCTTCACTCGACCCAGCATCATCTAGTGGCATGATTAACCCTCGTCAGATAAATTATAGCTAGTGTTCTAAGACCTAAGACCTTGGCGTCACTTATATTCAAGCTTTCTGTCCACCGGGGCTGAAGACATGCAGGGCTATGAGAGGTATATTTTGAGGTAAGTTGTTGGAGTCAAGTCACGGTGTGTTTGAACGGCTTTCCCAAAGGGTAGTATGGCTTGTGTGATCACGAAATCAGAGCAGTAACCGAATGGACTACAGAGTTATGATAATGGGTCCTGCATTTATATTCCAGTCGAGAAGAAGATATGTCATGATTGTCGATTGTTGCATATTCTGAAGTGCTGCATGCCTGAACTGAGTTGTAATTATGTTGGAATCTGAGTCTACAAGTGGCATACATCCTCTTCATCGACCTCTTGGATAGCACAATTCATAGAAGGGTATATTATATAACTACGAAGTATCATATCGCAACGATATCTCATGCGGTAATAAAGAAAAGGCATTCAAAGCTTTCCCTCCAAACATGGCTACCACTGTCAGAAAAGGCAGTGATAGTCCCATTCATTTCCTTCCACATGCTCGGATAATCCGCTGTCACTTGTTCATATAATTAGCGTCCTACTTCGCTTGCGATATCTGCCGAAATGAAATGACGCGATATTGCAGGAACAGGAATGGTGCAGAGGCCTGTCCGTGGTTCCATTCTGTCATGAGATCGGGACCAGCGATCTTGATAAGATAACAGCTGTATGCAAGTGGTATCAGGCAGGTAGGTTGGATGTCATATTCCTGGAAACACTGCACCTGTGATATCCATATCTAACAGGCCGTCAATATCAACAACTTTTCCTTTTTAAAGTAGATTCGGGGAATCTGCTTCCCGCATCACCTTTGAGAGATGTGAGACCTCGCTTGTGTACCTGTTGATGTAGTCATCGCCAGCCGCGCTCGCGTCATCGCGAAGATCAATGGCACAATAAACCCCCCACCACGTACCCAATCCGGGGGTAAAAGCCGAATCAACAACTCTCTCTTGCCGAAGAACTAATATCTAGTTGCAGCTTAAGCGATATTGACGATGAGTGCAAAGTGTCCACCGATGGTGTTATCATCGTGCCGGTTAGGAATTGTTCAATCTTGTCCTCGACACCACCACAGATGGTGTGATAGAAATCTCCGCATAAAAGGGGAGGTCCAGGGATGAAAATGGAGGAGGATTCCGGAAGCAGGACGAGAGCATTGCGAAGCATAGCAGTAGCAGCATGATCGCTCTAACCAAATATAGCCTGCTCCTGGCGGCTCTGTCCCCCCTTGCCATAGCAGACGGGCAATATCGCTCGCGACCAGACCTCTCCCCTCCCAAGCTGAACATCACCATCCCAGCCCCTGATGCCAACGGCACGGAGTATGTCTTTCTCGCCCCTTACTCGGACGATATCCAGCAGAGCGGCGCATACATCTACCGCAAGAATGGCGACCTGATCTGGTCTGGCATCGGGTACTATGCCGGGTTTGTCGGTAACTTTCACGTCACGACATACCAGGGTGAGCCTGTCCTGCAGGGGTTCCAAGGGACAATGGATACGTCGCATGGTGAAGGATTCGGGCAGCAGGTGATCCTGAACCAAAACTATGAGCATGTCGTAACTGCGAAGGCGGGAAATCATCGTATTCCTTCTATTCATGAGTTCAATGTCATCGACGGGAAGACCGCGCTGGTGGAGGTCTATCTCCCTACCGTGGCTAATCTGTCGGCTTATGGCGGGAACTCGTCGCAGCAGTGGATTGGTGATGGTCTGTTCCAGGGTGAGTATCCATCCTTGGTCAATGCCATTGTTCGCGCTAATGCAATGCAGAATTCGACATCGAGACTGGTGAACTGATCTTCGAGTGGAACGCTCTCGACCACGTCGACCCCGCAGGTTCGTCTCGTCTATCAGCTCTCTTTTGAGCTTTACTGACACATCCCAGACAGCCTGGTCACTCTCGGCTCATCAACCAGCGACAGCGGTCTTTCCTCCAGCACGACATGGGACTTCATCCACCTGAACAGCGTGGACAAAGACAAAGACGGCAACTACCTCCTCTCCTCACGACACTTCAGCACCATCTTCAAGATCAACGGCACCGACGGGTCCATCATCTGGGAGCTCGGAGGCAAGCACTCCACCTTCAACTACAACTTCACCTTTGGGTACCAGCACCACGCACGCTGGCACTACCAGTCGCCATCGAAAGAGATAATCTCCTTCTTCGACAACTCCGGCAACGGCGAAGTCATCGTCAACAACGTATCGCGTGCATTGATTGTCGAATTGGACCACAGCAGCGATACCGCGACCATCCTTCGCAAAGCGACAGCCCCGTATGGGATCCAGGCGGCTTCACAAGGGAACGCGCAGCTGCTATCCAATGATAATATCTTCGTGAATTGGGGCCAGGCGGGCGCAGTCACTGAGTACGATGCCAGTAATAAGATCATCTATCACGCTTTCATTGAGGAAGCGGAGAGTTATCGTGGATTCTTGGCCAACTGGACGGGCACACCGACGGAGGTCCCGGCCATTGCTGCATATGTGGATGCGTCGCAAACTGTCCGGTTGTATGTGTCTTGGAATGGCGATACAGAGACAAAGGCATGGCGGTTCTATCAGTCTGAGAGGGGTAATGCGACGTCTCTTGGAGTGGTGTCGCGGAAGTCTTTTGAGACGACTCTGTTGTGGAAGAGTGAGCGGGCGTCGAGTGATGTGAAGTATTATGCCGAGGCTGTGGGAGAGGGGAACAAGGTGCTGGCGAAGACGAATGCTGTTTCTGCCAGGAAGTATATTCCGGTTGCATGAGTGGGTGGCGACGTTATGTATATATGCTTATGAGATGAATGGTATGTATGGCCATTATGGCTGTTGTTAATCCTCTTTTACTACTGAGCTTTAGCTGGAATTGGTTTTGCCGCCCGTACGAGTGTTTCGAATGATCGGACATCCTTGATCGGATACTTCGATTCATGCCAAGCAGTGACGATCATCTTATCACTCTTCTACACCATCTGATAAAGACAGCTTTGTCTGACAGTTAGCGCCCATCATACAAGATGCTATTTCACTCTCAATAGCTCGCCTTGAGCAGGTTGGTTCTCACCAGCAATGATACCGAGCCCGCCGAGACCCCAGGATCAATATGCACTTCAAACTCGTCGCCCCCAATGGGGCCAGATCACCCGCATCCACGAGGCATTCCTCAACCCACATTCCACAAAGCATATAACCTTACTCTGACCGACCTTATTGAATTCCGCATACTCCGGAACGGAGATCTTTGCGCGTTGTGGATTGCCATGTTGTCAATCTGCATTCCAGATAGGAGCGAGTTCCTCTTTCTGCTCAACCATCTGTATCCACTCTCACCACCAAACAGGTCCTGGATGTCACCGTCTTGATTCACTACATGTCAATGCTTCTAATCGACATCAAGCACATTTCCCTAAACAAGTTGCGGGTTCACGGAACAAACACCGGAAATGAACGGTGCATAACGGACGTTCCGAGAACAACGCCATTCCGCACAGCGAAGGACCCTACAGTGGGGACTTTCACAGTCGAACGGGTTCGTGTGGGAGTATCCGGTGTTTCAAGTCAAAATTGAATGCATTCCGTCCTTTTCTTCCTTCTCATCCTCTGTCAATTTGACTTGGTTGAAATCTCAGCCAATGTTCTCCCGCGTTTCTATATTTATTTCCACACTGGGGATCAAAGGTTTGGTTCAAGTTGAGTGCTGACATGTCTGTGGCAGTGCTCGATCCAAGCAATGCGACCGTGTGTGTGCCGTGTCGGCAAAGGACAATGAGTGGATGGCTGGACGGACGATCCGTGAACTGGCCAGAGTCTGGAACAGGTCGGTCGAGCCGTGTGGCTGGATGTGAAGTCAATCAATTCATCATAACAATTCAATCATTGAGACGACATCAATTCATAGCCAGTAAAGTTTGACCCTGCACATCTCATCACAATGGCAAAGAACAAACACCCTTAGCAGCAACAGCAACAACAAACCCTTCATTCAAAGTCAAGACAGCGGAACAAGACTCAAAAAGGCATTGCCATCCACGTACCCCCATCTCCGAAGCAGACAAGATCAGCAATGCCAAGGCAGGGTCTGGTATCAAATAAGGCTGAGCAGGGACAGCGATAGGTCACAACGGCAAACAGACCACTCCACTGGAAACGCCGATCGGTTTGAAACAAATGGGCAGGGACCCTTTCCGAGTTTTAAGTTAGGAATGACTGAAAGTCTTAGCCTAGCTTGAGTGGTAAAGTAGTTAATTCTTTAAATTCTTTGTTGCTTGCACCATCGTCCCTTGTATGTCGTGATACCTACATTATCTTTTTTTATCTATACATACACTATCATATCATATCAATATGCGAATACTACTATTATCTCTAATACTATCGTTCTTCACCACCCTCACCCACTCCCTCCCCCACTACGGCGTCACTCTTCCCCCACCTCCCACCGACCCAGCCAAACCACCCACATCCCCCTACTACCCATGGAAATCCCGACTAGCCAGCAGCGCCGACCACGTCGACAAAACCACCCTGTATAGCATTGCGCGCGCAGCGCACAACCAAGGGCAGACACACTTCGCCGACTACCTCAAACACTATCTGGGGAACACGGGGCGGGATGCGCACGTCTCCGTGGACGAGATGTTATCAGCGATGCCGCAATTCCGCACCGAAGTGCACGAGTTGGCGACATTCAAAGCCAAGCTTGCCTACGAGGCAGTGATGATGACCCGACCGGACGAGGCGCCCGTCGTGCCGTTTACGAGTTTCTGGCACGAGTATGTGGCCACGCCGGATCAGAGCTGGGATTGGTTCTTGTCCGTGGGGAGGTTCGTGTATAGTGTGACAGGGGTGGTGAAGATGGATGAGGAGACTGGGGGAGTGACGGTACATTATGCGGTGCATGTGTTTACGTATTGTGATTGGGATGGGGGGAGGGATGTGCGCATTGGCCAGTTCCGGTTCGATGAGGGCAGATTGGCTGGACTGCAGATGACGGGGTTGGCGAGGGAGTTTAAGATTCGCGGGTCGAGTCAGAGTAGGTTGATCGAGGGGTATAATCCTGTGCAGGGATTCTAGGATGTGAATATGTGTGTGTGTATACGCTGGTTGTATAGACGGTATATATATGTGTATGATACTATGAATGAAAAGAAATCTTTGTCAAAAGGGGGCGCATCAATCAATCCAGCTGATCTCGCGACACTCGCCCAGACTCTCCGCCATCGCATCAATGCGTTCGGTCATCCATCCGGCCGATAGTCCCGGTCGTGCATGTCCCAGCGCCAGCACCGTGGACGTGCGACACGCTCCCTCCGTCTCGTTATATGCGTACTGCAGACACTTGGCCTCGCGAGTGCACACGCCCCGACAGGCCGCGAAGCTGCTCACTGCCACCGGGTCGCCCTCGACAAGATTATCCCACTCGGTGCGAACATCGCGCAGCTCCGGTCGGACCAGCTTGAGGAACACATCGCGATACAGCAGCGGTGTCTTCAGCGGCCCCAGCTCCCTCTCCAGGTCATCCAACTGACGGATACCCTGCTCGTCCAGATGATGAAACGACACGGCCGGATAACACCACGGCCGCTTCGCATATCCAATGGAGAAGTAATCCATCTCCTCCGGCGGAGCGATCTGCAGCATCGGCCACGACCACGTCAGATCCACCCCGACATTCTCGAGCAGAATCCCCAGCATGCAATCCCCAGCCCAGTGTTCCGCCACGGCACGTTCCCACCCATCGCTAGTTCGCTTGCGCTGGTTAACAGCCTGCACGAGCGCCGGACGCGACAGCGCAAACCCGGAACCACCGTGGGCGAAAATGGCATCCACGATCTGCATCTGATTGCCGAGGTACCATGGTTTGGAAGGATCGAAGCGCCGTAGCCACTGGAGGAAGTTATCCCAGACGAGGTATGTATCGGCCTCGAGGAAGATGTACCAGTTCGCATCTGGTTTGACGCGCAGGGCCTCGTCCAGCATGGGGAGAAACTTCCATTTGTCGAGCTTCCAGCCGGGGTTATTGGGTTTGCCGATCGGGGTGTTGACGTCTGGGTTCAGGTCGGCGGCAGTGAGGGCGGCAGGACCTTCGTCTCGCACGCGACGGTAGAGGTCGAGTTCGGGGTTATGGTTGAGAAGGGCCGGGGAGAGAGAGGCGAGGACATCGTGGGTGAAGTGGGTGGGGGAGAGTTGTTCGACGTAGTCGGAGAAGAGGACGTGGTTGGGGATGCAGCGGAGGGTGGTGGAGAGGTGGATGGGGACTTTGGTGCGTGATTCAGTGACGCCCGTTTTGAGGACGACTAGGATGTTGTCGAGGTCGGGGCGTGAGGGACAGTCATTGGGAATGATCTGGAGAGGAGGGGAGGATGCGCCGTGGGAGGTGAGGGTGTAGAGGAGGCCGAGGGCGAGGAGGGCGGCGACCAGGATGAGGCGGCGGCGTGGCATGAGGAGGGTTAGCGAGTGCGAGTGGAAGGGAGGGCCATCGCAGAAGCGAGGGTTATGTGATTATAAGAAGAGTTGAGAGACGGATGGAGAGGTGAAGTTGGCTGCAAAGCTGCAAACGGAGGGATGAATTGAGCATTAAGAATGAATCAATCAAATCGAGTTGGGGATGGAGTCAGGCTTGGCACGGGGTACGGCGGATCACAGCTGCCATTTCCCATTTTTTGGACCCCCTCACGTTAGTTTTGGGGCTATGTAAATTGGAATGTAGATCTTTATTTCATCCATTGTGTAGATTCCTATGTTGGAAGAGTTGGTTGCTAACAAAACACTATTGGGGTTTGGTTGTGGTAAATTCCACTTCACAGCATGCCTCCTGATTGGTCGGTATTTGCACCTTGCGATAAATTCCGAGGAACTCGTGCTATAGAACTGATGTCATTAACATACCCATTCACATATGCAGCATCGTCTAGATGATCGCTAGTACTATATCTACCATATGAGTATCACAACTGGCTTCTCGTCAGCCCCTTAACAGCCTCCACTGCCCCCCTCTTCCCACTGCGCACAGCTCCCTCCATATACCCCTTCCACTCCTCCGCCGTCTCCGTTCCCACGAAATGCACATCCCGGAACGGCTCTCGGAGGGCATCGCCAGCCAGCGTCAATACGCCTGGAGGCAGTGCCGGACAGGGACAACCCCAGCCAGAGAGTTCCTCAGTAGACCACTCGTGGCCGAGAGCCTCGAGAAATTCCCTCTTGGGCAGATCCTTGTCACCATAAATCGCCCCCAACTGCTCCAGCAACGCTAGTTCACGCTCTCTCTGACTCCCCAACGCAGACCAATTCCTCCCAGCATCGCCGGCCAAAAACGCCGTGAGCACCCACTTACCATCCTCGGGCACGCTCGTATCGCGGTAAATCGACGCAGGGCCAACAAACGACTGCGCCAGTCCACAGAATCCACGATCCGCCCACCACGCCGTCCGGAACGACAACATCACCTTGGTGTAGTAACCATATCTGAACGAATCGACCAGCAGCTGCTTGGCAGCAGGTAGTTGTGGCTCGAACTTGATTGTCTTGAGGACAGGTGTCGGCACTGAACAAATGACCTTTCGAGCCTTGACCACCAACCCACTCTCCGTCTGCACATAGTTCACCCCTTTCTGCACCTGTGTAATCCCCACCACTCTCTGCCCGAACCGAATTGTATCCGTAGGCAAAGCCTCCGCCAATGTCTTCGCGAAGATCTGCGTCCCCTGTCGCACACGCAGATACTGCGCGCCGTGTTTCCGATCCGATCGCATCTGGAGCAGTCCGCCGCCGGACTTGCAGTAATTGAGGAAGTAGAGGGCGGAGATGTCCTGGGGTTCCTGACCCAGCATGGCGCGAGTCCAGACGGAGGCGTTAGCCACGGCGACGGGGCTGGCGTTGCGGGAATGCAGATAGGCGAGAAAGGAGAGGGAGTCGAGCTCGGCATTCTGGGGTCGACTAGTGGAGAGAGATTGGCAGTCAAGTTCGGCAGTGTCGCGGATAAGTTCAATTTCTTTTTGGATTTGGGGGGTTATCTTGATGCAGTTAGCAGGGCGAGCTCTAACCCGGTGGGAGGAAGTAGCATACGCATGGAGTCTGCCCGTAAGGGAATGCAGTGAGGGTGCCGTCCTCTCGCTGCAAAAGACAGTTACCCGTCGTATTCTGCTCGATCAATTCAGCACCAGCCCGTTTTGCCAGCTCATACATCATGCTCTGGTTGGTATCGTTGATCCAGGCAGCGCCGAGATCGACCACGCCAGTTCCACTGGGCAAGGGACAAGACCAGGTCTTGCCGCCCACGCGGTCGCGTCCTTCGAGCACGATGCACGAGTGACCGGACTGGATAATGGTTTCGGCAGCCATGAGGCCAGACAGGCCGGCGCCAATGATAAGCACATCGGTCGTTTCTGTGGGAGAGGGAAGAGAAAGCGAAGTTGGGACAGAGTCCGGCACCGCAACGGTGGCCTCGATCTCGAATTTCCAGTCTGGAACTGCTAGCTGGGGTACTGGAACAAGAGTAATGGCAGGTTTGTGGCCGGCGAGCCATGTCTGCAGAGGACGGGTGTGTAGACGGTTATTGGGGTCGTAGTCGACGATGTAGAGGGTGAGTTTGACTACATCGCGAGGGGTAGCGCCGGTGGCGGCTAGCACACGGTGTAGATTCGCGAGGGCAAGATGGATCTGCGAATTGTAATCGGCAGGGGCAGTGCCTTCAATGGTGCCTGGTTGGCCCGAGACATGGAGATATTTGGAGGCGGATGACACCACGCCAGGGGCGTAGTAGGCGGAAGTGGCTAGGACGGGTGTTGGAGCCATTGTCAGTAGATTGGAGCTGATAACCGGTGTTTCTATGTGGTAAAGTGGTGGGATAGATATAGGGCAAAGACAAAGTCCGAAGAATGAAGCTGGTTATCTTATCGTGCGGGGAAGTCTTGACTTGCCTGTTTGGAGTGGGCCGGGGTGACTTGCCTGCATTATTTCCACTCCACCGCCAGTTGAGGGAAGCTCTATCTTATCGTAGATCGACATACTGCAAGATGGATGTTCAATCCGAGGAACTGCCTTCTCGGTTGTTTGGTCCATTGAGTAGACAACTCGGGAAATTATATATACCAGTCGTAGATCTAGTCCGTATTGCCAATCACCACCTTGCAGTGTACATACATTAAAATGGCCAACCGTCCCAAAGATCACGACTCCAAAGTCCTCACCATCGCCGATCTGGCCATTGAGGCCCAGAAACGGCTTCCTCCGGTCGTGCGCGGTGAGCAATTCTCACGATCTATCAAACCCAGCCAATACTAAGACATGCATATAGACTACTTCAACGAAGGCGCCGGCGACCTCATCACGTACTCATTCCCACAATCCACATCAATTCTGCATTTGTACTAACATACTATGAATAATAGTCTAAAAGACAACGAAGCAGCCTACAATCGCTACAAACTACTCCCTCGCGTCCTCCGCGACGTAGATGCCCTCGACACCAGCACCACCATATTTGGCAAGAAAGTGAAATTCCCCCTCGGCTTTGCCCCAGCTGCCGCGCACAAACTCGCCCATGCAGATGGCGAAGTGGGCACGTCCCGCGCAGCTGCAGCGCATGATATCCCCATGTGCTTGTCCTCGTGGGCAACAACAGGCATTGATGATGTGATTGCCCAGGGGACGGGGAATCCGTATGCCATGCAGGTATCGTTTTTCAGGGATGTAGAGATTACGAAGAGGATTATTCAGAAGGCCGAGAGTGGGTACCCAATTGAGCAGTATAACGTTCGCGGTTGCTGATGAAAGTAAAGAAGCCGGATACAAAGCACTATTCGTGAGCGTGGATCTCCCTGTACTAGGGAACAGATTAAACGAGTCTCGGAATAACTTCAACTTTCCGAGTGATATGCGGTTTCCAGTACTGGCAGAGGGAATTGAGGAGTTGGGGTTGAAGGACACGTATGAGCGTGGCTACGGTATGCACTCCACATCTTCTGCTTATTGGCTATTAACAGAATATCCAGATGGCTCTATTCGTTGGGACAAGACGATCGCCTGGCTACGACAGAACACAAAGCTCGAGATCTGGCTCAAGGGGGGTACGTCCATCCTCACTCACACGGTCCTATCGCATAGACTAATAAGAGCAGTCTACTCCCCCGAAGACATCCAACTAGCCATCGACCACAAAGTCGATGGCGTCGTCATCTCCAACCACGGCGGTCGCCAACTCGACGGTGTTCCCGCCACCCTGGACGCACTGCGCATCTGCGCGCCCGTAGCAAAAGGGAAGATCCCTCTAGCAGTGGACGGCGGCATTCGACGAGGAGCAGACGTGTTCAAGGCAATTGCGCTGGGAGCGTCGATGTGTTTTGTGGGGAGGATTCCGATCTGGGGATTAGCGGTAAGCTTCAACACAAATAATCATATTTGTTCATGATATTGACAGTCGAGATAGTATAACGGCGAAGAAGGCGTCGATCTAGCGGTCAAGATCCTCTACGACGAGTTCTGTCGCACAATGAAGCTGGCTGGGTAAGTGACCACGTCAACGTGCATATAGCAGATACTAATGAATGTGGATGTATGCAGGTGTCGAACCATAGCAGATATCACGCCGGAGCATTTGGCGGTATTGGAGACGAATGGGTTGCTGGCGAAGCTATAACCAATATGATATAATAAGTCTGAACATACATACCACTTACATATAGAACGAACAACCTCATGAAGAATACAATAAACATAACATGGATCTAATACATAGTAACCATCGAACTACTCCCACAACTTCCTCCAAAACCCCCTCTTCTCCATCTCATCTCCACCATCCACCCCTAATGCCTCCACCTCCTCCAACCCACTCACCAGATCCACCTGCTCAGCAGGAATCCACCACCCATCCTTCCACCTCATCACCCGATGAGCAGCATAAACTCCCACGAAGACAAACAACCCCACATACGAAGTCAAAAATGACGACACACTCCAATGACCATGGAAGAAGACCTCGAATCCATTACACAGCAACAGTATCGGACAAGCCATCGTGGCAATAATCCCCATCCACGGCTGCAATCTCGACCGATACGGAAGATCCTTCAAGCCCTGGGCGTTACACGCCGCCCGGAACCTGAGGAATATAATCCCGCAACACGTCCACGACGTAAACCCTGCCGTGTTGGTGATATTCACGAACCAATTGAACGCGGTGCTGGCGCCGGAACTACAGTCCATGTACGCCAGCAGTGAGAACAGCGAACTGCACAGCACAGCGTAGTAGGGCACGCCGTGGCGGGTACAGCGGGTGAAAATCTTGGGGGCGCTGCCTGCCCTCGCGAGAGAATAGAGTGTCCGACTGGACATGTAGAGGTACGAGTTCGCGGAGGACCACGCGGAAGTGATGATGACGGCGTTGACGACGGAGTCGAGGCCGTGAATACCGGCGCGTTTGATGGCGATGACCCAGGGGGAGGCGGCGACGCTGGTACCCTTTGTCAATCCGGAGGCATTACTAGGGCAGATGACGCCGATAGCGAGAACGCCAAGGATGTAGAAGATGATGAGGCGGTAGAAGTACTGTTTCGCGGCGCGGGGGAGGTTCTTGCGAGGGTTTTGCATCTCGCCAGCGGCGACGACGAGGAGTTCCGGGGCGAAGTTGAAGGAGAAGACAGAGTAGCAGAGGGTGTAGAGAAAGGCGCAGAAGCGGCCGGTGGAGCCGGAGACGAGATAAGTGTTGAAGGCACCGGGGGTCTTCCAGTAGTGGAAGCCTAGACGGGTGTGGTCGGGACCGCCACCGAGGAAGAGGACGAAGGAGAGGATGAGGAGGCCGATGATGAGGAAGACTTTGAGAGATGCGAACCAGAATTCGGTTTCGCCGTAGACTTTGACGGGGAAGAAGTTGAGCGCGAGGACGACGATGAGCATGAGGGTAATCCAAACGGCGAGGGGAACGGGGTTGGACCAGTAGTCAATGACGAGGGCAGCGGCGGTGGTTTCGTAGGCGACGAGGATGCCGAAGCTGTACCAGTAGAGGAGGCCCATGGCGAAGCCTAAGCTTGGGGAGACGAAGCGGGTGCCGTAGGCAGCCATTGAGCAGCCGCTGAAGGGGAGGTAGGTGTTCATTTCGTTGGTGGCGGTGATAATGGCGTAGACAATAATGCAGATGGTGATGTAGGCGAGGAGAATGTTGGCTGGACCGGCCAGCGCGAGCACTTCTCCTACTCCCACGAAGAGACCTGTGCCTATGGTGCCGCCGATGGCCATCATCTGGGCATGGCGGGACTTGATGCCACGCTGGGTGACGGGGGCAGCATCATGGGGGAGAATCTGGCCTTCAGCATATGAGGCAGTGCGGTCGAGGACCTCGAGCGATTTTTCGTCTGGAGACTTGGTCATAATTGCTACAGTAGATTGGAATATGGATTGAGTGGATTAAGACTAGGGAAATTGCAGCTAAGTACAGAGGGTATACAGGGCATTTATCAGTTCGCAGGACACTGCATGTACAGAATCTGGGGTTACGTGGGAACTGAGCTTTGCCTCCGCAGATCCCGATACCAGATAAAGACTGAGAGATACGAGGCCATTATTGTCACTGTGGCTTGAGCACCGACATTGGATAAGCGAATGTCAGCTGCATCATTGCGGAGAAGCAGCGGGTTGTATCTATCAGGCCTTGCTGGTTCGCCTCTAGTTTAGTTTCGAGCCAGATCCACCGTCGGGGCTAGCCCGAGGTTGGCCAGCAAGGCAAGTCTCCCCTGCTGCGTGTCTCTTGACCTGCCTATTGCATTCACCCTTGCGTACCCTAAATCTCCACGCCAAACCAGTCGGGCAATTGTCGACTAAATCACAAGACACTGTGGGATAAAAAGTCAAAAGTGCATGTAGAAATATAAGTCCTGACATACTCAAATATTCCACACTGCAACGCCAACGTGGACACCATTCATATCCTTTCGTACGTTGAAAAGTCCAACACAGCACCATGTCCTCAACCACAACCACCATCGTAGCGAAGAAGGAAGACCCTTCACAGGCCACGGAGTCAAACACCAAAGCCAAGTCAGCCATCCAGGCCATCTCACAAGGAGCCACCCTACCAGGCATCCCTTCCTTTACCTCCGCGGACAAAAAGCGAAGATGGATGCTCGAGCACATGGCTGGTGCCTTCAGAGTATTCGCTCGCAAGGGTTTCTCCGAAGGAATGAGCGGGCACATCTCCTTGCGTGATCCAGAACATCCAGACTGCTTCTGGACGAATCCGTATGACCTCTCACCAACAAGACCGGTCCAGGTACACCAGCTAACAATCCCAGACTCGGGCTCCATTTTGGTTTAGTCAAGGTTTCCGATCTTATCCTACTAAACCACGCTGGCGAACCAGTCGGAGGCAATCGATCGCGGCCAGCCAATGCCGCGGGCTTCCAGATCCACGGCGTCCTGCACAAGATGTATCCGCATGTGAACGCGGCGTGCCATGCCCACTCGAAGTACGGCAAAGCGTGGTCGACGTTCGCCAAGCCTTTGGATATGATTAACCAGGACGTCACTATGTTCTACGGCGATGCGCAGGCTGTATACCCCGAGTTCGGGGGCGTCGTGCTAGAGAAAGAGGAGAGTCTACGTCTGGGTAGACACTTGGGTGACAAGGGGAAGTTGCTGATACTGCGCAACCATGGCCTTCTTACGGTCGGACAGACTGTTGATGAAGCGGCCTATCTGTTCACTCTGGCTGAGAGGAGCTGCGAGATTCAACTGCAGGTGGATGCGGCTGCTGCTCAGGGTTTGGAGAAGAAGCTTATTGAGCCGGAAGCGGCTGAATTTACATTCAAGATGACTAGTGATCCGGTGAGTTACACCAGGTCCTTGGGGTTGAAAAGTATGGCTAATGGAAGCAGGAAGCGTTGTATCATGAGTTCCAGCCGGATTATGAGATGGAGCGGGCGCTATGCAACGATCAGTTTCTACAGTGAGTATTGTATACGGTGTGGTTGGATATACTTGTACGATGTATTGAGTATGATGGTAATGAGAAGATGAAGCTTCATGAATATGTCTTTATATGTAGAACAAACTCAAGTTGCTTTCCCGCATAATCTGCGGCCAACTGGCGCTGGCGTTACTGTTCAGGTGCTGTCGTTGTCTCTCCCAGACCTGCCTTGCTATCCTCAACGCCAGCTTAAAAGTCCCAAGCCCACTTTTTCTGGCTGATGTCTCGAACCAGCCCGCAAACCAGTCTTGCAGTGTAGGATCCAAAGCCTCACAGGCGGCAATAAACGCTACCCAAATAAAAGGAGCAGCTATGCGAGTCGCCGGCATATCGTCTCTTGCTACCTGAGCTAGGGCGTCTCGCACTTGCCACGCTTTATCTTGGAGGATCATCGGATCCACATCGTAGATTCGCCGATAAAAGAAGATAATGAGGGCTTTGTGAATTGCAGAAATCATCAGGCGAACAATTGTGGCATTTGTCTGAGCGATGATACTGTCTGGATCCGCATCTGACACTGACGGTGGTCGCCAAGTGGAAATGCATCGTTCTAGGCTCCGCGCCCGCGCGGAGAACTGCTTAAAGTCCAACGCCCCCGTATAGCTTCCCAAGTCTGAGAGGTCTCGCTCATTTCCTAGTCGTGTTACTTGTGATATTAGAAATAGTAGAGACTCTGGAAGGCCAAAGACATGTGGGTACATGGTCGAGTCCCACTGGCCCGGGATTTCCAAGTGCAAATCATTTTCTCCCTGGTGCTGCTCCTTCAACTCGCTCATCCGCTGGTCCAATCGACCTTCCCATTGCCGAAGGCGGAACGAGCGAGTGGAAGCAATGGAGCGCACTGTATCAGGGGATGCATAATCGGACTCTATCTCTACGTTAGACATAGGGAGAACGGAAGTGCTCTCCTGGAAGATACGTAGATAGACATAGCAATGGTGCAACAAGCGGACCTTGCGTGATTTCCGAGTTTTAGGCAAGCCACGAAAACGAACCCAGTTTTCGCAGTCTAACAGACATCGGCGTACCCGCTCTGTGCTCCCTTGGTAGGCCTATGTGTATGGTGAGACATGTACTTTGCTCAGCTGCGGCTGGCGTTGCTTACCGAAACCGTGCCCATGCACAGCAAGGCGACGAGGACATCTTTGTACTTGACTTTTTTGACGCTGGATGACGCATCGTGTAATGCTCGCTTGAGGTAATTTTGAGCTTCGATAGCAAAGGTCTCTGCCTGTCTCTGCCAATATTCGCTTGCGCTGCGCGTCGAGGATGATAGACGCTGGGTGAAGGCCGCAGTGGCGAGAATTGCGTAGAAAATGGACATCCGGGTGTTGTTGGCCAGTTCACCCATGGTCAACAACGCCAGAGTCTCCATAGCGGGAGGCACGTAAAGCATACTCCAGGGGCTCTTTTCTAGCTGGATTGGGGTGAACAGCTGAGTTACATTCTTTGTGTATGCAGACAGCAATAATGGGGCATCTGGAGGGGCCAGGTTGGTCACAGATGGAGCATATCGGATCTCCGGCGACGACAATAGCGATGCTTGCAGAGGAACTGATGGTGATGGTCCCATAAGGAAGCCTCCTGAGAGGGATTGCGGGGAAATCCCATCATTTTCCGCAGAAGGTAGGGTTGCGGCGAAGAAGTCTTGAGCATCCAAGTCGGCAGAAACGTCTACATTCACATGGCCAAACAGACACTCCATGAGGGGATCATTGCTAAAGGCGTCGTCCAAGGACATTTCCAGCCCAACATTGACAGGACTGTCTTCCACCCCGGGAAGGGGCTCGTCAACTGGGTCCATGGGGGCTTCGGGAAGGTCCATCTCGACCTGAACTACCCGAAAGGCACCAAAGGGACCCATGCGGGTAGTGAAATTGGTACTGGTCTCCTCCTCCTGGCTCTCGCATTGACCATCAATCTTGGTCAGAATGGTGTGGACGTCATCCAAGTCCAAGCTGTCGGTCAACTGCTCACTCATACGCTGACGCATGTCCTCAGTGAAGAGGGGACGGCGACATCGTGAGCTCTGGTTGTCGCTCGCATCGAACAACAGCCGAATCTCGTACCTCTCACAGACGAGCCCCGCACGCTCACACACGAGGCAGGATGGCCTGGTCTCATCACACTTTGCATGGCGCCGACGACAGGTCTCGCATCCTCCCAAGGAACGGGAGCGCACTGGGGTGTCAGTTGGCTTGCCAGAGCGAGCAGGGGCCTCGGTGGTGGTGGTGGTGGTGACGGCGGCCCCTGATGTCATGGAGATCGATAAGCAGTCGATATGAGAAGCAATAGATAGGGTATGTAGTGAATAAGTGAGGGGGAAGATGTCGAGCGAGGAGAGTTGCCTGGAGGATAACGGGGAAGGTGAGGCCGGAATGGCCTGCCTTTTTGGTGTTGCGGGCAAGCGGGGTTGATGGAGTTGAAGCTAAGATTATCGCAATTATCGCGAGGATCAGCCACTTGCCGATAGTCTCGATAAGGCGTGATAGCATCATCTGTCCAACCAGGCAGGTTATTTTCATGGTCATGGTTTACCTCTCACCATTTATAACAACCCCCATTAAGATCCCGATAACAACAGGTTGGCCCTCATCCCTCCTCCACATCTCCGCCCCTACTCACTCACCATGCAAGACAAAGCCAACATCCTGCTAATCGGCTGTGGTGGCATCGGCACTATTGCTGCACTGAACTTGGAACTTGGAGGCAAAGCCATTGTCACTGCTGTCCTGCGTTCCAATTATGATCATGTCAAAGCTCACGGCTTCTCCATAAAGTCCATCGACCACGGAGAGGTGAAAGGCTTCCGACCGTCAATTTGTATGCAACCACTCAACTCCACACCAGCAGATGTCCGCTGACAGTTGCCTTGACAGTACGGAACACCATCCCAGACGTTGAGAAAGAGAACCTTCCCCCATACCGGTACATCGTCGTCACCACCAAGAACTACTCCGATGTGCCCCCCACCGTAGCAGAGATCATCCGCCCCGCCGTCACCAGGGGTTACACGCGCATCGCGCTCGTCCAGAATGGCCTGAACATAGAAAAGCCCCTTATTGCCGCGTTCCCAGAAAACATCATCCTCTCGGGCGTCAGCTTCTGTGGTTCCCATCAGGTCTCCTTGGGAGAGATCGTCCACGAAGACGATGACGAGCTTTACGTGGGAGCCTTCCGCAACCCCAATTTAACCCTTGACGAAGAGGATGCGGCCGCTAAAGAATATTGTGAAATTTATGGGGCCGGTGGCAAGTGTAATCCTCAGTTCAACCCCAACGTCGGGTTCAGTCGCTGGCGGAAGCTGCTGTACAATGCCTGCTTGAACCCCATCTGTGCCATCACAGATCTAGACACCGGTCGCATCCAGCTGGCAGACGGTGCCATTGAGAATCTGGTCCGACCGGCCATGGAGGAGATCCGCGCAGGTGCGAAGGCATGTGGGCATGACTTACCACCTGAGCTGGTGGACTTTATGATCACAATGGATCCCATTACCATGTACAATCCCCCCAGCATGCAGGTGGATATCCGCAATGGCCGGTTCTGTGAGTATGAGAACATCGTGGGAGAGGCACTGAAGGAAGGAAAAGCCAGGGGGGTCCCCATGCCGACATTAACAGTGTTGTACGGCCTTCTCAAGGCCATCCAGTGGCGGACCAAGGAAAGAAAGGGGCTGGTGCAGATTCCAGAACCGGAGGACCATACAGTTAAGAAGTGATAGATTAATAAATCATAATGACAATAATAATCCCTTTAGCATAGCTGGCTTCTGGCTGGAATGGATAGACAGGGCTTTGCAATGCCACTGTCTATTGCGACAGTAAGAATATGAGGATAATCGTGTCCCAATTCGCTAACAGGCAACTGTGGCTGTAAGTATTTCGATGTGGCTAGAGTCTTGTCGTCTAAAATGACACCCAGTGAATAACCCCAACTAGGAGGGTGAGGAGAGTGCAGGGTCTAGTGGGAGCGGCCGAGCGGGAGAGCCCGCAGATTACGTTAAGAACCAAAGCAGATGAAGGATTCGGGGGCCAAAGGATCCATTCTTCGTCAGACATCAATTTGCCGGACGATGGAGTTGGGTATACGAAGCATGATGGCCAATAGACGGACAAAATGGCCTGCAGAAATGTGGAAATACATTGTTGCGGTTTCCCTCGGCATTAAGCCAAGAGGGGTGAGGCTCGTCAATTGCTATAAGATCATCCATCAGGTATCGGTAATAGCCTGACTTGATCTTATGTCAAGCTGCTGTCTCGTGTTTTGAAGTATCAAGGAAGACCCGCCAGAAGCAGTACCTCAGTGACCATGGCTTCTAATATACCAGTTCCTCGCAAACGGCTTCTGACCACCGAAATAGATGCCATCGCCGAAAATAATCCTGATAGACGATTCTGTGTAATGCCCAGAGGCTCGGAGCTCTCAGATGGTTTACAAGAAATTTCGATTAAGGCTCTCTCTCGTGGCATCAACTTCTTATGCTGGTGGATAGAAGCGCAAACTGGTACAGATGCACCTATTGGGTCAACGGTAGCATACATGGGTGCCAATGATATTCGCTACTTTATTTTCATCGTGGCATGTCATAAGACTGGCTACAAGGTGGGATACTTCCGACTTCGTGGACGTTCCGCTTGTATACTGACCTTTCTTAATCAGCCATTGCTGCTTTCGAGTAAGAACTCTGATGAAGCTCAACTGTACTTGCTGCATGAGACTAAGTGTAACCGGTTCTTTTACACTGCGGAGAGGGAGCGGAAGGTAACAGAGCTTAAGCAACTCCGTCCCGAATTAAATATCGTCAAATTACCCGCATTAGATGCCATCTTGGAGGGAGAAGAGGGTTCACGCTTCTTCCCCTTTACTCAATCTTACGAGGAGGCTGAGGATGAGGTCTTCCTCATTGTGCACAGTTCTGGATCAACAGGTATGGTCTCCCTTCTCAAAATGGCGAATCTAGCTCAAGTAAACTCACTTCTCAGGAATGCCCAAGCCTATTCCCCTGACCCATGGCTATTTCAGTGCCTTGGATGCCATTGTCCATCTCCCTCGTCCGGGCGACCGGAGACTTACTATCTTCTGTGATCTCAGCCCGGATAACCTTGTTCTCAGCGTAGTTCCGTTCTTTCATATGATGGGGGTCGTCGCTTTCACCACGTCCATCTTCCACTCGGTACCTTTCCTTTATGGGCCAGAGAAGCCACTTTCGGTTGACTTCTTGACGGACCTTATCAAATTCGGTCGACCAACTACGGCGCTTCTTCCCCCGTCAATCCTTGACGATGTTTCCTTGTCCGAAGAAGCCCTGCTCACGTTGGGCACAATGGAGAGTGTTTACTTTGGTGGAGCACCACTCTCATCAGAAACAGGTGACAAGGTCCGCAAATACACGAAACTGATCACAGCACTGGGATCCACCGAAACCAATCTTATCCCTTCCATAGTTCCCGAAAAGGACGAAGATTATGGTTATCTCGAGTGGAATCCTAATTACGGCGCTGTTATGGAGCCTGTCGGAGATGATATCTATGAGCTGGTCATTCCTCGCCCGCCCACACGCGATTATCACGGCATCTGTCATACATTTCCCTCGTGCACGGAGTACCATACTAAGGATCTCTTCACACGACATCCATCTAATCCACGACTGTGGAAGCATCACGGTCGTCTAGACGACGTCATCGTTCTAAGTAACGGGTTCAAGTTCAATCCTGTCATACTGGAGACCATGATCGAGGCGCATCCTCTTATTTCCCGGGCATTGGTGGTCGGAAAGGGACAATTCCACACTGCTCTGCTGGTCGAGCCATACTGGGATGCATTTGACTCATACCTTGACCCCAATTCTTTCATTGATGATATCTGGCCTGCGATCGAGGAGGCAAACAAAACTATAGCCGCCCACGGACGTATCATGAAAGACAAGATCGCTCTTTCTGAGAGGGATAAGCCATTCCAAACCACACCAAAGGGCTCGACGCGAAGGGCTGCTGTAGTCAAAGACTACGCCATTGAAATTGATGCCATTTATACCATGAGTGACGAGGGAGCCCTTGCAGTGGACGAGCTTCCAGCAAACCCAGACCTGTCTAATCTTAGTGAATACATTCATGACTTAGTTACTAAGACCCTCCAACGATCTGGCTTTGGTCCCCGGGAAGACCTCTACAAACTTGGTCTCGACTCTTTGCAAACCATCCAGGTCGCTAAGTATCTACGCAGCGCTTTATTTGCCCACTGCGGTGGCCCAAGTGCGGTAGAGTTGACGACCCAAATGGTTTACGCAAATCCGACCGTGGAGAAGTTGGCCCAGCTGCTTCTGCGGGTGCTGAACTGTGATAATGCGACACATGTCTCCCGCCCAGAGAAGCTCAACAGTCTCATTGAAAAATACACAAACAACCTACCAATCCAGGACTTCACCCTGGAGCAGACTGCAAACACCCAGACAGCTCATACAGTGATACTGACAGGATCCACCGGGTCGTTGGGGACTTACCTCCTGCGCACCCTCCTCGAAGACCCGAGCGTCGCGAAAGTATACTGCTTCAACCGAAGCGACGCCCAGTCCAAACAAGAAACGATCTTCCAACAGAAAGGCCTTCATATTACTCCAGCCTCCCTTGAGAAGGTGGAATATCTCACCGTCTCCTTTAGCGATCCACATTTCGGTCTCCCCTTGCCCAAGTACAACGCCCTCCTAACCACCGTAACAACAATAATCCACAACGCCTGGAAAGTCGACTTCAACCACAGCGTCGACTCATTCGAGGACCCGCACATTCGCAGCGTACGGCACTTCATCGACTTTAGTCTCCGGAGTACTCATCGTGCGCATGTCCATTTTATCTCATCAGTGGGCACCGTGGGCGCCTGGGCTTGGGACATGGGATCAACCATCCCTGAAAGCCCACTTGAAGACAGCAAGGCATGTCCGAGTCAAGGATACGGGGAGTCCAAGTACATCTCTGAACGGATATGTCATGAGGCAAGCCGCAGGTCGGGCGTCCCGACTACCGTATATCGCGTGGGACAGATAGCAGGTCCGACCACATTAGAAGGTCTATGGAATCCGCAAGACTGGCTGCCTACTATTATCAAGACATCAAAGGCAATAGGACTAATTCCGGGCACGCTGGGCTCCAGGGCTGTTGATTGGATTGCCGTGGTAATACCCCCTTCCATCCTCGATCTAGAGGATAACTATGTCTAGCTACTAATGCACTATCCTGGAATGTAGGACACCCTCGCCCGCATAATCACCGAAGTCATTCACACTCGCGCCGTTACAGTGTCTTCTGCTTCGCCACACTCAGTATTTCACCTTGTCAACCCATCAAAAACAACCTGGGAAGCACTCGTCCCTACCGTCCAGGACATGTACCCGGACATGGAACCGGTGGGTTTCACAACGTGGGTAAAACACCTCGAAAAATTGAGCATGAAAAACCCATCCGAGCAGGAGATCGCGGAGAAGCCTGCCCTCAAACTACTCGAATTTTACCGTGAGTTCGCGGAAGGTGCTACGCTCTCGGTGCCGCTTGAGGTGGACAAGGCAAAGGAGGCAAGCAAAACTATGGCTGCACTGGGGCCTATTACGGGAGATGATATGACGAATTGGTTGAAGCAGTGGTCGTTCTAAGGTTTTTATTAGCTTGGTGCTCAGTGTAGCGGGCCTATAAACAAATTAACGGTCATCTCGGTGGTGGAGATGAGTTGTAACGGTTGTTTTTAGGGTCAAGTAAGCACTTCAAGTCGTAGCGGAATGGACGTTGAACGGCTGTCTATGCTTGCCTAATTCGAATTCCTCGCGCCTTCCTACTGTCCGTCCTGGTTGAAATTATTACTTCTGACCCGCTGCATAGACTTGTTTCTTGGTCAACTTAACATCTTACCATCTCTACTATCATCAATCCAATCGTTCGGTCTTTTCAGAGAACCAATATCTGCTCACGTTCACTTTATTGTACTATTTGCTTTAAAGCCACCCCTAATCCATTCTTTTTTTTTTTTTTCTAGTTTCTAGGCCACCATGGCTGTCTTGACCTTGGAAGGTGGAGATAATGAGTGTAACAGGGCGATGAGAGGCAACTATTCGCGGTTGGAAGCTTTTCGACTCATACAGGAGTGCCTAGCGCCAGAATATACTGTTACCATCGAGAAAACTGCCCAAGCACTTCATGAACTGCTCCCACCACCAGATGACCCTACTTACTCCGGCGGAGCTGACTTGTTCGGAGACCTTATACTTGAGTTATCTCAGCAGGTGGAGTACGATAATCCTGCTCAAGACCGTTATGTGCAGGTGATTCAAAGACTGCAAGACTCGGACCGCGTGAAAAAATATATACCACAACCTGAAGGTGTCGGTGTGAGTGATATTTACCTAGAAATTAGCCTGAGTCAAGCAGGGAAACTGACACTCTAGTACCAGGGATACGGTCGCTATGAAATTATGCCACAATTGATGACCAATTTAGGGCAATATTCGGCGCAACGTACGTCTGGGTCCCCTTCCTCTCTTTTCATAGAGGCCGTGTTTGTGTACAGCACCTGTGCAACAAAGCCTCCGTCATGCTAGCTTCTAAAATCAGTAATCTTCGAAGACTGACAACTTCTCAGGAATGGACAAAAATGGAAACCAAAATTACTTTGTTAACGTTCGGGCCTTTATAGCGCGCCTTTGCAGAGTGGGAGCTTTGCAAGGTCAGGCTTGGTTAGTCAACGAAATGAAGGCTGCCTTCGAAGATATACTGCCAGAACAGTTCCACGTCGTATCCATCATGGGTGCTGCAGTTATTATCGAGTTTGCTGGGGCTTGGCTGTATGAGGAGGTCGTTCGAGCACCTAAGCTTGACGAAATAATCGACAACCCATTGTGGGCAACTGGTTATTACTACAATGGTCCTCGGTATGGCATCGCGAGGTGGAATCACTGGCAAAGGCTATTTCGGTTGGCGCAACAGACAATGACACTTGATCGGGAGAGCAAACGGCTTATGTTCTATGCCGAGTGGTATATGCATGGAATATCGAGGTCCCTTCAGCCTTACTAGATGACGTTGGCTTTGAGCTATCCTCCGTATGCTTTTTGTCTTCTGGAGCTCGCTTCAACTTAGGTAGATGTGCAGAAATTCTATTTTTAGCTCGGTGGTACTTTTCCTTGCTGTGCTAACAGAATTATCTCCGACTGGTAGTTTGAGGTTTAAGAACGATACAACATCGGACTCGGGCCTTGCGTTTCTGCGAGGGTTGAGAGATTTTCAAGAAGGCTCCATCAATCCTAATAAAGGTTAAAATGCTTAGAGGTCTTACTAAGATGTTACAATGGGTTCTTCTCATTGCAGTCAAAGTGGGCGATCGTAGCCGATTACTACGTGCGTTATGGGTTCAGTGTAGTCGGTGTACCAATGCAGTGTCTGAAGCGAGACTGCCTACTTTAATGATGAACTGAACTTGGCGAGGGAGTTGAAGAGGATGAATGAGCTCGTTCTAGTAAGACCCAACACAGAACACGCGGGGTGTGAAAACAAATTGTCATAGTGCGCATGGACAGGAAGGGCGCATAGCACAGGAAGGAGAAGCGGGAAGGGGCAAAAAGAAAAAGACAAAAAAGAAACAGCTGGAGCTGCGGGGAATCGAACCCCGGACCTCTCCCATGCTAAGGGAATATTATACCACTAAACCACAGCCCCTTTGCTGTTGAAGACCTGCTTGTTATTTTGTATTATGAGCAGAGACAAAGGCTATCAGAGTTGTTGGGGCCATAACCATCCTCTATATGATTACAAATTGCGCCAGTTATAATAACTACCTACTAAGTCGTCTACGGTGTAAGCAGGGTGGATTTGAGGGATGGAGACTCGGAGTTTACGAATAATGCCGGTTTATCTCCTGGTGATGTTTTCGATGGATTTTCTTATTTCTAAGCAGCAGCAGGATGGCAGTGATTGAATGGCCCACATTATAGCTTTGACCCAGGTAAATTTGGCAAAGACGGAGCTCCCTCGTTTACGATCAAGCAATCCCAGGAATATAAAGCCTTGTAGAATCCCCTGTAAACCCAGACAGATATTCATCGCATCTCTCTTAACATTCAGCTATCAATCAGACCAATTTACCACATCTTCAAGTATTCACCATGCCCATCTTCGACGCAACAGCCACCAGCGAACAGGTCATCGAAGCCTTCAAGTCCAACATCAAGGGCAAGACCTTCGTCATAACCGGTGCCGGCAAGCCCAGCATCGGCAGCCAGATAGCCACATCCCTAGCCAAAGCCGCGCCAGCACACATCATCATTGCCTCACGCACCCTCAGCAAAGTCCATCCCGTGCTCGATGAGATCCACGCCATCGACAGCACCATCAAGACCACAGCAGTACAGGTGGACCTAACAGACCATGAATCCGTCCGTCGCGCCGCAGACGAGATCCTCGCCGCGGCACCCAAGATCGATGTCCTGATCAACAGCGCCGGGGTGATGGCAATCAAGGAATACACCCTCGACAAGCAGGGAATAGAGCTACAGCTCTCGGCCAACCACGTCGGCCACTTCTTACTTACCAACTTGCTCGTGACAGCCCTCGAGGCTGCTGGCTCCGCTCGTGTCGTCAATCTGACCAGCTCCGGGTACCTTATCTCGCCGTTCCGCTTCGAAGACTGGAACTATTCCAACGGGAAAGAATACGACCCCTGGACCGGGTACGGGCAAGCTAAAACAGCCAACATCCTATTCACATATGGCTTGACCCAGCGACTACGACATAAGGGAATTGCCGCCATCGCCGTCCATCCAGGCTATAACGGAGACACTAGGCTGGGAAGTCACCTCACTTGGGACGATTTTACCGGGATCTCTGCAATCGCGGTACGGAATACCGGCAAGGAGTTTGTTTTTGAGGAGCCGCGGTTCAAGACGTATACTCAGATCGCGGCGACGCCGCTGATTGCGGCGCTGGATCCGGGGTTGCAGGCTCTGGCGCCGGTGTTCATGCAGAATAGTGTGGTTGGTGAGGCTGCGGAACATGCGAGGGATCCGGGGAGTGTGGATGCTTTGTGGAGGTTGAGTGAGGAGCTTGTTGGGGAAGAGTTTCGGTATTAGTTTTTATTATTGGTAGAGGAGAGGGGTTCAATTGGCGTTCGTGCACCCTAGAGCTTCCAAGGGAGTGGATGGGAACTATCGACCTCCGTCTCTTGATTAGAAGCATTTGGGCTGTGTATTTATCTACCTTCCGTTATAACACTGTGGCACGTCACTGTATTCTTGAAGTCAGACGTAGATTTAGTTTTTTCAATGATGCACAATGTTTTCACATTCCTCCGCTTATGCAAATTTCCTAACCATCATTATATCCCTTACTGTGTCATGCTGAAGGTCAAGATATATGTAGTCTAGGATCAAGCTCCAGACAGGAGTTTCTGCACGTTCCCGAAATAGACCATATCCCGAAGCTCCTCGTTCATATGGAACGCATCTAGATTCTCCCGGTAACCAGCTACTTTGATTGGGGGAGCGTTGGGATAATCGGACCCTAGTACTCTTTTTAGCATCTGGTGTTAAATGCCAGCCACGGAAATACTCACCATACATAATATGGTCATGCGGTATTAAGTCCAGCAAGAGATTCAGGACTGCTGGCGCACTCGAAAGAGCAAGGTCGTAATAAAACCCACGCAATGCCTCCATAAACTCAAAGTAGGTCTTTCCATAGGGGCCCTTTTGAGCCATAGTATCCCTAGAAGTTACAGCCAGACGCGAGATCAGATACGGCAACGTCCCACCCGCATGCGATAGGATCTTGGGACAGTTTGGGAACTGCCGCGTGACGTTGTTAACAATCATATCCACAGCAGTCCGTGTAGTCTCCTGAGGGAAGTCGAGCATGGGAGGTGGCATAATCGGATCAATCCAATCAGAGTCCTCAGGCATAGTAGGATGGATATGAACCACGGTTTTGCGATCATCCAGTTGCTTCCAAATGGGAGTGAACTGAGAATGGCCTAGATAGTTGTTTCCATCGCCGTAGCGGGTGAACACGGTGACCCCGTCGGCTTTGAGGGTGTCGAGGGAGTACTCGATTTCAGCCAATGTACCAGGTACATCCAGGAGAGAAGGCAGCGCGGCGAAGAATCCGAACCGTTCGGGGTACTGGTCGCGCAGATTGGCGGCATATTCATTGACCCTTCGGGCTAGCGACCGAGCTGTGTCGTTGTTGCCAGTAATGACTGCACCTGGGGTGGTTAACGAAAGGATGGCTTTTCGGACACCATTATCCTGCATGTCCTGGAGAGAGTCCTCGACGGTCCATGCGGGGACTGGCAAGCCTGTTGGGTCGCCGCCTGCATCTTCAACAGCTAGATGTGCGTTACACTAATTAGTGCGGGGTCTTCATTCAGTGCAGGTATGCCCACGTACCCTGACGAAAGAAATCGGGGACGAAGTGATGGTGGATATCAATCTTCTGCGGTAGCTGCTGGGCCAGGACTGCACTGCCATTGTCCATGGTGGTCGGATATCCCGGACTTATGCCACCGGTAGACATACCCAGGAAGCTTGCAATGCCGGTGGGTAGGTAGGAGAATAGATGCATTATGATCACGGCTAAGAGTCATCGATTCTCAGTTGCTGACCCAGGTGACTTCGTGACTTTGGTGCAGCTTGGGCTGTTGTTTGTTGCGCAGCTGTACCCGATCCCTTGCATAACTGCCAATTACGGATCCCGCGGACTTTTATCCCTCTGTCTGCTAATTGAGCTGGCATGACAGGTGACATTTTTTGGATTTTTCTGTGTCATAACTACACTGGTCGCAGTTTCTTGTCGTTGAGTTTTGATGATTCCGTGGTGCTAGTAAATAGTACCAGCAAAAAAGGAAACCCCTGTAAGTTACGGGAGGAATATATATAATCACTACCAGCAGAGTCGATGTAAAAGTAATTATGGAATGACAACGTTAAAACCAAGCTATTGCCATTAACTAATCTCGGAGATACAAAAAGCATGCTAGAGTCTATCTAATTGCAAAGATAGTGGCCTTTTACTGGCAGTACAGCTCGTGGTGGGCTATGATGGCCATTCACTAGCAATGATAAATATGATGGATGAGCTGCGAGTACTTGAAGAGATAGTGCTGTCTCATAGAGCAAAAGTTACGGGCGTTCTTCAACAAAAAGGGGCTGTGGTTTAGTGGTATAATATTCCCTTAGCATGGGAGAGGTCCGGGGTTCGATTCCCCGCAGCTCCATTTTTTTTGTTTTTCTTTTTGTCCTTATCGATTCGCTTAGCTTATGCCTATTTATTGTCAGACGACTATTCCTAGTTTGTCCACGTTGCAATGCCATTTTCCGCCCGGGCGACACATTTCTACATTGTACAGAGCACCCCTCCCCAAATGCTGTACCTCGCTGTCGATAGATCCGAAAACTTCTTCACTGCCACCACACTGCCAATGGTCTGGTCAGAGCATTCACGAACCGATATCCCTTGTCAACCGCTTGAGACCTTGAAGATGACCAAAGGCCAGTGATGGCCTACACATGCACAAAAACAACGGTGTCAGCCTCTGCACAGGATTCATCAGCGACCAGTGTATGTAGAGGGTGCAAATAGCCTCGTCTTATTTCAACATCGACCAGGGAACGATGGCACATTGGGATCATCGGGTAGTTTCTCTGAAAGGAAGAGTAATTGTTCATTTATTCTTCAGCCGGAGTGAGAAGTTCATACGGCCACAAAACAACACCGACATTAAATTTTGGCGAACTTCAAAACCAAGGTAAACTACTACATCCAACTGCCAGAACTCCCGAGTTGAGCCATCACGATTCCGACCATCCCATTCAAGCCACAGGGGCGTAGATGCATCGCATGATCAAAGCACAATGTAACCCTGTCCTCTTGTTGCTCGAAGCACAACATAGCTAACGAACACTTGCCTCAAAACCACTGCCCACGATCTAACCTGAGCCTCGTGGCCTAAGACCACACATGGCAGCAATGAATAGAACCCCCGCCGAAATTCACTTGCTCATGACCAGCCGGCCTATCTGCGTAACGTAAACACAGTGACTGACAGGGATAGCCTTTGCGGCGGGATAAAAACAGAACAACAACCCGGGGTGGCTGAGACACCAATTAACTCAAAGATCAGATCTCTCAAAACCTCGGACCCCCCTGCTGAGGATCAGTGCTGTTTTGACCATCATCTGTGCACGCCGAGTGAACGCAGTTCTAAGATGAAACTTCAACGAGAGCCCGGCAGAACCGCATACCTCATATGCCTTCTGCTCGCTCTTCAATGTACATGCTTTGTACGAGCAGAGAGCTTTACCTATCCGACAGCAAAGGAATATCAGTTCATCGTGGGAGACCTGGTCAATGTATCCTGGGACGTGGTGACATCGCGTGTTTCTCTTTATGAAGTGTGCAACACCAAGGTTCCCTTGCTATGTCGGTACACCTACAACTGCCACCACTAAACCTGGCTGATAGAATCACAGTAAACGTCACAAACCCCTACAGCTATGTCTGGAATGCAACCCGCGACAAATATAGAGAGTCTGGCTGCGCGTTCGAGCTCGATTCACTGGACATGTTCGGTATTCTTAACCCACCAGTACTCACAAGTGTCAAGATTGGCGTGAGCAAGCGTCAGAAAGATGATCCTCCACCTGAGTTTTATAACTTGTACAACCCGACCAGCAGCACATCTAGTAGTACGTCCAGCACCACTTCAATGAAATCTACCTCGAGTACCACTTTAGCAACATCCACCTCTACATCTCCACATGGTACAAGCACCGCGGCGGCCGAAACAACAGCAGCATCAGCATCCTCCATTCCAGCTACCACCGATGACGGCAATGGTCTTACTGTTGCACAAAAGGTTGGGATCGGTCTTGGGGTTCCGCTAGGAGTGCTGGCAATATCCATCGTTGGGGCTTTAGGGTTTTTGTATCGACGTCGATCTCAAAGGCCGAGTGGTTTGGACGAGCCACCCAATTCGGATCAACCCGCACCCTCTGGGATGCTTGAAGCGGCCAAGGCTCCATGGGATCCTCGCATCTCCAGGGCGGAAACGGTAATCGCAGAATTGCCTTCACCGTCTTTTGAAATGGAAGGAATATCAGAGGAGGTGAACCATCGACCAATAAGCGAAGTAATGGGGACTCCTCGGAGTGAGCTTAGTGCGTGAGTTGAGTTTGCGTGAGATGTACATATGTGCTATGATGATGACTATCTGATAAGCTATGCGGCTGCATATGGTCCATGTCTAATAAGTAATGCTTGCCATTTGGTCAGTTAATTGATATCAACCTCTGATACGGACCTCAAGTCGCAGTAAAACATCAAGTGAGTACTACAGTACTCCAGAAAAGGACATCACTCTCAAGTAAGTTCACCAAATAATCCGCCGAACTTTCCTGCCAAAGAACATTACAGGGATAACATCCCCACGCAAACCATCCAACCCACATACCAATAACCCCCCATCAATCACTTCAATCTATAATCCTCCTTCACCAAATCCGCCGCCCTCTCAGCAACAGCATACACCACCGCCGCCAACGACGGACTCACCATCATCGGCACAACACTCGCATCCACAACCCTCAACCCCTTAACCCTCTTGACCCTCAACCTCTCATCCACCACCATCCCCAACGCACAAGTCCCAAGCAAATGCTGAAACGGAACCGCACTCTCCCTGACAAACTCCTTCACCTGCTCCCCAACACCAACATCCACACCCGGATCCGGCCTCACCCTCCTCGCAACCTTACCCCTAACCAACTCCGACCGAAACACCCTATCCGCAAACCCCACCCCCGCAGCAAGCACATCCACATCAGCTGGATGAGCCAACAGCCCGGGACTAATATCCGGAGCTTGCATCGGATCATCCGACACCACGTGCACCCGCCCGCGGGAAACAGGATGCATCTGGCTCATCGAGATAGAATAACAATCATTAAACCCAGACGGCGGACCGGACATGACTGCCCCAAGATTATCGACCGCGCGCGCGGTATCGAAGTTCTCGGGCGCGCACATGTACTGAATACAGGGACAGGTAGGATCTTGAATACGTGCTGCGATGATCTTCCGTTGTTTGTTCTGAAGAACGGTGTCCTGTTTCGTTGACGCATTTTTGGGGTCCAGGAAACAGGCGACTGTTTTCTCGAGGTCCTGTTGCTCAACTTGTGTCGCGTAGGGCGTGTAGCCTGTTATACTGAGTGATCCGGACAACGCGCCAGTGTGTTTCTCCTCGTAGAGTTTCTGGTGTTCCGCGAAGATAGCATGATCCCGGAGTAGCGAGTCGACGGACGTATACCCCTGTGCGAGTTCATATACTACCGAACACAGCGCTTGATCTTGGAGATTATTCCCCACGTCCATGTTCGGAACAATGCACGGGATGCTGATTCGGCCGAGGACGTTCGGGTCGCCTATCCCGGATAGTTCTAGGAGCTGAGGGCTCTGCACGGCGCCGGCGCTGAGGATGACTTCCTTCCGTGGATGGACGGTGTACGACGTCCCGTGGTGGAGGAATTCCACTCCTGTTGCCTGGCGCTCGCTGTGCTCGTTCGTCCCAAGGGTGATTTTGCATACAAGCGCGTCTGTCAAGACACGTAGATTCGAACGGTTGGTATTCGGGGCTAGGTATCCGCTTGCGGCGTAGCTGCGCACTGGTCTGTCGGTGCGATCGATGGTGAACAGCGTGCGGTAGAACCCCAGGTGGTTTCCAGCATACGGATTCTCTGGTCGCGGCAATCCAGAGACAGTATCAAGAGCAGGTATGAGATCCTTCTCGAACGGCGCATGCCAGGTGCCAAATGAATGGTGGATCGGTCCCTCAGTCCCATGTAGACCAGGATCCAGCGGACAGATACTCGTATCCCGGGACGTGATATTCGGCTGATCCACCTCCAACTTCTCATGCTTCTTGAAATACGGCAGTAAATCAGACCACTCCCACCTCTTCACTCCTGTGGTCTTGCCCCAGTCGTTTATTTCTTCTTCTGTTGGTCGCCCCGACATCATGAAGTTTAAGCCGCTGGAGCCGCCTAGCATTTTGCCGCGGTGGGTGGCGTAGGTTTTGTTGTTCACGCCGCTCTGTGTTTTGTTTCAAGTGAGCATTAATCCTGTACTGGTCTGTGGTAGTGGTGTAGACGCACCTGTGGAGAAGTCTGGAAACACCAGTCATATTCTGGATCTTTCAGGGTCATGGCCATCCCGGTAGGTGTGTCCACCTTTGGATCACCTAGTCGTGAGACCCCGGCTTCGACGACTCCGACGCGAACATTGGGGTCTTCTGATAGACGGGCAGCGAGGACAAGCCCTGCGGTGCCTCCGCCGACGATTATGAAGTCGAAGTCGTCGTTGATAAAGTCTGTTACTGGGGTTGGGTCCATTGTGATGCGAGTGATATGGGTGGATTATATGAGAGTTGGGTACAACCTGACATGAAGGATAGCTTCATGTCATCTGTACAGGCATGGCAATTGCAGAGGACTGCAGAGAGCAAGCTTCATATACCCCGAGACTGACCTGGGTCATGACTTCAGCGGCGCTGGTGTAGAGTGTAAATAGTTACTAACCCCTCCATGCGACCGGACTATAGACTCTACATAAGATAAGAAAGACATACTCAGGGCTCTACTGTGACAGTGGAATGTGTTCTAGCCAGACTACAGCCATTGCTGCGAAAGAGCGATCTGTCAGTGTATCCGATGATGTTATGTCAGAGTTCTATAGAGAAATTTAAATAGCCGAAGAAAGTGGGTGGATCGCCGCTGAGTTAGGAATATGTCCAATAATTACAAAATCCTTCTAGGCTCATCCTAGAGCATGGAGGATTGTTGTTCAAGTGCAGATGCCAAAAAAAAAGGGTTGTTTTCATCAACTCCTGGAGAATGAAAAGTGGGACTGCTGCGGGTGATAAATAAAAAACAAAAAAGAACAGCTGGAGCTGCGGGGAATCGAACCCCGGACCTCTCCCATGCTAAGGGAATATTATACCACTAAACCACAGCCCCTTTGCTGTTGAAGACCTGCTTGTTATTATGCATTATCAGATAGATTTGACCGCGCGGCGTAGCACATGCTGCTCACAGACTTTTAGTCACATGGGAAATACCTCCTTCGGTACTCCATAGTTCTCGGGAAATTGTCGGAGACGGACATTCAGCCTAATATCGTTACTGCAGTCCCTAGTGACGATAATATTGAAGCACGGCCAGGGTGTGCATCCTACCATGCGAATATGTATTTACTTCCGCCCGAAGCAGGGCTTTTGTTGGGTAGCATCGGAGCCCAGTCATTGCAGCAAATAGTACTAAATGGTATTTCTAGAAAGGGAATAAATGCTATGTAACTTTTAATGTACGCGGCTTTAGTGCCCAATTAAGCAACAAAATCCCGAACAGAGAATTAAAATCAATACCGAAAGCACACTCATCCGTAACCCTTGTGCTTGCCACACTCTTCCCCCTGTTGCCTTTCTGATCTGTCCAGCTCTCATCCTTACGAGATCTCAATAACAGGACCTGTGTAGACATGACGAGCCCTCAAAACATAATAGATAATAGCCAGAATAACGACACCCATAGTACCCACCACACTGTAATTCATATTCGTCACCGTCACTGGCAATTCAGTAGGCCAGTAACTGAAGAAGATGACAATCACGATGTAAATCACCGCATAAGTGTTGATCAAGATACCCCAGACGCCCGGGACACGGAACGGACCCCACATGAGCTTAGCTCCAGGGACATTGACCACAGTGTCGTCACTGGCATTGTAGTTGCTGATGGCGCCGCTGCACCGCCGCCAGAGAAGAAGAACCGCCACGATCAGATAGGAGGAGTACAAACCCGAGACCGCCATGGAGACGACGTCGTTGAGGGCGACGGCGGACCCGATGTTGATCAGACCGAGCAGGCAGCAGATGGTCATGGTGAGGAGGATGGAGTAAGTGGGGAGGAAAGTGCGGTTAGAGACCTGTGTTGATGTTAGCAATTATCTTCATGTGTACGATGCAAGGCACATGGAAACATACGTGGCTCCAGACTCGCCAGCCAGGGACACCACGGTCGCGAGCGAACGACCAGAACTGGCGAGAGGTGGCAGTCAACATGGCAAGGGCGGCGCAGATACCGACAATAACGAGGATGGAGGACAACCCCAATGCACCTGCGACCGAGCCGGTTGCTTGCTGGAAGATTTCCATGAAGGGGTAACCCGTAGGAGACTCAAGGGCCGCATCAACACTGCCCATGCAGAAGAGAGTGGCGATCAGCATGGTGAATCCCAAGGTGCCGTTGATGGCAACACTGAGGAGAATGGCACGGGGAATGACGACCGTGGCATGGTTTACTTCTTCGGCCATCTGTAGAAGTCAGATGTTGACCATTGTGCAGTACATGGCGGACAACTTACATGCACGGCAGCATCACCACCTGCAAAGGCAAACACACAACCGGTCATACCGACGAAAAAGGATATACCATCGGTGTAGAGATTTCCACCATTTGTAAAGTCCTTGAAGACCGACTCGGTCGATTTGTGGTCGGACATATATGTCATGGGGATGAGCACACCAAAGTATCCCAAAATGTGAATCATGAGGATGAAGGTTTCCAGGCGAGGAAGAAACTTTCCTCCGATAATGTTTACAAGAAGAGCTACGACCACAACCGCCCACATCAGAAGGGTACCCTGGTAGGGCTGCGAGTTGAAGCTGTTCCGACCCAAGATAATGGCACCCAGAATCTCAGTTCCAGCCATGTAAGACGACGATGCAAAGGCGGCCTGCCATCCGATCACGGTCAACCATCCTGCAGTGATGGTCAGTAAAATACACGGTCGCTGTAATAACATTGTGGAAGAGCGCACCTGTGATGTAACTGAGAAATTTCATATGCTTGTAAGGTGCAAGCATGGCACACCAGTGATATTGGCCCCCGGAAGTCGGCGCCCTTGCCAGGTTAGTATACCACCAGGGAATGGGTATCCTGACTTTGACTTACATGGACGCCATTTCGGACAGCAGCACGAAACAGCAGGCTGTTCCCGTCCATGCAAAGATGAAAGAGTATACTGCACCGGCAGATCCACCACTGTATGTTCAGTCAGCTGCGTTCATGGTCCGATCATAGGCTGAACGTGGGATAAACGACTTTTCGAGGGGAATAGTAAACGTCCTGATCTCTGTTAGTTGCAATGTTCCGCACTCTCACAGCCATAGATGGCCTTACGATAGAATACCCTCCCAGGTGCCGAGAATGGTGCAACTGAGACCGATAATTGAGAGAATACCAAAGTTCCGCTGCAAGAGCACAAGACAAGCATTAGTTTCTCCAAATCCACAGCATAGTATCAAAAGGCTGTGACATACCTTCAGGACAGCCTTCTTGCCCAATCGTGCAAGAGCCAAATCATCACGCGCTCCCGAGTCGGACCCGGTTACCTCTCGGTTGGCCGAGTTGGCTCGGTTCTTCAATTCGTAGGACGCCATGGTAAAAACTCAATTGCAGAGACCACGACCGGCGTGAGGGCGAAGAGTTGCAGACGCAGCGCGGTGTCCAGGGAGCGACCGATTAATATAACAGACAACTGGCCACCTAGTCCACTGCAACGTCAAGAAGCGAGATGCAGCAGAAATTAAGGCCGTTAGTCGAGATGCAGCATTCTAACGCCACTACCGTGCCTAGTGTCGTTGCTTAGCATGCACCGGGGCGTCCATACATAACCTAACATAGTACACGTACGGAGGGCGCCGGGCTCACCAGCCGGAGTAGGAAGGTTATATGAATCCAGGGGTAACAAACGACGACCCTGAACAATGACAGAAGCTGAACGCAGCACGCAGTAAGCTTTCTTGGAGGCGGGTCAGGTCAGGCCCGATGGGGGAGATGTAACCACCGATAGGACCTTGTGGGTACTAGGGTCAGTGTGTGGCAAGTGGAGGCCATCGGGACCACCCCCGGTCTAACAATATCTAGACTACTTTGTATCTAATGGGGGTTGCTAATCTAGCGTTAGAAGCTAGACTAGAGAACGGGTGGATGGCAGGCCCCAGTCCCCGCCCGGCGCAGACACCTTGCATGCAACGGACTTGTTAACTTGTTAGATAATGAGCCAGAATCAATCGTGACTGGCAAATTGTAATTGTGACTGGTGGGCCCGACTCGGACTCAGCTATCAATTCTTCCGGCGGGACTCGCCTCTGCGACCGCATGATATTCTAGTTTGATCGAGTTAGGCCAGCCAGCATTCCAATTCCCCTCCCTTCCGTGAATTGCTTGGGGCTTTCTCCCCCAAAGTCCTATGCTTATGGACATGGATGCCAGGTTGGCGATCGGAAAATAGAAACAGCCCAACACATCAAAGAAGATCCCCGTGAGCACTTTCACTGCAAAGTTCATTCTGTCTGGCCGCGTGTGTTGGATCGATCCAAGGATCTAGTGCTGATGTGGTACCGCGAATCGCTTGAGCGGGAGACAAAGACAAAGAAGGCAGGTCGGATAAGAGAAATTAGGCTCACCTGTTCGATCTAGAACAGTGGGAGACGGGACCGTGGTCGGAGCGAAGACTAATAGCAGACATTAATATCGAAAATAATGCTTGGAAGGGAGACAATTAATCCGTCGGTCGAAGGCCGGGCCAAGATACGAATGAAAACTGGCCAGCCCAGAGTAAATTAAACCCGACCAGGGTTGTCCCCCGCCGTCGTCTCACCGTCGGCTTCCATGCAATCAACCACCATCCTGGTCCGACTTTCCCTGCGCGTAGCCAAAGTCTATTGGCCTTTCTCCAATTGATGTCGGCCGCTCGGTTGACAAATGAACACACCAGGATCCGGATCCTAGCTGGCCATGCGATTTCCCATCCTCCCTCAGGAGGGAGGGGGCGTTTTCCAAGAACCCTCTCTCTGCCCACACCAGAATGACTGTCCGGGCTTCTCCCCTTCCCTGGTGCTTCCGGGTGAAAATAATCTACCTCAGTCACAGGCCCTGCATCGATCGATTTCTCGGCACCGGTACTCCGTATTATTATTTACTCCAGATTGTGCCCGGTCTCGCAGCCCTGGCCCAGCGCCATCACCCGACTCTTATTATCTCCATCAGTTCCAGATCGCTGCGTGACATGATTCCCGCCGAGAATCAGCGTCAGCACTCTGATTGCCCTCCATGGGACGGTTCACTGGAGACACCAAAGATCCGGCCGTCAATGTATCGACATGGTTCCTGCTCGTGACGGCTTCGTTGAGCGTCATCTTCCGGCTGGGGACCAAGTACGGTTCGTTCCGCACGCTCACAAACGATGACTATCTTATAGTTGTATCGCTGGTATGTCGATCTGCCGCCTAGACCCTCACAATGGCTCCAGCAGACTAACTACTTGCTCTGGATGGGGCGCGACAGATCTTCTGTATCGGCCAATCCATCGCTGTATCGATGGCCGTCGCAAACGGATATGGATACCACTACTCCACGCTTACCCCGGAGCGCTTCGACAACATGATGAAGGTATGAACTACACCTGCACCAGTATGCAATGTGCCTTTCTGCGGTCGCCTTCATCCTCCGGGATCCTCACTGAGAACAATCGGTATCATTTCAGTCGCAATACGCCGCCGCTCTCCTCTACATCCCGAGTCTATATTTCTCCAAAATCTCCCTTTCATGCTTCATCCGCAACCTGACGCCGACGGCCAAAGACCACCGTGTCGCCAACTTGGTGCAAATATCGGTGACTGTGATGGCCGTGATATGTCTACTGGGAACCTCCTTTCAATGCAGCGTACCGCAGACTTGGAATTACTACACGGGAAAATGCATGAATCTGGTACAATCTCACTACACTACGCTACCCCGACGATATACGCGACAAGGTTAACCAGCCCAACAGATAGCATGGCACTACTTTACGGGAATCATGAACATTGTGACCGACACCATGATCACCTCACAAGCGCTTTACCTAATCGCGCGCATTCAAACCTCCTGGAAACGCAAGTTCGTGTTCGCTAGTATTTTTCTATCTCGAGTCTTGTCAGTCTAGTTCTCCTATTATCCGACCGGACTACCAACTAACCAAACCACTTCTCCGAACAGAGTAATCCTAGTCAGCATCGTGGAACTCATCCTAGTCTCTCAGAACGACGCAACACACGACCCTTCCTTCTCCACCTGGGGCGTAACCATCAGCGTGGAAACGATTCAATGCCTCAGCATCGTGACAGCCTGCTGGGCGCAGCTTAAACCCTTCTTGAACATGCTCAAATCGAACGGCCTCCGGATCCAAGGCGTGGACTACCGATCGACAAATAACCGATCGAAATGGTCGACGACACGGTCGGCCAATCCCACGGAGAGCAAATTCACACGCAGCGGCGAGCACGAGTTGATGGGCATGGGGGCTGGACAGGGGAATATCACGACTGTGTCGGCAGCGAGATTGTCGGATGAGGATAGTCAGTCCAGCCAGGCGGGAATTATTCGGGAGGTGAGGACGTGGGTGGTTAGTGAGGAGGTGGAGTCATGATTATACCCTTCTTTTGTCTTTTTCCTTGTTCTTTTGCTTTTGACCACGTTCGATATATATTCCCCTTTGTTTTGATGGTGAATCAGAGAGCTGCAATAATACTGGATTGAATATGTGGATTTGGCTTGGACTTCATGTACATTATTACCCCAAGTCTTTTACTTTGTAACTAGCTCGCGTGATGACTTAATGACTCCCCGTACAAGATACACTCTTATTTTGAAGCTAAATGCCATGCAGTACAAGAAAGACAAGCAACAGTAGCAGCAACAAGCAGCAAGCAACAAGCAGCAAGCAACAAGCAGCAAGCAACAAGCAGCAAGCAACAAGCAGCAAGCAACAAGCAGCAAGCAACAAGCAGCAAGCAACAAGCAGCAAGCAACAAGCAGCAAGCAACAAGCAGCAAGCAACAAGCAGCAAGCAACAAGCAGCAAGCAACAAGCAGCAAGCAACAAGCAGCAAGCAACAAGCAGCAAGCAACAAGCAGCAAGCAACAAGCAGCAAGCAACAAGCAGCAAGCAACAAGCAGCAAGCAACAAGCAGCAAGCAACAAGCAGCAAGCAACAAGCAGCAAGCAACAAGCAGCAAGCAACAAGCAACAGCACAAGCACGAGCAGTGTCCCCATAAGCACGGAAGAACCTAAGCCAAGCAAGCAGCGGCGACACCGGAACTCCCACCATTAACGGAATAGGGGCTCGCTCGCAATCTAATCTAACCACCACACTAAGTCACCAAGTACAACATAACCTAAACTAGACTATCTAGCATCAAGACGGAATAGACCATTCTAAACTAAGTAAGTAAGCAACTAGACTCCAATGGCCTCGACTCGGGTAAAACCCAAGAACATTGGAATTGTTTCATTCGCGATCCCTCCACTAACTAAACCACCCTAACTCACTCTACAATAAACTAACTAACGCTCTAGTCTCCGAAACTGACGTGGCTTGCATGTGGCCCGTCCTTCTAGACTTGACATTTCCACCCAATAATATTCTCGATAAAGTACTTAGTAAACCTCTCCACTTCCCGAGACATAAGGTGTAGGGATGGTGAGATGTAATTTCAATTTCATGAATTTCAATGATTTTCGGGAGAAATTTCATGTAAGGGTTTTTGGGGATTGTAAGGGTAAAATCACACTAAATTTGTATAGGTTTAGCGCCATAATTTAGCCAAAATCGTAGGTAAGCAGGTAGATAAGCAGGTAGATAAGCAGGTAGATAAGCAGGTATATTAACCAGTTGGCCAAGCGACATGGTAGAAATTACTAAGTATATACGCAGGCAGGTAAGGCAGGCAGGGCCTAATTCATTCAAAAACACCTTTAAATTAAACAGATGCTTGTTTCCTCTTTAGGATTAGTTCAAATAAACTAGTCTTGAGCAAAATCATTGAAATTTATATATTCTTATATATGTAGCAGTGTTTTCGGTGTTCAGAAGATCAAAATATATATATTTGCAGTGCAGAATAATAAGAAATCTCTAGTTTTCCTAGACTACCAGGGGATCAGGATCCTGATAATCTAATTGGTTAAACTAGTTAGAGCTAGTAATATGATTGGTCAGTTATGGTATCCACTAAAATCACGTGATAAATTGAAATTGTAAGGGTTCAACCGAGTGAAATTACAGAATTACTGTAATGGCTTCCCAAAAATGAAATTACACCATCCCTAATAAGGTGATCGTAGCACTGAAAGGTAAATTTCCCCGGGTACTAGTTGGAGGCGAGCACTTGGCTACTCCAGGGTAGAGAAAGGAGTAGCAGCCAAACCGATGATATTTAACAAATTTCACCAAGTCTATGATTGGTCTGCTGTTCCTTCCTTTTCCGATAGTACGTAGTAAAAGCACCAGCCATTCCCGCTCCCGTGCTCTGTGCCCTGTACTTCCGGGATATCGGATCTGGCGGTTAAGGCCGGGTAACTAATCCCATTTGATAATCCAGATCAACGCTGTGGCTACGACTTTTCTTCTTTCTCATTACTATTGCGATCGGCTTATATGTACTGATTATGTACGAGAAAGCAGCGCACCGTAGGTAGCTTTTACTGCCCTAACCGACATAGCCTAGTAACGAAGAGTGAATTTGAGAGGTTAATCTGCATTTGAACATTGGTATCTACTTTGGATCTATCATAAGCACAATAGGAAGAAACAATTCAGATATTTCGGTCCCTATAGCATACCATATCTCCTCACGATACTAGACTACCCAAAGTATCTAACAAAAAGCTGAAAAACATCATCATGCACAGTAGGATGACACAAAGCGAACACAGACAAAACCATAACGACTGTGACACCTGCTTCCAGGAATAGAACCTCGCCAAGTAATTTGTAAAAGTGTACCCGAGATGACCACGAAAACCCTTGCCAGGCGCCTCTGATAGTCATCGACTCACCCCGTTGTGCAGAGGCAGTGACTCGAATAAAGATTGCATATGTCGGAACAACCATTCCAAAGTAAAGAACCATGATAGTTCCTAGAAGTCTGATAAACTGCACCGTTTCTGAGACCTCCAACCGCTCATCTAAAGCACCAGCCAACTGAATCAAGTAGGTAGGCAGGTAGAAGCATATACTCGAGGCAGTACTATACAGTAAGATTGACGGGAATGCCTTCGACCACATTGACCACGTTAAAATGCGACGTGAGTAAGAAAGGGTTCCCGAGTGTCGATTTAGATTTGTGAGCACATTGGCTACTCTCAGGTATGAAAGTAGCAATTCGACTGTTAAGTTGAGCAAAGCGCACTTCAGTGGACTGAATTCCTTCATAGGGAACATAGAAATCACATAGATCTTGGCCAGCCGATGGAAGACAAAGATGGAAAGGCCTCTGAAATGCTGGCGCGAGAGTGATGGTTTCAATCTAGGATTGGGTGTTTGAGTCGCCATCAGTGTTGCGAAGACATACGCGTGGGTATACACAGCCTGTCGTTCATTAGTTTGACTTCACATCTAGTTCGCATGCGTTGATGATAGCTTACTAGAAGAAGCCCGAGCAAAGCCGCAGCTAGGAGGAGCACTACTGGTATTTGTTGGCTTGGGCTGTCTCCAGGGAGCTCCCACTTAGCAAGGTTTAACGACATGTTTAAGGGAAAAATTCGTGTATGGAAGGAAGCATTGCCAGAGAATCGTAGCACTGAAGTAATAAATGCGAGCTTCAGGGAAACCGGGTAGTGCAAAATGGGTCGGAGGCTCAGCTAGAGGAGTTAAGACCTATTCTCAAGATAGGAGGACAAGACTTCATTCGCTATGTGAGGGATTTTCTCGATTCAAGAATATTGGAGAAAGAGGACTTGGAACAGAATCACCAAGGGTAATAAATGAGAAGATATCCTTCTCTTCTCAACTTGGCAAGAGAAGTACTGTCTTCAGATATTAAGAGGTATAAGAATTTTTTTCGATTTTGACTGCATTATTAATAGATTCCATTTAATTAGACTATTGTATGACGCAGATAATCAGATATTAAAAATATATGAGGTGACTCAATTTTCTGGACATAGATACTTGGCTTTTTCTGTTCCTTCAGATCCAAAAGTCTTGCGAAATACACAGACTTCTTTTGGCCTTCTTTGTCATTATTATTTCTAGGACGTCACAGGCAGAAGGGGCGTCCAGCACGCCTGCAGACCGGAATAAAGTAGGCCCGGGGATACAAAATGCACCAATCCCACTGTAGGTTCTGTAGATAACTAATCAAAAGTTCTAGCTCAGTCAGTCAACCGTAACTAAAGTAACTATCCCCGATATGGCGAGTCAGAACCGATGCAATCAGCCAATCAATCAATCAATATTCTGGCAAATCAGAGGTGTTAATTCATATTGAGTGCATCCGAGCTCGCTTGAAACAGATTAGACCAGACCACAACCTAACGGACCAGACCAAACCGAAACAAAATCAAAGGCTTTGTGCTGCGGAATGCAAGTGATTATTTGTTATGAACAATTGATTCATGATTGTACGTTCGGAGTACTCCGTCCTGCTCTCTCCCGAACCAGAATCAGCTACCTGCAGATCATTAACTCTACTATCCGCCAGCCAGTCTGTCAGATGTGACGGCCAACCCGTACTCGGGCCTATGTCCGAAATCGGTGGCGTGCATGTGCCCTTCTTCCCCCCCGTGTGACTGACACTGGGACTGCTGAGGCAACCACCCACCTGTTGCAGACCAGCCTTTCAGTTCTTATTCCATCGTCTCGGATCCTTCATAGACAGGGCGGAATACTCTGCTCCTATTTTTCACTCTCACTGCGTTCATCGCACTCGTTGTACTCTCTCTCCCTCTCTCAGTCTCTCACCTTACAGAGATGATAACAGCTTGGTAGTTGTTGCATGGCCGGAGTGGCGAGAAAGGTTAGATAGCGTAAAGACCAATAAGCACAAAGGTCAAAGTCAAAACCTACGATTACCCGACTAGCTTCATCCTATGGCAGACAATGATAGCTATTATCTCTCCTAGCTTACCTGTTCCTTAATAGACACAAAGGAGAGAAAGCGGCTGTGTGACGCTGCAAAACAAAGTAAATATGATATCCCCCGAGGGGGAATAATTCCGGAAGATGGCATGGCATGCATTGCACGTTTGAAGTAAAAAGCCCCACAAACTCTATCATGATGAGCTTCCATGTCAGAGTTCGGGACACTCACTGCCAGATCCAGAGAAATACACGACGACTAGAAGACGAATCTGACAGCAGGCACACCGCAAAACAAGAGACTTGTCAGAAATGTTGAGGTTAGAAGCGAATAGGAATGGGTTGGGACTCGCGAGGGGAAATGAAAGAAAAAGCAATTCGTGACAACGCAGGGCAGCCTCGGCCCTTTGCCCCCCTCTCGACTCCGCCTTTGGTGGCAGAGTGCCCCCCGGCACAACTTCATGATCATCGCAGGGAGAAGAGAAAGACCCTGGCAGCTGCTTGGCAAGGGAAGACTCCGCCCGTATGAGGCTGTGATTAGAGGCAGTGCAATACAATAAAGAGGTTCACTAACAATTGTGTTTGTGACTGGAGTCCGGGAGCTAATGTATGCACATTGCGACCCGGTGGGAACTGTTTCTCGTCATGCTTGTCTACAGAATCGACTATCGCACCAATTTAGAACTCTAGCCAAAGAGGAGACCACTCTGTCGACCCACATATTTGTCGGCGGCATTGACTACTCCGTAGTGAAGAACGCGATCTGGTATCATGACGTAGAGGTTTTCTTGAGTGACAATGGCGAAGGATCAAACAATAGCCACGACCCATCCCATTCCCCGCCGATGCCACCAGCCCGGGGCTCACTAGCCTGGCCTCAGAGAACTCGGGTTGAGCATACAAGCGGCGGCTCTTACAGTCAAGTGCCGCTTCCCTGGTTACATCGGCGAAGGTGATCATATTACTTTTTCATTGGCAACACATCCTTTCCCTGACACCGACCCTTATTCTCATTCGTGAGCTGGCCAGAGTCCCTCCCACATGGGCTACAATTAGAGCTCTGATCTGTGCCCAATCAAGCCTACCCACCAGGCACTCTGGATGACTAACGGCACCCTTCCACTGTCAATTAACGTTCCTGTGAGGAAAAAGCCCCAGGAGATTGCTCAGACGTGTTGCCAAAAGCTTTTTTGCCTCCTCCGCCTCTCTTCGCGGTGGCATTTCTCCCAGAACCTCCATGCTTTTCTGCAGCTGGCAGCACTATCGCGACTGGTATCCAGGTCCGTAGCTCTTGTTGAAAGACTCCCACACCTTTGCTCCTCATCGTCTGGAGCTATCTGGTTGGGTACGTCATCGGAGAGAGCGACGCGGAGTAGGCTGTCAATTCAACGGCCCTGCATTTCACATCCATAATGACAAACCCTTTGGCTATATCTTTACCTAAAGGTCGTGAGTATCGGTTGAACCACAGTAATATATGGAACCTTCTCACGACTAACCACGGTTTCTGCTTCAGACAGCTCCAGTGACGCCGGTAAGCCCTCACGAACTCGCGGCTTGCTTCGGTCCGCCAAGCGCATACTCTCCCTTTTCCTCCCCCGAAAAATATTCGATCACCAACAAAGGTCAGAAGGTAAAGCGAAGATGAGCAATCGGGAAACCAACCATGAGTTTGTTGTCGTGGGGTCCCAGGCAAGGCGGCCTAGGAACGGCCGTGAGTTCACGGTGAACCGAAACCATGATGTACGGCTATATCGTCCCGTAATGGACGACCAGAATAATCCCCCAGACATCCCAACGTACGACAACCCCGATTCATACAGAATTGAGAATTCCAGCCGGAGAACTCACGGTCGCAACTCCGATTCCGCTTCGTCAAGTAGTAGGATAAGCGCAGCAGTGTCTCCTGGACTATCCACCCTAGCCAGCGCAGGCATTAGCACCGATCAGACAACACCATCAGACCCGCAAACCGAGTTCAGGCTACCTGGTGATGATGAATATATCCGAGCGACGTCTCTGGACCGCATCTCCCAGGTGAACCTCTCCCCGGTTTCAACGAACAGCGAGTATAGCGAGGAGGTATTCATGGTTGGCAGCAACCCTGCAACCAAGGTTTCGGCATTGATGGCACTGGATACACAAGCATCAGCCAATTTGATGGATATTGAGTTACAGCAGGAGTTGGAATTGGAGATGGAGCCTTGCGATCAGGAACTCGTCCCATTGCAGACCAAAACCGGCAAGGACCGAATCAAGCCGTTTGGCATCGCGAAGGGCGTCTCATGGCATTTTGCCCAACGCGAAAAGACATTTACCAGTGACTTCCTGGTTGTGGATATGAAGAACTATAATGCCATCTTGGGAAGGAAGGATATCAAGAAATTGGAGATCCTCAAATCTGGACCTGGCCTTGAACGCCGTACGACGATCCGGATGTTCCGCTCGTGAACATGATCCATGTCATGTTTGAGCATGACGACACTTTGACCCATTGTGGATGCGCACCAACCTCATCCCACCATCGGGGGACTCTACGAATTCTTATATCTACTTTACGATTAATTGTGATACCCGAAAGGGCAGCTGCGGATATTGCATCACACATGTATTTTGGGGCAGGTGCTGCCCAGCTTTGCACGGACACAGCAAGGTTCCGACCAGTCAATGACCGACATATTTCTAATGACGGGGTGTATCCTAACTTATGATTGTCTACGTTGCACATGTCCGATTGAGGCGCATTGATGATTTGTCTTGAACCTAGTTAGTTACCTTGGGCGGCGTTTTTGTGGAAAGGGAATTGATCATGGCTGGTTGGGAGAGCATTGGATAAGGCAAGGGCGTGTTTCAGTAGTTGATTCGCGGGATATTTGTTTGATTAACGATACGTGGGAGCACTCTGTGTCGCAAGCGGTGACACATTCAATTTTATTACTTACTCTGGACATGTCATCCTCAACTACGTACTTATTTCCACTTTGTCTGTGTGGCACTTCCGTGTCGGCTAGTAGTATGAATATCTGCAGCTATTTCTCGTTTCCTTCCGGTCGCACATCCCCGCACTGCCATCGGCAATGATCCTCTCATGCAAAGGAAACATATCGTCGCCAATGATCGTGAGGGGTTGGTTTCTGCTAGTGGCATCAATACCCAGCCGGATCTTCATTCATGCCCAATCTGCACGACATGCCGAATAATCATGAGCTGAATGTATACTATGACAAGGGCTCCGCTGCTTGGTCGATAGACAAGGTAAGTGAGGAAGAGGAAGATAGAGAGATATGCAGCCTCGCGTAACGAAAAAAGGGTAGGACGGATAGAAGAAGAAAATAGGAGTGCATACGATCTACGGAGTACGAAATGATGGTGGATGGTGCAGTTGCACATCCCACCTACGAGGGGTTGCGCGTGGATAGTCAGTCAGTCAGTCCGTCGAAGCTGCGGCTCTTGGGTGGTCCAGATAATGTCTGGTCTATATGAACCTGGCGGCGTTCTCTGTGTGAGGCCATCCACAGACAGCAGCTTGAAGCTGACCCTCCCTCACGAGTGAACCGACCGAGCCATAACAACGCAAGCAAGTGCACCCAACGCGAAACCATGGTACGTTTGGTACCTTACACAGGGCTTCTGAACCCTCTTTCCCTACCTTTCTATTTGCATCTGTAATTCAGGCGCTTACCAGTTACCATTATTCAGACAGGACCCAAGACGATAGAAATTCGCTGCCTCAGGCCAGACGAGAAAACTGTCCACCTCAAGGCCGCTGTCTCTGAGCGATTGGACGTTAATGTCCTCACGCAAAGAGGGCTCCAGGAGCTGGGAGATATCCAATTGCAGCGCAATGAGATACCCAAAACAGTCTACGATTCAGATGGTGTTTCATACATAGTGCGCGATGTAGTCCGGCTGAGTATTTGGAAGAAAAGCGAAACCAAACTGTCAAGACAAAATTTCTACGTTTCCATGAACGACGATGAAGCGCGCTTGGATACCCAGTATGATGCGATTTTAGGGACTCAGTGCAATGTTGGACGGTCCAGCGATGAGAAGGCCCTCCCAGTTGCTGTAACCCAGCTAGCACCGCAGAGTGCAAGTGAGTCTATCGTTTTATATTTCTAGCCAACGAAGAAGTGATGCAAACTGAACACTCTTCTAGATGATAAGGCAACCCAGGAGAAAAAGAAGCGCGAGAAAGAGGAAGCTTTGGCGAAGAAGAACCAACAGTTGCGTGAACAGCAGAAAAAGCAGGCTTTCCAGGGTAGATAACAGAATGGGCTAAGATTGGCGACAAGGCGGACTTGTGAAGCGCGCTACTTGCAAGACTAAGTGTGCCGGGATTATCGCCAGGTTTGTGAGAATGACGCAGAGGCGGCAAATAGGCTACATCTGTATGCATTTGAGCTGATGAATCTGTTGGATATGAATAACTACTCTCTGAAACTCGATAACAACCTGTCACATGTATGAGATCACCCTTACGCAGAATGACTGGGAAGGAGGGCTGCTGCGTGCTCCTCCAACAGCGAAGGACTCTGGGCGAAGGATTGGAGCGGGGAGATTGACACGGACTTGATTTGTCCTTCCGGGACGATCGGTCGTACTTAGCATTGGAGGATCCAATCCCCTCACACCAGCCCGCTGCACGACGACAAAATGAGACATATCAGGTGGCACCTGCATAAATAGTCGAGCCTCCAAGCTATGCCATTCGCTGGACGGGTGTTCAGGCCGTCAAGTGCCGGCTGATGTCCCGCACAGTCAGCGCAACTCACCGCTGGTAAAAAGAAAATTCTCGGAGGCTTCTCGGATTGAGTCAGGGAACTAGCAATCAGGAGAGTCGATCACGAGAGGGAGTTGGGGTTAGTGAAAGTGATACAAACCAGTGATGGAAAGGCACCCAGATGGGTATTAAAAGCAAGTATACATCACACTGCCTCGCCACGGGGGAGTGTTGGAAGGTGGCGCAAGATGAAATTTCTGGGGTCCAGGGACTGTCAAGCCCTGTTCAAAGAATTGAGTAGCCTCGAGCAGATTGGGCTCTTTATGTACTTTGGACAGAGCAAATGCAACTCTAGGGCGTCTGACGATCGGCTGAAGCCCACCTTACAAGAGGTTGGCCCCACGCTAATGCGGTATTGCAGGGAAGGCAATCCTCTAGTTTTGCTCATGCAAAGGAGAAGAGGGCAAAGCCGCAGCGCATATCATGAAAGTGATTGGACAAGGCACATTGCCAGAATAAGAGCGATGTTCTTAGGTGGGCTGAGCTGCAGACACGGCATGATTTCCAGTGCTTCCATTTCGTATTCCAAAAAGGCCAGGATTACCCGACCAGCCAGTAATCTCTTGGACCTACTGTCACATAAGGTCAGGCGCGAGGGATAGAGCGGTTGTGCCTGTGCCACAAGCTAAACTTGTTCTCATCTCCAGCCCTTCCTGACTTAACCGCATGGCAACCCCCGCCCTTCTTGCGAGGCCCAGGGTTGATAACTGCCGGCGCGCCCGGGCAATCGCAAGCGCGACCGCCCGTAATGGCCCCAGATTCTTCGCCAACCTCTGTATAGACTTAGAATTCCATGACAGTTATCGCCATGCCTGGAACATACCCATGTAAGTGCTGCTCTGTTAACCGTCGGTTTGCATTGCAATATCCGCAACATGCAACATAGACAAGGAATTGACCGGCTTTCAGCCCCGAGGCCGACGGCACCACGCGAGCGTGGCAAATCGAGGAAAAATGACAAAAACTACAAAAAGGCCATGGGCCATGGCCACAATCAAAGTGGAACTATAAAAAGCCATGTATGCTCTCTGGCTTCATATGAAATTTACTTGGTGCTAAAGTGCGAAGTAGGCCCTCCAGATCGCGCTGAAGGGAACCAAACACTTGTTTCTCTTTCCCTTCTGGTTCAACCAAACGCCCAGGCAGCAGAAACCCTCTCTACCTTCGCCTCGGGATTACTACCCCCCAGAAAAGCGCCCACTTTCGCCTCAGTATTGGGATAGAGCGGACGTCAAACACCCTCAAATGCCTTTGGATGAGCCAGCTAAGAAGGAGGAGGCGTCGCATGAAAATCGCGAGGGCTTCCGACACACCGAATTGTGTGAGAGACTAACGGGTGCTAATCAGACCGTGCCTGCTACTAATCCAAGAAAGCGCGATGATCAGGAGGGTGTTTTGAAATATGATTTTATCTACGACATTCTCCTATTCACTTTCGACAAGCAATTGAGGCGACGCATGATCGTGGACTTTGAAACAGAAGCTAATTTCATGGACCACGATGTCTTCGAAAGAATGAATGTCCGCATGGACCCATATGATGGCCCGCCAACCCAACTTACCACTCGCGGGGAATTGACGCCCCTCGGTAAAGTGCAAGCAACATGGATTATTGTTGGCTACGAAACGCCATATTGTGCCGAATTCTACGTCGTTAAAGGTACCAGTTTCGATGTTATCCTCGGCACTACTTCATGTCGGGCTATCGATCTTTCCTCTGTGGATCCTATGATTGCCACACGACTCGATATTTGAAACAGACATAGCGACTACACTAATGTACCCATAGAATGGATCTGTTTTTGCTTGCTGGCGTTTACTGTATGTACATTTTCTGGGATAAAAGACTGGCTCTATCTCATACAATATGTTGGAGAACACAGGGACGGGCTGATTGGTTCGAAATCAAACTTTTCTACCTGGCAGTGTTGCTACCTACGTAATCCAGAGCTTAATAGAAGAGAGTGTGCTGGCCAGCCTGCAGGGCTGCCCTATGCGTTGAATGGCTTGTCAACGTAGACCGACTATCATGTGAATAAACCAGTCATAGAAGAACAAGTCATTCATGCGGGGTCCGTAAATGCAACTTTCTACCACACTTCTAGTGCGCACAGCAGAACACATGAATCACAACGTATTACAGGGACGAAACTCAAATATTGCTTCGCTGGAGCATATCAGGCTGTCGCTCTCATTTAGCCTTATTGAGATTGTCGAAGGGCTGCAAGTGTCATCAGCACACCAAGGGAGGAGGCCTCACGTCATATGCCATGCTCACCAGATAGTACCTAAATACATAATAAACATGACTCTGCAGCATATGATTGCAAGGATAGCCCAGAAGGGAGGCAGAAAGCCTCGTATGTTACGTGAAAAGCCTAGTGACGGAAGCCAAATATTACCCGAGGAGATAGTGTCATTTACGAGTCTGCCTTCCCTTTGCACTCTGCATAGAACTAGCTTCTAGTCATATTCTAAGGCTTCCGGAAGGCCGTGGGATGAGGGGTAGACGAGACACAGCCACACGGGACATGGGGGTTCGTAGATGTTTGTACACTAGGCTGAGAAGGTCGAGGCCCTACGAAATGAACAGAGTCGTATAAGTAGACATCGCTTTGATTCTCTCGCAATTTGAAAATGCACACAATATAATGAATATGACATATGAGAAAACATCATAAGCAAGAACAATGTCAACCGCTAACCTCCGTCCCGTCGAAGGATACGACAAACTCGCCGCGTTCATAGAAGCCGACCCTGGCCTAGCGATTTTCCGACGTTTCACAAAGCTTAATATTAAAAGTATTCTCTATTACCAAGCAGAGATAGCGAACCTCGAAGAGGAGCTCGAATTTCTCATTCAGGATGACAAGGACTCACAGGACGAGAAGAAGCAGCTGTATCCCTTCTCCGTACGGGACCTAAAAGAGGGAAATCCTACGCAATGGTCGAAATTTCAAGAAGCGCGGGATTTGATGGACAAGTTTAGTTAGTTTTCACCACCCATTCGAGGTACTTGGAAGAACCCAGGTCTGACTGAGTAGATCATGCTATCATTCAACAACGGGAGCTCATGCGCCTCAGCACGCCAGATAAATGTGACTTGAGCGTGCTTCGAGAGTGGCTTGACCGGCCTGAAGGGGGAAATATGTTCTTCGAAACAGCTGCCGAGATGGACGTCTACCACGAACGGAACGATGGCGACATGATCGCCCTGTTTAGCAGACATGAAGGTGTCGATAATCTGACTCGACTGATTTTCAATCGAGTCGTTCCTTGGTTTCATAAGCGCTGGGGTGAGAAATATGAAGTAAGGACTTTTCTTGGGTTATGTCTTCCATCAGAGAGCTAATAACTATTGAAACAGAGCAATGAAAATGGCGCCTGGCAGTATAGTGACAAGAAGATCAAGGCGTGCACCCACTTCTTCAGTGTCATTATAGCCGCGGTGCTGCCTGCATCGTCAATGATAGTATTATACTTCATAAAGAATACCGCTATCAGAATGGTCACCATCATGCTGTATAACATCGCCTTTTCCCTGGCACTGGGATTGATGGTCAGGGCTCGACGGGTTGAGATCTTTGCCGCGGCTACTGCGTAAGTTGTTATCTTTCCAATTTCCCCTCAATAGCATCAAAACCTTATCTCTCATCAAGACTTATCATGAGCATGCTGACCCTTCCAGGTTTGCTGCGGTGAACGTGGCTTTGATTTCGAACTCGGGGGACTGCCAATGTTCATGAATACGAATATAATTCGACAAATACTGGAATCATGTTTCCATAGAAGTTATTATAGATACCCAATAGACTCCAAATAGACGCCAATTCGAATACAGTGACCACTACCCCCCACGCCAACACCAACACATCCTTCGGTGAGCATCTACTCCACAACCAGAACCCCACGGTATCTCATCTTTCCGCCCTCCAGTGTTTTTATGGCATCGTTCACGCCATCCACGCTCAGAGGATACTTCATCAAGATAGGCTTCACACCATGAAGCGCCGCAAAGTCAAGCATGTCCCTATGCACCTGCCTCGCGGCAACAATGGATCCCTGCACACGCAATCCGTTCGCCAAAAGGCCCATATACGGGAACTTGAAGTCCTCGTTATCCACCGACAACGGCGAAATAACCGCTCCAGGAGCAAGGACATTAACGTAGAGCTTCCAGTCCGGCTGGCTACTCGTGCTAACAATCAAATTGTTCAATGGCTTCCCAATATTAAGCTCCTTCGCGCCCTTGGTGGCATAGAACTCCTTCGCACCCAGCTTCAGTGCCTCTTCTCTCTTATTATCACTCCCAGAGAAGACAACAACATCGCAGCCCATCTTCGCCGCAAATTGAATAGCCAAGTGTCCCAGTCCACCAATGCCAACAATTCCAACCCGCGAGGTCGGCTTAACACCACCCACATGCAATGCATTCCACACCGTCGAGCCACCACACATCAGCGGCGCGGAGTCCTCGTTGGAAATTCCATCAGGGATCTTGAACAAGAACGACTCGCGCCACACAGCATGCGTTGCAAATGACCCCTGGTCGAGATTCGCACTTCCGTACATCTGTCGCTCCGGGCACATTGTCTCCCAACCAGTTAGGCACTGAGCGCATCGACCGCAGCAGTCATGTTGGTAGCCCCAGCCGACGCGATCGCCTTTACGCAGTCCGTGGACTTCAGGGCCGATTTCTTCGACGACTCCGGCACCTTCGTGGCCTAGGGCCATGTCTGCGTGTTGGTAGTGGACATCGGTGAAGCAGACGCCGGAGTGGGTGAGGCGGACGAGGACTTGATCGCGCTGGAGGTCGTCGCGGTGGGTGGTGGCTTTCTGGATGGATCCATCTTTGGATCCTTTAAAGACGGTGAAATCGTAGCCCATGGTGTATGAAGATTCTGATTGGCGTATTAAAATATAGAATTGATTTACCTTGCAGGAATCTAATAATGTCTTCGTCTGCGAGGTCCCCAGGGATCCGATTTTATACTTAGGTTAAGCAAGGGGAAAACATTCTTCATGATGTCACCATCAATTCATGGTGGGGAACTCGAAGCCCCATTGAGCAATCATCGATGGAGGGTTGCAATGAGCTCAACATGTGGATACGAAGCTCTAGGTCAACTCCCGGTTGCTCCGGGGGTTCAATGGCAATTCTTTGTCGGATTTTACGGGGTACCTCATTCAACCTGGGCAGTGATGATGATACTTTGTAGCAATGCTTATCAATCTTAAAAGTGTCTTTGTCTTTACGCGAGGAGGAATTACCAAGTGAAGGGTTAGACTTTCGGCTTCCGCGGATGTCTGTGATGGCTATCGTTGGGTTGCGATGCCGTCATGCCGCGGCTTCTGGACTCTTGGTCAGGAAGGTTGCGATGGCCGAATGTCTATCGGTCGCATTGCACGTGGAATTGAACAAGTTATGTCTACGGAGATACAGCCGGGAAAAATGAGGCGCGAAATTGAGAGGCGATTATGATAGGGACTTCCATCGACCTCCGAGTTTCCTAATCGGGACAAACCCTACCATACAAGTCTATCAAAACAACAAAAGCATCATACATAAAAATGCCTTACACCTCCTTCTGCGGCCTCTTCCAAGCTTCCACCTCACACCCGCCCCTTATAACCGCCACCCTCATCATCGACAGCAGATTATGCGCCGCATTCGAATGATAGTACACACCCCCATTAAACATAGCGGTCGCATCCTTCCCAACACCAGCCTGAATCATCGCCTTCCCACCAGGGTGTTCCTTCACAAAGTCTTCAACATCGTGCACAACCCCAGCAACAACGATTAACGCCCTGCTCTTCGCCCTCTCCACAAACTCCTCCCACTCCATAACCGGTAACTCACTCAACGGGGTCCCCCAATCCAACTCAGCCCGTCTCCTATCGACCTTCTTCTGCAACTGCTGCACCCTCCCCTTCTCAATCTCATTCTCACGAAACATCTTCAAATCACGGGCCAATCCAACCTGTCCCCAGCACCAAATAGCCCACTTAGTCGGATCATACTGATACCACCGAATTGCATTGCGATAATCAGACGGAAACTCATGATGGAAATTATGATATCCCTCACCCATCGTGGCCAACGCCGTGACGACATGATCACGGGGTGAATTGCGATCATCGAACGGCTGTTCGCCGAGCCAATGGGCCAGGGAGTTCACACAGAAAGTAGCCTGCTGCACGAAGAAGATCCGCAGGATGCCTGCATACACGAACCCACCCCACCAGTCGTCCCATAGCCCGGCGACGACCATCGGGACGACAAGGCCCATGAGGATAACGATCTTCAAGAAATGTCGATGCTGCCAGACAACCACGGGGTCGGCGTTGAGATCGGAGATGTCGGTCCGGCCGAACCGCTTCGGATTCTGCTTTAGTATCATCCAGCCGAAGTGCGCGTAGAAGATCCCCTTGTGTACGGAGTAGGGGTCTCGTTCCGTGTCTGTGTACCGGTGGTGCGAGCGGTGCAGGCGTGCCCACCAGCGCGCGGAGCCTTGGACGGAGCCTCCGGCGGCGAGGGCCAGGGTGATGCGGAGCGGGAGAGTTGCTGTATAGGATCTGTGGGCCCAGAGGCGGTGGTATCCTGTTTGATATGGTGGGTTAGGAGGGAGGATGCGGGATGGGGGTTGAGATGTGGTGATGGGACGGACCTGCTGTGACGCCTAAGGCTGTAAAGAAGTAGTAGGCTACTGCCCAGATGGCTGTTTTGAGTCGTAGAGGGGTCCAGAGGGCTTGGATGCAGCCGTAGAGGGGGATGAGGACGATCATGGTCACGTTCAGCCAGTTGACATGTTTGTGCCAGTTCCGGAGAGTGATGGGGGTATCGGCAATGTGAATTTTGGAGACATGTCTGTCACGAGGAGGGGCTATATCGGTCTCGCCTGGCATTGTAACTGGCTGGCTTTGGACCGTATGGTGCTCTGTAATTAGGAATGTTTATGATGGAAGCTGCGCGCTCTCTACTATATATGAGAGGGACAGATAGCCGTACGAGCAGACCGTTGAGCCAAAAGCCCAGCGTTAAGCCCGAGGCGTGGCGTCAATTCCCGCTACTGACAAGTTGACCAACGTCAGGAAAGTGATGAGTCGTAGTATGACAGTAGCAGCAGCGAGTGGTTGGGATTGGAAGTGACAATATCCCTCCCCAATGGGGGCCAATGGGGTTATTCTACGGAATCACCCGTACAGGGAACAAGGGTTTACGGGTGATTTATGGCTAGAAAGATTTGATGCAATGCTGTTGAGCAGAGGACTCAGAGGAGGTTCTGCGCTGGTAGCAGGGTATAGGGTTCGATTCATCTGCTAACCGTTGGGACCCCAACCAGTCTCCCCTGGTAATGATGTGGAGTTCAAATATTTGGTTTAATTAGTGGGAAGAGGGGTCGAAGGATTCGTTCAATGGAATTGACTTGACAGTCAGCTTATTGGGACCTATGACGGCATGGAGAAATATGCCCTGATTGGGAGATGGGCAATTCTAGAGCAACATAGACAGTTTTGCGAGGTTTTTCTCTATTCATGTAGTGAAATCGAGATTGTGTTTGGTGTGGTGAATTGGTGATAAGGCGGCGGGAGGTATCATCCGCCGGTCGGCCTTTCCAATCGCGATCAAATAATCAAAAATCACTATACTAAAAATAGTCATTACCGAGATTAAATAGACACTCAACAACTTTACAATGAAAGCACTCACTAGCATCGATGTGCTGCTGACGGACTTTTTTCAATTTATTATGTTGTTCTACTTTGTGTATTCTTGGGTTATTGTAAAATGGACTTCTGCCCGACAGGCTAGTTGTTTCCTGCACGAATTGCAACATAGAATTGAAATAGTATGACAGTGCTTTATTCTTGCCCAACCCAACAGCAGGCCGAAACGCACAATGAAGTAGGCTTTGAACAAGACATTCTTTCCACTGCAATGCGCTAAAGCCACACATGACAGTGAGACAACCGCATAAAGCGTGGACTTCCATAGAACACTTCATTTTCAGACCAAAGTTTTCATCTTCGCAAGGCTCTTGGCAGAACATATGCCATCTGTGCTATCATCGAGTACGCCCTAGCACTTCAGCCCTAGAGACGACGATAAGAGACACGCGAACCCACCGGAGAAAACAGTGACGGATGTCACCTGGTCACTAAGTAGTAGAGCCTGACATTCCAGCCAAACAGTCTTGCCGGATATTTCCTATCTTAGCCAGCACACATCGCGTTCTTTCGGTAGCTCCGACGTATCCTATACATGTATGGCTCAGCTAGATTGCCGGGGGCTTCCTTTGAACTGTTAAATCTCCCTCCATGGCTATTCCTATATGAAGGCCATACCTGCCGCGGGGGCCTCAAAAACATATCCATGATCCCAGTCACAAAGTACAGTACCGGACCTATCAGTTATTTCCTCATCGCTTCATCGCCATTGAAGTCCGAACCATGAACGAAGATGCCGTGCTCGATACTCCCCTATGGGACGACACATGGCTTCCAGTCCCAAAATTAGACATCGAGCCAAACGGACCCCTAAAATTGCTCAACATCATCCTGGATCCCAAAGATCCTTGTAATGAACACAAACTCATCTCGACGCATGACCCGAACATTGCCTTCAACATCACCGAGTTCGAGTATCCAAACATGGACAATACAGAGCGCCTTCTCACCAGGGGTGTTAGTAACGCCCAATATCCTGGGATTTATGGACGCGGCGACGCCGTCAGTCTCGACTGCTTCTGCAAGTCTCTCAAGAAAACAACCGTCAATAATGAGTCCGTACTCGAGAGTATTCTGACAAGAGCTACAGAGCCAAGAGTTAGGGAAGCCCTCAGAGACATTCGTCTTAACCCTGCGCCCAGGCCTATTTATATCATCACCGGTATTAAGGTCGCTACTGGGGAACTATGGATAGCGTGTGGCGTCAGTGGCCGGAGAAAAGGGCATGTATGGGTCATGATAATCATCCTGAAGGAGAAGTGCGTTTCATGGAAGAGAGAATAAGAGTGCCGCCCAGTGCTTGTAGGGCTGATCACTTTGAGTGGAAGGATCCTATTATATTAGCTTATCAGGTGAAAGATATTGCGGCAAAACCAGGAAGTAGGACGTTGGAAGTACGCGAGCATACTGAGTATGTGGGGTTCAGAACTGTAGTCGATCTGCTGCAAAATATGGGTCGAGCGGAGGCGCCTCTTGTTGAGACGGAATGAGCTAGGGATTACGCGTTGTTGGTGTGGTTAACATGGGTGTTATCTTATAAATGCTGATCGGTTAGGTTAACTGAAATGCAAGAATAGTATATATCATGGGCTTGCTTGGCGGATGTGCTGAGGTAAAGCCTGGGGGTGGCTTTTGCAGGATAAAGTCTAGAATGGGCAGTCTTCCTATGATATTGTTCTTGAAACGTACGCTACTTTTAGTAAGGGTGTGGAACATGATGCCGTCACCAATTTCGATAAGAAGACATAGGGTGAAGCTGGATGAGGGAATACATGCCACTGATGCAGCATCACAAAAGAGAAAGGCGAAGAAAGTAAAGGCCAAAGAATGCGAGCTTACACAAACCACATCTTAGTACATTTGTTCTCATCCCAGACACACCCTGACATGATCCCATGGATGTATGCTTCGCCAACAAGAGACCAATGTCCTTGCGAGTCCTTCGCTTCTCTGGCTATCAGAGGTACTTTGGCCCCTTTGCAGAGCGTTATCGCATCACCTTTTCGAGCGGACGCAGGGGAAAGCCCAATGTATCCCATCGATGTCCGAATGACATGTCGATTCCACACATAGGAAAAATTAGGATTTGATGTAAAATCTCCAATACGCAATAGCCCCGAAAAGTCACGCTTTGTCATCATCGCTCGAACAAGAAGCACAGCAAGATTGTGTGGTGTTAGGAACAAGATCCATGGCCAAGCTGGCAGTCCCCAGGACTGGAGTATTTTGGCACCATCTTTAGAGATCATATCAAACCTCTGGAACTGCTTTTTCTGACTCTCATGGTTCTCTGGTGTGACATGACCAGCAAGGAGGGTCTGCCAATAGGCGTCCAACATGTCTCCTCCGCCCACATATTTGGCTTTTACACGGGCTTTGGTAATCTCTTCCCATCTGAGGCAACATTGTAAGAATCCCACCATGGTTTTCATTCGTTTTCTGTATTGTTTGTAGTGCTGGAATGTCCACGTGTTTGGTGGTCGTCGGTCTGCGGTGTCGCTTACTTCCTCGATCCGATCGAACACAAAGCCTTCTACGCCCATCACAGTATCCTGGTGTTGGAACTCAATGCTTCCTGTTGTTTTGGTATCTTTCGAGGCCCGGAAGTGGTGCTGATCCAATAGCAAGCAGCCTGGGCGTTGGCTTGCGGCCCAATCTGGAATCCAAGATGGCCAGTCATTTCGGCCTTCCACGTTACCAACGGGACCACTCAGAAGGTCCAGGTTCCCAGATCTTCTGAGCATATTCACTGAGAGCTTCTTGCAAACCTCTCTGTATATAGTTTCCGATTTGATCTTTCTTTCTGCATCACTCCACTTGGGGTTTCGCTCTGGGTAGTCAAAGCTCTGCAGCTCTACATCTTGGAGTTCGGACTCGTCGACAAGGCCGCAAAAGGCATAGATTCTGTCAACTAACACTGTAGCATCACAATTGTTGTTGCGAAGGAGAATATTCAACAGAGTCGACTTTCCAGCGGGCACCTCTTGTCGAAGCTTCTCGACCACAGCCATGTGACTGGGGAGCGGAACCCCAGCGAGAGGTCTGATTGGAATGGAAGGAACAAAGTTCAGCGCGCGAACGAGCTCGCTCCAGGGTATTGAATAGCCACCACAGACAATGCGGACATCTGGTGGCAATGTTGCTTCTTGCACCACCCATGCGCGTGTGAACCATGCCCGCTGGGTGAGCGCCGTGAGTGCTTTCCAACATTGACATATTGTCCATTTTACTCCGACGTCGTCCAACTGTATCATTGTCATGAAACTCGGTGTCCCTTGACCACTTCTCGGACCCCCATCGCTACCATTCAAGAGATCGTGCTTATCTCCCAGGTTCTCTTGGTGATATGCCACACTGCAAAGCCAGTACGCTGCCACGAACGAACGCCCTTTCAGTAAGCTCTGTGGGTTCTCCAAGCCAAATGATTCCCTTAGCACACCTTCTATAGATATCACCCATGAGCTTAAGCTGATGAGACTTCTCTTGTGGGTCATCTTGATTGATACAGATGCGGTCAGCCCATATAAATCGCGATCTTCCCTTGAACTGGCTGAAAACATCACCAGGGTCTTTCCTCACCACGCCATCGCGGTTATCATTCACATCGATGAAAGTGCCGTGGTATCTACGTACTGTCGCATTGCAGGATGGGTACCGCAGCCATTTAAAGGCGTCATAGAGGCTTTCACCAATGTCGAGGGGGGCATTTCCAACTTTGATCCGTGCATCTCCTGCTTTCGTTCTACCTTTCCTCTTTGAGTATCCTTCATACGGATCTCCCCACGTATAAGAAATGGCTTCATACGGAGGACAATCATCGAGAGAGTGGATATGGATGTCACACCGAATCTCCTCGTCACCCCCTCCAGAATGTAATTCAAGGAGGCGAATTTGCCTCTCTGCAAGTGGGCTGAAATGGACCATCGGGAAGTCACTATCAGCCAAGCAAAATATAGCGAAGTGGTAAATATTAGAGATGAGACTTTTTGATATATCTCAGGATTATAACCTTACTAGAAGGCCTGATGTCCACCATGCACCGAACTGGTTGAAGAAAGCTGATGCATGCCGCTCCATTAGGAACGATCGGCATATTAATCCATTTAACCAGCTGTCGCACATGGTGCAAGGGGTACGTATGGTACTTCTGCCTTTATCCTTGCCCTCGAGTATTGTTCAAATGCGCAGCTGCCTGATACTAAAAGAGACAACTTTCATTGGTAGATTTTCTCAGTGCGGTCTGATTGGGATTGGTGAATTGAGTTGGTGGGCCAAGAGGCGCTCTGCTGATGCTCAGAAGAAGATCATTGGCTAGGAGTGGTATAGTCACTATTATTCTGTGGCCAGACTGCCAGACTGATATGCTAGCAAACGACAAAGAGGATAGAACCACTCATAGTTGCGCACTAAATAGAACGTTGTCATAAATGAATAAATTTAGCAAGTATAATTTTTTTCTATTCTTTCTCCCCTTTTTTGGGCCGAAAGGTCGTCACTTTTGGAGCGCTCTGTACCACTGATCAAGTAGCTGAGCAGCTTCTACAGTATCTCTTACACCTGACCGACGCAATACCTGGCACATGTCCAGTATACCCAAGTACTATGACACCACCATTTATTTCACAAGCATATTCATCTCCGCGACGCTGGTACTGTCTCATGCGTTTCCCTTTGCGAGAGACTCAATTACTACTGCAACAACACCGGAAAGGACAAGACTGCCCCCCTTTATTTCTTCGTAATTCATATCACAACCCTGCCATGTACATATGTATAGAAACAGTGGTGGATGACAGGGCAGTATGCACGCCTGTGGGGCTGGGCCCAAAAGGACCTCCATCGCTGGCCACGTATGCTGCCACCTACGTGGCCATGATATATACCAGTAGCTCTGGTTTGTGGACAGCCGTGCCATTTTCCGCGGCTTCTTCTACCCCGAGCTGGTCGGGTAAGGCATATTCCGTATTTTCTGCTTCCCGGGTCACTGAACAGACGGGCTGGTTCCTCACTCAGCCACGACACACTTATTGATATATCTATTTGAAGAGAAATTTTTCTATTTTATCGATTGCTGGATATTTCCGCGGGATGAATCAGATTCATAATGTTTTTCTATGGCAATAACTATCTTAAGTTGGTTGCAAAGGGGACATGATGAGATTCTATTTGTGAATTCCACTTGAAGGCTAACGTTGCAAACTAATATACAGTCAATATTGGCGATTGCCACTCTTTGTACCCAAATCTCAAGCAGGGTAAGAAGTGGAGCGTTTGTCAAACATGTAATTCAATCATATTAGCAGCTATAGGTGCATCATTTCCGATGAGATCATCACCGTGCATTAGTCGCCGGGCCACTCGGACTTGTTGTCCATTTGTCCAAGTAGAGTCTCATTTGCGGCGACACAGCCTTTGGAGAATCCTGGTCTGCAAGCTTACGGATCTCAAGAGGCCCAAAAGAGCTGCGGCAAACTTCAAGTCTAGACGGCGATGCGCGGGCATACCCAGTAAGATTGTTGAGAAGACCCGCCAGCCGCGAAAGATGATCTTTATTATCACGCTCCCAGTTCAAGAGTTCATCCTTCATGTCTGATACGCGCACGCTCTTCATGACCCCTTCCTTGTGATATGCCACTGCGACGTTTGAGACTTGTGATGCCCAGAGTCGAGGGAAGACAGTGTTTAGATGGAGCTTTCGAAGCTGGCCATGGTGATTGTACATGGACCGTAAATCGGTGTGGAGGATTTCGTTCTGAGCAACTGGCTTGCCGCCTTCATGTACCTGCAACCCGCTGATGCCTTCAGTAAGGCTGCTGGTGTTAGCCGTGTCGGTGTTGGTGGATGCACTTCCACCTTCAAAGTTCAACACCTGGTTTGGAATATAGGCATCTGACGCAGAGCGAACGACCATATTGATGCCTGCGAAATTATACCGAACAATGCGCTGATGGGCCTTGTATTCAGCGGCTATGTCTTCCCACTTAGTGTATCTCTTCGTGAACTCAGTCTCGTATTTATGTTGAATATCAGACTCAGGCAACCAAACCGGCGCGGGAACTTCTCGTCGAACAAACACGACCGTCTTGCCGATGCGCTCCATGATAAAGCGGATCTCTGAGGTTAGACCACCGATAAATTCGAAGAGATTTCTAAGGGTGGCCGAGCAGGTCACGATGTCGGTACGTTTAAGATCATACTTCGAATCCTGCCGCCGGATGGCTTCAAAAGATGCCTCCCAGGGATGAGCAAGTTCGTTGATGGGCTTTGGGTTGGCCCATTTTGGATAGCCCGTCTCCTTGAGCTTCAGAGACTTCTTTACTGGAGTCCAAAGGGGAGGTCGACCTAAGATCCAGTGAGTTTTAGATCTTCCAGAGGCAGTGTGGCAGTAGAGAACAAAAGTCTACCTGGGATCAAGATTGATGACTCCGCTGGATCCAACCGTGTGTAGGATGCCAGGTAATTGCAGGAAGTGATGCATGGGCTTTTTTGTGACGGTTTCACCCTGTCCGATTCGAATTTGGCTAGCACCGGGCCTTTTGGTGGAGAGAGTGACTCGAGAATAACCTCCGCTCCTCTTGGGTGATTCCACGCCTTTTTACGGCGGAGCATTCTTCCGTGCACTGGCCTGTACATATTTGTAGGAGGGGTTTTATAGTGTGAGTAGAGTACTTACCATAAGGTTGCTGGTATGAGGCAAGCTGGATCATTTAGAGAAGACAGGTGGATCCGGTTGGTCACCTTCCCCGACCGGGGCGGGGTTCCCAGCCTCCCCTTTAAACTCTCCTCCACAACAACTACTCCGGATATCCACAACTTTAGTTTTAACCACTCTATAGCATACTATTTCACACTCACTCCGCTCAACATGGAAAAAAGGAGATAAAAAGTTGAACTAAATAATAGAATGAGAAAAAAAAATAAAAAGGAACCAGGGAGGGAGACAGAGAGAAATTGGATGTTCCATAAATAGACTATCATAAATACATCATCCAGTAACAGTACTCCATTCAGAGCATGAACAGTCCAATAGGATATAGTAGCTAGGCGCTGTCGCTAGTAGTATACATGAGCTGATCGGTGGAATCTATAAGCGCCTTCAAGTGCACCCCGACGACAATTCTATTGGTACTCGGCGGCACAGCCTTACACAACAAGTTGAGCTATACATAAGAGTGAAACAAAACTACGCGCTGCAAGTGTTCGTTGAGCTGAGATACCTAGTCGGCGGAAAAAATCGACTATTGATTGGAAGATATATGCGCCGCAGTATGACCTGTCCCGTTTATTGACTCTGACTTGCTGAAAGCCTAAGCGCCCTATACAACGTGCTGATGCGTCCTTGGTTTCATTGAACGTGGTAGGAGTTCGTGGGCGTCTATTGATGATGTCGACCAAGGCATATAAGGAGGCGTTGTTTCGCCCGTTAGGTATTATTTTTCGGAGCAAATTCAGGAATCAATCTATCTCTCGATATTGACAGATCTTACAATACCGGCCAGCCAACTTACCTATAACTTATTACTTTTCCATTCTACTTATCCGCCACTCACAATGCATCAGAGAACATATACATACGTCCTCGCGCCTAGATGGGACTTCCGTCCCGATGGTCCCATCGCTCTCGGAAACATTATCGTCGATCCATTTAGACCGCACCGGGTCCTAACAAGACCCGACCCAGACATCCCGACCGCTCCCATCGAAACGGTGGTCGAAACCGACTGGTCGCTACATCACCAAAGGGAGAATGGTGTCAAATCAAGCATCTGGACCCACTTCCTCAACGCCATGGGCGTCGATCTCGGATTTGAGGGCAGCAGGTCCCTTGATGCCGACTACACCGTCGACTCCCTAACAACCAGCTATTTCAGGGACGAGCCCTCCCACGAAGAGATCATTCGGCGCACTCAAGACGGCAAGATCCGGGATCTGATGCGCTTGGACAGTGTGTTTTCCAAGCCCGTCTATATGATCACTGGCGTCAAGATTGCAAAGGGATTCCGTCAATCTGAAAGCCGTTCCAGCTCCAAGGAAGCAAATGCTGGGGCCAAAGCCGGTACATCGGGAACGGTTATTGGCGATGTCACTGTTGGCACAGATAATAAGATCTATTCGAAGGAGTCCGACAAGCATCAGGGAAAGACCGAGAATGATATAGTGTTCGCCTTCCAGCTCATGAAGATCGTGCCGAAGGGGTGGAAGCACAAGTCCTTCGATGTGGAGGACTTCTACCCCAAGGCTGCTCTGCTGCTGGGCGATGAAGAAGAAGAAACTGAGACCGAACTCGACGTGTCTTATGCCACGGCGGCGGACTTCGCTGATTCTGACCTGGATATCCAGTTCAATATGACTGAGCTTAATGATAGCCAGGGTGCGTTCAAATGTGTTTCTGCCGTGGCGTAAGCTAGGATGCGCGCAAATGAATGGCTCTTGTATACTTTGTTCTGATTGGCGTTTCCTCTCTGCTGTTAATGTGCTTTTCATTCATTGATTCGTCCGTTTTGCCAACGTCTCTAAATCTATTATACAGTATATAAAGTAGACTACCAAATAACATACATGTTCGTTACCTTTCATAAGCGAAAATTGAGACAAATATTGTCGCTTGCTCCTGATCTACATAACAAACTCCAAGTAATTCGGCTACCTAAGTTCACAGCACCAGACTTTATATACCCATTAACACCGCCCAACAGACTGATAAATCTCCAACGGATTAAATCCCACCCTCTGCTGCAAAAGATTCAAAATCGGCTTAAACAACACCCTCCCCTCATACTCCTCTATCTTTCCTAGACGCTCTGCTTCCCGCTGCCTCTCAATAGTCACCTTCATTTCATCCCAAGTGACCCACTCCCAGCGAACACACTTCTCAGGCTCCATGACCTTCAATCCACCATCAGTAATCAATAGTCCCTCGAGTAACACCAGCAGATTACTCCAAAAATCAAAACAAAAGAGGGCAATAAACAAACGTACCACCGGCTCCGCATCCTCATCCACAAGCCTACAGCCCACAAAAATCGTAACATAATGCTTTCCTCCCTCCATATTGGCATTGTTGATCGCCGTAAGGAAGCGTATATCAGTTACTTCGAGGCCTGTCTCCTCTAGAACCTCTCGAGCTGCACAGTCTTCAAAACTCTCGTTGAATTCGAGGTGGCCGCCGGGATGACCCCATGTTCCTTGAGACAAATTAGAGCCATGTCTCAAGTACAAGATGTTACTGAAGCGAATCAATGGGCGAAAGGTAAGACTTACCGGCGCCGAGACTCCCCTTGCGTCGGCCGAGAATGGTCTGGCCGTGTTTGTTGAAGACGTAGACGGCCACAGCGACGCGAATTGTTTGGTCCATGGCAGTGGTACTAACGAAGCGATCAGTAGGGTATAATTGATCGATAATTAAGTGGTTGTTACAAAGAGTGTCCTGCTCATTTAGGTTGAGGAATCTGATTTACATGCGGAAGGAGAAGCAGTCCGTGGGACAGAATTGGATGCGGGCGGTGACTGGCGATAACGATTGCGGATAGACTCGATTCGCCAAGAAAAGCTACTTGATTGATAAGATGTGCGATATTGGGTTTACGTGTTGATCCATGGTTAATATAGCCATTTACCACAACTGTGCAACCGAAAACTTCTAATCAGACTGGGTTTCCTACTGCGGTCATAGACGAAACTATGCACATCGATTTCTCTGGTTCTTCCCCCCTCTTTAATGCACACTGCACTAGCCTGAGAGATCACGGGTTCCTCCAAAGAAGCCTTGCCATCAAATCATCGTCTTGTATGATGTACATCGCGGAATTCAAAGTATGTGTCAAAATAGTGTATCAGGTCTTGAAGAACCATATTGTAACGAGCAGAAAAATTTCACCAAACGCAGGCCTGAATATCGAGGAATCGCGAGGACTTTCACTTCTACCCGAGTCTATTCGCTTCTTCTAGTGATCCTCTCTCTCCGAAGGTAAGCCCGAAGGTAATAGAACCCCATGCCGATGATCCAGACCGAAATAAGAATTACCGCTTGCAGAGGTGCAAAGACGGCTCCTCTCACCACCACAAAGCCACTGACGAGGGCAAAAACCAGCGGAATAGCGATGAAGGGCTTGTAAGGGCGATGAAGATCAGGCTGTCGGAATCGCAGAAGGATGGCACCTAAGACGGTCAAGAAGAAGAACGAGTACTCTCCCAAACCATTGAAGGTGAGTAGAGCGCGAAAGTTTCCGAACAGCAGGTACGGGATTGGCAATAGGGTGGCCAGAATTGTGGCATTAATGGGCGCGTCCGATCGGGGAGCTGACTGAGAAGGAGGCTCCGGGTCAGGAGGCATTCCTACGTGTCCAAGCACACCCAGGAACCGAGGGAACCAATCCAGCTTCGATGCCGCGACAATCATGCGACCGGCCACAAAAGAGTTTCCGAGCAGGGAGCCGGCGACCACGAGGCAGATCACTATGGCAGCTAGGATACCAAACGCTGGTCCTAGGAGATGGGTGATTGCGGTCTGTATGTCATTAGCGTATGTCATCATTGGGAGGGTGCTGGACGTACGACGGCCACGCTGTCAGTGGTCGAAACGATCTTCCATGGAAGAAGGATGTAGTACGCGGCATTAGCGGCAAGGAAGCAGAGGATTATGATGGGAAGGGCAGTGTTTATAGCCAATGGAAGCTGACGAGCAGGAGCAGAGAGCTCTGCGCTAACGTAGATTGCCTGTCAAAAAATGGTGAGCATTTTCACAGACACTTTGTAGGGGCTATATGCCTACCTTATCCCAGCCCGAATAAGCCCAGAGAGCACCATAGAGCGCGGTAGAATAGTAACCTAGTGATTCCCACCCGTGCATAGAGCTCCAGTCGATCTCCCGACCGTCCGGGGTCCAGGTGTTCCTAGATCCAAACCAAGAGTGCTTGAGCCAGTCATTTGACCCAGCATCGCGGTTGATTCCCGAGACTTGCAGGATGACGACAACTAAACCAGCCACCACAATTGCGGCAATGGCGATGAATTTGGTCGTGACTGAAAACCCATTCAATCGGGTGCTGACCTTGGTACTGATGGAGTTGGCCAGACCGATCACCAACAATACAAGAATGGAGAGCAGCTTATGCGGAAGGCTTCCAGCCTGATCGGTGACACCAGCCGCGGAGAAGATGCTTTCAATAAACACGATGCTCAAAATGGCCAGGGTTGCAGGCATCACGGCGATGATCCAAGTCCAAGCAGCAAGAAATCCAAAGACATCTCCGTAGATGTATCGAAGATATGGTTGCACGCCTCCTATTTTACAGTCAATTCAGTCGATATACCTGATGGCAATAGAGTGAACCAACCTTCGCCCGGAATAGCAGTGCCTAGCTCGGCCATAGTGCTAGCACCGGTCCAGGCCAGAATACCTCCGACCAGCCACACGATAAGCGCGACTCCTGGAGATGGAACATTTGTGTCGATGGAACCTGGAGAAGTGAAGATCCCACTACCGATCACAATGCTGATGACGATGCCGAAGGCCTCGATGGCTCCGAGATTGCGGGTGAACTTTGGGTCCAATGCGGAAGTGGACTCCGCTCCGGGTTCGGTGCCATCGGTCCCTCTGGAATCGGCCAGGAGCGGGCGGCGAACACCCTCCTCTTCCGACTGATCGTGCGGAGACATGGAGGGCAATTGATGACAGTTGTTCAGGTTAATGAGTGGACGTTAATGACACTGAAGGGATGGGAAAGAGGGGAAGAGACCGGCAGGATCAAAGCGAATCACGCCATCGGCTGGCGCGAACGTTTCATGCACGTCTGGCTTGATCACTTGCAGGGAGAGGAAGAAGCTGCCTCTCTCAGGGCGGTGACTCCGATAACATTGGTGCATTCACAACATTCCCACGTGACTTCTCCTTATCTGCCTCTGAAAATGAATGCATTTTGTCGCAAGGAATATATGAAAAACATTCAAAAGCATACCTCTGGTTAAGTGTACTTGCTTTGAAACTATTCCAGTGGGTGTTATATCCACGCTTTCGGGTTGAACCATTAGCGTGCGGACCGCTCAATCGCCCATACTAAGAGTTTGCAACAACTAAGGAGGGAGGGAGTAGGAAACTCAGCATAGAATATGTAATATACTAATTTCCTAACCATTATCATTGGCGCAAAAATAATTCAAATACAACCACTCGCACCATACTCCTGAATTAGAAAACTACAAAGGTACCAAAGGTGTCCTGCCTAACGCGAGCAAAGTATCCCAGCCCTGCCATACATACCCTTCAGTTTCTCATCTGTAATTCAAATTATTTTGTGACCATAAGAGCACACCAGTGCATCCAATACATTGTCGAAAGGATAGAGAGTGTGCACAATGCCACTCATAGCACAATTCACGCAACCATACAAAGCAAAAAGTGATGGACACTCGCTTAGGATTCTAGCGTGAATACATTCACTTCACGCCAAATATACACGATGAAAAGCAACGCTACTCATCTCAGCATGATCTCTCATCCAATACCTACTGCACGTATCGCAAGCTGTCAAACATGCAGACCGATCAGCCACCCGAGATGCCACCCAACCCGAATGATGAATCCCGCACCCTAAAAAGCGTCAGAAAGATAATGGAGAGGCTAGAAGGTCGAAACGTCCTCAACTTCATATCCCCTTCTTTTTGCGATGCAAACAACATAGTTCTGCTGCCCCTGGATCTCGAGGCCAAACACCATGGAAAGGGTAAATCTTCAACTACTCCCCTCCTCTTCGAACCTCTTCCAATCGAAGCTTTGCACACCTATCCCATCGACCCTCACCCCTACACCACGATAGACAAGCGTGAAGACTCCTGCTACACTATTAAAGACTACGCAACTATCAAGAAAGACTCGTGCGAGTCATATCCGCCCTTCCGCTTGAAAGAAATTGCCATCAAGCTAGAAAGATGGATCCATCTCGCTCCACGAACTCATCGCTACTATGCTGTGCCCGCTACTTTGACGCATATTGGGATCTGGTATCCGTCCATGTGAGTACTTTGTACTAGCCCAATAATACATTCAAATAATCCCATGGCTCTAATCTGTTTATGAATGCACCAGCACAACCGACAAATTGTACGCCCAGACATCCAACATTTATGACAAGCTCGGACAATATCTGTACACGGTGAATCGCTTTTTCGAATGTATAGATGATAGGTACCCGTATATCGTCATGATCACTCAACATTGGTGCCAAGAACGATGTCCTGAGGACTCTATGATGCGATTTGAGCTGCTGGGCATACTTCAGACGATGCGCACCCGTCTGGAGCAAGATGAAATAGATTCGGAAGGGATGGTGCCTGTATGTTTCTAAACCCCCTGTGATAGATATTGAATTTGCTGATCACTGACACCGATGATAGGTCCTCATGGTTTCGTTTATGATACCGTCGCATGCTCGGATTCTGCAGGCTCATATGCACAATGGGAAGTTGGTTGTGGCGCACAGCCGCATTTATAGCTTCGAAACTATGCGTGAGGCGCCGATGGATCTGTTCACAAGATGGTTGCTTTCGACTCCTGTTGGGTTTTTTAAGGAAACTGATACGGACGACCAGTACCCTTGAATTGAATTGATGGATATGAAGGACAAGTGGAAGGCGATGGTGGTAAATAGGAGAAGTTGAGCGGGAACCGAGGAGGCCTATCTCGCAGGGAAATTCGGGATGGGTTGCTTGCAAGATCGGTCTTCCAGATTAGCTTTATGATTTAAAAGTGGATTATCAAGCGTATTCAATAACATTGAAACACTAGCCGGTCTGAGTAAGTCATTTTCTGTGTAGACTGTATATTGATACAGATCCAACTTGCCCCATGGAAATAGCATTATGTGATACGAGACGAAAGCTGAACCTGGGAAGAATGAGCGCAGAGAGCCGATAAATAGTCGGAGGAAGAAGGTCCATAATTACATCTAAATGGGTAATGTCAAGAAAGCAAGACCGATAATCGATTTTGAACACATGGTGGCCACTCATGTTTACGGAGTTTCTAAAGTCAGTCATTTATATCAACTAACACAAAATAACAGGCAGAAAGAGATAATCTTCTTATTAAGGTGGCAGTAAAGCCTATAATATCATCAAGAGCAATTATTCAGATAAAATTTTGAATACCTCAAGCATCCGCAAGGAGGTTTCCGTTCATATACTTCAGGCCCGTATCCACGGCGACGGTAACCACCGTCTTGCCCGGACCCAGTTCTTTGGCAAGCGCAATGGCCGCGACAACATTAAGACCAGTCGATGTTCCAACCAGTAAACCTTCCTCACGAGCCAACCGCCTGCACATAGCACGACCTTCTGCCTCTGAGATTCCTCGTGCTTCATCATACAGCTTAGAGTCCAGATGTGGCGGCACAAAACCAATACCGATTCCCTCGACGCTATGGGATCCAGTGCGCCCTTCAGTAATGACAGGAGAAGAAGCCGGTTCGAGGACTACAACTCGCGTATCCGGCCACTTTGACTTCAGAACGCGTGATACTCCCATAACCATGCCGGCACCTCCAACTGTACCGCAGAAGGCATCAATACCACCCGGGAACTGTGCTGCCAATTCCTCCCCAAGAGTTTCATAACCAGGCAGGGCATCACCATTATTGAACTGATCAGCAAGGTAATGGCCATCTTCTTGTGCGATCTCTCGCGCACGACGCACCATGGAGGGAATAAGATCCGCCGTGATTGCTCCAGTCTCGCTATGGACAATCTCAAGGGTGGCGCCCAGTGCGCTCATAGTGCGCAGCTTCTCAACTGCAAAGGCATTCGATGAAACCACTCGAAACCGGTAACCCTTCACTGAACAGATGAAGGCAAGGGAAGAGCCAGTGCTGCCACCAGTAGCTTCGACGACTGTCATACCAGGCTTCAGCGTGCCACGACGCTCGGCTTCTTCAATGATGGATCTAGCCATGCGGTCTTTGTATGAGCCTGTTGGATTGAGGGATTCAAGTTTCAGGTAGACATTTGCGTGATCTGCTGGGACGACATTGCGGAGGCGAACAACTGGAGTGTTCCCAATTGCGTCCAGTCCTGAGTCCACGGGAGGAGGCGGAGAAGGCATGATTCTGTGCTATGAGGTTTCCGCGCGGGCTGACAAGTTCAGGGTCCAAACAGAACGAAGAAGATTTCATATACATTCATCCTGATATCTGTGCAGCTCTGTAAGGGTCTACTTATGGCGCGATTAGTAACTGGCTTTCCATTAGTAATGAAGCTTGGTTTGGCGGGGCTGTTGTCGATGTGAGTCAATTAGAATGAACATCCGTTTCCGAATGAACCTTCTTTCTCCGCGGATCAAATTGTTTGTCTTCAAGAGATGTTCAGGCGATGTCTCATGAAAGTAACTCCAAGATGTAGAAGTGTGCTCTTGAGGACTAGCTAGTGGCCACTTGCCGAAAGTAACACGGCAGCCATGGTGTCGGAGATAGGAAGGACCGATATCAAACAAATTCCTTCCTAACCGGGCTACATACGAGACCAATATTGTGCTTTCTTCATCCCATAGTCGAAGATCGATAAATCGATCTAACATCTACCCCTCGTAACAATTGAGTTATGTTCTGTTCACAAGAAACAGAACAGCGAGGGGTGTTTGCATTGTTTGCCGGTAGGAAAATGCCAACGCTTGGCAAAGTCTTAGTGTGGCTTGGCAATGGCGCCCGATCCCGCTGAGTCATCCAGACCCGGGCCGGTTCATGCCGAAATCGGAAGGCCAGGCCGAATCATCTCGACCGCGTGCATCTGAATCGGATATCAGCCACAACAACAATTCAGCGAGACTTCCCCAGGCCGCTGATCAACCCATAACGGTCATTATGACTCAATGAAGCGAGCCACGACTCTCTCAGCGCTGTGGCTGAGGCCATGATTTTCGTATGCCCCCGCTTGGCGCCTCCTATTGAGGGCACTAGCCAGCCCTGTGCTGAGCAGGAGTGGGTCGAAGTACGTACGCTTTTTCATCCACTTGTGGCAACCAAGCTCACCGTGACCATAGGGCTTTGTAGTGGACATTTGTCCAGACTTCACAAAACCTCGAATGAGTCTTGCGTGACTCGCATCGTAATGCAGTGAACGCGTACGGCCATGTCATCAAAGTTTCATGATGTCCATCATCTCTGGATCGGGATCTTCCCCATTGCCCCCTTACGGGGCGACGACGAGATCTGAGCCATGCTGCTCCTGGCGTAACCCATGGTACTATAGCATCGCAGGCGAATAGAGCGATGCCTTGAAGGTTCACTAGCGTCATAGTCCGATTAGCTCGGCGATAAATCCACATCGGCCATAGGCAACATCGTTTCCTTCGAAGGCTATGTCGTCAGATGCAATATCCGAACTGGGGAAAAGACCCCTCAATGAGCGTCATTTGCACCCAAAATTATCTCTTATTCCTCTTCGCTGGATCGCAGACCCTATGTGGTCTCCACATGCCTAATGGCGCCTCCCAGGGGGCCACGAGTATAAGATCCCCCACGATCTCTCGCAGACCCCTCACTCATTCTTAACAACATCTACAAGCCATACACTTTTTTTTAAACAAACACCTCAAACCTTTCTTCCTACAAACAATAAACATGGGTCTTTTCCACCACCACCACGAGAACCAGCACGGCCCTGGCGGCCATGAAGGCCCCCACGGCGGTCCTCAGGGCGGTCCTGGAGGTCCTGGCGGCCCTCACGGCGGTGGCCCTGGTGGCCCTCATGGCGGTCCCGGCGGTCCTGGTGGCCCTGGAGGATTCGGTGGTCCTCATGAAGGTCCTGGTGGCCACGGAGGCCCTCACGGCGGCGGCCACGGCGGCCCTGGTGGTCCCCACGGCGGTCCTGGCGGCCCCGGTGGCCCTCACGGAGGTCCCGGCCGTTTCTAAAGCCCTGACGGACTACAACTCGAGGTATGCGATGATGTTCTATGGTCTCATTCTGAAAGGATTCAACTGACTGTTATCGAATAGTTCCGCAGATGATTGATTCGTGCAACCATTCGAGCGAAGTGACTTTATTGCATTAAGTCATGTTGGATATGATTGAAGTTTTTGTGTATATACCATGGTCGTGATATCATAATGATACGTACTCATTGAGAAATGAGAAATTCTGGTGCGGTTATGGACGTAAACGAAGGGGGAGATGTTGTCGTATGCATGTAGCATGATTTGAGACATCCGACATATCCTGGCATATATCACTTGTCATCAAAGGAATACGGATGGCACGTTCAGGGACACAAGGCCATGGCAAACAAGAGCCAGGGACTTCTGTTGTTGTTTGTCCCATTTCACACGCAGCAATCAAACAGCACCACAGCATGTGAACAATGCCTCTAATTATCTAATATAGCTCATGTACTTCGTATGATAAAGGAACATTCCCAAAAATGTCAATAATCTATCCTACACGACTCAACACCATCTCCTCATAATCCAACACATGTAACCCCCCCTCAATCCTCCTCACCTTCTTCAGATCCAACTTCGGCTTCATAACATCATTAACATTGGACACCACCACCCTTTCCCCATCCAGCAAAGCCCCCAAATTAAACATAGTACTATAAACCAACCCCTGGAAACTCGCCCCCTCGAACGTCTTCTGCTCCCTCGGTCCATCATACTTATACTGGATATCCGACCCCTTCGAGGGTAACCCCGCGCCCTTCCAGTTCCCGAAAAGCGAAGGATGTGACGAAATACACCTCAAGTATCCGGTCTCGCATAATCTCCCCAACATGACATCGTACACGACACTCTGACCAGGCGGCATGCTCTCGTCATCGGGTAAAACAGACAACGCTGCGAGTATTTTCTGTGCTGCGTTGAACGATACGGCATATGCGCTAGAGCAGACTGCCAGTGAGGTTTTGCAGATAATGCGGTTGTGTTTGATGTTGTCGACGAGTTCGTGGACAGCTGGCCCGGCCCAGTATTGTGGGAGGCCGTAGACGGGGATAGATGTTGGGTCATTCTTTAGTATGTAGAAAGGGGTTTTCTTTTGGCATTTTGTTCCGCAGTGGCCGAGCCAGAGGATGTCCCAGTCGTCCCCGTAGGGCGTGGTCTTGGGGTGGGATTCGGCTTGGAGGGCTAGGGTTCCGAGCGCAAATTCTTGGAGTTGGTTTTTCAGAGTCACATCCCAGTCGACGTCGTCTTCGAGTATTAGAGCACTAGTAATGCGCTCTGAGACGATGCTAATTGAAGTCAGTTTTGTGTCTGACTTTTGGTGGAGATGTGATTACCGTTGCATTGCGTTTAGGTGTGCTCGCCAGCTGCCGATTTCACCGGCTAACATGCGAGGCCTATCGGGCTCGTCATATCGCTGGAGAAAGACTTAGTAGATAGTATGAGGCATATTAGCAAAATGATACTTACTGGCGGATAGGCCTTTGGGCTCATATCTTCAGAGGATACGCCATCAATCCAGTCCACGCGGAACTGCGTGACTGATGAGCCTAGTGTGATTGCATCCCGTTTATCAGGTCGACCGGGGAGGTTGATACAGAAAATCCTTTCAAACTAAGTCTTGATTAGAACTTGGACATACTCTATGGTCTGGGATGAGAGCTCACCCCTAATGTTTCGTTTGTGATTGTTGCCAGACTTAATCCGTCTGCTGAACGCAGCGCCTGCAACCCAGCATACCGTTCACCAGAACTTATCAATAATGTACCCCACAACACGAGGATAAACACAAGCGATAACCCTGCATAGAGCAATTTCCTTTGCCGATTCCTTTTGAATACTTGGATTGAAGGAGAGCTGGGCAGGTTCAATTTCAGCGCGCCCATAGTGAGCCGTGCAAGGACATGGCCGGGAGAGAGGGGGTAGAGGAAGAAGACGACCCCCAAAATCGATAACTCCGACCGAGGAGTTCCTTTCATACTGTGATGACCAAACTGTGAAGCCTGCAAGCTAGGTGGGGATGAACTGATAGCCGGAAGCCTATCGTGATGGACTTGCATGACCGGCGCTTAATGAGGCGATTTCATTCGCCGACACCCACCGCTAAGCATACATTACGCACCCCAAGCATCGAATGATCACATCCGGATGTCCCAAGCGGGGAAACATGCTGACACCATTGTGAACCATTGAAGGAAATGGCGGGCAAAGAAAGAGGAGAACCAGAGGCCTCAGCCTCGCATGAACTTTCACATGACCCAGACTTTTTCCTCTACAGATATGGCAACAGACTATATTATTGGTAGTAATTGATCCCTCTAACTAACTTCATTGCGCAAATTGATAAGTATTACTCATTGGAACCAGTTTTATTGAGACTTGGGTGTTCATATTCTGCCCTAGGACAATCATGAAGCCTGTCACGTGCCAGACCATTGTGCGTCCGGCCACAGCGTCACGTGGCATATCGCGCACCTCGCTGGTCCAAGCTTCATGCTCGGTTCCACCTCAAAGACCCTTAATCTTTTTCTCATATTCATAAAAACATCAATGAGCTCATGTCCTCGGGTCAGGCAGGGATACTCCGGGTTGCGCCGGTGCAGAGGCGACGAGGCCGTCCAACCCGGGCGTGCGATGTTTGCCATGTTAGGAAGGTGAGAACACCCACCCTGGACCTAGACACATACACTAATCTAACCACACAACTATTTAGATCGCCTGTGATCGGGCAACACCAAAGTGTGACTGGTGCGCCTGTCATGATCTACAATGTACCTTTTCCAGGTCTAGCCCCGGGGGCTCTTCAAGGTGGGCAATATTAGCGCCCAAGTCGAATTAGACTAACCCTGTTGTCTTCGCCAGTATAAAGCAAGAAGGTAGCAGACTTAAGTGTATGTATTGCCCTTAGTAAACTACTTCTTTACTTGCTGAGTAATTTCATCTAAATGAGGCCTCGCAAGCGCAAATCCTACAATCACGGCGTGGACTCCGGCCGTTGGCTACAATGACCCGTTTGCGGGCCGCCACTGGGGGAATGTATGCACGTTCGATGGCACGCCCATCTTCTCGGCAAGCGGCTTGCAATGGATAACCGCATGTACTGGGAGAGAGCTTACAGTCGCTCATTATCCAATCTCCGAGGCTCCCAGGTGGCTAGACTCTGCTGATCCACCGTCTCTACTGCCTGACCAGAACCACTTATACGTAGAGATCCAGAAGTATCAAGCTTCTGAATTCAGCCTTTTCTTCCCCATCCTTGACCCCTCGCTGGTAACTCACACTATTCATGCAGCATATTATGGACAGCTATCAACAGGATCGCCTTGTTTGAGCTGCGCCAGGGCCGCGATATTTGCTTTTTACTCGCTTGCGTTATCTGTGGTGCATGGGGACGAGGACGGTGCGTTGAAATCAAGCGTTAGATATGCTCGTGAGGCATATCGCCTTGTGCCAGAGATTATCAAGGGAGCTGCAACACTGGATGGGCTGCAAGCTGTTCTCATGCTTGTGAGTCGACCTTTCTAATATAATGTCCAACGGAGATTAACTCTAAACCCCCAGTCTTTGTGCTGCCAGGGGCTTGCAGCAGACTTTTCAACCATCGATCACCTACTGACAACGGTGGCCCGGTTGATATACCAACTAAGGCTGAATTTATCTCCTGATCATGCGGGAGCTACCCCTCTAGCAGTCAATATCCACGCACGACGTTTATTCCGCATAGCCTACGTTTGTGACAAAGGCTTGACCCTGCTAACTGGCCTTCCCCCACGACTCGAAGACTCTGAATGTGATCCAGCGCCTTCCCTCTTCGAAAACGCCAATGACCCTGCAAGCATCACAAATGCTTACCTTGACGCATACGTCTGCCTGGCGCGCATCCAGTCTTGCATTTACCGCGGGCTATACTCCCCCGAGGCCCTACGACAGTCAAATACAGATCTCTTCCGCACAATCCGGAACCTAGATCAGGACTTGGAGAAGTGGAAGGATAGCTTACCGCTACCAAATCGACCCACGCTGATACCCGCTGAACATGACCTGGTGCTTCAAAACACCGATATGCGGTTCTCGGTCTTTCACTTGCAATACCACCATTGCTTGCTTATGATTCACCAAGCCAGCAGCAGGTGCGCCTCGTGGATCGGGAATCAAGATACTCAAAATACTTCCTCGAGCCTTGCGATCTCCGTGACCGCGAGTCGAGCCTTTCTCCGGACATTTGTCTTCCACCGTGTGGAGCTGGGTCCGCAGAACCTTCTGTGTGTTTTCCCCTGTCATTTAGTCTCCCGCCTTTGGCCGAATGACCCACGCCAATAGGTATGCTAATATCCAATACCAGTTTCTGTCTAACCTACTTCATCCAAACCGCCATAAATCTATTTTGCAATGTCCTCTCACACCCCCTTCATCCCGAATCCATCGAAGACATGAACCTCATGGGTCTAATTTCGGATCTTATTGCTGCTAAGAAGAGACCAAGGGACCCTGCATGCTACGTTGGGAAGATCACCTTTGCGCAGGAGTTTATCCTTGAGCTGAAGCGGCTTGCTCAGTGTGCTGTCGATAGGGAAACTGCAGCTCGACAAGCAAGTATGACTAGGAACCACGCATATTATCACTCATCTACATTTCTATGATATATTAGGTGTGGTTTATGTTCATGAGCTACACCCTGCCATGATTCCCGTGAGGGAAACAGGTTCGTGACTGATGTATAGTGTGAAAATGTATAAGAATCCGCACCGTCCAGCACAGACAAAACTATAACAAGACTTGTTGGGCTGGCCGCCCGACAGGCAATAATGGATTTCCAGGGGATACGGTGCCAATGAGCTCTGGAGGATATCCTGGGCTCCTGTTGATTCAGAAAATCAAATAATGTGCTGTGCAAAACTCCTGCTTAGTTGTTAAGTATCCTGCCATAAACTTGGAGTTATGATGCAAATATTAGCGTCCGTGAAGCAGAGCGAGACTCCCATCACCACTTTTTATATAGTACAGCTATGACCAGTCCTTTGCAAGTTCCTCATCTATCATCTACCAGCTATTCATGACATCATATCTCGTCCAGGTATACCACGCGCGGTAAAGCTCCGTATCAAGGCTGCTATTACCTTTATATTGCCAGAACCCTCGGGGCAAGAAATAATATGCACAAGCCCCAAATCGACACCGAAAATCCCAGCACCGGGACGTTTAACTGGATGCAACCCGGCCTCGACGCTCCAGCCCACTGAATCGAAGCAGTCGCAGGCGCAACACCCGCCGTTGTAGTAGATCCGGACCCGGAGCCAGAGGCATCAGCAGAAGCCGGCAGACTCGAAACTTTTCCCCCCTGCATCACAATACTCTCAAAGCTTCCACTCTTGTCACTATACGTATAGCTCTCCGCCGGATAATAATTAACGATATCCACACTCCTCACAACCATAGTAAACGGCGCCTGGGAGTAATCGGTCTCCCCACCCGCCCAATCAATCGTCCCCTGGTTATTATCCGGATCGCCGCCAGCCCAGATCCCAATTCTGACCTGCATGGGAGTCTGCGGGTAGCGGGTCCCGTTCGCGGCGTCGGAGTAGGAAAGTGTGCGCGTGGCTGTGCCGTCGATACTCCACGTTAGAGACTCTGGGGTCCAAGTTAAGGTGTAGTTGTGAAAATTAAATTGGGGGTCGTCGATGGGCTCCCAGGTCCAGCGGTTGGACGTGGAGGAGTCGCCTTTGCCGAAGTAGTCGGTTTGGAGTTCGGTTGTGTAGCTTCCTAGGACTTCCTGATTCGCAGAAGGAGGTATAAATTTAGCTGAGGGTGTCCTGGGTACAATGTGTGGTGGTGGTAGTGGTATTTACCCAGTCGACTTCGTCGAGATCATCTGACTCTAGAACTATACTGCTGATTATGCCCGTGCCGGCGGACGCTTTCATAACGACGCTGACTTCGCCGAAGAAGATGTAATATGGCGTTTCAATTGTGGGTGCGTCACCCTGCTGGTTGATTGTGAGTTCGACGCCCTCGGAGCTGATGGTTGGGTTGCCTGAGAGGATCGTCCATTCTGCGAGTGTTGATGAGCTCTCGACGAAGTTGTAGTGTAGTGTGCTTTGTGTTGAGCCTGTGTCGGACGAGCAGGTCTTTTCTAGAGGGTTGCAGTTGGTGTAGGTCTGCGCAAGGGTATAGGGGAGTGTGGGGAGGAGCGCGGCGGTATATTTTAGTATGGGTGACATTTCTAGGAAGCGGTGAGCTGGGAAATTGATCTTTTGAGGTATTGGTGTGGACACTAGTATGTGAGTAAGTTTATTGTTGGATTTCTGACGCAGATGAAGCTATATGCAATGTACTCATGGCCGAGTGTAAAATATATATTCCCCAGTAACACGGTGCTTTAGTACCTCGTATAATCTCGCCAACTTGATGCAACAACACCACAGCTTCAAAGCCCTGCTCCCAGCCTCCCAATAAATCTCGTTCAATCATGATACTCGAGAGGTGGCTTGTGGGTTGCTTTTAGTGCTTTCAGACTCAAGTGTAGTCAGGTCATTGTGGTGGACACTATGGAGAACAAAACGGGCTAGATTATCCCGCTTTGTCATTATATTGTGGAACTTGATTTGGACCTAGCGAATAATAGCCCGAGACAGCTGCGATTTCCCGATTAGTCAGACTCTCATATGTCCCTGAAATCCAGCCGTCAAGTCCTCAAGAACTTAAAGTGAGCGAACCACGAACGGAGATAATGAAGCCAACTATAAGACAGCGAGCCAATGCGAAAGTGGCCGCTCCAGCCAATGTTAGCATGTAACTTAAACACTGGCCCACTGGAGATCACCTCAACCTCGGCCCAACAACTAACCCAACTCCAAGAAGACTCTTTCCCACATATATCACTTTTCGGAGACAGCTCTCACAACAACAGGTGCTGTGGTCTAGTGGTATGACGTCACGTTGTGGCCGTGCCAGCCCCGGTTCGATTCCGGGCAGCGCCAATACAAGTAAAATAATTTTTTGGTGGCTACGCTAGTGTAGTGGTAACCTTTTTGGCTGATACTAATGAGACATCTTAGTAAAGACCCTTAACGTTATCCATATCTATAATAAAATAAACCTGGTTTGAATCCCGCAGCTGCCGCAACCATTTTATCTGTATTATTTCTTTATCTATACACACGCACGGTAGCGCTAGAAAAAGAATTATAATTTTCTATGGTAATTCACGAGATAAGATACAACCGATATCTTAGTCGTTGAAAGTCTGCATAACGACCAAAAGCACTAGGTAGTGGGGTTTCGACAGGAATATAATAGGACTAACCAATCAATCTGTCAATTGACTATCTTAGGCAAACAAGTCTCACCCCTGAAAAATCTCTTCCCCAGTTTTTCCACCAATTCAACTCTTACTCTCTCAAAACCGTACTCACTACTTTCTGAATATCTGCCATCATCCTCGTCTTACCGATACAATGGTGCCCCCCGATCCCAAAATGCAAGAGCTGTGCCTTTCCTCTAAGTCTAAGGTGTTGTGGTCTGCGCCCAAGATGGCGGGATTGTGGTGAGATGTGCAGTAAGCGACAGTTAGGGAGGCATGTACATATATTAGTGATCTTGATTGTATTCCCCTCACCCGTGTTCTTCCACAACTGTTGATTACAGTCCATTGAATTCAAAAAGAAGGTTACATGGGGTGCGCCGGTGTGCCTTCCGGAAGCATACTAATAATCAACGGAACCATCAGAGAAACCAGTCAATTCTGTCACAGCTACCAAAGTACCAAACTACCAATGGCCATCTTTCCGTTCCCTTCCTACTCATACCGATAACAAAACGGCCCACCAGCAACATCCATCAGCTCGCGCGTCGTATAGTTCTTCCCCAGCGGGCCAAAGGTAATCTGGTCGTCGAGGGTCAGCTCCGGCGAAGGCGGCACATTCTCGAGCGTCTGCGTCCCATTCAGCGCGTACTGCCGCGCCGCCGGGTCGCGCGCCTGCCAGAGCGTCCACATGCGGTCGACTTGGGCGTGGTGCTTCGCCAGTCAGTACATGGCATCATACACGCGGGGTGGAAAGGGGGAAGGGAAAGGTTGGAAGGAGATGGATGGAAGGAAGATATCCTACCAAGAAGAACACGGGGTCTGTGGGACTGGTGAACAGATCCGCACCGTTGCCGCCCATGGCGACGTGTCCGCCACCGTGGGGACCAAAGTGGGCATCGCCCTCAGGGGTTGAGAGGTAGTTTTGGAAGTCGCCAATGGATGGCTCGGATAGGAGGGTTGCAATGCAGCTTGCGTTGTTGTTCACACGGAGTGCGGTGTCGTTGAGCCCACGCTGGAAGCAGGTTGGGGAGTAGTCAAAGGACCAGGAGGGGATTGTACCGCTGCCGTTGTTGGCGATGTTGTCGGTGATAATGCTCTGTGGGAAGGAGGGAAAAGGGGCGATGTAGGAGGAGAATGGGCCTTTGTATACGCAGCTGTCGTTGGCACGGCCGTCACTGCCGAGGGAGTCTGGGGCACCGTTGAAGATGGTAGAGTTGGCGAGACCGCCTGGCTGCGAAACGTAGGCGGGCCAATCCCAGTAGGGTTGAGTGCCGGTATAGTTGCACTCGGTGCGCAGAGCAGACTCGTACAGCCAGACGTAGCCGCGGTGCCATGGGAGGAAGATGGCGTCGAGGTGGACGATGAAGGTGTAGTTGATGTGGGCGGCGATGAAGTCAGCGTAGCGGTTACGAGCACCGGGGTACAGGCTGTTGTTAAGTCTGGATGGGGCGTTCTGCAGGCAGGTTACGGCGTCGGTGTAGGCGATACGCTCGGCTGGGCTGAGGTTGGACCTAGATATGGAGTGAGCTGGAGGTGGCTGGCCTTCGCAGAGTGTAGAGGCTTACCATTCCTTGCGGACCATAGTGTTCTCTTCGGTGCATCTTCCTTGTGTGGTCGGCGCTGCTGAGCTGAGCAGGCACAGGGTCAAGACCCCTAGGGCCAATGTTGAGACTGAGGAGAGCATGGCTGTCTGATGCTTGAAGTTGGTATCAGCTGGGGCTATTGCTTCATGCTTATATAGACAACTCAAACCGTTGTCCGGTCTGAAGCATCGGCTGAACTTGTTAAATTCGACTGTACCGCGACATAAATGAGCCTTTAACCCTTGTCATGAGATCTCTTCTTTGCCGGCTCTAGCGAGGACGTTCAGTTGACACGGATGAATAATACAGTCAAAGTGAGACGTGTAAGCTCAATATGGGAGACAAGAAGCCGAGCATCTTTCCAGCGTTATCATGAATACTAGAATTCACGCTTGCAACATGACGGAAGAGCAGATTCAAGGTCTACTGTTTGGAAGAGGCAGGTATACAACTCGCTACAGCGAACGCCAGGCAGAGGAACATGAGCAGAAGGCATGGTATAAGTGACTACTTTCTGCATGCACGCAAAACTGGATCTAACCGGGTAATCTCTTGAGAGACTAGAAGTAGAACCGTTTGTGCCGATATCTAAAGGTCCGATATCGATCCCATGATAAACCCGGTTTCCAAAAGCGGTAAAGGGTGAAGCCCGTGGGAAATGAAGTGGGGTAAGCGCTATCCGTCTGCGATTTGGCATTTTCACCTCTTACCATGTTCGAAGCTCCGTGGAGTGCTGGGAACCAAAGACTAGTCAAGCATCGACGGCGCCTCGCTCGGGCCTGTGATGCTTGCTATACCCGAAAGATCCGTTGTAATCTCACAAAACCGAGATGCAGATGGTGTGATAAGCATGACCGCCACTGCACTTTTGAGAGGATCTTTGCCTCCCCGGAGAAAGATCAACTACACGCTGCAGCAGATGTCCCGGTTTGCCCGCCGACTGTGACAGAGGAGCTGTCGCATTCATTTGCACGTACACTACAGGCTGCTGGCCCACAACTGGGTAACATCTGCACCTTCAATGGGATGCCGGTTCTGGCGGACAGTAGCCGTAAGTGGATTGAAGCGTGTACAGGTGAGGAGATTCCTCTGCATCGATTCTCCACTGAAGCCAGGGTGACCGAACTGTCATTGGCCGACACCTCCGATGAGGGAACCCTAGAGCTGCCCGAGCGAGCTCTGCTGTTGGAGGAGGTCAACTTGTACCTGTCGTCAGCGTACGGGATGTTCTTCCCAGTGATTGACAAGGTACTGTTCCAACAGACAGTCGAGGCTGCGTACGATGGGATGAGTTCTTCCGTATCCCCGGGCTTGAAGAGCGCAAAGGTCTGCGTCTTCGCTTTTCATGCTCTGGCGTTGACCGTCGTCGAGAGACCCGGGAGGTTTTCGCATCAGCCTAGTACTTGCTTCGCACGCAAGGCCTACCGCCTGCTCCCGGATCTGCTCAGCGAAGCAGCGACCTTGGATGGACTGCAAGCGCTTCTCCTTCTGGTACTTAGCTGCACTTGCTCCTTTCTGTTCTATTGTGACTGACAAACAGTCCACAGTGTCTTTGCTTCCAGGGGCTCGCAGGAGATGTCTTCATCATTGATTACCTTCTTTCCTCAGCCTCACGGTTCGTCATCCACCTCAAAGCGAACCTCTCAGTCCTCAGGGCCTGGCAAGCCCCCTCCGCCGCCAACTATCACGCTCGCCACCTTTTTTGGATTACGCATGTCTGCGACAAGGGCTTTAGCCTAGTAACTGGCCTGGCCCCTCGCCTTGACATGGCGCAGTGCGATCTCGACTGTGCAAGCCAAATTACTGGCAATGCTTTCTCAACTACCCATATACAAGGCGACCCAGTTCCAGGCTCTTACCTATATAGCTACACCCAGCTCGCCGCCATTCATTCCAAGATCTACACGACTCTCTACTCCCCCAGCGTCCTGTCACAGCCAGACGCCGCCCTCCTGCAGACAATCCGTGACCTGGACTGCGCCCTCGAAGAGTGGCGTCTCTCCCTGGCCCCCTCCATCCGACCCTCGCTGCAAACACATACCCCCACCAGAACAGGTCCTGACGAGCCCACTCCCAGACCTTTGGAAACAGTCGACATGCGAGCCTCAGTATTCCACCTGCAATACCACTACTGCCTATGCATGATCCACCAAACAAGCAGCCGCGTCACAACATGGAAACAAAACCACAACACGCACGCCGGGGGATCCAGTCTTGCTGTCTCCGTCGCGGCCAGCCGCTCCCTGCTGGCCGGGTTCCTTTACTCGCCGCCTGCGTTTGAGCTGGGCCCGCAGAATCTCTTGTAAGCTCTTCCCCACTTTGCTCCATATCTAAACCAACTAATTGACACATCTAATACAGGTTCTCTCTCCCATTCTTTCTGCAAGCCAGCACTGTCCTCTTCTGCAACATCCTCGCGAGCCCGAACTCGATGCCCGGCGTCACTAGCAGCCTTGAGAATGACAACGAGGCGGACCTGCGGCTGTTGCGCTGCACAGCGGAGCATGTCATAGCGCAGGCCTCGAGCGAAGACCCTGCGTGCTACAGCGCCAAGATTGCACTTGCGGGTGAGCTGGTCTCGGAGCTGCACAGGCTGGGGCTGCGTGCTGTTGAGCGAAGGGTGAAGGACCAGGAGAGTGTCGTATGTACGAGTGACGATGGATCTGTACCTTAGGGACTGGTGTTTGACCATATAGTTGGATTAGGAAGTCTGCAGGAAAGAAACGGCTGTCTCCTGGTGGTAGGGCATCATATATCACGGATACTGATTGAATCATGGCTCAGAGGGCTGCAGGGAGGGTATAACTCTGGCACTAGATTAAGCTGGCCTGTACATCTTACAATGCAAGTGTCTTTGATCACGGGCCTATTATTCTATATCGATCCAATCTATCCACCCCACCTATCCACCCACTTAATTTAGGAACCCCCAATATACCTCTTGAAGACTGGCCAGAACACCACCATTCTTGCAGTATATTTTCAAATGCACCTCTAGACGTCCATGCTATTACTCAAAAAATTAGGTGAGGACTAGACTCTACTTCAACAATCCCAGCCCAGTCCAGCCCTCCACAGAGAACTCCGGCAATAACGGCGCAGACCCATCCAGCGCGCCGACCTCAAATTCGGCACTCTCAGAACTTCCCGTTTGGAGCAAGTAGGAAAAAGAATTCACATTCGAATCAGACCGGTCGAGAGGCTGAGTCGGTTCTTGGGCGACGAGGGCGAGGAGCTGGTCTAAGCCGAGAGCTTGAGTCTGGGCTTCGGGATTTGTATTGGCGTTGGCGGGCGAGCTCGAGCCCGCGCGTGGCAAGTTGATGGTGCCGGCAGCCTGGTTTAACTCTTGCCCTTCAGATGCAGACCGGGTCGGCAAATCCTGTCCAGGAAGTTGATTATTTAAGACCTGTCGCGTCCACAGGTCCATATTACTTACTCTTTCACCCACACTAGCACGAACAGGAACAGGAGCCGGAACCCCCCAGGGCAGTAGCAGCGTCTGCCCCATCACCAGCAGTCCAGTACCGGCACCGCCAGCACCTGCGTTCGTTCGCTCTGTGCTACCCGCCTGCAGGGCGCGCGCCATGTACCCGTCCATTTCACGGATCTGAGCGCGTAGTGTGGCTGTTAAGCTGCTGTTGCTGCCGGCTGCGGCAGTGCCCGAGACAAACGGAGTTGGGGAGATGGAGACGGAGGCAGAGCGGCTCGACTCGATCTTCTCGAGCAGGTCGGCTAGCACGAGTAATATATTACGGACTTGGATGTAGCGCCAGGCGGAAAGGGGACGGTGGGTAATGGTGGTTCCCAGCAGGTGGCCGATGTGGGAGAGGTGGTGGAGCTGGAGAATACATCAGTGGTACGTTCTATCTAGGGTGAAGGTGAGGTAGAATAGGAGGAATGCATACAGAGCTGGTACTGATGGCGTTGAAAAAGGTCAGGGGCATGCTGCTCAGTTCGTCGAGGAGGTCGGAGGCGATGTCGCAGCAGCGGTTGATGGTAATGGTCGGGGTGTCGGCCTGAACGATGAGCATCTTGGCGTTTTGTGTCGTGAAGATGATGTTTGCTGCTGTCGTTCCAGCTTCGTCAGAACCTCAAGGATTATGGAGAAACTCAGGGGGAGGAGGTGCTGGGCCATACCAACGAAGCTGTACCGGTCCGTTCCCAGCTCACTCGTAAGTGCCTTGACAGCCCGCAGGCATTCTGGAAGCTCTTGCTGTGCCTTAGAGATTAGATGCAAGCTGTCCGAAGCGGAGAGCTTAGGGGATTGAGTATGCGCCCCAGCGATGAAGCGCTGTATTTCGCTGCCGCGGAAATCTTCCTTGCGCTCAGGGTTAATCGTGTCCTTGTGCCACGTGCTCCGATTATTCGCGAGGAGCTGATACAGATCGCTGCAGAAATTACACCCGCGGATGAAGGAGACCGGCGTGTTCGTGGTTAGAGGGAGGCGCACACCTGTCGCGGTGATGTCTGCATCGTCGATGACTTCGGCCGGGTAGAGCACGGAGTGGCTGTCCGGCTGTGGATGACGCGCGGGCAGGCCAAAGTTGCTGACCATGTATTGCTCCTGCTGGTAGACGCACCAAAACTGTTACAGAATTAGGCTCTACCTTCAACCAATATCGGGCTGCAACGAGGGGGTACCAGTCGCCGTCGCTCCTGCCGTTCAACTTCAGTCAGCCCGTTGGGCCACTTGTTCTCGGCGTAGAAGCCATTCAGGATTGAGAGCGAGGCGTAGTCGCCTAGGTGTGTGACGGGGCTTTTGAGATCGCCGTTTTGCAGGCACGCCGAGGCCAACAGGGCGTGCGCCTTCATTGCGGCGATGTAGTCGGATATCTGCAGAGGGGAGCGCGGCATGGCGGCGACGGCGGCGCGGTAGCATGTAGCTGAGAGGGCTGCAGAATCCGGGCGGAGTAGGGCCAGCTCTAGGCCCTGCGCGGGGGTTGTCGCCGGGATTCCCTCGTAGAGGCGGCCAGCTGTGAGGGCGCAGACGGCCATGGTCACGACGAAGACGCCCCAGTCAGTGCGGTAGAGCTGGGAGGTGATTTGGGCGCTGAAGGTCGGCCAGTGCAAGTAGGGACGACTATCATGGCAATTATTATACTACTATACACAGACTAACGAGACAGGAGAACGGACATGGGGTAAATGGTATGGTGAAAGACCTCGACGAGGCATTCAATGGTTCTAGGTGGGATGGTGTTTTCGTATGCAGCGTAGAGCGAGGACAGTGACGAGGACGAGAGACCGATTTCGCTGACGCTGGCGCTGCGACTACCACCGCGGGGGCTGACGCTGGCTGCAGCTGAAGATGACCCGGATTGTACGGAGACAGACGCTGGTCTTACTGGAGCCTCCACGTTCATGTTGGCGCTCATACTCGTGCTCGCGTGTTGACCGTCTAACATAGGCGAATCCTGATTGCCTCGCGGGCCTCGACGGGTGGGATTGGGCTATAAATATCAGTCACTCATTTGAGTTGAATAATTGCTTGAGCAGGAATACCCCTCGCCGCTTAACCGGCCGGTCATAGGTGCACTCGACGCCCTGGTCTCTGCACCGTCCGCAAACTGTTCCTGCGACTCCAGGCGAACACTGTACAGGTCAGTCAGGCTATTGTTGGAAGCTGGCATCTCGTACCCTGCAGGCGTTTCGGTGACACCGATCGCAGGCACGCTAGAAGACGAGGGTAGTTAGCTACTTGTCCGAACAGGTTGATCTGGACGTACGCTGTTCCTCTTTCTTTTGCCGCCTTCGTTAACGGTCATTGCTCTAAACAATAAACTAGAGAATGAATTATTCAAGAGATTGAAGAGTACTGGGACTCAGCAGAGATGTAATGTGTGAAGGCATGGAGTCTGGGGAAATGAGGGGACTCTCCACACTGCAGAGGATTACCGAGTAATGCCGACTGTATTCCTGCAGGGTTATGGAGTACATACTTTTGAAGTCAGGTTCTAGCATTTGAGTGTTATTGGTTGATGTAAGATATTCCGAAGTAGCCACGTGCTTCTCATTCGGAGGTTTGACCCCAAACAGGAAATCAAACCTCCGAGCACAAATACATGATCTTACATTATATGTTCCGTTCTCTACTCTCTAGTGATACGATTTCGTATCCTCCCAATTTCCTCCACTTCAATCTCCACCACATCGCCCTCCTTCAAGAACTTAGCTTCGCCTTCCAGAAAGCTGCCCACCCCTGCCGGTGTCCCCGTCATCACCACCGCCCCACTTCTGAGCGTCCTCCCCTGACTGAAGAACCGGATCAGAGCCGGCACATCGAATATCAGGTCATCTATTCCAGACTGCTGCCTCTTCTCGCCATTTACCCATGTACGAAGGGTGAGGGAAGCTGGGTCGGGAATCAACTGAGAGGAGACGAGAACGGGGCCCAGCGGAGCAAATTTGTCGAAGGATTTGGCGTAATTGGACTGCGAGCCCTTTGCGGCTGCTTGCCACCAGCGGCTGGAGAGGTCGTTGCCGATCGTGTAACCAAGCACGAGTGAAAGGGCATTAGTTTTGTCATCGAGGTTTTTGACAGTCGAGGCCATGACGAAGACAAGCTCTCCCTTTTTTAAAACGAGACATCTGTTAGAGGCTGCTTGAGTGTAACAGAAGGGGAGAGGGCGTATACCTTGTAGTCTACATCGCGCGCTTCACGGTGCAGTGGGATGTCGTCGTAGGGGCCCGCCATGGCATCTATGATGGTCAGCCTACGTTACCCATGAGGCAATTGAAGGCGGAACAAACCAGGATACTTGACAAACGTCTTAGGGACTTCAGGGAGAGGAACCTGTCAGTAATAAAGAGCATTAGCCTCTCACTGAATTATAATGAGATTCAGGTGACATGGTTATACCCCCGCCTCATCTGCATGCTGCTTATAATTTAATCCCACCCCATAGATAAACGGGACATCAACCAAGGGACTCAGCAGCTCCTTGACTTCAGCGCTCTTTTCGCTGAGCTTGAAGTTCTCATCAAAGGGACCTGATCCCTCATAGATGGGCGCCGTGACTCCGATCAGGCTCTGGGACCAGTGGTGGTCCTTAGGAACCTCCCCGAAGTGTGTCTCGCCTGTGGGTGCGACGAAGCGGATAAGACGTTGAAATCTGGAGGCAGCCATATCCTTGGGTTCTGTTTGGTTGAATGATTGGGATGAACAGAAGGGATGGGAGGTAGATTTTATGTGAACATATACAGCGGATATGGGCAGGGTACAGGAGCAACAGCCGTCGAGTTTAACCGTGATATTCTGAGAAGTGCCGGCAGGCCAGGCTCTGCTAGGTACTCAGCTGTAGCTGTTCGGCTCTATATGCAGCACCTAACCTTTCAATTCTAGTCTACCTACTCCGTCCACTACCTGTTCAATTACGGGTATACATTACAGTGAACCGACAGCGGCAGTGGAAATCGATCATAAGCACATATCAGCACTCCATTGCACTGACTACCTTCAGTCTGAGATGACCAATCAAGTCAAGAAACTACCCCCGGTCTTGGCTAGGACCTCATCATAGTAAGGTTGGAACCCCAGCCATCCCTTCTCCGGCCCACCAACCTGCTTTGCTGTAAACTCCGCCTCGGCCTCCTTGATAATCACCTTCTGATGCCCACTGCCCCTCTCTGCCGCATCTACCAGCAGCTGCGCGTGGCATGTCTTGTCCAGACTGATGAACCAAAATGCCGCCTCGTCGATGCTCCCACCGACCTGTCACACAAAGACTGTTAGAATTCTGACCAGATCGCAAGCAACGTGGTATAGTAGAGTTGCTATACAGTAATAAGACCATGGTTCTGCAGAATAGCCGCCTTCCCCTGACCAAGTGCCTGAGCAATCCTCTTCCCCTCTTCGCGGTCTAGCACCACACCCCCAAACTCACGATACACGGAATGGCTCTTGTAGAAGCGCAGAGCATCCTGTGTGATCATGTCCAATTCACGGCCAAAAGCGCTGAAAGCTTTCCCATGCACTGAGTGCGCGTGACAGGCGGCGTGAACGTCCGGGCGAGCCTTGTGGATCTCTGAGTGGATGGCAAACGCGGCGGCGTTGATAGGTTCATCGCCAATGACGACCTGACCAGCCTCGTTGACGAGAATCAAGTCCGAGACGCAGATCTGCGAGAAGTGCATCGATAAGGGATTAAGCCCTTTTTTTGTGTCAGTATCAGTTACTTTTTGATGAGTGCTGCAGTCAATATGGGATGGGTACAGAAGTGGTCTGTAAGGATGGGATCGCGGACGGAGATGTGGCCCGCGATGCCTTCGTCGAAGCCGCGTTTGGCGAAAATGCGGAAGGCAGCGGCCAGGTGCTGCTTGCGGTAGAGGCGCTCTTCCTCGAGGGTAGCAAAAGTGGGATAGGAGCGGATGCGCAGCTTCTGGCCGCTGACCGAGAGGCCCAGGGCGCCTGAGGCGGCGTTGCTGGCGTCTTCGTTTTGCAGGACCGTTGCGCTTGGAGGCATTTCGCTGACTGGACTGTGTACTTGCTATCCATACACGTCGACAGGGGTGTAGGTTTTATCTAAAGACAAACCCAGAAGGTTCTACCGGAGGATCAACCGGTGCTGAAGTTTTGCCGGTCATCAACAAAATAGCTGTACAATCACACGCCATGTATTTTCGAGCTAAAAAATACAGCAGACATTACCAGTCATCGGGTAGATATTTCTAGGTCCAGTTATTGCCAGAAACACCGATTAAGGCCATATGCTTTCCAAATAAACTGCATCGATATAACACTCTTACCACTACAGTCATTATGACTCTGGTCTAACTATGAAGATATTTAGAATTAAATGGATGAAGAAGTAGATATTGCTGGACACGGTAAAGACGAGGTTGTAAAGAGATATAGTCTAGACCATTTGAGGATGTTGATATTTGACCACTACCCACTACTGCCCGCACTACACAAAGTACGTTCTACCAGCGTTATGGCATCTTCAACCCCTCAGCCACTGCAGCCGCCAGGTCTTCCGCGGTTGTTCCCCTCTCGCGATGCTCTGGCCTCTCCCTCCCCAGCACTGTCTGCTCCGCCACAGTCCTATAGACCTCCGCAACTTGCGCATACACATCTGCTCCTCCCTGTCCATTTCCATGACTAGCAGCATCCCACCCCCCTTCCTCCCCAAAGCACCGCCCGATCTCCACCATCTCATCTACCCACCGCCCAGTCTTGGGCGGTGTCTCCACAATCATCCGGGTAATGCTGCTCTGCAGCCCCGGCTGGAAGCTTTCCAGCAGGCTCTGCAGCTCAGGGTAGATACCCATCGCATGCGCCGTGCTAAAAGACTGGTACGAGATGGCCAGCAGGCCCTTGATCAGCGACCCGAAGCAGCATTTGAGCCCGCTCGCCTGTCCGATTCTGGGACCAAGATAACGCGTGTTAAGCACGTCCGCCAGGCGAGCGTCTGGTAGCTCGGGGCCCGAGATCGGAATGGCAGGGCGTGTCCAGGTCGACTCGTTTTCATGTTTCTGTTTAGGCGGGCCGCCGATGATCCCGCCATCGATGAACTTGGTGCCGGGCGAGTGGTGCGTAAACTCGGTAGCAATAGTACGTGCTAGAGCTGGGCTGATGGCGTTTAGGTCAAGGTAATGGAGCTGTTTGTCGGTGGGTTTGGCGGGGAGGGACCAGAAGCGCTGTGCGGTGGCGAGGGCGTCGCGCGGGGGCACGATGGCGAGGAGGTAGTCGACTGTTTCGACAAGTTGCTCGTCACTGTCTAGTAGCTCTATGTTGGCTGCGCGGGCACGGTTGTAGGTGTGTTCGCTGCAGCTGTTAGGATTTTCCCCCAGAAGAACCAGGTGGTGGAGGTACCTTCGGCCAGTGATGTTGGTGTAGACGGGGAAGCCGTGGGCGACGAGCAGGCTGGCAATGCCGGCGCCCATCTCGCCGATGGAGACGATGCCAATTTTGACAGTGGCCATGGTGCTTAATTTGGTATATGAAATGTATTGCTGTGGTTCCCATCTTATAAGCTAGGTTGCGGGGAAGTCTCTGTTAAACTACCTGCTAAACCCGCGGGCCAGCCCTGTTCATGCACTCCCTTCCAAGGGTTCAGACATGCCAACTATTGTGTTGAACTATTGGCACATTAAAGCAGCAGTATAGACAAGCTCACTGATATTCAACTATGATGTCGATTGTTGCTGAGTTGGGATTATCCCTCTAAGACGGTCCGACATTGAAGCCACGCTCCTAGACTTGCGTGCTTGTATTTCGGTTAAATCCAAGTAAGAACGGTGTTTCCAGAGTTTCCCCAACTCGCACTAGTAGCTGCCAGATTTGCAATGACCTCTGCCGTACAGCAAGTGCGGCGCGATGCGTCTTACAGCCACGCTATGTGCTCCCAGCATCGCGAGCAGCGCGCTCCACATTCTCACAACCTTTTCTATATTGGACACTTCATGCACAGTTCACGCGCGGACTACACTGTACTTAGAATTCGAAGATAATCTTAGTGATGTATGCGCCGTGGATCATGAGCATACAAATGAGGTCACCCACGGTACCGCACTGCCGCTTATATACCAGGATATAGTCTAGAGCAGTGGCATGTATAAAGATATCACATTCGATCATAGAAACCACCGCATTGAGTAGACAACGACTACAGAGAAATTGCCTCCTGCACACTCATTCCCCCCAACACTCTCACCATTTTCACCTCATCCGCTGTGGCAATACCTTCCACCATCTCTAGCACAGCCCCAACCTGGTCCTGCGGGATGCAAACCGCACACCTATCCTCAGGATCTAGCATAATCAAATCCCCCTACCAAGCAGACACAGCAAATCTATTGTCAGCGCACAGCCCAGTAAGAGCAGAGCAACAGTAAGTAGTCAATATATACCTGACGAACCCTCGACTTTCCAACCCAAACCTCCATTCCGACCGCATGCGCCTTGCACTCCCCCCTCGTCGCTACAGCGCTGACACCGCGGCTCCACACAGGCATGTGCACAAACCGACTGTCGGTCAACTGCGCTACATCTCGCACCCGCCCATCCACGAGCACACCCTGTGCGCCGAGCTTATTCATCCGCGCTGCCATCAAACCCCCCATCGTTGCCGTGCTGGCGCCACGGGGCTGCGACATGACTACGATGGTTGAAGGAATGATAATGTCGGCGTAGATCTGGCCTTTGGGTATGTTGGACGGCATTAGAGTAGCGGAAAGAGAGGGGGGCGGGTCTCGGGGGATGAAGAGGACGGTTGTTGCGGGGGCGATGATTTTTGTTTGTGTATTAGCGAGGGGCGCTGTCGAACATAGAGGCGGAGTTAGATGTGTACGATGGCAGGTAGAAGAGGCAAGTACCGATGTCTGGAAGGAAGCCGGCGCCCGGCACGCTCAGCTCGAGGAGAGCATCGGCGATCTGTTGTGGTTGTCATGAGCTGGATTACATGGAAATTGGGAGTTGGGGTGGGGGAGCAGCTGGGTGGAGTGTACCTCGCACGCAGAGTATTCTAGCAGCTTGCTGAATTGGTTGCTCATCGTAATCTGTATATAAAATATCGGAACGCTAACCGCTAGACCAAAAAAGATATATCGCTCTAGTCAGACTAGCGATGGAGAGATTACTGTCCCAACATAAAATAATAGAACATGGATGGCTTTGGGGTTCTTAAAAGAGATGGGTTTAGCCGGCAGTTAATCCGAGGCGGCACAGTTACTTTGCTATATTGAAACGGACTTGAGCAATTATTCCTAGGCGACTCCACCGCTGCCCCCCTAGCCCCTGCATAGATATAACCAATCAGTAGATAGCGGATGCCAACCATATGATCGTAGAAACACAGGTTAAACCGCATGCTCCATATGCACTGCAACCTCCTTCTCCCCATCCACCATCTCGCCAACGACACTGGGCGCCACCTCTCGCTCCCCAACAGCTCCAAACAACCGATCCATCTGATCCATTCTCAGCCCTTTGGTCTCATGCACGAAGAAAAACGCATACACCGCCGACAAGGTCAGCACCGTCCCGTTCCAGAGGTAGATCCCATACCCCATCGCGCGGAACATGCTGGGTATGCTCTTAGTCACGACGAACGACCACAGCCACACATTCACACCCGCCCAAGGTCCGCTGATGCTGCGCACGCTTGGTGAGAAGATTTCGCTCGCGATAATGAGTGGCAGACCGTTGGCGCCAAAGGACCACAAGAAGCCGAAGAGCATTATTGCCGCGGCGCCGCCCTTGCCTGCGGCGACTTCGGAGGGCGGCTGTGTGTTCCCGTCACCCGGGTTGGCGATCTTGACATATGCGCCGATGTAGTACATACAGACCGCGCAGCCGATAGACGAGGTGATCCATGGCCACTTGCGTCCTGTGATGTCGATCAGGAAAGAGAAATATACGATTGAGGCGCCCGACTTGATGACGCCGTAGATGCCCGTCCAGAGGGTAGTGTCATCGAGCCCGATGGAGGTGAAGATGGTGGGGGAATAGTAGTTTATGGCAACGGCGCCGCTCCACGCCTGCAGCAGACAAAGCATGGCGACCAAGCCGAAGCGGTTGCGCATTCCTTTTAATGTGGCTTCTTTGGCGGCGGCGCGAAAGGTGGACCAGGTTGTGGGGGTTTGGCCGCGCCGGACGGTGAGCGATTGCTCGATGGCGATTTGAGACTTGATAAAGCCAACGTCTTCGAGGATGTATTGATGGGAGACTGGAAGATTGCGCAGGAAGGACAGAGCTCGTAGGGCGTCTTGGTCGCGTCCCTTTTTCAGGAGCCAGGTTGGGGATTCCTTGAGAAAGGGGATGGTGAGTGCGACGATGCCAACGGGGATGAGCTGGACACCCATGGGGATGCGCCAGGCGAGAGAGCGATTGGTGTCGATGTGGCGGACAATGCCAAAGTTGATCCAGAAGCCAACGAGAGAGCCGAAGTTGTAGAAGGTCTCAAAGCAGCCCGTCATGCGGCCGCGCACGGCTGGGGGCGAGAGCTCGGAGATGTAGGTTGGGATCACTGCCACGAACCCGCCGACTCCAACCCCCGAGAGCACACGGCCACCATACATCATTGCCTTGCTGCCGCCGGCGGCGGTGCAGAGAACAGCACCAACGATAAAGATGAAATCGGCGAGAAGCACACACAGCCGCCGGCCCAGCAGCTCGAGAAGCATGAACATGAACAGGGCGCCCCAGAAGGCGCCAGCTGAGAACAGGCTAGTCACGTTGCTGGTAAAGGCATCCGCTTCCTTGGCCGTCATGGTGTTGAGGCCAAAGTCGCGCTTATAGCTGGGTAGCGTCTGCGTCGTCCCAATGAACGATGTGTCGTAGCCAAATACGATAAGCGCCGTGGCAAGACCAATGACGGTCAGGTAAAGTCGGAAATTATACTAAGGCAAGGCATTAGCCCCAAAATACAAGCTGGGAAGCGATGACTTACGACTTCCGGCGGTGTCGGCCGGTCCTCTTTGGCATGCATGAACTTCATGAACTTCATGTTCGATCTCGTTGGACACTAACAGTCCAGATAAAATTCAATGGATGAGTGAGAAATGGCCATACTGAAAACCAGCGTCGCTAGGGTTGTTATAGATAAAACTGGAGGAGCAAATCTGGGGTAATCCGGGGTAACTACGGGGGGATGAAGTATGCCCGGTTGTTTAGCCGTCCTGCTGCTGATTAGCCGTAGCTGTCCCTCAATACGGTTGTCTACTCTTCTCAAGGCGACAAAATCACAAGCACTCGATTGCAGTCTGTATCAACGTAAAAAGTATGCATAACTAGGTAGAACAACCGCTGCTCTCGATAAACCCATCAGTATCGATCCAGCCCAATCAGTTCCCTCGCTCGCTTCGAAAGAACCGGACTCTGTAATGGCCTTTTGATGGCCGCCTCGTAGGACGGATGGTCTGCCGGCGGCAGGCGCTCCTTCACTCGAAAATCGGCCGGATCATGCGTTGTGTTCTGCTTCGCTTCAAAGGCCTGCAGGCGGACCTTTCTTGCCTCCTCTGAGACAGCCGCTGCCGGCTTGTAGCAGACATCTTAGATTTGGCCGTTAGCATGCATATACAAATAAGAGATAGTTAAACCTACAGGCAGCAAATCGGTCATTAACCGAAGAAGGCGCGGCGCCATAATGGATCGTGCGCTAGTGCTCTGTTAGTCAACAACAAACTAGAGATAGCTTGAGGAAAGGCAGCACGCACCGAGTCCCAGAGCAGCAGATCTCCCGGCTCTGCGCACACCTTAGTCCATTTGCACCCCTTGCCCTCAAGCCACTGGCACATCTCCTCGTCCACATTCTGGAAGGCCCAGTTGCTCCACCCCTTTTCACCCTTTTTGTGATCAAAATACTGCCATAACTCAGTGTAGTAAGCGCTTGACCCTTCAAAAACCATAAGCCCGCCATCCTCGGGCCCATTGGGTAACAGATTCAGAATTCCCTGGACAGTGTCAAACTTGTTGTTAAAGGGGGACTGGTCGACATGCGCCCACGGCGCGAAAACAGGGTCCGTCTTCGAACGCTCCTTTTCAGGTAGGGAGAGATTCACCCCGTCTGTCCAATCAGTATACTAATCATAATCAGAGAAAAAATGAATTATACCAAATGACACTAGGAGCTCGCGAGTGCTCCATATCTGCTCCCACTTCTCTACAAGCCCGGGCTCCGACTTCAAGTCCCACACAAACTGCTCGTGGCCGATGCCGTACCTATGCCCCCGGTAGTGTTAGTATTGCCGAAGCCTATCCCGCTGCCTAGAAAACGAACTAATGGCTACCAACCTGTTGTAGAGCCCTCCGCGAATGTGCCAGGGAAGGTTCGCTGCTCTGCGGGTGGACGGGTCCTTGCGGTCGAACCCCAGGTTCCAGCTTTCAAGCCATTCGTAGCCCTTGTCAGCATAGGCCAGTGCTCGGTCTCTGGGTATGGCGCCGCGCACGACCGTCCAACCCTTGGTGTGCAGCTCGACTAGCCAATCGGGATGCTATAGGAAGCGTGGTGAGTAGAGTACGCTGGACTTTAGCAAAGCGGGGTTGCAACTAACATTTTCGGCATTCCCGTCAACGGCCGCGAGCTGGACGGCTGGGCGGATCTTGGTTTGCGTGCTGACGATGGACTCGGTGGAAGTAGGCATGGTCGATGTTGCAAAGATTCTATCGTAATTTTTCCCTGGAATGTTGTTGAGGTAATTATGGATGTGGAGGTAGTTGACAGTTAGCTAGAGTATTGACGTGATTGAAACCCGACTTTGACGGACCAGTCACGCCATTTTATCTTATTTCCTCAGCCTCAAGTCAACCGCCTGAAATCCTCTCATGGCATTTCATGACCCAACCGTGAATCTATCCCCTGTATCACCACACCAAAAAACATAAACCGGCTAAACAAATGTTATGCAGAGGGCATTAAGCCGTGCAGCTCTCTTGTAGCTTTCGCCACCTTCTATATCCGTGACCCATCGTCTGACATATCTGAGAGCCAGTGAGTGATAATTTCGGTCGCCAGTAGCTGGAAGAGCGATAGTGGTTGAAAATTCTAGGGCAGATGGCAGAGTTTAGCAGGTGGTTTAACAGGTTGTGTGGCAACCGAGCAGCACCGTTTCCAGCTCCGTTACTTCAATCCGTACGTGACGGCAACGGAGTACAAAGTACACTCCACAGTCATGTTACTCGTACAGATACTGGTAGAAAGAGAACTCAGACCTTAAGAAGTGGTCAGATTGCTCCAAAGTCTCGATGAATAAGAGTCAAAGCCCAGCCTCCAGAGTCAGATCAGAGGCAGAGTTGGAAGAAGGCTTCCACTTTTTTGACTTTACCCTCTTGTCATTCTCGCCCGCCAGAACCGTGTCGCACAAACGGATGGGAAGAGGATTCAACATCCGCCAGCTAAAACAGACAGTTACCTCACATTGTCACACTAGTAATTGCCATAATCCTCCTCATTCAAACTGGAGATGGTGTGCTTTTGTCCATTTCGGCTGGACGTGGCCACAGACCTTTTCCTTTCCAATTTCCCAGGGTGTACTCGGAACAGGGGAGGGGTGCGCATGGTGTTGAACTAGGAGGTTATAGGAACATCCGTATAAAGCTTATGCTTCGAGTACTTACTGCTGATGATGTGGACTGCCGAGTCCTGTGTTGTGCTTGGTGCTGTGCTGGGTTAAATTCTAAACAAACAATATCTGAAATATTTATTGATGTAAATCCCTACATCACATAGAGCTATACATTGGATTTAATTTTACACGTATCTGTTTTGTCCAGTAGCTCTCTAGCTTCGACGACCGCTCGAACCTCAACCTCAACCTCAACTTTCCCCTGTGCGCTCTAAGCTCAGAAAGAGTTAGTGGTTAAACCCAACCTCCTCATTAAACAAAACTCCCCAAATCTCCCCTTCCACCTCTACCTCAGCTACCTGCTCACTGAACAATCCAGACCCCAGGTCCCGCTCAAGCACCGTAACCCGATTTCCTTCCTGAATCCCAATAACCGCCAAATTCCCCGCCCGGTTCAGATCATAGCTCCTCGCCAGCGCCCCACCCACCGGCGCCGCCTGCACGAAGTCAAGCTTCCCCGCCAGATCCTGGCGGATGCGAAATGTCGAAATCGAATCCGAGGTTCCGTTGGGCGGGTACTGCGCCGGGGTCCCTGAGAAGCGCGCGTCGCGCCGGTTGCTAACAATCAGATAGTCGCCGTCGGCGCTGAGGCGCAGCTCCGACGTTATCCCTTTGCCGCCCGTACTGGGCTTGGGTGTCCCCGGTTCCAGCGAGCTGTAGGTACCATTGGGCAGCGGGGTGAGGTGCAGACCAGCCTGGTTGGGGAGGTATGTTACGCGGAAAGCGGTGATAATGCCTGCGATTTCGGCGCCCAGGTAGAAGACGTAGCTGGCGGTGCCGTCGGGAAAGAGAATGGGCTCTTGAGTGAAGACGCCGTGACGGGGACCGGAGCCTGAGGTGGCGTTTTGCGCGGGTCGCTCTTCGAGAAGGAGTGTTTCGTGGTTGATAGCGTAAACGCGAACCAGGTCAGCGCCGAGGTCGATGCCGAGCAGGTAAAGGCCCAATGGATCAGCGAGGGTCTGGTGGATGTGTGGTGCGGCTTGCCGGGCCCCTGCGGGGCCGGGTTTGGCCATGGTGTAGGTGAAGGTCTGCAGGGACTTAAGAGTACCGTTTGGAGCGGTGACATCGTACGTTTGGATGGCGCTGCTGGTATAGTGGGCCACGGCGAGAGCCTTGCCGTTGGCATAGAAGTTGGCAAAGGCGCCGTCAAGGAGGCACTCTACGCTGTCCAGCTCGACGGGAGGGCCGGTGCCGTTTTTGGAACTCGTACGGTAGGCAGTGAGGGTCCCATTGCCGGTGGTGGTGCCGTCTACGACGTATAAAATGTTGTTATGTTTGTTTAAAGTCAGCCATGCTGGGGACTCGGTAGGTGTCTTGAAGGTGTCGACGACAGTGAGATTGTATTTCTTCTTCGGTGCGAAGCCAGCAAAGTATCCGTCTTCGACATATGCTGCTGATCCAGTCGAAGCGAAATGTTCGTACGTCAAAGAGAGCACAGAAACATTGCCTGTGTATGAGGAGACGTAGATGAGGATACCATGGACGCTATTGCAAAGCAGAAGAGCCTGCAGCACAATCAAGGTAAATCGGATCATATTGAGTGAGGGTATTTTGCAAACAGAAGACCATCATTTCTTGGTCTATGTCACTACTTTTATAACACAGCATCTGGCATCTGCTTGAAGTGAATTAACCGACCGGCTGGTATTGACAGCATTGAAAGATATAGGATGCTTCGTCGGCAAAATCATTTTTAGTAAGATTAATAGTCTTTGATAGGACATCATAAAGAGCCCTGACTTGAATGTGTCCGGCTGAATTTCAGTGGTTTAACCGACCACCGATCTTACGCATCTCCAATTCCTACACAACCCCGCATCGTGGGGAAATGAAGGATCCTGTGGGGCATGACGTCATATTTGCGAAGTCCTGTAGTCGCTGAACTTGGCTCATACTGAAACAGGTGCATAATGGACTCCTGCTGATCTCAAACCCAGCGTGAAGAGAAGCCACAGCACAAGCATTCCGCACGGTTGAAACACGCGTATCCACACTCTCAATTTGAATGCAGTTCCCGAGACGCTAAGCATCCGTCACGCGTCATATGATTTGATAAACACATCCTGATATAACATTGGTCGGTTGCCGACTCGGGAGTTTCTTAAGTTCTGATGATTTGACAGATCGATCTCCGTATAATATGAATTAGATGTGTCCTTGACGATTGTCTTGGGGCATGAAAGCTACGTTAAGGCTGTCGCAGCTACAGCAGGGGTACAATTAAAAGGAGTAGTGGCCTATTTCGTCATGTAACTCCGAAAAGATGGAGCGAGAATGACCGCGATCGTGATATGACTGTGCGGCTGAGATTCAGGGCGGAATACTATCGAAATTGTGCCCGCTGGCTAATTGGAGAGCTAAGTAGTCGGCAGTATACGGATACTATCTCCAAAGAGGAGAGTTTTCAAAGTCCGAAACGGCCATTTTGGCCTTTGATTGTCCTCAAAGCAGGTTACTACTGGTAAAAAGAGTGCGAACTGAGGGTCCTCAACTTGGTTGCTAATAGCAAATGAGATTTTCTCGAAATTGCAAAGAGCGATATGCACTTTTCTAGATAGTGTCGGGTTGATATCTCTTCGTATCTGTACTTCATTCTAGCAGTGATCGAACCAACTGTATGTGGACATCTAGATTCACCTAAATCCTAATGACTGCTTCCAATAAATCCACTTGTCTAACCACTCGCCTTCCTATCAACCACCGTAAGCCGAGTGAAAGCCCAGTACGCCCCCGCATCAATCTCTTCTACAGCTTCGGGTAAGAGCCGTGAAAATTTCTCACCTTGAGCTGGATTCTGCGTCGTACGGGCGAGCATTTCTGGAACGATAAGGTTGCATTCATGCTTTGCTACAGCCATATATGGTGGGGCCTCTCTGACGTCACTTTGCACCTCTTGTAGATTGGCCTGCTGAAAGAAATAAGGAATCTCAGGAGTCCAGTGGGGAGTGGTACGATCATCCGTCGCCCTGCCTAAGCGCATGAGAATTTTTAGGGCATCGTATTTGCAGTCGGGACTGATCTTTTCGATGCGATACGAAAGGGCATCGATTTCAGCCCATTGAAGGTAGCCGGCCGGTTATGTGGGGTAATCAGCATGCAATAGTACGTTAGAGGTGGGGCCCAAGGGTTAACATTGGGCGCATACTCAATAGCTGTAAAACGTTTCTGATGACTCTCTCAGCCTTCAAGTCCCTTATTGCGAAGGAAAAGTGCCGAACGTGAACAAGATCGTAGACACCACGGAGGTGATTAGGCGTCTCGGATAGTATGTCGTATGAGTGTAGAGTCATATTTGAAGGAAGGAATTCTCTTGGGGGGAGAGCGCTGAAAGATATATCAAGGCCATCTAGGGATACGGTGCTCGGAAGTCGACGAGATAGATCTGTCAACCAGATTCTGGTTGGAGCGTTAGCAGTAAGCTAGTTATTTTTTCTTTCTGCATGTTTTAACACCTACCCAGTGCCAGTGCCAACGTCGGCAATTCTCAAGTCTGGGTTGCTTGTAGGGATGGAAGGGTGGATATGGTAGCCGAACAGTTCGGTCCACAGATAATGTTGGAGGTTGATGCTGCGATTTCAGTTAGCAGTTGTACATCGAATATATTGAGCAAAACGTCCCGGTTGTCATCATGGAAATCACGAGTGAAAACGTATTCGGGCTTAGTCATGATGTAATTGAGAATCGATCTAATAGTAAAGATTTTGGATGTCTATTAATTTGTCCCCGGAAAGCATTAAGGCCTTTATGTGCTACAAATTGAGTATCGCAGAAGTATGCTTTCATTGACGAAGATGAGGCACTCTATATAGAGGAAACAGCATAGATGACACGTCATTATTTCAATTAGTTGATTCATAACCGTAGTAATAATGAGAAATAGCATTGAAGGGTACCATGATAAACTATTGTGCCTGAATCTGAGTCACAAAACTGGGCGACCGTCTAACTGCCATCAAGTCAATTAGCTGAAAGACAAGGAATCAAAAAAGTATGTCATCCTACACCCAAACAAGGGGTATAGGGCTGAGCTGGCGTGACTAGGTGCAATGTTGACTAGAAAGCTGTCAGAGGCACAGCGCGCTTTCCTCAGAGCAAGGGGTGAGACAACCAGGAAATGATAAGCTTCGGGTATGATCCGGTGGCTTGGAGTTCAGGTATGCGAACCCTGATGGAGATATATGGATACGACGTGGTAGGCTGTTGGAACCATGGTTGACGCGGAGAGAAAGAAACAGGAATAAGGAAATTTCAGGGGAAATTGAGGAGCAGGGTTAAAAGAAGAAAAAGTTACGCGCACCAGGACGAGTCATATTTCAACAGTCGACGAGTAATTAAGTACTCGCACCTGGAGATGATGTATATCTGAGACCTAATGTATCTTTAACAACCATCCTAGAAATGTATACAGGCATTGGTCTATCGTGCAAACCTTTTTATGAAACGACTTTTGGTCTTTGATTAAACAGATTCATTGAAGAAGTATCTTATCAAGATGATCGGAGCCGATCAAGTGGGCCTAGACCTGCAATTAGCACATCTTCTGCAAGGTAGGCTATGATGTGGACTCCACATCCCAAATTGCATCAAGCAAGTCAGTTCATGTCTAGCAATACATCATTCGTGGCGATCTCTCCGAGAAACTGCATCAGGAGCAGAATTGTGACGAATCGACGGTTTTAGACCTAATGGGCAAGCCTTTTTTACAGCAGCGCCAATGCCTATACCGAACAGTCGCCATCTGTTAGAAAGATTCATGATCGGGTGATGAATACGTTTGTCATGTCTCTAGAGATTGTACGTCGTAGTTGGTGTAGCTAACGAAACTATTTGGAGGCTACACTTGTGGACGATTGCTTGAAAATATCTGCCTTACATTCATTGTCTCAGCTTCTTTCACTGCTGGAAGGACGATCAGACTTAGTCGCTATCCCTTTTCACGACAGAGTTGCGGTGAGTAGGGCCGTTTGTCAACATGACTGATGCAAGCCATGACCACACAGCCTCACTAATTTCAAACTAACGATAACGAGGCTCGGGTGAAGGCAGAGCATGGCCGCAAAAGCTAATCCCGGCGAGTGACAAATCTTAACGCAGGAGGCTTCCACTTCCCACAATGGTGTACGTTAGCGGCAACGGCCTTAATATACCGACCCCATTGCTCTATGACGTGCAGAGTCCTCAGTGGCCCACGTGAGTAGCTCAAGAAAATCCATGTAGCAAACTTTTGCGAATAAACTGCTGGATCATACCACGTGTGAAAATTTGACCCTGGAGTTCGAAAGCCGGAATAAGGGATCGACAACAACGTCTCGGGAAGGCGATAGAACAGCCTCGGCACGGCAGCGAGTGGATCCGTGGCGCCATAAAAGCCCTTCTCGAATTCTTCTCTTCTCGGCCCGTTGTCGGGACCGATTCGAATAGAGTCATGAATAACCTTATCTCAAACCAAAAGCTACCATTTACTTTGCCAACGGTATCTTGGCACTCAGGGTGAACCAGAGAGATATGATACAGAAAACGTAAAAATGCAAATAACTCTGCGAGGCGCGAGAGGAAAGTCCCTGCGGTCTCGTGTGCGACATGCGGACTTCGTTCGGAAAATCTGCGGTTGGAAGGTGGATCTGGTGGACCAAACTTGCCGTTACGTTCCTTGAATTGCACTCCACAGAAGCCGACGTGAAGTTTTCTTCACTTGTTCCCTGGGTTTCCACAGGATAACGTTACTCAAATGGCAGCAACGCCGTAAGCCGTTTCGGTTTGCTCGGACCAGTCCATATTAATAATGTATGATCAGGATCGTAGAGACTGGGCGTTTATAAAGACTGGGTAGGCCAGTTTTTTCGTAAGGATCCATCCATCTCTCTTTTTTCTAGATACCCCTCACATTATTCAAAATCTTACCAACCATGAGCGTTACGTACGACGTGTTCCGTGGCTCTGCCGAGGGCCGCATTGTCGCTGACAAGGCTTCGTCCACCCTTGGACACAATGAGGTCTTCATTGAGACCACCCACTCTGGTCTTTGCGGCACAGATGAGCACTACCTCAAGACCAACCAGGTGCTCGGTCACGAGGGTATTGGAATCGTCAAGTCTCTTGGCCCCGGTGTTACCTCCGTGAAGGTTGGAGACCGTGTTGGATTCGGATACACCCACAGCATCTGCACTTCCTGTGACAACTGTGCTACTGGTACTTCCCCTACATGTATGACACATGAATCATTATGCAGGCTAACCCATTCGAACTAGGCTGGGATCAGTACTGCGAGAACCAGAAGCAGTACGGTTTCCACGACTTCGACAACGGAACCTTCAGCTACGGTGCCGTCTGGGACGCCAACTGCGTCTACCCCATCCCTGATGGTTATGACTCCGCGTATGCCGCTCCTCTCATGTGCGCCGGTGCTACTGTCTGGACCGTCCTGAGCGAGTATGGCATTCGCTCGACTGACCGCGTCGCCGTCATGGGCATTGGTGGACTTGGTCACGTTGCTATCAAGCTGGCTGCTGCCATGGGCTGCCACGTCGTTGTCCTTTCCAGCTCCGAGACCAAGCGCCAGGAAGCTATGGACTTTGGTGCTTCTGAGTTCCACGTTTTCAAGTCCGGTGATGCCGTTCCTGAGGGCTTCAAGCCCGTCAAGCACCTCTTGCTTTGCGGCAATGCTGGTGTTGATTACCCTTCGTACGTTGGCTTCCACACCCCCGCACCCCCCAATCACTCTCGCCTTTGCATAGTAGCTTGTTCGTGCATATAGCTAACGTGAAAACAGTCTCATTCCCCTGATGGCCACTCACGGTAGCATCTACCCTCTGACTGTGGCTTTCGAGCCTGCTAAGGTGCCCATGCTCGGCCTCGTGTGGAGGGGTGTCCGCATCCAGGGTTCCCTGGTTGCTTCCCGCCAGAGCATCCGCAGCCTTCTCGAGTTCGCTGCCAGGAAGAAGATCTACCCCACCATCATGACCTTCCCCTTGAACAAGGAGGGTATTGAGGAGGCCATGCAGACCCTGCGCGAAGGCAAGATGAGATACCGTGGTGTGCTGGTTCGCCAGTAGACACGATCACGATCTCCTTTCCTTTCCCTCTTGTTACAACCTGTAGTACTAGTCACGATGATGATAATGTTGAGATAGAATAAATAGATAGAATCCTAATCGTATGATGATGCCTGATCAGGAATGTCCGCTAGACTTACCGGAAATAGACATCCGATTCCTCGCACTAAGCTGCCTCAAGTTAGCACCGGCTTCGGGCAATCACCGAGCCGAAAGACAAACAGTGCAAATGTTGTTGTATCACGTTTCATCGCCTAGCAGTAAGTCACATGACTGGCCATCGATAGCAACAGTACTGCCCTAGATTATTTATATAGAAATTAGGGATATTTGCATCAGTCAGTGAATGTCTTTGATGATATTAATCTAGAACGATGTATGAAAGACTATTTGTATCTCCATTTGTTGCGCCGCTCAGTAGTGACATATAAATAGCGGTTGTGGGTCAAGGTACTATTGTCATTCTTGTTTTGAATGGGGAAAATTGTCAGTGTTCATACTAATTGATACCCCCATCTTGATTTGAATTGCAGTACATTTAGAAGATAAGGGGATGAAGGCAATCCAAGGCATGACAATTTGTGACCTCAGCGAAAACACCATCTCTGATGGCAAAATACAGCTGATAATGGCCTGTCCTTTTCAAATCATTGACGTGCCTAAAATTCTTCTTGTACTTCAAATGCCGCATATAGAGAGACTCAACTATTCAGAATATTGGAATTCTCCGTAGTCGTGGCTCCGTGCGTGGAATTACCCGACCTTTGAACAGCCAACAAGCCATGGTAAGCGTAGGTAAGCACTAAATTCCCTAAGCTACTACTAGCTTGCTACTGAGCGTAGCATTGACTGGGGTATCGATAGAGTCGAACTAACAGCTCACAGCCTTGCCTTACCATTTTCTCGTCTTCCTAAACTCTGCCCCACTCTTATGAACGCCAGTATAAGTAATTCCCCAAGCATCCTCAGCCCCTCTGCTCTTTCTAATCCCACCTCTTTCCATCCTTCAACAACTAGCTACTACACAACAGCCATGTCTTCCTCCAAGCCCGTGATCCTCCTCATCTCAGGAGGCTGGCACGTTCCCACGTCATACGACAAGCTCACCAATCTCCTCAAATCATCCGGGCACGAAGTCCACGTCCCCGAGCTACCATCAATGAACGGCGCGCGGCCTCCAACAGCCGATCTAGAAACCGACACAACTGCTTTTCGCGAATACGCGTTGAACCTCGCCAATGCTGGCAAAAATGTCATTGTGATCTCCCATTCCTACGGCGGCCAAGTAGCTACCAATAGTCTTTCGGACCTAGCGATCTCAAACCGCAGCAAACAAGGCCTACCTGGTGGAGTACTTCACATTGTCTCACTGTCTTCCTTCACTGTTACTGAAGGGCGAAGCATGTTTGACATTGTGGACCAGTTCGGTCACGCGTCGTTGATGCCCGTGGCATTCGATTTCGCAGAGGATGGGACGTGCGTGGACCGCGATCCTAAGGGTCTGCTTGTTACGCCTGGTCCGGATGAGGCTGAGTCCGAGGTAGAATGGTATCTGGGGACCCTCCAGCGGTGGAATGGCAAGTGCATGTACCAGCCCATTACTGCCGAGCGGGCTGCTTGGAGAGACATTCCTGTGACGTGTGTCTTGTCGACTAGGGATATGACTGTTCCTGTTGACTACCAGAGGTGGATGGTGGATGTGATGAAAAAGGAGGGGGCAGAGGTAGAGGCTTTTGAGCTGGATGCAGGCCATTCGGTTGATTTTAGTAAGGCGAAGGAAGTGTCTGAGATTGTAAATAATGTGGTGGCCCGCTATGAGGGGAAGTGATGCGATTACAATGTAGATGGCTACGAGGCTCACTCGGCTTATTTTGAAACTTAGAGGGGCCTTGAGAAAGCTGCCTTGTATGCGGCTGAATACCAGATAACCACGTTAGGCACCGAACCTTAACATTCCACTTGCGGGTGCGATGCCCTGGCACCTCACGGTCCCTTCGAAACCCCCATAACTCCTGCGAATAGTTACGTTCAAACCAGTCTTTATCCCCATAGGCCGGTTCGGTTTCGCGAGTTGAGCCGGCCTGGATCGAGTTGCCCAATAACATATGATCAGGTGGAGCACGCCATCGGGTTCTAGCCTATCATATTGGCACATCCCCCACGCACCAGTCAATGTGCTCCAGACCAGCCAGCCGCAACCCAAGAGCTAGTCTAACGCGCCGACCCTTGTCGTCTGAAATTGTGCTCATCGCCTCGCAGCACTAGGCTACAATTGCCCCACGCGGCGCAGGAGGTGTGCATTACTATCAGTCTGAACTTGCAAATTTACCAATTAAACCCTCTGAAGCAAATCTCTCAATCCAGGATTTTGTTAATACTTAGTTTCAAAATGTCAGGGAGAGGTGCTTGTCTAAGCTGACTTGATCTTTAATGTTTCTCTTACTTTCCTCGGAACATCCGACCTTTCACTATCAATGGAGTCGCTGTAAACACCTTTCTAACCCACTTGCTAGTATTTTGACAAGTTGTAAATCAATGAATGACAATCTAGGCCTGCATCCAATCTTCCATTTGAGAATCTATCACATATGCAATAGCCCGAACCCAAATTTATCTCCCCGCTTAACCCCTCAAGCACGTCTCTGTCCCCTCCCCTTAGTGAACCATACCACCACATAAACCAACACAAAGTTCGTACAGCAAAAGCCCCATTAAAAAAAAAAAAAAAAAAACCCCCAATTCCACCAGCGCTGCCCATACGAATAATCCAACGTGTCCAGATACTCATCACCGACCGAATACGGACAATACGAGCAATCTGCCGTCGCGTTCGGATTAACGATGTAGCCTGGGTTACTCCCCAAGAAGGCCGCCGCATACTAGCCACAAGTACTGCCTGGAGGAGCATCAAATACGACGAGATCACTCGAGGAACACTCAACCGCAACGCCGTGAAGGACCGAACCGAGGGAAGCGCCGAAGAAGTAGCGCATGAGATCGATCCAAAACAGCCAGGGGCGGTAGAAATCGTTTAGGTATGCATGGGTAGTCAAGTCTCCAGGAACAATCATCAGGATGACCCAGTAGAGGGAATTAGCGTACCCGCCTAGAGTTGCGGATGGGAAGAGCGCAGCTAGGAGGTGGGAGTACCCAGTTCCAAAGATACGGCCGGGAACCCGATTAATCCCTTTAGCAATCGCTTCTTGGCCTTGTAATTGTCTCAGTGACTCTACCAGGGCGGTATTCCATGTTGCACCGATTGCAGTTTCTGTGAGTAACGCACATTCTAGATTAGACTTCCTTGAACGAATGGTCCTAAGGCACTTACCACAAGGATAGCAAGCTGCAGGTTTTCCATTGAAGAATTTTGTTCCCGCACTCCATTGGGTCCATCAGACACTCGAATGGCGGGAATCCCCAACCGGGGGACACTGGCTGTGTGCCAAAAGTCAGTGCCGGAGACCAACGAGATCTTCTCGTCAATGGTCAGTCGGCCTAAGATATCATCGATATCGGCCATTGCCATTTCGAATGCCGACTTAAGCAGACCTGTAGCTGTGGTATCATGACAGCCATGTCTATACTGGTAGGTTCTACCGCTTCTTATGCCTCATTACTGAGGGAATGAGGCCATCGGCTTCGGGCGAACTCTCCTCCTTCTCCAATCCCCGAAACAGTGGTAAACCGCTTCACCGGCTGCTCCCTGTTTGGGGTCTCCAAGAACATTTTAATAAGCAATCCCCATTGTCCAGAACGCACGATCCTTGGGTAGTTATGCTCACTATACCGTGATAGAAAAGAATGTATGTGTTCGTGCCATTGCAGATGTGTATCGCTACTTTTTTGAGTGGTAAAACAGCAAATAGAGTCAATTTACTAACTTTCGTCCAACATGGCCGCCCGCTCCTGGTGGCCTACCCAATGGAGATCTGGCCCTCACTAAACATCTATGCAGCCGTAGACTCGGTGTGGGTGGCTTGGGTGTCTTATCATTGTTTCGACTATCCACAACATTTTCATCAAACAGACCACCCTGGCTGAAATCGACTAGAACTACCATCTGATTTGATGGTCCTTATTCTGTTTTATTGGTCTGGTCTTGTGGTCTGCATATCCCGAAGCGAGTGTTTTCTCGCTCGAAGAAATGGCTGTGGTATTCGCCGGTAACGAGGCTACCCTTGTAGCCAAAGGGGATGAACCGGTAACAGAGCACACGGACGCTGATGCGACAGCTTAGGAAAACTGATTACTGTCTTTCATACTGTCTACCTCACCTCTGAATCTGATAGAGTCGCGTCTGCGGACGGGACCTCTTCCGAGAAGCTGGGTTGATCAGCACTAATCTTTCTCTTTTGTCTCCCCGCCATCATTCGCTTATTTGATCGGCATGGCCATCCCCACTTTACCAACGTCAATGCTTTTCTCTACTATAGTCTTTTCTGCTTACCATCGCTATGGCCACCTGACGACTTGAGCATTGTTATTTTGAAGGATATGTTGGGTCACGGAAATGCGGGAATCAAAGGGTTCAATCGGATCAATTTGTGTAAACTGGTACAGTCGCGGAGGAATAGACAAAACAATGTTCCGTAATTGGATGCAGATAACTTCATTGGAACATGTCATCCCGCTGCGGGGTTTGTTACGAGCACGCAAGAATCGCTGCCTCTTGCGGGAGAGGCTTGGCCTTTTCTAGAGGCCTATAAACTTCCTTCTCAACTCACATTTCACGTTATTATTTCCATCTCATTGTCCATAAGGATACAGATTTACTCCAACGGATTCCGGGAATTCTAAATACAGTGCATAGAATCTACCTAAGGTTAATGTACCCATCCTTGACGATGATGAGAAATAACGGGACTGATCAATGTGCTCTCAGCACGCATCATGCGCTCACCCTGGCCTATCTCAGCCTCTATGATGGTGCTACCACTGGTAGCAGCTGACTGGCAATTCAAATCGCGCCCTGATCTGGCACCGCCCAAACTGAATATTACCATCCCTGCAGCCGCGGATGTGGAGAAGGGGTACCTCTTCGTGGCTCCTTTTGCTGGTATCGCAGATGGCCCCGGAGAAATGCATGGCCCTCGCCAGGCTTCTCCTTACATCTTTCGGGATGATGGTGAGCTAGTCTGGTCCGGATACTCCTACTACTCCATCTGGGCGACCAACTTTCAGAAAGCCCGATGGAACGGCAAGGATGTCCTATTCTGCTTCGAGGGTGACCATAATCCGGCTTATGGACATGGTCACGGCCATGTCACCTTCCTAGATCAGCACTATGAGACCATCCGCGAGCTGCGTGCTGGTAATCATAAGATCATGGACAAGCATGAGTTCCACGTTATCAATGAGGAGACGGCTTTGATACAGATCTATCAACCTGTGCCAATGGACCTCACTCCCTGGGGAGCCAGTGCGGAGCAACAGTGGATCGTGGATGCCATCATCCAAGGTATGGAATCCATTTGCATGACAGGATAAAGCTAATCAGGGCAACAGAGCTTGATATTGCAACTGGTGATGTTCTGTTTGAGTGGTCCAGCTTGGATCATGTCCTTCCCGACGGTTAGTTCTTCCTCGTTCATAGCTCACGCCTGCAACCAACTAAACTCTCTCAGAGGCAATCCTCCCCATCAACCCTGGCCAAGCAGGCGCTGGCTACAACTCTTCAGATGCATGGGACTACTTCCACATCAACTCCGTGGACAAAGACACTGACGGGAATTATCTCATCTCCGCCCGTGATGCCTGCGCCGTACACAAAATCAACGGCAGCAGCGGCGAGATCATCTGGCGTCTGGGAGGTGTCAAGTCCGACTTCGAACTAGGCCCAAACGCCAACTTCTGCTTCCAACACCACGCTCGATTCGTTTCCAAAGACGGTGACTCCGAGATCATATCCCTATATGACAACTCCGCTCACGGCACCGAAAACGGTCGCGGCCACGAAGTCCACACTCACCCATTCTCACAAGGCAAGATCATCAAAGTCAACACTGCCACCTGGAAAGCATCCATCGTCCAAGCCTTCCAACCACCCGATGGCCTATTGTCCAAGTCTCAAGGCGGCACCCAATTGCTACCCAACGGCAACGTCCTTGTGAACTGGGGCTCCGAGGGTGCATTGACTGAATTCCGCCCTGACGGCACTCCAATCTTGCACGCCTACATGGACTCGGGCTTTCTGGGCGAGGGAGTCGAGAATTACCGTGCTTTCCGGTATAACTGGACCGGACTTCCTAATGAGACGCCGGCTATTGTATCTCTTCAGAACGACCAGGGTACGACCCTCTATGTTTCATGGAACGGTGACACTGAGACAAAGGTCTGGCGCTTTTATAGCGTGGTTGATGAGTACGGCTCGCGCGAGTTCTTGGGCGATGCGAAGAGGACTGGTTTTGAGACTGCACTGTCACTACCAGGTCGTGTCATTCATGCAGTGTCTGCTGAGGCTATTGATGCCAGGGGAAGGGTTTTGACAGCTACTGCTGCTGTGAGAACCAAGGCCGAGGTGCTACCTCCGAAGACAGCCTCGGTCGGGAAGCACGAGCATGGAGCAGTGCAGTCTCAAGTCCAAATGGGAGGTTCTAGCCACTGGGAGGAGTATATGATCCTGAAGTTGGATCGTTTCTCTCGGGGATGAGGATATGCAGATCACTCCTTGGGTTCTCCCTTGAAAGCCAAACGTCGTGCGGGTGGTGCCTGTTTGTTCAACCAATGGCACCTAGTGGCAACTGTTGTTAGTGATAGTGTTAAGGGTGGCTGGTTACTTTCTGATAGTAGTCTAAGAGTTAGCAATATGAATTGTTGGTGACGATGAGTCTCAGTGTAGTCCATGAACACTCCATATTTCCACCCTTATCAAATGCTACTGCCACTCTTATCTCAGCGCGACAATATCTACCCATCGCAAGCCGCTTCTTATTCCTACACCTCCTGACTAAAATCATACTCATTCCCAAATCCCCGATTCAGATACCTTTCCAACACCTGCTCTTCCGACATCCAATCAACCGGAACCTCCAACCTCGTCTCCCTCTCCACCATAGGCCTCAACTCCTCCGCAAGCTCCAATCTCATTCTGTTCCGATACCACGGCGCGAAATGAACTACACAGAAATCTTACTCAGCACTAGCCCACCACAACCAAGCCAAACCTAGAGGATAAGAATTACTTACTCATAGCCAACATAACCCTCACATCTTCCGTCCAATTCCCCATGCCCGCATGCCAAAGCCTCAAATCCCGAATCACCAACGACCCCTTCGGTACAACAGGCTGACAGGGCATTCTCACAGTGCGACGTCTCTCCACCTCCTGTACCTTGATCCGCCCACTAGCTCGATCAGTGCCATGCGCTCCCTCCTGCACATGCAGACCCGAGTCCACGTGCGTGCCGAGCCAGATCTCCGTGGATCCGTTTTCAGGCGTCATCGTAACCAAGGGGACGTTAATAACGTAGGCGAATGGATGCGATGGATGATCGAAATCCGCGTCGGTGTGTACGGGCTGCGATGTGGGGGGACAGGTACTGGTTGGTGGCATGGCGGTGTTACCTGAGCAGAAGGTCCATTTGGGACGGGGGCCTAGGGCTGTTGAAGTAATCTGGATGGCGAGTGGGTCTGTAGTGGTTACCACCTTAGCAGGAGCGGATGGGAATGCTCGGGGAGAATAATCACGTACTCAGGAAGATTTCTTTGTGGAGATATTCTCTTATCGGGGGTGGATCTTGTTGGATGTTCCCTGGGTTGTAATTGTAAGGGCTATTCTCTTTTCTGGATTGCAGGGTGTAGGCGTCTTGGATCATTTTTGTGTTTAGGTGGTCGAGGGGGTCGTGTGGAATGGCGTTTTCGATAATGACTAGGCCGTCGTGGAAGAGGGAGTGGATGGCGGTTTCGAGATTTTGTGGGGTGAGTTTGTTATTTTCTAGTTCGGTCTTCGATGGTCTTATGGTACGTGGATAGGATGATTGCTTGCGACGGTGGTAGTATTGCTTCGATGGCGTTTGTATTGTCGGGGCGAGTCGTGGTGTCCGACGGGCGAGACCAGGCGGGAATATGTACATGATGCCGAATTTATATATATCGCGGGGGAGGCTTTAGCTATGCGTCTATGTAAAGTATCTCCACCCAACAGATATGGCGTTCTAGTAGTGCTCGGGTATGGGACAAGTGATCTGTTGGTTATGCCAATGACGGTAACGTTGTGGGAATATTCCTGGGCCAAAGAAGATGGGCAATTTAGGTGGCTCTCACTATACAAGAAAAAGGGCAACAGGCGAGGCCGTGGTTAGGAGGGCATATAGCAATAGATATATATGTAGAGGTAGAATTTGCCTAATATAGAGACTCGAGAGTATAAATTGACAACTTTATGTGAAAGAAACATGATCCGATTTGAGATGAGCGTGGATGTGCTCCCAGTCTGGGGAGGTTGATAGGTTACATTTGCATTTCCCCGCTTCTTTCTCCGCATCCCGAGGAACAGCAAGTGCTGGAATAGCGGCATTGCACGGACGGAAGCAAGTCACTTCTAAAATAATGATGACGCGTTAATTCCCAAAAAAAAGCGTTGTATTCGTTTTTTCCTATCAGATAACCCGGACTGGGTTCTAATGCAGAAGTTTTTGGAACGAGAGCAAACGTTTTACCTTTATGTAACAAGACTCGTCGTACTCTACCAATAAGATGGGCTTGTGGTTTAGGGGTATGACGCTCCATTCGCATTGGAGAGGTCCCGGGTTCGATTCCCGGCGAGTCCACTTTTTGCTTTCCAGTTTTTTCAAGAGCATTGCGCTTTTATTTGCTTAAATAAGTATGCGAATAAACAAACAGTCAAACAATAAGTCCTCGATGGTCTAACGGTCATGATTTCCGCTTGTCAATCCCACCTGGGAACAAGCGCGGGAGACCTGGGTTCGACTCCCAGTCGGGGAGATACTTTTTGTTTCTGCTTTTCTTTCATCTCCTTCTGCTACAAAACAAGTCTTGCTCTCAACGAGCTCCTGGATTATTTGTCACTGGCCTGCTCTCTCTGTGTGGTCTGGCTTCATCAATAATGACCTGCCGAAACTCTTCCATTGCGAACAATATCTCAATCATCTAGAAATTGCACCGTTCGGGAAGAGCATTATCGCAATTTACTTTTTTGTTATTCCTTCTATTTCTGTGATCTGTGCATTACCGAACCCCTTTAATATGAGACAAATAGCGTCCAACTCTTTTCGCTACTGTCACAGCCCAAAGAGGATCGATATTATCTAATAGAAGACTTACTGGATCAGGTTGTCGGTCATACCTCAATCTCGATTTATTTATGAGATCAACGTTCAACCTCCAGTAACAGAAATATGTCAGATGACAAAGGTGCTTCCTGTATAGCACACCGTGGGTGGCCGACCGAGCGGGAACTTAATATGTACTAATGCCACCTTGGAGTTGACTCGCCCGTTGAGCATCATTTCATACAATCACATACTTTGGCGTCAAACAGACCCAAGCGAGCAGCGAATGCTTTGCAGCTCTTTGTAGCCCTAGAACGCCTACTGTGCTGTGGTTGTCTGGAATAGACATTAACCAGCATGGTATCAAATTTCAATAAAGTCAATAACAATGAACACTTGAGGTTCGGAGCCACTGGTTGATCGAAACGGTTTAATACTTTTGCCGTGATTGTGTGATGATAGTTGACAAGGACCAGTAGATTGAAAATGTGGGCTTGGTGTTGTGCAGCGATTTGGATGCGCCCGTTGACTCCTACAGACCATGCTTATTCTATACAACAACTACAGTACAGGTTTCTATAATTCTGAAACTTCAATAGTATTACCAGTGTCAATCTGAATAGCGCACTTATGAAAAATACGAAAGAGGGAGGGAGGGGACAGAGAGAGAGTGTGTAAAAGAAGGCCCGAAATAGATGAAATCCCCGAGACTTGAGACAAAGGAAATGCAAGTCACAAACTTTTTCTTTCAAAAACAAAAACACAGCATAAATGTGGGAATAATGGAATAATGGAATCAACAAATAACAACAACAACTTCAAAAGATAAAAGAGGCACATAGCGAGCGAAAGTTGCCATGTCAGTTGACCTCGCTCCGAAAATGTTAACTTCCAACAACTTTCCTCGTGCCACACCATGCAGCAAAGGGATCACAGAGGGTCTTTGCGATCAGGTCCTACTCTGTCAACGGAAACGATCGATTTCCACCTTCCCAAAGTCGTGGCCATGGGAGGAAGTTGCCCTGACGTGGATCTTACTTCTTTCAAGAGTAAGGCGGAGCTTCACATCAATGGTGTCTCCACTTCTTGTACCTCCTGAACTTAATGCGGCGACGAAGTTGCAGAATACATGGCCAATGTTTCGGACATCTGATTTTCGATCAGGGTTTATTTCATACGGGTCACAAAGAATGGGTTATAAAGATGAGAATGTGAGTTCTTCGAACCGTATATCGCATTGTTTTGTCCGCCCACAGGCCTCGGTACTGCATCGTAGATGTTGATAACTGCGAAAGGGAAATCTTGAAAGACCCGGCAGGTAAATGTGGCGGTTCGCAATTCGCCAATTGAGCACCGGTCCCCCTTGAGGAGAGAAATGTCACTATCAGAGCATGTTTGCATAGCTGGGTACTTTCATTGAACTCACCACTTTAAAAAACCCAAGAGACGGGATGCCCCTGAGGCGCTCGAGGTTCTTGGTTATCGAGGTCCATGACACCAACTGGAGGGCCAGAGGACTCAACACCGTAATGACGGTCGAGCTATTCAACCGAAAGAAGGTTCCTGTACGCCCAGCGAGCAGCGCCTTCAGCTACAGCAGTCTCTCTAACTCATGGATCACTGTTAGACAATGTCAGGTAAGAAGGTACGGGCAGACTTACGGCGTTTGGTGTCGGTGGACCGTTATCTGCGAGTTCGCGAAAAGCCTTTGAATGGCGTTATAAAGATAGACGGAGTGTGCCGCCGCGCCGGATACGTAAACGTGCTGGGTGTTTGTCAGTGCCTGAATCGATAAATGTGCGAAAATATGTCAGTGAGATAATCGGTACTCCATACCTTGATTACTGGGCGTCCAATCAAGTCATGTGCTCGATTAATTTGCGCTGTCAGAACATCGCAGATTGTCACTATGAGAGGATACTGAAGATCGAGCATATCGACACTGTTACTATTCGATTAGATTTAATCCCCACAAAAAGCCGACAGAGGAAAGGTAGGCGGGGAAGGGGGAGGGGGGAAGCAGCAGACTTTGTGAACTCGAACTTGCGAAAACCTGTCGATATACGATATTGTATATCGCCAATTTCTTGACCGATGGTGCCTTCGAAGTCACGCTTGGCTGACTCAAAAATGCTCATTAAACGACCAGTTGGGGAAAAGACCGAGCGCCTCAACTTCTTCTACTTCAAATCATCAGACGCGACAGCGTAAAATTCCCGGTCTATCATAGTGCTACCCCCCGAAGGATCTACTCGACTTCAGGGTGTGTTCGTAAATGTGGCGAACCTGACGGGGGAGACCTACCTGTGTAGTTGCTTACAGTTCTGTAGTCCCCAATCTCTTTCTGGTGGATGACGTAGGTGCCAATATCCTGTATGTGGTAAGCCAGACTTTCAAAGGGTGATAGAGAGCTGGATATATCCTTACAAGCGTTCCACCTCCACAGTCACAGACAACGACTCCATCTCCCGCCTAATACTAAAGTCAACATGCACAATACCTTCAAGATGTGGAAATAAAACAGCAGCGTATAAGACACACCTGAATGGGAATCAACTGATCACATAACATTGTTGTCAGTGCTGCTTCTGGCTCAGAGAGGACGAGAGGGTCGTCTCCAGCAATTCCGCGAAAACCTGCTGCCCGGGCGGCTTTCTTCATGGAGCTTATAGCTACTTCCGACCATGTCGCCGGTACAGTCAGAATGTATGCAAATGGCAATATCCCAAGGTTGTTGTCATTGCATTTTCTCTTAATGTGAGTTTCCGAGTATTTCCTGAGGCGGTCCAGGAAGTCTCTAATGATACTGGTAGGGTCCCTGCCTCCAGGCCGGTGGAAGATTCCCACGGAATCTTTCCACTGCTCGTTGTCATCGGCGATGATCTTTTCCGTTACTTCAGGTTCTAAGAGGAGCTTAACCCAGGAAGAAGTTACATGATCTTCGGTAATCATGTATCCCCATGCCGCGTTTTGGAGGACTCGCTTCTTGAAACTGTAGGCGATGCGGGTCGGGACACGCGTCGAACGGGTCTGCGTTCCGGGCCAAGTGTCGATAAATCTCACATTCGTAGAGTCGGGATGAATCCATGCAACACCTGCTCCGACTGATCAATGTCTATGCCCGAGCCTTGCTCGACCAGCTTGGGGTTCCAAAAGTCTTACTCGTATGAGTAGTTCCGCAATCCACGGACACAGCGATCTTCCGAGTACGTTCCATGGTCATTATGGCGTTATTCGGGGGACCACTTCGGCTAAGATTATGTTGGTTTGGACACAAAGATATAGGGTAGATAGGAAACCAAAGAAAGCACAATTTAGACAAGGGAAAAGTATTGAAAGTGGTTCTGCGGATGGACAGAGGCAGCCACGAACTAGGTAGATTGGACGTAAGTTATATTGCTTGTCCAAATCTGAGGAGATCTAGATCCAGCTGACGCCCTTCATGAGTGAGACAGAAGAGTAAGTGTAAATTTGCCCAAGCGAGTGGCATGCGCCCAAATGACGGGCCTGGACCTCTATGATTCTATCACCTGACAATTGAGAGAAAAGGCTGGGTGGATACGGTTGCCACCATTCCCCTTGACGATGGCTTTCAACCTTTCCCGCGATCCCAAAGTTCAAAGGCGAGACCCTTGTCCCTGGCCTTTTCTTTCGTCCTTTTGTATTGGTACTTCCATTATTTATTGCCTCATGCTTTGGGCAATACCGCCTGTCTTATGACTATCTAGGAACCGCATTGTAGAAGTCTTAAAAAGGCCAGCCGATGCTCAAAGAATCTGACTTATAACCATCGTATATAAACTCCGAGAGAATCTTAATATTGTCACACAGTGTTTTCCCCGTGATTAGTATCAAAACTGTGCCATTTGGATAGAAAGGCAACACCGTCTAGTGAGCAAAACTACAGTGGGCTTCAAGATGGGAAAAAGAAAGGCAAAGAACACTAACGAACCTTCACAGGTAAGAAACGAGCGTCAATGCATCCTTCACTCATTCTCCTCCAACCGTCCAGGCTCTTCTGCACGTTGTGGATATTGACTATCCCACAGTGGGCCTTGTGTAGCGGGGCTCCAATGCAGTCAGACCTTGCGGGACCACATGAACGAAGCTTGGTTCCATGAAAGATGTGGAGCTTCTGAAAAATGCTAATAAAGTTTGTGGACTGTATAGAAAAGGCGCTCTCCTAGGTTGTTAGAGAAACAAGAAGCGACCGAATTGAAGGGGAGGAAGCCCAGGGTCCATCAAAGTACCGAATCCAAGTCGGCTTTTGAGCCTAAGACACCACCTGAGGTCCAAAGATCGACAGAGGATAAGGTTAACACCAGCTCTGCTTCGGAACCTCAAGCGTCACCAGAAATCCAGACATCAATGAAAGCCAAAATCGACGCTAGCTCAGCTTCTGATTCTACAGCGTCAGCAAATGTTAAAGAATCTACAGAGGTTCAACAGCATGAGGTGCCTGTTGATGAACACGGGTTACCAGAGTTACCAGAAGAAAGACGCCCAGGTAAATCCATTTTTTGGACACGCCCGAGGTCTTTGAGCTATAGGGGTGAATGGAATGAAGGCTGTACAAAGAACCTGTTCCACGACTTCAGCCGGCGTGTCTCAACTTGGGTGGATAAATACTGCTACAGGAGAGAAAAGCTCAGGGATAGGTTGTCTGCCGGCGATTTACAGATAATTCTGGACAGCCTTGGGAACTTTTGCCTGGACAAAGATTGGAAGTCGATTGAGGCGAGACTTGACAAGCTTGGCTATAATAACTTCTGGTATTTTCTTCCAGGCACGGTGTTAATGAAGCACCTCTTTGAAGATGTTATCAGTAATCCATTTGTCTACATTGAGGGCAGTCAGGAGGGCACAGGTAGCCAGTCAAGCATGGATCCACCAGCCTTTGGGAAGGAATTGTGGGGACTTTGGAAGAGGCTAATCAAAGGTATGTCTGCAAATCGTTTAGCTTGTCCTGGGGGGTGTACAAGTATCTGGTAGACTAATTTCTTATCCATACCGCAGTTGACCCGATCAGAGCATCTGACTGGCGGAGAACGACAACCCAGCTCCTAAATCAGGTCCACCCCGAACATACGAGGGACTACAGGGTTGCACATCAAACCGGCAAGGCCCAGGAGCTGCTCGCAAATCGACTTGCGACCAGTATGCTCAAGGAGTGTCAAGCCTTGCAGGTAGTATTGAAGAAAATGACCGACTCGAATCAAGTTACAAACCGATACGAAGGGCTTGTCGAAATTTATCGGTCCGCAATTGACATATCTATTTATCTGGGAACAATTGAAACCGAATTTGAGTTCGAACTTGATGTCAGGCGGTGTGGGCCCTTCTTGCATCGCAAAACGAGAGTCCGGAAACGAGGGTGTTCCGATGAAATCCAACCTGACGAATGGCCTATTCCAATACTACTGCACTTTCCTCTTGTCTCAAGTCGCCACTTGATAACTTCGGATGTTATGGATACGTTGCAGCAACGCCGAGACGAATTCGAATACGACCATAGGGACGACGGGGAAGAAGAATTACGAAAGCAACTGGACAAAGAGATCCCCCAGGTTGAGGAGGGCGACACCATTCTTGAATCAGCGATCTCTTTCGCCGATATTGTTTACTCCAAAGACGGACCTCAGGCCTGCTCATGCGGTGGTCGCTTTGTCTGTCGGGGCGGATGTATAGCCGACATTGATAGTGATGATGTTGATGATGATGGCAGCGATTCAAACTCCAAAGTGGACGATTGAACCAAGAACCAAACTCTGTTCCTTGACACTTCCATCTAGATTGGATATTTTACCTTACCTTTTTTGTTTTTCTTCTCTTCATTTTGTTCCTTCGGTTCTCCCTGTTTCACCCCCCCCTTTTCCTCTGCTTATCACTGCAATATTGTCGTCTGAAAATTGCCATACTACGCATATATTACAACATGTTACCTAACTTTACTTTCTAAGTTCACTGAATGTACGACAATTACATCGGTCGGTCTAGTTAGGAGTGGAAAGAGAGTGCTTCTTCTAAGATCATCCAAGAGCTCTCGTTCCCCTCTCTTTAGTGGCCTTTTTTACAATATTCCTTCCTTCGTATACCCTTGTTTAATTGTTCAAGCATCAATCATCTATTTATAGTTCGGCTGCGTTTTGCTATATTGTTTCTTCCTCTCATTTGTTATTGAGCTGGCTCACATGTTGCCCGTTCGGAAAGCCATACCCGACCGTGTGATCCTCCGCTACTATTTCCATCATCGGGTCAGAGTCCTGAACGTAGCTTATAGACAAAGTACGACCTTCAATTTTGGATAGATGAGATTACGAACATGGGAGTTGGCCTATCCGACGGCAAACTCGGTTATGTAAATTTAAATACCGTCCATGACGATGCAACATTAGGGAAAGTAGAGAGAGAAAGAAAAAGGAGAAAAAGAAAAGAAAAATAACCGCGTGAAAGCCGTCATCATCAGTCCGACCGCAGCACCCGCTTGAATGTCTCCAGTGTATGATCCCAAACCTTCTCAGGGAAACTCCGGGCTCGATAATCAGCCATCAGTTTCTCGCGGGTTGCATTGCTCCCATCGTATTTGAGAATATAGGAGCCCCCTCCGATTTTACCAGTTGATGCAGATGCCGTGTCCACCCCTTTGACTAAGGGAACCCCCAGATGTGATGGATCTTTGGGCGTGGTGGGAGGATAAGCTGCCGACGTCGAGAGAAACAGATTACGCTCACCACTCTCCTCCGGCGTAATGGAAATCGGACGAGAAAGAAAGCTTAGGATAGCCCCGCCAAAGTTCCCGAAGGTGGTGTTCATCAACGGAGTCCGTACAATTCCCGGGAAGACGTGTAGAAAGCTTACGGTCGGATGGGCGGTGGCTAGATGCTCTATTGCTAAGGAGTTTAACGTGGCGGCGTATGTGTTTGATTTTGAAAAGGTCCATGACTTTGTCAGGTCGAAATTGTCTTCTTCGATGGTGCCTTCTTGGCCGCCTGCTAGGATGGATACGACCCTGGCTGGACCGGGGGAGGCACTGAGCAAAGGCATAAGGTTCTGCACGAAGCGCATCCGGGAGTAGTAACGAAGGGCATGGTTGTCGTCTAGTCCTTCATCGGTCTCTATGTGTAGGGCCCCCTGTCAGCACTAGTAGGGTATAGGGGTGTTGGGGTTGACGGGGTAGCGTTTGTAGCCGTCCCGGCTGACCAGGTTAAGGTTGTTTCTGCTACTTACCATTTTTTGAAAGAGAGAGGTGGCCGGTGGACATGAAGAGGAGATCGATTTGCTTTTCCTTGTCGGTGATTTCCGCACAGGCCTTGTCAACACTACGCAGAAGTGAGACATCCGATTGAATGAAGTGAAATGATCCGTTTGGATTTGAAGCCCGGAGCTCCTCTAGGACTCTGGAACCGGATGCGGGATTCCGGCCAACCAAGTGGATGGTTGGTTGTTTCACAGCGAGCGCCATCTGCTTGGCTGTCGCCTCTCCTATGCCACTGGTGCCTCCAACGAAGACGGCGACCATCTTTTGGCGTTGAGCGCCCAGAGCCGTGTTGGACTGACGAACCTGGCTAAGAGTGGGCATGATGGATGGTTGGGAAGAGTAGTATGATACTATAGTTAACAAGCGGGAACAATGGGAGATACTTCTTGTCACTACGCTTTATAAGTGCCTGGCAGCTTGGTGATGATAATGAGATGTAGTTAGTTTGGGAGTTGTGCTGACGCATGACGCGCACCTGACTCACTCGGGTCGGGTACCCTTCCTTATTGGGCCTGCTTACGCTGACGTCAAGCAAAAGAGTTCATCAATTAGCTAGATGCTTACCTCGTTATGGTGGCTGCGATCCGGGCAAAATCGGATGGAAGAGAACACCTGCTTGACCTATCATCCTGAAGACGCCATTGAACTCTAGGGGACGGGAACAAGGTCTCACATTCGAGCAGACATGGATTGAAGCTGTTTGCGGGTGACGGGACCAGGGCAAACGGATCCCAACCAAAGTCGGAATAATTTGCGGACCAAAATAAACAACTCCAGATAAGGACAACTGACACTAAGGGCAGCAAATGGGAACTAGCGGTCGTAATATTCTCCGTGCAGTTGGTACTGTCTAGCGATCTTCAGGCAAGATCCACATCCCGTCCGCAGCGGATGCACCGGGAACAGGCAATCATGATTAGGTTCTGTCAGGGGTACTCCATAGTGGAGCAATGTCGGCAATCGTCCATGAGCTCGTGACAGCTATAGCCATAGATCATGAGGGAGGTATCTGCTGAGCTGGCAGCAGCAATGGCTTTTCCAATCAGCCTTGGAGGCGTCTTACATTTACCGACTATGCGTACCAGTACTGCTGATCTTTAGAGTTTTCATCGGCTGGATCATTTGGCATCCAACTTAATCCAAAAAAGGTTATAATCGGGTCGGTTCGGACCCAGCCTAGCCCATCTAATCGTGTTGCCGCAAGGCTATCATGGCCCTTCGTGAGCAGTCATCGCGCGTCGTCCGGATGTCGACACGGCCTGTTTTCCAGGTCGGAAAGTTCGTCGACAGGTCTAGCAGCCAGATGTAGAGCCGAGCACGTATCTGTTTGCTCGTTAGATAATACTAAATTGGTGTCTTGAAACCATGAGCAGTCTTCCCAAGCCTCATTGACCACGAGCTGGATGAGTTTGATGTAGCGAAGATCTCCCGTATGTGATATCGTATAACGCACTTTATGTAACTGTATTTCGATTACGGCGAGGAAACTACGTGACTCATACTCTTTCTAGTACGGTGCAATATTGGAGAGGGTGAGAAGTGTCTTCAACTTCCAAGTACAGTTAGATTAATATTCCTCAGGGCTCATTTCCCAGCAGTGTTGAAACTACCTACCGATCGGACCCGGTGTTTATCGTTCATCGGTCGGCATGTCATCCGGCACACACCTCGACAAGTAGCATAGTCCGCGCCTCGGCTCATCGACGTTTAAACTCCTCTACCACGACCGTAATGCATCCAATCAGGTCTCGATAAGTTCATTGACGAGCAGGATGCAAATGCCCTCCATTTCGCATTGCGTTCGACCTTAGGGTGGAAAGCGACTCATACCCGGTCTCCCAACCAACACTCTTCATCTGCTGCATACAGAGAGCACTCCTCAGCGCTCACTGATCCCATCGCGATGACACCGTCTTTGTTGTTGTGAAGAATGGCCAATATGTCTTTCCAGGGGAATGCCGGTCTGGACAGGTTAGAGTTTCTCCCATCAGCAATTCCTGGATACTTACCACCCAGAAAAGAATCTTTGTTGCTCGTTCGGACCGCGGTTCCATATGGCGCTGTTGTACTGTCAGGGTTTGGTTGCGCCACGGAAATAGGGACAGCCATACCGATCAACGGGATGTTGACACCGATTTGTCCAACATTGACACAGCGTTGGAACGTATTTGCATGTCTTCCACTGGTGGTAAATATGGAGCATCCGTTACCATCTATGATCGGATCAGCAATCCATGTCCCCCAGACACGGAATGATCAGAGACTGACACTTGTTTTGATTAATCAGATCGATCGCTTCCTCGAGAGTGTCCACCTCCATACAGATGAGTACCGGTCCAAATATCTCCGCCTGATAACATTCCATGTACGTCTGCACGTCCCCGAGTATGGTTGGGCCCATGAAGTTGCCATCCGGATAGCCGGGGACCTCAATATCCCGACCGTCTAGAAGAACCGTTGCTCTCTCCTCAACTGCTCGCTGGATCATCTCACTAACTTTTTCTTTGGCTGTTTTGTCGATCAAAGGTCCGATCTTAGACTCTTGATCCCCTCCACATCCTACCACCATTGACTGTGCCAGTTCGACCAGCCTAGGAACCCAGTCTCTCGTCGCACCCACAAACACTGCTACGCTTAAGGCCATACATCGCTGACCCGCAGCTCCAAAGGCACTTCCAGCAATTGCAAACAGCGTTGAGGACATATTGGCATCCTCTAGGACAACCCCATGGTTCTTGCCACCACACTCTGCTTGTATTCGCTTCCCTGCAGCCCTTGCCAAGTCATGGACCTGCCTAGCAGCGGACTCGGACCCGACGAAACTCACCGCTTGAACCGTTGGTTGAGTCACAAGCATCTGAACGGTCGATGGACCGCCGTGAAGCACATTGAAGACTCCAGGTGGGAAGCCAGTCTTTACGAATGCCTGTGCTAGCAATGAAGACGTAGTAGGTGTTTTCTCAGAGGGTTTCAGGATAACTGTATTGCCGGTGATGAGCGCGTACGGAAGCGACCACAAGGGAATCATGAAGGGAAAGCTGAAAGGGGTGATTGACACACAGACGCCCTGTGGAAATCTGTCAGTGGCTTGTCCGTATCTTGTTAGCACCAACGTACAACTGGCTCGTAGAACGTTTGTAGCAACGTTGCATCGCCTCCTAAGAACATGCCGGCCATTTCAGGCCCAATCGAGCACGCGGCATGTATGCAGTCTAGACCGCGGAAGACTTCTGCGTCTGCATCGGCTAGGGTCTTTCCAACCTCTCGAGATAAACAGGTCACCTGTGATTGTTAGTTCAACTCCTTTGCCAGTCAGCTGTTGCGGCTGCTTGCTCACAATTTCAGGAGACATCTGTCTTAGTACATCCACTAGTCTCAACAGATGCTCACGCCTCACTTGAAAACCCAAAGCAGCCCATCCAGGCTGGGCATCTTCAGCAGCCCCAACAGCCCGCTGTACTTCCTGAAGAGTACTCCCCGGGACCCTGCAAAGTAGACGTTGGGAGACCTGTCCATCGCGTTAGCACTAGTAGCAATAAACTGAGGTTGATCAAGACAAATACCGGATCCAAAACTGTCGTCCAGTTCTGTGACCTAGACATCACTGATTCATTATTAATAAACAGATGCGTGATTGTCGGCCCAGACTGCGACCGCAGTAATAGCTCCTCCCGGTCGGATGCATCAATTTCTTCAACCGGTACGGTTTCAGCACGACTGGATCGGGAACTTAGCCCATCACGACGGGTCTTATCTCCACAATCTCTCATCAGTATGGATTATTCCACTCTTATCAATGTCTTGAACTGGAATAACCTACATCTGAGATGCGCCGGCGCACGCGCCCCGACACTGTGGTACCATCGCTAGAAGCGGGCGAGGCTGCGGGGAACGGTGTGAACCTAGAGCGACCCGATGAGGCGCTTGATGCCCGGGGCATGTTATCGTATGGCGATCTGGTGAATCCAATCGGAAGATACAGATTATCGGATTATGGTGGCGATGATTATCTGGCGATCTGGTAGATACTGGCTGTCTTATCAGACTTGGGGTTGCTGCTTGGCCTGTGCGCGTGTTTACTGATAAGCGAGCTGCTACGTAAATCGTCTTGATAAGCGTACAGGCGATGCTGTATTGGGTATAGTTGCGTGTCTTGTCGTTCTATATACAAAATGGGTCTATGAGGCTCTCAGCCTCAAATAGATTCATGTATTTGGTATAAAAACTACCTTTCCTATTCATAGATCATGCATCTAAGCAGAACTATCAAATATCACGGTTTAAGAATGGTATCACGCCTCGGGATACCGGTTAAAAACATGCCTCGCCTGTCCAATGCATCAGTTTCTCAACAGTGACATTAGTAGAATTATAAAGGGCATCTCATAATATTCAAGTGATGTACAGAAGTAGAGAACCGCAACAAGCTGCCGAAAAGCTGCACATTGATACCTGCGCAGTGAGCTCATCACTTGGTCTTCTGCCATCACGCCGAGAACATCGGGAAATACATGAGATTTGAACCCAAGCTATTATTCCTTGAACGGAGATTCCTACCATCACGTAGACGACGTCTACCACTCTTCATATTATTCCGAGCCTACTATCTTCACAGTAGAATCAATAGATATATATTCCAACTTCAGGGAGTCGGAGCGTGGGGCGAGTCATACGGCAGCCATTACGACTGCAAGTTCTCAGATATTCTGTCGGAGTGCTTGTAATATCATAGAAGATACTACTCAGCACTTTATCATTCTTTCTGGACAACAGCGACCGTTACAAGAACCCTCCGGAGCACTCCTCCCAGGCCCAACACCCAAGCCAGATAAGATTAGATTAGATCCTCACCCCGCTTATCTTATCGTCCTTTCGCAAAACCCCGCGCTTTTTTCCCTCCGAATTTTCACTCCACCTTTCTTTTCACACGATAGGCGTAAAGCACGCGACTAAATCAGCGCCGGTCGAGACTAAGCCCAAAGTCGTCCAACCTAAACCATATAGTCAGTCCTATCCACAGAGTGGCCCAAATCATCCATTTCAAACAAAAATTCATCACAACACCTCAACCATCACTCCGCCCACTTCCGGCCAATCGAAAAATAGTCCAAACTTAAATCCACGCCATGGAATCCTCTAGCGCAGCAGCCTGGACTACCCAGATGGACGGCATCACGGTCCTGGAACAGGACCGGTCTCTACTCAATTTGATGACCATCATCCGGGACGTGAATACCAATGATCGGGACTTTTCCGCTGCTGTGGAGAAGGTTGTGCGCCGGTTGATTACAGCCGGTAAGTATTATTCTATATCCAATGAACTTTTAATCATTGGAACAACGGCTTATGTAAATGTATAGCATTGGGCCACGTCCCCGCTGAAGAATACACTGTTACTACCCCGATCAACAAGCCCTACACCGGAATCCGGTTCACGAAGGGTGTTTGCGGTGTCAGTATCCTCCGTGCCGGTGCCTGTATGGAACAGGCGCTGCGGGATACTTGGACGTAAGTGTTTCCTTTCTGTATCTGGAGAGTGTTTAAGTGCGCTAAATAAGGATGCGCAGTGGACCCCTTAGTTTCGGTAAGCTGCTCATCCAGCGCGATGAGGAGACTAGCATCGCCAAGATCTATTACTCGAAGTTGCCGGCGGGGATTACGGATGATAGTATGTTTTATCTTTTCTTGTGATGGATTGTTGGTTGGCAGGAAAGGAGAACACACTAACAATGATCTAGTCGTCCTGCTCCTGGAACCCATGCTCGCGACCGGCGGATCTGTGATCAAAGCTGTTGAGAACTTGACGAGCAATAGTGTTCCTGAGGAATCTATTGTTCTTGTTAATGTGGTGTCGTCGCAGAAGGGACTGGATGTTGTTTCTGGCAGGTTTCCGGGCCTGAAGGTTGTTGCTGCGGCGGTGGATGCGGAGTTGACTGCTCAGAAGTAAGTGTGCTTGGTTGATTTGAAGTAGATCGTTGCTGACTCTGCTTTAGCTACATTAGTCCTGGTCTGGGAGACTTTGGTGATAGGTACTATGGAACGACTCATTAAGAGTGGAAATGAGTTCGCTATAGGGTTTAGGCTGTCTATTGAGGTGTACAGGTGACGGGGTGGTTCTTAGAATCCCGGGGATTTGTAAATATTCTTTCGCTTTATATAAGGGAATGGCTAGGACTTTATTGATAAGATTGTATTTTTGAGCCTTGTCTGAATGTATATTGGTGTTTAGCAGGCTAGCTTTCTGGGCCTATGCTTACTTTTGAGCAGCTGACAAGAATATGTGTCAGGACCTCCCGATGTCTAGAACTGTCTCATTTGATTCTGATTCCATACGTTTGACTGATATAAGGGATCAAAGGGCGAGAAAAGGGTGCAGAATGTATTTCATTTGGCAAGATCGAAGGTGCAAAAGTAAGTCTTCATTTTCTTGTACAATTCTATTACGTATGTGTTTTAATCAAATGCTGTTCCATAGAGCCTATCCCCAATATCCCCAACTCCAGGCTGAACATACCCCTTCGCATCCACGTCAGGATCAACTGCACCCACCACAAATCGGCTACTCTCGGGCCACACGGCAGCTGCATGCCCCAACCCAACCGGAGTAGACAGCATAGAAAGAAATGTAACCTTCTCGATTCCCCAATCCCTAGAATAATTAGTACTCGTCCGAATATTACAATAAACCAGAAACTAACTTTAAGATACTGATGACGGCAGCGGCTGTACCGCCCGTGGCAATCAAGGGATCCAGAATATAAGCCTGCTTGATGTGCGCCGGCTTCACGGGTAACTTATTGTAGTACTCAACCGGCTGCAATGAAGCCTGGTCCCTGAATATACCCATGTGATAGACAGTTGTCGACACATCTTCAGGGATGTTGTCCACGAAACCATCGAACATGGCGAGACCGGAGCGTAGCACCACGATGATAGCTATCGTTTCATCATTGGGTACGTCGATGTGCAGGCTCTTTGTCATGGTTGCTGTCATGTCGCGCACTAGGCTGCGTACTTTGGAGGGCTTGAGGGATCGATCCCTGAGTTGTGAGAGAAGGGATGTGAAAGTATCATTTTGAGGTTGATCAACATTGGCGGGTAGTGTGACTGTCATGATGGATACAGTGGGTTGTATTGATGTAACGAGAAGAGAAATGAATTGAAATGTATACTTGACTTGCAATGTAGTGGATATGTCCTGCTATAAATATGTTGACTTCGTTAAGATACTGAATGATATGATCACTGTGGCATCCTCTGATCTCATAGTTGTTCCGCCCATCTTCAGTAGGCGGTTATCGTCGCTGGTATCAGATAAGATACCGTATCAGCCGAGGCGATAAGCGCCTTCCCCGCTTTGTTGTGCTCATCCCCTCATCCAGTGTAACATTCTTTGTAAACAACACATCTATCTTCTCTTCGTATCAAGAAGAGAAGTACTCAGAGTACACTCGGAATTTGCAAGAAATTTGCATTACCTGGCTAAGGAAACACGATGGACTCCAATACCAGACACTTGCTTCGTCTGGAAGCTGTACGCGAGAGAGCGAATATCGTCTTCCGCCTCGCTGAACAAGGAAAGCTGCACCACTACGACTACCACCCTGAGCGTCTCGATGCGACCGTAGACTACGTTGCAGGCATAATCCAGGTAAATAGCCTCTTATACATCCAAAAACCATCCCTAACCATCTACTCAGCGCGACTTCGGCCCGGACCGCTACGACCAGATCCCTCCCCACGGTCGCTGGCAGCACTTCGACGTAGGCGGCGTGCCTCGAATTCAGAAACTGATCGAGCGATGGGATGCATCCGGATATGATGATAAAGAGAAAGTCAGAAGTCTGTTGGATCTATTCTTCGTCTCCGTGCTTCTCGATGCCGGTGCAGGAGATACTTGGCGTTACGTGGAGAAAGAGACCGGGGCTGTCTTCACCCGCAGCGAGGGTATTGCGGTCGCATCGCTGTATATGTTCTTGAACGGTGACTTTGCCAACAAGGGATCTGAGAGAAAGGATGTGGTGCATGGTACGTGCTGTCGGCGTTGTTGGCAGGGACATGTCATTGCTCACGATGGACAATAGGAGAGGCCCTGCGGACCCTCAGTGTGGACACACTACTTCGCGGCTTTCAAGTTGATGATTCCAGCAACCCACTCCTTGGAGCTTCTGCCCGGGTCCAGATTCTCCAACGACTGGGCGAGTCCTTGAGAAATCTTCCAGAAATTTTTGGACCATCAGGCCGTCCTGGGCAAATCGCAGGTCCGTTACCAGTCAGCGTAATATAGTACCCAGTAACTGACGTACTTTTTTAGACTACCTCCTTGCTATGAGCAAAGGCTCCATCGACTACTTGGTTCTTTGGGATGTCCTACAGAAAACACTCATCCCCATCTGGCCATCCGACCGCACCAAAGTGAACGGTTACCCCATCGGCGACGCCTGGCCACTCGCCGTGCTCGCAGAGCAATCACCATCCTCCACTACAGACAGTATCCAACCATTCCATAAGCTCACACAGTGGCTTGCATACTCCCTCAAGGTTCCCTTTGAGTGGCTTCTCTCCCTGAAATGGCAGAACGCAGAGCTGGGAACTGGCCTCCCTGAGTACCGAAATGGAGGATTATTCATAGACATGGGCGTATTGACGCTTAAGCCCGAGGCGCAGGAGCGTGGCCTACGGACCTCAGGAGGAAACCTTCCTTGCTTTGCAGTCGCAGACGGCGAGATCGTAGAGTGGAGGGCCATGACTGTTGCGTTGCTTGATAAGCTACACGAACGGATTCTGCAGAGCGGCAAGTTTGGGGCTGTGCAGTTATCATTGCCGCAGATGTTGGAGGCGGGATCATGGAAGGCGGGCAGGGAGTTGGCGGCGAAGTACAGGCCTGAAACGAAGTCGAGTCCGATTTTGAACTCTGGAGATGGCACTTTGTTCTAGATGTAGCCTTGATAGTGCAATAAGAACGCTGTTCTCTTCTTATTTAATGGGATTGTAACCGGTGTACTCTATGTACCTCCTCTAACTACCCCCTGAAGTATATTACTACTATACCCAGTTATTGAAATATCCAAACCAACTCACTGCACATTGTCAACTACAAGCCAGTCACCATACCAGCCATACTGTTGCGGTAGATTTAGATAGCACCAGAGATAAGATTAGACAAGATAAGCGGCAGCCACGGCTTATCGGCCCCTCTGATTGGCTATCGGCCGCACCCAGGGTCTATCATCGAGAGATCGATCGTATCTGAGCTACTATCTGAGCTACTCCATCATGGGGATACTGATAGCTCTGTCCAGCTGTCCCTAGATAGTCAGAAAACGGAAGCACCCTATCGCCTATCCACTCCAGCACAGCCTCTACCCCAAAGAGCACTCAGTACAGAAGTCACTACAAGCATATAAACCCACCACTCCCCTGTAACAACTCTCATCTTCACGTCTCGTACACCATCGACTCCCTTTTCGTTCCTCAACACCACACACACATCATGCCAACAGCAACACAAGAACCCCCCTATAAAGCGGACGCCTACAGCAACCGCATCGTCGTACGTCCCTTCCACCTCTACCAATTCACCATTCACTCACTAACCACAACAGCTAACAACCTACCCCTCCCAAAGCGTCGCCAACCCCATCCCCCTCACCTGGGGTTCTTCAACCCCCGAAACCCGCGGTCCTGTCATCGTCTCTCGTAGCAAAAACACCCTCAGCAAGCGCAACGCGATCGGCGCCCACGGCGGCAGCTACTCATTCTACACAGCGCTCGCCATCGCCTCAGGGGACCTGGAACCCGACTTCCGCCCGAACTTTCTTAACACACAGCCGACATTTAATTTCCCCTACCAAGATGCATGGGGCGACAAGAGCAAGATCGTCTCGATGGACCCATTCGGCCATGATATCGTCAAGCACTACGGGAAGTATCTAGATGAGGGGATTGACGTACGGCCGACCATCGCTGTGACGAGGGCGACGATGCGTGTCTCTGAGATCACGGATGCGATTGCGCGCGGTCGGGTGCCTATCGATGGGAACATCGTTCTCAATGAAGGTGGGGATGTGAAGGTGACCAAAGTGGCCGTAGAGCCCGTGTGGTATCTCCCTGGTGTGGCTGATCGGTTCGGCGTGTCGGAGAAGGATCTCCGACGGGCGTTATTCGAACACACGGGGGGAAGTTATCCGGAGTTGATTACCAGACCTGATATGAAGGTGTTTCTTCCGCCGATCGGCGGACTGACGGTTTATATCTTTGGGCCGCCAGAGCGGGTATCTGATCCGGAGATGCGGCTGGCGCTGCGGATTCATGATGAGTGTAATGGGTCGGATGTGTTTCAGTCGGATATCTGTACGTGTCGGCCGTATTTGACGTTTGGGATTGAGGAGGCGATTAAGGAGGCGCAGGGGGGCGGGAGTGGAGTGGTGATTTATTTTCGAAAGGAGGGAAGGGCGCTAGGTGAGGTTGTGAAGTATTTGGTGTATAATTCGAGGAAGAGGGGTGGGGATACTGCCGATAAGTATTTTCAGAGGACGGAAAATATTGCGGGGACCAAGGATGTGAGTATCTCAAAGCTTCCCCGGGGTGGGGGGCCGTGTTTCAAGAGTTGATACTAATGGTGTCATAGATGAGATTTCAGGCTTTGATGCCGGATATCCTGCATTGGTTGGGCATTACAAAGATTGACCGCATGCTGTCCATGTCGAATATGAAGCATGATGCGATTGTCGAGCAGGGCATTCCGATCTATGAACGTGTTCCTATTCCGGATGGTGAGTTGGTTGCTCTTGCTGATAGGATTGTTTGTGGCTAACTGGGTTAGATATGATTCCGGAAGATTCACGAGTTGAGATCGATGCGAAGATCCATTCTGGGTACTTCTCGACCGGGAAAGAGATCACAGAAGAAGACCTCAAGCAGGTTAAGGGACGTGGGTGGGAGTCCTGGGAGGATGTAACGGTGAGTTGATAAATCCATCACGAGTTCATGGGTGTTCGTCAGAGCTGACACGTCAGGTAGCACTGATTTATATTATATACCAACTTAGTGTAGATTTACCAATGAATGACCAATTTGAGTTTCGGCGATTTGCCACGTGTTTCCCATGCCCTAGGTTAATCCAACAGGACAACAAGAAGAGTTGCTGCAGATTACGACTTGACTAGTGCATAGTAATCGACTAGATGTAGCAGTTATCGAAAGCATGATCGGTATGAGTATGGAGTATCTTATTGCAGGTCGCACCGATCACGCAAATGGCGAAGTTATGATTGGTTAGAAAGCTCCGGAAAAGAAGCACTACCGAAGAAATTTTGCCAAGCAACCGAATCTATTTAGATACAAAGGAACAGCACATACCATTGATTTCGACATAGTCAGTCAGAAATGAAATTGACCAGAATGGACCTCATCGGGCAACTTGATCCAGAGCCAAGCCAGTGCTTAACCGAGCTTATACACTACATTAGCACCAGCATAATTGCCTGCGCTGACCTCCAACCGAGGTTGGGTCCAAGCCTCCCGAGACCCAGGCGTGCCGATATCCGATCTCACCACTCCTCGGGATTTGACCATGCATATCACACGAGCAAAGATGGGTGTTAGTCCAATGCGAGACACGTATTACAGATTGCTCTGTAGCATCCACAAGACGATTTAAAAATCAAATCAACTTACCAACCACTGAGAGCATGCTTGTGTGCTGCTGGATGAGTGGCAACTCGGAGTTCCAGCAACAGAGTGGGTCGGGATGCCACACGGAATGCCCCGTTTTTTTAGTGTCTTTTCTTTAGTTTCCGGTTTCAACGCAAGCGATAGAATTTTAGTGATAAATGAGTGGTCGGCCGCATTCTTCTGCTTATCGCTGTTATTTTGCTCACTGGCTTGCCATGTGCACTGTCGTTCGTTGTTAATACCCTTTTAATGCCCCTGGCTGCGCCGGGCCCTATACCCCATGAAAAATTCCGATCAAAAAGTTTCACCAATCTAAAAAAGTAAAATAGAAGAGTTCGACTAAGACATCCACAACATGGAGGACACCCTCACCAAAGGACCCCTCCCACCAGGGGTCTACCGGTCCAAAATCCCCTTCTGGCGCCTCCTCACCGACCAAGCAGCCATTACCCAAGAAGTCCTGGAATACGACTTCCCAGGCAACGGAACCGAAGACGACCCGTACGTGGTGTCCTGGATCCCGAACGACAACCGCAACCCGATGCTCTTCGGCTTGGGCCGCAAAGTCGCCATCACTCTCATTGTAGCCTCCTGCACGCTGACCGTGTCCCTCACCTCGTCAGTATACAGCGGCAGCGTCAGCGAAATCACCGCCTACTTCAACGTCAGCGATGAAGTCGCAACAATCGGTCTTTCTCTTTTCGTCCTCGGCTTCGCCGTCGGCCCCCTCCTCTGGGCCCCCTTCAGTGAAGTCTTCGGGCGCCAACTCCCCTTCTTCTTTAGCTGCATGGGCATGGCCGCTTTCTCAGCGGGTTGTGCCGGCGCCCAGAATATCTGGACGCTCTGCATTCTACGGTTCTTCGCCGGCGCGTTTGGTTCCGCTCCTTTCACGAACGCAGGCGGTACCATCTCCGATATGTTCACGGCGCGGCAGCGCGGCTTAGCGTTGAGTTTGTATGCCGCAGCGCCGTTCCTTGGTCCTGCGATCGGACCCATCATCGGTGGCTTTCTGGGCATGAGTGCCGGATGGCGCTGGGTGGAGGGGTTCTTGGCTGCGTTGGCTGGGTTTATCTGGCTGCTCATGGCGGTTTCTATCCCTGAGACTTATGCCCCGCGGCTGTTGCGACTGCGCGCGGATAGGCTCTCACAGCTGACGGGGCGGGTTTATCGGAGTAAGATTGAGCTGGACAAGGGTACAGTTTCTTTGCCACGATTGTTGAAGACGACGATGTCTCGGCCGTGGGTGTTGTTATTTCGTGAGCCGATTGTGTTGTTGTTCGCGCTGTACATTGCTATTGTGTACGGGACGCTGTACATGTTCTTCGCTGCGTTCCCGATTGTGTACGAAGATGTGCGCGGGTGGAATCCCGGTGTGGGCGGATTAGCCTTCCTGGGCATTGCGGTGGGGATGATACTGGGGTGTGCGTGCACGATCCCCGCCAATTTGCATTACATCAAGGTGCAGGAAAAACATGGAGGGTTTGCGCCGCCGGAGACGAGACTCATCCAGTGTATGCCTGGGGCTTTGGCGATCCCGATCAGTCAGTTCTGGTTTGCGTGGACGGATTATCCATCGATTCATTGGATCGTGAGTATTATTGCGACGGCGCCATTCGGGTTCGGGGTGATTCTGATCTACCTTGGGGTTATGAATTATCTGATTGATTCGTATACCATCTATGCGGCGTCGGTGTTGGCTGCGAATACGGTGCTGCGGTCGATTTTTGGTGCGGTGTTTCCCATTATTGCCCCGTATATGTATGATGGAGTGGGCATTCATTGGGCGCCGTCAATCCCGGCATTTCTGTCGCTGTTGTGTATGCCTGCGCCGTTTTTGTTTCACAAGTATGGTGCGGCCATTCGAACGCATTGCAAGTATTCAGCGGAGTCGGATCGCTATATGCGCAAGTTGCAGGAAAGTACGAAGCGCAAGTCGGAGGTGGTGGAAAAAGAGAGGCCCGTTAAAGATGAGCCCATGGTGCCGGCGGATGGGGAGCCGGGGATGTCACAGGCTGCAGAGCAGAAGTGAGTACATAGACATATAGATTTAGAGTATATACAGATATAGAGATACCATAATATGAGATTCGAGTTGCATGCATGTGAGATAGATGTGCGCTTAAGTGCAGTTGGGGGAAAAGATTAATTTCGTTGGTTGCCAATATGTGCTACAGATTTGGTTCATGCAACCTCGAGAAAGTCAGTATTGTGGAATTGACTTGCCTTCTGAATCAACTGGGTTCTCTGCAGACCATGGTGAGGTGTCTACAGAATATCTCTGAGCCTCACTTTCATCAAAATTATCAATTTGGATGGTGTAATAGCTGCCACCGCTGATTATGATAAGCACTCACAGTCACACCTACTTATCCTAAATTCAGACCATACCATGACAGAAGTAACCGGTCGGCTTTAGCCGAGCCACCGAAGATCACCATCCTGTCACACTGACAAGAAGCCCTATCCTGTCAACCAAGCCCAGAGAACCAGCTTATCGAACTCTAAATCACCACCATCGCCTCCAGTCCCGCTCAACGAAGCTTCTCCCCGATAAGCCTTCACCCAACAAGTTCCCACGAGAACAATAGCCATGATAGATCAACACAATAGTGTCATTGATGGAGTCACGCACAGGCATTAGATCCCCACTCCGTCAATGAACAGATGTTCCCCGGCAATTGAGATGATAAGGTGTTCGGGGATGCAGGGATATCCCGGGTTCATTCATGCTAGACACAAACCAACTAGCCAATTACAACTCCACTACCTCTCAGGTACTAGTTATCCCTTGAATGGCAGCCGAGTTCACCGCGGAGATGTCGACATGCCAGACTCAGTCCTGATAAGATGCGAAGCTGTGACTCGTCCGGGCCGGTCTTGGCAAGAACCCCAGCGGGACCCTCGACATGCTGGGGCTGAACTCTATTCAGCCTGAATCTGAGCATTGGATGTCGATCCGATAAGAAGTATACACGCTATGTGATTGGTCCTGTCTGTTTATTTTCGCCCTGCGCAGTGCTACAGTGGTGTATATAGGGCTGTCTGGTCTTCACCTCCCCACGTAGGTCAGTCTGAATACCTCAACTCACCCACCGGACACTAGATACACTCGCCATGTCTATCAGCATAGACGCATACACCCCCACGGAGGTAATCAACCTCGTCGCCCGAGCAGGTATCGTCAAAGGCAATACCCGTCTCGACAAGGTCTTCCTCAGCTCCGTCTCCGCAGGATGTCTACTTGCCTTGGCATGCGGAACTGCCCTGAGCACGAACACGAGTACCTGGTTCCAGGAGAATGCACCGGGGTTGATTCGCACGATTAGTGCATTGGTGTTCCCGTATGGATTGTGCATGATCATCCTGACAGGGGCGGATTTGTGCACGGGTTCATTCATGGTATGTCCCTCTCCTTGCTCCCCAATTCCAAAGAATGTAGCACTAATGATAGATAACAGTTCACAACGGTCGCAGCCCTACAACGCCAACTCCCCTGGTGGAAGATGCTGCTCCACTGGTTCATTACATTCTGGGGAAATCTCTGCGGATCGCTTTTTGTCGTGGCGATTATCTTTGGCTGTACTTCCCCCCATCCCCTCTCCGCCATATCCTAATCTACGATCCTAACAATATACAGACGGCGAAGTCTTCTCCACAGACCCCTACAAAAGCGAAGTCATCTCCTTCGCGACCAAGAAACAAGTCACCCCGCACTTCCAACAAATCTTCCTCCGCGGCATCGGCTGCAACTGGCTCGTATGTCTGGCCTGTTTCTTTGGCCTACAGGGCCGTGACCTCGCGTCAAAGATCATGGGCATCTGGTGGCCGATCTTCGCGTTCGTGTCGCTTGGTTTCGATCACGTCGTGGCGAACATGACCTTCATTCCACTGGCCATCTGGTTGGATGCGCCGAACATCACGGTAGGATTGTATGTGTGGAAGGGGATTATCCCGACCTTGTTGGGGAATATCATCGGGGGTGGGCTGTTCGTAGGAACTTACTACTGGTATATGTATCTCCTTCAGGGAAAGAGTATTACTCTGGCTGGGTTGAGGAGGCAGGGTATGGCTGGTACTTCGGCGACGGTGACGCCTGCGACGGCGGGTGGGAAGGATGATGTTGAGGCGATGGCGGGGGCGGTTTGAATTTTTTTAATGAGGGTTATGGGCTACGTATAATGTGTTGGATGGATATATGTGATGAGGGTGGTGGTGATAACAATACTAATTGCTAATTCAATAAGTTCAAGTTTCTGTCTTACAACACATCAATTGACAAATCAGTGTGGAGGCAATATATGCCAGGGCCAATCTTGGCTCTCGCATCGTATACATACCAGGAGTGTACATATTTGCTGGTGATCAGGCGCCCATCTTGTCCTCAGTGTATTCCTCTCTCACTTCTTGAATTGTCAATCCATCAGTACTCGATTCACTGAACTCAGACGGTTGAATGCGCTTAGGGAGTATGTGGCGCCGCTGAGAATTTGTGGATGATATGCGTATAGACGATGGAAAGGAGGGAAAAGGGTGTGGAAGGTGGCACAGACACAAAATTAATTTACGCAGGGACATAATTAGGTGCTTATTCGATGAAGGGACGGGCTGTGAAAGGCATTGGGGATGTGGATTACTTGTGAAGATGGAGGAGGCGGAGGGGTTAGGGAGAGGGCTGCCGAGAGGTTGTCTGGTCCGTTGGGAGAGTCGCTCCACGGACGGAGTTGTGCAGAATGATTTGGAGAGTGATTTAAAGCAAATGGAACGCAAGATGGGCAGATTGGTCAAGGAGCGTGAGAAAAGAGGCACGAAGCGGTTACAGCAGAGTGAGAGGATGTTTCAGCGGGTAGGGAAGAGGGAGGCGAAGATCGTGCAGAAGGTGATATGAGTAATCATTATAGCGCATGATGGAGTGGAAAGTTCTACTGGTCTATCTGATGATGATGAATAATAATATACATAAGTTTTGGTGGTGGTGGTGGTGGTGGTGCTGTTGCTACAGCACGTAACGGAAGAATGGGTTCTGCTTGTCCGTCAGATCCTGGAAGGCCAGCTTGTCACGCTGGCTCTCGTCCAGATCCATGGCGTCGCGACGCCGGTTCTCACGCCACAAGACAACGTACAATGCTACTGCCGCGGCGATGGTGATGCAGTAGCAGATCACCATTCCCTCCCATAGCTCCGGGTAGTGTTGGTCGACGGTTTTGCTGTTCACAAGCTGAGGCCCGATGATGTTGCCCACAGTGTAGGCGATGAAGACGGTGGCCGCCATGACGGTTTTCTTGGTCGCGCCGGCGACGTTACTGGCACCGAGGGTGATGATAAGGCTGACCACAGGTCCGAAGAAGCCGGTAATGGCGTATCCTGCAACTGGAACTGCCGGGTGGTATCCCCATTCGGATTTCCAGATCATCACGCAGCCGGCGATGACGGGAAGACAGCAGGCGATGAGCATGGGGATGCGCGTGTTCGGGACCCGCATGCCGATGTAGCCGCAGAGAGGAATGAATATGAGGCAGACGCCACCCACAGGGAACTGGAAGAGGATGGAGTCGAGGGTGTTGTAGCCAAAGGTTGATACAATCAGGGGGCCGAATCCGGAAATGGCTCCGTTGATGGTATACCTAGGATGTATTAGCGACGCTTCTCAAGTGTGACGGGTTACTCACGCTGCAGCCATCATAATAGCAATCAAATACAACTTGATATCCAGGAATGACTCCACAATTTGATCTTTCTTGATTACCTGGCAGCGCACACCAGTCTGTCCCCGACGCAGGCGCTCCACGGCCACGACCCTCTCCTCATGGGTCAGGAACCACGCCTCGACGGGGGAGTTAGGCATGAAGCAGCACCAAATCCCGAATAGGAAGGTGAGCACACCGGCGAAGATGTAGATATACTGCCAAGACTTGAGACTCCCAGAATCGATCTGTCCAAACGCATAGTTGAGGGCACTTCCGATGATGGTAAACCATCCGGTACCGGAGAACCACCATGCCTGTCGCAGACTCTGCTCGTCTTGTGTGTAATATCCACTGACAACCGTCATGAAACCGGTAGGAATGACACTCTCAACGAAACCTATATAATCAGTAAATTATGACATGTGAACGTAGAGCAGAAGAAATACCCAGGAAAAACCGTTGCACAAACAGCCCCTGCCACGAGGTTACTCCTGCCGTCGCAGCACAGGTAATAGCCCACAGCATCACGACCGGACCCAAAACGTGCTGAATGCGAAACCGCTGCAGCACAAATGTCATGGGGTACAACCCGGCCATCATACCAAAGTAGAAGATGGAGGTCGCCCAGCTGAGACGGGAGGTATCCTTGGTGGCAGGCGAAGTGGAGTAATCCATGACCTGAAGCTGCAGATCGGTTGTCATACCGAATAGTGATGCACTACCAAGGATGGCCTACAAATAATAGCTCTAGTTAATCGACGGAGACATATCAAGTCGGGGCATAGTCAAGACGAACCTTATCCCAGTAAACAAATCCATATCCTATAATCACAAGTCAACAATATACTAGATTCAACCACCCATCTAACCAATCCTCTTGAACAAAACAACCACCAAACATCCAAACAAAGAAGATAGATATGACAAACCAATCAACATAGCAGGCATAAAAAAGGCATCAATCTTGCGCAGCACCCTCTTCTCCACGGCGGGGTCAATCTCCCCCGCTTCTTCACTGACTATGGCCCAGGCGACATCTTTATCCGCGGGTGCAGTCGCCGACGCAGCTATTGTCTGCGATTCGACCTGGATCATGATTTTGGAGGTGTAATATGCAGCTGGGGGATGCAGTGGTGGTGAGTGAAAATTTCGATGGCGGGATGGGAAGACGTGTAGATCCTGCCCATGGTGGGTTGGTTGATTAGATTATCTGGCCCGCGTGGGTTTAGTTTTTTAAGCTTTCGGGTAGTTCAATGCCATTGTCTGATTGCCTGTCTGTCTGGCAGCCGGGCATTGTGACGGTCGCAGTATCGGGGTTGAAGATGGAGAATTGTCAATTTAGTTGACTAATTTGATGCTTATAATTTGCTTGGTCTATAATCATTAATGGTGCTGCGGAATAGTATTGTTGCACATTTTGTTCACGTTGACGCAAGAGTAGCATACACAATAGAGAGAGAAATGTCGGCGGAGGACTGTGCTCCGTGCGCACAATAAAGTTCGTTGACAGGTAGAAACTGGCTACCATCTACATTTCTGCCACAGTTGGACAACTGGTGAATTCAGTAGGATGGACACCCAAGCAAAGGGTACAAATGTAGTTGTTTATTCATGATGTCTGGTATTGATTATGTAGTGCTACCTACAGCATCACATATGTGTAAAAAGTAAACTCGGATAGCGAGTGAAATAGTAGGCAGGCAGCAAGGTTTATCTACTAGGGGTATAGGATATATATATACCATCGATAAATATTTCCGTCCTACAGCTGCATACTAGCACTCGAGTGGAGGCATCTGACCAGATAAAGACCCAGCTTCGGAATTCATACAGGCAGGAGAACCCCGAGACAATCAGATGATAGTGGATAGGAGGGTCATTCTTCCCCGAAGCCCCTAACAGACCCATCGAACGAAGGCTAAAACTAGGACGGTGATGTAACAATGCGACCCATTCACCGATCGCACTTCTTCGTACAAAGTAAACGATGCAACCCAATTCTGGACCATGAACGGCCATTCCGAATAAAGAAACAAAAATAATTCCGCGCACCAATCTCCAGGGGGGGGTTACACTTTTCAAATCCCGCGACCCCAATTGTATCAGTCCTCATGCAAGCTGGATTTGAACCAGATCCCGAAGTATCCGCTTGACCGGCACAATGACGTAGAAGATGAAGCATCACGGAAACCAATTCCTGGCAGGGGAGCAGCATCGCAGTGGAGATGGCCAGCTCCGACGGATCGTGGAATTTGGCCCGCAACCTGATCGTCGACGCTGTTTGGTATGATTGGCGAATCGCCTCCGACCGCCTTGCAATCGATCCTCAGGCGGACACTGGAGGGGGAAGGAAGTGGAAAAATACACCTCACAGCGCATCAGACCACTCCAACAGGGTTGAGTTAATTTCTCAGGAATGCCGGAGAGTAAGAGTGGGTAGTTACAATGCATTGCCAAGCAATCTAATGTAGGTTGGACTGGTGTGATGGTGGTGCTTGTTCGTTCTTTGCTTGACCCTCGGCTATTCATCAAGCACCACAATGAAACCACCAGTGATCGGTTTCAGGCCTGGCTGGCATATAATATTATGCCTTCAAACGCCTGGATTTTCCTTCACACGTGACAGTGAACAGTCACTAATCCTTGTGCTAGAACCCCAATGCCTCTCCCCATCCGTAGGAGCTCACAGCGACAAACGCACTGACCCACGGTAATCTGCGTGAACGCACGGACAACGTGGGATGAATTAGGTGGAACATCTCGGACGAAGCAAGGCAGGGCTGGCTGCGGAGCACAGCATAAACCGGAAAGTAGACTGTCGAAGAGAGAGTCTCCACCGGAAAAAGATGCCGACCGCTAATTTCGTGTTGCGAAATGAAGGCGGAAGAAATTTCCGGGCGCCAGGCAACGGAGACACGTCACATGTCGATCGCTATTATTCCAACACTCCCAAGACATTCCATCGGGGCCAAGTTTCACACCGGCAGACACCGAATCCCGAGATATGGGCGAGAAGGATGTACTGGGATGATGCTATCCAGAAAGGGAAAATGTACGTAGGGAATCATGTAACACATTTTGATCTAGAATTAGTGGTAATGATTCATTACTTCGTCACGGATTTGTCAAGACATGAGAAATCGAATACGGGTGGCTGGGCGATGCCATCCTCAGTCAGCCGAGCTGCCTCGCTTCGAATCGGACTCCGACGCGGCCGAATCCTGGTCCGTCTGCGAGAGACTCAGCCCATCCCATTTCGCCAGGAATTGGTCCATATCCACGTCCCCCTGGCGCGCCGGCCCTTGCTGCACTACCGAGCTAAAATGCGGGTAGAAGCTGCTGAACTCCTTGGCGTCGCGCTGCTTCCAGCCCAGTGTCTCGAAGTCGGTAAACAGCGCGCCGGTCTCCTCAGGAAGAGCCACCTCCGTCTGCGTCGCGGAGAGCTGTATCATGCGTAGAATACCCTTGGCGAGAGGGAAGCGCCGTGAGAACGCCCGGGCAATAATGCACAGCTCAACGAAGGCGTTGCGGTTATCCGTAGAGTCCAGCGCCTCCATGAGGGTGAACATGCCGATGCTGCACCACTGAATGGTCGACGGCGCCATCCGGTCGATGCCCCACTTGTCGCGATGAACTCGCAGCAGCGCTGCTACCCGGCGCGCCGACGAAAGGCAGAGTTGCCGTGCATGTGCGGCCGTGGACACATCCAGGGCCACTTCACGGTTGGATCGGAGAAACCCAAAGATCTGCATGACGGTGGTATGATAAAACATACTACGGTGGGGCGAATCAGCACACTGCGTCGCACACAAGAGGCATCCTGTGAAGGGGAGAGGCAAAAACACTCACTGGATACTCAAAACGTGGGGGACGGTCGCCACATCCGCATTTAAGCACGGTGGCAAATGAGCGTACCACTCCTGGAGCTGTTTGTAGATGCCATCAACAAACCCGATCATCTGCGATGGGGCAACAAGGTGCTCGGGGTCATGAAATCCCTGGCTGATCTGCATCATGATGCAGCAAAAGTCGCACCATCGATCGAACACACAATTGTGATGTCCACGGACGGCCTCCACCTCTCGCGGGTACGGGTACCATAGATCGTCCGGGTCGCCGTGGGTGACGGGGATGCGTGGACGCTGCGGGGGATTGACGTTGATATGCTTCATCAACGACACAGTCGCCGTCCTGCCACCACTCCCAGTTAGCAAATGCTCCTGTTATCCAGAAAGGTTTAACTTACGAAGCAATGTTGAAGGCTCCCCAGAGAGTCCTATTCACGACCTCTTCGAACGCAGGGTCTGCCTCCTGGCCGGCTATGCCAGGAGGGTGGCGTTCCGCATACTCCTCCGCCCCCCGGATAGCTAGATCCAGGTACATCCAACCCAATCGGTCTTTGCCCATCAGGACCATCCTGCAGGCCCAACACTATTAGCATGTCCCACATTGCATGCAGCCTCACGCACCTACCGAATAAATAGAACCAATAGACCTTGGATAGTTGGTATTGTAGCTCCTCCCTCCTCTTCTTCCAGGAGCCGACGGGCTTCTTCGTAGAAATGATCACCCCGCGTGAGCGTGTCGTTGGGAACGGTGAACACTTCGGCATAGTCAGAGTAGTACTAGAATCAGCATCAAGCTAGTTAGTCCTGCGGTGAATGGTACACGTTCAAAAGATCGGGTACACCTACACAAGCCTCTGAGAGAATGGCATTGACCAAAAAGCGGGAACAGAACCGGCAGTCGAGATTGCCGGCCCGCATGTCCCGTAGAAAAGCATCCTTATCCAGCCAGTGGAAGAACGGATAGGTCCAGGTCAGCCACAGCGAAACGAGATGAGATACCAGGTCACCGTCGTCAGTGACCGTTGTCCACGGCTTCGCAGGAACTTGATGGACGGGATTATCGGCGAGACGGCGGACATCCAGAACGCGGCGGGAGGATCGGGGTTGCGAAGGCGGTTGCGCCTCCTCATCATCGTCGGAGGGGCGAGATATTTGGCTCTGGATCTCGCGCAATTCTGGGGACAGTTCGATTTCGCGGCCGGTGAATTGTTGCTCCAAAAAAATTTGAAGCTCCTCGAAGGAGGCATTACTCCGGATGAGATTCAAGAGCTGGGCGAGACGTTTGCTCTCACTTTCCCGGAGCGCGTCAATGAGTCGCAGCAGCGTCTCTTCCGCTTGTTCGAGACGGTCCAATTTCCGCTTCATGGCGTATTTGCGACGCATGTCGGCCATCTCGTCGACCAGGCACGGAATGCCATTTGCCACGCAGTGTTGACATGGTGGATCACCTCTGCACTTGAGGGGGTCAGCCGACGAACAGGACGCGATGTGATGGTACGAAGATACCAGTGACAACGGGCTTAATGAAGATATCCCACCTTGAGCTTCTTCTGTTTACACGCCTTGCAGGCGGTGGTCTTGTGCTTGCGACCCTGAACTACATTGTCCGCCACCTTGGCAGTTGGGGGCTGGCCAGGAGCGGGTGCTAGAAAGCGGGAGGAGGAGGATTGCGAGTCGGACATATATGACAGTGATAGAACAACAAGACGACCACACGAGGGAAAGTCGCCCTGAGAAGAGAAAGAAGGACAAAAGGTGAAGAGATGAAGAGGGCGACCCGAGGGAACGGATACAGGGAGTGCAATGGGGGTGGGGTTCGGTTGGCGGGAGGAGATGGCAATAGTGTTGTGGGAATAATGGGTGGATGATTTGGGAAATTGCCCCCCCTTTGGCCGTCTAATTAGTATGTTGTGGTGAACAAAAGGTAGACTAAGTGAACGACACTAAATTCCAGAGAATGGAAAGAAGACAAGAAAAAGGATGACGGTGGTGAATCAAGAGGTTATTTAGCAAGAGATGCCAGTAAGTAGTAGTAACAATGAGCGTTGCTAAGTACTGTTTTAAGGGACGAATTTTATATATGGAGCCGGAGGCCCAATTGTTAAAGGATTTGCTTTTCCGGGCCTGATTCTACTAATGGCTGCACCGGGAGCCAAGTGGGAGGATAAAAATAAAAGACCAGAGGTCAAAAATCACAGAATGGGAATTCAAAATTAATAAAATAAGACTCAAAGAATAAAACTCTGGGCGTGAAGGAAAACGCCATTGAGACGAAGTGGGCGACAGAGGGTGCGAAGAAATCAAAAATCCCAGGCAATACCCAATATGGAAATGGAAAGGGACAGAAAAATTCGAGTATAAAACAGATAAAACCAAAAAGGGAAATGCGTACAGGAACTTAGAGAAAAGAGAAGGGAAAAAAAATAAAAGAAAGAAGGAAATACACAGTCCAGCACCCAGACTCTCAGAGACCCAGAGGGAAGGAAGCTTAAAACGCGACAGCCAGTCAGCAGTGCGGATGGGAGGCCGTAAGACAGACCTTGATGTTTCTGGAAAGCAGCAGAGGCTGCGACATAATTCCGCGGGCCCGTCGAGACTTCCGGCCGGGGAGGGGTGAAAGAGACCGTAGACTACTACAGAGGGAAAGTCATTCAGGTCTGCCTGGAGTCAGTAAGAATCAGTAGTACTCCGTAACTTGTTCCGTATGAAAGAAAAAAAGGATCGGGAACCACCAGTCCCAAAGAGGACAAGCCTGCGGGCAGCCCCAGTCTTGGCCCGGCCTGTCGCTGGTGGCACTGCTATCCGCCCAATCACTACCGGGGGCGCTAGTGTCAATTGGGGAATTCGAAGTATCTTCGGCCGTCCAAGTGTCGGAGCCGGTAGAACCCAAATGGCAAATACCCTCATCATGCCGCCAGATGGTTCCCGGGCCTAACCTGCATAGGCCATGGGAATCAAATTATGAAGCAGCGAACGAACGTCTCCCATCCGTGGCCTGAGAAACAAACAAGGTCCGGAAAACTGACTGGAGTTTGGGTCCTATCTCTATTACCGCTTTGAGGTTAGCAGACCGCATCGCTGGGACCTTCGGGAGCCCTGTACCTGACAACTCCCAGCTTTGGTACCAGTCTAGTACCACTGGAAGGAAAATCATGGAGTACTACACAAGTTCAATTGGGCGGGTGTACCTGGTTAGGCCCGCCATAATACCAAAGAATTACCAAGATACATACTTTGACTTTGTTGCCTCCAGTACTAGTAGATCATAAATATAACAATATGCGTACTTAATGTACCTTAAGATTACTTCAATACCGTATTGGTTTAGTACCCGAGCTCAGATCCGGTCAGGTCGGGTCTTAACTCTCTTTTTCTTGTTCCTCTCCCCTTCCCCCCATGAACACATGGAGTCTGCGACCCAGTCAATCATCCAGGGGTGTGGAGGCTGTCCATCGGCAGTGGCAAAAAGCGGCACGCTACTGATCGCGCCTGCAGAAAGTCAGCTACATCCAATGATCAAGACACTGTTGAAGGGGAAGTAACAGCCGGCCACTCAGTTCTTTGCCGGCCAGCCATGGAGGCTTGCATGGGCTGCGGTGGAACCTGGTCGGCACCCCCTCTCCCCGGCGGGTTTCCGGGCGAATCACCTGACGCGCCGCGGGCCTGCGATCGCAGCAAGCGTCGCCTATCTGAAGATCCTCAAATGTAACTATGAGTTCATTTCTGCGCCTCGACTTTGACATCAACGGACAGGAACCGGTTGGCCCTCACGGAACTGTTTTCCAGACAATGTCGCCCAATACACCGCTCAAACCACTCACCCCGTCAACTCGTTCGCCCCCGTCTACTATTCGCCTCAGGCCTTCTTCCAGCCTGGATACGCCCAATTAAAAGGGCCGCTGGGGGTATGCGCTACGCCATCGCATCGCACACGCCTCGTCTGACCGAGTCATTCGGTGGCAACGCGACGTTCCAGATCGTCGTGCAGCGAGCGCTTGTTAATTGATATCGTCGACTAGAAAACACAGTAGTGCTGTCAACTCCCCCCTCGCAGAGGGAATTTGATATTAACCCAGTTGGGAAGGACACACATAAAGGGAGGGAGCCTGATCTCCACCACAGCCAGTGACAAGAGGCTTGAGTCCTCCAGCAAACATCACACTCGAACCACACTGGACGGGCTGGGACCGAGACAAGACATGCGCTCGGGTGGAATGACGGGAAGGAAGGGGAGGAGACACGCTACGCTCCGTACGAGTTCTCTTGGACCTACGACATTGCATGCGTCCATGATAAGCGGGTCCTTAAATTTCATCGTAATAGGCAAGAGGTACGAGGTAAGTAAAGAGGCTTGCCTTTGGTCTTTTGCACAGTCTTGCGGCATGGGTTTTACCGGCCGGTAATAGACCGTCACCTCACCCGCATTGCAGGCAAAGTTGGTTGTCTGCATTTCAGGTCGCAAGGTTTCGTGACGGAGAATGGGCCTAAACATAGTGGTAATCCCCCGTATAGGCGCACTCATTGGTGGTGATCGGACCCTCATGCCAGCAAGTGCGCCATACTAGCAGCCCTCTTGTGTCTGTTACCTGTATGTACAGGAGACTAGGGCCAGCAGATACACAGTAGCGATGCGCCACCAGAGCTCGGGCACCGATGCGAAATCTGATTTCCACGCGAGCAATTCCGAAGCCCAATCAGAGGTGACGTGAATGTCTCAAGGGAGAGCCAGATATCCTTGGCGGTGGGAAGGGTAAAAAGCCATGGTCGATGGGAAGGATATCCAACCAGCCCAGCCGAGCTCCATGCAGCAACCACCGAACAACCACCGACACCTCAGCCATCAACCTTCTGGATTCAGTAAGTAGCCGATCATGTGAGACCATGATCACGCCCATCCTTCCCGTTTTGCATGGATGTTTGCTTGCTCTGGTACTATCATCCCCTTCCGCCGCTGGGTTTGAATCGCCTCCTTTTTTTTTTTTTTCCCCTTCACTTCCGTTCTCTTCTACCTTCTCCCCTTCTCACTTCCCCTCCATTCATCACAATCCACACTCCTATCGGCTAGGAGGGAAGAGAGCCATCGCGGCCCCTACCCTAGCGTCCGCGATTATCGAATAATAGCTCCAATTGCGGGCCACAACATTCTGAGTCCACGTCGACATCTCGGAGAAATGGGGAGGTCCAACCCTGTCGATTCAATTCACCAGGTGTCAGACTAGGCCATTCGGAAAATGCCCGTCGTCGTCTGGGTTGCATCACCTAGCTTCATTGCCGTCGATAAAATTCCTTCGTTTGGTGCCCACTAACCTCAACAGCTTTCCTGCATCGGTGGGCATCTCCGAGCGCACCCAGACCTGGTATTACCCTGGTCTAGTGCAGCTGTCATGCCTCCACTCATGTAGCTTAGGCAGAACCGACCGTTCTAGGCAGGTGTGACCCTCACTTCACTGTCCGGAATCACAGGGTATACTATCATCTGGCAGCATCAGAGGCCTAGATCAACATCAGGTAAGCTCGAGTATTTCCTCCGTACTTCATTCTTGTTGCCAGGCATGTCTGGATTTCTGTCTACATTGCCGAACATCACCGGGATGTGAGAGACAAGCCTGTAGCCAATCATCCACCCGCAGAAGGGAAATCCTACCCATCCTGGTAAGAGGCGATCGCAACTGGCGTGACATGAATCACTCCCTCTTCCCCCTCATTTCCCATACTATCGACATCCTGTCACTGACCCTGCCCTTGTCGAGATCGTGCCAGTCATCGTCTCCCATCGAAAACTCTTTCCCGATACTAGCTGAAACGTCGGAATCCTGTCACGCTTTCTCGCTGCACATTAAGCCTATCAGCATGACAATGCCTTGCCCAATAAGGCCCACTTTCCTTGACCTCGGCCACACAACAGAGCAGTGGAGCCGGACGCACAAGTCTTCAAAATAGGTTTACCTTGGCAGAAAAAAAATAGATTGAATCCACGGGGGAAAGTTCTCGATACTGCAGAGCCAGAGAAATCGGTGGAAGGGTTGGCCATGTTGAGCTGCACTTGCGACAGACTGCCGCGCATGGTCTAGCAGTGAAGCGTAGCAATAAGGATCATAGATTGGTGGCCATTCAGGCTGTCCTTGCTAAGGATCGACGGCAACGTTGTGAAGGTCTCTTGCCCTTCAGGCTTCTTTTACAAAGCACAGACGTGCCGGGCAGTCATGGACTAGCCTTCTGCGGGTTGTGACTGACTACAACACAACTACTCGATCATCCGAGCTACCTCTTTGCTGTAAGGTTGCTGGTAGTTTGGGCAAAACCGGTATGAAGGTATCTTGTCAGCTTGTGCGGCGCAAAGCCCCGAGCTCCGAGCCAGCGTCCTTTATGCGGCAGGAATGGACCAAAACCACACTGCCTATGAAACCCCAGGTCCATTAATAATAGCCGGAAGAATACCGGCTGATGGAAAATTATCGCTTCGAGTTTCGGTCATAATATTTCTGCAAATGTCAACGGTGTTATACAAATATGAGAAACGAAGCTTAAATGCCATCCACGACATAGTATACTGAGCTCCCGAACATTCACCACCGAATACCACACTGTTGCCCACTCTCCGCACCCTCCTCCATTATCAGAACGATGCCAGGCGAGGCTGCATAACATCCACAGCGACGCTGGCTTCTCTCGCTGGAGGATGAGTTGTTTGGAGGAAGAATGATCAGTATGATCAGCCGACACCACACAAATCTTGCAGGATCCCGTGAATTAGCCTTGTTAGAGCATTCCTTCGTCACACTGGATCAGTAAGCGGGAATTCTAGTCTATGCGACCGTGGGAACCGTCCAGGCTCAAAACCCTGTTTAGACGTCATACCCAAGCAACCGCCCATATCATAATGAGGCATGAAATCATCTTCCACCCAGCCTGAGCAAGCTGGGGAATCCCCACGATGCATCGCGAATCCCTGGCGGTCGGAATTTGTTTGCGCTGGACACGTCGCCTCCCAAGCGCTGCCACAATGCCACATGACGTCATGCGCGATCGGCTTACCGCCAGTGCCTTTCCGCTTCGGGAAGTCCTGTTGCCATCCGCAAAGTGCAGGGTGCCTCGCTGATTCTGGTTTCCACGCCGGTTTTTACGCTGCTGTCGGATACATTCTGTTAGGACTTTGACTACATACGACTACGTACTAAATTTGTTTATTAGGGCAAGGACTGGGAGCGCGCTCTATCGACGGCACTTACCGTGGGCCTTTTGACCCGAACGGAAACGGATGAGGTTGATTGGATAGTTTGTAGAGAAGGACGACCGGGAGAATCATCATATCATCATTGACCTCCAAAAAGGGACATCACTATCAACTTTCGCCAGCATAGGTCAAGCCCATATGCTCTGGACACTAACAGGTCTTAAGCTAACCCTGTACACAATCTCCCATCCTTACTAGACACTCAGATGTTCATCGATGGCTTCAGTCTAAGCCCGGGGGGTCAGTTGAACCATCAATCGATTTTTTTGCCACAGCGTCCACGTATTCTGCTTGTCCCAGCCGACTGATTCAGGTGCCAGGTTTAGATCATAGTGGTATAGGACCTTGGCTAGGATGAGTCGCATCTCATGATAGGCGAGACTAGTTCAGATGTTAGACATGCTCACTAGAGCATTGACACCATGGCTAGGGGAACTCACTTCTTCCCCAGACAGTTGCGAGGGCCGAAAGAGAAGGGCTGGAAAGCAGCCTTGTCGTCGCCAGCAAACTGCGGGTCGTTACCCCATCGCTCCGGAAGAAAGTCGTCTGGCCGGGTGAAGTTTCGTGGGTTGCGATATGTCGCCCAGTGGTGTACGGAGACAGCCGTCTGAATGTACATGTTAGTCCAAGGCCGTACTTGCAAATAAACCAGATAAGCTGAGTAGCGCTGCTCACATTGCCAGGCATATATTCGCCGCAGATCTCCATACCCTCCTTCGGAGTGAGACGGGGCATCCCGGTAGGGACAGGGGGATACATCCGAAGGCCCTCGTCGATACACATGTTCAGGTACTTCAACTGTGCTAACCGCAGCATATCGATGTCCGAATCTCGCTCAAAGGCGTCTCGAATCTCCTTGGTGATTTTCTCCATTTTGTCAGGATTCAGCAACAATTGATACGTGAGGCCGCTCAACGCCGTTGCGGTGGTTTCCGTCCCAGCTACCATGAACAGTTGTGAGTTGGCGTACATTTCTTCACGGCTCAAGCGCAGGGACTCTTTCTGCGACATGACCAGGCCCCAAATGTCGGGGCGATCCAGGCTCTGGTCAACCCGCCAGTCTACCCTGTCCTTGCATGACTGGTAATGAGACGCTTGTCGTTTTTTCAAGGACCGAGGGAGAAGAGAGTTTAAGAAATAAGAACACCATGGATAGTATCGTGCGACACGTCGGAGTGAATTGATCTTTACACTGGAGAAGATCGATGTCACCCACCCCACGTTGCCGGTACCTTTCAGCAGATTCAGTGGGTCTCCGAATGTCAAGTCCCCCATAATGTCGAATGTGGTCAGATTGTACATTAAAACCATTTCGATCTTGGCCTTGGGATCTGCTTGGACAACTTCTCGGAGTTTCTCGATGAGCAAGTCCGCATAATGAGCGATGAGTGGCTGCTGCTCGCGCAAAGCCTTGTCCGAGAAAGCATGTGAAAAATTTCGACGAAAGCGTGAATGATCAGCAGCTTTGGCACGAATGACGTCCGGAGTTCTATTAAGTGTGGTGCCGAAGAACCGCATGTCCTTTTCAGTGGATTTCTTTGTTGCACTGGCATGGCCGTAGATATCTCTCCATCCGTCGGCACACGAGTAGCTGACTTGATCGGGCGAGATCCGGACAGTGTCTCCGTAGGCCAGATGCAGGTTTCTCACCCAAACATGCTCATCGCCCATAAGGGAGTGATACATATGCACCAGACGGGTAATCGCCGCCAGCTTCGGACCGGCGATCTTATGCAGAGGGTTGATGTACAACTCGTAAAAACATTTTCCTACCAAGGAGAGAACTAACTGTGGTAATCCAAGACACGTGTTAGCAACCGTCAACCCCTTACGTCTGGATGGGTTGCACTGACTATACCAGCGGTTACTGTTAGATAATGCCCCTGGAGGGCTCCTTGAATACTTTCGTGAATCATGCTGGGGTTCGGAAATGACAATAACCGACAATCAAACGGTCTGAGAAAAAGCGCTGGTTGGTATCGAATGCACACCGCCGTGACGGGGCTAGGGATGCTATTTATCTCCTTCACTCTGATAAAGGAGTCGCCTGACGTTGCAACAGCCGGACTAATTATGTCGAGGCAAAGCTGCACAAGGCCAGCCAATGTTTTATAAAGCCAGCACACGACCCGCTGGCGACCAGCTAAGCTGCATGAAGGGATTACCAGGAAAAGGCCTCGGCCCATCCCCCATACATCACTCCGATGCAAGTGATGCTCGGCTCTTGAGCTCCGATGTTCCGATGAGGGATAGTTACAACGTGTTATCTTCGAAGCCTTGATATGTGTTTTAGTTTCGTGAGCGTAATTCGAGCTATACCGGCCGAGCGGGGAAACATCAAAGTGGAGTTCTGCTGCGGCACATCGAGACTTCGAAAGAGGGGTCATGTCGATCGCCGACCTTCTCGGAGCGAATAGCAGGATAAGTATTAGCGTTATGCCATTGTGTCAGGACATTTGGGTTTTGCATAACTATCCAGCCGCTCCATTAACCGGCTATGGTCTGGGGCCAGATGGAAGTCTGAACTCAGAGCAAGGGTGCATTGGAATACGTGTATAAACCTTGTCACATGTCGCAGGTTATGCTAATTGGCCTGTGCACAACGCCGCGTCAACGGTCTCTGCAGTCGGTATAACTAACAGGCAAGGAAATGGTCTGCGCTCGTGCCGTTTCATCCGGCTCTGGTGATTCAAAACCAAAGTGCAGATGCAGTGTTACCCTCACAGGGATGCCCTGCGGCAATGGTGAAATTCATCGATATGAATGGCATTGTCTTTTATCCAATTACGAGCTATGTTCAGAAGCCCTGCCGATCATCTCCAAACTAAAATCCAGCCAATTCTAGCACGAACAGTAACGTCTTTGGTCCTACCTTGTTGTACCTGATATCTCCAATGTTCTACGAACACATTGTCTACCTGAACAGCCACTCGGATTGTCGGGTCAGACTGCGAACGCATAAGACTGCCACATATACACTCACCCACGTCATCTCAGCAGCCAAGCGACGTAGGATCGATTACCTCTATCTAGTGCTTGGTGGATGGTAAGCAAGCACTATGATTTATGACGACGGAGTTCGTTGGCTGAGCCTGCAGCAGCAATGACATTCCTTCCGTCGAGCCGAAAATGACCTATCGCCGGCGACGGTCGGCCCGGAGGATCAACTAAGCCAGCTATGCTACGCTACGCCATCCTTTCAAGGGCCGAGTCGATCTTCGGTGTTCGGGAAGGATCAGGAACATATATCTTCTAAGTTCTATAGTATGAACCAGTGGGTCAGGATGTGCGGGTTTGCTACTCGAACAGTACGGATGCGCGTGAGGTGTTTGTCATTCTGTTCATTTACGTTTTTAAGAGTCTTGTCTGCTTGCATTCTGCCAGGCACAAAGGACTAACATACGACCGAATTAAGTCTATATTACTACGTGGTTGAGACTCGAAGCACCTCGTTGGCTACCTCGCCATCGAGTAGAAATTCCCTCAAGCCTTGTTCGGATGGATTCCACAAACACCCACACTGCCAGCATATGAGATCTCCACTTTATCGTCATAGACAAATTTGTCTCCATCACAAGAACCATGTCATTGTGCAGGCAACCAGGTTATTTCAATCTATTAGAATGCAAGTTCTGTGATAGACATGGTATTTTGCCTTGTGGTCGGAAATCCCGGGCCTTCCTATTCGGGATCGGATGTTGGTTTCTTATCCCGAGCAGGGGCGATTGCTTCTCTGAGATCATCGACTATTCCTCATGAACCATGACTTTCTTCATTTGATTTCTCTCACTGATATATGATTTCATTCTTTCAATACTGGGAAGTGTGCCTTGCGAGCCTTGCTGACTTGCATTAAAAAGGGGGAGAGATTATCATATTAAAGATCTTCAAGACTATCACGCAGCCGTATATCTATCCAAAAGCTCGCTCACTATTCCTTCCATATCTTCTTCCTCCTCACTTGTCTCCACTGCATGTATGGTGGTTGAGGGCAAAGGAGGAAGGGACTCAACGACAGCCGAAGAAATGGAAGGAGAGCGGCTGGCTCGAGGCGAAATTTCATACAGACCTGCGAGAGGTCTCGAGGGGCTAAAACTAAACCGACTCTCTTGGGCCTGGAGCACGGAACTGGCATGGGTAACAACGGCCTCAGGAGGGTAAGGGGGGTTTTCCTCTTCCGAACCTTGAATTTGTGAAGTGCGCTCGACATTTTCTTCCACCCCCCTTCCATAATACCTCCTTCCACGCCGTCCATGCCGCGCAGGCCCTCCAAGCCCTCCAGCCAATACAAATGACACATCCGCTGCCATTGCTTCACCCGCTGCGGCTCCTGCAACCCCTGTCCCCAGCATAGGATCGGAAGAATTATTAGGAGCGTTTATCTTATGTCTGGGATCAATAGGTCTCAACAGTCTTTTGATATGGAGCCAAAGCCTGGGACGTCTGTATTTCTTTTGGTCGTTAACCTCAAGCTCCGTTCGATTGCTGCCAAGCTGCGTTATAGACCTCTCATTCACTAGTCTCCGCGTGTGTGCTAATAATTCCCCTTCAAAATGGTTGAACATAGCTTTATTGACAAGCATATAGTTATAATCACTCTAGTTCCATCATTAGAATTATATTGCTGAATTATGGGAGTTCATCAAGTTTATACATACCTCATTCCACGTCCAGGGTAAACAGAATGCGTTAAGACTCTCGGGGAAAATACTGTGGCGATTTACCTACGACGTCAAGTCAGCGTTATCCTGGAAATGAGGCCATATTGTTATTTGGAGAAAATTACACTGAAGTCGATTGCAATATTCTGCTGATCTTTCAAGACCTCAGACTTCGGTTCTCTTCGTTTAACAGTTGTAGATGGGTGCTTGAGTTTCACGATGAATGTGATACTTCTTGCTCGGATATCATCGAATCCGTCAACAGGTAAGAGATCGCCGACATGTATCCATTCGATTGCGTCGGTGCCCGTGATGTTGTCATGGTCACCATCAAGATTGAGTTCATCTAGTGCCTGTTGTTCATCGGCCGATAGAGCAAGAAGCTGATTGAGTACTGTACTATTCGATGACTTCTTCCACTGATCTATCTGGGAGTCAATATCCTGGCGTGGGATCTTCACACGCCGGACTCGGTACTGCACGTGGTGCTTCCCATGCGCTATCTGAAGCTTGGTTGTTAATAAGTATACGCCGAGTGGCGCATCCGTGGCTAAGCTGATTGATGCCATAGATGATCTGTTGATATATTCAGAAGAGTAGTAGAGAGAGTGAAGGTCACACCCAGATCCCTCGTTGACCGGACCAGTTCTGATTGGATTACCGGTATCGCCATCTGCAGCTAGTGCTTTGTCTGCATCCCTTGGCTCGGTACGTGCAGAGCAGAAAGCATTATCTCTATGAGGCTGGCAGTCCAAATTCTTGACTTCAATGGCTGAGATTCTATCCATAGAGTTAGTTATATCTGGTGGAATAGCTCTGGATAAGGATAAGGATAAACGCACTGTGGCAGTCCCTGACTAGCATGGTTTCCCGGACTGGAGGTCGTCGCGTAGTGGTGATCTCCGCAGGTTGGAAGTTCTCATCGACGTTGTCCCTCTCGGTCACACTAGCGGCTCGATTTCCAGCCCAAGTATCATCTTGTTGTTTCGCGATGTCAATTCGAGCTCTCTCCGCAGCTACGATTGATCTTTTCAGCAAATACTGATCTTCTTGGGAATATGCGATCAGGCTTGTTCTTGTGGCATGTCTATTCCGTTCATCAGACATTAGACAAATCTAGCATAAGTACTAAGCCAGACTTACCCTTCCATGACCTTCTTCGAGTAGCGTAGCATCGCAACTTGAAGCATGAGCATCAGAGTCCCCTTTGCATTGCGTAGTTCTGCCCTCATGGCATCCATTTGCGGCTTGACAAACGGCCATTTCACCATTTCCGCTGGACTAAGTCTGATGGGATCCTTGCTATGAGGATTTGCCCTCAGCTGCTTACTCGCCTTCCTCAGTCCTTCTTCGAGCCTTTCGAAGATAGCGTTACATTTTGAAGCGAGATTCATGACGATCGCAAAGCCGGCTGCGTTGAATATTCCGTTCTGTGGCTCATGGCCTTCCGTATCGCTATAATCAATGGCCTCAGGATTGACCGTCCGTGCTTTTCCATTGCTGATGCTGTTGTTGGTGTTGGTATCGGTTGCTGCTTGTGTGTGAAATAGTGCCTTGTCAGCTAGTCCACCCAACTGCTGCAAAATACTAGCATTAACTGAGATATCCTCAGCAATATTTGTGATCTCATCCGGGGCGGACTTGATTTGGTCCGCAAACGTAAGTAGCTTGATGGAGCATTGAATCCCGGTTGTTGCAATCCCGATGATTGCTGATGCGGATCCAACAGCCTCCATTGATTTGGGCTGTCTGAGCACGGTAAGTGCTGCTGGAGAATAGAAACTATGTTATTGCGGAAGAGAGTCTTCGGACTGAGCGAGCGTTGAAGGAAAGGGATATTCCTGCACTGAAGAGGAAATAATCAGCCGCGTGGAGGCTATGCTGCCCCGCCCACTACACTTTGCAGCCTAATCAATACCTTATCACAAGATTTCAACTAGGCCGAGTCGAACTAGGGACTGAGGGTCGGCCTCCACCCATGTGAGGAGATAATGTCGGAGTGTTTGACGTTAAAATTGATCGAGGCTCCCTGACGTGGAGCCTGAACCTTCGCCGTTGCTGAGCGCGACCTCGATGCGTGGCCGCGTTTGAGTCTAGGGCGATATCGGAAAAGCAGGGATGCACATAGAAAGAAAAGCAGCAGGAGTAGCAGAAGATACTGAGTGAGATGGGAATCGAGCTGGGTACTAATAAGACTGGGCGTCATAAAGAAGTCCTCCAGCCGTAGCCGATATTCTCCCGTCGTAAGGAAGGTGCTGCTCGGATTAAGTGCGACCACCAGCAGCCGTGTATGGCTGTGTTGGCATGAGACATCCGAGACTGGTGAGGCAGGCTGTAAGCGCTAGAAAACTGTTTCTGTTTAGTCCATCTGCAAGGCTGCACAAGTCGGGATGTAAAAGGCTTTCATTGGATGGGGAGCTGAGATATCCCTAATAGCTGGGTGCCCGGTAGCCGCTCGCAAGGCTGGGCTCGCCCTCCTGTTCACATCTTGATAATGTTGGTCACACAAACTCGTCGAAAAGCTGTCTCTATCTTTGTCTTCGCTTATCGACTATAATACTCAACTAACTTAAAGGACTACAAGCTCTTTCGTCCACGAAGAACCATCTAGTATACATTCAACAACCTATCTCTCAGCGCAGTATTATGAACCATCATCACCCCAATATTTACAGGCCAAAAAAAAACCTCCCCTAAGCATGATCAATAGGCGACGGTCCCGCATCAATCGGATAGGTAAAAATATAGTTGGGCCCATCAGCCATCAGTCCATCACCACCAGGCCTCATCTGCGAAGCAGGCAACCAAAGCTTCTTATCAGCGGTAACCCACATAAGATCAGTCCAAAGCAGCTTCTCATCCTGGATAAGCACAGTCGCGCGTCCCTCAGGCGTGACCTTCCAGATAGCCAGCAAGTTAGTATCACTAACATAGATGTTTCCATCCCCGTCGATAGTACTACCACCAGTGCTAGGCGTCAGGGCAAAAGGCTCCGCGTAATTTCCCATAGTCGATGCGAGAGTCACATTCTTGAGAGACGCATCAACGTACGCCGTCTTAATACGATACAAGCCTCCATTACAGGGCTGGTAGTACAGGTAGATGCCGTCGGGCGAGACTTCGATTTGGTCGAGTCCAACGGAGAGGGTGCTACCTGCGGCGCCGTAGCCGGGGACCAGAGTGCCATTGTACATCATAGGGAACCAGGGTTGGGCGGAAGAATCGGTGGACAGAACACGCACACCCGTGCCGGTAGTCATGTTCATGACGAGTAGGGCACCGGCAGTGTCACTCATGTAGGCCACATCACCAGCGGCGTTGAAGCGGACGTCGTCAATGCCGCTGTCGGATGCTTTCATGGCGTCAAGGTAGTAGAGCTTGTCCACGGCGTCGGTGGTGAGGTTCACGCCAACGAGCTTGGTGGAGCCGTTGACGCCAGTAGATCCGCCGTCGACAATCCAGTAGCGACCATCGGGGCCCATGCGGGCGCCGTCAATGCTGACGAAGGTCTTGCGTGGGTCGGAGGTAGGATCACTCGAGTTATAGGAGTTCCAGGCCGTGTTTGGGTAAAGGACCGTGGAGTTGTCGTCCAGGAGCTCGACAATTTGAGGGGGCAGTGTGGTGGAGTAACGCTGGGAAAGGAATTTACGGCCATCAGCGGAGATACTGATGCCCTGGGTGGCGCGCTCAAGGGAGTATGCGAGCTCGAGGCCTGGGGTACTCGTGGTTGCGGCAGCCAGGGGGGCTGTGAGGCCAAGGAGGCCGAGGAAGAGGGCGGCGGACATTGTGGTCTCAAGTTGAGATAGAAAATGGTTTGAAGACTCTGCCTGGTTTCTGTGACTCCGACCATGATTCTCTGTAGCTTTATAGTAACCAGATCGGCCCAGGAGACAGAAGAAAGGAAACTATCTCCGCCCTGCCAAGCAACGCCAAGAGGATGCGGAATCAAAGCCAAGCACAGCCAAGCTCAAACAAGCTTAGCCTCCGCAATCTTCAGCGTTCCACTCCTTGATTGATAGCCGGATGAGCATGATATGATGGTAGTGGGGTGTGGAAGGATCCCTTAATTGGGCGCTAGGCGTTTAGGAAGGTCAGAAGCCGGACGAGATGCAGGTACGAGACGTTTTAATCATCACTAAGTTGATGCGTCGTCTCCACTGCTTGCGTGGTCTGATTTTGCGATAGTATTGTAGATCCATGGGTGCCTACGGGACCGAGAATTAAGATTTCGTGACTTATCTTGAAGGGAAGTGATATGCACCGATCGGACCGAGAATAGGATTTGTAAGTCACTGTCTCAGTTGAAAGCAACTTCCAAGCGTCGGTGGAAACAATAACCAGGCTTCTACTGGTCATTATCTCCGAGGATTCGGTCATAGTGACCTGATTTGGAGGACCACCAGTTCATTAAAATGTTAATCTAGATACTCAGCCAGTAGAGCTGGGAGATGATAAAATTATAAGTACGCCTACTGATGGCAACTTGACAGATGACATTGCGTTGAGCTGGTACTAGCAGATTATATATATTTGCTGTACTCATCAGACGAACTTGCTTATGCCACAAAATCAACCTTATCTATCACCAAATGGTTTATGACACACTGGCATAGCTTGAAAGAAAGTCATCCTGTATTCTGTATCTGAGACTAATGTGAAAGTAAACTGACAAAGATAGTCTGTTGCTAAAGTTGAGCAATGCGCTGGGCGAATTGCCTTGAAAACTGCCTCATTGTGGAAAATAAAAATATCTCGTAGAAGTGACATAATGCCACCAAAGAACGACGTAAATGTGACAGAAGCAGAGTCATGTTACTACCACTTTGCGTCTTCGAAAGAACTGACCTACCTTCATATAGTAAGTACTACAGTCTATTACCCTTGAAAGCGAACTTACTGTCCAAATTTCCACCATGGCGACTCCACCAGAACCATTCGAGACGACGGACATCCAAGCCAGACCGGACTCACCACCAACACCACTACTCACCCTTTCAGACCTCAAAGGATCATCCATATCCCCCACTTTTTGGTACCGAGTCCACGTCCTCGTTTTCGACTTGAAGAACTTCAATAACGACTCGTCCAAGAAGCGTTTGGATAAAGTCACGGACCCGTCTTACATCGGCAAACCATATTTCTCCCCAGAAGAAGCCGAAAAGATGAAGAACATTGTTACAGATACCAGCGGAAAGACATTCTCAGAAACGCTAGAGGAAGGCTTAAATGAACGACTGGAAAGACGGAAAAAGAAGCGTGTTCAGAGTGGCGACTTCCGAGTCTGCGCGGCACACGATCTTGCTCCACTCATAGCAAGTGCTCTGGGTATCGATCTTAAACTGATGGAGAAGGACAAGGATTTTGCAAAGGTGATTGAAGAAAAGGGACTGAATTTGCGTGGGGAAATCTGGGGCGGTTTGAAAAAGAAATCTTTTGCGCCAAAGAATAAGAGACGATGAGCGCAATCCGAAATGAGAGTTGTTTCCAAGACATCAACACTTGAAGATGGTCTCCTATGTATCTACAAGATTCTCAAGTGAAGAGGACTAGTCATAAGCGGAGAGGTATCATTAACACATTTAACATATCTATTTTACAGTCGTCTGCGATCGCTGTAACCGTCTCAGAGTCTTCGACCACAGTATTTGTGCATAAAGAACATGCGCCTCATAAAGCAGCCAGGGCAACATCTTGAAGTCCCGTTCTGGTTGGCCAAGAGGATACAAATTCGTGCACTCAACAGTGACATATGTTATCCTCGCCTTGTCATCCGAAATCTTTTCGACAATGAACTCCTGAAATCCACCCTCCATAGATCGCCACGGTAGGCCATACGATGCAGCTTTGTCAACTCCTTCGACCAATGCTTTTGGAAACATCCAGTACATCACAGCACCAGCTGTATCCTTAGCACCTCCATACTTGACAGCTTCTTCATTAGAACAAAATTCCGTGACCGGCTTCGGAGCATTAGAAGGTAAGTCCGATGGGCGAACATTGATCCCACGCTCCGAATCCCAGGTCCCAAGCATAAACGCTCCCATCTCGCTTGGGCGTCCAAATAAACGAGAAGAAGTGGCAAAGGATAACGGCGGCACATTTCTGTCCAAAACCGATGTTTCTAAACCTGTCGCGCGTGCATCTACAAATGCAGCAACGAGATTCTTCGATAGACTATGCAAGCCTTGCTTCTTGTAATCATTGCCATCGTCACTGAACAGCCCATATTGCGAAAGTTGCGACATAGGCACCTCTGCTTGGACTGCTACAAAGGATGGGACCCAGTAGGTCTTATCGCCGCCTGACCATGATGATAGCAGAGTTGTTTTTGTAACGCCCAATGGTGTCGGCGTGGCTTCTTCAGATGGTATTTCAACTAGGTTGCGACATGCGCTTGCCTTTGTGAGTTCTGTGATTGCAATCGTCGGGCATGACTGGTTGAGTCGTCGCTTGGTGACATAGGCGACCGCGCTGCTGACGGTTACTATGGTGAGCGCTCCTGTCAGGAGGGGTCGATGTCGGATGAAGCTTGCCATGAGAAAATAAAGAGAGGATTGGAAATGGGATGCTGAAGACAATTGTGGTGGAAGGGTTTCGTCGGTTTCAGGTAAAAGAGCAGCAGGCAACCCAGGCGATGTGGAGGTGAACAGGGGAAGTCTATTGTGAACTTGAGTTTTCAAGATTCTTTATGATAACTAGCATTACTGGACACTGACAAACAATCGGAAGTATTTAAGTGAAAATAAGACATATATTTGCTTTGGTCAAGATATCCAAATCTCGGGTGATCTCGGGGGAGGCTACCGTGAGTCAGAAGGATCCGAAACCACCCGCTTTCAGCCGCAAACAAGGAGTCAACAACACATCACAAGATCAATGATGCGCTTTTTGATTGAGGAATCCACACTCGGCCCGCATTGGTTACAAATAGACTGTGTTATCAAGAAAATAGGTTTAATTGGGTGCTCACACTTGTATGTGGAGGACTGGGTACAAAAAATTCACACCATATGGGCAAACTTCTTCAAGTAACGTACTCATTTCAGGAATCCCCACAGGTTATTCAAGCTTTCCGCAAAAGTTGGATGGGCAAACACGGCATCTTGCAGTTTTTTATAAGGTAGATTCCCCATCATGGCCGTCTGCACAACACTCATTATTTCGCCGCCCTCAACGCCTAAGCATGAAAATCCTAAGACCTGTCCAGTCTCCCCGTCAATCACAGCCTTCATGGCACCTCTTGTCTCATCTGTTTCCAACGCCCTGGCCACATAGCTCATTGGCATCTGCGCAGTCAGAATCTTCCGGCCCGGGAACCTTTCCCTTGCCTCCTGCTCATGCAGCCCGACATGACCGAACTGAGGGTCCGTATAGGCGACATACGGGACGATTCGATCTCGAATCGGGAGCCGCTCACATGTAGATGTAGACTCCAACAATGTGGGCCCGAGTACTCGGAAATCGTCGTATGAGATATGCGTGAAGGATGGCGGGCCCTTGACGTCTCCAATGGCATAGATTGACGGCGCAGATGTTTCCAAAAACTCATTTGTCACGACATAACCTCTCTTATCCATCTTCACGCCTGCAGCAGCAGCATTCAGTCGCTCAGTATTTGGTACCCTCCCACTTGCAAAGAGTATATGCGTGGCCTCTTTGACGACTTCCCTCCCCTGCCGTGTCTCGACTGCGACATCAAACACACCCTCAGAGACATTCTCAAACCGCACCGGGGTGGTCTCCAGGCAGACCTCGATTCCATCGTTCCGGAATATCTCCAGCAACATGTCTGCCAACTCCCTGTCCTCTCTTGGAAGCAACTGCTCTCCTCTCTGCAGCACCGTCACCTTAGCCCCAAGCCTCCTAAAGAGCTGTCCGAACTCCACCCCTATATACCCACCCCCAACGACCACCAAATGCCGCGGCACCTCTCCCAGCTCCATAATAGACGTAGAGTCCAGCACCTTTTCACTCGGAACCTTTTCCAGTCCCTCAAGCATAACCTTACCAGGCCGACAGCCCGTATTGATCACAATTCTGCCCCCCCTGACAACCCTCTCATTCCCATTGCTCCCGTCCATAATAACTATCGTCTTCGCATCCACAAAACTTGCCTCTCCGATAATGACATCTACCCCCGCATCCCGAAGTCTCTTCTCACCTCCTTCCCGGAACGAATCCACAATATCCCTCTTCCGCTGCCTGATCTTCTTCATGTCAATCACCACCTTATTACCATTATCCCCCTCTATTAAACCAGATGTATTCGGTGTATGAACACCATATTCCCCGCCCCTCCGAGCAAGATACGCGACCCTCCCCGACGCAATCATCGTCTTGGTCGGCGTGCACCCATCATTCACGCAGCATCCGCCAATATGTTCTCGCTCAATGAGTGCGGTTTTGTGGTTTGCGAGCGCAAGGGCCCGGGCGAGAGGCGTGCCGCCTTGCCCGGAGCCGATGATTATGGTGTCGTATTGGGTGGGGGCGGACATTGTTTGGATGAGGTGGTGTTTTAGGGGATGTCGGAGGATGGGGCGGTACATTCCTTTTGCTTGGAAGGACGCTGGGGTATTTATGGTAGGGATGGTGGTGAGGGAAGGGAGACGGTGGTGATGGGGCTGTCAGGTGGTGAGTGTATACTTAGTATACGATATTTAGGTGGATATAAAGAAATGAGGGGTAATGGGAAAGATGGATCATAATTAGATCATTGACATTTGGTTGAGGATGGTCTGGATCGCCGGTAAGAGATCGGATGGATCATGATGGTTTGGGGTTCCATGGGTGAGTGCGGGATGCCACGTGCCTTTTCCCCTTCGGAGGGTAGTATGTGGTATAAGAGCAAATGGATGAATTTGGGCTGCTTACTTGAGCACTCTCCGGAAGTAGTACAGTTGGCGATTTTTGGATGAAGTGGGATACGAGGTTGCATTGTCAGAGCGACACTTTACCGTCGTTTCGCTGATGCAACATTGCTTTTAATTCTCGGGAAGTGGGTTGTAAAACATAGAATAAATTTGATAATCCATAACCTGCCGTCTGCCGATTATGACATACGTATTCAAAAGTTATATTACAGAATGCTAAATGTTGAATAAGATAGTTGTAGCTAGGTATAACTTCAACTATAGCTATGCACTTTATGTTATTGCAAGATCTCTCGGATCCTGGCCGAGCCAGTCGGACTCCCACTGACGTTTCAGTACTTCTTTGGCTCCAGTCTTCTCCAATCTGGCCGCATCCCACATAACGTATCCCCATTGCCGTACCTTATCCTTGATAAAGTACCCCACCAGACTGCTGTATGTGCCTTCCCATATAAGGGTCCACGCCAGTGGAGGATGGGTCGTGTCTGTACTTGGCACTAATACATCTCCAAGAAAAGGTAAAGGATCTCGTCGCCCTTGCTTTCTGTCGCGAAGAGATGGTTTGCTTCTCCGACGCTTGTTCTGGACGACTAATCCTATGTCATCACTGTTCAAGAAGCAGAAAGTCTGCCGTCCGATATGATTTCGCATAGTCGAAACAAGGTGTTCATGATCCTTGATTTTAAATAAAACCGTGTGCAGGAAGTTGAGGCCCAGGGCTATTGTGCCATTTAGAAGGCAATCCCTCGTAACTATAGAATTGAGACAAGATTAGCTGGGACAAATCCTGAGATTGTTGAATCTGAAATAAGGTAGCAATGGATTAAATTGGGGTCTCAACTTACAGGGATGGTCAAAATCAAAGAAGCCAGCCGGCATCGACCGCTGCTGGCCAGGAATAGCAGGGGGGCCGGGACACAAATCGCGATGAATGCTGGAAAATATATGGTCAAATTTCACCTTTGCAAAGGTTTTGATACAGAAGATCTCCTCCACTTCCCATGGTTCAAAGAAAGAGAACTGAAGCTCCATAAACTTCCACCCATCGAGTCGTAGGCCGTGTCTGTCTTGGGTATCAGGGCAGATGTGGAATAGGTTACTCCAGAGCTGAAAGCGATACATGGACCGCAGCAGTCGCATCTCTTCCGTTGTACTAAGTTTTGTATTAGATGACCTGGTCCCAGTCCGCCAGGCTAGATTGCCGAGCGACCAAGCAATATATTCCTGCATGAGCGGCCGGACAATACCAAGGTGGAATGCTGCCATGTCTGCAATCTCATCCGTAGTGGGATTATCATCCATTATGGAATACCGGGGCAACGCTTGACGCGCTTGGTAGACGTCCAGACAATGGAGGACTGCGTCCGGCATGTATTTCTCAGCAAATTGGAGACGTGCCGAGACATAACAAACTATAGCTTCGACAGTGGCGGTCTTCAATGTTGCATCCATACAACTGGCGAGCAAGTGCCTCCGATTTGAGAGATACTGACTATGGTAGATAGGTGAAGCCTGTACTAGAGCTTTGAGCCCGTCCAGATCCAGGATTGACAAGACATGATCTCGAAGTTCAGGTGGGAGTCTTTCGAGACGAGAATCCCTATCATAGTGTTGCTGAAACGGCAGTGCCTGATTTTGAGACTCTCCTGAGACTGGTACCAGCGAAGGTGATGAGAAAGCCTGATGAGTAGTCTGCAAATCCGCACGGTCTCGAGGCACGGCATCTCCTGCAGATGAAGAGAAGCCATCAGGATCGTCCTTGAACTTTGTTCGTATGTTCCTTTCCATCTTGCACACAATGCTTAACGCCAAGTTACTGGTATGGGTTTGATGGATGAAGGAAGGAAGCAACGTGGAAAAATAAGATAGAACTTCCGGTAGAATGACTGCCTAGGAAGCACCATATTATATACTGTACAGAACCGGAACCACAACGAAGTGGCGCAGGAGGTTTGTTGCGCTATCGCATTACCAACATTCTGCGGAGTACTCCGACAAGATTAACAGGACATGAGATAGGATGTTGAAATATACCCTGATCTTTGTGACAACCGGGATCAACAGGCTACTAATTTTACAGTACCACGACAGGCCCCGCAGCCTATATTTTACCATTGTGCACTATGAAGTGAGGCTTGAGGCCAGGTCATCTGAATGCTGATACGTTAGGCAAGCTCCTAGCACTAGGGGTATCTGCAAAATTGGTACGGTAATGAAGACGAAAGTTCTAACGACGACTCTCTTTCCCATCCCCCTGCTTGTTCTCAGATGTCTTCATTTGGTTTCCGACAAACTTTGATTGGGACTAATGCTAAATATGGCATATCTAGACTCTGTCGCAAAAAGGGCTTTAGAGTGGCTGTATACTATACAATATGAGCACCAATGCAACCTGAGGGAGTCATGTTTTTCTACCTATATACGCCCCAATCACTCCTCAGGATCACGATGTTTATCACTTCTGCACACCGATACCAGGTGCTACCGGTCACACACGATGCAAGTAGCAGCAATATGCCCTTCTGAAAGATGCTTGGCTCGCCCAAGCGCAACATGCCTTGGCGTATGGAAATTTGCAGCAGTACTGGACGGATTTAGGCTTTTCATTACACTTTCTTTCTTTGTCAACAGCAGCCTCGGTCCAGGACCATCGCTCTTTGTTCTTAAGAAAAGTATGGTTCTAAATCTCTTCATCGTGATATGTATCAGGTTGCTTCCGCCCCATGAAAATTTAAATACGGATTGTACCTTTGCTAGTTTCTGGTGTATTGCGAAGCCCGGGACATTCAATGGAGGACAATGGAGGGTGGTGGAATGTATCTCATTTAGATTTGGGTTAGAGGTTCGGATTATCTTAACACTCTTTCATCGCCCTCACGACGAACCCCTTCTTTCTTCCGTCAAGCGTCGGGAGATAGTGGAATACCTTCTCTTGTCCAATAACCCAACGTTCTTGACCCCTCGATAAACAATGGCCCTCACCGCTTTACCCATGGTAGACGACCTTGCAATACAGGCGATACCCAATCATGGCGTAGATTCTAACAAAGGAGTATAATAGCTGCGCCAGTTTGATGAATGCCGAGATTGGCAATCTCCAACCCTAAAGCGAGGCTCAAATGGACATGTGCACTACCAAAATGATAGCGATTGTTCGGCTGTTAGGAGGAAAACATAGATAACCTTTCAGTTTCTAAGCTATGAATTAATGCCTTTCTCGTCCTTTCATAGCCATCTCAACTGCAGCGGCCGTTACCTTGTCATGAACAATGGCGACCTTTTCATTCACATGCAGCCATGAAAGAAATAAGAACACTTCTCTAAGCATATATAGCCAGAACATGCAGACGCATATGTACAATCTAGACAGGAGAGTCGGACATCGCAAGCCATCTGAGTGAATCAATCATCAACGGGCTGGCCTCTTGACCTACTATATTGATTGATTGCACTAGCCAATCACCATGGCCAATCTCAACGAACTCCCCACTGAAACCCTGCTAGAAATACTAAGCTATATAGATTACAACCGCGATTTGACAGCGCTTTCACAGACTAGTCGTCGGCTTTACAATCTTACCAGCAAACCGATCGACCAGGCCATCCGAAATATCTTCGATAACAGCCACATCTACTCCGACGAAAGCGGTGCGTTGGGAAATGCAACATTCAAAGGCAATACGGATTGTGTACGCAGGCTTTTACGAGCTGGGGTCTCCCCAACCTTCCAGCCTAAGACATGTTGTCAGGGTGAACCCATCCAGGTTGCGGCGAGAAGGGGAAATGCAGACCTAGTTCGTATGTTCATAGAGCTCGGTGTCGATCCAAACGCGAAAAAAGTCCGGAACAACCTTAGTTACGACAACACTCCTCTTCTGTCCGCAATATCGAACGGCCATGAAGAAGTCGTCCGAGTACTGATTGAGCACGGAACAGACTTGGAATACATCGAGGAACATCAAAGCTATGTGCAGCCTCTATCTGAGGCTACAAGTAGGGGTCACTATGGAATAGTGAAACTGCTACTGGAACATGGTTGCAATCCGCGAACACCGAACTTCCTAAAGTACTGGGACAGGTCGGCATTCGAGATCGCTGGTGGTAGGAACTTGCCTATTTTACGTATGTTTGTGGGGTCCGACATATCACAAGACTACTTTTCTGCTCCCGAGAACCATTCTCGCCATATGGTAATTGAGGCCCTGGAGAGAAATGATATGCCACTGGTCAAATTTCTTTTGGACCACGGTGCTGAGTTCAATATGGCGTATAATGAGTTGACTCATTGCCGGGACCGTCCTTCTAACATGTACTTAAGGGGTGACGTTTTGTACCACGTCGGTCGCTTGTCAGTCACGTTCTCTGAAGAAGCAGATTACTTGCTTCGAAAGATAGATGTTGATAACATCATAGCTGAAAAAAATATCTCTGCGATTATGCGCCTCGCTACTGGTGCGGCACGCGGTGGCAATATAGGTCTACTAAGGCGGTTGCTAGACCTTGAATGGATACAAACACACCCAGGTATTACGCCAGAAATTTGGAAAGATATTGTGACCTGTTGTATGGCAGAGGCGGTCATGGGAGGCCATCTCGATGTTGTCAGACTGTCACTTGACCGTGGTGCAGATCCCAACGACTCAGTAGTTTGGAGCCGGAACGAACGACGCGGATCACCTCTCCATTATGCAATTGAAAGAGGATACACGAGAGTTGTGGAGCTACTGCTCGATAGAGGAGCCAACCCGTCCCCAAAGGGTCACAAGACTGCCTTCGAAAAAGCAACCGCTCCATATGAAGGAGATTTGACACCGCAGGCACGGTATGATATCATTCAGCTTCTTGTGAACAGAAACCTCGTTGAAGCGGACCAACTTCGGGTGGCAAGGGCCTTCCCTCAGCCCAGCGAACAGGAACGATACACTATCAGAAGAGCTGTCTACTGGGGGGCCAAGGTATTCCACCTGATTCGGCAGCATTTCGAAGTCAAACTTGATGTGGGAAACGCCCACCATAGGTTGGCATTTGAGGAAGCTGTAGAGCAAGGTGATACTACAATTATAAAGGAATTTCTTGAAGCAGGATTCAGTCCCAACATTCCCGGCAGGCTTCTGATCAAGGCAATAAGCAACTATTGGGACCGAGATCGTAGAGATAAAGTTGTTGACCTCCTGCTGATGTACGGAATGGATATCAATTTACGATATCCGGAAACAGATATGCCCTATAACTCCAGTGGCATATATGGCCACACGTATTGCTGGGAGAAGGATGTTAGGTTTCTGTTGCATAAAGGCGCCGATGCGTTTGGGGTCGACGGGTCTGGTGAATACCTATTCGTGAAGGTAGCAACGGAAGGCAAGCTTGACATAGTGAAAGGCGTGCTAGGGCACTTTGATGAGGAAGGGATTCCCTTTGCTCGGGTCAAATCTATGGTTGAGAAGGCTGCGAGGGCCGCAGGCAGCGCTGCGGAGACTGCGATGGCTTTAGCGTATGAAGTCAATCCTGAAGATCGTTTCCGTGGATATGATGCGTTTTGGGAGGCCAGGGACATTGCCAAAGTGGAGGAGTACATCTGGCGCTGGTACTGGCGCAATATGTACCCTTGTCCGGAGATCTAACCATATCCTTTTATTTTCGTCAAACTACAATATTCCGCCGCGAATATGCCGAAAAGTCCAGACTTCGCCCCAACTGTCTCAATTTTCGCATGGCTGACGCCGATACTACCTATGAACATCAAGTTCTGTCTTTACCACTGGAAGCGACCTCCACCACAATCGGTTCGCCATCCTCCGTTCCACTTTCTGTTTCGGGACCACTATATAGTACGTCTTTTACTTTTTGCTCTCTGTATCTTGCGTTAGAAAATATAATGGAAAGCTGGGTATACTTAACTTACCTTCTGTATATCAAGATTGCTGCAATGAACCCCGCCCACAGTAAAAAGAAAAAAGCGAATGCGGCGGGCCACCCCTTTCGCCACCGCGGAGCACCGTCCGGACCAGCAGTGGGAAAAAGAAGCAATGGAACCCATATTTGAAAGGAATAGCCGAAAGTCATCATCGAGCCCTGCCAATAGTTAGTGTTCTGTTCTGTCTGCTATCCAGATAGTCTATTGAGGTACCATGATAAGCGCCCGTTCTTCAGAATCATCCTTTACAATTGTATTAACAGTCGAATATAGAATAGGACTTGTGCACCCGGCCGCGCCAAAGAGGTACCATGCGACAAACCTATGATCCTGTCAGCAGGACAATATACGCATGTGAGATGTACACTTACTTCAAGGCCTTTGGTATGTTCCAAATAATCATACACAGCGAAGAGAATAAACAGCATGTGGACGCAATAGTGTAAATAAGCCATGATGGATAAATTGCAGCAAGCGTGGTCCCTAACCACGAAGCAACGATATTGATCGCGTAGGTCACTGTCGGCAGCTTGTTGACCTGTGGCACTGAGTAGCCTTCTGCCTCTAGCCAGAGGTTCATATAAGAGGTAGGATAAGAAGATATAATCATGCACCTAAGACACAACAGATTAGCTTTTGCCCAAGTTGAAAATCAAGCCTGTCTTACGCATAACAGAGTATGAAGACCCAGATATGCCAGCGCTTAAGTGTGCGTTTGAAGACATCAAGTGTCATCCTTCCCGGACGACGGATGTTTGCTCTTCGCGCCCGGTCCTTGGCCAAGGCGATATCATCTTCTGACAGGAAGAAGGGTCGTGGAGAATCCGGAATCCCCGGGAACACTAGAAAGCCAATAATGGCGACGGGAATAGTGAAAATTCCGTCTATAATAAACAGCCACTTCCATCCAGGCATGCCGCCCACTCCGGATAGGTTGGTGTAGGCTGCGGATTGCAGGTATCCGCTTACCATAGTTCCAAGCGCGTTGCAAATAAACCACGTTCCAGCTCGTTTGAAGAGTTCGGGGCCAGAGTACCAGGAGCCTCCAGTATCAGTTAGCCTAATAGAATGATAGCTGAAGTGCTGACAACCTTACCAAGAATAAAGTGTGTTCCAGCAAAGACAGGCGCCTCAAACATGCCAACTAGAAATCGAAGTGCATATAGCTGGCTGACATTTGTGACTCGACTTTGTGCAAAGGTGCATACACCCCAGAGAATTTCAAGGGAAGGGAGCAGCCATCTCGCCCTAATCCTTTTAGTTATATATTTCTCCCGAATCACGGACAGTAACATACAGCGTCGGTCGCGACATCAACAGCAGACCAGGGACTTGGAATACAACGTAGGCAGTGTAATAGCAGACGTTGAAATAGTTAAGTTGGTTGCCATTTAGGCTGAAGTCTTCCTTTAGGCCACTGACATACGCGTTGCTGATGTTGGTCTGGTCTGGAATATATTAGCACCGGTGGAGGTTGCAGTCTCCCGACAGGCATACCCAAGTACTTCACGAAAACTAATTACAGTCAATAAAGACTCTGTGTTTATCCACGGGGGCAGCTTACAGCATAGACATGCGAATACCAGGATGGATAAATCCAGCTTGAAGAGCAACCTAGATGATCAGTATCCTATGGCCAAACCAAGAGGGACAACGTACTTTCGCTCATTTGTCGGATAATTAGATGGGTACCAATTGAACACCTCTTTGAAAAGACCCCAAACACCTATTTTCTGTCTCTTTAAGTCGCTGCCGGACATATTGCCGAGCCCTTGTCTCCTCGTGTCGGACAATTCTCCGGTGAAAACTTCCTCTGACAGGGGCATGTTCCATGATTCGGCAAGATCTTTATCTGATCATCGAATACCCCTCTTCATGATAGAATTATAGAGTGGGGCTGTGTTGACATATTTGCCATTATGCCATTCATTGTCGTGATGGGAAAGCACCACAATCTGATAGGGTTATTCGGACCTGTTAGCTGCAGAATGCAACATCCGGGTGCGGGATGGCGTGCCACAATCCTAGCAGAAATGCCCTTATCTATCTTTGACATGATTCAGACACGGTACACCGTGCGTTCTGAATTGGATGTGCGACGCTAGATAAGAATTGCGTGCTTTGCTGATTATCTTCGTCACATATGCCGTGCGGGGTTAAAGTATACGCTGCATTGGGATTTGGACATAACTACTCGGACCTTCCCAGCTCGATAGGGTGTGTATAATAGTTTCGTAAACGGTGTTACAACATTCTTCATCACCATGCCTGCAAGACTTATCGACAGATATGACCATGTCCCAGTGACTAAGGAAGACCGTAAGTAATACCTTTGGCTTACCATGTGGCTCAAATAATTAACGAACCAGTCGACTGGGCCGAACTCATCACCCTCGACCTGAGCCAATATGATCAGCCGGGCGGCAAGGAATCGCTCGTTGAGCAGCTAGACCACGCTGTTCGTCATGTTGGTAAGTAGTCTGCATCACGTCTTTAACCTGATCTAACTTCGCTTGAAGGCTTCTTTTACGTGAAGAACTTCAACATCAGCCAAGAGGAAATCGACCGCCAGTTCGCTCTGGGTCGCGAGTTCTACGCTCTTCCACTTGAAGAGAAGCTCAAGTACCACAGCAGCGCCGATCTGGATAGAGGAGAATACAACGGCTACCGGCCAGCTGGGCACCGAATGTAGGTCGTCAACATCTGTAACCATGCTATCATGCTCATACATCCAGTCTTGGCAACGGAATCAAGGACAACGTCCAAGTCTACAACATCCCCAAATTCGATGGGTATCATCAGCGCCAGCAACCAGCAATCCTGGCCGACAATATTGACGAAATCGAGCAGTTCAGCCGGGTAAGTGTCCTCTAATTTCTATTTACACCCAATTCACACTAACTAATAATACAGAAATGCCACACGGAAGTAGTCGAGAAGCTTCTCCGCCTCTTCGCCATTCTGCTCGAACTACCCGAGGAAGACCAACTCGTCCGAGACCACCAGTACGACGTAAAGGGCGAGGACCACCTCCGCTACATGCACTACGCCGCACGTGGAGCCGAGCTCAACAAGAAGGTCGGAGGTCTATACTCCCCCGGTCATACCGATCTGGGCACGGTGACTCTGCTCTTCCGCCAACCCGTTGCCGCGCTGCAGATCCTCAACTCGGAAGGACAGTGGAAATGGGTCCGGCCGCAGGATGGAACCATTACTATCAATACCTGTGATGCGTTGACTGCGCTCACGGGCGGGTTGATCAAATCGAGCATTCATCGGGTTCATGTTCCTCCTGCTGATCAGGCGCATGTGGATCGGTTGGGTGTTTTGTATTTTGCCAGGTAAGACTGCCCCTTTGCCTTTCAGTGTTAATTATAATGCTAACTATATTTACAAGGCCGAACAACCATGTTGTCTTGGATCCGATCAAGAACAGTCCCCTGCTTAACCGGCTCGGGCTCACGAAGAATGTGTTTACGGAGTTGGGACAGCATTTGACTACTGAGCAGTGGGTCAAGGCGCGGCAAACTCAGCAGCAGAGACGCACGCGGGAGGCGAAGGTCTCCGAGGATGGGAAGTACAGTTACGGGGACAAGGATCTGCAGATCCTCCCAGGGTTGGATGCCAAAGTGTATAACTGAGAGAAAAGAGAGCATAACTATATCATACACAAGCTTCGACCGTTTGTCACAAAGAAACATATTTATGGAGTCACGGCCTCTGGTAATACCGATGCCACTAGAGGGCAGGATTCTCCATCATCTCGGTATAATTGTTGGCATTAATAGCTCAGCTACGAAAATAAATCGATGATACTTGCCTCCGCGTCAAGGGTAACTTATCCAATGTCTTGGAGGCCTTTGAATCATATAGGAGGTGTATCCCATAGGCGTTTTTAAATTAATACGGAATATTCCAAAAATCGTATATGAAAGTATTATCATTCTTATCATATCATGACCCATGATATTAGCTCTTTTCTTATATTTCACGCCACCGATTAATCTGTTCGAAGTCTATAGGCTGCAGGACCTAAATCATTATTCTCCACTAATTACCCTGATGTTCCCGCACAACTCTAGTAGCAGTCATTGGTTCGCCGTACAGCCCGCCATGACTGACCATGAATTCCACTGTCTATAGGTGCGGATAGCACATTATGGTATGTAACCAAAGGGTTATAATATGTTCTTGTGTCTATAACGGTGCCAATGAAAGAAAGAGCATAGTGCTCGGCAGGCCTCACTCCACGGTGATAAAAAGGGGCGTCATGAAGGGCTTAGAGTCGTCCACCACTCGCTTCACTCAGTATGGTTTTCCATTCAATATCGTGTAAGTCGTCAGCATGAATAGATACTTTGACATCGAGGGCCTTTCGAAGCTGCTCCTTGGTAGAAGCATACAGCATACGGATCTATGATCATGTCAGTGGGAACACTTAAAAAAGTCGAAGATACAAGAGCACGATGACCTACACGAGTAGACGTCACACCTGGCATCCAGCTAATAAAAACAATTGTCGCTCTGATGAGAATTAGCATATCAAAGACGCATTGCTTTGCCTGGTTCTGGGGATCCTTCAATTACCTCCTGCTGTCTTCATTCAAGTCATATTCCACGTCATAAATGGCATACCGAGGTGCAGGTTTGCCGTCGTTATCATGCGCAGACGTAAGCCTTTGTAGGAATGCTTCGTAGTTCTTTTCTGGGGAGCTTTCTTCCACCATAATAGAGTGTTCGTCGTCGGATATCTTATAGATAACGAAGGTAGGTTTACCTGCTCCCCTTATGTATAAAAGCTCTTTATAAGCATCGATGCACTCAGTAGTGATGCTGACACTATTGGTAGTAATCAATATTATGACCAGGTCAAATTACGGCGACAAGGAAATCGGCAGCTTACCCGGACGGAAGCTAAAGTTGTAATGGGATGATGGTCAGTGGCCGGTTGTCCTGTGCCAGCGATGAGTGAATATAACTGACCGACATGTTAGTTCTCTATATTCAGGAGACAATTATTGAAGATGAAATTGTTTATTGAATGACGATGGATTACTAGGGTCACTTGTTTCTGTCTCATGGCACAATCATGATGGTATTCTACCTATTTTAGTTATATATATTTACTCGTCGGGCCTTCGGAGCTGCGGACTAGAATGTCCGAAATAAACTTCACTTAGATTGAGCAAAACCACTTTGCCCAGCATCTGTGGAGTTTTAAAATGGAGAAACCGAAACAAGCTACCATAGGATGCAACGCATAGCAGGATCAAATTTTGGGCTGTGCTAAGATTGGCACCCTTCAGGATGCCAAGAGTGGCAACATTCCGCTACCTCGGAGCTGCGGACCCGCGGGCCCGCGGATCCGAAGGGTCAGAACCTGCAACTCTCTTCGTTCAACACGAAGTACTTGTCAACATCTCCATCACTGCAGAATCTACAATGTCATCACAGGGCGCTCGAGAAACCATACAGGAGAGACGGCATCGGCTCTCGTTAGTTCCACGGGCCGTAAGCCCCCCAGTTCCGTCTCTTCGCTCGCACTCTAACATGACGTAGTGCGAAGGGTGTAAAGTACGCAAAGTATGTGCCGTACTGTTTGACCCATAGTAAGATGATGGGAGCTAAGATCATATTCCTGAAGATTCGCTGCGACTGCAAAATACCGTGTTCAAACTGCCAAGCATCCAAGATAACATGTCGACATCCAAACGACAGGTCAAGGAATCAGCTCCAGGCAGATAGAATAGCGCATCTGTAAGCATATAATGTGGTTGGTCTCCAAATTCAGACTGAACTTACTTCCCATAGGAGGGTCTCGTAGACAGCCTCGAAAAACGTTTTCGTGAAGTCGAGTCTAGACTCTCTGCATTGCAAAGTCCAGAACTCAGCTCGGGGGTCCAAAGTGTGTCCAATGAAAATATCATATCTGCAGATCCTGGCCGTGTGGAAGGCTGTCAAGCCTTCGAAGGAGATACTTCCTTCGCTAGTCAGTCACTTCATGTAAGTAATAGTGCTCATATTACGGCTCTCTCTGCTTCTACAGGCAACAACATCCCTGATATTGAGCACTCCATTGATCATATACGGAAAAATCTCTACCATTCACAAGAGTTATCCAGGAAAGGATTTTACTTGAGCAAATCATCACAGCATGCGATACAAGTAGAACCTCTTCCAGCTACGTTGGTCACCAGCCTTTTGCGGAGAATGAGAGGTACGTCACATTCTTTCAATACGGGTCATAGTTCGCGGTTGCGAAGCTTCTTTGTCTGCAGACTTACGTGAATCCAGCCCGCCATCCTATCTTTCTGTCTTCGTATGCAATAAGTGACCTTCAAGTGGTTGAGGATCTCTGCCGAAGCGTCCTTTCTGGACCGAGCCGGGCATCTGTCGGCCAGGTGGCCAGCATGCATGGTGTCCTATTCTTTGTCCTCAAGGAGCTTATAGCAATGAATGATGAGCTCTATCAGAGATTTGACCTTACCACCCACCTTGATCATTGTGAGAAGGTCTTCGCAGCGACACTAGAAACATATGACGTACTCGCTGTCCCCAGCTTCGAAAGTATGCTTGCTTTAACAATGGGTGTAAGTATACCCTTGCTGTCTACCCCTACTCGGACTGGCTTAGCACACACTGAATTAGCAGCTTGAAGTAACAGTAACGCAGATGTCAAAGCCCAGGGCGAAGCAAAGCCCGCATTATACTGGACCTTGATTTCTGCCGCTTCAATGCATTGTCAATCACTTGGATATCACCGTGAGACGACCTATAGGAACATTCTATCTGGAAAGGCGGATAACATAAGAAGACTCTTCTGGACGATATACGTCTTCGATAAGAACATGGCTCTCTTGTTAGGCCGTGTCTCCAATATGCAGGGTGTCAAGATTGACGTACGGCATCCTGCGATATCAATAGATCCGAGTCGCCGAGCATGGGATGAATCTTTCATTATGGGAATCAGGATGGCGGAATTTCAGGACAGAGTATTCACTGATCTCTACAATCCTGCAACGTCAATTAAGGATCCATCTGAGCGGACACAGTTTATTCAAGATCTTGCACCTGATATGGAACAATGGCATTCCCAACTTAAGCAGGTGAGATGGGACCATTAACGCCTTTTCAACCCCAGAGTGGCTACTAATATTTCCAGATCGATCCGGAAGGGGCCAACAACCTCCAAGTCTTCAACATGTCCAGAACAAACTGGGATATATCCTTCAACTCCACCCTGACGCTGCTTCTCCATGCATCCTCAACGACAGGAGAGGAACTACAAATAAGCTCTCGTTGCTTCAACGCCGCCCATAATAGCTTATTGGCCCATCTCAATTCATTCCCTCAATACCAAAGCTCAAAGCTTCTTTCAGACGGTGAATACTTCAATTGGTCCGTTCTTCCCCCCTCACATCTTTTTCTATATATTCCATTGACCGAGTACCACCAGGATTCTATTATTCTCATCTCTAACCCCATTCCTCGTGATATTCCTCCACGCCATTTCTGCAAAAGACACTCAGAGCATCGAACTCCTTGCACAAGTAGTTCGCAGCTTCGAGACGTTCCGAAAAGTCTCCCTAGGCGCGGAACGCCTATATCAGATATGCGCTACTCTTACCAACATTGCCGAGAAACTTCTTCAATCACAGCAACTGTCGGTAGGGATATACAATGAACAAGAGGACTCTCTCAGATTGCCAGATACACCTGGTGACACATCGATGTTCCACGCGGAAGATTTGCAGAATGTGCTTGACATGGACAATGGGGATGAAGCCACCTCGTTGTATGCTACTGACCTTTTAAATGAGTTTCTAAGTGGTGAGCCGTTTTTGTGGAATAGGTTCGATTTTGAAGTCGGGAATGGTCCGTGACGAAAAGCGAGAAGTTCCGCTTCGGGGAGTTGAAATTGACCTAAAGCGCATGCAAATGAGACAGAACTGCTGGTAATTGTACATCGAGGTCACCAAATTTATCTAAATCAAGCATCGAAACTCCTACCACTACCAACTAGCGTCTGCCACATACCATCTCCTTCCAAGGACTCCATATCATCACACCGCAGCATAACCATCACTTCGAGTATTTCATCAGATCCCGTCCTCCGACGGGGTAGAATAATAGCCACACCATCCGCCTCAATGTAAGGTAGTCTAACAAACTCTGGCCTCCCAAGCAAAGGCCCAAAATCCAAATTATATAGATCCAAATCTGCCCAACTTGTAATAGTAAAATCACGAGACCCGAACAAGTCCCAAGCCGCATGAAGAGACCTATAATCTTCCATGGAATCCACAAGCCGGTAGGTTTCAGCAATATGGCGCGAGTTGATCGTTGAGGATGACTGCGAATCTGAGATACAGTCGCATATCTTGGCCAATGAGCGTGTTGGGTCCTCATCGGCCGTGGCGAGATTAGCAGATGGGAAGCTTGCCATGGCGTAGAGCACAACGTTTCCCAAGTACTGTTGATCCCCAGGCACAAAGGTTAAGTTCCCCGTAATACGCGATCGGCCGTTAACAGCAGTCACTAAGCGACTTTTTTGACCTTTGAAAGCGGGGTTGCGTTGAGTTCGCACACGAGTCACTGATGTCCATATAAGCGCGCAGAGGATAACGTTGGTGGTCAATCGACGTTGTGTATATTTCTGGAGGAGTTCTTTGAGCACGTTGATCCAGCGAATTGGGATCTTGAATGCTTTGGACGTGCATGGCGAAAACGTTTTGGTAGGACGGGTGGTTGTGTAGAGTGTTCTGGGTGCAGTGCAAGGAGACCTTTCGATGAAAGCGATGAAACTTTCTGCAGATCAGGCGCTAGAGCTTTGGAAAGCCGCACGAGCCTATCGCCACTTCCTTGTGACAAGTAAGAGGAATCGTTTTGACTTGGTTGGACAACATTTCTAGCCCATAGTCGAATAACTTCAGCGAACCCAGTTACATCGACAGCATTGTGTTGCAAGCAGATGCATAATCCGGCCCCATGATCTGCGAAGCGGAAGAAGCTGGCAGCGAAAACGCGGTCCCCTGTCTCGGAAGGGATGTTACCGAGCAGGCATGGGAGTTTTGGCCACACGTCAGGTGGGATGGCTTCCATGGGCATATCTTGTGAAGAGAGATTGGCGTATGAGGCCGTTATCTGGCCTTTATCCTCTAGGGTCGGTGTCTTGGCTGCATGATATCGGATTTCAAGAGACGCTTTCTGGTTGGTTGGAGTAGTATGAAAGACATGTCCGGTGACCCAGGGTACTTGTTTAGAAAGCCTCTCGAGGCCGTGTTGTAGCTCCTGCGTGATTTGGGGGCTGGAATTCGCCGTTGGGAAAACGAGAAGAACCCGAATGTAGGTCCTGGGCATAGGCAGGTCCAGCGGCGTCAAGTGCTCCACGTAAGCGTGATCAGCCATTATTGCCCTGAAGTATGGCAATTGGTAGTAATATCGGAACGATGACGGGAAAGTAATAGAGGTTTTATCACGCATAATAAGCCATTATGAGACCGTCTCAGTCTATCTGTCAGGGCCCGCGGGCCCGAGAGTCCGACTGCCCGGGAATCCGGCCCACAGTCGGCATGGTCATAGTGCGTTGGGCTCACTCGTCAGTAACTCGCTTTTTGAACAATCAATAATGAACACGGAATTTTCTGAAAGGCTATAGCCTAATAAAGCTTGGGTCAAAGTTCGAATGAAATCCGCGATCTGTATGGCCTGCGCTAATGCTAGTAACTATTCTATGGTATGAGGGAACAAAATTACAGTCAAAGGCAACCATCAACAGCTTTAGGGAAATGTGGAACCTTGCATCTTTCTAAGAAGCGGGCTCTTTTCACGAATCCTATTTCCCCAAAAATAGAAAACAACGGGAATGGAGATACATAAAACTTCCACAATACCCAGGAGTGTACTCCCCCAATTCAAACCGAGAGTCGCATACATGGACGGGCCCGCAAGTGGAAGAACGGCACCCATAACACTCCTGCAAAGCATATTTCCCGCAAGTGCAGACGCAGCATAGATACCATAAGAGCGTGCCATGTAATTGGAAGCATAAATGAAGACACACGCGTTGCCAGCTCCGAAGGGAACACCAGACAGGATAGGAACGATCCAGTGCACATTTGGAGTACAGGTCCACGCAAACCAAAGCTGCCCGATGGCCAGGAGAGTAGCACCAAGGCCAACGATGCTCACCATAGCCTCTGGCTGTACTGTGCCGTCCTCTGATTTCTGGTGGCAGTTGATCACCCTGCGGAATATAGGCTCACATGCAATGGCTAGTAGAACGCCTACTCCGATGCCGATAAACGAGAGACCACCAATCCCGGGAGACCATCCGCGCTCTTGTTGAAAGGCAATAGGATAAGCGACAAAACATAGGTATAGCACGCCATAGACAAGCGCCACGTATGCATCCCAGAAAATGCTGGCAGTGTGGTTAGAAGAGGGTAATCTATGAGAAGAGCATCTTGTTCTTACCAAATCGGTTCTGTTAGAAGCATTGAGAATGGGCGACCGAGGTTAGCTTTTAGTAATGGCATCAATTCCTGTGTGTCATCATAACGCGTCCACAACTTGTGATTCTGCGTTTCAGTTCTCCGTCTCTTTGCACGCCTCCTTAGGATAACTGGGGCGTATGTTTCCTTGATGAAGACCATTAGAACCAAAACAGCCCCTCCAATTATTAGGACAATCCAGTTCGTCCATCTCCATCCTAGGTACTCGTAGACGAATCCGCCAATTATCGGACCATAGACGGGGCCGTTCGTAGGACCAATGGACCAAAAGCCTAACGCTAACGGCCGATGCGCATCAGATACAATGTCGTTTACCGAAGCGGGTGAATTTGACATCAGGGCACTTCCAAAAAGCCCGCCAAAGAATCTGCTCACAAGGATTGTCTCAATGTTCTGCGCCAGGGCGCTAGGCAACAGTAGCAACAGGAAAACCGTCATCGAGAGAAGATAGACTGGCCGCCGACCAACAAGCTCGCTCAACGGAGCAAATAGGACACTTCCTGCCCCCATGCCGAGCAGGTAGGTGGTGACGCCAAGCAGGGCTCTCAGTTTAGAAATGCCGAAAGTTTGCTCAAGCCCAGGGATACCAGATGTATATAAAGTGCTGGAAAGACTGACTACCGTGGCGCCAAGACTCATGGCTGCGACAACGATAGCCTTATACCATAGTGGCCACAAACGGGGATTTTCTGGGTCATCATCTTGCCAGTAGACTTCGTATTCTGGTGGATTCTGAATGCTGGGTAGCTTTGAGGTCACGGGCTCGATACTCGGAGCGCAATAGCTCTCTGCCGGGATGAAGCTCGACCTTGAGTCGTGTGAAGTATCGACATCTTTGGAAGAAGGCATTGTGGATTAAGCCGATTATAATCGACTTAGAACGCATATGGTACGGGATGTAATGTACATAGAACAGGGACCTAGTATTTATATAGCGCAGAAGTATCACTAATGGCATTTGTTCCTAGTCCCCCGACAGGTGGGATACCGGTAAAACAAAGCAGACCGGTGCCCTGGCACCTCACAATGAACCTTGGTATCTATCAAGTGGGATGCCGGCGCTCCGGCTGGAGTAGTAGTAGTGGCGATGATCTACGAGACTGGGTTAATCAGCTGCCGGCAGGCGGGATGCCGAACAAAACCTTGACAACGAGGAGTGCGGCATCCGTGGCGCGAAGCTTGCATGATCGACAACGTATTCTGTCTACAAATTGAGGAAGTAGGAAAAAGGTATCCTTTTCATCAAGCGGGATGCTGAGTCCCCTACGTTCTATCAAGTGCAGAGAGAGCGGATGCAGGGATTAGTAAGTCGATTCCTCCCATTGCAATGGCCACTAAAGCTTTTCTTTGGCAGAGTACCAGGTACATTGATCTAATACCGAGAATCTGGGTACACCTTGTGTCGAGAATACTGGATTGAAGCATAATGGATTGAAGAATAACACACGTGATGGTATCCAGCAACTACAAGTTCTGCATTAGGAGGTGCAATATTCACATTCGATAGATATCCGTCATTATCTGACGGGTATTGCCATCGGCTCTAAAGGTTAATTTTTGAGGCCGATACGGGGTTATCCCCTGGAGGACAGCAGCGACAGCTCCTTGCCGCTTCTTGGCTCTCTGCAACATCTTGTGAGAGAATATAGCTTGTACATAGATTTGTGCTTTTACCTCACGGTGACCAAGAAACAAATCTCAGCAAACCCAGGGCAGTCGATGGACCACAAAATCCAGGTTCATAAAGGACTCATCACTCCCTGAGACTAATGCATATCTCTTCCACGCGATGTTAAGTGTCCGATCCCGATGGGTTGACAGCCTAGCGCTTCGTCTAGACTATGATAGGATTAGTCGAACCTGGTCGCTGTTGAGCTCCCTTTCCATGTATCTGAACGCTCTTCAGTCGTGGGGTGTCATCTATGCATTTGTAAGTATTTACGGCGCCGGACAAGATCCACGTGCGGATGAGAAAGACATCTCTCGATTCCTACAGGAGGTGCCCTTACGCTATTGTTTCCTTTTCGGTCAGTCGGCTGCGTCGAGAAAGCTATCCCGGCACATTTCCAAGCCAACAGAAATTTTTCAAGATCATCGAATTGATTCTCTGCTGCCACACCTATGCACCCGAAAGCAGCTGAATTCACCATCTTCGTCTATCCCGGTCGAACTGATTGCCAAAGAACTTCGTGATGCCATCTAGATAATCTGGTATGTTCATTCCTGTGTGCGTCTGGGCTGGCGTTGAACTCAGTGGGGTGTCTCATCATGTTTCGGTCCACCTTGGCTTTACACAGGTGAATCCTGGAATATGATATATTCCTGGTTCACGTTGTGAACCCATGAATTATAGAATCCATGGATAGGCCTCCCACCACAATGAAAAACATCAGAAAGTACCATTGTTACGCTTCTGAAATATCCAAGGAAGTTGAACAATGTGACATCAAAAGAAAGATGGAACTTTTGTGGAAGGTAGCCAGACATCCAGGCAGTTATTAGAGGCGCGGGTGGCTGTTGTGGGTCAGGAATGCACTAAAAATAGTGGTACTGTCGAATGAGAGATCATTCTCCTTCGGAGCAAAACAGCACTAGTTCAACGAAAGAGTCGGCCGGATTACGAAGTATCTCCCCGAGTAACTAATCATCCGAAGTCGCGTCGTTCATCCACTCGGCGAGGTGGCCAGTTACTTACCCCGCAGCTAAACCTGGCGGGCGCAGCAGTATTATGGTAGCTCCCAGGCGACAAGCAGTCACTCTGGTTATCATCGCCGTCCTTCTTCTTTTCACCACCATCCTCTGGAAACACCCTTCTGGACTTTTACCAGCCCTCCCACATCAATCTTCGCCCGACATGTCGATCACTCACATTGTCATGTTCCAATTCAAAGCGGAGGTCAGCCCCGAAGTAATCAAAGATGTAAGTTACACCAGCTCAGCCTAGCACTTATCCACATCTAACATTGGGACGTCCCCGAAGGTGTGCTCTCGGATGCTCGCTTTGAAAGATAATTGTATACACCCCACCTCACAGAAGCCATATATCCAGGCCGCATCGGGCGGGCAGGACAACTCGCCCGAAGGCATCCAAGTGAGTGATGAAGGAATGTCCTCCTTGCACATGTCCATAACTAACATCCCAAAGAACGGCATCACCCACGCTTTTGTGGTGCACTTCGCCAGTGCTGACGATCGTGATTACTATGTGTCCAAGGATCCAGCTCACCTGGCATTTGTCAAAAGTCTGGATGGTATCATCGAGAAGGCGCAGGCGGTTGACTTTATCGATCGTGTCTATTGATCTGCTGCATAGCATCTTAGTGCTCAATGCAAGGGCGTCGAGGACAGGAACATCCTCGTACCCCTCGGTCGCCTGCAATATTAGTTTAATCTCATTGCTAGATGGATGTGTATACTTTGATTGTAACGTATTAAACTGGCCTAGTTATCCGATAATAAAGTTCTAACATCTCTAATCGAACATGAACCTGGGAGACAATCACTAATTATGTAATATCGCATTTGATAGACTGCTATCAGCCAAGGATAACAGAAGAGAGCCCCTCGTTTCAAATATCTGCCGATATCCGATAATGGAGATATGGCGATTCCTGCGCAACGTATTCTGTCATTGCCGTGCGGGGCATCGGCGAATGACAGCCAGCGGATTTCTGAATGTCTTCGGCATCGTAATGCTAGCTTGAGATGATGTGATTACCACACCATTTATATACCGAAACCCAGACTGCTTTGTTGTCGCATCTTCTTTTCGCTTTCTTCAGACATCACATTAAAGTTATTCCAAATTATAGCTACTATCCACCATGGTTGAGGTTCAAACACTTGTCCAACCGGACATCCAATACCACCCCGACTACGCCAAATACACTGCCCGCACCCAGCGCCGTGTCACCACTGAAACCCTGCCAAAGACACTGCCCCAAGGATTTCCCAAGCATCTCAACTCTCCTCTGGTCTGGGAAGGAACAGAAGTAGAGAAGCGCGATGACTGGATTTACAAATTGAACGATGCGCAGCTTGACGAAATCGACCAAGCCCTGCAGTCGTTTAAATGTAATTCCTCCACATCCTAGAAGAATGTATATCGCTAACACCACCACAGCAAAGAACCTTTCCCTGGGTTCAATCAACCAATCTACCTTCCCCCTACCAACCCTTCACCCCATTCTCCGCGACCTCTCCCGCGAAATCCACCTAGGCCGGGGCTTCGTCGTCGTCCGCGGCCTCCGCATCGATAGCTATTCCCGCGAAGACAACATTATCATCTACGCCGGCGTCTCCTCCCACATCGGAAACTACCGCGGAAGACAGGAAGATAACCGGACCAAGGGAGCCCCTTCCCGTGTGCTATCCCACATCAAAGACATCTCCAATACCGTCCAACCGGGGACTATCGGCGCGCCCTCCAACACAGCCGATAAGCAAGTCTTCCACACCGACTCCGGGGATATTATTTCCCTCCTCTGTCTCCAAGAAGCCGCAGAAGGCGGAGAGAGCAAGCTAGCTAGTAGCTGGCACGTCTACAACATTCTTGCCAAGGAGAGACCAGATCTTATTCATACGCTTACGCAGGAATGGCCATTTGATGGGTACATATCTACCATTCTTTTTTACATGATATGAGTGACGCTAACTGGAGGATAGATTCTCCAACCCCACGCAGCCATACAGCACCCGTCCACTCCTCTACCACCAACCTGCCACATCTAGCACCCCGGAACGAGTCCTGATCCAATACGCTCGCCGCTACTTTACTGGATTCATGGCCCAACCTCGATCTAAAAACATCCCGCCCATTACTGAAGCGCAAGCAGAGGCGCTCGATGCGCTGCACTTTTTGGCTGAAAAGCACAGTGCTTCCCTTGGATTTCAGAAGGGAGATATTCAGTACGTGAATAACCTGAGTATCTTCCATGCAAGGAATGGGTTCACGGATGGGCCTGGGAAGGAGTAAGTAATTCTTCTATCATAGATGTGGGTGTGAGAAATACTAATGAAAACATAGGCGCCATCTACTGCGTCTTTGGTTGAGGGACCCTGAATACGCATGGGAGACTCCAGAGCCGCTGCGGAAGAGATGGGATAGTTTGTATAAGGATCTGGAGCCTGAGGAGCAGGACTTCCCTCTTGAGCCGAGGATTCGGGGGAATACAACTTCTTAGGTGAACTTTACAGGTTTAGTTGATGCATGTTTTATTGTATTGTGAGGTCGAGAAATCTATCTATTCTGAGTATAGTTTCTTTTCGCAGTATTTTCGCGAAAGGGATAGGTTGTGCTTGATGAGAATATTGCATGCCCACGAAGTCATTAAATTGACTACCACAAGACCTTGGGCAAGCATCCAGCATGAGTTTCCTGGTGAAATATCGAATGATCATATTTGAGATATGCACCAACTCTCACATATTTTTCTTCTTACCAGATAACTACCACAGGGTTTGCTGTAGCCCGCAATAACGCTTCCTGTAACCAAATATTCATCATTCCCGTGACACGTTCCCCCACCACTGTCTTTGCCATTTCGCTGCCACTTACTACCCTATTTGTGGCCACAAGCAAACATTATTTGGGCCAGACATTATTTCTTGCCCGATTACCCTCTTCACAATCGACGTTGACTGTTCCGCCATTAGACCACCCTCACAGTGAACAGTCGGGCCGGTGGACTGATAGACAAAGTCAAACTCATAATAACTTGATCCCAATCGACCTATAAGCCAAATCCAAATCATATATACCACCCCCCACAGAGCAGCCATAGATCTGGTGCACTGCACATGAGACAAGAGAACATGGTGATTGGGATTCGTTGTGTATAGATTCGCCTGTAATCATGTCCCTACAATCTGATAACCCCAAATTTCCATGTCTCATTATAAGTACTTGCAGCATTTCTTGTGAGTATACCGCAAATTCGCTTCGTAAATACCAATCCTAACAGGGTAGAGGCGCCTATGATTCACATGATTCATGTTTCAGCAGCTGGTGCTTCTCTGCCATCTCTCTGGATAGCGCGTTGCGACCGCCGAAGAAATATAGGCTTGTGGTGCATTTGTGTAATGGTGGAGTACTCTTCTGGGTCCGTTTGAGCGCGTGCTGAGGACCTAGCTATGCCCAGTGGATAGGGAATAGTCTGGGAAGAGTGACCGAGAGCCGTGTGGGTTGGTCCATTCGTTGGAATCATCAATTCTGATAAATGTCTCCTTCGCCATTTTTCATATGCAGTGCTTTAAGGTAGGACAGGAAATCCTGTTTTCTTCCCTTATCTCACTGTTTGGCAGAGGGGTGCTGTATTCGTCACTCGGGACAATGTGAGGTCTTGCCCATTCTCAACGCCGTTCAGCTTGTACTCTTCGTTGACTTTGTCTGGATCTCCTGTTAGGCACCATCCTTGTATTTCATGACGAGGTAGAGTAAATAGGCCTGCATGCAAAAGTAGCGGAAGATTATCTCGTCGCATGCTCTCAAGAACGGAAAGGACCCATGCTTGGAAGCACTGCTTGTTTGTTTCGGACCCGTGTGGTTGAGAAAGCTCCCTGATAATTAACTTCGGACAAGAGTACCGTCCAGTATATAAAACCCATGATCCGCTGTGGAGACAATTTTCTTCCCTCCTGAGTTGCATTGCAGACATAATGAAAGCGACGGTCTGCACCTCTACATATATATCTTCGAGCACTGTGCCGAAAGAACGGCTGTTTAAATCCCAGCGTTCATCAGAGAGACTGGTAAGTATAAAGGCGCGAGATCCTGGCTCGGCCAGACTTCGTCGCTTGGAGGCTTTGGCTGATCTGCATGAGAGAGATAACGTATCGAGCAAGCCCGTGTGTTGCCCAGAGTGCTTGTTGAGGCTGTATAGACTCCTTTTATTTCCTTCCTCGCCATTCTGAGCAGCCTTTATATTGTCGATGGAAACCCCGACACTGGGGAAGAATGAGATTTCCTTATTTCTCGTGGAAGCGGTGTGCTCAGGACGGAGGTCTGAAACCCAACCACTAGCTTTCATTATAAGGAGACATCAGTATATAACCAGGACTGACGCATGGTATTTCCATCAGTGTCGTTCTTATCCTAATGTGCCGATGAACGCCCAGACCCGAACAATCGGTTCGGATCACGTTAGAGTTATACAAATGGGCTTCCAGCACATGAAAGGAAGCAGTCCCAACTTGGAATATCGGTACTCCGTTAATAATCGTTCAAGCCAATATGATCCTACTTGACACGTCTGATGCACCTATGTGTTGTGCTTGTTATCTTTTCTGTCGTTCGATATCTAGAATAAGACACCAGGTCCTAATTGAATAGCCCAGCCGGTAACAGACCAGATCGCCCAGCATACTAGCCATACAGTACTGCACGTTCAGCATGCAGAGCAGCATCCCGTTCATGTGCAGATGCCGGAAGAGGGAGGTGGCCGACACGGCGTGGAGTGGGTTATTCTGGTGCGTCGACTCAACCACCGGATGCAACTGGAACGGGTCCCCGATGATCAAGTACCAACAAGGATCATAGTTGGCGAAGACCGGGCACAGGTCCGCCTCGGACGCGCGCGCCGCCTCGTCGATGACGATGAGTTCCGGGCGGAAGATGCCGGTGACGAAGAGCTGGCATTGGAGCAGAATCTTGTCAGTACTCACACTGCATGGTTGATATCTGGCCTGCTAGTCATCGATAGACATGATCTTCCATCAACAAGGATTTAATGATGAGGCAGCTTGATCCGGGGCTTGATTGTATTTTCAGGGGGTTCTTCGAGATGGGTGCACCAGCAAACTATATTCAGTGGACCAAGAAGACAGGACAGTCATCCATGCTTCTCCGGCGAGACTTTTTGACGGCGAACTCTAAGCGCGATGCCACAATGCAGACCTGGTTCGGCGATAACAGGAATATACAACGAGAGTGAAGGCCGCAGTTAATCAGCTTGCCGATATATTGACCGCATTCGATGCAATCACCACCCCGGAGATCCTTCCGGTTGCTCCCTTGTTTCACTTCGCAACCAGAACGCCGTGCTTAGATCTTTCTGTAGCAATTGTCCCAGACGCGTAAATGCGGCGATTATTTGGTAAAGCAAGAAAGTATACTTCAGTATCGTGGTCACATTATAGTAAATCGATCAGGTGACGCTTCAAAGTTTTTAATGTTCTTCATCTTCACTGTTATAGCGTTGCATTTGAACTGTGTCCGCAGACACACGTGAACAGGCGTCTCATCGAACTCTGCATGGAGTTCAATGGAGGCCATGTCAATGGCATTGTCAACATCCCAACTTTCTGGTCAGCAGCATCGTTACTCTCGAGGTCCGCAGCCCAGGCACAGTTTTCTTCCAGATGCCTGACTGCCTCTTCACTACCGGCCAAGTCGACCTCTCGAAGAAATCTTGCACTGCCTGCTGTGGGTTCCACATCCATCTTCTGTGCGTGTCTGCTTGTTCTCAAATGCCTGAAGAATTAATATTGGATGACTCAAAAATAAGATAACGTGTATCATGTCGTTTTCGTCCCTGGGGATCTGCAAAGAGACCCTTGGCGGGATATCCATCCAAATCTCATTAACTGCCGACGGGCATAGTGTTCACAGTTTGGAAGACTACTCCAACCACAGCAGGATTAGGCTACGAAACTCTAAAAGTGCGAATGAAAAGGTTGTTCATTCCAACCAGAGCATAGTCAAGTGCGATCACTTCGTTTGTCGTGTATTGCAGATTGTGTAGTGGAATATAACTGCGTAGGTTTCCTCAACATATTGATTCGTATAGTTCCGTGAAGCAAATGGCATTAAGGGAATGACATGCCTAACAAGGAAGTATATCATGGCATGATTGTCCACAAGGAAAGCCGTTGTTGCTGCGCTCTGATCAGGTTGACGGATGTGTTTTCATGGAAGTGTTCCCAAGGATTTCGTAGTTCCCGTCGGAGTTGGTGTCTGGACTGAAAGAACCACTGCAAGCAGGCGTAGCAATCGGTCAGGCCTGCCTTGGCCCTCTAGCTCTCAGGAACATCATTCGCGGACCCGTTTGCCTTGGTGGTCTGGAGCCATCTTCGAATCATGGATTGGTTTTTTTCCCTTCCTTATTTCTAGTTACTTTTTCCTGCCGTTACCTCTTGGATTTATGTCCTTGCTTATTCTGTTGCTTTCGTTGCTTGATTAGCCTTCTGTTCTTTTGTAGTTGCGTTCATTTATTGCTCAGTTTCATTCGTTCGTTCATTCATTATTCATGTATCTTTTTGATTTTCTTTCTCTCTAGTGGTATTTCATTCCGTTATATCGCAGCGTGGTATCTCCGTCACATCATTCTCAGTCCCTTCTATGGGGAAGAAATGTTGTCCTCATCCTGGACCGATATTGAGCCAGTCACCTCCGCGTGGGCGAAGCCTGCAGATATCTTCCAACGTCAACAAAAGCGAAGCATATTTCACGCCACGAGATAGTGCGAAGAGACTCTCATCTGAACAGCTGATAGTGAAGATCTGCGGTGACAGTCGTATCAATATCGTATCTTGTATGTCCAATTCCTCAGGTGTTGCATTCAAGATTCCAGCGTATATCGAAGACGCACCGAAGCCACGTCGCGTCTTGTTTCCGTGACTTTTCTCGGTTTGTTCCAGTACCAGAAGGCCCTGGCTTTCGCATAGACCCAAATATGCACCTGATCTGCTCCTCGACTCACCTCATGCACTCTTTGGCCTTCCATTTCTGTCAAGGAAGCCGAGCAGACCTCGAACATTCTATCTTGCCTTCTTCATGTAAAGACACGATGTTACTTGAGATTGTCGTGGCCACAATCTTCGTAGATGATCCCATTCATATACACTCTCAAACCCAGGGAGCCCAGGCGACTTGTAGCGTATCACCTTGGACTTTTTAATGGCTCGCCCTTGGCGCAAGAGTGAACAAGTTATATAAGTCGCCCAATAATGGTTCTGACGTGCTCGTACCTCTTGATTCTGCCGGTTGCTTTTTCTCCAGGTCCTGGAGCGCGCACAAGCACCGAATACCTAGGGGTGAATTGCGGTACGCCTGTTTCAGGTCTTCTTTCGGACATTGTATCCGACGTGACTGTTTCTCAGTCCTTCAGTGACTAGAATATCAGTCTTTGATGTGGTTGGGAAACGTCCAACGAAGAGTATTGCCAGCCAGCCTTAAATCCATCATGCGCTCTTCTGGCACTTGAATGTCGCGGCATATGGCAGAGCATCTTCGGTGTATCTCTTGTTGATATTCACCATCCAGCCGATTGATGACTGTTGTTGATAGGTACAGGTCGGTCGATCGTAAAGAAGCCGATGACAATCACAGAGCTCGCCGGCGAATTGACAAGATCCATAAGTGGTGGTTGAGGCTAGGAGGCTCACAGTCCCAATGTCGTTGGGAAGGATTAGAATATAGTCTGCCGGAAATTCGACTGAATGGATTGTGTCTGAGCGTGTCGCTTTATAAATATATAAATCGCCCTGCAGTGCGGAGTGATAAACTTCTAAATAGATCTCCCTTGAATTTGAAGAGCAAGTCGATTGGGAAGCATAGGAGGGGCCCAGACGCACAAACCAAGGGAAGATGTTGATGGTTCAAGCACGCCAGTATAATCCTTTATGATATACCGCAAAAAGATAGAAACCGTGCTCTGGTAAGCCAAACCAAGGGGAGGACATCATAGTTGACTCCCACACGATCTATCAAGCTCATGGGATGGCCGTTGTAATTTGACGGCGGTAGAGTAGGTTCCATGATAGTAGATGCACGACAACCTGCTGCGGCTGGATGGAGGCAAGGACCTTGCGCGCGCCAACCACATCGACCAGTGTAGTGAAAGGAATCATATTAGGCTCCTGGTCTGCAGGCAGGTTGACTCATGTGCCAGTTTCGCGGTTCCATGGCCGGGTGAGGCTGAGGGTGCAGAACCCTGGAGGTGTGAAGCTGATATTCTCTATAATAACCGCACGCCATCCTGTCTCAGGAGCAGAGTTCTCCAAGTCAAAGATGACTGTCAGATAATCGTCCGGCCGCAGGCGCTTTTCACAGTCCTGCGGAAGAGCAAGAAAGGCGATATATTGTTGGTTGCCAAGGTTCGGCACGGCCACCACGAGGAGCTCGCAGTATCCTCCTGCATGATCACTGGCGGCTTTATCCTTGGCTTCTTTCTCGTATACCAGTGCGTTGTGAAGGCACGTGCCGTACTTTGTGAGATCGACAAAGGTGTTCCGCATCACATACAGGGTTTGAGGACGCCCATGCAACCTCGCACCCCTCTCTTGGTTGCTGCGGCCTTATTCCACAGAACTCTGATCGCTGGTTGCGACAATCTGACTGTGACTGGTATATTAGATGACCCTAGAACAAACAGTAGGTGAGGCTGACAATCGAAGACCTAATATGAACTTAGGGATCAATGGTGGGAACCGTTCCGCATCCTCTTCTTCGATCTGAAAGTCGGACAGAGCCACGACAGACGATCGCACATTGCCCTTGTACTGTGAAAGAGAGGTTCTTGCGGAATGCATTGCTTGAACCAGAGTCTACATCCTCAGCGTCACCTTCGTATGGTGAGAGAAGTAACGAAAATGCAAGCTGACAGGATAGCAAGGCCCATCGTTAGGTGTATAGTGACTCCGGCGTATCGCTGTCTCTGCAATAACCGTAGTTGGCGATTGCGTTTCCTTGATTCTATCGCACATTGACCGTTTTTGACCTTCACAGAGCCATCCTCGAAAATGGACAGGTTCACAGTACACAAAGCATCGTCGCATTCGTCGTCGCCCTCGATGTCTATCTTCATAAACCGGCCAGAGCAAGATACCGAGGAGGTATGCATTTGTCCAAATTGGGCGGACGGTAGTAAGATCAAGATTGCGGGTATGCCAATCGGGGAGACGAGCCACACCGAGCCATGACATGGTACTGCTCAAAGTGTTGACAATTGATGGCTTATCTGCTGGTAATTAGACTCGTTGACGGTAGGTGTAGATTGAGATTGCTGCATGCTCTTGCGAACAGAGCAATCGATTTTTGCACAGGAATAGGAAGGAGAACCATTGCAACCTTTGTCGATAGACTCGTGTAATTTGATCGACAGAGAACGAACATTGACCAGCGTCTCTTGGACATTACACAATTTCGATATCCTCGTATACTTTTGATCACAGATATCTAGACTCATGACACCGCACATGTCACATCCTCTGTTGTAGCCTTCACTGCAATGTGGATCATCTGTTATGTTGCAGCCTTATCCGTCAGTTTAACAACCGAGACAAGACTCCATTTAATGGCAATTCCATCGATAATTGCCCTTTGTAAGATTTGGCGGTAGGACTGTGTTCCAACGACATCTAGAAGTCCCGACTGTTGTGAAAATTGAGAAACGCAGGATAGGTATTAATCGTTATGTCTCCAGATTGAAGTAATGTCAAGACCAGAAACACGGTGATAGAGCAGAAGTATCTCATTCATCCGTTGAAACGGGGCTTGAGCTTCATCTGATCTGGAGGAGTACACAAATACCAGATAACATGGACCGCAAAAACATCTTCTCCAGACCCATCTGGTGAGTCGGTTATCAGCATAGAAACACATGACAAGCACCAAGCCAGGTCGAGCTGGGGTGTGCTTCATCAACCTAATACCAGCTTGTGCATTCGAAAGCAGCGCCGACCGAGTACATGGATTTTGCGCTCGAGTATATTCGCCAAGAGCACACAGTCTCTGTCATTTCTCAACTGTCATAGCAGAGATGCGATACGTCTGGAAACCCGAAGGCATCTCATCAGGTGTCAATGGAACTAATCCCTCTTCCCTGGGCAACGACGTGATGAGAGAAAGTGATCTGTCCAAGTCTGACAACCACTGTGTACCTTTCTCTCATTCCCATCGGAGAGCCATTGAGTGATGCTAATCGGAATGTGGCTCTCGGCCATTGAGTATCAGCGGGGCCTATCGGACCACAAAATCCCGGGCGCCATAGGAGTCTTGCTTGAAGTGATTTTGCTGCAAGCTCCATGTTGATGACGTCTTTGAAGGAAAAAGGAATAGCCTTGCCGTTGAGGTGGAAGCCCCGTTCATAGTGGGGTTTGTTGTATAGCGAACAAGAGAATCGACTTGGTCGAGAATATGTTTTCATGGCGATAAGGAGTATGAGATGGGCAAAGCATGGCACAGTATAATATTCCGTAGGGTGCAAGTGATGACTTTGGTAAACAAGCCATCTCACACCTCATAACGCGCCTTTTCAGTTATCTTTTTCTTCACCGAGTTATATCTGTATAATGAAATACAAGGCGCAAGCAAGGACCGATGGGTGTGTCCCCACACAGCCTGTAAAATGAAAGAGTAAAAGCGACGAAGAGGAAATGCTAGGATGGTGGTTAAGCGTATAATAAGATGCTCATAAGCCACCACAGTAGAGGCAACAATGTGACCAACAATGAACCAGGGCCGCACACTTCGTGTTGCCATCCAGCTGGGGTGCCAGGAGCAAGGCCAACCGTGGCCTGTGAAAATGAACCATGAGCCGCAGGATTCCGCTTCAGTACTGCAGCTATTTTTTTCTTCACTGCCGGACATGGTGATTCCACCCAGTAGATCAGAGCAGTATTATATGTTCTTGTAAACAAAACATCAAGCTCATAGAAGGTGTATGTGATATAAAGTGATGGAGTGCCAGCAGAAGGGCCAACCATGGCCTGTGAAAACAAACCCATTTATCAGAGGAGTTCGCCTCAGGCATGCAGTCGTTAAATTCCACACTGTCGGGGATGATGAATTCATCCACTAGATCAAGGAGCATTGACTATCGCTGATCCCAATCCATGCAGCTCATGATGTGGTGCTGTTTTTCTTTTCCAACACCACATGGGTCTCTCTTCTATAACTGGTCATTTTGACTGGCGTTCAATAAATTTGATTGTTGGTGTCCTACTCTTCCGTTTCTTTCTCTTTGTATATACTTTCTTATTTATTTTTCGTTTCGTTTTTCTTTTCTGTACCTTCTCTTCTTCGAGAGACCCAATAATGGTATCGAGATGTGCAAGACCGCTGGAAATGGTTCGAGTCCCTTAGCAAGTCATCGTAGCTTTCAATCTTTTGTAGACACAGTTGCTGGAGTTCCAGCTCAACTATCTTCCATTTCCCAAGGGTCAAGCACCCCAGTAGACTGAACGTTCGCCAACATGTTCCAGTCAGGGAAGATAGCCGGAGACTGTCTCTTCCGCGTTCATAATGAGAGCAACCAAATAACAATAAGAAAGCGTATAGAACTGCCTATAAGCCAATCCAATCACCATGTGCCATCAATGCTCCCATCCAACTCTTCATGTTGGAGGGAACGAGGACTATGGTCTGTATGGGCTGGACACTTCGATACCAGTGTTTGGAGTCCAAATGAGCCACATCAGCTGAGGTTGGAGTCTGCAAAACGTATTGTATAACAGGCACCATCAGGCAGCTGCCTGCAAACCCAAGACGTATAAGATTAGTAGCGCCGTTATATCTGTTGATGGTATTATGGAACGCAATAGGCGGAATTATGTGTCATTTGCGCCAGTCATCAGCGGATCGCTGCCGAGCCAGACCGTGGCGAGGATGTATGCATGGGCATCCTGAAAAGAATCCCATGTCAGTTGTTGGATGTCATCTTTAGCAGCAATTCTGTGATGCAGGATTTCTTGTCTTTGAGTTCCGAGACATTTCCATAAATCATTTATTACTTCTGTATGGTGATGGTAGGATTTGAATCAATCTGAAATGTTCTGGCAGATCTTGATCCCAGATCACTCCCATTTCCGTGGTTTACAGGATACCCCGTTGAAGAATGGGCACTGTATCATCCGATGGAAACTCGGATTCGAGTTCCCCATAACCATGTTGCGTCAAGGTACTAACGATCAGACCAAAGACGATATATCGTGTCTATCTGAACAGCGGACTAAGAGGCATATCGCAACCTATTGGACCCGAGCACATCAGTAGAGAACATATGAAACGATAATGGATAGTAATACTTCTTCATGCAACCAACTGACTTCATCTTTTGAAAGTAGTTTGATATCAGCAACTGACTGGATAATTAGCTCACTTCCACAAAAGCACCAAAGAGATACCTGCCAACTCATCCGAACCTCTCCAAATAACATCTCATCCGTTATCAACACCCCGAAAACCTCTACCTGACCAGAAAGCCATCATGGAAAACATGGCAATATTGGGCTGATTAAAGATCCGTATACATCCGATTCAACTCTCCTTCTTCCCCGATTCCAGTGGCATTCTCTGACTATTTGTCGGTGGGTGCCTCTGACTGTTGTGCTGCTTGATGGGAAGTGCAGAGAAGGCTGGTATTCGCGAGATTATATAGGCCAGAAATTTGGCAGGTCACATGACTTATTCACTGTGAGTTCGATGGAAGGATCCGTGACAAATTGTCAAATTTAGCATGGATAGTGGCGATATTCGATTGTGATTTGGAAAGCTCCGTCAGTGAAGCTGTTGAAAACACGGGAATCTCCAATATTGAAGCTGTCAAGTCAGTGGCAAAGTGGTCTAGCCCGCGAGGTTCTGGTGTCCTGAGTAACTCAAATATGAATAGTTGAGGAGCATTCCGTGGAATAATTGGAATTATCCTCTGAATATGGGAGTATCCCGTCAATTAAATGGAATCCTCCTTCATCACAAGCGAAATCTCCGGTATTGATACCTAATTTCTCCACTCTGCCTACGTGGCCAGAACTGGAAATTGTCATCTTCCGTGAAATTCAGGGTTATCTCCCCTGCGTGAAAAACTTTTCCGATCAAGTCAAAGCAATAGCTGAGTCTGGGCTGGTCCATGAGATGGGATGACGTATGAGCCTTGATGCATCCCACAGGGTAAAGGTTACAGATAGTCACGGGGGTTATGCACACAGGTTATGGTCATAGAGGTATTCATTACAGTGTCCCATAGAGAGCAGCCTCTTCCTTTATAGATAATGTAGCTAGTATCGTATCTACCCCACTCATAGAGAAGGTCCAAGACCCCAGATAGTTGACAGCGTACATAGTACCCTCCGCACTCGGAAACCCACGGCCGCAGTGCATGATTCAGGTTACTGCGTGGCACATCAAGGAAACCTATATCCAGGTATACATCCTACACATAGTGTGCAGGGATATCAAATACCGATATTAAGTCTACGAATTCCGAGAGCGTCCTCTTGACTCAGTAGACGTTCATCCTGCGTCGGAAATATGCGGAAAGAGTTCCCCCCTTCCCAACCCCTTCGGTATCACCATCATTGTGTAGTGGAAAGTGCTATGGTCGCACAATGTCGAGATCAGACCATTGCATACTTTCAGTGATTTCCGTATCGCATGACACCGGCAACTGAAGGCCATCGCATCGGAAGCCGGATTCCGAAGCCAAGTCGGGGAGGTATAAAACATGCCGGGGTTGGGGGATGCCGAGATGAGGGTAGGATTGGTGGACACGGGAGGGGAAGAAAGGAGATAAAGTTACTGTAGGGTCTGGTCTCCCCGTGGGGAGGCTCCGGGTTTACTTTGTGGATTGGAATCCACGCGACTAACTGGATCCTAATTTGACTTGTTAGGGAAAGTCTTGGTTGTGCTACTCAATTCACCAATGATGGGACAGGTTTTTGGAATATGATGTCATGATTGTCGATCGTTACAGAGAGTGCTACCTAATGTACTACTTTACACACATAGTCACACTCCACTCAGCCAGTAAGTGAAGTGACATCCGTCTAATGACCCATCGGAATCGGCTTGTCCGCACTTCGCATTCGCTCTTCGATGATGTCTTTTCGCTCCTTGCGCAGCTGTCGGGCGTACCGGACTCCGAAGCCGTGCTGGAACACCTCCTGCACTTCTTCCAGGACGAGTCCGGAGACCTCGGGATAGAAGAAATAAATCCAGACGTAGGAAATGCCGCATAGAGCTGCGTAGAAGCCAAATGCTCCGGATGGGGTCATCGATTTGGCCATGGTGAGGAAGGTGCTGGAGACAATAACATTGCTGCCCCAGTTGGAGCAAGTCATCCACATGGTGCCCATCGCGCGCACCTCCAACGGGAAGAAGTCTGTGCTCATCCAGGCGGTGTTGCCGACCGAAACCCCGTAGAACACGACAAACCAGATGACGAACACCAGAATGACGATAGCCGCCGGGGAAATGCCCGGGTTGAGGGGCTCTAGCGTCTCCATATTGACGGGAACCCAGTGGAAGGCGATCGCAACGGCGGCCATCCCCACCGCCATTCCCCAGGCTGTTGCAAGCAGCAAGCGTCGGCGACCCCAGCCATCCACCACCATCATGTTGACCCAAGTCATGATAAAGTTGGTGCCCGCGACCACCAGCCCCACGGCCGTCGAGTTGTTGAACCCCACCAACGCAAACAGTGTCGAAGAGTAGTACATCAGGGCGTTGAACCCACTCATCTGGGAGATGACCATTAACCCGCACGCCGCTATCAAGGCGCGCAGATTACTCCCCACGGTATGTAATTTCACCACCTTCGACCACCCGCTCCCCGTGTCGTTGATCTCGCGGGCCTGATCGCAGGCCGCGCGGATCGTCACCAACAACGCGGCAATTTGCTCATCCGTCGCGGCGCTGCTGTAGATACGGCCCAGGACGCTGCGGGCTTCTTCCATTCGCCCGTTGTAGATGAGATGGCGAGGTGATTCGGGACAGAACGGCATCATACAGCCGAGGATGAGGGCGGGGAGAGCGCCCAGGCCGACCATGTAGCGCCAACCGTGGCTGACGCTCGCAAAGGCCGCTCCGATCGCATACGAGATGACCTGTCCACCGGTGATGGACATGTTGTTTAGCCCAATTAAGCGACCGCGAGCCCCCGCCGGTGCGATCTCCGCAACGTACAGCGGCACCACCATCGCGGCCGAGCCTACGCCCAGTCCGACTACCACACGACCCACCGCCATCTGCGCGATCGTATAGGCGGCAGCTTGCAGGACGGAGCCAATGACGAAGAGAACACAGCCGAGATAGATGGCCATCTTGCGGCCAAACTGTAGGTTTGTGTTAGTAGTGTCCTTTTTGCTTTTGCAGTCGCGCAGGAAGAAACTTACTCGGTCTGCGGTGTTACCAGCGAAAATCGCCCCGATGAACGCACCACCGGAGCAGAGAGAGGTGATCATTTCTTTCTCGGAGCTGGTCACTGGACGATTGTTCAGGTCGTCCTTGAGCACCACCAACACCCCGGAAATGATACCCGTGTCGTAACCGAACAACATGCCGGCAATGGAGGCGGTTAGGGCCACCACCCACACAAACCAAGTAATGGGCAGGTCATTGACGCTGGCAGCGAGCGCCTCGACGTCGGTTGCATTATCGGCGACCTCGATGTGTTTGGCGTCCGACTTGAGATCCAAGCTAGACTTGGTGTCATTGGCAGCTTTCTCGCCGCCAAAGTCTTTCTCGGAAGACATGGTGGAATTGAAGAGAATGCGAATTAGAAGAACAATTGAGCCTGGATCCCAAAATCCTCGTTTGGGGCAGTAAACATGCAGCTTATATAGTTATTTTCTTTATGAGGTCAGACATATAGCAGCGCACGAATATAACTTCAAGTGGTAGCCTAATGGTCGATCCTGGAGCCATGATCCAGTCAATAACCGAAATGCGGGGGTGGGTGTCTGGGGAAGACCGTCTTCTGCCATCTCAGACGACAGATGACGCTACATTCTTGGGCGTATTCCTGGCGCTGCACTGCATCGTTGGCTGGTATTGGTTCAATCAATGTGACTAGCTTGCTTTTGGTTGGTCGGTGGAGTCGTGCCAGAACCTTCTGTGCCAAATGCCTCATTTTACGGACCGCATCCTAGTCACGGCAGCCAACGGAAGAGCGTTTACCAGCCCACTTCACGGACAATTCCCGTCACCAGATTTCCCAACACGATGACTTCATGGTCAATTGGGTCAGAGATATGGTGAGATACTTGCATGCGGGATCTTGGGCAAACAGAGGATATTCTCACAATTGCCTGTTTCGTTCACCCCACGAATTTGTTCTTCTCTGGGCGAATTTGCTGCCAGATTGTGTGCAATCGGGATGTGAACGTCGCTAGTAAAGTACTTCCTGCAATTCTTATCACCGGCCTAGCCAGGTCTTGTGCTGTATGCTACATTCCTCGGGTCGGAATGCCTTGTCGTCGTGCAGTTCGGAGACCTAGCCCATGGTCCATAGCCGGGTGGGCAATTCTCGAGGCGGATGCTGCCGTAGCCGTGCATGATGGCCAATTGCAGGACTCATGGTAATCTCCTCCCATGCCAAGCTGCACCTCGATCGATATCGGCCTTTGGCTGACCTGCTATCCGGAGTCAGCAATCGCCGCTTCAGTGCATCCTATGACTAGACCTTTGTACTCACCACTATCTATCGGGCTGAATAAGTCAGAGGAGGTAGTGCACATGTACGTCACAATAGCACTAATCCGGCACCATCATGATGTTCTCCTGGGAGACTTGCAACACCCCGTGCGCTCCGGGTAGCCAAACCCGGCAACCCGGCAGGGAAGCCCATACCTGGTGTTGCAGCAGGCTTCCGTTTCGGCGCGCTAGATAATCTTCGCCACTGCACTAACTTGAGGACTGACCCGATGATCACAATATGGCCTTCGGGAAGGCCTATGCCTCCCTGTTGCAGGTCCTGCGTCGGCATACATGCCTGAATCTGTCTCGCCCTGCACATTCAATGAAAGCCGGTGTGATTTGAGGGCAGGAGTCTGTCGGATCGGTAGTTTTCCAACTGAGATTGATGGTTTTCTAATGGCCGAAACACGGTGGGAAACCGGCCAAAACCTTCCGAAAGGGTCGAACATATTCCTATCCTGCTATGTAATTGTACGTCCTGCCCCGTTGGATCCACCTCGTCGAATTCTCGGGAAAGAACAGAGTATATTGTTTCTTCACCGATTCTCGCCGACAGAATTTGTTCTTAATATCACGCTGGATAGAGGATAATATAATTTATGGCGTAATGGTCGGGATCTTCAAGGATAGGCGGAATGCAACTGTCGGGTATTCACAATCAGATGCGAGGCAGGTCAACTTCCGAAGGCATCTAGGCGTTAAAGTGGCAAACCCAAGATTGTATTTGCTCCGGACGCCTCTGTCTGGTTTATAGGGACGGCCTTCTTGCCTTGGCCATGGGCTGTTGAGACATATCCAGCGCAGAAGCACTGAGGGTGAAGTCGCGAAAGCGGGGATGCGGCCGGCAGGTGCCAAGTCACCGAGGAAATGAACCCTGCTTGATTGGTGGATTTAAGGATTCTTCAGGCTGACTAGTTCTTTCCTCATTCATTGACTGACTATACCTATAAAAAAGGTAGTCGCGTTATATCTGACTCTAGGGCCCTTTTTCAGTGGCTTTTAGGACACCCAGATGACCGTCCCGTACCATTATGATGATTAAATCACAGCTTACTCCTCTCCCAGACAATCGTCTTCCCTTCCTCCCAGGCCCGCTCTACAGCATCCCAATACCGCCTCTCATCCCCCATGACTAACCCACAATGCTTCCCATCCTCAAAGCTGACCCCGGTAACACGATACCCCCTGCGACTAGCCTCGATCATATGCCCTTCCACATCTTTCCAGGGAATCATGTTATCAATCCTAGAATAGAGATACAACCTACGCGCCTCCCCAAAGATCTCCGTATCATTCAAGTCCGCACGATAATCATCTATGGATCTCATGGCCTTAATACTCTGCAGAGCATATCCCACCTTAGCAGTGGAATAAAGCACTGCGGTTCCAATCGCACGACCAGGTTGAGCTGTCGGTAGAGCCACTGCTCCGGCAGCGTAGAGTCTGTCGAAAGATGAGTCCCCTGGACAGCAGTCGAAGATGATTAGCTTCAGCGCTGATTTGAAGTTCACTGGTTCTGACTTCATTGCTCGCGCGAGTTGTGTGACTGTGTTACAGCCGCCATTAGAGAACACGTGGAGCAAGATCCTGGCATCAGGAGTGGACTGCAGTGTCTTGGTTATTGTATTCTTGGCGGGAGTAAGGTTTCCATCGATAGAGTGCAGTGAACGGGCGACATAGTCGCGAAAAGAAGTGTTGATGAGCAGGATGGATGTGCGGGGGTAGCGTTGACGGTAGCCGCTGGTGTATTTGGCCACGCGGCGGGGTGTTGCGCCGCCGTACCAGGTGCACAGGATGATTAGGGATGGGTGGATGTTTTCATTCTCTGGTATTGGTGTATCTATAAGGTCTGGCTCGTAATAGTAGATGTTCTGCCCGATTGAACGAAAGTCTGTGATGAAGGGAGCAGACATTGTGGACGTGCAGGAGCTGAGTGGGGATGTCAGGTTTTGCTGGGGATTTATGGGTCATCATCAGTTTCCGGGGGAATACGGAGTGGGTAAGCGCTAGTAGTTTGTTCTCCTATAGCCGAATCAATTATAGCGCCCGTCTCATTTGATCTAGCGCATCATATTGTCAATATCCCAATAGTGTCGATTTATTTCATGGTAACTAAACAATCCTGTACCTGGCAGTTGGAAACCGAATCCCCGGATGTGTCCCGTTGATCATCCCGATTAAATTAGGTCAACCCTTGTCAAATCATTGGCTAAACTTAACTCTACATCTATCACTTCTTCCCAAACAGCTCACCCCATCTACCCAATACTTTCTGCTTCAATTCCTCCGAATACAACCCCTCAAAGCTGCCCGGCACCCAGGGCCTCTTCCCCTCCAACTCCGACGGCAGCAACAAATTCACGACACTCTTCCCACCCTTCCCCGGATTCGGCACCTCCGACCTACTCGCTCTGGTCATATACGGAATCATAGGCAAGCCATTCGCCTCTTCAAATACCAATTCATCCGCCCCAGGACGATACCTCGTCGCCAGCGCCCACACAAACTGCCCAATATCCGTAACATCGACATCATCCCCGACAACAAACACCTTAGGCGCTTCCCAGCCAGCATGAGTGCCAAAGACTACCTCTCCAACCCTCCTCGACAGCTCCTCCTTCTTCATCCCCATCCTCCCTAACCTCTCCACATCCACACTAACTACCACCCAGCAACACTGCGCCTCATACGGCATCCAAGCTATCTTCACCGGCAATCCCGCCTCCCTCAACGCATCCAGGATCTCCGCTGATATCGCTGCCCCCCACACCGTGTGCGTCTCGTCCGGCGCTAACCCCGCCACGCAGATCGGGACCACGGGATCCCGCCGATACGTCACGCAGTCCACTTCGATCTTCGGCTCGGGCACTGCCTTGTCCGGGAACATGTACCCGTGATACTCGCCCATCGGGCCCTCGCCGACTTCGTCGGTCGTGCTGATGTGGCCTTCGAGCACGATCTCTGCGTTGGCGGGGACGTAGAGGTCGTTCGTTTCGCATTTCACCACCTTCATTGCTTCACCGCAGAGAGCACCGATGTAGCCATCTTCGGATACGAATGCGGGAAGTGGCATGCCCCCAACGAAGGCGGCAGCTGGAGGCCCACCCAGGACTAGTGCCCAAGGGGTATCTTTGGCGCCTTGGTCGGCCCACATCTTATGCACCTGGGCGATATGTTGCCCTGGCATGATTGGTGCGGTGATTGTACGGGGCGTATTTGCGATGTGCATAGCACGGGAGATCGACCATGACGTCCATTCTTTATCAGGAGACTGAAGAATATGGAATCCATATGTGGCTAGGTAGTTGCCCCCGTCAAGTGGGTGAAGACGCGGAATAGGCCATTTGGTCATGTCAATCTCGGACCCGTGGAGGACGTTCTCTTTACATGGTGCAGATGAGGCGGGAACCGGAGTGGGAGGAAGTGGGGTGGAGTGCTTAGCAGCGATGAGCTTTTCGAGAATGTCAAGCGGGGTGGCAGTGGGGGGCAGGCCGATTTGAATGGCTAAACGGCCGAACCGGGTGGCGGGGTCAGCGCGGAGACCGACGGGGGCACCGAGGATCTTGAAGAGACCGGTTTCAGGTTCTGTGTTGGTGACATTGTGAAAGAGGGGGGCAGGAGCGTTTGTCTCGTATACGCGACGAGTCAGAGCGGCGATTTCAAGATCAGGGGAGGTGGACTGCGTAATATCGATGAGGTCGTCCTGGGCGCGGAGAGCGGAGAGCAGTGAGCGGAAGTTGAGGGCGGGGGAGTCATTAGCTCTGAGGGGTGTAGTGGAGAATGCCCGCGAGGGGCGGAGATGGGGAAAGCATTGGCCAGGTCTAAGGATGCGTAGCATGGTAGGTTTAGTTTTCGTGTTGCCTTGAGTGATGGTACGAAAGGAGGGTTCAACGGAAATATATCTACAGCATACAACTACTACATAGGGACCGGATATTCGGCATTATCATCAAGTCCAAAAAGGGGGGGATGCTATCAACGCAAGGAGAGATCTTATGATGTTGGAGATGAATTGGAGAAACTATACACTGTTACATCAACATGGCAGGGAACAGGCACACTAGGGAGACCCAGGTCTGCAGCGAGCTCTCGAAGCGAGTTTAGTCTCCAGATGGAAACAGGGTTAGGAAGTCCGACAGCCAGTTAGGGCTGTGGATTCATAAATGATCTACTGACGTATTAGTGCCATGCTTTATACCCCCAAAGAAGCATTCCCCGCTTCCCCGAATTGGAGAAGCATGCGAATGCCCTCATATCAACCATACAAACAGCACATTTACAATTGGAATTTATCTGAACACAAGCCAAAAGCAATACCTTCCTCGTTCATTACCATTTAATTCCGCGCCGGCAAGTCTCTCATTGAGCCCAAGAAAGACACGGGCAACTTCCACCATGAAATTCCGTCCCCGCCTCTCCCTCCCTCCCATCCCCCATAGCCATCACCATCACCCCCTACGCACCTACACATCCCAACCACCAGCACAACCACCGTCCACCCCCAATCCCCCATCCCAACCCCACCTCCGATACAACCGCCTCATCCTCGCCCTAACCGGCGCCACCGGCTCCATCTACGGCATCCGCACGCTCCAAACCCTACACAACCTGGGCATCGAAACACACCTAATACTCTCCAAATGGGCCCTCCCAACCCTCCGCTACGAATGTCCCCAATACACCCTTCCCTACCTCACCTCCATAGCAACACACACCCACTCACCGCGCGACCTCGCCGCCCCCATTAGCAGCGGAAGCTACCCAGTAGACGGAATGATCATCGCGCCGTGCAGCATGAAAACCCTCGCCGCTATACGCATGGGCTACGGCGAGGATTTGATCTCCAGGTCTGCGGACGTGTGTATTAAAGAGGGACGGAAATTGGTGCTCATGGTGAGGGAGACGCCGTTGAGTGTGATTCATTTGGAGAATATGCTTGCGTTGGCGAAACTGGGGGTTGTGATTTTCCCGCCCGTGCCGGGGTTCTATACGCGGCCGGAGGGGATTGAGGATGTGGTGAGGCACAGTGTTGGGAGGATGTTGGATGTGTTGGGGGTGGATGTTGATGGTGGTGGTGGTGGTCGGGTGGGTGAAGGGGATGGGGATGGGGATGGAAATGGGGTTATGCCGAGGGAGGGGAGGTGGATGGGGTGGAGGAAGTGAGTGTTTCTCACAGGGGGTGGTTTAGGAGGTAGTTGGAAGCATCTACGGATCTGGGAGTGTGAGAATATGGAGAGAGGATGATAATTTAGTGCTAATAGATGCTGGGATTAGGTCTACGTGGGTAATATAGAGTCCTATGATTGTTATATTTGTACTATAGTATGGGGTATCAGCACCTGTTAACCAGGAGTTTATATAAAAAAAAAAAAAAAAAATTTCCAAGTTGGTTCGCTGATGCAAAAGATCGTGTCTGCGCCTGCTCCGCTACCAGCCTTGGATCCTCCTCGTGAGCCGTCAAACGTGAGCCTAGCAATGACATTGTGTGGAGAGTGCTGGCTTTCAGAAAGTACACCATGTCTTCGATGAAAAGAACCTTGGCTGATCGGTATCAATCTTTTGGGGGAGACCATTATGGATGGATTCAAGCTCTCAAGTAAGCACTATGATATATATCCACCGACAAGCGACAATTCTTGAGATCGTCCCATTTCTCTAAACAGACAATAAGGCATCCGGTAGCCATGCGATTTCCATACGGAGCGTACCGCAAGTCACCCCTGAGGAATATATACCGCAGCAGCACCTTGGCATCGCTCTTGCTTAGGACTTGTGTATCCCTTACACTGCTGTTCAGCTCCTCAAAAACCTGAATCTGTCTTCGATGACCATGTACGCTTTCCAGGGCCATGAGGACAGCAGGGATTGCTTCTCAGCATTGTATTGTCCGAGAAGTAGCTTAACAGCCCCTAATTATGATCCACCGACACGGACACAAATGTTGAACTGGTGGTGGTGTTCAATATAAGTGCTGCAGCACGTTGCATGAAATACGACAAAGAGCACAATGTATTCCTTTGCAAGTCATGAGCGGGACATGGCATGATGTTAATGATCAGTTGTCGTAACAGCCCAAGCCAATAGTGGACGTCCTCTAGATTGTATATACCCCCCGAACTATCGATGACATCACAGACAGCGAAGACCAAGGCGCTTAATCTACGGTATCCGATGAGACATTTGTAACTTCGGCATACCGACGCACCTCGATTAGTGATGTATCTCGCTCTCGAGACTTGTATATAGTGGAGAGCAAGCGGTCATATCATCAATGACCTCCTGAATCTCAAGATATGATGTCTATTGAGTTCTTGTTTCAGCTCGTTCCTATCCCCCAGGTCGTAGGAAAAGCTTCAGTGTCGTCAAAAGCAGACAGAAGATTGGTTGCTTCCATGATGGCATAAAATCTCATCCGCATCCGCAACAACAGCAGCCCAGCCGAGTGCAATCGCAGCAGTGCCAGAGTAACCCGCAAGAGCTGCGTAGTAAAGGTATTTGCCAAAAATGTTCAGCAAGTCACCGAAACTTTACAGCAAGCTGAGCCGGAGATCTCCCTCGATTGTCCATGGCTTTCCACTCTGCGCAAGACAATACGCTGGGTTTCTCTTGTTAGCTTGCCAGTTGAGGAAGGAGAGGCAATGCCCCGAATGAGATGCCAGTAGTGATGGTCATAGTGCATTTCATTCCAGCAGGCCAGTTAGCCTCTGACTGTAGTCATCCGTGAGAAGAAAATATGGTTCCTCAACCAAAAACGATGCCTGAACACAGCGGCAGCCACAATGATATGAAATGGTCAGACGTGTCGTACTCGGCCTTGAGAACAGACTGGAAAGCCAATCAACACGTATAGCCTAGACCATAAACAGTTCCAGTACCAAGCCTGCGTCCTGAGGAAGGGGTGTTGCCCGTTTGCAGTTCTTTTCAATAAATTCTTCGAGGATACGATTTCCTCGAGCCAATCAATAGGGAAGACGATGGTTGTGTCGTTGTGAATTAGATATATAATATGTAGCTCGTGTCGTTGGTGCTGTTGAATCGAACATCCCATTCTCACAAACAAAATGACTGAGGACACTGGCGTCGTCGAATGCGAGCATCCACACATTATGTACCCAAATTGGGAAATCGAGACTGTTTTAGTCAGGTCTGGCGTGTAAGCTCTTTTCTTTCGCTGAGCGTAGCGTTGAGCGTTGATGTCCTGCCAGCCCGTTATATAAAATATATATTTTATGGCGTTGGTAGAGATCGGGACATCATGGTCATCATGCTCGGTAAATAGAGACCTCATGATTATTCTTTGCTTGTACAGCGCTGTCGTCGTACACATGACCAGCTCTTTCAGGATTAACACCTTGTCTTACGTGTGATGTGGTAAGATGAAAATATATTGCCTGCCATTCCCCAGCTCCACAACTGTCTTGTGAGAACAACAATTCTCCAGAACTGGATGGTGACCTTGATGTACTAATTCATCGTCACTGCAATATATATATTGATACGAGACCCATCATGGTTTGTCGCCTCAACCCTTCTTTCCATCCCCCTTGGCCTACATGGAATCTTCCCCGTCGTCCAAGACCATGATCACTCTACCACATTCACACATAGTAATTCAGCGGCAAGTCCAACGCAGTACACTGCTCCACCTCATTAAACGTAGTCTGATACGGAGGCCACTGCATTCTTCTCAAACTATAGTCCCCCTCTCGCAATGGTCGCCACGCACCACTTTCCTCCACAGCCCGGGTGGTATTCACATAGCCCCTAGCTCTCAACAGCTCCGGATCAGGATTCGGGCTACCAGTACAAACGAAACTGGCCCAGGAATCCAGTACATACTGCTCAAATGGCAACTCATACTCATCCCTGAATGGTTGATCCAGGCGCCGCAGATTTCCAAAGACATAGTACAGATCCCCGGAATGACACTTCCAGTACTCCAGATTCGGGTCACCGTTTGGATACTCTGCCGTCGGGGGAGCATAGCATACTCGACCGTTATAAACTTGACCCTCGAGCTCATAGGACCGGTTGAACTCATAGAAGTATACCTCAGGGAATATGTTGTTGACGACGCCTGCATAGCCTGTTGCTTCATCGATGCATCGAAACATACCGTCAGTTGCCACACGAGCCGAGGTGTTGAACACGTCCAGTGTGGCATTGGGGCCAGTGGCTAGAGGAAAAAGGCCGCTTGCAAGGACAGACGCGGGCAGGTCATTCTCAGTTAGAAAAGTGTCGATACTCTCGCTGGCATTTGGATAGCTGATAAACTGGGCGCCGTCATCGCGCATGATGCCCATCATAACAGGTACACGCGATGCTTCTGTGGAGCTGCTGAGATCAAGTTTAGGGCTGGTAAGATATGTCCCGTCAACGACGAGGTATCGCGCTGTGGTGGATAGCCCGGATATGGCACTGGTAGTATAGTTCCTGAGACAGTCCACAGGCGATGTCACAGAAGTACAGTTAGTTTCTTCCAGGATGGCGTTGGCAGCTATATCCATCTCCTCATCAATGGTATAGTACCGTGAGTAAGTGGTGCCATACGCAAGACCCCCGAGGTTGCTTTGCATGATAGCGCGACTGAACTTTCCCTTTGCTTTAGGTGATGCTAGCAATGCTCGCACGGAGGCTGCTCCGGCAGACTGACCGAAGATGGTGATTTGGTCGGGGTCACCTCCAAAGGCTTCGATGTTTTGGCGGACCCAATCGAGGGCAGCGACTTGGTCAGCGAGGCCGAAATTCCCGTTAGTTCTGCCGTCATTCAGTGCGAGAAAGCCAAGTGTTCCGAGTCGATAACTGATTCCGACCACCACAACATCGCCTCTAGAAGCAAGGTTTCCTCCGTCGTAGTAAGGGTCATCGGGGCTTCCGCCAGTAAAAGCGCCGCCATGGATCCAAAATGCTACTGGTCTCAATTTCGTCTTCTGTGCCGGCTGACGAGGAAGGTAAGGAGTCCAGATATTCAAAATGAGACAGTTCTCTTCATTACCCTTCGCATCGCGCTGACACACGGACCCATACTTCACAGCAGATATGTTGCCTCCACTGCCTGTATATCGTTCTGGATAGGTCCACCGTTCTTTCTCGGTAGCGAAGCGGACACCGATGAACCGGAATATAACATGATCGCGATACCTAACCTGTGAGCTAATGTTTGGTTCGCGAAAAGGAGAATCTTACCCTGTTAGGTATTCATTGTTTGCATGCACTGTAACTTGATACTGACTGCTTATGTTCTGGTAGTCTTCCGTCGAATAAGGAGCACTCTGAGTGCAAAGCACAGGGTAAAGATGGTTGCTCTCTGCCGTCGCAATAGTTCCTTTCAGATCAATTGTCCTACCAGTGCCGTTCACTGAGGATATCCAAAAACGCTGGTTGTTTTCGTAGTCGCCACGGTATTTAAGGTATTCAAGGTCAGCCTTGAGGTCCGCAGGTGTCGAGGGAGCACTGCCCCAGAGTGACTCCCCAAGCGCATTGCAGGCTTCGGTCGCTACCCTCAGATTCTTGTCATCCAGAATTATGACGCTTGAATTGGCCAGTGGACTATCTGCCTCTATTCAAGGGTTATACATCCTGCTGTTTTGCTATTTTGGCTCATACTCACCTAATAGATCATTATGCAGTAGAATAGAGATATCTGACCCCAGGGATTCAGGCCCCACCGCAGCAAGAATTGGAGTCACAAGAAAAGAAAAAAGAAATGCACGCATCTTGTTCATTATTGCTCGTATAGAAGCTGTAGAACTTCATCTTCTCCTCTTATGCTGCCAAGTATCAAACTCAATGGGATTGCTATCCCCGAGGTGACCGTGTTCAAGTTCAAGGAGCTTCATTGTATTGGTGGACTGAGTTTTTGCGCCTGACTGGACAGACCTTTCCCCGCACTGTAGTATGCAGCCCTTCTGGTCTGTCATGCATGACTCGGTTCAACAAAGTCCGAAACATGGGGAAGCTTGCTTTCATAGATATGGTGCATCGGGACTAACGCTTCACGGTGCGCTTTACGAGAAAGGATGCTGTACCCTGCCATGGTCAGGTCGGCTCACGTCGCCTTGTAACGTGATATATTGAGCTATGATTTACACTGCCTTAAACCGATGTTTAAGTATAATATCATAGCTGTATGATTTACTTCTATATATCGTAGGGCAAACCCCAACGGCCTGGACTACACGAGTTCCGTTCACAAGCCAGTTAAATCTGAGGTATTCGGTACGGGCAATAGGATCGATAGTTGTATTTGAAATCAAATTAGAAGCGCCTAGTGCTAACCTAGCTCTCAAGCATACGCTCCTTCACTATCTTCTCGGTAGAAACTTGTGTGGTCGTAATTTGCGTTCTACTGTGGTACAGCTTGACCACCCTGCGAAGATCCGAAAGGACCACAGCTTCCACAAAAATCAGTCCAAGTGTAGTCCCCATCTTCTGTACTGTTCTCTGACAGACTTCTCCATAGCCCTTATTCTAGCCCCTATTCAATCACACTGTTAGCATATTGATTGAATCCCACGGCGTCAGAGACTCACGCTCTCGAATCTTTTCAGGTGTGAGTTCTGGGGCAGGCTTCCAAACCGCCTTCAAGTTCTGGCCGGGAACAGGTTCCAAGAGAGCCACCACGATGACTTGAGGAGTCTTTATGGGAGTTTCTGTTCTCCGGACGTTCCTGTATCCAACGTACTCCACGTTCCTGATCTGCTTAGACTTCATGCACTGCAGTTGCTGCACGTCACCAAAGAAAGCTTTCGATATTGCCTTTCCGATGAATTCCCTGAAGAGCCGTGGTTGGTTTGGATTGTTGCTCACGGCACAAGACTCCATGATCGAGTTCAGTATCCCCAACGGAAGTCTTGCGATGAGGTTAGTTGGATGATGCTTTCAGCTGCTTGTGGAGTAAGGTCATAGCCTACTCACTTGACGATGATGTGGGTTACATCAGCTATCGAAAAATCACGGCATTGATCTTCGAGGATCAGGTCAAGTGCAGGCACTGGAGCAGTATTGGCATCAGCCGGTGGTGTTGATTCCATGATCCCTTAAGATAGCAAATCGCTAACAACTGAGATACGAGAGCAGAAGAGGTTGCGGGCTATGCCTGTAGATTGTGAGGAGTAAGGATCAGACTAGGGATGAAATAGTAAAAGAAAGCGATAGTGAATGTCAGATGGTATTTCTGGTAGGCGTGTAACTGACCGTACTGACAGGCTATCCCTAAAGAAGCCTTCTTGAAGAAATAACACCATCGCATTCACTGACCACTTGGTATTGATAAGATGAAAATCCCAGAATGGCCTCTGTAAGAATGTAAGTTTCTATACTGATTCTAGATTCACATAAGTAGTTGACTCTCGGATCTGGCTTGCTACAATCAAAGTCGCTCAACATTGCAGACAACAGTAGGGAATCTTCTCAGACAGTGACTATGAAGTATTAGCGTACCTGTCAAACAGACAATAACTGCAGATTCAGGCTCTGTATCAGGGCTGTGTAATTAAGCCTGTCAATCAGCACGGAAGATTTATTGCTCTTTGTCACAAGTGCACGGCTTCTCCCGGCTTAACATAGTTCTAGAAACGAAGTGAAGAATTCCATTAATATTGTATAAAATGGCCCTTCCAGACATTCTTTTACTCTGAACTTTTTCTTACTCGCTAACTTCTCTGAATAATTCTCTTCCCTACTGCGCTGTCGAACTCTCACCCTTCGCTACTACAATATCTGCCACTTGATTCTCCAACGAACCTACCAGCCAACAAACACTAGCACGATGTGCTCCTTTGCAGTACGCAGCCACCTTGGATGTAAACATTTAGCCCAGGCTGGTTTCACACGCTGTGAAACTGCACAACGAGAGGGTAGAGCCTGTCTTCGGAACACTTGGGACTATCAGCTCGCAGAACCTTGGCTAGGAAAATGTGATAATTGCCTGAAGCCAAAACTTGAGACTCGCATTAGCAGAAGAACGTAAGCCTGTTTCTTGTTCAGCCGAAGTGGTGTTATCGATACTGCAAGTGCGCCATGCTAACGAAGACTGAACTCAGCATTTCGTGATGATCAGCTTCATCAAAGGCTCAAGCTTCTTGGATGATATGATGAATGATATGATGGGATTTTCAAGGTCAAGGTTTTTCAATATTTAGGAAACACAAATATCATTTGCAGCAAACTTCTTGCTGCATTGTTCCTTGCTTCAACAAATTTATATCATTTGACGTAGTGTATTTAGCTGGTAAAGAGCAATTGTCTCTCTCTGCCATTAGCCTTGTAAAATATAATGTAGAGGTTCTTCACGGCCACAGCAGTCTGGCAAAGCTAATAGAATGTCCTGTCCCCCCTAACTTCGGCAAACGTATTGCATTAATCTGCAGACCCCGTTCCTTACGTTAGTGAGCAGTAGTCTAGTAGTCAGCTATAACCATCTTCTCCCTACTTATTTATTATTGCTCACTGCAGAACGCTTAACCCCTTCAGGCAAGAGCGCGACAGTCGGAGAAACAAACTCCCGTATTACCTCGCTTACCCGAAATAGCAACCCATCATACCCAAACCAGCTAGTGCAGGCGGTAAACCAGCCACCGCCCCGATATATTGCCCGACTTCCGCATTCGGCGCGTCAAGTCTGGTTCAGCTCAGCATCTCACGAGATCTCTTTCTCAATCTCGTACCCTTTTCACTTCTATTATAACCCCATTGACCCGTCCACCCACCACCTACGCAATTAACTAGTACGTCTTTCTCAAAATCCCTACCTATCCAGCCCAATTGACCCACTAACACCATCACAGCTCACACCCACACAGCAACAGCACAGCTTCACACCACCTTACCAACTGAATCCCTCCACAACAAAATGACCACCCGCCCGCTCAGCCCACCGACCTCCCCCCGCAAACGCACCAAAGCGATGCACCTCCCGTCATCGCAACGCATCTGCCACGATTGGATGGTGGTGCAAGGCAACGTGCACTACGCGCGCGACCGCGCACACTTCACAACCTACCGACCCGTGACCGCGCACCTCAAGAACAACATCTTCAACCCGATGGACGAGCTCGAAGTGGCCGGTATCGGAACCGTCGAGATCCCCGTCGTCCGCAGCCTCGATAACCCGTTCGATACGCATACCATTGTGCTCGAGAACGTACTGCATATCCCCGAGGCCGTGTGCAATGGGTTCAATCCGCTGCTGTTTGGGAGTAGTATGTCGTGTACGGAGACGGCGTGGATGGGGGCGGATCGCGAGGGTAGGTTGATGTGGGTGGCGATGCCGTTTCGGGGGGGTTCGAGGTTGGTGCTGGCTGGGGGGTTGGTTGGGGAGAGTGAGATTATTGAGGGGAGGTATTATACGTTGAGTTTGTATGTTAGTCCCGAGGAGAAGGGGGAGTTTTTGGCATGATTTGGTTTTTGATTTGTGTATTGTTTGGGTTGGAGTTTGGGGGCTGGGCTGGTTGGGTGAGTGTATGATAGCTGTATAGCTAGCTAGCTAGATGTTATTGTTATGTGTAATATGAGTCACGATAGACAGACAGACAAGAAAAACAGAAGCCAGCACTAAGCAATTGATGTAAAGTGTAATTACACGTGGAATCTAGCTCGGACCCTGCGTCTAAAAGGGTCTGGTCTGGGTCTACTAACAGGCTAGATCGAGTTGACCCGGTCTGTGCGGGTTGGGCTGCAGTGATGCCCGAGGCGAATCGATTCGGCCCTCGTTTCCAGTTTTCCATGTGGCGAGTGGAGAAATAACTCGCGCGATATGGTGGTCTGATTGATTCCAGACTGCAGCTATAGGCAAATTATCGAATGGCCTATTGGCAGATTCGTACGAGCTCTCGTATGGGTCATGCGCTGCGGAGTGCCTCGCTTAGGGTTGACTTTAATTTCTCTACCCCGGATCCCCATGCCTGCGGCACGTCGGGCCGTATTCCGTGGTATTTGAGAACGCTTACATGAACAGGATCAGAGGGTCATTAAAGTAGGTTAGCTTGGTTTAGATGAGTCAATTAGAGCTGGCTCGTAGTGGCTAAAGGTCTATCAAATCAAAGGTATCGACTAGTGCAGTAGTTAGCAGCCTCCCCCGCCAACAATTTGCCCTCCAACCATTCATCTTCCACCACAGGGCAAACCTACCCCGGATTCCCTATTCCCGTTTGGATACGGGGCTGCACCCTTGCTGCATCAGCCGATCCTATCACATCTCCTCGGCCATATTACCGTTGCATCCGATACATTCTACCTGGCCTCACCGGCTGCCTCGACTGAGTACTCACTAATTAGTATATATGTGAGGTGAGTTCCCCGTATTATTCCCACTTTCATCCCGATCATCAATATCTTATTCGATACCTCAACCAAGTGAGTGGATATGGCTGAGAAAACCACCACCAGCGTCTCTCACGTCGACGACTCCGACCACCCCAATGTCCAACTCAAGGGTGGGGTGGGCGACACGGCTCTGGCTGTGGCAACGAGTCTCCAGAAGCCGTCGCTATGGAGTAAGAGCATGCTCAAGGTATGCCCTCTTTTCCAGCGCTCTATCGTGTCCTAATATAGTGTGTCGATAGTTGTACTGCTGCATCGCCGTCGCTATGCTCAACTCCTGCATCAACGGCTACGACGGATCCCTGATGGGTTCCATCAACAGCTACGCCCAGTACCGAGACTACTTCGGCTTCGACCCGAACAACGGCACGCCGTCCACGGGTATCGTTTACGCCATCTATACTATCGGGAATATCGTCGGGTCCTTCGTGGCTGGCCCGGCTACTGACTTCAAGGGTATACCTCACCCCTTACCTGTCTACTATCCCATCAGAACCACACTAACACTTGAAAATTTAATAGGCCGTCGCGTCGGCATGGCTCTCGGCTCCTTCTTCATCATCCTCGGCACCATCGTACAGGCAACCTGCCACAATATCGGCGGGTTCATGGGCGGACGCTTCATCCTCGGTTTCGGCGTCGCCATTTCCGCCACAGCCGGACCGGCCTACGTATCGGAGATGGCGCATCCAGCGTACCGTGGCGCCATGACGGGTCTATACAATGTGTTGTGGTTCGGAGGCGGTATCCCGGGAACATTCATCCCGTGGAGGACGAGTCAGATCGAGGGAACGATGAGTTGGCGGATCCCGATCTGGTTGCAGATGGTGTTTTCGGGGTTGGTGTTGGTGTTTGTGCCTTTTGTTGCGGAGGTTTGTCCCCATACCCTTCCCACATCCTTGATCACACTTTGTTTGGCTTGAAGTGGGTATCGATGCTAATATATAACGGTATGATAGAGTCCCCGCTGGCTCATCTCCCAAGACAAGCACGACGCCGCACTGCAAGTCCTGGCCGACTACCACGGCGACGGAGACAGGAACGCCCCTATCGTGCAGCTCGAGTACCGCGAGATGATCGAGGATATTTCCCAGACGGGGTCTGACAAGCGGTGGTGGGATTACCGCGAGTTGTTCAATACCCGTGAAGTGCGGTATCGGTCCATGCTGGTTATCATTATGGGTATATCCACACCTTCCCAACCTCCAGAACAACCATACTGATAAGACGATAGCCCTCTTCGGCCAATGGACCGGCAACGGCCCCGTCAGCTACTACTACCCACAGATGCTCCGCGGTGCCGGAATCACGGACAACAACACGCAGCTGATGCTGCAAGGAGTGCAGAACGTCGTCTCATTCCTAGGCGCCGTATCAGGAGCACTCATCACGGACCGAATCGGCCGACGTACACAGCTTCTCGTGTCGACGAGTATCGTGGTGGTATTATTCGTGATAGTGACTGCATTGAACGCAACGAACGTGGTCGATGGAGCAGACGGCACGCCCATTGCCAAGAGCGCAGTTGCAGCGCGCGCACAGATCGCGATGATTTTTCTCTTCGGGTTTATCTATTCGGCTGGCTGGACGCCTAATCAGGCGATGTATCCGGTGGAGTGTTTGCGGTATGAGAGTCGGGCGAAGGGGATGGGGATGAACAACGTACGTTTTAATCCCTCTTTCTTCTTACATGAATATATATACGTGTGTGAGAGTGGGTGCTAATTGGGAACAGTTTTTCGTCAACATCGCGTCGTTCTACAATACTTTTGTCACTGGAATTGCTTTCACGCAGGCCGGATGGAAGTATTACTTCCTGTTTATCTTCTGGGATACGATGGAGGTGATTGTCATTTACTTCCTGTTTGTGGAGACGAGTAAGCGCACGCTGGAGGAGTTGACTGCTATCTTCCAGCAGAAGAATCCAGTCAAGGCGTCGTTGAAGAAGCAAGATTTGACGGAGATTGAGGAGATGAAGTGATCTTCCTTTATCCTCTCAGAGGTATATAATCTACGGTGTGCGATGCTCACTACTCACTACCACCATCTTTCTTTTTAGTCAATTGCACAAGTTGTGTGAGAATACCATTATCATAACCAACCATACCCATAGTATATCCATAATATTTTATCCGTCCCAACAAAAGAAACCCACAAAGGAAATAGTAGTAAACATAAAAAATCAAGCCGTCGAGACGACCGTCTCCCTCCCGCCCTTCCACCCTCCATCATACACCCCTCCATTCCCAGGAACAACCACACTCCCATCCCCATCCCTCGCAGCATGACTAACCTCCCACTCTCCCGGCGGGAGCATCATCTGCTCATCACTAACCGTATTCCACTGCGTATCCGGCAACGACAGCGGGTGCTTGAACTTGCGTCTCTTATTCTTACTATTATCCGTGCCCGAATGCGCTGCCCCATCCGATAACGGATAGCTCTGCGAACTGCCTTTCGTCCCCTTGGTGGACATGTACCACCCTGCTCGCATGGCCAGTCTGCGACACATCGGGTAGATCATCGGCGCGTTGCCGATTATCACCGCTACGAAGGTCTCGCGGCAGGCCCAGCTGCCGGCTTGGGAGGCGCCGTTGGCGCCAGCCTGTTTGCATTACCATGGTTAGTGGGTGTGTGTCCTTTAGGTGGAGGGAGGTAGGAGGTGGAACATACAGTGACGATCAATACGCAACGAAGGATACCACACGCCATGACAAAGGTACCACCGCTGAAGAGGATAAGGAGTTCGAGTTTCTCGCGCCAGGGAAGACGGGCTTTAAACAGGATCTAAGGCATTTGAAATAATTCGATAGTTAGTCTTGGCCGGCTTAATTTGTCATGGAGAGGACAGGGTACAAGGATGCATCGACTTACAGGGGTCGGAATGGAAATCAAATACACGTCTGTAGCGACGTTCAGCACCACCGTCACATATACGTCGATATGTGAGACAGCCGGCTGGCAGTAGTTCCCCGGGTTGGGATTGATCTGCCAGTTCTTCTGGATAGGGTGACATCCTGCGAGGATGCTGATGATGACGGCGATGTAGGTGGCTCCGATGAGGAAGTATGCGATGCGGATACGGATGTGCATGTTGATGAGGCCGGCCCTATCATCATGACCCGTCAGTATGAAGTTTGTGGATAGATGAGTGTGATGGCTGCATACGTCAATCGAGAATAAAACACCGCCATGCACGACTTCAGCAGCCACAGCAACGTGGTATACAGCGACCACCCAAGTACCTGCGTTTTGGACCCCCCAACCCGCAAATGGTACTCCTCTGAAGTAGGAGAGAGCGCAGCGCGCTCAGCGTCCGTCATGGCATTGTTGGCGAGACCTTTCCACCACGCGCTCACACAGTAGGCGGCGCCTGTTTCGAGACCGTATACTACCTGTCATAGAACCAGTCTTATCAGCATGGAGTGGCGTGGGAAATGGTGGCGGGGAGAAGCAGACACATACCCCCGCCAACGGCATCAAATAATCATCGAGCATAAAGTTCTTCCAGCCGGCGGTGAACCATCGTGCAACGATACGAATGGCTATTGTGACGATGGCGATAGCTAAGAGAGTGAACGCCTCGACGGCGAAGTCGTCGCCTGCCATGACTGACTGACTTGACTGACAGAAGTTGCAAGAGAGGGTGGTGGAAAGGAGTGGACCTGTGGATCTGTTTACAGAAAACAAGACAATCAGGAGAAAGGGACTAAGAGGGTATACTACATATTAATATATCCCCAGTCATCAAACATCCCAGTCACTGATTGCCTGTCTGTCTGTCTGCCTGCGTGTTCTAAATTTTGGCACAGGCCTCAGTTGACAGTCGGCACGCACGGTTCATATTCACCACCCGGCAAAACATCCGACCCAAGCGAGTGGTTCCGTGCTGGCTCCCTTTTTTTTGTCTCCTTCCTCTCTGGTGTATTCTGTCTCCTGACAGGGGAGATCCCGAAGTACGATGCAGTAGTTTGGTGGCACTTAAGCAAGATAGGGAGGCGACTGGGCCACATAGTGGACTAGACTGAAACTACGGGGACCAGTTCTTGTAATTTCCGGTAGGCCATAGTAGACTATACTAAGCATCAGACCCAACCCAGAAACAAGGCCAGGCCGTGTGCCGTTACGCGGGAAGAGAGGGGGGGCGATGGGAAAGCCATGGCCCAGTTCGTGTATGTGTGTGGGTGTGGACGGGGCAGTGGAGATGGGAAGAAGATGAGGATGAAGAAGGAAGAACGCTATGATTACCGGATAGAGACAGAGATCAGCGCGGGGATTACGGAGGCATCGGTAGTTAGTACTTTGGCAAGCAGCACAAGTTGGCACAAATTTACGGATAGCCGATCAGCACAGACCCAGAAATTGAGTCGCAGGACGCAAAGGATGCATGACATATCGATAATGCGGGTGTATGCATCAACTATTGAATCTGAATATTGAGTTTATCGCATTAATCAGATAGAGCTGCAGGGCAGGGCGGCAGTGAAGAGCTGACTGACAAGTCAAGTCAATTTACTACGTATAACTAAAGTCTAAGACAAAGTTCTGACGATCCAGGAATCCAACCAAAGCTGACATCCTGTCATTCCTGTCAAGTGAATCACCGGGTCAAACTCTGAACATTGGGACCAAATCCCGGTGGAGCTGCCTTTTCATAACCCTAACTGTCAACCACCAAACTAGTGTCCGCGCCGGCCGTCGCTTGCGATCAACCAACAAATGAACGCGTCTGTATCACCCCCATCCTTGTCCTCCGTACTTAAGTTGAGGACTCTGCAATTTCCTCGGAACTCTAACTATCATCTTCCGTCTCAACTGCAGACCAATCTAGTCCCTACTTATTTTTTTTTCTCCGGCCCAATTCCTCTCTGTACTCCGTAGTCCGTACTGTACTACTCTGTTTTCAGACACTGATCCCGTCAGTCAGCCACTAGTAACGGAGTAAATCCAAGTCCCCCTTCACTCCATCATGCAGCCAAGACAGGGAGTGTCGACGGGATTAAAACCCGCGATCGGCGGCTTTCCAACGGTCATACCCCCCCCCCCTCTCTTCTCGTCTGGTCTCCCCATTCTTTTCTTGGGTGTTTGTGTTACTATAAATCGCTGGTTGTGGCTGCTCCACTCGAGCAAATGCTTGTGAGCGCGGTTGTGTTACATTAGCAACAAAGTACATTGTCTATTTTTAATTCACCGACTGGCATTCCTTTGTTTGGCATTGTCTTCCTCTTCACAGCGTTCTTCTTTCTTTCCTTCTTTCTTTCTATCTATCTAATTTTCTTCATTCAATTCAATCCCACTCCATCCACAACCTACGGATTCGTCATCCATCCACTATGGAGTCGTCTGTGGAAATGGAATCCGTCGATCTCGTTATTGTCGGAGCAGGTATTTTCCACTCACCTTTCCTTCCTTTCATCCTTCCGTCTATCCCTTGCATGCCCCCTTCCCGTCTCATTCCCTTCCCCCAATGTCAATGCCACTCCGTCTACCCATCCTCACCCTCCTACCACACAACACTAACACACTCTGGCAAAAGGATGGTCTGGTCTCTCTGCCCTCAAAACCTACCACGAGGTGCACCCCACCGCCCGCATCCTCCTACTGGATAGCGCCACCACCGTCGGCGGCGTCTGGGCCGCCCACCGGCTCTACCAGGGCCTCAAAACCAACAACATGCTGGGCACCTACGAATACAGTGACTTTCCCATGGACAGCGCCACCTTCGGCGTGAAGAAAGGCGAACATATCCCTGGACACGTGGTACACAAGTACCTCAATGCCTACGTGGACCACTTCAACATCCGAGACCTGATCCGCCTCGAGACGAAGGTGGAAGTCGTCGAGCACGTCGACGATAATGACGGGGGTTGGACACTCACCACCAGCACCTCCCCCTTCTCTTCCTCAGACCAAGCCCAAAGGAAGATAATCCGTACAAAGAAGTTGCTGCTAGCAACAGGAATGACCTCCGAGCCATTCCTCCCTCACATCCCCGGACAAGAAACCTACCCCCACATCATCACCCACACCGGCACTCTCCTCCCCCACCAAGCCACCCTCTTCCAAAAGGACAAAAAGGTAACTATCTACGGCGGGACCAAATCCGCCTGGGACGCCGTGCACGCCGCCGCGACGTCCGGCGCCAACGTCACATGGATCATCCGCTCAACAGGCCACGGGCCGGTGTGGATGACTCCGATGTACGTTACCCCCTTGAAGAAATGGTTCGAGAAGCTCCTCACCACGCGGCTGTTGACCTGGTTCTCGCCGTGTATCTGGGGCGACGCGGACGGGTGTTCACGGATTCGGAAGTTTCTGCATGGTACCTGGCTCGGCCGGAAGATCGTGAATGCGTACTGGGCGGTGCTGGAGAATGACCTGTTGACATTAAACAACTACGACGGCCACGAGGAGACAAAGAAGTTGAAGCCGTGGTACAGTTGCTTTTGGGTTGCTAGTGGACTGAGTATTCTGAACTATGAGGATGATTTCTACGCCCTTGTTCGGGAGAAGAAGGTACGGTTGGTGATTGATGATATTGTGGAACTTACTGAAGATGGAGGTATTCACTTGGGTAAGTCCGGCGAGGTTATTCAGAGTGAGGGGTTGATTTGTGCTACCGGGTGGAAAGCCCAACCCAATATGGAGTTCAGACCCGCGGGCATTGAGAGCGAATTGGGATTCCCGTGGGCGGAGGATTACTTGTGTACGCCGATGGTGAAGAGGGCGGATCAGGAGATTTTGACGCGGTTCCCGAAGCTGCGTGAGAGTTTGAGTGTCGGTGTTAATGGGAAGGAGGATTATCAACACTTGGCTCCTGGGGCACCCGCTACTGCGAAGCATCCGTTCCGGTTGGTCAGATTCATGGTGCCGGCGGCGTTCATGAAGGAGAGGTCGGTGGCGGTGCTGGGGACGACGATGACGGTGAATACGCCGCTGATTGCGCAGGTGCAGGCGCTGTGGGTGGCGGCGTTTATGGGTGATGGGATTGGGGTGAAGGCGAGGGAGACGTGTCCGGTGGAGGTGAAGAAGGGGTTGATGGAGGATGAAGTGGATGGGGATGTAGTGTGGGAGATGGCGCTGCATACGCAGTTCGGGAAGTATCGGTGTCCTGGGGGATTTGGGAAGAGAAACCCTGACTTCGTATTTGACACATTGCCGTATATCGATATGTTGCTGCAGGATATGGGACTGGATTGGCGACGGAAGGGCAGTTTAAAGTGGTTGGAGCCGTATGGGATGGAGGATTATCGGGGGTTGGTGGAGGAGTGGTTGAAATGATCGTCTCCATACTTAGCTACTGTACTGGTACCTTGTAAATAGACAAGTCGAATGTGTCCATTTCAGCTACAACTTGTTGAAACTACTACTACTACAACCTGAACCCTTCAAACACAGCTACTCCCCCATCCAGTTTCTGGCCCTCCACTGTCCCCGAAACTACCCCATTCCACCGGAAATAATTCTTCCCATCACCAGCCACTTCCACTCTTCCGCGTATCATCAGCACCACACCGTCCATCTCCACATCCACACCGTAGCTACTTGCCGTCATGTTCTCATAGATATTGATAAGGCTGTTACGGCAGCCCGACTGCACGACCTTCCCATCACGCGCCAGATAGGCGCTCACAATCGGCGTGGTGTTATTATTAACCCCTCCCTCTCGAGGCGTGTACTGCAACCACACCAACGCATACTGTCCAATATGCACATGGCCCCAGGACCAACTCTTGACGGTATTCTGAAACGGGCGATTGCCCCAATTCTACCCCTATCAGAGATAGACCAACACACAGCGTAAGATAAAGAAGAGACAGGCATACCTTATCATGATACCCAAACCCCATAAACTGCACCTTCTCCCCATCAACCACCAAATCCACCATCGCATGCGAATCCGGCACCATACTCACCCATCCCAGACCCTCACCGAGCCCCAACGCCCGATTCATCTGCTGAGGCGTCGAGCAAGGCAGGAGTGGCGGAGCGAGCTATCCTCACTATCATTAGCATACCAACATCTATCATATAAAATCAAGGTATACTCACATCCCTAAACACCATCCTCCCACTAACCCTCCCCCCCTCCCACCCGACCCACGCCTCATACCCCGATTCCCGTCCGGCCCAACCACCCGTGCCCTCCCACCCCCCGGAACTAACATCCCGATCGCCCATCACCGACGCATCGATGGGGACGATATTCTGAGACACAGTGGTGCCATTCGGCAAGGTCGCCCAGACGTAGGTGAGCAGGACGGAGGAGAGGTTTTGCGGGACGGCGGGGAAGGCCGTAGCGGTGGTGGTGAAGAAGGTGAGGACGATAGAGGCGTTTGGGTTAGTGGAGGAGATGGCGTCGAAGTACCACCATTCGAAGACGGTGGTGTTGACTTCGGATAGTTTGGGGGATTCGAGGTCGGCGAGGTGGGTGGAGTCCGGGACGAAGTCGACGTAGACGGGGTAGTCGACTGCGATGGGGTTGATGTCTTTGAGGTATTGGGCGGTGGTTAGGGTTATTGCTGTGAGGAGGAGGGTGGGGAGGAGGAGGAGGGAATGCATGGTATGTTGGTTGGTGATGATGTGGAGGATGTGGTTCTTCAGCAATTTGTCTGTTGGCGATGCTGGCAATAGCAGGATAGTTATTGACAATAGTGGCAGCTTTTATGGACATGGGCATGGGGCATTCATACACCCGTTGCAGCGGTGAGATACCAGGCGGAGTAGTAATGTTTCCGGAGACCTTGCATAGCAGGTTGCTCATGTGCCACAATCAATCTGAGTCAGACCAAATCGAAACAAGCATCGCTCATAAAGGAATAAAAAGATGGTAAATAACAAACATTCCAATCCATACACGCTGGCCAACGCCTCTACTTACATACGTATACATGAATCAGGCTGCCCGACGCTGATGCCATCCCGAACAAAGCAAACAATCAACAATCCGGTCCCAACCTGTCCCGTCAAAAAAATAAGTCACAGTCAAATCAATACAAACTCGCCGTCCAGAGTAGCTGGTCAATCAAATACAATAACGACCCTCCATCAACTCCAGAACATGCGATAAACGCCAATCCCGTCTCAGTGCTGTCCATTTGATTCGTCACTTCGATCCTCCTCCTTCACCATCCCGTGATCCCCTGGCTTCATGCCATCAGAGCCGTCTTTGCCGCAGCCTTTCACAAGAATGTGTCGCTGTACACTGTTAGACTATACCGAGAAACTAGAGAAGGGATGATCTCACCTTGAGCGCATCCTTGCGTGAAAAACTCTTGTCGCAGTGGGTGCACGGGAACGGCTTCACCGAGAGGTGAATACGCTTATGTCGCTTCAAGTCGTGGTTGCGGTTGAAGCTTTGTGGACACTGGTCACACTTGAACGGTCGATCGTTGGTGGGTCCTGGAGCGCCGTGACCCGGATGGGGTGGGTGACCCCCATACAACTGCTGCATCTGCTGCATATTGGCCACGTGCCCACTGTTGTACCCAGGCAACCCAGGCAGCACCCCGGACTGCAAGTTCCCGGTGAGTGACATCTGCCCGTTCGGATTGTGCACATTCGTCCAGATGGGTCCGTTCATCGCCGGAAGCGAATATGACGGCCATGGCTGTCGTTGATAGTTCAGATGGTGCGAGGGGTGCGGATTTGATGCCACCCGGTTGGGCACGATGCCCTGTTGTCCGTACGGCGAATAGCCACCCGGTGGGCTCGACAGCTGCTGGATGGTCCCATAGGCTGGGGCAGACGATGATTTGACCATGTAGGGGTCGTTCGATGGAAGGGGATGCGGCGACGGTGTTGGGTTGGGCAACGGGTTGTGTGCTGACAACATCGCGTGTGTCATTGCGTGGTGCTGCTGAGGAGCACCCGCCTGAACTGGTGCAGCAGCGGAGACGGAGGCAGATTGGTGAAACGGAGGCAAGTGATTCATCTCGTATGACTGGGCGATGTGCTCGGTGCCTGGAGTCGACGTGGCAGGATTGCGATTTAGGGAATTCACCGACGGGGAGAAGGTGTCTCGACTCGGATACACCACACTCGAGTTCCACGACTGACGGGCAGCTGCTGCCCCTGACCCACTCTGATATGCGCTCTGGCTTTGCCAGTACGGAGCCAACTCCGGATTTGTGGGTGCCGTGGTGGTGGCTGTGTGCGAGGTCGTAGCCGGGAGAGTTTCACCCGACTGCGTGGTCGCTGGAGGAGTGAGGAGGTTGCTGACGCTGGGGTTAATAGGCGGAGGATTGTGATGTGCGTACTTGACGCTGGTCTGAAAGTTGGGTGCAGGAAGCTCAAAGCTGGGCAGCGTCGGGGCTGCAGGACGACGCGAGTTCAACGGCTGGTGGGTAGTCAGCGCATCGAGCGCCGTCCCCATGCCTGGAGGGGGGATCGCGAGGGCAGCCAGGTTGGCGGATGTCTCGCGTGAGTAGCTAGAGGAAGGAAATAAATCACCCACTACCACGGAAGAGGGGCCGGCCAAGGTGCTGGACAGATGTCCTGGGAAGGCGACCGAGTCAGATGCAAGGGTCCAGTATCGACTGCCAGACAGGCCACCGGCAATGTCTGGAGGATCCAGGAGGGGCGATCGGATCGCGATCAGCGATCTGAGTCTGCAACGGGGGTGGTCCTGGGAGATCGACCGTGGGTATGATGCTCGACGGGTACCACCTGTGTCGGTTGTTTCACGATCGATGAAGAAGATTTCACGTCAGGTTGGATTGACCCCACTGTTTTATCCGGAAGTCATATCCTTTCCGATGAGGCGAGGGTGCTGATGCGACAGAAGAATCAAGCGCGAACACGGCAATGGAGAGAGATCGACGAGGTAGGTCGTAGGATGGTAGAATAGGTGTATTGCGATGAGAAACTAGTCAAGACAACGGCATGATCTTGTTTTTTTCCTCCAGACAGGCCAACGCGCCCTCACGCGATGCGCACGAGAGAAGATAGAAATAGTTATGTGTTAAGGTGTTGATGTGGATGCGCGGATGAAGATCAGGCGGAATGACAGTTTAGAGTACCATGGACGGGAGTTGAGTGGCAGCGGGGATGGTAGGATCCGGCGCGCGTAGAGCAAGATTTGGGAGGGCGGGAAGGAGAAGATTGGCGGGCGGAGTCGGAGTCGGGAGTTTGTGGTGGTGGTGGTAGTAGTGGTGGTGGTGGTGGATGGACGGTTTGGTGGGAGCTGAAAGAGTGGGAATTAATTAGTGGTGAAGATCGGACAAGTCGTGGGTGGCGCTGATGGGAGGAGGGAAGATGCTAGTTGGATAAGCTTGCACGGCAGGGAGGGAGAGGAGAGGAGAAGAGAAGAGAAGAGAAAAAGAGAAGTCGTGAAAAGACAAGCAACTGAGGGGGGTAAGTTCAGGGAGGGAGATCTTTTATTGTTCGTGGGAAACGAGAAAGAAACAGCAAGAAAGAGACTCGGGATGGAGAGTGAATATGAATAATAATATGGATTATTTGCTGATGGGCGAAAATGGGGAGGACCAAACAAGCCGGGAATGGAGACGTATCCAGACCAGTCCAGCGCCGGGTCTGGCCAGCGCGGGGGTTGAGTTCACGCCGGGAAAAAATACCAGGGAGAACATACCCACCCTGACGGTCCGATAATGACTAACTCCCTCTCCTTCACACGCAGTTTTTATTTTTATTTTTTTTTCTTTTATTTTTTTGCTTTTATTTTTATTTCTATTTATTTGTTCACTCTTTGGGACATGGTTTGAATTTACTTATCTGCCAGTCTTTACCACTACTGAAGATACCAAGCAGGAGGGTCAGACTGACACAGAGAGAGAAAAGAGTAAATAGGGAGAGATGGTGAGATACAAAGCACGACATTCATCCCGTACTCACGCAGGACTATCCCAGTCGAGTCTTCATTCGTCGTATTAAATTTTTATTAATCTTAATATTATTCATTCCATCAGCAGTCAATTAAAAAAGAAATAGAAAAACAAAATAAGACCGAAAAAAAAAGAATAATAATCTTCTCAATCAGCAGACTTCAAAAAGCAGCATCCAAAGCAGCTAGTCTGGTCCGACCGCATTGAGTGGAGGATTCCCAATCGGGGCCAAGACCCAACCAAAATTTCAGCAGTAATGAATGAATGGATGAATGAATGCTTGCCTGTTGCTCACTTTTCTTTTCTCAAAATTTATTTAGTATACTTATTTTTAAACACAACTCTCTGTCTTGTTTTTGCTTAATGCTTTTTAAATTAGTAACAAATTATTTATTTTCGCTACCTTCCATGTAACCGTAATGGAGTGAGTCCATTCAGGCAAAAAGCAAAACCCCTCTCCATGAGGTGAATCAGAAAAAGTAGAAAAGAAGAGAAAAGAAAATCAGCATTTAGGAGAGAACACACACCCTAAGAGAGACAAGCCCAGCCGCGCCCGGACAGGCCCAGGACGTTCCGCCGGTATTATTGAAAGGAACCATTGGCAACAAACTTTCCTACCTGACTGAACCTTACCAGTCACTCAGTCAAGTCTCTTGTCTCTGTCTGTCTCTCCCTCGCTCACCCTGAACCACACCCGGATGGAGCCATTCTCCCGGTCCAACCACCCCCAGCGCTACTGACTATCGACCACTTAAGCCTAGCCTAGCATTTCCTAAGCTAAGCCGAACCAAACGACGACGGCTCGCTAAAACACACTGAACCAGTCCCAGAATCCCCAATCCCTCGACGCCTGATCAACGGCAACGTGGTTGACAGGGCTCGTCCAGGCGCCCAAGCTGTTCCGTTCCACCTTTGGCGCTTCCCACGGTCGAGGGGGGCGACTCGGTTAGTCGGCCACCAAGTCCTCCACTGAACGGTGCAGAGATAGATAGCTGATAATAGAAACTCTTATTACGGGGGTAGATGGATAATCAATAATCTGCTCCTGATGAGCAGGGAACTCACAATCATTCCAGTCATTTCCCATTTCCCCCTCAATATCCGCCAGATGAGACGAGATATGGACACGATTCTTGTCGTCTCGCCCGGCAAATAGAATCGTCCAGACCCTCTTCTGCAGATGGACTTGACCCTAAAAGGGCCAGAATCAATGGTGCCAGAAAACCGGTTAGCCCTCCCAGGATCTCTTTTGGGTCTAGTCTGCTCCGCCGTATTGTTTATCCAATCTCAATCTGCCTTTCTACTGGGATTTTGCTGATTGCCCCCTTTGGCAGCTTCTCAGGAAACAAAACAAAGTCACTGTACTTTACACCGTACTTCTGTTCTTTCCCTTCTCCACATCCTCCCCTCCCTTCCTTTGATTTTTAATTATCTTATTTCCCCTCTCCCATTACTCCATACGGATCTTGGGATCGTAAAAACTAGGTTGGCTGTATGTATGTATATAGATAGGCATGTGGAGCGCCGTCCCGTCTGGTCGATCGGCCACCCCGACCCAGCAGGGAATGCTGGCCGCTGTTGCCCTATTTGGTGGAGTTTAGAATAAGCTTAGCCCTCTGCGTCGGGGGTAGCGATCACAGACGAGGGGAAGGAGGGAAAAGGAGGGGGATGGTTTCTCCAGATCGACGGTGGATGGTCGGGAGAATTAACAACGATCAGAATAATGGCACGGATAGAGACGCGTCCACCCAGGGTTCAATCTCCCAGGGCACCAGGGGAGAAGAGGGGCCGAACAGGAAGCAGGAGCAAAAGAGGGCCAGCGAACAGGCCATTTACGGAGGACACGCCATGGCCAATCGACGTGGACCGGCAGCAATCAACACCAGACCAAGAATTAAAATTCAAAATACCAAACGAACAAAAAAAAAAAAAAAGAAGCGAAAAAGCAAAGCACGGGGGAACCCGAAAAGGGGCAGGCAAGCGATCGTTGCTCCTTGCGTCGAGGAATGCATGACAGATGCCGGGCGGTGGAGGACACAGCTGAGGCTGATCGGGTCGGGGCGAGAGGATTGGGGGGGGAAGCAGGAAGAAAGCCATGGCGGTCCCTCAATGCTGGTAAGCATCATAATTCTTGGAAGTCATAATTATTAGAAACATTATCGGCAATAATTAGCTGGCAGGGCACAGCTACACTGGCAGCTGGGGGAGAAGATAGATTATTCTTAGCAGAGACAGCCCGCGACCGGCCGATGTACGGAGAATTACTTGGGTATAGCTCGACGGGGAGATCCACCAATGGAACATTCTACGTCCTGGGGGGGAAGATGTCCCAGTATGGTACAGTATCCAATGACTTGCTGATACAAGATAAAGATATCACTAATTGAAATGCTCCCAGATTTGGATGAAACAATATCGGGACCCAAAGGGAAAGGTGGTTTTCGATCCACGGTTGACGGTTTTTTTGTTTTTCTGGTACCTCGTATCCGTCGGCCATCGACTGCTCTGGCCTGGGCCCTGCTCTTCTCGCACGGACACTTGCGTCCCGGCCCTCATCCCAATGCACTTGCGCAGAAAAACCCATTCTCCGTCAAAGGCAAACGGTCCCTGGTCCGCTTCTTCCATTCCACGGCCAAGGTCACCTGTTCTTTCTCCTGGGACCCTGGCTCTGACGGGGGAGCAGCCCCCCCGATCGTTTGAATCGCTGGAGGATGAGATTCCAATCATTCTGTCCCATTCCTCCGAGGATCCCCCCCAACTTCCAATACGAGCGCATATTGGACTGACCACGATAGGGTTGTTGGCACTTGTCAGTCAGTCCTGCGGGCCATCCACCCTACCGTGCTGTACTCATTCATTCATTCCCCCGGGGAAGGAAGAACCAAGCGATAGGCAAGGACTGGCCTGACCAAAGTTTCCCAAATCTTGGACCAGCGCTACTGATTGGTGGATAGGTCCGTGTCTGGCAGTATACTTACTCGGTACTCAGTAGTAGTTTTCAGTAGACTACTCCGTAACCAGCATCTAACTAACTACTTACTGCCTGGTCTTAGTCTGGGTGATTACTCCCATACACACGGTCGGTATGAATATTTTACCTGCTCTGTTTGTGTTGACCCAAGTGGTACAACGTCGATACGCCCGGTACTAGCGCCTTGGAAGAGAGTCTGCACTGGCTGGCTCGGGCTTCGGGTGTGGCCCACTATCCCCATCCGGGCGTTAGCGTTGACTCTTCCCTCCGTGATGCCCCACCTGACTTGCCTGGCTGGTCGGCCTGCATCTTGGGACAAGATAGCCGGCCATTCAGGTGCCAGTCTTGCTTGACACGCGCAAGCTGTACACCTACACTCCCTCGGTCACTTACGCTGTTCTGTTCTTCTGAGGTTTTCAGAGGACTTGAACAATGAACTACGCCTTCTAGATGCTGAGCTTATCTGTATACTTGGTATTGGTGTTTTGGTATGGAAACACCCCTCTGTATCTGCTTGTCATGTACTTCACGTATGGATAGCCTCGGATGGCTTCAGCATGGCTTCGTCAACCAGGTCAACCTTAATCACCGCCATCCGCGATGGTGTCAACAGTTGGGTTTCAAATCAATCCGCTGAAGAAACGCATATGCAAGCCCCGTGGACTAGATGCCAACCACCGCAGTCATTGGTTCCCTCGGAAGGTTGCCAGACGAGAAGGATCCGTGGATTGACCAGACCTACCTATCAACGAACCTCTCCCCGGCCTAAGATTACCGCTAAATAAGGGCCCCCCGTCCAAGGTACTTACCTACTGGAGGAGGAGGCTACTGCCTCCTTGGGTAGTACCTGGGTTCACCTCCTCCTTCTCCTCCTCATCCCCCCATGTCCTGGGTAGTGCGTGACCAGACCGCGCAAACAAAGAGGCGCCGGAAATCACAAGCTTGGCCTCTTCTCCCTGGAACCTAACGGTCCACCATCTCTAGCCTTTCCCGACGGGAGGCGCGGCCAGCACCAGCCTGTCGGTATTGGCGGGGGGTTTAGGGGTCGGGAGATCGAGGGCGGTGGCGGCCACGGTGACAGACGCATTAATAATCACCAAGCAAACTGTCTTACATCCATCCCTCCCTCTCGACACCATATCCAGCCAGTCATCCCATTTTATCCTCCGTACGCATGCTACGCCATGCCATGCCACGCCATGCTGTACCCTCTCGGCAGTGTCTCGCAAGGGGGTCTCTCCTTGCCATTACGAACAAAAAATTCAAACCCCCCGGTCCGGGCAAACAACCCTGCCCGGAAGCTACTCCTGTGCAACTTGGTGCGACCTACATAGACAGGGGGGTTCGATGGGTCAACTTGTAGCCAATGTGATCTGTGCATCGTCGATCAAGCACATCTTTATGACCAGTCTTTTTGCCCCCTTCATTCAGTCGCCATCGCAGCATAGAGCCTGCGAGATTATAGCCAGGAAGACTAACTGCCGACTAAACGTATTGAACTAGCAATGACTCTGACTAGATACCCACTAAACCAACCGGTGGTCTCCCTAGCCGCTCAGGAGAGCTGCTAGTGTGCATTGGCCTCGAAAAGGGTCTGCTCGGACGTTATCCGTCTGCAAGCTAGGAGATAGATAGGAGATAGCAGCAGCCGGCAGATTCCACACCGTACTTACCGCCGCGACAATGACTAGAGTAGATTACGTGCTGCTGTTGATACCTTTCCAACCATGACAGACTCAGTTTACTTTGATAATATCTACGAAGTACTAAGTGAGATGGCGTCGTCAACCCGACCGGGATTGACAACATGTGATAGGCTCATAGCTATCGCTCTTGTCACGGTGTTCCTTGCGCCCGTCTGCTAACCTTGCTGTCAACCTAGTTTTATACTTTTCGTTCCGGCTGGGGGGAAGGGGGCCAAGAGAGGTACTTATTCGCGCTAAACCAGCGAACATGATTTACCTACACATCAGGCTTGGCTGCGTAGGTGTGTCGCTGCTGATAGGTGGATTGTCACAGACGAGGTGAATCATCAACCGAACTTAAAATACGGGGGAGGAGGATAGGAGAGATATCACAGTTTGCAGGTTACACATGGAGTGTATCAGATGTTGCGGGCTGACACATTAACCACTCAGCTTGTGGAGTGGCGAACTCAATTTATGGAAGTTTTTATAGCGTAGTGTTAAAAGAATCAGACATAAGTACCAACTAAGTTTATACACCAAATCGAATACACAATTCTAGATATGTTCCCGAATAAAGGGGAGCCATGGGTGACTGACTAGCGGCGGCAACGGTAAATGACAGGGCAAGCCTTGCTGTGTTCAATTCCACCACAACTCTATCTATCAAAGTTTTAAGACAGTCGGCCTTAAGCCTCAAACGCCAACACGTATTCAACTGGATTCGGGATCTGCGGGATATGCTTAATGATTACAACCTTTTAGTTCATACTACAACCACTCTACCTGAGAAATCAAGTCATTAAGCCACCACCAAAAAACAAGATTCTTCCATATCTATCCGGAACGGCACCACAACATAAACTCCAAAGAAAGGAGAGCAAAGAAGAGACGAGGCTCGAGCTCAGACTCCGTCCGGAAAGCTTGAAGCGGATTCAGTTTATGAACCTTACGCCATCCGGCGGGATGCAACGTCGCTAGTAGCCTAAGGGAGTTGTTTATTTGTTTGTATCTTTCCTGACGGGTCAGTTCAAGTAAATTAAGTAAAAGTATATTTTTTAATCGCTCATTGTCGAGTACTGTACTTTGTTCATACAGGTTTGATGTGAAGAGTGAAGTTGCGGTCTAGAAGAATAGCAAGTTCTTTGTAGGTGGTCATTAGTCAGTTACCTCAGAGTCGGACATGCCCTCTGATGGGAATGACTCGCCTGGGGATAATCATACTTACCCACTGATGATGGGGAAGTGAGTGAATGAGCTAGTTTGATGCAAAGAAGGCTAGCTAGCTAGCCTCGCATCCTTCAGGAGCTTACTCCTTATCCATCTTAGTACCATACACTCATACACTCATACACACTTCAAGTAAGCAAGCAAGCACCATCGCATGGTCAGTCAGTGAGTTCCCTCATGCAAGGCTTCAGTCAGTCATTCAGTCAGTCAGTCAGTCAATGCGCGATAAACCACCTACCTACCTACCAGGTGATCAATCCCTCTTCCTTAGTACATCCATTCAACTCACTAAAAATCCCCCCTATTCACCCTCCCACCCCATCATCACTAACTACCACTACCATCTCCCGGTTATCTTACCGACACACCACTTACCCAACTAGTCACATACATACATACATACACACTATCCATGCATGTCAGCCAATGCTCCGTCCGCTCCGCTCCACTTCTCTTTTTCTTTCCTCTTTTTCCCTCACATAAGTAATCTACTCACATTACAATCAAACCCCGGATCCCGAGCAGACAAGCAAGCAAGTAAGCGATTCGCCACTACCCTACCCTAGCCAACGAACTAACTAGTCTGTCCCCATGTCTAGACTAGCTCGCCTAATCATCCGAGCGCCATGGCGAAAAGCCCGAGCCAGTGCTGCAGGAAGCTTGATCTAGCTAGCTAGCATAACTAGCATGGTGGTATCTATGGTACGGATTGGATTGGCTTGGCTTGGCCTTATGGGGAGAGGGGGTGGTACTCCGTTCGTTTATTTACATATACTTGGATTTATTATAGTAGGTATGTTGCATTGCTCCCGTGACGTGGTTTAGATCTTAGTAGAGGGCTGTATACATACTTAGGTGCGGAGGTGGCCGATGGTGTACACAGATACAAACAACCTAGGCATGAGGTAGATGAAAAGACAGATTCACATGTTAGGGGAAGAGAGAGAGGTGATAACTAACGGGGTTCATCCGCCGGTCGGGGTTCGGTTCCCCTGAAGTGCACTGCACTGCAGTGATTGAAGCCCCGGTTTGTGCACACTATAAGTGGCTTTGTTATACAGTGGGAACTACTACTTATAATAGGAGGTATCTCCGAGTCAGTCCGAGGGGGGCACGGAGTATAGTCTTGCTCGCTTTGTTATCATGTTTCTATTCCTAGATTGTGTCTGTGTGGCAATGATATGATTACTACTGTAAACTGGATATTCATATTGATCTCGGACTATCGTATTCCGACATCCGATAAAGTATCTAGTGGGTGAGAATGCGACGGGGGTGTACTACTCTGACAAAGAGATAGTAATCACTATATATTATTTCGTGTAGTATTAAAAAGGTGTTTAGATTGTAGTAGGGTATTGGGAGGTTCTCCTCCAATGGATGTGTGGCGATACCACGGTGTCAACTTTATATATAAGTATATATTCATGATGTGCTGGTTGTGTAGTATCCTGACACCAAGTTGACACTATCATAATGTTGGTATCTCCGACGCATACTGTAGACGGATACTCCTAATAGTAGCCACATATCCACATCCCCAGTCAGTCCCTACTTATCCACTATATCCACTGCAAACCCACATATATAGCTGATAACATACCCAGTCAACAACAACTACTACTACTTGGCAACACTTATCGCCACTCTATTCATGTATTAACAAAAGCATCTACCTGCATGTTTCAGATGATTACTTAATGAGTGCAGTCATTCATTCACCGCCTCAGATTCCTACCAACACCACTTCATCAACGATATACATACTGAAGATTTAACTTGAAAACGATAATCATTACTACTTCACCACCAAATATATTCCATCCGTGTAAGAATCCCTGCCAAGCACACCAAGACCCCCCAATCATGGATATATGGACATATTATGTCCCTCCGTACGAGCTTGGCAGCTTGGCACACACAAACACACCCTCATCAATCAATATTTATTATTATTATATATTCCACCATCAAATATAGACAACAACATCAATAAATAAATACCGTACCATACATACATACATACCATACACCAATACGAACTAAAGTAAACTAACTCACTACCTAAATAAACAAATCTAAATCCGGCACGGAACTCACACCACTACTGCAGCAATCGATCGATCACGAGATCGCTGCATTGCTGCATCGCTACTGCAAGCCTAATGTCTCTCTCTCTCCCTCTTTCTCTCTGTCTCTCGCTTGACTCTACCGGCCGAAGGACAAACCCAAATAAAGGAAGGAAAAAAGTAATTCGCATTCTGAGCTAGTGAGAATTTTGGGGTGGGAAGAAAAAGTCTAGACTGGTCTGGACTCATGCATGCTTGGCGGTTGTGGTTAGGGAGGAATGCTGGGGGCGGGGAAGATGAAAAGGTATTAGTTGGGTTAGGCTGGACACATACACATGCCATGCCATGCCTTGCCATGCCATGTTTGCTGTGTTGGGTGGAATATGAAGGGTCAGGGAAGGGATGTGACTTTCTGATGTAGACTGGGGATGTAAGTAAGTTGGTAAGAGGTAAGTAAGACTGGGATTGAAGACTGCGGCGCTGTGGTGGCTTTGGGTTGTGGTAGTTTATTTGTCGTCACAGGATCTATCCAGTAATCACTATGTGAATAGACTACTAGGCTGCTGCTGCTTCTTCCTCATCCTCAACATAAACATCATACTTGTACTTACTCCCCGGATGATCCGCTCTCAACTCCCTCTGTCCCTTTCCATACACCTTCTCTCTCGCCGTCAACCCTTCTCCCTCCTCATCCTCATCCGCAACAGCATCAGGATACAGCCCTCTCCTCCTCAACTCCGGCACCAACAACTCCACCACATCCTCAAACGTCCCCGGAGTAGTCACATACCCCAAATTAAACCCATCCAGATCCGCCTCCCTCACCCACCGTTCCATCTCATCCGCCACCCTCTCCGGACTCCCCACCGCAACAGGCCCCAATCCCCCAATGGCCGCCTTCTCCGCCACGACCCGCGGCGTCCACCGCGGCACGTCCTCACTCGTGGTGGTAAACGCATCCAACTGACTCGTGACCTTATGCGCCTCTAACGAGTCCGCCGCCGTGATATCCTGATCAATCGGGATCCGACTAATATCAATACCCGTCCACCCGCTGAACAGCACCAGCCCTCCAATCACAGACGCGTACTTCTTCACTTCTTCATACTTAGCGCGTGCTTCCTCGTCCGTCCGTCCGATAATCGGCGTGAACGTCGCGAAGAACTTGATCGACGATGGATCACGCCCCTGTTCAGCGGCTAGACGTCGGATGTTGGCGATCTTGGGCCGCAGGACGGTGGGCGAGTGGCTCGAGACGAAGATAGCTTCGGCGTGTGTCGCCGCGAAGGAAGACCCCGCTGCTGAAGTGCCAGCTTGGAAGAGAAATGGGGTCCGTTGTGGGGATGGATCCACGATGTGGCGCGTGTTCAGGGTGAAGTATTTCCCCTTGTGGTTGATCTGGCGCACCTTGTCCGGGTCCACGTAGCTGTCGTTCTCGGGGTCCGGGTTGAGGGCGTCGGGCGCCCAGGAGGATTCCCAGAGTCTGTTGTATGATTCATGTTAGTGGATGAGGGAGGGTATAGGGGGATGGAAGGTATGGGGGCGTACTTGTACAGCACGCGCAGGTACTCGTCTGCTTGGCGGTATCGCTCGTCGTGCTCGATAGGCGTGTCGAGGCCAATGGCCTTGAAAGCTGCTTTCTTCCACGAGGTCACGATGTTCCATCCGATGCGGCCGTTGGTGAGATGGTCTAGCGTGGAGAAGCGCTTCGCGAGGAGGAATGGCGGCTCGAAAGAGGTCGACGCTGTGATTCCGAACGCGAGGTTCTTGGTCACGGCGGCCATGGCGGAGATGGGCTGTTCCGTTTGTCAGTATACATCTTGCAATGGGTGTAGGGGGGACATACGATTGTCGGATCAGTGACGGGCCACTGCGCTGCACGTCGGATGCATTCGTCTAGTTTGCCTTCGTACGTGTCGTATCCGCCGTATGTATCGGCCAGGAACAGAGCGTTGATGCCTCCGCGCTCGAGGAGCTTGGCTAGGTTGATCCAGTAGTCTAGCTTGCGCTTTGTGGCTGATTTGTCTGCCGGGTTCTGTATGTGTCATGTCAGTATAGTAGCAGGATATTGTGTCGAGATTCTCACCTTCCATTGTCCTGGGGACAGATGGCCCACGGTGGACATGTCAAAGGCATTGAGCAGGATCTGCTTCTTGCCATTTTGGCTGGTGTCTGTACTGATGTCGCCCATTGTGTCTGCGGTTGTTGTATTGGGTTACTACTCTCATTCGAACGTAGCAGTGATATAGTCTGGTGTGGTGTGAACCCCTCACCAATCCCGCCATTAGATGTTGCCATGGCGCAAGCGTGTTATCAGTGGGATGGACATGCAGGATACAAATTCGCCATTTTCCCCGCATCATGCGCGACACGATTTTAGTATTTCTATGAGACACTGTGCTCCGGTGCCGGATGGTAGTGGATGCTAAGTCTACACCATATGCTGGTATATTGCGTGACAGCTAGATAAGATGGCTCAACATCTAATTGACTAATTCCTATCCCCTCTCTCTTCACTTGGCGTCTATCCCTTCCCCATCAGTATACCTATACTCGGTCTTAGGCCGTGCAACCTGCACGACAGCAGATCCAGACTCTGTCTCGTCTCGAGAAGCTCCGGAGTCCTCATCACTAGCAGCTATCGCGCGATCCCTAGACACATTAGCATCACCGAAGAAGCAGCAACCATCGAAGCAGACATACTCTCTCTCGATAAAGTACCTCGTAACATGCGCCGACACAATCAAGCAGATCGCACAAGCAAGCACAAACGAATACCCCTTCGTAAACCTAGGCCCCTCGACCGTCGGAAACACCAACAGCGGCGTCCACGCCGTCGTAGACTGAGCAATCGTATTCAACACAATCAAAACAATCGCCCTCTCATCCGGCGAATGTCGTATCTCACTATTAATCCACCCCATCAACACACTCGACATAGCCACAGACGAATACATCGTCGAGAACGCAAACCACAGCGCCGACTCCGGCACATCCCAGACCACCTGAATCACCAGCCCAATAATATTCCACACATGCGCCAGCGTAATCGCCCACGCCGGCCCCAAGACCAAATCCGACGCGAAGCACACCAACAGCGTGTAAAACATACCCAACCCGGGCGCGATCGCAAACAACTCATTGACTTTACTAGTCGAGAACCGATTCAGACTCTTCAACCAGAGAAGATACCCACCTGTGTTGGTTTGCACGCACGCGTTCCAGAAGAAAATGTCCACACATAGCAGCGCCCAGGGCTTCCAGTTCCGTAGCACCCGCGCACAGGTCTTCCATGAGACGCTGGATTCCTGGACCCCGTGTCCGGCTTTCTGTAGCCGGGTTCGGACGAGTTGGATGTCCGTTTTGCTGAGCACGATTCGGTTCGGTTTGTCGGGCGTTCCTGGGAGGACGATGAAGCCGAGGATGCCGACGGGGATGGTGATTACTGCGCAGATGATGTACATCCAGCGCCAGCCGGCGAGGCCGTTTACTCCGTCGAGTTGGGCGGATGCTCCCGCTTGGATGAAGCTGGCTGTTAGTGTGCCTAGGGTTAGGCCGAGGTAGAAGAAGCCGCCCCGGCGGGCGATTTCGTGGCTTTGGTACCATGAGCCTGGAGGTGTCAGATGTCGAGGGGAGTGGGGTGTTGGTGGGTTGGACGTACCGAAGATGTAATGCATTCCGGGGAAGAAGGCGGCCTGTGAAATTTCGATTATTGAGTAGAAAGGAGGTAGGGGTACAGGTTGGGTTTACCTCGAACCATCCTACTAGGAACCGATATGCCATCATCTCTTCATACGAAGTGGCGCGGTATTGCAGTAGAGTGAAGACTCCCCAGAGCAAGTCCATCCCTGGGATCAGGTACGAGACGGGGTATTTGGTGAACAGGTAAGCAAATGGAAGTTGGCCTAGGACGGCGCCAACGGTGTAGATAGTTTGCAGGTTGACGAGGTCATTTCCTTGCAGGTTGAGGGATTCTTGCATTCCAGAAACGTAGGCATTGTCTGTTGGTAGACATTAGTATTAACGTCATTGCGCCAATTGAGGTACTGATTTGCGGACTCACTAATATTTGCCTGATCGATATACTTCGTCCAGTAAGCGAGAAAAGCATAAGGAACAATGAGAAGGTCGAGTTTCAAGAGCAGACGTCGTTCTGATGGTGAGTCGTCCGGCGAAAACCATCGTATCCTGGGAAATCTCTTATTAGCGAACATTGTGATTTTTTGTTTTGTGTATAGTTTACAGTTGTATAGAAGTTGACAGTGATAAGGCCATTGTTATATCTACAATGCGTTGGCAGATGCATGGAGACGTCGATGTCACCATAGCATTGCTTGTATTACGTGACAACTGCCTATCTAGTGCATCTTCCTGCAGCTGCATGTGTCGTGTAAATCTCCGGAAGGTGAGTCTATTCTTCCTGCCTATCTGTGCAATGTGACTGGATGGTAGCAACAAGCTTGAATTGTCTGTGCGGTGTGGGGATCAGCACGGGTGGTGTCAATGGGGGGTAGGAAGGCGTGCTTCTTGGGTGAGTGGTTATAGCACTAGGGAGTGGAGCAGTGAGATGTTGATTGCTTGGCTGGATGAGGTGATATATGAGGTTATAGGACGTCTAAGTGGTCAATGGTATCCAAAGAATTAAATCTTTCTTTTCGTGAATAATTGTATGCCCGTTATCTGATCATCTACCAGTGATATAAACGCTTTGTCCTAAGACAGGCTTTGCGGTATAGTCCCTTGCGTTTCAAGAATAGCAATGAGATTTAACGTGCGCTGCAAAGTATACATTGTAATCAGTAGAGTCATATATTATGAAGGTGCTTCGTTCAGTAAGTAATGTTCTCTGCCGGCCGTGTCAGGTGTAATATCAATATCCATACATGTACTTTTTCTCGGACACCAAGACTTTGAAGCAGAATGGCCGGCTTGGCTGCTGCAACAATGCCGATACCGGGATGAGAACTAGCAGTACAGGGATCAACCAGCAGTTGTATGCAGTAACATATAGTAGCAATTTTAGTAGGGGAATCTAGGCTGCAGACCAAGTCCGTGGGGGTAATCAAGGAGATACGCATAAGAAACATAACATGATGACAGGCCAATTGTTCCTAGCACCATAGAATGAATTCCCTAAGCTGACTGGCTTTAAAGAAAAAGTCGTTTGATCGATGGCTACCGAAAGATACTGCTGAGAAGTCAGACATTGACATGATCTACAGTGCAGTTTCCAGCACGAGATTAGCTTCGACGCAAGGCTGGAATGTCAGCCCTGATAGCTGGACCCATTAACATGCCTTCTTGTTGGCACATGGGTTTAAGACAGTACCATGTTCATCACGACAAAATCTTTGGAGATACCTCATTAGAGCATGATGAAGAAAAGCGAGTTTTGTCATGTTATCATCACACAGTGTGGCATGTCGTGAAATTCTGGTTATCCAAGAGTTGTTTATGCTCTCATCGATAATAACTCGTGGAGGCCCCAAATCTTAGGAAAAGAGTCTACTCTCTATATCAGCACAACTCGGAATCTTCATACCGTGACATTAAAAACATACTTAGTATTGTATGAGGAGGTCCATATCATGTATGCCAGCACAATGCTGGATTCTGATAAGCGAGTAAGGTCTGAGAGGAGCCAGGAATGTGGCGACCGCAGTTATTAGTGGCCCAAGTATGCATCACGCTCTGCTTTCTACATGCAGTGTAACAATACAAATTTGGCAGGCATGCAAAATGAGGATGGTTTCTGTAGGTGGCGAATGATCAATAGTAAACATATGGCCATGCACTTAAATGAGTATAGAGGAGCGGTGTCTGGCTGCTCTTATGGCATTCCCTTCCGTTTCCGGAAGTCTTGGGTGACTATACACAGCAAGGGATTTGGTGAGCTGACGGGAAATGTGTATGTTAAGTGAGCAGTGGAATAGCACGCTACAATTCTACACGCAATTGTATTTATACGGTCGCTCAAATCGGGGGATGAGAATAGCAGTCTGCTCCTACTACGCACCAAAACCAAAGGGTAGTACTATTAGTACCATGATGTGAAGTCATGAGCATACCGAGGATACTGATGGATTAGGTAAACTTCAAAGATTAATACTGCATTTCAGCCAAAGTTCGTGGATTTATGGAGATGATAAGAAAATTATATATCTTAGTAGCCTTACACAAAACCAACCATATTGGAACATTTGGCAATTATATGAAGTATTCGAGAATGTCAAGATGGTGTAGTTGCTCAGGTATACTTAAAGATCAATCCTTACCATGGACGGTATTGTTTAGCTTCCGGTCGGGATTAACCTCGCTTGTAAGCATGTCTCCCAAACCATGAAATGTTCCTCGTAAATATTGTGAGGTAGTTCATTCGGAAAAGTAAATGAGATTTATCTTGGGGAATGGCTGTAGTAGTGGTCGTGAGAAAATTCACGAATGGTTCGGTTCCAAGGGATGGATGGTAATGGTGGGGCTGACAGGAGAGTATCAATGCTCAGCCCGGTCCAGGCTATTCCCCGCATATGCAAGATGCTATTATCCTTCCTGTTAGACTTGAAGCTCTATAAGGCAACATCGTAATTATATATGCAACACTGTCCAAGTGATTTGATACGAACTCCTGACCCTGGGAAAGGGGAAGAAGGGAACTCCGGGCGAAATCGGGATTGGCGGGGATGAATTCGGATGACGTCGAGGGCAGGTGGGGTAAGCTTTCACTGCTAAATGCTACTCCTCCAAGTTACTACTGTGTGTCGGCCTCGCATCTCGGCTCTTTTCTTTCCCCAGCTTCATTTAACCCTGTTGTCGTCTCTCTCTCCCCTTCTTCCTTCTTCTTCCTCTTCTTCAATTTCTCATACATCCATCCCACACCCAACCCAATTCATCCGTCTCATTCTCCCTGTGCGTCCGCTATCCGCCTGTGTCTCTAACATGTTCTCCAGACAGCTTCTGACTCTCCCTCTCAGAAGGTCCTTCCTGACCCCCGTCACACCTCTCTCCAGTCGTATCGTGCGCCCCCTTCACTGTTCCTCTACAGCCATGTCTGGTGTCAACAAGGCTTGCTGCTCGTGAGTAATGCCCTGTCAATGGCCTGTCTTTTATACTCACCGTCACCAGCATCCCCCCGATCGTGGCCCAGGGCTACCAGGGCAAGGGCGAATATAAGACCATCAATGGCTTGAAGACTTGTAAGTTAAACACAATGGACCAGAAAGGACCTACTAACCCTCTATCCAGACGTCACCGGCCCCGAATCTGCTACCAAGGCCATCCTCGTCATCTACGGTATGATAGACCCGTTCCCAACCTGCCTAAAGCCCATGCTAAGATTTGCAATGACTTTCAGACATTTTCGGTTTCTTCCCCCAGACTATCCAGGGTGCCGACATCCTGGCCACCGCGAGCGAGCAAAAGTACCGCGTCTTCATCCCCGACTTCTTCCAGGGCGAGCCGGCCGACATCACCTGGTTCCCTCCTCAGACCGACGACCACAAGCAGAAGTTGGGTAACTTCTTCCAAACCAAGGCTGCTCCTCCCGCAAACCTGCCCAAGATCCCCTCCATTGTCTCCGAGGCCAACAAGCTCGCTGCTGGCGGCAGCTTCCAGTCCTGGTCCATCCTGGGTTACTGCTGGGGAGGCAAGATCACGACCCTGGCGTCTGGTCAGGATAACAAGCTGTTCAAGGCGGCAGTGCAATGCCACCCGGCGATGCTCGACCCCAACGATGCCAAGAGTGTGAACATTCCTATGGCGGTGCTGGCCTCCAAGGACGAGAACCCCAAGGATGTCGAGGCATTCGGTGCCAACCTGCAGCAGGCCAACTATGTCGAGACCTTCTCCACCCAGATCCACGGATGGATGGCTGCTCGCTCCAACCTCGAGGATGAGCAGGTGCGCAAGGAGTACGAGCGGGGATACCGGACCGCGCTGGACTTCCTCCAGAAGCACGCCTAAACACTGACGGTCAACATGCCATAATGAAATGGACTCTGAATAATGATTTTTGTGAAACCAAAAGTGTATACATGACTGTCAGCGAAGCCCAAGTACAGTTTGATACAGTTTCAGTATAATAGTGACTCTATCTACGTTCAGACTCAGTTGTAAAATATATACTTAATTGGAGTAGTGTCTGTGCCGGTCGGACCATCTTGCCCGACCGGGCCATGCCGGGAGCCGGATGGCCGACGTCATCGCGGAAGCTCCATTACCAAGCTCATTCGCCTTCTTTTTGTTCTTCGACCTCCCTCGAACCGTCCGGATGCAGCCATTCCCTATCACCTTACCAGTGGACTGATCAGCACTAGCTAGACTAGATTGCTTTTTATCTGGGCTTCGTCCCCCACATCAATTGTTTATCCCCTTATAACTATTTATTAGCTCTCGTTCGGGAGACCGCAATGAGTGCGGACACCATTCGAGTGTGGCAGCATATCTGCTCTGACTGATATCGCCCACACATCGTTCCTGTCCTCTTGCCTTTACACAGCATCAAAAGAACTCCTACCCGTTTGTCTCCGACAATCCCAGAATGTCCTTTTTCTTTGGACGTCGTCATTCCATCTCATCCGCCACTCTGGGTCAGGGCGATAACCTGCCCAGGAACGAGAGGGGCAGGAGAGCGTCATTACCCAATGTGTCCGATACCAACAGTACCGGATCCCACGCCAAAGGTGTGATCCATGATATCTTTCACAAGCATCGAGGAGACTCGGAATCGGGATCCTCGTCCGGGACAAAGACGTCTAAATCGGTAAGGATACCAGCGCGGTCTGGGAGCTTTGCCAAGGGGAGCCTGACCATCTCTAGGAGGCTGACATAGCCCGATCCAATTCCACAAAGCCGGATACACACTCTCAAGACGAGCATCATGCTTCTCATCACCATTCGGATCAGGCTGCTAAAGCCCATCCATCACATCATCACGAGGGTCCTTCACACAACCAGCTGACAAAAAAGGACATCGAGACAATCTTCTCCGGGGCTCCATACTTTCTGCTGGAGAAGGGAAAGCATGGACTCTTCTACCCACAGATTATATTCCCTTTCGATGACCACGATCCCGCCATTCAAAATCTCTGGGATAGACGGCCCCTTCCCCACGCCTCCTATACACTGTGCACTCTCCATGCTCATTTGCCTGTACCGGATGACTGGGTAATTGAAGGGGAAATGCCGGTTCATTTGGGGCACTGGAAACGATCGGAAGCTCCGAAGCGGGCGACTTTTGATGTCGGCGTTCACGAAGTACCCAATATGCTGTCAGTCAATGGCAAAGACGCTGGTACAATCGGCTTTCGTCACTTTCTTGAGCTACCCGTCGCCGACTCTGTCATATACGCGGGCCCAGAGAAACCACGACCATGCTCTGACCTCCTTCACATCTCAACTCTACCAGCAACCGAGGCGTATGAATTGATGGGACACTATAATGACCCATATGCCCAGTGCTCGGATGGTACCATTCATGACCGGAAGAAGTTGCTCTGCGAAGGACCGGTTGCATGGAAGAGGATCGGTGTTCGCGATATCGACCTGCGAGCCCTGGTGGAGCGTCTCCAGACGCTCAAGACTCTCCGCTACGACATTTTGCACGGCGATACACCAAAGACGATTCTAGATATGGAGTGCACTCGAGAGCTGTATAGTGGACTGTTCAACCGATTTCTGTACCCACCGGCGCGGTTTCTGTTTGCAGATGTCGGCGATTCCCATAGCTTGAAGGCACAGATCAAAGCTTTGACAGTGGTATTGGCTACCCCTGGGGCATGGTTTGACTTCAGTCTGATTGATTGGCGGTTGCACATTGGACAAGTGTTGTTTGAGAACCCTCCACATGACGACGGCGACTTCCTTGATCCGGACAAGTCTGACAAACCCTGGGTGCATTTCACGCTGGAACGCAAGTGGTTCCTCGTTCAGATGCTGCTCGCCGCGGAGCTACTGATGCGTTTGGATGCCACTGTCCGAGTTGGAATGCTGCAGAATGCGCGGGATATCGATGTGTCGGTGCATGATGTGTACGAGTTTGACCGGCTACGGAGTGGTAAGCTGAATTGGGATCTGGTTACAGTTCGACGTTTTCTGGACAGCTTCCACTTCGCCTACAACCCTGTGGAGCCGGACCACCCTTCTCCGACCATACATTCTCCGAGCAAGTCGCCTGAGCGGCATCACCATCGTGGGTTCCTCGAAGCTTTCACACATCACTCTACATCATCCGCCCATAATGATGAATCCGCCTGGCGGTGTCATCTGGCTCCCAGGCACGTTGACCAGCAACTGAAAGGACTGTTCGTATTTGCAGACAATATTGGCTGGCCAGGACTGGATGCATTTAAGAGCGCACTGCGGTCCAAGCTTGAGGGTGAGGGGGTGGAAAAGAAAATCGAAGCCGCCTATACCATACCACTTACCAACTCGCTACCTGCAGAGTATTCCACACTGGACTTGAAGAAAGAGATGTATAGCAGATCTCCGTCGCGCCGGCTGCTCCTCCTTCATTCACCTCACAGCATACGTCCCTTGAACATTGGTGGTTGGATTACGCGTAGCTGGCTGGCGGGGTTGGTAATCCCTGGCGAGTCCATCAGCCACCTTCTCATGGCAACCATCCTAGAAAACGACGAAGAGGCGATGGCTACACTTGGTCCAGTCGCCAACGTTTACGGTGGTTTCACGTACAAGGGGAAGATCTGGTGGAGTAAGAAGTGCATTGTTGGGCGAGTTCTGGCCAGCCAGCCTGGTACAAAGGTCTGTTTGGCGTGGCTGGCAAGCGGCATAGTGCCCAAAGACTCTGAAAGTGGAGAGCACTTTGTTAACACGTGGTTCGAGGTGGATGTCCGCGAGCCGCCCCGACGTCCAGGCAAGCCACGCATCAAACACGGAAACCGGCTTTCCTTTGACTCTACTCCTCTGGGTTTGGGAGAGCTTACGAGTGGAGTATTCTTGCTGCCTGTCGATGGCCCCTGCGATAGCTGGTCGAAAGCAAACATCGACTTTCAGGACATCACCTTCTCCGTTGATACGAAACGAACAGGCCATAACCTAACCGTGGTTCAGAAGGCTTATGCCAATTTTCTTCTGGCTTCCACTGCTACTGGACCAACCCCAGTATCGTTTGAGTTGGCCTACAACGTCCGATTCATTTCTTCCCACGAGTGCCGTCCACCCGGGGGGTCGGTCAACTATCAAAATCCCCCAAGCACAGCGGATGGCGGGTTGTCATCCTCGTCATCAAGCCATGTCTCTCACAGACATCATCGTTTGCCGGGCCATCCGTTGCACCGATCGTACGCGTTCAAGTGGGTGCCTCTAGAATCCTTAGCGGAGACATCTCACTCGGATGGCCACAGCAGCGGACTAGGTAAGGAAGAGATCCTCCTTCTCGACGCGCGGGGCTCGCACGACAAGGAAACATTTGCCCGAGCATGGTGTGCGTCTGTTGGACATCATGCCGTCATTGGCAAGGTCGGACGGACCTGTCTGGCGTGTTGCATTCGCGAAGCCCGAGCGTTGCAGGTGAAAGTGGTGATTCGCATTGGGGACGGGATGTCGACGCCCTCTTCGTCGATCCAAGTGTTGTATGGTGGGGAGTAGGATATTTTGATTGGTTGACACTTAGAAAGGGTCTAATTTCGGTCGTACATAGTGATGCCTGCCAATTTCCCGTGTCGTTTGTATGTAGTAATATCCTTCACAATTACTCTGATCTAGACATGGCCTATTTGTAGGTAGCTACCTGGTAACTTGGGGGTTAGCTGCGTAGTGTTACGGCACACGGGATGCTGCCCTCCAGACCGGGGCAGTTTGCCAGAGAGGCAAATACCCGTTTGTGTCACCCACACCATCTTCCTCACTTGCTCGTTGCTCTTTCGAACTCTTCTTCGCCTGTGAGAATTCACTTCTGGTGATTCTCCTTCGTGCCATATATACCTCAAGGCCTCCAAAGCATCCTCCATCTCTTCTTATCGCCATCACCTCCTATATACTACTGCATTTCTTATATATTGTTTCCCCATTCTGAATACTGTACGATGCTGCTATATATAGCCATCAAGTCGACATGATATTCCTCATTCATATTCCCTATTTGATATCTATAGTCGACTCGACTATCCTCACAGAAGAAGCTGTTTCCAAACTTATACGGGAAACTCAGCGGTTCAGGGGGACATGATTGCGAAGACTTTGTCGAGGGTGTTTCGTAATATATCTATTCAGGATGGTTTGGATCCGAAGAAACGGGCGGAGCTCATGAGGGCCTGATGGGACATTCTCAATGAAATTGACACTTTGAAATGTCTTGTAGATGATGGTGTGCAGATCTTGGATCACCTTTCAGATACACTACTCTGCACTTGGGATACGAGAACCCACCCACGGCTCTTGATACGGCCGGTGCAGCAAATACAATGGGAACACAACACTCACGCACAGCCAATTTACGGTGTACTGGACAAGACCACACACATGTGGAAATGGCATACCCTGAAACATATCGTGTTTCTGTATCTCTTTACTTTGTCGAGTCTGTTTCACCCGTTCTTCCTCCCTTTTCTTATGGCTCTTCTGTGTCTGAGTGTTCAAGCACGACCGCTATACCATGTCAGAGAGTTTCTCAATTCCACAGCTCATGTTTCTGAAATTCTAGATGACCTACCTCAACACAGTTTTCCGATATTCCTGCGAAAAAGCTCCGCCATCTTTCCTCACTGGCGGCTTCCAGCGACCCTTGACTCTTATCAATAATGTCGGGTTATACTTGATCATTCGATTTACGGACGTGCTTAGCATCTTAGTCCATGAGGATTCGAAATCCGCACAGAATCTGGGCGATGGTCGAATCATGGATATTGATAAACTGAGGAAATAACCACAAGGTAAGCAATCTGGGTATGATCAAATCTTGCTTGAAGCTAATCATACCTGACTTTCACAGGCTCTGAAAACCATGACCCTCGGCCTCACACACTCGAAGACGTCGGCACAGCTGTTTTGCACGATGAAGACTAATGGCCCGACTGGCTTTCCCTCGATATATAATTCGCAGGGGGAGTAGAGAACATCCTTGGAGCTGGGAGTCTCTATGAGAACTCTCTTCCCCCAGCCACACTTCTGCTACATCTTGTCCAATCCATATGTTGGCCTCGCAAGCCCTGAAGCTGTGGTATAAATGGCGAGGCTAATAGTTAGAAGGAGATGGCTGTAGTGCTAGGATGCATGCTGCATGCCGATTCGCATCCTCATCGGCAACACGTGGTTGGGTATAGCCACAACTGCCACTGGACAGGCTTTCCAAAACAACAGGCTTTATCAGTGCCTGCCTGAAACCTTCCACATTGCTTACATTCCACAGTCACCATTGCCACTGCTTCGAGAGTCTGATTATCCCATTCACCATACATCAAACGAGGGACGCGAGCAGCAGCTTCCCGATGCGCCCAGCAAGAAGGTCGGGCGCTCTGGATTGGGCGACACAAGTCTCAGAACTTTGATTTCACCATTAGATCAAGTCATTAGACCGAGTGAGCGACCTCCAGCACCGCCAGTCGAAGGAGATTCAATGGTGGAGCCCCGGACCGTTGATCACGTACCTGTCTTGCTACCTGGGCGGTTTTGTGTCACTTGGTAGTCTAAAGAAGGCTATGAGTGTATGTTGACACCAATTTTCGTGGGCTTAAAAACAAGCTGACGTCTCTCCTGCGCAGCGGCTACGCCTTCGACTACCCCATACGTCCAGGAGGTCTAGACCGCAGCTATTAGCCTGTACATGGCTTTGATGAAAATATGGTCTAGAACGTGACTCTCGCACTTTTATATTTAGTGGCATGTTGCTCGCTTCTTCGAACAGAGGATCCAAGCAATCGATTCCGGTGTCGTAGAGCAACTCTTACGACAAGTACTCATGCGCAAACGGCACAACTTCGGTGTTTGTTCATCAGTGTAGGTCCTTGCACCTTGCCAGTCATGTGGATCATTGTGTCTCAACTAACATTCCAACAAGTCTTCATCCAGAATCCGTGTCAACAGTCATCCCGATTAGGTGTCATTCACAGTTTCTCTGGTATATTCTCCTCGAGCATGAACGGAACGACCATTGCTGGATCGGATTACAACGAGTAAAGATGATGGGTTGATATGCTTCAAGTGCTACACTACGCCGCCCCATAGTCACCTGCTAAGTAGTCCAGATGGTGCATGATCGTGACCGCTCGCATAGGGTTGCGCAGAAGAGCGGTTCGTTTGCTGCCACCGCACTCTTTGGTCAAAGGGCTACAGCCTGGACACCGGCGGAAAATACATGGCGTTACAGGCACGCAGGATGGTACGTCAGTTCTCGAGCCGTCGGGAAGGGCTTCCATAGGAGGATCAAGAAGAATATTGTGGGAGGTAGCGGCAGAGAGCGACCCATCAATGAGTACAGCCAACAGTGATGCTGTAGGTGAGACAATAAAACCGGAGAACATGAAGTCAGGTTGCGCTTGATCTAGTCAGGATGCGATCAATGCAGACAATGCTTCGTCAGAAAACATCCATAAATCCCTATTTCACATCCCCTTGCTTCTAGTGTACTTCATCGAATGCTCTCAAAGCTGTGGATTTGATCATTCAAATGACACACTGCCGCTAATGTCTACATGGATGTTTCATGGTGATTTCACCCCGATCAGCACTATCGTCGGCAGTTTCGAGGGTCAAGGGTTTTTGTTTGATATCACCCAAACTAGATCTCGAGGTCTGCAATGCTCTTAGTTTTCGAGTCTCTGTGCAACTTCTCTCCTGATGTTGAATGTCGATGACTGCCTGCATGGTTGTACTCAGGATGAGTGGTGCTTGAAATTGGATTTGCCCTTATCCATCTAGTGCTACCATGGCTTTGGGCTTAGTATAAAATTCAGAAGACTAGTGGGACAACTCCGTATCAGTCACTTTACGGAGATGCCGAACTGTCAATACGACGCCTCCGCCCCATCGTCTGGATCTGTTCTGTGGCATATGGTTCCCGGCCTCCAACAGACCCATTTATAGAACGATACAAGGTATGTAGAACCCCAACAAGCTTATCCTAGCTGGTTAGTATACCATGTGTGACTAACTAATTGTGCGAAATGGATACAGGTTGCCGGACTCATGAAGCTACCCCCAGACACCAGACGACGCGTCTTGTCCACTCGTGCTATCAGTGCCTTAATACCAATTTGTGTCCCAAACCCCGAAGATATCAGTTTTCAACTAGTATTACACACATATCTCAGTGTCTGGTCCAACAACGCACAGCTGCAATTCCGGCTGCGGTCATCGCAATGAGCGCCATCCTCGTCAATAATAATCAAAAGAGATTAATCATGACCTTTGAATCATTTCGCTATGTGCCAACTCGATGGCCTGATACCTTGAGAAGGTAGCTAGTCAGAAGTAGCCACGCGGAAGCTCAGTTCGCCATGTCTTTCTACGGCCCTTGCTAGAGATCAAGACGAAAGATGTGTCACTATCCTGTCATCACAGCTCCAGGGAGATGTTACTGGAGCGTCGATCGACTCTGATTTTATTCATCCTGATGGGACATTTGGCATCGGTTTCAATCATCTATTGTTGTACTGGTTGCAAACCAACTTTAGGTGACCACTGTCATCGAACAATACCTCCTAGCTCCCAGCTTAGGATTCTCAATATTTTCCAGTTGCTATTACCCAGCCAGTATCCATCGTACGAAACTGCATGGATTGATTTCCTATTCCCATGCTCACTCTTCCATTCTAAGTACCCGAGGAACTCCCTGGGCATCTTCAATGATTCCTTTCCTCCTTCCAATATATTCAGGGAGTGAGCCCATTTGTAATCCACTATGAAAGGTGCAATTTCTACAACGCCGCCATTCAAACCACGCCACCCCTATTAAAGAAAAGAAAATCATTCCACTCACATTCGATGACTCTGGAAAGCATTTAACATCCAAGCAAGAACGTCAAAACCGGCCCAGAATGCAAACAATATGCCACCCACCTCACCGTCCTCCTTTCCACTCTGGGCAATGGCTTACGCTCAATGATCGTATTTCCAGCATATTCGGTTCCAATATACGCTGTCTTCGAGACAAATGCGTCAGAGGCTACGGCGCTGGCATGGTCCCCAAAGAGGACTACATGGACTTGCACAGAAGGGAAGAGTAGTTGGAGATACTTTCCTCTCCATATGCAGACACCTTATTCTTTCTTTGTTACATCCAGCTACTGCATTATCTGGAATAAGGTTCTTGAGATGAGAATAAAATAACCCAATTAAAACGAGGAGAGCTGGAAGTCTTGCTAGGTGGCATAGGTCCTCGGGGAGAAGTAAAAGAACACAGATGGGAAAGAGCACATGAAGATACTCCCAACTACTCGGAATACTCAGAACAGATAGAGGGGGTTCCCTTCGACTCGTCATGGGAATCAAGAAGTCGAAGATGAGATGGAGATGAGATGACAGACGTAGACGAGGAGGAGACCTCTGACGTTGCTTGCTGTCAGAAATCTGTCTACGAGTCTATTCCCTATTGAGGAAAGAAAATGAGAAAGAAAGGCTCGAGTCTAGTAGTTAATCCTGACAGAATATCATTATATTATATATTATATGCTCTCTTTGCTCCTCTACTTAGTATACATTCCGCAAGCATATCGAGAAGAAAAATATGATCCATATATACACTATACTAACTATCACCCATTACAATGATCATACTTCCATTATCTTTTCACCGTAGTACTATCTATCTCTGATATTATTCTATTTCTTGCTCTAGTCTAAGTTATCTCCTAGTCTATTATGTCCCCAATATATCTTCTCTTTCGGAGGGAGTTTCGTCCGACTGTGTCATCTTTTATTTCATCCAAGTCGCAGTCGCAACCTAGTTGAACAATCTCCTCCTTTATGTATGGATTTTTTTTTTTATCTTACTTAATTTTATTTTATTGTGTTTGGCGAAGAAGAAAAATAGTATATACGAATACCAATATAGTTTATTTCATGTGAATTTATAGATGATTAAAGATATACTAGGAGGAGTAATGAACTAGTAGCTAGTTATTTATAAATTGAGAGGTTGGTAATAGTATATATATTATCAGTAACAGTACCGTATCAACCAGTAGCTTTGTGGGCTATATCAGAGGAAAATCGAACCCCAGTAATGTCGTAAGCAAGATTAGAATTCAGATAGGTTAATTTTATTGTTCATACTACTATACTACATCATGATCTGGTTAATAAAAACTTCGGAGCGGACCCGAGAGCATTCCTCACTAAATTATTCGTCCCTCGCGAAGGAGCGGGATCCATGTCTTTTACTCCCTTTATAGCGGTCGCTAATTATAGCTTGGCTTGCCTCGCATTGCTGCAAGCTATGTTGGCTGGATACTGAATCCAACGTCAAGGAGGATTTTGATTCGACCTGCATTGCGTTGATGTAGGAGATTGTGGCGATGCATTTTGGTACCCCTGAAGACACGGTGAGTCTAGAACCTGATTTGAGCAGCGTTGACGTCTATGTCGAGAGGTAGGCGCCAAAATGATCTTGTTATTGAAAGGACCTACTCTGTGCTTGGAGTTGAAACGGATGTTTTTGACCGCATTCTTCCTCATCGCAATCGGAGATGATGATCTTTCAAAGACCTTCCCCGCTGTACTATGCTCTATGGTATATCCCAGTTGAAGCAGAAAATATCAGGCAGTGCAGCGAGAGAGTAGTTCTGACTCGAGCATGCTGTCTAAGTGTCTAGGGATATCGCGCTCGTACTGGACATTAGAAGAGACAGTCATCTGTCTGTATAGCTATCAGCCCTCCAGAGACCAAGTATTAGCGTGAGCAGACCAGCAAGCGACCCAAGCTGCAGTGTTGCAACCCATCCATACTCCCTGCCACTAGCGTTGTCTTTTCTTGGCGGTTATATCTTCAACATCCGTCGGATGACTGCAATAAACTCAGCAACAGACGGACTGCCAGTTGTGATGTATTCCTTCACTTGTGCCGCACTATACCCTCGAGACTGCTAGTCAATCTCGCACTTTATGTCAGACTTGCGCCTGTTGCGTCTCGCGGAATCTTATATGGCAAACCGTGGAGCCGGACACCTTTCTGTATCATTCCAATCTCGATAATCTAAGACATCTATCCGTTAGTAATTTCTTTCAACGTAGATGCTTATTATCTGGAGACTGTTATCAGTGTAATCGTGCTCTTACCGGTTATCAACGCACGCCAACCGGTCCCCCAGATCATGGCAGAGTCATTGCGCTTATCAACCTCATTGTTTCGAGTCACTGCACGAGGCAGTCCGCATCCACAGCCCCTGCTTTAGACTAAACGGTCATCCTCAGTAAGTAGCTAACTGTTGTGTATAAGCATGAAGTACCGAGCGACAAAAGAGGAGACTGACATCAACAACCAATTTTGAACAGTCCAGTAGCCCGCTTCTAGAGCTGTTTCTCAGACAGGAATAGAACCGTAGTGTCACTGAAGACAGAAAAGCCTCAGTGTCCTTCTGCGCCATCTCCACTCATGGTCCAGTATACCCGATTCGAGCAACAACCAGTCGTCATGCCACGGGGGAAGCTAAACAAACCAGAAGAAGAATATTCAGTAACAAAAACAATTGAGAAAGTCATGCAATTCTGATAGAAACTAACCGGAAGTTCTGAATCCCCATTGAGACAGGTCAAGGGTCCACGACGAGCAGATACCTCCGTGTGGTCATGGCTCAATCACGCAGCTGCTGGGTCTTTGCTATAGCTTTTAAGATTAGTTTCACAATTTGCTAAAGAAGACGGTTAGTTCAGTGCTTTTATCTCGTTCATAGGCAACTCTGGAAGAGGAGCAGCCGGATCTGTGCGTTTCTGAGAATGACGGCTAGAAAATTCTCTGCGGTTTAGTAAAACCCCAGGTTCCTGAATCACAGTAGTGATGAGTGCAATGCCAAGATAAAGCAAAAGAGCAGTCACATCCTCGAATCCACAGTAGACAGATAGATTGAAATCTCAAAGGAATGGGATCGTGGTTCTTCAGACGCGAGTGATGATCGTCTCTCTGAAGGAAAGTTGCGGTCAACGCCGACTACCCCGATTGGTGCTAGCCGATATCTACTATTACTACTACTAATACTGTATCTATGGAGGGGGAGATACCTAATACCTACCTGGAGCCGGCAGTGTTCAGCTTCACGGAGCATGACCGAGAAGTATGAGTATGAGTACATGAATGAAAGAGGCTACTAAAGACATAAAAGTACATATGACAGAAGTCCCGAAAGTACATACTCCCTGCACATCGGCACTAAAAAGACAACAGATACTGCAAGTGGAATGGCTGTGTCTCAGGCAACAGCAGGAAAGACAGCAATCAATTCGCTACTCTGTCTTTCATCCACACATCCCCCCCAACCAGCAGGCTACACTATTCATCTACACCGTTTGCATCGCCCCAGTGGCCAGTGCTGGCAATAACCCCATCTCAAAAGCCGTATACGGATTCAGTGGGTCACATGAGAGAGTCAAAGGTGGTACGGTTACCCATCTCGAGTGGTCTGTTAGGCAGCGGAGAGAGAGAGAGAGGGATGTAGGGAGGAAGAGGGGGGGTTGCAAATGGCGCTATAAAGGTGATACAAACATGTATCTGCTGCTGGTCTATCAATGCTGCCAAACCCAGCATGGAACCCCGATTTCTGGCTAGGATCTCGTGTTTGCAATGCCGGTATGACACCGACCGGAAAGCCAATCGCGACCGCAGCATTCTTCATCCAGAAATTCACCGGGGAGACGTGAGGGAGCCATGATATACGAGCACGCCAGATGCCAAGCACCAGACACCATTTTTTCTCTTTTCTAGTTGCAAACAAGATTTTGCGGCTTTTCCAATCGGCGCGATGCGTCAAGAGACACTAAACCCAAACTTCCCCCCCTTCCCCCCTCCCCTCTCCCTCTCCCTCTCCCCAAAGCATCTATACCAGAAGGGTGTACTCCGTGCCCGACACACGCCTTACCATGAGTGGAAAGTAAGCAAGCAACCAGGCTAACCTTTAGCCCGGCACTCCCAGGGTTAGAACAAGACCGGCTTGTTTCATCCTCGCGGGCACTTGTCTCGAAAGGGATATGCTCGACTGGAGGGTCGGCCCTGCGACTGGATTGCTGAGCGTGTAAACTGGGGTCCTTACGTGTCCGGCGCTGAGCTTTACCGATGGAAAAAAGAGTGGGCGGGTATAACCTCGATTAATGAATGTATTTGATGATGGAACAGGAGACGGTGTATCGCTTCTCCCTTCGTAGGTACTACCGTAACAAAAACGAAAAAAAAAAATCTGTGCTAAAAAGCAATTATGACCGACGCCCCTATTTGTCGTTTCTTTTGCTCTCTTAGGTTGAATTTTTGCTTTTTCAATAACCGTTACGGACAATCGATAAGGGTGCGTCGCATGGTCCGCCAACCGTAGGGCGCCGAAATTGTTTCATAGATAGGCAAACCTATCTAGGCACCCTTTTGGGTACCCCTTCCAGACAGGGATGCTTTTGAACTTTTTGACAATCCATTCTTTGTTATCTTATATGTCATAATCGATAGATCTCGTTCTTCCGAGGAAATAAAGAACCAAACAAGGGAAAAGCAAAGAAAAAAAAAAGAAAAAGTAAAATAAAACGGGGGGAAACAAACGACCCACGAACGTCAAGGATCTCCGGCCCGGCAGAGACCCTTGAGATCGAACAAACAGAAAACCGAAGAAGCTCGGGGCTCGGAAATCCGCTCAGGGTCTGTTTCGGATGGATAGATCATACGGAAGATCAATGGAAACAGCAAGCTGGGATCGTGATGGCGCGCGTCGTATCATCGTATGTCGAGTTGTAGTAGTAGAGTAGACTATCTAGTTAGTAGTTACTTGTTGGTCTGTTAATAGATTAGGACATAATTACTGCATCGAGTGAGAACTCCGCCGATTCACTCCATCAGCCATGGGTGGTGAAAAGGCAGACGCCATTGTGATTGGCTCCGATTCAGTCCAAGAGGACAGATGGCGTGGCCCTGCTGTGGGTTAGAGTCCAGTCGGACCGTAGATTCCTACCTACTTTGTACGACTCCCACCAACAGGAGGTAATCTTGTCGGAGGGGAGCGAGCAACACATGCCAGACTGACAGGCTGAAAGCAGGGAAGAATCATTATTGCCATGTTAGTTTCTCTCTTGTTATTGCCGCGCACTTATCATCATCGTCATCATCAGCAGCAGCAGCAGCAGCAGCAGCAGCATTGACTGTGTTAGACCAATGGTCGCTCATTCATTAGTTAGGGATTAAGTTTCACCCCTCGGAGAATTTTGACGCATGGCTTCTCGTGGAGAGGACCACCAGTGGTGCAGCGAAACACTGGGTTAGTGTTGATTTTAGTCCCTGCAGAAGCCGGGGGGTTGGTTGTGGATGGGGGGGGGTGTGTGGGTGGGAAGAGAGGCGTGCGTATGTGGCCGTTAATCAGGAGGTAGTCTAGTCTATTCTAGTGTAGTAGTAGACCATAGCCAAGGCCATTGTTCTTACCGGTTAAGTAGCAAAGTAAGAGGTCGGAACTGGGCAACCGCCCGTTTCCCACCTATTGAAAGGCAGTGCTCCGTCCGGCGGACCGCGATGATCAGATAATGATTTGTATGATAGGGCAGAGCGTTGATGGATGAGGCGAACTTGTTTCAAGTCCGATACGAGACAATAAATGCCACTAAACAGCGCTAGGGCGAGGTGCGACTGCGGTGTTCAGGGAGAAAAGTGGAAGTCACCAACGATCTTCGTCTCTTCGCTTACGTATATCGGCTGCCCGATCCCGCTAGCGACGCAGAGGCTGACCAAAGTAGCAATATCCACGCGTTTGAGTCCCAGGTACCTTACTATCCGAACCTCCCTAACCACTGACTATCTTGCTCAATCCAGTTAATGTACCAAGGATCATTGTAGATTGCATAACATGTTAATATCTGCCATTATACCTTCTTCAGCAAGCAGCTAGTATCAGTCGTAAAAAAAAAAAATAAAGGAAAGGGGAGAACCGGCGTCAGTAACGCTCCCCCATCAGTCAGTTCCCATCTCTGGAAATTACCGAACCAGAAAAGGACAGCGTGCCATTGTCCGTCAGTTAATCAATTGAAGGGTCCAGCGGATACACCAAGTTCCTTTTGGAGTTACGCAGGTACGTAATGGCCCAGAAAGTGCACACGGTAAGTGGAGGAAACCGTCCGAGTTGTGTCTATGATTTTATCCTGGGAAAGGAAAGGAACTAAGTTCGGAGCCGAGTTTATCCATCCACGGCTAACGAAAGCGCTACTAATAATAAATTGAAGGCCCGAGAGGACCCTGAAAGGCCAAGCAATCTGCTTGGGTTTGGCATGGGTGCTATAATGCTGGCTAAGTGCGTAGTTTACATGCATGTCACCATTCCATACTTTGATTGTATATATATATTAAATATATCTATATAAACATAATTAATTTAATTTAAACAATAGATAAACAAAAGTCGCGCATCCCTCATGTTCCCTAAGAGAAGGGAAATCTTCCAAGTCCATTACTTTAAACTAAACACATATGCCTGATCCAGGTAGAGTGAGTGTCCCCATCCATGTCGAACTGGACAAGTGGACTTTTCGCCTAGACTAGTAAAAGCACTCATGCCATCATCAATCAGCAGCAACAGCAGCAGCAACAGTAGTGGCAGTGGCAGTGATCTCTTGTCATCATACGATTCTGGAAGTACCTCCGAATGCGACCTTGACAATGCCCATTGGAGTCTGTTTCCTTTCTACTACTGCGATCGACTGCTGGCAAACGCAATCCCTTACTGAGCAAAACCACTACACTCGGCCAGGCCAAGCCCACTGGCTACACTAGGATTGCAGATGTGATCCTTAAATCAAACCTTGGCTTGGAAGAGGCCCACCTGATTTCTGACAGATCCAGTCTCACTCTCTCTGCCTCTTATGGCGGAGTATATTTCCAGGGTACATGCAGGTACGCAGTCAGCATGGACGTGGATGTGGGCTGGGCTGTACACAGCAAGGTGTGTGGGTGTGGATGGGCTGAGAGATAGCCGCTATGACCGACTGGCTGACTGACGCGGGCGCGCCGCTGCTCTTTTCTACTAGAATTGTCTGGTTGCGTGTCCGTAGCAGGAGGAACCATTCCAGAGTTAGGCGAGAAACAGAGCATTTGCTGAATATCACCTAGTCCAGTGGAATCCAGTTCGAGCGAAATCAGAGGGTGACGGAGGGGGGGAAGTAAAGAGAGAAAAAGAGAGAAGAAAAAAAAATTTTTTTTATCAAAACGAAATAAAAAATAATCAAGAAGAGAAACCAGAAAAAAAAAATTAAATGAAGCCCCATGTCCATCCTCATTAACTCATCTGTGGAAACACCAGTGGGATTGCTGGAATGTGCAAGTCAGGATGACGATGATTAGGCCCCTGCCCCATGCCCTGCGGCGGCTCACCAATCAACAGCGTGACCGCTTGGCGAGGATGACGACTCCAGGGCTTCTCGAAGCTCAGCAAACTTCGAGTCTCTGTTTCACCTCTCCACTAGTCTGCTTTGGGTGATCTTGCGACCGGACGAAATCCTTCGTCTTCGCCCAGAGGGGAAAGTCCCTCGCGCTGGGGCGCCGCTGGTTGGCTGCAGTCTCCGGCCAGACCCATGCGGCCGCCCAATCGATCGCGGCCGTCACCCTGGCCCCAACGAGGAGTTAAATTTAAAACCACGCTCTTCAGATGCTGAGTGGATGAGAGCCGGGATCCAGATTCCCCAGTTCTTCAAATGATTGACAGGTCTCAGCTATCAGCGTGTCTTCTTTCCCCCCTCTCTCACACCCCCCTCTGCTAAGCCCAATGAGGGAGGGAAGAACGCATACCTCCATGGGAACCCCACCCCCCACTCCTCTTACTACTACTTTGTACGTGAAGTTGAAGTGAAGTAGACTAGACGAGTCTAGTCTAGTCTTGTCTTGGGCGTGGTCTGGTTACAGGCGTCTGTCACAGACCTCTGGGACCACGGACGAAGAGGGTGGGAGAAGTTGGGAGGAACCAGCCGGGGCGGTGCGAGGGATCAGGGGTATCTTTTTCCTTTGCCCGCACCGACCGACCGACGCACGCCTATCTGAGAGGCAAAAGTAATGGATGGAGTAGGTACCTACTTACTACGGAGTACTACTAGGTAGGTCCCCATGCACGATGCACACGCATGCTCCGGATGGTATGATAATGATTGGGGTATTTTCTATTGCCGGCTTTTTGACAACCTCCTACCCAAGGTACTTCGTTTCCCCTCTCAAAGGTACCAACCATCTGTTCTGGTCCTTTGGGAATAAAGGGCTGCAACTTGCATCTCCATCAGTCCAAAGAAAAAAAAATATCACCAATTCCACTTTCTGATGCCACAGGAACTGGATGGATACAGTCCAGCCCAACCTTTCCCATGGTCTCCGTCCTCCTTTCCTCTTTTCCTCTTCTGGCTCGCCTCGACTCGACTCGACAACCTTAAGATCCCACACAGCCACATTCCATGTGACGGCAATGATCCCTGCTAATATTCTCGAATGCCGCCATCACCCTTTTCAGACACTCGTCAATCTCTGCCTGCCTTGGTAGGTTTGATGAGATGTTTCAATTGGACAGTCATTCATCTTGTCCCTGCGCCTGAAGACCTTCAGGCTGTCTGGACTGCTGTCTGGGACTGCCTCCCAACCAACTCCCAACGACTAATCGTAGTAGTATGGGAGGGATCTCACATAACATCGGGCAAATCAGTATTCAGCTAGGCAGGTACCTCGAAGTTACCAACGAGTAGCTGAAGTAAATAGTTGGACTAGTGGTCAACTCCGCCAGTCGGGCAGTCCGACGCAAAGCCTACTAACATTCATTAACTAAATACTCCTCCATAGTCACCTAAAGGGTACAGCCTTTTCTTCGCCATGGTATCATCCTCGGGCATATTAATAGTAAACCAGAGAAAGGAAATGGGGTAAAAAAAATTATTAATTTTTCAAGAAAAAAAAAAATAATATAATAAAAGAGTAGTCTCCATACTTAGCCTGGCGTTTCAGCTTGGGTTAGTAAAGGCTTGCCCACCTGAGGCGAGCTAGTTCTCCGACCTGATTCTTCAGCACTGACAGTACCTTAATACTGGGGGGAGGAATGGGGGGGAGGAGACACACGATTTCTTCTTTCCTTTAAGGAAAGATTTGGTAATAATGGTTCCGAATAATCCACGCATATTAGATTGCTTGATCTGGCTCTTCGTCATCGCCGGCATCATCAGCACTTTGTCTCATACCTCTCTCCCCATACAGTTTAACCACTGACTCTTGACACTGGGCCTTGTCTGGTTCCTGTGCCTGTCCCTGTTCCTGTTCCTGTTCTCTCTCTCTCTCTCTCGCTCTTTTTTGTCTCTGTCCCTTTACTCCTTTCTGCTAATTCTCCATTATCCACTTTGCGACTTACTTTCTGCCTTCCTTTTCCTTCCTTAGCTTCCCCCCCATGGTATAACCCCCATGGAATTTCAACTCCATTGTGCTTGAATCGTCCCAGTAGCCTTTTTATTTTTATTTTATTCCTCCCTCTGTCTTCTTTCTCTCCCTCTCTCTCTTTTGCGCACACATTTATTTTTTTTATTACCCATTTAATTTACCATTTATCCTGAACTTGTTTTTCTCTTCCCTCCCTCTCCATCTCACTTTGTCTTTTTTTTTATTTTTTTATTTTTCCCTATTTACTATTTTACTTTTTTTTCCCTCTACCTCTACCCTCCACCTAATTTGGCTTCCACAGCCCCTTTCTTTGCAGTTCCTTCACAGTCCCCTAAAAAAGAAAAGAAAAAAACTCCCAGCTTGGCTGTACAGACAATTCATACATCATACTTACTTACTCCCAACGGGGAGCCCAAGAATAATATTATTTCGCTCCGGGTTAAAATCTAAATCCCACCGCGCACAAAGTCCCGAGATCCTAGATCCCGAGCAACAATACCACTACTGCAGTGGGCACCCACTACTACGACGGAAGTAGGTCCTCGGTATTTCCTTTCCTCTTACTACCAAGTACTACTACTACTGGCTTCCTTTGCGACTTGACCACCACTACACTACCACCACCACCACTACTATTACTACCACCGTCTTTCCACTCAACTTGAACTATCCGTCCCTCTTCCACCAACTTTCACCTTCCTTTTCTCGCTGCTTGCCTTTCCTTCAATCGTCCGACGTCCTGTCCAGCCTTCTTCTTTCGCATTCACCTATCTATCCGACGTTTCCCCGCTTACTTTCGCATCCTTGTTTATTCTTATTACCTGCATTCAGATTGCTGGTTCCCTACTAAATAATTAATGATCCTTAATTTGCAGGCCGGTGCACCATTACCCGCTATCAACAAATCATCCTGCTTGGAGAAATTGAACCCTGCAATATTCTCGGACATTGCTTCTCCCTCCTGAAGCCCCGCTCCACGATTAGCAACGACGCGACGAGCCAAATAATAGTATACGTCCCTCCATTTACCGGTGCTTGCGACTCGGTCTGCCCAAACCCATCGACAAGATCCGAGTCTAGGTGGTGGCTATTCACAGTACCCTGCCCGCTAAGGAACGAGTGCGGAAGCGCACCGTTGGAACGAAGGATACCTCATAACAACATATCCCGATAGTCATCGCTATAATTATTTGCGCTTCTGACTTGGTGACATATTATTTTACTCGACACTTTTCACTGTCTTAGCGCGGCACATTGCATCATCTCGATCCCTCAACTTTATTCGAAATATTAATTTTCGCTGCGCACTTGGGCGGTTCGAGACGATCAGCTTGCCCTTCCTCTTTCTCTGTGCGATTAATGTGCTCTAAGCATACAGTCTTCGGTTTCTCATCGCATCTTATATAGGGCTATGCCCGCGGTTGTCGAGGATAACACTCCGATAATAAGATCAGAAGGCACAGTCATGGAATCTTCCACTGCGGATAAAAAGCGCAACAAGCTTGGATATCATCGCACCTCTGTCGCATGTGGTAAGCTCTCGGTTCTCCGTAGTCTCCGTTGGAATACTCATTTCTTATGCGACAGTACACTGCCGGCGGCGAAAGATCCGATGTCTTGTTGCACCAGATGATGCTCAAGGGCGATGCGAGAATTGTATACGCCTCCGGAAGGAATGCCAGTTCTTCCCTGTCGACCAGCAGCCCCCGATCGAGAAGAAGTCACGTCCCAGTTCTCGTTTAGAAACCGCTTCGACGGACCCATCGACCGCTTCTTCGTCACCTCCGAATGTGACTGGGGTAGAGCAAGCGGAGCCTTTCTTTACTTATCAGCCTATGCCGTTGGGTTCGAATCCGGATGTGGGCGCCTTCAATACTGCGACCTTTCCGAGCAACCCAATGGCACCATTTACTCCAGGTTTGTGGCCCTACCGAGCAGGTGGAATGTTGGGGTGAAGTGTGTTGACCATTGCCTGGAACAGATCGCAGCGTTGGTGCGGAATTTGTAGGTCCCCCTCCCATGGAAACCGGGGTTCCGTGGGACGAGTATACGACCATCACAGACCCTCAAATGTTAGCGGCTATGCCCGCGGGGAAAGCGATGATGAACATGTCTACGAACGTTTGGGGGGCGACACCCAATCCCATGGCACCGATGCCAACCACTTCGCCCCTGCCAGGAACCCCCACGGTTCCGTCGCAGTCGCAAGGCCTGGCACAGACACCCACGTATGCCATGCAGCCTGATGGGACGGTCTGGCAAGTACCGCCAACACGTGCGATGACATTTTCGGCACAACCCGCAGACATGGCAATTCCGTATCCGAACCAAGGTCAATTCGTGCAGCCGTCGCCGGCAGATCTCAAGAGAAGGATGACCAGCCCGGCCCAGTCTTTCCCCGGAACTCCAATCAACCCCCAGAGTCCTCCTGCAGCGGATCTACAGTCGGTATCCGTCTCATACCCAGGCCAGCCGGCCGCTATGGGATTCAACACCTGGCAGGATGTGAACAGCATGTCCCCCATGAGTGTGGTCCAGTATCCGATGTACACGAACGATGCAGCCGCCCAGCAAGCAGGGTTTGGCAGCCCGCCACCAATGGGCCACCCCGGTCCAGGCCAATCCCCGCAATGATGAGCTCGAGAAGAGCGGAGATGACAAGCGCTTCAGAAGGAAAACAAAAAGCATCATCGGATTCGCTATTTAAATACCCCGTGCGACGTATTGCATCCATTTCTTTATCTCACTTCTTTCCCATATCATTCCATCCCATGCATGCACCTTTACTTTTACCGGCTGGTCATTAGCGGGCGCAGAGGATCTTGGGCGGTATTTTACTCTTCGTTTGTTCCATGAGACCCCTTTCCTCTTGATTGAGGCATCATCTATTTACATGCGCGGCTCAGGGAGCAAGTTCTTCTAGACTCTCTTTCGTTGCTCTCCGGTTTTTCATTTCATCAATTTGCTTTTGTTTTTCTTCACCTACTGTTCACATTAGCTTTGGATATCCACGGTGGGGTTCATGAGCTACGCATTCAGCCACCAGCGGGACAGGTGTCTGATCATTGGTTTTGAGTGGCGTTACCGGCCTAGTCCAGTCTCATATGCTGATCCTGGCGTTGTCATGCAGCCCTCGATCGAAGACTAGTCTGGACCGGCCCGACTCTTATGATTTCGTTTGCTTTGCTTCAGTTCCCTGCCATGCACCTAGTCACGTTCGTTGTCGACGAGTCGGTTGATAAGGGCAGACAGACGGATGGAAGGAAAGTGGCCATGTTTATGCTTTTGCTTGTTGCTTTCTTATTGACATAGACCCCTATAAGCCACCCTCTACCTCTAGTACCCGATCATTATGGAATAGAAAACGGCACACAACTGCCTCTTAGTTCACTGCAGATCCCACACGGTCTTTCGTTTTCCCCAACTACTCCTCTCGTGCGTAAATCAGAATCCCTTTGGCCTATGGCGCACATGGTATCGACTTCCTCGGGCTTACCATGACAATTGCAACGTGCCGTACCGTTCGAGAGGCTGCTGTTTCAGTGTCCTGGGCTGCTTGGTGTAGCTACACTCGGATAAGAGTGTTTATTGATCAGTCACACCGGTAGGGAAGGCACATTACTAGCCAGAAGTAGCCAGAAGGAACAAGAATGGAGCCAGAACGCAATGGTTAGTGCCAGCAATAGCAATGTCCGCTGCATCCAAGAGTCAACTTGTTACCTTTAGCTCTAGAATCATCTTAATGTGTAATTACTCCACATATCAGCTTCTCACATACCATCAGTGCATCTATTCTGCAGCCAGTCCTTTCATATCGGAAGCTTTCTACAAGAATCTCTTATGGAAACACTTGATATACGAGAACAAGCGGCTCGAGATTTCCGCAGTACACCTCACAGCCAGTTTCCGTCACATGCTTGTGATATACACCCAGGTCTAGATTGCATCTGTCGATGGACTCATTTGTCCACGCGCAGTAGCCACCGCATTGATTTGTGCGACTGACACCCAAACATCCCAGTACTGTATTGCCTTCTACGTGAAGTATTTCTGCTTACTGCCATCACAACATATTCCTTCAAGACGCCAGCCAGACCAGAAATGACATCATCGGTGTGACGCGATCTGGACGCATCCCGATTAGGCAGGCACAGGGTGGTCACGAGGAGCCCTTTTTGAAGAAGAGAGTTACTACAGAGTCAACTCTCACTCCAGTTTACTCTTTACTACACCATCTTCACCCTCACAGCACAATTCCGAACTACATGCTGTCTGCTATCCTGCTGATGTACCCATGAAGATATGTCACAGGCAGATTGCTTTTTGTGTGTTTGCTTTTCCCGCACCATGTCGATAACACCGTAACACTGACAATATGATTGGAAGATTCCCCGACCCTTGCTAGCTGCAACGGCGATCAGAAGAACAGACAGGACACCTAAGCAATAGCTTGCCGTCCATTGTTCATCCGAATGACAACCCCGGACCAAACGGATCTTCGGGCTTGGTTGACTGATAAACACCTTCACAGACGGATCTGCCAATAATAGGGGCTTTCTGCAGTATTGCTTATCACACTGTCGGATACGCCTGGCGGGTTGAAACCGGAGCAGACCAGGAGAAAGTATATTTGCTCCGAGGTGATAACGATCCTCTGATAAGCTCGGTCGGGGATCGAATTTCGTCAGAGTACAGAGTGTCCGGAGCGGAACCATGTTGTAGGAATGCTGTGTCGCTGCTCACACTCTTGTGGGCTTTGCTCTGTGGCCTTCTGCGGAACTTGAGTATACCAGGCATGAGTCACTGGCCTTTCAGAAGTGATCGGTGCGTGTTGTGTGTGTGGATGTGTGGGTATGGGGGTGTGTGTGTGCGCGCCACCGATCGTTCGGTCTGGGGTCCGATAATGCGGAGAGCAACAGCCTCACTTTATTAATATCATCAACGGCCCTGATAGCCAGCATTAGCTGGGTTGATAACAGCTGTCATGCTGCAATCTGATTGCCCCTTTGGTGATGATTGCAGGCTCAAGGTACCAGGTTCAGCATCCACGACGTGACGTGTCTGTGCTTTTCTGGCCTTATCTCCAGGCTGTCCGGGCGCCTCGATGGCGACAATATGCATAGTTATCAATATGATTATCGCGACTCCTGGCCGATGGTCGGCGAGGGCCCCTGTTTTTAGAGGGCGCTCCTCCAGTACAAAATCCGGTGCTGCTCCCATTGGGCTGAGACTTCTGATCTCTTCGCCCAGCGACAGGGACTGACAAGTGAGAACCTGGTTGACCGCCATTCACCTGTGATGCCTTATCGCGCTCCTGTGGGGGGCTGTATGCGGTTAGTAGAAGCCAGTCCACCCCTTTGGGCGCTGAAGGCCTTTTCCTGGAGTTTTGTGGATCATATATAAACACTGGAAGTCGAAGTGGTCGACAGTGACTGCTGGCCTTTCGGTTCATCCTTGTTCCTCTGGCATTTATTCCCCCCTTTCATCGCACACGGCAGACAAGGCTAGTGTTTGAGCTCTTTTATTTTCTCACGAAGCTCTCAAACCATCGGTATATAAGAGAAGCCGTGTGTGTACTGTGGATAAAGCCCAGTTTTAACGCTGACTCTAGTGCCCCATTTTACCCCCAAACTATCTCCACGCCCTCCCCGTCCCGACCCATCGGTTCATGCTAGTATCTCTTGTATATGTACACACTTACTCGCAACTAGGGGACATGCTACTGGCACATGCAGACACTCTTTGACGGCGCAGTCATTACCTTCTTGCATTGCTAGTCAACCCTCCTTTCACGGTCGCATTTGATCTTCGCAAAACTCTCTCGACCGCACCAGTCAGGCTTCATCAGGCATTCCCTCTCAGCATACGACGACCCTCCATGGGCATGCTGGCACATCTTATTTCCACAGTTCCTGCACACTTGATGCGGGAAAAGCTCATTGCAGGGGTTCAGGCTGTATTGCATTGTCTGAATTTCCGGCAGACCCGCGCCAGCCGCGAGAAAATCGAACCGATCCTAGCGTGGGGGGGGGGGGGTAGGAATATGCCGGAAGACGAATGTTTTCGCTATCAACTTTGGTCGGATGTAATCTTTTATGCTCATGATTGACATCTCCGGTGCAATTCTGATGACTATTATCTGTCTTCCGATTGATGCTGCCTGACAGCGGCGCATGACGCCTCGATCCACATTTGAACAAAACAGGAAGGACTTATTGAACCTTCCACAGACTGGAGACAGAGTGGGAGACGAAAATGGGAAATCTGCCGAGGCTGGAAGATGGGGTGAAGGCTACCCCAATAGTCGACACGGAATATGGGGCGGATGTCTTCCGGGTGCGTTCCGCCTACTGATGACGTCTCAGATCGTCCCCGGCGACGCGGTATGCTGGTCCAGTCGGTCGGTGACGTTGCCTGATTATGATATTGCATGATGCGAAGAGATCAACCTTCTGGTGCTATACGGGTTTTTTCACGCCGACCCCTTGAAACTAACATTCTAATGATATTGTTGAGGGGTCATAGAACAGGTTTGACTATGGTGGGCCGGAAGCTCGATTTGCCGCACGCCAGAGGGAAACTCCAAAGTACAGCTATCCCAGACACTCTTAGCGACGGTGTACTTACTTGGGCTGGTTAGCTCAGGCACGCATCTGTGCTTCATAAGACCGATTTCCTGTTCGAGCGTCCCGCCGGAAGTTGGTCGCTGCATCCGGACCAAAAGGGAGTAGACATACCCCGTCTTATTCTAGGTTTGCGTGGCGCTGGCTCAGGAATTCTGGAGATGCGAATTATCAACACTATTGATGATGATTACAGAATTTAGGAATGACTTGGAACGGGCCTTATTGGGCGTGTCCGTGGACCATGAGGTAGACAGGCTGGAGATACTGTCGATCGATGGGCATTTTCCGACCAACGGAGTTAAGGCCGGGCGGGTGAGTCAGCCGGATCCGTGCACGGCGCCACTCGCCCGCTTTGCCTTCCTCCCAAGGCTCCTGTCTATTCCCGTCGAACTCTATTGCTTTTGCCACGGCCCCAATATTCCCCCCCAAAACCAATGACTGGCTGCGCTTGATATTCCCCTTTCACATGCTTGGCTGACCTTGTGCTTGCTTCGGGTTTTATCCTTTTGTTGACCAAATATTTTTGTTGGTCTTACCCCAGCTTGGCCGTCCTTTTGGAGCCAGGCGACCGGGAGCGGCAATCGTGGCATGCATCTTGAGAGTACTCCATCGCTTCGAACTGACCCCGATTGACGGACGGCCATTGGCCGCGATGACCAAGGTCCATTACATGCTTATCTGCTTATCTGCGACTGTTATCTCCAGGACATCGTGGGTAGCGTGGGAGACCGTGATTATGGAGCACTAGTGCGGTGGACCTCGCGGTTGTTCCTCCCGTGGGGCCGAAACGTGCTTGAGAACCAGTACAGAAGCAATCAACGACTCATGCTGGCGCGTACAGAAGGGGCAGCTTACTGTGGTCACTATCTACTGCCTGTGCAGGCATGCAGTGGCCAAGCGACTGTCCTGTGCTCGGTTGCCCTTTTCTCAATACATGATCCATCCGGCAGGACACCCACTCTTTCCGGCCAACGATGATGGCTAACGGCTTCCCTGGACAACCTTGTTTGGGCTTGGCAATATCTCATACGCCTCGATCATCAGCCGTGTTATTTGTTAACTGCTTATTATGACTCGCCACTTGCAGGAGTTTCTAAAGTACTAGGAAACGCCTCTTGCACCGTGCTTTTGCCCGGGGCAGCGCCCGCACCAGTGTTGCAGTAAATAGGGATTAGTACCGAAGAAGAGCCTGATGAGCACTACCGTCATGATTACCGTTGACCAGGGCCCTGGGCTAAAGCCGGTTAATACGACGACGCGCCAGGACGAGGCTGTGAACCGACTACTGCATCATCATGCACTGCAGCTGCAGGATCGGATAGTTCTGGCCAACGAGTGATCTGGCCCAACTCAAGAGGAAGCATGTCGGGCGGGCAGGCACAACTGGGGGAGGAGATGGAGAGCTTCATCCTCTGGTTGAATCAGAGCAACAAAGGGACCCCGCAACCATGGGTGGATCCACATGCATCAAGATGAATCGTGGATTTCTCCCTGATTAATATCTCTGCACCTGGGAGTGGAACAAAGGCAGCTATGAGGCTGTAGGGATTACTCGTAGTAGCAGTGGCTAGCCCTGCTGGTGTACTGCCTATGCTTACTAGGGGGTGGTTTAGTCGATGCTTGTTACGCGCTTGAAACGCCTCTGACCAAACCGTCAATACCGCAGTGGATTACCGGGTCATACGCGGATCGGGTAAGATAGGGAAAGCCAGCTCCGGTGAGCATCCCGTAGTAAGTAGACTCCAACCAGACAGCCTGACGATGAGGAAGGTTGCCAACTTACGAGGGTCGGTCTCGTACCTGCTTCGGGTTTCCCCCCTAGGCCGTCTTCTGCTGCCTGCGGCCAATTCTCCATTTTGCGAGATGAGGGTGGAGAGTTGGTCCGACGACGCCTTGTCCGCGGGCTGGCCGTTTGGCTGGCCTCCCCGGAAACCTGCCTCCAGAGGGGTGGCCAACACGGCTGCTCGAGTCCACCGTGTCCGCAAGAGGACAGCAACCTTAAATTGGACGGTCTCGTGTCGCAGGCTAGCAGCATGGACGGTGGCCAGCCATGTGCCTGACGGTGGGCTATGAGTGTGGTCTCCATAGTCCATCCACGCGATGGAGAGAGAACTGGATCACTCGAGGGCTCGGGGGTCGTCCGGGCCAGGCGGACAGCCCGATGGTGGACAGGTCCCGCCCCGCCGCTAGTGCCAGCGTCGAGGACATCGGGACGATGCGCTCGCTCACTGGTGGTGGCTGGCCTGTCGTCCTTGTTCCTCCTACGTCCGGAGAAGAGGTCCGATGAGCGGAGCAGGCCCTGACCCGTTGCTAAGTGTGGAAGGGGTCGCCGGTCAGCTACGCAGTGTCGGAAATTCCAGAGAGGAAGGGTGCACGGTATGCTGTCCTGCAGGAGCGTCCAAGTGGACACGGTCATTTAACCATCGGGCCGATGGGACAGACCAAAGATGGATCATGCATGCAAGCGCACAGTCCAGGCTTAATAGATTTGATTCCAACAAGGTCAGGGTTAAGGTAGTGACTAGGGAGCGACTATCGTGCGCTCAGATCGCATTATCCCAAGCGATAACAACAGCTTTATATGGGATTTCGGCCGACGATAGGGGGGTAAGCTTTTTAGTCAAGCGAAGCATCGGCTGATCACAATCCCAGTCCATTCCGGCCCATCAGTCGGGGGAAGTATACTTGATTACATTGATGATTTGTATGAAGCCAACAGGACTGGCGCGCGCGATGTGTCAGAGGTGAGTCGATGGTTGTGGCGAGGAGGACTACGGGAGGTATCTACTGTACTACTAAGTAGTGAGTGGCACAGGAAACCTAATCCCCGAGGAGGGTCGCGGAGCTCGCTGGCCCGAATACCTGGGACAAGAGAATTCGTATACATCAGATTGAGCAGCAGCAGCAGCCGGCTACGACTGGGAAGTAAGTTATGTCGGGGTTTTCAGGACTCGGATTGTTTTACCATAGGCTGGGCATGACTGCGACAAGCCAGCGACGGTCGGCCCTTACGGTCGCTTGGCGGGCGATGATTGGTGGGGGAATTCAGGCCAATTCCTGGCTCCGAATCAGGATCCGGATCGGTCTGCTGCATCCATCTTTTTAGTCGCATCCCTCTGCTGGATGGAGAGTCTAACTAGTCATGGTGCGTGTCTTGGGTCTTGGATGAGAAAAGCAAGCTACAGAGTAGTTGATTAACTGTGTCGTGATGATCTCGACCCGTCGTGCGTGTCAGGTAGACTGACTGACAGCCAGACATACTATACTAGACCAACAAACATACCATCGTTTCCGAGACGGATGATCAGGGAGGAGAGAGCAAGTCTCGAGAGGAGACTAGTACTATGTGAGAAGAGACGCATGGATGGGTTAATCTAAACGGACGGCGCTACTGCAGCTTTAGTGCTTCGAGAAACGCCAAAAACCCATCCCGACCCGCGCCACTGGCCAGGCCGACCGTCACGGTATTACATGGGTATGGAACCAAGCTGCAGAGACGCAGCTAGTAAGGATACTTACTTAGTACTATAGTAGGAGAGAAACAACGTATTCCCAACAAGCAGCAGGGGAAAAAGGAGGGGCAATGAGTTGGAGGTGGTTGGAGGTCATAATGGAGATTGTATATAATATATCCTGTATACCATTGTTACTCCAGGCTTGTTGTTTTCCTGCTGCCAGGACATTGAATTGATGTGAATTGTTGTTGTTGTTACTGCAGTGAATCTTGAATTTCCATTTACCATTCATTCAGTTCCAAACTTCGCCAGTTCTGCTACTTACGGCGGGAAGCTAAAAATTCCGGCAGAATCCCGGCGGGCAAATCAGCGTGGATGCGCAGGGACGTTCCTCGCGCATTGTGACTGGTTCTTGGGTCACTGAAACTCCAACCCACCCGTGGATGGAGGCAACAGCATCCACCGGGCATCTGGCTTGTGAATGAAAGGTTGCTTGCTTTAAGAGAATCAAAGAAGAAGCAGCAGCAAAAGAGTTGTTAAAACTGAGTGAAGTGAGTCAGTGATACCCTTTTTCCCAAATCAATTCCCCACTTCTTCTTTCACAGGAAAAGAGAAGAAAAGGAAAAAAAGGGAAACAAAAAACAAGAGAGGGGCAAAAGTTCTTCTGTTCTTGTTCCTGTTCTTTTTTTTCTTTTTGACAGACAACTGACTGACTGACTGTCTCTTGTTCTTGTAATAATTAAGGCCCGACCTTGACTGGATTAGACTTGCAGCCCTTCTCTCCACTTCCGGTGTCCACTTTCCACTCTCCGGCTCCGTCATCTACTACTAGAAGGTATCGCATTATTATTCATCTCCACGGCTGTTGCTGCGCGCTCTCTCTCTCTCTCTCTCTCTCTTACTCTTCCTCTCTCTCTCGCGCTCTCGCCTTCTCATCTTATTACTCCCCTCTCCTCTTATTTCTTCTCCGGGCCCCCTCCCCAGTCTGTTTTCTTATCTCCCTCCCGGCTGGAATCTTGTCCCAATTCTATTTATCATTATTTTTTATACTTTTTCTTTTTTTGATTTACCGTTATTGATTGCATTTTAACATTGCCTTTTTCTTCTCTCTCAAGTCAGCCTACCAGCGCGTCATGTGCATCGGGAGGGTCTAGCCCCCCCTCGCCGGTCAAGCCATCAGCATCATCATCCTGCATCCTCACATCCTCGCTCACCCATTCCTTCGGATTCGCCTCCTCACTCTTCACTGCTTTCCCCCCCTTCTACGTCACATCTAGGAGGAACAAAAACCCCATCTGATCCATTGGGTTTCCATAAGAGGGGGAAACGAATAAAAATCAAAGATCGACAAAGGAATATAAAATTACAAAAAGGAATCATACATCAAGAAGGAAAAGAATTACCCGCCGCGAAATTGCTCGTGGACGGATTAGCTGCAAGGCTAGGGATTTTCTAAAAGGTACGCACACTGTGAACAACATCCACACACACATACACCTTCTTGTCTTTTTTTTTTTGTGTTTCGATTGTATTATTTTATTTTACTTTTATTCGATTTCCTGTCGGACGGATCCCGCCGCAGACGACGGAAGGGGAAAAGAAAAAGAAAAGAAGGGAAAAGGAAGAGGAAAAGCCGGGGGGAATGCAGTCCATGCAAGCCACTTGCATCTGGAGAGGAGGGAGGGGAAGGGACGACAAGAAAAAAAAAAAAAAAGAAAAAGAAAAAGATAATATGATGATGATTATTTATGATTATTATTATTGTTATTATTGTTATTACTATTTCCTGCCGTTGCTACTTGCTACTACTTGCGACTACTAGTTGATCTCACCACTGACCTGCTCCCGATCCTAGCTCCCGTTGTCCTGCTGCTGCTGCTGCTACTACTTTGCTACTACTGCACCTCGTTTTGACTTTCGACAACCACCATTACTACTTTGCGCTTACTTCCAACTTACTTCTTTTTCGATTCTTCTTTTTTTGATCGCTTTTTTAGTTCTGGTTTTCTTTTTGATTTATTTATTTTCTTTTTTTCGACTTCCCTTCCCCATCCTTTTGGGGGGAAAACGATCGAACCCCTCCCACACAGTCCAGTCTTGTCTCGCCGCGATCCTCCGAGACAGACAGAACAAGACACAGACACAAGACAGCGGAGACCACCTATACATCCAATTTGGAGATATCCGATTGATTATTATTGTCCAGGGTCTGGCTGAATCTGGTCGTTTACGGCGGGTAGCCTGGAATTCCTCGTGCTGCGACCACCGGCCAATTGAGCGCGGCGTGCCTCAATTCGCTTTCCTTCGCTCTTCCTTTTCCGCCCTTTAATCCGGCCTCCTCTTCTTTCCCTCCCTCGCCGCTTATCTTTCGCCGTCGACTCTCTCTGGTCGTTCGCCGTCCTCTCGCCTTTTCCCCAGTCTTTCCCCTCCCCTCCATCCCTATCTCTCCTCCTGCACCTCCCTTATCTTTTTCCTTTTTTTCTTCCATCGATTTTCCTTTCTTTTTTTTCCTCATTTAATTTATTTCTCTTTTGGGGGGTGACTCGCTACTCTCTCTCTGTTACTTACTACCTTACCTTTTACTTTTCTCCGCCTTTATTTCGTGTGCCCCCTTGAGGGCTTCCTCCAATCAGACAACCATGTCCGGGTTGACCCTGGGGGGAGGAGGCAGTGGTGGTGGTGTGCGACCGACGCAACCCGCGGCCTTTACTTCTCTCCAGGATTCCGCCGACGCCGACCGCCGCTCCTCCACCACCACCTCCCACAACCCCCTCCACTTCCCTCCGACTTCCTCTCAACTCTCTGACGATTTCTCCTTTGGCTCCCCAATCAGCCCTGCTGATTCCTCGAATGCCCCCGACAGTCTGCTTAACGACTCTCTGTTTCCGGAATGGAAGGTCGGTACGCCTCGCCCCGGATTTGATGGTCCGGATGAGATGCAACGAAAGGATCCATTAGCCACCCAGATATGGAAGTTGTATTCCAGGACTAAAGCTCAGTTGCCCAACCAAGAGCGCATGGAGAACCTGACGTGGCGGATGATGGCTATGAGTTTGAAACGCAAGGAACGGGAACGTGCTCAGCAATCTCGGTAGGTGGAGTGCCTCGTCAATCCTCTGTTCCTCCCCCCCTGCCGTCGCTCGATGGAATGCTGATCGAACTTCGTGCGTCAATAGTAGTGCCTCCGCTCGAAACAGCGTCTCCGGCCCTAGTGGCATTGCTCAGCTGCGTCTCACTGATCGCGAGCCGACCGCGGCAAATCCCTCTCTCTCCACCGACCTGACCTCTGATCCTATGAACCTCGACGATTTCATTGTTCCCTTCGAGTCTCCGTCCGATCACCCATCTCCCCAAGTCACAAAAGGCGAGTCAACGTCGGCAGCCATCCCGATCAAGTCCCGCAAGGACCAGGTGGCTGAGTCCACGCCCGTGCCCGCTTCGTTCCCCCACCCACCCCAGGACCAGCGAAGAAACAGCGAGTTCGGCTACGTACCTCGTCGGGTGCGCAAGACGAGCATCGACGAGCGCCAGTTCTTCAACCTCCAGGTGCCCACCCGGAAACGCCCGGCCGAGGCGTCGCCCCAGGTGCCGCCCGTGTCGAACGCGATGTTGGCTCAGGATCCGGACTTGTCGGGCGGTGTGCCTGACTACGCCCTCGATGCGTCGTCGGCTTTTGCGATGCCCCATAACAACAACCATTCCTCCCACCACAACCACACTTCACCTGGCATGCCGTTTGGTCTGGATACCTACGGCCTGAGTGAAGATCCGATCCTTACTTCCGCCGGTCCCTACCAGACCCAGTTTACCTTTTCTCCCACCGAGTCCCCCATGACGTCAGGCAACCCCTTTGCCAACCTGTATGCGCACACGCCGGTGGCCTCGTCCCTCAACTCGACCGATTTCTTCTCCCCGCCGCCGTCGGGATACCAGTCTACCGCGTCGACACCGCAGCCGGCGTATGACGGTGAGCATTCGATGTTCTTCGATATGCCCTCGGTGGATGCGCGCACGCAGCGCCGCGTTCCTAACTATGTCTCGCACCGCACGTCGAACCTGTCTGCGTCGCTGCAGCCGCGATATATGTTCAACCAGAACCAGGACCAGTCGCACCACACCGGCAATCATTCGTCTTCGATGCACTCGCCGGGCTATCCCATTCCCCAGCCCCAGCACGTCGATCCCACTCAGGTGCTTAACCCCAACGATTTTTCGACCGGGGCGTCTCATGCGGCTATGTTCAGCTTCGGCGCTGATTCGGACAATGAAGATGATGATGGTAACCAGTTTTCCGACCGTGCGGGATTGACGATGCCTGGTGATCTGGATGATGGTGCGGACATGAACGGTGGCATGCAGTGGGATGCTCAGTTCCCCGGTTCTTTCCACTCGCTGCCCGGCTTCAGCGCGCAGCACCGCAAGCATGTAACGATCGGGTCCGCCGACATGATGGATACCCCCAGCGAGTGGACTCAAAGCGGCAGTCTGGGACGCACGCATGGTTCGGCCGCCTCGGTCAGCGAGGTGCGCAACCGCGAGCAGGACCCCCGGCGGCAGAAGATTGCGCGGACGACGTCGACTCCTAATACTGCACAGCTGCTGCGGCAGAGCATGAACGCCAACACCTCACACACGTCACCCAACACACCGCCAGAGTCGGGCTTGAACAGTGCCGTGCCGTCTCGGCCGGCCAGTCCGGGTGGCTCGAAGAACGGTGAGCAGAGCAGTGGCCCCACCACATGTACCAACTGCTTCACGCAGACGACCCCGTTGTGGCGGCGTAACCCAGAGGGTCAGCCGCTGTGTAACGCCTGCGGGCTGTTCCTGAAGCTGCACGGGGTGGTGCGGCCACTGTCGCTCAAGACGGACGTCATCAAGAAGCGCAACCGCAGCAGCGCCAACAGTCTGGCGGTGGGCACATCGCGCGCGTCGAAGAAGTCGGCCCGCAAGAACTCGGTGCAGCAGACGACAGTCACCACGCCGACGTCGAGCCGGGCGCAGAGTGGTGCGACGTCGTCGGAGTCGCCGCCCGCGGTGCCGGGTGGCAGTACGTCGGGCAGAGCCGCAGGCGTGGTCCCCATCGCGGCGGCGCCTCCGAAGGCGAACCCGACGACGAGTTCTCCAGGACAGAGTCGGGGAACTTCGTCCGTGCAGATGGCGCCAAAGCGTCAGCGTCGGCTGGAAAAGGCCACGGACGCGGAGGCGGGCGGCGACGAAGCCAGCAAGTCGAGCACGGCGAGCGGACGGTCCAAGGTGGTGCCTCTAGCGCCGGCGATGCCCCCGGCGGCAGCCAATCCGGCCAACCACAGTATCGCCGGTGGGCAAGGAGCCAGCCAGGAATGGGAGTGGCTGACTATGAGTCTGTAAACTTTGCAGACAAGTTTCACGGGATGAATCTTTTCTTGTTTCTGATGTTCCACGATAGACATGACCGCGCAGCAAAGGAGTTCTCGCTAGACGAGCAGGAGTTGGTAATATGCAAGGTAATGGTCTGCGCTGGCTGGCGGCAGGTCTAATGAGTGATGCGATTTCGGTTCTTGGGGAAGCTTAGTACATGTCTAATGAAGGGGATGGATGAGCGGGAGGATTTTATTGTGTGTTTTTGCTTGATACAATCGCGTCTGTCCGGTCCATTCTGCTGTGCTGTTGCTGATGTTGATTTCGATGATTTTTTTTTATTTCATTGTGTTATGTTTGTTTGTTTCAGAATTCGGACCGGGCAGAAGTGCGCATCTCCTTGTTTAGAGTGATTTTCTGCTTTGATTGTGATTGTGATTGATTGTGATTATGAATAGCTAGGTAGTCTAAGGATGGTTCAATGAACTGACATTTCCTCATTCATCCACCTCCCTCTACTCTGTAATCACTCGAACCAGAACCGTACAGCCTGCATGACACCCATGAAATGGAACCCAATGCCCACAACAACACAAACATGCCACACAACATGCGAACTACACACCTCCGTCCAGAAAGAAGTATACCACCGCTCGGGAAATTGTGTCTATCCCCATTAGCATTCTACCCAAGACAGAACGATGAAAAATAGTAGTAGTAGTAATGAATGATTGAATGAATAGATGAAATAGAGAAATAGAAACTATACATACGAGGTAAACACAAACACCCAGAAGAACCACCACCCCCTCAGAAACATACCACCCCACCCCGACAGATAGGAGATATTCCCCGCCGTGGAGGAGATATCCATGGAATATGGGTATGACTGCCGATAGGGCGGGGAGTAGCAATGATATAATCCGTAAAGTATTGTATTCGGGGGATGATGTATATCGGGATGGTAGTAGGAGGTGTGTTGTTATTGGGAATACCTATTCAGGTACTTATTGTTAGTTATGATACTAATCTAGCAATGAGAGCAGTATATAATATAATATATCATGATACTAGTTAGTAGTAGGACTTACTAATACCATATACCCATTCCTTATGGGTATATCCTCATAAAAACCGAAATATATCCCCGTGATGGAGTTCACCACGATGAGGAGGATTATGCCTAGTTGGTCGAGACGGAGGTACAAGTTTGATGTTTGTGGGGACTTGTGTTCGTGGATGTGGTAGAGGGATGAGAGGAACAGGGTGAGGGTTGCTGTGTGGGTGGTTAGGTGGAGTAAGGATTGGGGTGTTGGGGGGAGTGGTGGTAGTAAATTTGGGATTGGGGGGGAGGTGGTTAATGGGGCGAGGAGGAGGATGAGTGCTGGGATGAGGTGGGTGTAGATTGGGAGGGTGGATGATTTGGTCATTGTGATTGTGGTTGTGGTTATGGTAGGAAGGTGCATGTAGGATCAGTACCATACATAATGTAGATTATAGGGATATAGTGTAAATGATCAACATAGCTGTATCTTAATTATCAGCTGTCTGCTTCTATCGTAGTTCACTACTAGGCTGTATCTTAGTCTGTGTAGTTGGTATTGACCAATAACATCCACCATATCACATGACACACGTGACCATATAAAAATTCATCGCATTCATACAACAACATCAACCAGCAACCACGCCCCAATCACCCCATATCCAACATATACACCATTCCTACCCAGAAACACAGAGTCTATACATTGTAACCATGGGCTCCAGCTCCAAAAAGAAGAAGGAGAAGCAGAAGGACTTCCAGGTACCCCCATACACCCCTCCCATCCATACCCCCTCCCATACCCACCAACCAACATACTAACCATCTCACCAGAAACCCAAGCTCAAAGTCGGCAAAGCCAAAGCCAAACCCGACAATTTCACCGACACGAGCTTCAAATCCAAAAGTAACTTTCCCACTACCCCCTTCCACCCGTGATATCCTTTTAATAAAGGTATAGGTATAACCCTAACCCAACAATCCCTCACCCTGCACGCCCCCAGCACCACCCACCAATTCACCCACCACGTCTCCCTCCTAAACTCCAAATCCGACACTCAGCGCCGCGACTCCCTCGCGCACCTAACCACCCATCTCACCTCCGCCCCCACATCCCAACCCCTCCCCATCCCCGTAAGCACCCTCCTCCCCACCCTCTCCCCCCTAATCCTGGACGCCAGCACAACCGTGCGCACCCAGCTCCTCAAGCTCCTCCGCACCTTGCCCCCAAGCGACGTGGAAGACCACGTCGCCAGCCTAATGCCGTACGTGCGCGCCGGCATGACGCATCTAGCCGCCGACATCCGCGTCACAGCCGTGGACGTCCTCTCCTGGTTGGTTGAGATTGCCGGAGAAGCCGTGGTGTCGTGCGCAGGCGGCTGGATCAAGACGCTGAATTGCTTCCTCTCTGTGCTGGGATGGCATACCGAGGAGAGCTCTAAGTGGTCGAGTAATCGGGCTGCGTTTGGGAAGGCTGGCGCGAAGGGGAAGCCCATGGTGAAGGTTTTGGGGGTGTTGGCGGAGTTTTTGGAGGCTGGGATTGGGGAGGATGATGGTGATGGTGAGATGGAGGTGGATGAGAGTGGAACTGGGACTGGGGCTGGGACTGGTGGTGGTGGTGGGTTCCCGATTGTGCAGACGGATGTGCACATGGTGCCCAAGTCGGCGCAGCCGTATGTGTATTTGAATTTGTTTGGTGCGCCGAGAGATGAGGAAGGGGAGATGTATGAGACGAGGGAGGAGAGGTTCCGGGTGTTTAAGGGACGGTTTTTGGTTCCTGTTGAGCGTGGGTTGGAGAGTGCGAGGCAGGATGGCGGGGAGGTTGGGCGCGCTTCGTCTGCTGTTAGTAAGGTGTTGAAGGAGGCCAGGGGGGTGGATTGGGAGGTTTAGCTGATTTGCTGATTCATGTTGTGTTGTGTTGTGTTGTGTTGCTACGGCGTTTGGTAATGGGTTCTGTTGTTAAAACGTGTGTTATGGGTGCATTGTTATAGATTTGTTATATCGCTGGCTATATGCTTCAAAAGTATTATACTTTGGCCTTCTCGTGCATGTTGTCCAACTTTTCTTCGGATTCTCCGTCAACTTCCCGTCCGTCGTAGATCTCTTCTGCCATCACAGCCCTGTCGATAATAGCATGTCGGGCAGGGAATAGCCACGATAACCCTACATACACTACGCTGGTTCCCACGAATCCCAGCAGCCATCCGAACTGATACGGGTGGATACCCACGCCAACCGAGACACTGCTGTTGACAGAGTTGATCAGCCCTGGCAGACTCGGCACCACGCCGACAATAAACGCTACAATGGCGCGCCAGTTCACGCCCCATTTCGAGTATCGGTACACCGGGTTGTTTGGCTGGTACAGAGCCAGGGTATCATACTTTCCATGCTTTAGCAGCCAAAAGTCCCATAGCATGATAGCTGCAATCGGTCCTAGGAAGATGGCATACGCTGACATGAAGTTCAAGAAGCTGTCCGCCGATTCAAGAATCTTCCATGGCACCAGAGCCCATGATAAAATACCGCAGATGATCTGGCCTCGGCGCAAATTGACGTGTCCTGGAAACAGGGCCATCAGATCGTTGGCTGCTGAGATCGAGTTGGCGGAGATGTTGACACCCAGAGAAGCCAGAGCGAATGAGAAGGCTGCGAAAAAGCGACATGACCGGCTGGACCAGTGGCTGATTAGCTCGATCGGGTCCCATGGGACTGAACCGCCATATCTGGCGTAGCCAGCTGAGGAGGCAGCAATGCCGATGAATGAGATGAATGTAAACACGATAGGCAGCATAGGGACATAGAGAAGTTGCCACTTTGCCGTAACACGCGAGTATCGAGAAAAGTCGGACTGATTCACACTAAGAGTGGCATAGTTCCCCAGAACCGATGTCATGCTCGCCAAGAACACCCAGCTGTACTGTGACCCCGAGACAGTCGCTTTCTGCTCGAACATTGCACCTCCTCCCTCTGCCACGAATGCCCAGATCAAAATCGCAATCCATGCGATCGGCACAAGCACGGACTTGACCACGAACAGCCACCGCACTTTGTTCGGGTGGATGCAGAGAAACGGAAGTTGAAACAGCCAGAAGATAAAGTATCCGACCATGCCATTCGTTGTAATGCCCTGATCCTCAGGAATCTCGTTCTTCACCCTCAAGAAGCTAGGCCAGATGGCTCCAATCATGGCACGCACGGCGTTGCCGCCGTTGACGTTCTGAATCGCGAACCAGAACAGTGCTAAGATGACCCGAGAAACAATGGCGACGTATGATCCCCAGAATCCCCAGCTAGCCCGTGAGATCACCGGGAACGGAATGTGATAGATCGCACCGACAGCGCCGTTGCCCGCGATGACGAAAGACATGATGAAGAACGAAATAGCGACGATTATGAGTGATTCGCGCCAGCTAAGGCCGACTGCTATTATACTGCTAGCAAACTGCCATGTAGCTGCATTAAAGGCATCGGAGACCCAATACGCTGTACATCCGTTAGCACAGCAAGAGTAACAGAAAAGGGGTCGTACAGATAAAGCTGAGCGGTCCCCATTGTCGACGATGAAAAGGAACCGGATCGAGATCGAGATTGGTCCAGCGAGCACTTCCATCCGCAAAAGCAGAGCGCGACTGCGGCACTCGAAGCTGAGGCCGTCTGAACTTCATGATTAGGTATGGTGCCGCCGAGATGCGGTAGATGAAGTGGAAAGAGGTTCAAGTCATCCGATACAGAGGCGCGGGAGCGAAAAAGCAATATGGTAGATCGATGTAAGGGATACGGTCGCACAAGCTGCGCTGTCTAAATGCTGGAGAAAGAAAGCTGCAGGCTGACAATCACGATCTGCAGCCCATTAGGTCCAGCCAGATAAGCTGGTGCATGATAAGCATCCCTGCTGCGATAGCTACCACCCTACTATTGGATGCGTCGCCGAACAGACTATCTGCCCAGACTCGATAAGACATGAACAGCGGGGTGCTCGAGAGGATGCCATTTTTGCCTGATAAGTGGTTATAGTATCACGCAAAGTAAGAGGCCTCCCACCTGACGTCAGGCACTGGCTCAACCGACAGCTTCTGCGATCGAACCGTGGTTCAGGGTGCATGGAACGTGAGATCGGCTCGCTGTGGTATGCAGATAGAGCTACCAGGCGGTTTTGTATTAGACATAATGATTCATCGAGTTTCTTATTTGCAAATCGGGTAATTTGTCTTTATTCTGCTTCATCTTGGGTGTGATTGTGCCGCTTGTGTAGTCTCCGTCTCCAGGAGTGCTGCAGTCTATAATCATGATTGTCAGCAGGCAGCATAGAGAAATCAAGATGGTTCAAAAATTGACCACTTATTAGATCTGATGTTGCTGAGTACTCGGACGCGCCCGAAGTTGCGATAAAGCTAAGAATGGGGCGAGTGGAGATGCCAGTTTACCCCTCTCGCTGCCATTCCCCTCAGGCTGCCACGAGGCATCTCGGTTCATCCCATACAACATCAATTTTGGTCAACTGCATCACCTACCAACTGTACCACTCAACATGTCTTTCAGCATCTCGCAGGCTCGTTCTCGCTTCCCCGCCTTGAATCAGGAGCAGATTTTCCTGGACAATGCAGGTCGGTCACATCCTACCCACCAGTATCGTAAACGGGGAATTGCTAATAGCATATAGGAGGCAGCCAGGTGTTGGACACAGTGATCGAATCGTATGTCCCCCGGCTGTTAGCAGTTGGCAAACTCTCCTAACCAAGTGCAGTGTGACATCATATCTCTCAAAGACTAACGTTCAATTGGGCGCAACCTACAATACTTCCAAGGTCTCAACTGCCGCTTACGATCACGGCTACAAAGCAGCAGCAAAATTCATAAATGCGAAGCCTGAGGAGGTAGGAAAAGTCTATTCATCAATGTACAATGCTAATCCATGCAGATCTGTCTGGGTGTCTCAACAACGCAGCTCCTGCACAACCTCTCCACAGCTCTAGACTTCCAACACGGAGACGAGCTGATCGTGTCCAAGCTGAATCATGAGGCCAATTCTGCCCCGTGGGACAGGATCGCGCGTCGTTTGGGGCTTACAGTCAAGTGGTGGGGGGCTTCAGACCCTCTGAACCCCATTTGCGATCCTTCTGAGCTAAAGCAGTTGATGTCGGAGAAGACCAGGCTCGTTGCCTGTCCGCATGCTTCCAATATCACAGGATCCATCACAAACGTAAAGGAGATTGCCAAGGTTGTACATCAGGCTCCTAGGGTATGATATGACAATCCTTAATATGCTCTATCATCATCTCATAAGACATAGGCTCTCCTTTGCGTTGACGGTGTCGCGCTTGCTCCACACCGCCAAGTCGACGTCAAGGATCTCGATGTCGACTTCTACGTGAGTGAAACTAGAGTGTAGGCAAACTGTGATCTAACAGCGACAGGCATTCTCGTGGTACAAAGTGTATGGTCCTCATATCGCCCAGCTGTATGCATCGTCGCGAATCCATGACCAGATAAATCCGCTGTGCCATTACTTCAAATCCACGGAAACCCTCGACCTCAGGCTGAACCTGGCTTCCGCCAACTATGAGCTCACACAAAGCATTCCTCGTGTCCTGGAATACTTCGGCTCTGATTTCTCCGCCACATGGGACGAAATCGCCACCTACGAAGAGAAGCTGCAGGAGATTCTCCTGGACTTTCTGAGAAGCAATGACCGTGTAACCATCCATGGCGAGCCTTCCGCCAACAAAGACCTGCGAGTTCCGGTGATAAGCTTCACCGTGAAAGGCATCAAGAGCCAAGCGCTAGTTGAGGAGGTGGAGAAAAGAAGCCCTTTTGGCTTTCGCAGCGGACATATGTACAGTCATCGCTTGCTCAAGGACATCATAGGCTTGGAAGACGTCGAAGATGGAGTTGTGCGGATTAGCATGCTACATTACAATACTGGTCAGTTTATACCTACTTTCAACGATGGAGTACTAACATCAGACAGAGCAAGAAATCACATCACTTGTTGAGCTGTTGCGGGAGATCATTGCAGCGATCTAGAATCATCTAGTAGATCTTTGACAACAGAAGGGCCATTCTGACAGCTGTTGAGACAGATTCCTCCGTAAATAGATCTAGCAGGCAGCAGGCGTGTAGAACCATGACATTGCTGCCTTGCCCAATAGAAACTTCTATTACGAGATGCTCGTACACCTCTCAGGTCTCGTAAACAGCCATACTACTCCACATAATACCCACTCACCTTCTATGTTGTAGTTAGTGACTGTCCCAGTTGAACCCACGCGGTTGCATGCTAGCTTTATGAGTACACCGAGACATTTGCTGACATGACGATCAAATCGTTCTAGCTATATTAGTGCAAGTAAACCATGTGATGTAACAGCAAGTCACCCCGCTCCTTGCTTTCACCACATTTTGTAGCTTTCCTCTGCTCAACATCTGCAGTCTGACAACTTCAGACATCACAATGGCACTCGCTTATAGCAAAGTTCCCTCGGGTACGACCGTCATCCCATCCCCTTTCCAGGTCCATGTTTCGGACGAACAAATCGAGGAGCTACAGCTGTTGGTCAAGCTGTCGAAGCTCGCACCTCCAACATACGAAGGTCTTCAGCAGGATCGTAAATATGGCATAACCAACGAATGGCTTGCCAATGCAAAGGAAGCTTGGAAGAGCTTAGACTGGTAAGGTCCATCAGTGAGCTGATTTTAGCAATGCTGAAAAATATAGGCGATCGGCAGAAAGCCGTATCAACAGCTTCCCTCAGTTCACGTATGATATCGAGGGCCTGACCATTCACTTTGTGGCTTTATTCTCCGAGAGAAAGGATGCAATCCCTATTGTTCTTCTCCACGGCTGGCCAGGCAGCTTTCTCGAGTTTCTTCCCGCTCTGACTTCAATTCGGGACAAATATAGCCCAGAAACCTTGCCATACCATATAGTGATTCCGTCGCTTCCGGGGTTCACGTTCTCATCTGGTCCTCCGCTGGATGTCAACTTCACTGGCGTTGATACGGCCCGCGTCATCAACAAGGTGATGCTCAATCTCGGTTTCGAGGATGGCTATGTGGCACAAGGTGGAGACATTGGATCAAGGATCGGTCGCATACTTGCAGTAGATCATGAATCTTGCAAAGCCGTGCATTGTAAGCTGCCGATTGTCTTTTCGCTGCAGAAGTTTTCATCTAATCATCATTAGTGAATGCGTGCTATATGGGAAAGCCCTCCAACGTACCAGACACCGCTATTACTGAGGAAGACAAACGCGCGCTGGCTCGCGCTCAGTGGTTTGGTACCTATGGCAGTGGATATGCTCTCGAGCATGGTACTCGACCCAGCACGATTGGCAACGTACTATCCACAAACCCGGTGGCTCTGCTCGCCTGGTATGCACTTCCATATACCATTTATTAACTAACTAACGAGACATGTAGGATCGGAGAGAAGTTCCTCGACTGGGCTGATGAGGCTATACCCTTGGAGAGTATCCTGGAATCTGTATCACTGTACTGGTTTACTGAAACATTCCCCCGGTCTATCTACCACTATCGGGAGGTACGTTGACTCTACCTCTGCCTATAACCTCGTACTCATACTCACCCTGACCCAGAACGTCCCACCGCCCAAGCTGAGACAGGCCGAAGACCCCCGATGGTACATCCGCAAGCCATTTGGCTTTTCATATTATCCGAAGGAGCTTGTACCCACCCCACGCGCTTGGGTTGAGACAACCGGAAACCTGGTGTTCTGGCAAGCTCACGAGAAGGTATGCTTACCAAGTCTTGCTGACGGCATCTGGCGGCATCTGCTGACACGCCACAGGGAGGACATTTTGCAGCGTTGGAAAGACCACAGGACTTCCTTAATGATTTGACGGCGTTCTGTGAACAAGTATGGGCTGGAAGATAATGAGATGGTGCCACGATTACCGTGGATCATCTATAGCATGCTTGGAAGGCTGCATCAGTCCAATAGCGATATGCGAATCAGACACTAAGGCTTGTCTCGGATGTAGTTGTATATATCGCTCATAATAGACTTCTCCATCTGAATGGACACCCATCTATTCAGTCTACGGCATATTGTTAGCTGAGTTTTGACTACAACCGGATTGGACCCCTCTCCCACCAAAAGTCATGATGAGACGATCCTCGTGGCTTTGTCGGTACTTTTCATCAATACAAAGTTTGTGCAATCCCGTGATGGCTGGCATATCTCCGACCCTCCCTCCTTGCCTATTTTTTTTTTCTTTCACATCGTGTGACCTCATCCTTCGCTCAAAGCACCACCCCCCAGAACAAGATACCAAAGCTCACCAGTCATTCATCCAGCATGCTGGCCCGTGGTACCTCGTTTAAGGGGAGTACCTCCTGTCGCCCGCATGGGCCGGCATTAGCCTGCATCCTTCATGCGAGTTCCCCAAAAGAGGGGTTGCCAGTAAGGTTCTTTCCATCCCGTTCTAGACGGCGGAGCTGCTTGCTGCCTCGTCCGTAGCCTTTGACAGTCCTACAAAAGGATTTGTTATCCTGCGGGATCCGGAGAGAAGTTGTCTGCGCTGATTTGTTGTATTGTCGCCGGTTGCCAATTTAGTCTTTCGGTTGATGCGTACAACCAACACTCGAGCGTACCGGTAGGTACTTTTTGTGACGGGCTGTTTTAAGTTGTTTGAACTTTTGACTTGGATTGCAGATAGTGTTTTTCCCTCTAGCAAGGTTTGAGGTTGGCGTCTTTAATGCAAGGCTACTAGTAGTATACTCCTTAGTATTATAGTACTATCTCGCATTCACAGTATTACAGTTCTGACCGGGATGGTGATATTAACTTCACATCCGTTTGACAGAATATATTTTCCTGCTGTTGCCAAAGCCTGAAACATGACCGGACAGGCTTTGACAGAGCTAAACTTTTCGCACCTGCCGTCTGAGCCTAAACTGATGACACCGTCCGGTCGAGACTTTTGTCTGATCGTGACTCCTCATTTCTGACCTCTACCTACTATCTATCCATCTGTATACTAGACTAGTTGCTTAATCCTGACTGCCAGATGCTTCTCCAACAAACCACCAAGTCCGAGTCGGGATCAATCGGGAGGGTGGGGCTTTCCAGCGACAGCCGGACCAACCAGCGAAGCCAAAGTGGGCAACAAAAACTCACCGGGACAGCCTGATAACCCCGCGTTCATTGGGCGGTGTGGCTCCACCCCTCTTCGGCTTTGGCTGGCCTTTTTGGAGAAGTGCAAAAGGACATTCAGGTCTTTTTTTCTCTTGGTGGTCGGATTATCCCACAGCCACCCACGCCATGACTCAGTGTACGGGTTCTGCGGGTAGGGAAGGTCATGAGATTTGTCACCCCCGGCAGTCCAGCCAGCCCTTTGATGATTGATACTACGACTATCATATGGCCATCCTCTGCTGTCTGACCAATGGTCGTCTGCCTATTCTTAGAGTTCCACTGCCTAGTCTACTACTCTGAGATTGATACCCAGCTTATTTTGTAAGCCAGACGCCGTTTGACCCCGGGGGTTCTTAGTGACCCAACCTTGGTTTGCATTATTTTAGTCAGTTATTGCATATGAACTATAAACTACTTTGCATAGGGGAAGATTATCCTGGACCTTCTTAAAAGGGCAGGTGTGGAAGAGAACAGCGGAATCATGTGATGTGATTATGTAGTGCTTATGTATCCAGACTTATTCCTATGCACTCACCGGCTTAGCCGTGCATCATCATCGCCATCACCCACTACACTGTCTCACAATGAACGAGATGTACCCCGTAAATATCTGCTCCCATTAAGGCTGTATGACTTCGACCCATCTGACGTTCCTTACACTCACACAGAACCCTTACACAACAGTTCCGAAGATGACCCTTGACGTCTTGCTGGGTCCTCGAGGTGGATACGGCTGACTTGTTAGTCCACAAGATGATGTGGTTAGTTAGGCCAGGAGTCCGTAGCCTCAGACTACCCCGGAAAGGCAAACCGTAGTAGCTTTGTTCATGATCATACAATGGGCCGCGGGACGAGAGGATTGGTTGGATATAGCATCATCTACGGAGCAACGGCGGAGGCTACTACTACTAAGTCGTATTAAGTCCCAAGTAGGCGAACTAGTTAGACGGCGCTTGTCGATGGTTGCTTCACTGTCACTGGTTCTTTTTTCCTTCCTTTGCATCTTTGCTGCCTGGACTCACCACCCTGGTTACCTAATCTTACTGCGACCGGGGGCGGTTCCACAGCCAGTTGTTCGTCCTGGCTCCAGCATATGGTACAGTAGCGCTCCCGTGGTCGCGGTCTGTTACTCTTTGTGCTCTCTGCATCAGGTCATGTTCATCCCCCTCAAGCGACCATGTAATATGAGCACAATTAGACGGGGCATAAGGGGAAAGGGGACATGTTTAGATGTGATAGCTGCATAGCCAGCAGGCTGTGTTTGTGCAGTGCAGTTTCAGCAGCCCCATCCAGAACTCCTTTCCCCTTTCCAGACAACCAAGTCTGGGCGGAAAACAAGAATAGTAGCTAAACGCCCCAAAATGACGACGACAAAATTTTAAGGCAGGAGACAGGAGGAGAGCAATAATCTCCTTGAGTCCATTTTTCGCCATGTATGTACGTGTCACTGCCTCAGCAGAGCTTTTTTCTTTTCCCTTTTCCCCATTCCCCCATTTCTGACGGTGGTGGCGTGGCTGGCAAATCCGTCCGCGGTGGTTGGCTGACCACCACCAATTTTCGCTGGGCCATTGACGGAAGCGGCAGGCCTCTCCCTCCCAATGAGAAGGGATCGTTCATTTTATGTTGCACTGGGGCCGGTGCTTATGGACCAACCTACATACATCCCTCCGTACATAGGACTACATCCCTTTTTCTTTTATTTTTCTTTTTCTTTCAACTAAAATCCATGACAGCCCGGTTTCATCGCTCCATCTATTGGATTATGCTTATTCTGGGATGAGACAAGACGTCAACCACCTCTCCCCTACCTAGCAGATGGAACGGGCGGCAGCTTGCCTTGCAGTACAACTTCAGCTGCGTACGTCAAAAGCAGCTGCCCGTGCTGGTTTCTGCTCTATCATGTATCTCTCTTTTCACAGCCAGGGTTGACAACCATGTAGGACAACAGCCACTGTCACTGTCATAAGCACCTAAATGCGCGCGCTGTCTCTAGGCGATAAACCGCAGATAGTCTAGTACCCGGGATTGGCTGTGCAATAGTCGCGCGGAGGGAAAAAGAGACTATCCCTCCCCCTTATCAGACTATGAGATCTAATAGTTGTTATCGGGCTCTGCGACGTCGTATTATCTATCTACATAATGACAGTTACTATCTACGTCGATACCCTTTGTGACGGCTTCGGTAATGGCCATAACTGGAATCGGATCGAGGTGGATTTGGAATCTTAGTCATGCGACGTGAGAAAAGAAAGGCAGGAAAAGTGCCGGCGCTGTGTTTTTTGTAGGACCATGAAAAGTGACATGGGATACGAAATCTTGAGAAGTAGGCTGAAGTTGTAAGCTGTGAGTCGGCAGACTCCCGACGACCATGGGGCATGGGAAGCGAAAAAGAGAAGGGAGAGGAATTTTGCCTCCAGGGCCATGAGACATGAGATGAATACTCATGAATAATGGGAATGCTGAGAGGCGAAAACCAGGAGTGGAAAGGAACCAGAGTCAAGAGTCAGAGACAGCCAGAACCAGAACCAGAACCAGAAACCAGACTCCAGAACCAAAACCAGACCAAACCAAACTGAAAAGCCTCCATGCCCAACCCGGGCCCCAGAAGTTGTCCAGTAGTGGGCAGTCCCTATCTCGGACGGGCGTGTGAAGAGTCATCGTTCCTCCACTCCATCCGCTCCCGTCCTGGTTCCGATCATCGTCTGCCTTCCCCTTCTACTTTTACTTACTCCGGGCCCTCCTCCTCCCTCTCTCTTCCTCTGCCAGCAGGGCTGACTGACTGTGACTGTGACTAGACTGGACTTGACTCTTACTTTGCCATCTCTTCTCTCTCTCGCCCTTCACTCACTAATATTCCTCCCCTCCCCTCCTCTCTTCCTCCCCTTCCCACACGCTTGTCATCTTCTTTCTTTCTTTCACTAGAAAGGAAGTGTGACTGAGAGTGTAGAGTCATACTAGTTTTCCTTGTTTAATCTTGCTTCACTTTGTATCTTGGTTCCTGTTCAAGTTGTTTGGCTCGTCTGCTCTTCCCGTTGCCTCTCCGCTCACCCTTTTTCGCCCGCTTTGTGAAAGACTGTGAAGCGTGGTCCCTGCATCCGCCCAAGAGTCTCAAGACCACTTCCGCCACTCTCGCCACTGGCTGCTGCGTAAGTTAATTTCGTTCCTTTTTCTCTCTCGCTGTTTGACTCTGTGCTGCGTCGTTCCACTCGCCTCCGGCTAGCTTCAGGTTGCCATCTCTGCCTGTGATTTAGTCTGGCCGCCACCACCAGTTAGTCACTGTCTATTGCTCCGCCCCCCATATAGTCATCGGACTCTTGGACCCTCACCGTGAGATCCGGCGTAAGAGTCATAGACGAGCGCTAAAGTGGAGAGATACTCATAAGATCGTTGCTGACTCGTTCCTTCTTCGCCTTCCAGTCTTCTTTGAGCCTCACCAACCTATTCTGTCTTCTGCCTCCGATACGACTGCTGACTGCCTGGACAAGCGCCGGTTATCTCGCCTGCTTGTTGACAGTCCGCCGCTCTATCGGCTCGTGATATAACCTCCTGCGCCTGCGCATCTCAAAATGTACCCTGTTGTTATCAAGTCTTCTGTTCCGATCACCCGTGTTGCAGACTCCTCAGATCTCCGAACCTCCGGCAAGACCGCTGCGTTTGTTTAAATAGCTTCCAGCATCTGTCATTCTAGAGGGTCACGTTGACAATATATTACGTGTCTTCTCTGGTTACGCGATATTCGGCTTGATCTATTCGGGACTCTCCAACTGGTGATCGGAACATTAGACGGTAAACCCCTTCTTCTTTTCCCGATTCCTTGACACGTACCACTACTTCACCGGCTTCCTCCTCATACCCACACCTACCGCCCGACTTCAACCCAACAGCATCATTTTATATCACGTCCGTGCTAGATGATTGTTGTTCTCTCGCTTGCCTAAACTGTCCTACTATACTATATCTTCGACAACCTGGCGAATTTTCTCTCTTAAGGGTCTGCCGTCGCCTGCGATCAAAAAGACGGTTCCTTGTCTTATCGGCTACACGTTCACGGTTCACGCACAACGGTTTATTTGAAAAAACACACACGGTTTAAATCTACAGTCTCGTGTCATATCCGACGCATAGAAGGAAGGCTAGCTCAAGTTTGTTAGCCCTCTGGATGACCATTTGAGGTACTTTCGGACCTTTTCTTTTTATTTTGTCAAAAAGTATCAAGGTCGCTCGACTGGACATCATCCCGGATATGTCAGGGATTGACATTTTGGGTTTGAAGGATCCAAACCCGAACAGCCAAATCCGAACGGCTTATGCGCACCCGTATGCATCCTCGGTCTCTTCCTCCGCCTCTTTCTCGTCCTCTTCGGTCTTCTCGCTAGATGGCCTGTCCACCCAGAGTTCGATCTCTTCAACCGCGACGAACCCGGTTGATGTTATCTGGGAGAATGAAGGCGAATACCAGGCTGGAGGAAGAGCACTTGCTGCTGCAAACGGTGCGCGCGGTTACCTAAGGGGCGTGGTCCCGAAGGCAACTGATCCTGCTATTCCGCCCGAGTTACGTAAGCATCCGCGGCGGACCAACAGTTCATGCACGCGGCCTCCGCCGTGTCTTTTGAGACAATCAGAACGGAAGGTCAACTTTGTCGATAACCTTGTCGGTAAGTCTGGGGAGCTGTCCGTTTTATTATGATGTGGTTGAGGTTCAGAACTAAGTACACCGTGTGAAGACACCGCGTCGCAGATTGTTGAGGTCATTTGGCCCTTGTCGGCTGTCTCGCTGCGGAGTGATTCGGCGACTGGATGCAAAGGCGTCTTGCCTCTGCGGACATTCATCCAGGAGACACTCCGCCGCTCCCGCACCAGCTATAGTACCCTCCAGGTGGCGCTTTACTATCTCATCAAGATCAAGCCCCACGTGCCGAGCCATGAGGCGACTCAGGACCAGGCCCGGGGCAAGCCCGTCTGCCGGGCTATGCAGTGTGGGCGGCGTATGTTTCTTGCAGCGCTAATCCTTGCATCCAAGTATCTCCAAGATCGCAACTATTCCGCTCGCGCTTGGAGTAAGATCTCCGGTTTGAACACGGCCGAGATCAACCAGAACGAATTGATGTTTCTGGAAGCGGTTAACTGGCGCCTCCATATCCCCGAGTCTCTTTTTCAGCGCTGGACTGACATTGTACTGAAGTACACCCCTGGTGCTGGTAACATGGCTTTTGGGGACGGGCAATGTTGGCGTACGATCATCCCGAAGCTCACGCCTGACCTGGAGGAATTTGACGTCAGCCCCGCGACACCTACCATGCAGTCTTTTGGCTCCCGCTCGGTGTCGGACTCGCCATCCCCTCGGGGTACATCGTTCAAGAGGGATCTTCCCGGCCAAGCAACGAACGAGCCCGTCAGCCTGCCCTCCATCCATGAGCAAATCGCTGCATGCGGGCGTCAAGCGCTGGAGTCGGTGACTCGTAAAGAGACCACACTTCCCTCCCTCCCGTCATTGCCGCCCATGCCGCGGCCGGCTATGCTGCCGACACCGCAGATGACGCCTCAAGCGAGCATCGCCTCCACTCCTGCAGTGAGTGCTGGCGGTATGCCTGCGCACCGCCGTTACATGCAAACTGCTATGTCCCAGGCGCAAAACATGTGCACGGCGCGGTCGATCTACGACCAGCGCCCGTCACTACAGTTTTGCCCTCGGGCTAACACGTTTGATGGGTACCCTAACTTGGTGCGCCGGTCCTCTCTGGCCCGCTCGGCTTCCTCTGCGTCTTCTCCGGATTCGATGATCTCGGATGTGTCAAGCATGTCGTCGCAGTCATCGCGATCGTCATCTATGTCTTCCAGCTCTTCAACTGGTGTGTCTGCTATGCCTCGCCTGGCCGTTCAGGCTACGCTCCGATGCACTGGCAACTCCCTCAAGGAGTGCCGCAAGAATCTGGCCATCGCATCGCCCATTGATGAGGGTGCACTTGGAGATATCTACAGCTCGCCCGAGACTTATGGCGGTCCTCTTGGCCAGGTTCCGGATATGTCCGGCTACTCGCTGGAGCCCCCGGTGGACCTGTCTTCTGCTCACGAGGCAGCACAGAGTCTTTGTGCTCTTTCTGGCGCTGTTCCTCGCGCTCAGCAAACGATCGAGCAACAGAACGCTGGTCAGCGTGTGTGTCGCAAACGCGGCCGCACCGGGTCCGAGGACATGCTGCACGGTCAAATCCGTCATCTCGTCAAGTCCAAAACCTTTGCTGAAGGCACTGTACTACCTGATGGGAACATGGCGGATCTGTTCCTGAACCCCGAGGCCCGCCGCACGCAAACTCTCACCGCTTCTCAGCTGAGTGCATTGAACTACAACGTTCCGCTCTCGGGCCCCGTTGGCATGAAGCGTGCCTGCTGCGGGAGCGAGGCCAGGAAGATTGCGCTCAACCCAAGCATGCGGGCTGATTACTAGGTCTCCCAGATATCTGGACTCATTCATTTATCATTTCCTTTCCTTTGCGGAAAAGTGTTTACATTCATACCAATAATTCTATTCTGACCAATCTGGTCTGGTTGCAACAGCAGCAGAAGAGACGCAGACCGGTAGGGAAAAGTTTTGTGCGAACTTTCTCAGGTGATTCACGCGTTCGGGGAAAGCAAAAGTCGTCTTTGTATATACCCTGCAGCTGTTGTCGATTCGGGGAGGCTACTTGTACAGTAGTACTGCTATGGCAGACTGCTGGTGTATGATGTACGTTGGGGAGGTTTGTTGCTATCTTTACTATTTTTCTGTGCACATTTGCCATATCTATCGTTATTTATTTCTGTCTGTCATTGCGGCACTGGAGTGTGGTGGGAACGGTCGGGTCTACTTCTTTCACTGGTTTTCGCCTGCATTATTCTGACATCTGACTACATGGGTTGCGAAGGGCGAGGGAACGCATTATACTATTACTGCGGAGTTACTGGCAAACGAAGGATTCTGCTCGATTATTAGGACCAATCCTCTGCAAGAGGATAAGCAATACGAAGATGTTGTGAGAGACCATGTTCCGTGACTATTTTGTCTGATCACCCCACTTCCATGGGTACATTGTAGAACATAGGACAGCCCGTCCGTGAACGGAGTCTGTGCATCCGGACGGAGGCACTTCGGCGATCAACTCGCGCCACTATGACTCACCGCAACTATGATGGCAGAAGTGGTGGTCAGCCGGTGATGGAGATAGCATCGAGCATCCACGGTCGGGGCGTTTCCGGTGAGTCACACGGTGGCCTCAGGCAGGCGCCGAAGTCGGACAAGGCCGGAATCACCGGATGCGACCGGGAAGTCACCTGCCGACCGTTAGAGTCACATGGAGCTACTAACTGGAAGTAATCTAGCGTGGATCAGATAAGATCAGATCGTGACCTTCCCCTCACGGTGACACCACTTCCTTGCTGGGTGACCGTGTTCCTCCCTTTATCCCTCTGCCATCCCTTATTTCTTTTTCCTTATCTCCTTATCCATCCTCTTATCCCTTCATCGCAGAAGCAAATCCTCTACCTTTCATCTATAGGACAGCCATCCACAACACCACGATGATGGCCCGTCCACTCATCACGACCATCTTCTCCGCACTCGTCCTCCTAACCCACCTCCTCCACGTCAGTGCAAGCCCTCTAGCCGAACAAGCTCCTCTCACCGACAGCGACATCGACACCACCTTCGATACACACTACAACCTCGACACCGACACCGACACCCTCACCCTCACCACCAACACTGCCCCCCCATCCTGGTTCACCTCAACCCTCCTCGCCCGGCGCCTCCTGGCCCTCTCCCGCACCGGCACCGCCTCAACCATCTTCCCCTCCCCCCTCCCCCCAAACTCCCACACGCCCCCCTCCCTAGCCGGCCACTCCACAACCCAAACCGAATACCTCGCCGACTGCGACCCCCACCTCCCCGCCAACGACACCTCCTCCGAATCCCCCAGGGGACTCGGCAACCCGACCTTCCTAGCCCTGCACGTGGCCACCACCTTCCGCAACACCGCCGCAGGGTCCAACATCTCCCTCTCCCTGGACTGGTGGGACCACGTCAACGACACTTCCCCGCTCTGGCCGGGCTTCCCCCTCAGCGAGGCCGGATTACCCCGCGTCACGCTGTTCGGGTACGTCGAGCCGTTTGAGACGCCCGTGCCGGAGGCTGTGGAGGCCGCGCTGCGGAAGTGTTTCCTTGAGAAGCATCCTGATGCGGAGGCGTGGTTGCCGGGCAAGGAAGGTGCCCCGCATAGTAGTTATTGGGCGAGGTTGAGGGTCGAGCAGGTTTATTGGATTGGGGGGTTTGGCGGGTTGCAGAGGATTGGGTGGTTGAATGTTAGTGAGTGGAGGGGTGTTACGGAGTGGGGGAGTGGGGGCGGTGGTGGGGGGTTTGGGGATGGGAGTGGGAGGGGGTGGGGGGATGTGAGGTTGCCGGGGGAGGAGGAGTAAGCTGTTATTAGGTATTTGTGTAGGAAGGGAGGGAGGTGGGTAGGGGTTGTGATGGTGATGGTGATGGGATGAACTACGAGCATGAATTGAAGGTGGTGGCGATGATGTGAACTACGAGAAAGGACAAGGATAAGGACACTATGGATATGATAGCATGAGCTACGAGAGAGGAGCCAAGATGACAATCGGTAACCATATGAGCTACGATGAAGGATAAGCGTGGTACGGAGTTTATGAAGATGACTATTCATTGATATCTTCTATGAGATATGAGATACTGATATTGCAATGGATTTATCTTGATCCTACAAGTACTATAACCACAATGACTTGCATATTATAATGGAGGTTACATCTCGAATCACTCCCCCCAAGACAGAAGCATTCTCCAAAGCAACGAGTGTCTCGGCATCAATCCACGTGGGTATTATACCACCACCATTACGATTTCTTTATCCATGTGTTCTCTTTCCCAAACCCACCAACCCACCCACCCCCTCAGACCTACTGTGACACTGCTATCCATCCATAAACAATCATCCCCTAGAGTCATCTTTTCAGGAAGAGAGCTCAGCTCAAGCAATGTTTGGTGTTCAGCAATGGAATTGTAAGACCACTGTGCCTAGGCAATGCCTATCACAATGGAAAGTACTGATACCGGCATCATGTCAGCATCTGTAGACAGGATACTAACCAATCCAGTGAGATAGATAGATGGATTGGTACAAGCCATCCATTGCTCATAATTACCCAGCGATGAGCTCGATCAGCACTTGTCAAGGGCAGGAGTATTCAGGATATCTTCCGAGCAAGGGATATGCATAGAGATCGCAGCAGTGATCTTAATGGACAGAAGAAGCTCATCCAGGATAGTTCAGCCAGTGTCTGGAAAGGGGCGTTACCAGTATCACCACACCACACCACAGAGTACGCAGTATACCAGCCAGTGATAGTGTTATTACCAGCTTACTGCTCAAATTCATTCAGGCAAAGCCTGAGAAAGGAGCTCGAGGAGTGTTCTCACCGATAGGATTATCCATTGCCGAGAAGTGTGCGAAGGCCTATCGTTGATAACGTTGTGAAAGGCGGAATTGGTCATTTCGTAGTAGATGGTATAGTTGCCGGTTCTTGAAAGAATATATCATTCTCCATGGTCACTTGTCTTTATAAGATGAAGCGAGAAGTGAAAGGCTGATTTTGAGATTGAAGCTTGAAGTTCCAAGGTCCTTGTGACGCATGTTGGTGGTAACAAGTAGCCATCATATATCCATCGATGTTGGAAAGGGACTTGACTGGCAGCACTGCATTGCTGGCTGTATGTAGCGTATCAAGTATATTACCCCAGTGAGGGATTTATATGTAGATAATCTCGACTCGACTTGGAAGAAGGGGAAAAGGAAAGTAAACTCAACCCCAGAAAGCGAACCAGATATCTTGTATGTACGCAGTTTCAGGATCTCTTAACTGGTCGTTACCAACATTTCCCAGTAGATCCATAAGCCAGAGAACGATCCGGGACAGAATAGATATTCTCCTCAGTGTCTGTCTGTTTGGATGAGTTGTTCTAACTTATATCTTGTTTATTGGAATTTAACCTTAGGCAAGAGAGTTGCGTGGTATGGAGGTTGAGAGGAAGCCATTGTAGACATGATTGTTCAAGTTGGTTGTTACTGGCACCGTTACTTGCATCTCCCGGTAGAAAAGCCAGAGTTCCATCAGGGAGTATTGTCGAGGCTTATCTCTCTTTTCCACCTTTGAGTTCCTGACGAGGTGGAATCCTGTTGGAAGAAGCCAATGTCTGGGTTCTTCTAATATTCCAGAGTATCTAACTCCTGAAGCCAGCAGGGAGTAGAGTTGATGTTGTCTTCGTTGTCTTGACGGGTCATTCGTGCCCTTGACCGGTGACTCATATTCAGACAGCCTTGATGATTAGGAGATGACGATTAGGAGACAGAAGAAGAGTTGTCGTTTTAAAACTTTTATGACACGACCGTCAAGCTGAAACACCATGCAGCTGGCCTCATGGATTGTCTCTAAGATTCGTTCGAGATAGAATGATATAGTTCGTTTCAGCCAAGGCAACCTGCATCGTCTGTGGCGCTAGTAGGAATCAGGAACAATACCCGTACCGACACGGTTGCTTTGTATGTTTCTTCTAGTAAGTAGATGACAGTAGTAGATTCAGAACACTTCTGCAGTTTGCGTGACTATATCTTTTTACATCACAGGTCTTTTCTGCATATCAGATGGCTTGGCTGATTCTTCGGACCACGTAAGAAGAATAGCCGGCGATTGACGGAGTCAGGAAGACAGTTTCATAATTCTTGCCCAACCCATCATGGTGTTGGTGTGACTGCCAGTAACGACCCATTTTCCGGGCTGTATGCATAGGAGAAGGACCCTAGTTCGCGTGGGGATGAGATGTCATGATGATTTGGATAAGCTCCTCGTTTTATTCTTATTAGTAGAGTGACATCTTGGAGACAAATCTGTCTCCTACTGTCGACAGAAAATATTTTATTGTCCCTGCAGACGTTGGAAGGATGCGGTAGCAACATCCACCCAGTCACTACTCACTAGCAGCATAGGAAAGTAGTTGCACAGTCCGAAACACTCGGAATCATCTTCCCGCTGAAATAACCAAGTTGGCAGCCTGGTCAGCGATGGAACCTGTTCGATCTGATAATGTGGTAATGCCTGTCGTGCGCCCAAGTGTAAGATGTACCAAGTTGAGATTTGGTTCGAGATGATGGAAGAGAATAACGAAAGCATAAATCGTATGAACCGCTTTTCTTGATTTGTCTTTGTTGGCCTCAGTTGATTTCCGGACTGGAAAAAAAGCATTCGTCACTTCTCCATTCTGCCAGAGACACGGACCAGCCAAGAGCTTTGCCCTCTGGCTTGCCGGTTTTGTTGGCTCTGACCCGAGCCCTTTGGAGAGTAGATGGACTTCAGGACTTCCACTGCGCCGACTTCCAGCTAGTCTCGAAGTAACTGGTCATTCTAGAGGAGGGTTATCAGTGACAGATTCCACTTGCAGCTCTTCTCTCTTTTTCTCTAGAAGCTCAGAGATCCCTGCAAAGTAGCTCTTGGAGACCGAATGTCGTGTTCTTTCGAAGTGCCATGATTTGACCTATGATTCTTTTCCCTCTTTACTATGAATGCTTTCTGTCACGCTGCTGGATGTTTCAATTGTATCAGACTGTTCATGTCCATTTTCAATTTCACTACCGCCTTGGAAAGACCGCTTGCTTGCAGTAGTTGGCATGCTGATATGAGGAGGTTCAGAAGATAAATGCGTGGTTTCAACAGAGACAAGAGAGGCTTTATATGCTCAAGACGAAATAAGATGAGACCTGAGGTGGTATAAGCAGCGCGGTAGTCATCGTTCGACTCGCTATCTGGACATAGCGCATCCCTGTCCCAACTGGTATACACGACCTGCTTCATGCCCCTGTGAGCTAGTTGGGGAAAGAAAGAGAAGTACCGAAAGTGTGCCCATATATCTGCACTAATAAGCGGAGATGGTACTGCGAATAGCGAGGATTGTCACCCGGAGGACATGCAACAGCATTTCGCAGTGCACAGCAATGCCTCCATTTGAGAGAGTCAAGAGACCACATTCAGGATTCAGAGCTGAGGTGTGGATTGCCAGACATGCCTGGGAAATTCAAAAAAAGGCGGAAGTCTGGATCGTCCCACTTTCATCGCTGGAGCATGCGTACCCTCGTACCCGTGGAGGAGCCCATATCTCGTAGTGTTGGAGTATTTCGATCATGGCATATTGGTCGCTGGTAGGACCTAATAGGAGCAAAGCTTGCTACAGTAGACCCTCAGTACCTTTCTTTATATGAAGCAGGGCGTTTTTCTCTTTCCAAGGTTCTGACCGGTGAGATGTCATATTTGATATTGATTTGTTTCTGACAATTCACGTTCATTCTGAACAGAATTGCTCTTGGCATGTTCTATGAGATGAAAGTGTCCTCATCCCAACATCGACAGTGACCGATGCATTTCGTCGTTTATATCTGGATGGAGTATTCAACAACAAGGATGAGCCATTGCTTTGGACTTTGGGTTTAGGCACTATGCTTTTATGCAGCTTCATTTCGTTAGATGTTGCCTTGTCGCTTATGCCTTGGCCGACCACATCATAGGTGGATTGTGGCCTTTGATAGAGACGTTCGAAAGTTTGAAAGCCAATTAGTACTATATAGCTACTCGTAGCAGGAAACCTGACTGCTTTGTGTTGTCGGATTGTTGTTGTGTTCTGGAGTGAACCGCCTTAGGAGTACGCAGCGTAGCCACATACGTAAGCAGGCTTTTCGGTGTTGACGCATTCGAAGTAGCAGAGCATATCGGTACTCTATAGTCGAGTGTGGCAGTTAAGTAGACTCCCATATGTCTTTGGATTGCTTGTTCGTGTGGTGTGTAGTGCAGGCCGCATTTGGAATAGATGTCAGGAGCACGAAGCGTAGCCACGTAGCCACGGGGTTCTTTCTCTGTAATGGCTCATTCCGAAGTAGCAGAGTTATCATTTCTGGATAGATCGTAGCAGGAATTCTGACTTTTGCTTCGATGGATTGCTGTCCTGCTCTGGAGTGGAAGCCGCCCAAGAGCACGCAGCATGCCACGTATCCACGCGGGTCCCTGTAGGTAACTTGATGCCATGAATGTTTAAAGCCGAGTATTATGGTGATGTCTCCTATGCGAGGACACTAAGTTGGCTAAAGCTCTGTCTAACTTTGCCACTTTAATTGACAGATTTCATCAATCCCTGCTTCATCGAGGTGATCCCCCACTTCCCAGCTCCATTTATCCTTGTCAAAAGATTGCGAATATCTTCTCTTCCCCCCTGCTTCACCGATCTGCATGAGTTCTTGAACCTGGCTAAGTCCAATTCCTCGCTTTAGGCCCTGGGATGTTTCTCGGCACAAGCACGAGTCCCACAGTTCTTTCCAGAAAGGGGCGACTAGGTCGGATTTTAGCCATGATTTTCATTCCTCTGTAGTGCCCAGATTCAATGCTTGCTGGAGACCCTTTCGGCCTTTTCCAAGGTTGAGCTTGATGGGCTCATCATCATAACCTCCTTTCACAATCCACGTCTAGTTAAGGGTCAGCTAAGGCCATGATTGGAAAAAGTAACTACACCTACCCAATATTCTTTCCGGCTTTACAAGGCTTGTTGAGCTAACAGACAATATCAGAATATGGGTTGCGGACAGTGTACCATTTGATAAGTCCCGATGAGCATCAAAAGAAGCTGGAGAGTCAAGGTCTATCTCCTGAGATTACCTCATCCTCTTCGGCAGTGAGGGACTTTAACGCTTCTTTTTCCTCAATCCGCTTAGAGTGGCGGCCCCCATCAACTGGGTCACCCGGGCGCTTTTCAGCGGTTGACGCTAAGGAGGGTCCTGTATTAGCCTTTTACAGCAAGCACTTGATAGGGTCATAACTCACCTCTAGTGGTCCCGAAGATGGCGGTTCCCCCAAGGGGCTCGCCAATCTGGCTGGGAGAATGCATTTCAATAAGGATCCCTCTCAGAACCCAGACGGCGCGGTCCATGTCCTCGTCCGAGATGTTCCGCCCATAAACTCCGTCATTAGACTTCATGTTTTCGGTCTGGTGCTTCAATGTGCCTGGCCTCATGGGATATTGGAAAACCGCTTCCTGTTGGGTAAAGCCTGCACCTACTGAGGGTATAGGCATGGTGATATATTCGTGAGGGGAACATATGACTTCAGTGGACTATAGCCGATACCTTGCCTTGTTGCAAGCGAATGTTAGACCGACGGAGAGTGTGCCTTTGAGTTTGGCATCCCGACTAATTACGACGGCCGCTAATGTGTGGTCTTGCTTCCACGAATGCTCTTCGGCTGTCTCCTGTCTCTGTTTTCCATCGAACATCGAAAGCAGACACATGCCGGTTACTCGACATCGTCTATATATCGTTTGGGGTTGCTGTTCTCTTATGGAAAGTGCCGCGCGACCACTGTTTTGAAGGTCCACGATCCCTGTAATTGTCGAGTGTGATTGTTTCTCGATGCCATTTCACAGCAATAAGACATTCTATCAGCAGCCGAAGATACTCACTCATCCAAAGTCGTCAGGATGCCAACATTCTTGGCCCACTCTGCCTTCTCTCGTATCGCTCCCATTATGCTGTTTCCGCTGTTGTATACTGCAAAACAGAGAAATCGCGAATTCCAAGTAGTCCCTGTAGTTCCTCTTTCCAGTTTTGATGTGTATCTCTTTGCCAGAACATTAACAGTTCAATGTGATCTTTCCAGGCATGAATTTTGGCTGGAAGTATGCATGCTAGGCCACATGTAGTCCGCATTCGCCGCGACCGTGGTTAGATTTTCCAGTAACAGCCGACGAGAATGAACAGGCTCCAACAGGCATAAAACATCAGGTCTCTTGCTGATTTCTTTTTTTCTATGAGCCATTGGAATGATTTTGCACATTCATGTCGAGATCCATTGGGCATACGTATAGTCAATCCTATGGCTAGTATATACCGATACCATACATCCACGCCCATGCTGCGTTTTCTTCTGTTCTGAAGACGAGCCTTGAGGAGAGAAAAGACGGCAGCTGCACAAAGATATCTTGGTAATGAGAGCTGCCATGCAGATGCGTTCTGTTGGACTTCCCTGGACGTTTTCTTCCATCTCGAAGGTCAAGTCTCGGCAAGTGAGGGTATCTTATTGCGCCAAGCACCCACAGTAGGCCATTGGAATGACATGGTTACCAAGGTCGATGGATATACCTCTTGCTTCCGGATGTATGTATTCATGAGGCGGATGCATGATATCTGTGGTAACCGTTTGGATAATAGTAACTGCCATCATCTTGTTTGCTTCATGATAATCTTGACATTGTTCGGCGGTCAACCTTTCTTTTTGACAGGTAAGACATCGCTGGATTCTCAATGTGGGTTGGCGCGTTGGACATGTCTTTCAGATCAAGAGTAATGGTGCCCGCCCTAAGACTTGAGAAGTTCCGCACTGTATACGAGGCTCATCTTCCTCTACTACAGTCATGAAGGTTTCTGCGCTCCGGATCAGCCACCAAGTCTGCGAGGAAATGTACTTGTTTGGGAGTAACATGATCAATCTCCAGCGCAGTGGAATGCCAGATCATGCTCGCAGTAATCTGACCAGTTCAGTCTATCACAACTGTATCCTCTTCCGCCAATGGACAATGCAGAGCCAAAACGCGGCCATCCTCAGCGTAGCAGATCTGAAACGTTGAAATATGTCTGTGCATGCAAAGAGACCTAGGCGAAGCGCTGGCCATGGAAGAAGACAGAAGACATAGTGAATTTGCAATAATGACAACCAGGGATGACGAGGCATGGCTGGTTCCAGAGACTCTGACGCTTCGCTCGGAAAGATCTCCATATATTTCTTCGTCAATGAGATGAGAAAAGAGACTTGCTTGTTTCTCAATCCCATCCTCATCTTTGACCTCAGTCCTTCCAGTATGGCCCAGATTGGACCGGTTGACTGGACTCAAGTGGTGTCTAGAGCAACTGGCAAGGCTGAATGTTAGAACCATGATTCAGGTTCATCATTCCGAAGCTGTGAGTAAATATAGAAAGGGAACAGTGGCCGACCATCAGTCCGATCGCTCGTCGAGATCACTCTGCAAAATGAGCGAATGCGTAGCCCAGACGTAGCTTCTCTCTCGACATTATAATGAGCCATATGAACCCAGGCTCTGGCATGGAGGCGAAGGATGGCCAGCCACAGTCATGTCCAAGGCCCAGTACGGGCCAGGCCAAAGTCGCTGGGGCCTCCTTTCTAGGTGTAATTCCAGAAGCTTATGACAATGTGGCGCAGAAGAACTTTTAAAGACATGTTTTTTGGCATGGCAGTCGCTCGTACTCACAAGCAATGTGATCGGACACTGCTTTTGAGAACGACGGAAATTGCCATAAGCCGGTTATTGCCGTGCATATTAGCCCAATATATCGTCAATTGCCGGATTCTGCCTCTTAAATGAACGACTGGCAGCAGGAGCCAAAGAGCCATGTGCTCTCGAGTCGATTGTAGGCAATTTCTGTCTCCTCATTATTCCAATCCAGAATCTGAGCAAGAGCCTAGGATTCGACATGATAGAACTTGTAAGCCCGATGTATGCTGATCACAGCAATGCCTTCTATAGTATCTCCAATTTCGATGGATCAAGCAACAAATATATGTTTAGAAGCCTGCTGAAGAGAAGGTTAGCTTCATAAACAAACAGGGCATGTCATACAAAATCTTACCTTTGTCCTGCATCCTCTTTCGTACGATGACAGGCATCATCACCCAGCAAAGACGGCATGTTTCCAGCATCATTTGGTTTGTTAACCCAACTATCAAGCTTTCATGCTGAGTGTTCTGAAGAGACATCGACACGTCCTGTGCAAAAGCTCGTTCTCTTTATTCGGAACGGTGACCACGCTGCCGAGCAGTGGCCACACCGATGACTTGTAGTACACAAACCCCAGCAGTATATGTTCAGTCTGGGGCTTCTGCGACCATGGGATCCAAAAGCAATTCTTTCTCGCAGACACTGCGCCTTGATTGGAGTCGGATCCCCCCTTATACTCGGGTCAGACAGCCTATTGCCTGCTATCTCCCCTCAAAGCCCGGCCACTGAGCTGTTGAGTCTTTCTAGATGTATCATTTTCTATGAATTTGTGAGCTGCTTCACCAATGCGCCAGCCACAAGACCATAGGGACCCTGTTCCAGATATACCAGATCTTTTGATCCCAGTGTATTGTATCGCGCAAGACCAACAGAAGCGAATGGAGCATGCCAGATACCCACCTCATATACAAAGGACATGAAATAAAAACCCAGTGTCCAGACGCTATTTCAGTGCTCCATGCTTCATACAACGTGTCCTGCGTAGCAGCTTCAGCCACACCATTAAAAGAGTATCGTAGAGAAGAAAATGCTCTTCGGGTCATTCAGTCCGAGGATCAGATGGAAGTTCCGATCATCAGACTTGAAGATTATCTTTGGATATCTCCACTGGCCCTTTTGTCTTGCACTGCTCAGGCACAGCGATGGATTCCTGAGTAATATTTCCTTGTCTAACCTTTCCACAGAACTCATAGAAATTTGCCTAAGCGATGCTGAACGCCCAGACTGACGAAAGGTTTCTTCATGTGAGTACCACGAAGAGAGAGATGAAGACGTCCTTGCAGGCTCCTGCGTACTGGATGTAGTAGACAAGTGCTATGAAGAAGGATGTGGAATGGGGAGTGACATGGTTTATCTCCAGTCTTATATATCACTGTCGAAAGTGTCGAAGCAAGTTACTTGAGAAGGTTCTGTGCTGAGTACGCCAGAGCCCGAAGACAGTATTCAGCTGCGAGGCAGCCGAGCAGTGTGTGGTGTTTCTGACGAAGTTGTTATAGATAAATGGATGTTAGGATGGATGTGACTTCCTGATTGAGTATAAGATGAGAAGTACAGTATATAGGAATGAATATTTTAGGTGTATATAGGAAGCCAGAGGCCTGGATAATGCTCTGGGGAGAATCAGGAAGGGGGAGAAGAGGAGACAGAAGAGGCTTTTTATCTACCATTTGAGAGGTAGTGACAGTGAGGATGTAGTGTGAAGTGTCAACGTGAAGTACGTGTTAGATGTGAAGTACGTGTTGCTTTTGTGAAGTTCGTGTTGATCAGGCAGCGGGATTCACACGTCCTGATGCTACCATATTCATCGCAATCGCTGACTCGTCACTGCTATCCTACTTAGTCGGTCACTATCGCAGCGCCGTGGCGACCAGTAAGCCCTTCACTTTCGTATCAATCCCGTATGGACCGATTCTATCAATCCGAACCCAACTCAAGACTCTCCTAACCAGTGAAGTGCCGCTGCATGAACTGAATCACTAATTAAACCAGTACATTCAACAACATACACAAAGAAGTAAACCACCACCACCACCACTAACCCTAAGACACACGAAAAAACACTCCGGGTATATCCATCCATCCATTCATCAATCACTACCACCGCCACCCCCTACCAACATCCATTACCCAATCCCAAACCAACCCATGAATAACACCAATTACCTCCTCACCCCAGCCGCACCCCCACTCGCACCCGCCCCAACACCCCCATGATGCGCATCATGCACCACACAAAGCAAAAACTTCCTATCCGGCACGACGACAATCTCATGCCTCTTCGTCCTCAACCTCAACAACTTGACCTCATCATCACCCTCTTCCTTCTCCCCAGCACCACCAGCACCAGCACCAGAGCCACTTCCTCCTTCACCAGAAACCCCCCCATCCACCTGTCTAACAACCCCATCCCCATCCCCATCATCCTCCGCCCCAGACAGCGCAAGACTAAGTTCCGACGCACTAGCCACAAACGCAAAGATATGCGCCGCTAGAGCCTCGCCCTGCGACGGCTGATACGGTTGCGTTGTCCCTCCTTCTTTAGACTGTTGTTGTTGATTTGGCTGTCTCGTAGTCGGGGGTTGAGCAGCATCCGTCTCAGCGGGCGCGGGCTCAGTTCCAGCTTCAGTTTCAGTCTGCGGTTCGGTCTCGGCCTCGGTCCCGTCTACAGGTGCGGAGATGGTCTCGGTGCGCGGTGATTGCTGCGCTGCAGCTGCAGCCGCACTCGTTGGAGAAGGAGATGGCGGTTTCGCATACAGCCCGGTACTTTGGATTATGGAGCCGTCTTTGCGGGAGAGGATGAAGGTGGATTGGACGCCGGGGCGGGAGGTGAGGTGCGAGAGGAGAGCGGTTACATGTTGGGGGATTTGGGTCTATTCGGTGATGAGTTAGATTGTTATTGCTGTTGTTATGGGGTTTGTTTGTTGGTTGGTTGGTTGTGAGGGGGGAGGGGGAGGGGAAAGGGCGTACTGTTGACGTTGTTGGTGGTGGTGGTAGGAGTGTCATTGTGTTGCTGCTGTGATGGGTTTTGGCTGAGTGTGTGGTGGGTGTTTTGTGTATTGGTTTGGAGGAGGAATTAATTATCGCATGCTTTCGCGTGGGAGCGTATATCTGGTGTAGAGGCTGGTTGGTATAAATGTTGGTTTGGCTGGAAGTTGGGAGTTGCGCTGGTGGTGGTGATCAACAATTCTCCGGAGTCGCTAGTGCGTGGCCTTAGGTGCTGGTCCGTGGTCTTTGCGCGGCGTCGTTGACTGGAGCACCACTTATTGTGAAACTACTTACTCCGTAGACCCCTTTTGTAGGTCTGCCTATTTTTTATGAAATATCCATTCAGTGCATTACATTTGCAATCTCTAATTGCACGAGCAGGGGCTCTCTTCTAGTACGATGTCGCGAATGTATGACGTAGGAAATAGTAGTATATTCAAGTAAATCAACTAAAAACAAAGTGGTATCGTGCAACAAAACAACATAGGAAAATCTGCAAGTAACAGGGAATGACATCGGAGACAAAATCCGTCCACCAGGGACGCGCATAAATCCTCATCCTAAGATCGGACATTTCAAAGAGCGTGGTAAAAACATCAACAATCGCCATTACACCATTTGACATCAACTTCAGGACATCTGAAAGCTCGAAGGATTCGACCTTTCCGACATCCAATCCATATCAAAATCTTCAATCATATCCTCCAACTCTCTCACATTCTCACTGTCTTCGGTATCATAGCTGCCCCGTCTGCTAGAGACCGGGCTCGCTATCCAGCTGGTTGGACGGTAGGGTGGCTGCCGTCTGCGACTACGTCGACGGTCGTCCACCATCGACTCATCCAAGCTGGAGCTGTTCGTTGACGAAAAAGACCGTCCGGTTGCCGGCGTGTTCGCCGATGTAGATAGAGAGGTAGCAGATCCCCCAAGCAGGCTTTCGACACTGCCCACGTCCAACGCGGCCATAAGCGCGGCCTGGAGGATCTTGTTCTGCCGTTCAAGGTGCGCGATGCGCCCTTCAAGAGCCCTGATCGTGTCGTGGTGGGAGCTTCGTGAGTCCCGAGAATAATAGGAGCTCTGGGTATGGTGCGACTGTGGCGACGCCCGTCCGGAGGCTCGGGTTCGGTGGCTTCCCGGCGACAGGCAGTAGTCGGAAGACCTCCTTGTCGCGCGCATCTTGTGTGAGCGGTGCTCAGTCATGGTGAGGGGTGCTGGTCTCATCCGTCGGCGTCGACTGGAAGTTGGACGGGCTTGATCCTGGCGCGCGCTTGCGCTGGTGCACTCGTCGTCGGATGATGGGATGGGAACGTCGGAGCGGCCCACGGGGTCTTGTTCTTTTCTCGCTCGCTCATGCGAAGAGGTCACGCTTCGAGTGCTACTACTCCGACGAACAGGGGCGTCCCTGGAAGCAGGGGGCATCTGCGGCTCAGAATCTCTCGCCAATACTGCACTACCCGTAAGAGGTGTGCTGCAGTAACGCCTGCCAATAGATTGGCTAATCTGGTGTCTTGACGGCTTCGAGGGCGGAGGGGAGAGTGGCGGTGGGGATGGAGGGTCCGAGGCGACTTTGCGCTGATAGCGCACGTTGCGATTCGCCGACTTTTCAGACTCAGGCCTAGGAGCGTATGCCTCCACACGCTCCTGGGCCATTGCTTCTTCGGGTTCCTTTGCACCCCGCGGGGGCTGGTAATCCTCTTCCTCCTCACGAGGTGTCTCCGACTCCTTAAGATAGAGACGGCTCGCGGACATGTCTCTCATCTTCAATGCATGAACTCGTTCGGCCCGACTCAGCCCCGTCCGTACTAGGGGAAGAGAGTTGGACATAGCCAGTGTGGCCTTGGCCGATTCATCATGCGCATTAGAGGCCTGGTTTCTCTCATCCAGCACTAGTCTCGCAAGAGGCGCAGACCTGCTAGAGGCACTGCGACTGTGAGCACCACTCGCTGCAGTTGATTCTGGAAGAGAAGGCAGGGGTCTCATGGGTGCTGGCAAGGGGAACGCATCGATTGTGCACATTGGCAGGGACGAAGGTCGGCGAGATCCTTTCTTCTGTGAATTCTTTTCATTCGCCAAAGGCTCCTTGTCCGATTTACCAACATCAGCGGAAGACATCGGCTCAGTCACCTCCTGAGTACCGCAGCCTTCTTTGACTGTGGTGCTATCGGTCGGTTGAGAACTTTCTTTATTCGAATCCACGCTACTTTGCTCCGGATCGGGGCTCGCCGGGAGAGGTCTGTTGAGAGCGAGCGAGCGAGTATTGGAGATGCGCCAGGCTCCTTTACTCGAGTTGCGCGGGGGCATTGTGTCTGGGAAAAGCTTCAAAGAAGGAGTGGTCTGGCTTGTCGGTGTTGAAGAGCTACCAGACGAGCTCGTAGCAGGCTTGTTGGCTACCTCTGAGTCGATCACGAGACCTGGCGACTTTGCGTCTTCATCGGACTTGAGACCAGACTGTATAACGTTAGACTTGCATATTCCAGACTCGCAAGGAATTGACTTACCTGGTCATTGTCTGACGCCTTTCCGTCGTTTGGCACATTATCCTCAGACTGTGTGTCGGGTCCTTGCTCTTCACTGCTGACGACTTGAATGCTGGGGTTCGCCGCGTCGCTGGATCCGAGCGACTGTTTCTCCTTGGATCCGGATGTGGTGTCGGCGACAGTAATAGCAACCGCAGGGTCCTGGTTCTCGCTCTGTGCATCTGCTTTGACATCCTTCGCCGGTACGGGTGGCTGGTACGGCGGGGGATTCGCGTCATCGAAGCGCGGGGGAATGGTCACCGCAGCCTCCACCAAAGATGTCAGCTCCCGTAGATCCAGCGCAGACAAATGATTTGTGCTAACCTCCGGTCTGTCCTTCTTTTCGAGTGGATCCGTGAGCCACGGTTGTCCAATGCTTTCTACATCCCGTCTAGAGTTCGCCATGAAACTGAGGTTGGAAATAGAACGGGAGGAAGACCGGCTCGAGTCCAGGCTTTTCTTGTGGGTCGACCGCTTGGAGGGTACGCCAGCAGGAACAGGAACATTCGTCGGCAAGAAGCCTCCTTCCTGAAGGGCAAGCAGTTGCCGCGCTGACTCTTCGGCCTTGGACCTGGGGTCAGTACTCTTTTTCGGGCGTTGAGCGAGTTGTCGAAGCCGTCTCTGGCCGGCCTTGAGCATCTCCCGGGCTCCAGTGGATCCGGTGATGGGGCCTTGCGATTCGATGAATTTGGCGAAATCGGTTGCGTTCTCATCTCGCAGGTCGAGATGTTCGGAGGATTGGAGGGTATCCCGAGACTGCCGAGGTTCGTGTGCCAGGGACGACATGGTGTAGGCGCTTCTGGAGGTGTTCAGGGAACTCGGCCGACCAGTTGGGACAATTGGACTCGGGGCAATTAAGCTGTCATGGGAACCGTTGCTCTGCTGCATGGGACTTGCAGCTGCTCTTCAGCCGCTGGGTATTTATGCAGGTGAACCTCCCGCCACTAGTCTAAACTGAATGTTAATGGCAACCACGGACAGTCAAGAAGTGACCCTGTCCGAGCGGTTGAAAGTGAATCCCGCGGAGGTTAATGGCCGCTTTGCGGAAGACAGTCGAGTATGATCAGATGGATGCTGAGGACATGCAGGTAATGCGGCCAGTCCACTAGCTCAAGAGGCGGGATATAGATAGACGAAAGAGTAAAAGCGGGAATAGCAATAGCAATGATGCAATTGATGAGAGAGGCATGCATGTATGTACAGAAGAGCAGAGTAGTCAAGGTTTGGAATTGCCAACGCCGGAGCGAGCAGCAAGGTATCCGGCAGGAAAAGAAAAAGGCAGGTCGAGGGGAGAGAGGAAACCAGGATTTTATGAAGGGTTCACACGGGAATCTCGAGGAGCTGTCAGACCCTTGCTGTTGGAGTCGGGGGGGGTGTGTGCACAGCACCCTGGTAAGGTCTGACGGGCTAACGATGTCCCCTCCGTATGCGGAGTTGATGCATCGTCAAATGACGAGCCTTCCTCGTTCCCGATAGCTTGAACGATAGAGTTGGATCTAGATAGTGTAACCGGGGCCCAAGACAAGGGTGGCAGGCATTCAAGGGCCCTACAAGAACAGGTGAAAGGGGAGAGGAGGGGGCAAAGCAAGGTTGGTGGAGTCATTATTGGTTGAAACACCAAGGGAGAGGGGGGGTGAAATGGAAGGGAAAAGGGAAGGGAAAGGCAGAGCAGAGAAGCACTGAGCGGCCAGGATAATACTGTGAAGCACAAAAAAAGAATAAAAAAAAGGGAAAAGGGAAAAAAAAAAAAAGTTCAGAATTAAAAAAAGAATAATGATAATAAAGAAGAAGGAAAGGAATAAAATAATAATAAAAATAAAAATAAGAATTATTCGACAAAAAGGAAAATATGACGAGCAGGATCCAAAAAGAACCCAGAAAAAGAAAGAAACGTTAGAGAAGAGCAACGATCGAGTCCGTGCCAGGCGCTCTCGATCGGGGGAAGGAGGCCGATGATGGCGTCGAATGACAAGAAGAAAGAAGGCCAGCGAGCGACTATTTGCTCGGCTGAGCAGCTCCTCCTCCTGTCAAGTCGATGATAGTCAGTCAGTCAATCAAGCGTCTGTCCGCCGCGCGCATTGCAGGGCGCGCGCATCGCGGATTTTCGTCATCCATGCTCCTGGGATCGTCCAGGCTGCACTTCGTTAGCCCGAGTCACTAGCCTCGAGAGGAGCTGCTTTAGTTGCGTTTAGCTACTTTAGCTCGGTAGTTCAGTTGGATAGATACTTGATAGATACTTGAATAGCCAGCCAGTTAGTTTGGGGATTTTCTGTTGGTCCAGCTGCATGGAACCGGGGCTGCATTGAGTCAGGACAAGCTGATCCCTGTCAGACCAACAAATTGAATCGTTCATTCTCTTCTTGGGATTTACTTAGTACGTAGGTAGTAGTGGAGTCACTGGGATTTGCTGTCGGACTGGGCGTGAAGAGGAGAGAGAGCGAGAAAGCAACAGAGAGAGAGCCAATCTAGCGGGCTGTCGGATCGGCATTCAGCTTCCAGTCTCGTGTGACGTTGAAACTTGTCGCCGACTCCTATCTTCAGCGGTTGCCAACCAGTTTATTCCTGCGAACCGTTACAAGTAAGGGATATGTGATGGGGATTGGCGGAGGGGGGAAGAGGATGAGGAGGAGGAGGATGAGGAGGATGAGAGGGGGGGGGGGGAGGAGAGAAGGCCCTAGCTCAAGCTCACTCTCACTCTCACTCGCTCACACACACACACACACTCACTCATTCTCTCTTTCACTTCTCCACCTCCTCCTTGGGGGGCAAAGAGGGGAGGGGGGTGGAGTGAGAAGGAGTAGCAGGAGAAGGAGGTCCTTGTCCCGAAAGGCAGTTAACGGTTGGCGAGAACAATCCCGAGGAAGCAAAGAGGGATGGGAATGTGAGGTATCATCTGTGGATCATCGGCAACCGTAAGGCATGGACCAAATTTAGGGAGTCAAATGGAAGAAGAAATGTGACAGATGCACAGACAAGATTAGCCAAAGAAGTGGGGATTGGCAAGTCAAAAAAAAAAAAAAAAAAAAAGTTGATGCCGAACAAAGCAAACAACACGCTACGAGAGTGGTTTAGTTCTCTTCATTAGTTCACTTTTAGCACATATTCAAACTACACTAAGTAGTCGACTGTAGATTAGTTAGTAGTAGTGATTCCACACCTAAACGATCGATCAATCAATCCATCTATCTATCTATTCTGTTCTCTCTATCTACTTTCCTTGTATGTGTCCATCCCGTTTCTAAACTAAAAAACTTCTCGGGATCTATACTAAGTAGTATAGAACCCCGTAGTTAATTAGAAAGGGTTACACATCACATCGGAAACATGGCTTGGAATGGGTATTCTGGATCCTCTCCCAATTTCCCTTCCTCACCCCCTCAAACTAATGATAGAAATAAAATAAAACAAAATAAAAGGAAATATTCATCAGTCTCCACCAACGCTCTTGCGATCATCACTTCCTCCATCATCGATCAACCTTCACATTTCCTCAGATTATACGAACAAGTTCGCGTAGGACAACATGAACGCCCTTGCCGGTCAATCCCAGCAATTTGGGTCGATCATTACGAGGGAAATGCCCACCCCGGAGAGATTCCTGAGATTGCTTATTAGTACCGTCGGGCAGTGAGGCACCACTGATCAATAAATCGAAAGTAACGGTGTAAATCACCACCACAAAACTGAACCTTCTCGACTTCTCCCCTTCCCGTCCAGAAATAACAATGGTAGGTAGGTAGGTCGGTAGGTAGGTAGGTAACTATACCTAGCGAGATAACTACTAGACTAGCTAGCTAGCTGGCTAACTGGCTAGCTCGGGGAATCAATCAATGGAAAAGCAATCAATCGACAATCGATCAATCAATGTCTTCCGGGCTTCACTACTACCACTACCACTACCACTACTTAGTAGTACTTACTATCCACGCAAGTAACCAAAGTAACTAACCAATTGGGACAGGGAATGGAAGTTTAAAAGTAGTTATTTTTCTTTCTTAAACCAACTTCCCGATGAATGAAATAGTGTTCACGACTATCGACGGCATAGACGAGCTGCCAAACAAAGAATTTGAGAGCCGCCGGGGCCGGAATAAGCACCACCAAGTTCTGTATGTATGTATGTACTTAGGTTTTCTTTCCATCCGGTGACCCTGGCATCTTCCACCCCCCGCCCCTATAATCTCTCTCTGTCTCTTTCTTTCCTTCTCTTCCTCTCCTTTCCAGCCAAACAAAGTGGGCCGCGCAGCGAATGGTTCGTGTTCAGGGACGGCATGTTTGCTTTCTGTGCTCCACATCCCATCCTTTTTCACCCTATGCCCCGACTAGCAGTACATGTAGATGCAGACGCAGACAGAGCTAGTGTGTTGTGGGGGGAGAAGAAAAACGAAGAGAACATGAAGATTTGGAGAAAGGAAGAACTTCAGGAAAAGCAAAACCGGCAGATGGGAAAGAAAGAAAGAAGACCGGACGCGGGAGAACGAACTGCATGAGGACCAAAGTGGAAAGAAAAGGGAACTGGAAGAGAAGATCCAAACTAGTGGCTCTCCCTTGCAGCAGATAGTTCATGCAAACGCTCGTCCTCCAGGAACCACTGGTCCTTCATTCGCGACCCTCACGATGACCTGCTGAACGACACCGTCCGTGTGTTGTCCGAAGAGAAAATTCTCCGATCGCACAGCCGCAAGGTGGGACACACCTGCATGCTGCTTGCTGCCTTTCCCATGTTGCATCTGCGTCCACTCTGGACACTACTCTCCCATCATGTCCTACTTACTCTACTAGGTCTAGTCGTAGGGGTAGTAGTAGTGGAGGATGGCGGGAGATGGCTACACGGTAAGCTACAGTTCTTAGAGAGCTGCATGTCGGTTCATCTCGCCAGGCGAGAGCCGATCTTGATGATGGCCCACCTGCTAGACAACTCACACGACCCCGGTCCTTCTCATCCCGTCCAAGCTCGGCTCTGACAGACGAGTTGACAGAATTGATCTACGGACAGACAGCTGAATATGCGACTGGTCCCCAGGTGCGTGCCGCGTCCCCGGGGATCTCTTCGGACCCGTCGTAAATGTCTACAAGATAGGGAAAGATTCAGAGTTGCAATCGCAACCGAAGGCTCCATCGGTCCAGTCGGCTTACGAGTGATCCGTCGTCATCGCCCTAGGGTGCCTTGGTGCTGGTCCGAGGGAGAGAACAAGAACCCCCCTGAAGACAGGGCATCGGATTAAATTCCAATCCATGTTCCACAATCTTCTACCCACAGCCATGCAAGATGGCTATCCCGAAGATGACAATATAGGAGCAGAAGGATGATGGTCGGGTTTTCTCCGATCAGCCTGATCGTCGTCAAGGGCACCTGCAACTGTTGCCTGTCAGCTCACATTGATACGTGCTCCTACCCTTGACAAGCAAATAGTCCATGCCCATCACTGGGCATAGGCCTCCCGCCAAAGACCAACGTCAACATCGACCTCATCTATCCTGAAAGGGGGTAAGAAGCAGAAATGAAAATGCCAAAGCCGGGGGCCATTCACGTCTAAGGGTATGTTTGGACAAGCACACTCTGTCAGCCTGTTCCCGCCATCGCTTGTCCTCTGCAGAAGGAAAATAAGACAAAGTAGAACAGAAATTCGACAAACCCCATGTCAAAACAAAAACGCCACTGAAACTCTGGCCTTCTTCGAGATATTCCAGAATTTCATATGCTCACGAGCCTTCATACCTTATCCCTAAGTAGGAAAAAGAAAAACATGGAAAAGTGTACATGATTGAAGCGCGACATCCAAGCAAGACGGGCCGAATGCATATACAGAATCAAACAGAATGGGGAAAAGACACTGAAAACCCGCCATGCTCGCTCATATGCATGCAAGTAAAGGACCAACATGTCATACTGTCGGTCATTAGTCCCATGGAGTGTGTGATAGGTCTCCCAAAAGAAAAAGTAAAGAAGAGAAGAGAAGAGAAGAGAAAAGAAAATATAGCGAGGATGAATATGCCAAACTGCCATGAGGCATCGCATTATCTATCTCCGCTTTGGCCTAATGAATGGATCGGCTTCCTTCTTTTTCCGCATCGGGGGAGGTCGAGCGCCATTCCCGGGTCTTGGTGGTCCAGAACGTGGGGGTGCCTACAGGCAAAATCAAATTAGCAAACAGTGTGTCATATGCTCATATGGAGACCAAGCATACGTTGGCGGGGCCCGCTCCTGGTTGAGGACCGTTGATAGCTTTGCCTTTGTCAAGAGGACCATACGCTGGGCCATCCCGAGATGGTCTTACCAATCCCTACAGAAGTGGTTAGTTGTTATCGCAAGCAAGTGTACAGGTTACTCTTACCTCTGTATTGGATGGTATGTTAGCATCAATCTTGCCACGTCGCGGACCCTTGGGAGCCTCGGGTGGAGGAGCATTTGCTTTATCAGTCCGCGGCCGCGAGGCCTTCGAAGCATTTGTCGGTGGCGAGTCGTTACGTTTCCTCTTTGCTGGGCCACTGTTATCATCACTCGGCGTAGCTTGGACAACAGGCACCTTGGGATCATGGCCTCCGAGTTGCCTTTGTCGTTGGCGCTCCGTTCTTTGCTTCTGGTTCTGTACGTGATAGGACTCCTCCCGCGCAATTTTGGATCTCTCATGTTTCGGTAGAGTCTTAGTGGATCGGCACTCGCGTGAGACATGTCCAAACTGTCCGCATTCCACACATCGCGGAGCAGTACAATGGAAGCGTGTGTGCCCAGTTTCCCCACATCTGTGGCAGGTACCCCTGGTTGCCTCTTTTGCGTCAATATTGTCGCAGTTATGTGTCATGTGAGCGAAACTTCCACAATATCCGCACGTGCGGGTCTCATCCAGGCCATTTCCGCCTCCAGACGGGCCATCGGGAGGCACCGGAGGAGTTTCTTGTTCAGAAACAGACACTGATGGGGAGTTACGCGCAGATGCTGACGAAGGTCGTGAGACAGGTGCAGCCGATGCAGCCCTCGACTGCACCACCGAAGCCTCAGTCTGTGCATCCAGCATGTCGACGTTCTGATACCCAGTGAACTGTGGCCGCTGGAGGATCTTGAGTACATCACCATCCGTATATAAGTTCCTTCGGCGTGCGTCTTTAATTAAACCGTTCCAAAACTCGCCTTGGACAAGCGCCTGGGAATTTCCCAGAACCCAAAGAGACGACTTGGCACGTGTGAGACCGACGTTCATACGACGGATGTCGGCCAAGAAACCTATGCCTTTATTGGAGGCTCGCACACAAGAAAAGATAATAACTTCGCTTTCTCTACCCTGGAAAGCATCCGTTGTGTTGAAGTCGATTTTGTTGAAGATCTCGTTGCCATATCTGGCAGCGAACTGTGTCTTGAGTTCTCTCAGTTGGCCCTTATATGGCGTAATGATACCGATCTTCCGATCGAAATTGAAGGCACGGAAATCTGTCACCAAGCGTTCATACAGCTGCATAGCCACCCTAAGTTCTGCTATGTTGATCAACGAGTGTCCCTTTGCAGCACTCTGGTGAAGGCCTTGCACGTCGAAAAATCGGTAAGGGCTGAGAAGTTCACTTTGATGCCAAGGCCGAACGCGAAGTTGAGCCATATTAGGGCCATCTTGTAGTCGGCCATCGTAGAACGCAGAACTAGGGAAAGCACTAATTTCTGGATGCATACGGTATTGGATATCCAGCAAGTGCACATCCTTCGGGTGGTTGGCTTGCATCCTGACGAACAGACTTTGCTCGTATTGGAACTTCGAAGCGACCTTTGACAAGACAGTTGGCGGTAATTGCTTGGGATCACCGACGAGAATACATTTAGAACAACCGTACTTCAACGGAATCAACGCACTCAATTCAATCGACTGTGCCGCTTCATCAATAACAACGGTTTCGAATTCGATGCTGAGGTTTTGGAACATTTCGTGGCCACTTCCGCTCAGCGTCGCACATATAACATGAGCGCCATCGATGATCTCCTGCTGGATGCGTCGCCTATTTAGTTCAGCGTCTCGGGCTGCCGAGTGGTTCTTATCTCTGGCGCTATCGATCTCCTGACTCAGTTGTGTCTTTTTCTTCTTTAGCAGGTCAAATTCTCGCTCCAACTCCGCGGGAACGGGCAACCCTTGTGCTCGGCACTGATCCATCCGAGCCCGAGTCTCCTTGAAAGCGGTATCTGCAGCTTTGTGCTCCATGTAGATTTTCTGTAGATCTCGCTCCCCTGGATCTTTGCGTGCTGTCTGGTTTAACCTAGCGTTGACCAATTCATCTAGGGTGACGTCAAGTACATTGGTGTTGATAGCATCGCTTCTTCCTAAGCGGATAACAGAGAGCTTCTCCTGACGACCATGTATAGTCTTCACTCCCTCCTTGAATCTCATGACCAACTCGTCAACAGCGGCATTACTGGGAGCGCAAACCAAGAGCTTCTTCGATGTAGTCGTCCTTCCACCAGCGGGCTTGGCATTTCCCATGGGCCGTGAAATAGCAACACCTTGGTTACCAAGGACATTACTCAATAAGGCACCCACGAGTGCCACAATTGTCTTGGTCTTTCCAGATCCTGGGGGTCCCTGAATTAGAGTGAAAGCATCATTATCAAGCGCAGACTTGATTGCTTTGGCTTGTGCAGAATTGACTGTATAATTCTCTGCAATGGGCTTCAGACTGGCATCCGAGTAATTCAGGATCGGTGACGGCTTCGCTCTTACAATCTCTTCACAGAGGTCATAATACTGCAAAGCCATGAGTGCACCATATTCACGTTCCAGTGGGGTTAGGGACGTAATCTTTGCGCCCCAGATTATGGCTCCCGGACCAAGAGAATTGATGAAAGGATTACCGGGGTTGACTCTATAGGAAATCTCGACCATTCCCTTCTTTCTGTTGATACCAGAGACCCTGGCTAAGCAATGAGGAGCCGATGAATCGCCGGTCGGTGAGCTTGCTTTCGACAGCAGGACAATGTCGGCTTCACCAAGCCCAAAGTCCTTGGCCTCCATAGCTGGTATAGCCGTACTGACTTCGACGAACGAATCCACAGACAACCGCGTGGCAACTTTCACTTCAAAAGGCTTAAATGTACCCTCTTCCTTTGAGGACTGGAATCCTTGCCATGCCTCCAGTATAAGGAGCGGCTCGAATGTTCTTTGATACTCAACAGGGTCTCTGAAAGCGTTAGAAACTAGGCTGTAGTCCGTACGTCCGGAGTTTGGCGGAAGATCGCCATTCGCGAAGAAGTCCCAGGCAAGTATTGTGCGGTGCAAAGAGGAGAGATCGGGGGCGAGTCGTGCACGCATATCTTTTGCAGACCGCACTTGTTTGATCTTCTTGACTGGCCCTTGTTGCTTCAATGACATCCGCTTGCTTTCCTCGTATGCCTTAACCGCATCAGGCTTCCTGGCTTTGGCCCCAAAAAGCTCTTTATCAATCTCATCTTCGCTTTCTGATTCCGATTCCGATCCAGATGAGACCATCATACTCTCAGCAGGGGTGTGGTCCTTGCCCTTGACTCCAATTCCAGCAAGCCCAGAGCCCTGTTCAGCGGTTTGCTCAGCCACACCTAGCGCGGGAAGGCCCTTCTTTAGGCGCGCTAGCTCAGCCATATCACGCTTCTTCTTGGCTTCTCGTTCTCTTTCACGCTTCTCACGGAACGCTTGGACAGTCACGGCCGGTCTTAATGGCGCTGGGGATGGTTTGGGGATTGCTGGAAGGGCCTTGGCAGCTCTTTCTGCCTTTTTCTTGGCTTCTGTAGCTACCCTTTCCTTATTAAGCTCGACAGACCTCGACAGCTGAAGCAAGACATCATCTGGGACGTTATCATCATAGTCGTCAGCGGACCTAGACGGGCTTGGGGTGGCTGAAAGCTCGGCTGGTTTAGCGAAAGCCGTGATTGTGCTCTGCTTCTTGAGGCTGGCGGTGGAAGCAGTAACAACAGGCTTCTTGTAGTAGGCTTCAAGAGCTCGTACAAGCTCCGCCTTTTCGCGCAGTGTCAATATAGTCTTAATGGAACCATTTACTGCCACGCCCTCGATAAAGCTCAATGCATCCTGTTTCACGGTGGTCACGCTTAGTTCCCCTAAGCGTCGCAGAATCTTAGACACAAGCCCAACCAAGGTTGTCGCTAAGTATTCATCTTTCAGTCGAAGCCATTTGACCATTGCACTCATCGTTGTGGTTGCAGACTTGAGGAAGTTCTCACGAGCAGAATTCTCTTGATTTGGATCTGCGTCCACGACAGCGCTCAAGAAGACACCATACTGCCCGAAAAGAAGATCTGCAAATTGGATGGTATCTCGACAAAACTCTAACATCACAGCCTTGTCGTTTCCTCTTAAGTGCCATGTCTCCGTCTCGTCGAAAATTGTTGTCAAAGCTTGCCAGAGATACTCCCAGAGTTTCTGCAGTGACAATACTTCCCTGCGGTCAGCGAGCTTCCGTGTTCTGAGCATGCCAGTTTGACTATCGCAGAGGATATCAACAATGTCCGTCCCCGTGTGTAACATCCTCGGGGCAGAGGCAAAGGTCTTCATGTTCGAGATCCGTCGGAAAGACCAACTCAGCCCATACATGGTCGTGATGAAGAAGGATTGCAGAAGATGGGAAATTGCATCCCGCCGAGCAGACTGACCGCTAACATTCTTGATGAGATCCACAGCAGCCTGGTAAGTGTTCAAATCCGCCGCGAAAAGAGCAGAAATCAGAGCACTACTAGTATCTTGACTCTTGAAAAGTTCATCAAGATGCTCGGGCCTGAAGTCTGCAAGGCGCTCTATGATTTGGCAGGAGAGATGAGTGAGATGCCCATAGATAACATTGAAATGTGTCTTCTCCGGGCTAGATTCTCCTTTCGTGGGAAACTTCTCGAGACCGACCAGCGGCAAAATCCCAAGCAATGCGGACGTTGACAGGGCCAGATTATCCTCATGCAAATGTTTGACGACTGCATCCCATATCGTGGCGGAATATGTACTCACGCCATGTTGAAGTGTATTATGTCGGAGGATGACTTCATAATCACTCTTGAGCGATTGGCACTCGAGAGCAAGCGTGTTGCGAATGACATCCATACAGAGAGAGGCTATTTCTCGCTGACGACCCTGCTCAACCGCAAACTGAGGAGGCTTCAGGATGGTTTCAATGTTGGCGCTTACGACGCCCAGGGTCTCTGACAACACAATACGCTCCACAGATCCCCTTGACGACTCATGGTCGGTGAAACTGCGAAGTGTATGGAGCAATATCGCTAGTCCAGTATGAAAACAATGGTACCGGGCGAGATTCGGGAATCGCACATCTTGCAATCGGTCGAGAAGCTGGTAGACAAGGGATCTGCAGGCCGAAGGTTGATGAGCACCTTTCAGTGACGACATGAATGGACTAATCCATGACAACATGTCCTTCATTGCAGATTTCTCGTACGGCTCACCCTCAGTAGCTTGCATCAAGAAAGCATCCAACTGAGGGTTATAGAAGACCAGCTCAATTAAAGCCTGAGGCGATATTGTTTGCATTGCATCCCAGAAATCACCCGGTGCCTTTTCCAGGAATATCTGTATGGTGTTCAGGAGGAAGCGTAATCCAGGAGATTGGATACCAAGGTGGTCCACGGAGAGGCGACAGGGATCAATTTCCAGCGCCCGTAAATGATGGGTAATCTGGTCCTTGTCCAATCTTCTTACGACAAGCTGCATACCACGCCACAGCCGTTGGATTACAGCTAACTGCGTCGGCTGCTGGGAAGCCGTCCTTAGCGCATCAAGAAGCCCTTCTTTGACTGCCCAGTCGAATTCCATTGTCGTCGGGGGACGGGCGTAACGCATCCAAGAATGGATGGCCCAGAAGCTGCGGTTTTGGTTGGGGTCAAAAAGAAATCGAGTGACGGCGGGGATGTAGTCAGACACTTTCAGACTGCGTTTCGTCTGTATTAACTTGAACGGTACATCAAAGTACTCCTGCAGAAGGCTGTCATTACGGAGCATAGCGTCACAACTCAAAGTCTCAAATATTGAGAGTAGAGAAGCTCGATCCAGCACATGGAGCCCGATCTCTTGGGGCGGGACTTCTTTAAGCTTTGCTGTTGCCGTTGTGAGATTTCTTGTAATACGCTTGATGTCCCATTCGTCAAGCAATCGAGAAAACTTGTCAATATCCTCATCATCATAACTTTCCTTGAGATGTTCCATGAGCCATATCTTTCCCGTATAGTATTGCTTGATGCAGAGGTCGCACTTCTCAAGTGAGTCGTCCAATTTTCTCCATATCCACGTCTGTACTTCCTCCACCCCCTCTTGATTATACGCCAATATCCTCATGCATGACAAGAACTTCTCCTTGCGGCTGTTGGCCTCCGACACCAAATCCGCAACAGACTTCCCAGTTTCATCCACTTGGTTCACATCATCGTATCGCGCATGGTCGTCGTCGTGTTTTCGGGGGCAGAGAATATGAATACTATCGGGGAGCGATTGTAGCTCTCTGTTGAAAAGAGTTGTTACGCGTCAGTAGAAAGCAATACTAATATGAGGTCTATACCCACCCAATAATATCCATGAATTCCATGGCTGTGTCTTCGGTGTTTGGACTATGTCAGGGAAACAGCGCATTCCTCCAGAAACAGGCCGAGATCGAGCTTTCTCTAGCGACAAGGTAAAGAAAGAAGCATCCCACTGTAGCCTACTATATAATCATGGCTACCCGTTGCAACTGAGCACCTGAGGGGGAATTAGAGAGTTGGAATGTGCTCAGCACAAACCGGCGATGAAGTGTGTATAGAGCTGGAGGTGATGGTAATCACCGGAATGAAAGGTCAAATCTGGTCCACGCCGTGAGTCAAGAATTGCACCCCCCGAGTCAGCTAGGGAAAAAGAAGAAGCGAGGAAAGGGAATCAGATTCGCAAAGAGAGAAAGTCGATTTGGAGAAGTGAATGAAGGACGGAGTAAACCGGCGCGGTACTTGCAGTCGTCGTGATTGGAGGATATCAAAGGCGGTGAAGCCGGGTGGTCAGCCACTTTACGCGCCTTGACGCGCCTCGAGGCAAGATTCGCCTTCCGCTTCTTTACCCAAATGGGAAGGTACAGACCAGTTCCAGGAGTGGTGGTGAATCTACACATATTTACCAAATTCAAGGTGGATACAACGGAGTCTTACGGAAGTGATACCCGCATCAGCAGTACTCATTGAGCTCTTCAGTAGAATACATAAGTCCCATAACCTCCACCCCGCATATGATTCGTTTCCACGTGCCGGCCCCGAAGTACTAGTACCAATTCAAGAGAAACATATGCGGAGATGCTTGAAATCGATTGAACAGAAGGAATAAAGGAGAAAGGTTCGTTGAGTGAATGCGCATTTGGTAGAAAAGCTTTGTACAGGAATTAGAAGGAAAGGGTTTGTGTGAAGACTTTCAGGCCTCTTGTCAATGCATAGGGCCTTTAGTGGAGGTAGAACGAAAGAACTGGGGGTGACCCCAGGCGCTGATGAAAGCAATGCAAAAAAGTTATAACAAGAGATAAAAACACACTTGCGCCGGACCTCCAACCGATTCTGAACCGAACGCCTTCTATCGGGGAATATGGGAATTTGCTCGTCAAACAGAAATGGGTAACAGATTGATTGCATGGACAGAAATGGAGACAGGGTTTTCGTCAAGGGAAACATTGAAAGAAGAGCGTTTGAGAATGAGAGGCGCGGAAGATATCGAGCTATATACGCTGCAAGATAAGAGACGGGGTTATATGGCGTGGAACGGAGGGTCGTGAGCACCATGAAGAGGGCTATGCGGTTCTTGGGCACCAGCAAAAGATGACTCTCTTGTCAGCTCTCCTGCTGAATAATCGTGAGTCACTCCGAAGCCATGTTGTACTCTCTCGAATGAATGTCGTGTTCGTTCAGATGATTGATGAATATAATCAACTGGCTGTGGATGAGGAAGTCGAGTCGTGTCAAGGCTTGACGCATAATTTGTCCCGTTGCTTCCGCGTGGCCGGTGAGTGTGAATAGTGGGAACGATGGAGGGAGAGTATATCTGCTGTTCATCCGAAAAGGGATCTTGTTTCAAGCTGGGTTGAATAGGCTTCACGAAGTCGGAAGATGTCGACGACTCATCACTAAAGGCGGTAGATCCTGCTGCTGCTGCTGCCGCTGCCGCCCTCGGAGGAACTGTTCCTTCATACTGGTCCAGGAACTTGAATTTACCCTGAGAGACCTGCTCACGAATGATATCCACGTCGAGAGGGAAGAAAACCTTTTGGAACGCTTTAACAGTGAAGCGCGGCAGGAGGCATATCGTGACCGTCAACAAAAGCACAACCCAATATGACAGGGCACTGTACACTTGGGCCCCTGCGTTGTAAAAGGTTGTTGATGCTTCCAATGAGGAGTAGATGCCGGTCCAAAGGAAGATAAGAAGGGAGCTGACGACATTAATTAAGACCGTTAACCAATCCCAGCGGTAGCAGTTCATCAAGATGTAGGTGTTGCTGGCAATAACAGCACTGGATCCCACGAGGACACCCATTCGCGTCCGGTCACTGACGTCCTTGCCATTAGAGTGCACAAAAGTTGACGGGCTGTACAAAAGATAGGGCATGAAGAAGCAAATGATGGACTGATAAAAGCCATCGAGCATATAAAGCCTATTATCATTAGTGATTGTCTTACTAAATAGCAGATCATGCCATACCAGAACTTGAGTTGTGACCATTCCTTCTGCTCAATGCCTCTCATGTACAACTGGGGGACGGCTAATGAGACCTTGTCGTCAACATCTTGATCAAATATGCCCATCAGGATAACGGGCAATGACGTGAAGGCGACATTGACTAGAACAATGTATGTGTAGTCGAAAAGGTACGAGCCGTCGAAATTATTGAAGAATGAGTACCAAAACAGAGCAATCGTCCAAACCAGATTCTAGGAGTGGGTTAGCTCGCTGTAGGTGGGGGCTTAGTGCAGGATACTGTACCTTATAGAAAAAGTTTGCAGTTGTTTCTGCCATACGTCGGTAGGAATACCTTCCATGGACCAGAACAAGGCGCTGCAAAAATCGAAACTGGCCGATGGCGTAGTCAGAGGACATGGCTGCCTGGCCACCTTCTTCACCAAGTATACCAACACCGATATCAGCCTCCTGAATCATGGCGACATCATTGGCGCCATCACCAATCGAAAGAGCCATAATGTTGAGACCATTCTTGACCAGCCGCACGACAGCCGCCTTCTGAGCAGGACTGACGCGACAGCATAAAACTGATTTACACTGCTTGCATAGTAGGAGAAACCTCTGCTTCAGCTCATCGCCGAGCATCAACTTGAGCGTATCACCGTCAATGACCACGGCATGTGTTGGCGGTGGTGGCCTATGATCGTGACGAGCGGCAAGAAGTTCTGCATCTGAACCAATCAGTCCGAATCGCTGCAGCTGGTTGTCCAGTTCCTGTGATGCGCGCTCTAGCTGATCTCCAGGAACGTTGAACACTATCAGCTCCATATCATTGCTGAGAAGGTTGCATGAGTAGCCAATGTTGATCGCAGTCTCGACCTTGTCGCCAGTGAGAACCCATAGCTTGATGCCTGCATCTGCTAGCAACGAAATGGTGTCCGGAACCCCATCTTGCAATCTGTCCTCAATCGCTGTACCACCTATAAGCATGAGGTTTTGCTCTATCTCGCTTGCTACCTGCTCGAGCTTCTCTTCGCGGTCAGTAAGCGCAGCAGCAGCCGAATCATGTTCCTTGCTCCACGCTCGGTATTCATCTTCGCTGAGATCTCGATATGCGATACACAAAGTTCGCAGACCTTCGTTTGCAAATATCTCCAAGTGCTCTGCAGTTGTCTTTCGAAGCTCCTGCTGCTTGCCTGGGGCCAGACGCGAATAGATGATACTATCCGCACCCTTACAGAAGAGCCGTATACTACCATCAGGCATGCGGAGGATTGCGCTCATTCGTTTTCTCGTTGAGTTGAATTCCAAGGTATTGAGAACCGTATATGTCCTCTCCTCGCCGAGGACGTTGACAATAAGATCATCGTTTGATCGGCCAAGAAGAGTAAAGCCACAGTCTCTTGCTGTGCTGACAAGAGCAGCCTCATCTGGGGATTGCGCTTGGAACTCGATTTGCGGGGGATCTCCAGGAGTATGCTCGGTAATGACAGTATGGCACACCGCAAGGGCTAGCATGAAGTGCTCTGTTGCTTTCCGTTGCTCCTCACCAGCTTGGCCGCCCAAGTCCGCCACGTAGCTTGGCGCTATGAAAGTCAAGTTTTCCTCACGCATATAAGGGTTGTCATACATTTTGCGAAGCATGTCAACCATCATGACTGTGTCGGCAGCCAGCTTTTCGCGGGCTCTCGCGGCTACAGCATCAGCGTCGCCTCCTTCTCGTCGAACAATGCCAATCTGCGCTTCCGTGAATGCTTCGCCATATGAAACTCCATTGATGGTACACTTTTTGAAATCCATGACATTCTGAGTCAGCGTTCCAGTCTTGTCTGAGAAGATGTATTCGATTTGACCGACGTCATCGGAAATATTCCAAGACTTGGGTACACATGACATTCCCAGCTTGTCATAATACATAAACACATCACTGTGAATAAACACAGCTTGAATGGTTCGGACAATTTCGAGTGAAATATATAGCGAAATAGGCACCAAGTTTTGGAATAAGATGACTGCGACCCAGAAGGTAATGAGACCGGTAACAGCAGGTGTACTTCCGTATGACCCAAAATCGAAGTAGTCAAGCGATGCATCAGGATCACCCCAAGCGATCCCGTTGCCAATGCCACAGATAAGGCACATGATGAATAGAATGACGAAGTTATATATGACATTCCAATTAAGATCCTTGGCGAGCCGAGGCTTTTTGGAAGGAGTTTCACCGGAGTTCAGCATGACCTTGGTTTCTTCTCCGGTAAAGATAACGACTCCGAGGGCCCATTCTGTATTGCGAAGGAAGCAACCGCGGAGGAGCACGTTGTTGATTGTTATCGGCTCAACCATCTCCTTTCGAGGGGTGTCTGGGTAGGTTGGATCGCGCTGTTCCCAGCGCAAAGCACCATTGTAGGCATACAGGTTCGGATGAGGAGCCTCGCTATCAATCACGAACTCGCATTTTTCACAATCTCTAGCATGTCGAACCTGACGCCCACAATTTAAAGCTTGCCTGACCTTCAGGTTCGTTTCACCATCCAAACTCTTCGTTTCCACGTAGCACGCGCCATCCGGGTCGGAAGTCGAGAGCAGAACAACATCGGCGGGAATCTGATCCCCATTGTACAAACGAACAAAGTCTCCAACTTGGATATTTTTCCAAAAGTCACGCTTGAAACGAGCATTATTCAGCGTCTGCTTTGACATATCCACTATACTGCCGCCTTTCGGTGGATGAGCAGCAGGAGTTGGAGTAGCCAAGCTATCCCGAGCCAATTTGTCGGGGTGCAAATATTGGTCATGATTGCCAACTGGAAGTGGCCAGTCCGGGCGTGCCTCTGGTGCTGGTGTGGAAACGGGAGTCATCTGGATAGCGTCGTCCTCGTCTTGCTGGGAAGACATTGAAGCCCTTGGCGATACGGTCGTCATAAATGTCAACCGCCGGTTGTCTTTGACTTGTTGCTGAGAGTTCTTATTCTTCTGGACAAGGCCCTTCATCGCCCTGTAGGTCTGGACCGTCGCCCTAGTACACGCTTTTTTGAACTGGCGCCAGAGAGAAACATTATCCTCGGTCGAATTCACGTTGGTCCAGTCTATTAAGCGGTATACGGGAGAGTTGTTCAGTTCGTTGTCCAGAACTGTACGCCGAAAGTCTTCGATGGCATCTTTGATCGAGGTAAGCACAACAATGACGATAAGAGGCACGGTGTTAAGGGCGGGATCAGAGACGCCGAAGATCGAGAAAAACTAGAGCTTTCAATGAGCTTTTCCGGTACTCTGCACTATATCTCAAGGATAGGGTCATACACTCAGAATAATGATGAAGAGGAAATAGATATTTGCAATGTTCTGGAACTGGAACCAAATGTTTTTCGGAACGAAAGACAAAGCAGTATATTTTGCGGTCCGGATCTTGTTTCTAGGATACGCTGCCATGGGACGGCCGTCTTCGTCCCTTTCACTCTCCGGTATAGGGATATTGAAGTAAATGCGTCTGTTGCTAGACCCCGTAGGGCTTTCCGTGCTTGTAGTTGTTTGTTGAGAAGTAGGTGATTTCATCGACGTAGGGGAATTGGCTGTACTTGTTTTCGGCATCTCCTCCTTCGCATCTAGGTTCTTCTTATGCAAGCGATCCACTATAGAGACGCGCTTCCGGGTGCCGCCTGCGCCGGCTCTGCGTTGTGTTGCCCATCGTTGGCGCTTTGTCGGTTTCGAAACGTTGCTGCTAACCTCCCGGATGTCGTTACCACTGTCATTGAACTCTGCGCCCAAGTCGATTGAAGCCATTTAGGCTACTGTCAGCCCTATCAAGGGCATAAAATGAGCGATGTGCTGATTGAACCGTTGAAAGGATAGCATCCGCAGCGACGAGCTGGACTCCGGCAGCGCAGCCAGCTCGCGAGATCGACTTGTTATTTCCGTCGCGGGTTTGTTTGGAGTGCAGTAGGAAATCGAAGGCCGTATGTACAGGGACTGGTGGGTAAGCAGGTTCGCAATTTATGCTGATAGGCGCTTAAGTAGGTCAAATGTGAACGAGAAGGAATGAAGCGTCAAATTAACACCAAGGGACGCCCAAACACAAGGCAGTCAGGAAGGTGAAACGAGCGGAGGGGGAAAAGATCGAGGGTTACTGAGGATTATGCATTCGTGTGCCATTAACGAAAGAATGTCGAGGGCAAAGCAAACGAGAAGAAAGAAACCAAGAAACTCATGCAAAAAAGGAACCGGTCCTCCAGAGGCAAGAGTAAGAAAGAGGCTTAAGGACAGCGTCAGTTTCTTGGAGAGCCAGCCCAGCCGACAATCCCTCCTGGAGGGCCCCGGGGGGAGCAGACGGACGGCTGTGTAATACAGGCACAATACGGGGAGTGCCAAAAGGCGTAACTTTCCAGTGTTTGTCAGCTCCGTATGGTAAACATGCCCTCCCCGACTTTGTAAATTTTCAATTGTAACCGGGCAGATGGGTCGGTCTCCAATCAGATGGACTTTGGGTTCATGTTTCATCTACATGGAAACTACTAAGCAACTCCTGGATATGATCCATGAAGTGATTACTAGGCCTATGGGGGGTTTTGCCGTTTACCTATGGATGCTGTAAGTCCTGTGCCGGGCCCCCGTCAGGTACCTGCCTCACCCCTGCTATGGAGTACAATCGAGCACAACAACAGAACAACAATCGCCACTATAATCTCCTGTGTACCAATTATGATGCCTGGAGACAATGGTCATTTTCCCTATCATGATTGTTCTTCTCAATGGTCATCTGAATATTCTCTACTGTGTACTGATTTCCACTACAGCCTACTTCATGGTGTGTGGAATCTCCGACCGGGTTTACCAGCCTCGCCCTAGACTGCGCATGGGTACATTCGAGGACGCTGATCAGAATGGAGCCCTTTCGGCGTTGGTCTTCTTACTACTTTGTGTGTATCCCAGGCCCCTCTTCGACGGGATTATCGGAATTCCGTGAATTTGGTCGGCTTTCATCAAACTGCGCGAACGATGTCTTGATTTATTATTTATAGACACCGTGTCTCCGGTTTGCCCTTCTTCATCTACTCAGTTCTTCACTTGCACACCAATCGGATGTCATGGCAAGTAATGGCACCTCCAGTCGCACTCCTTAACTTGAAGCTGATCTCCCGCCATCCCAGCGATGAGACATTCTAATTACTCCCCGAAGGGAGGAATTGGACTGCCAGGATGTAACATGCATGGATAGGCAAGACAACAGCGTATAGATATGTTCAGGCCGGACCACTCAACGACCCTTCATGGAACGGAAGCTGTCGCGTTAGATGGTAGGCTTCCCCTTCCTCCCGTACTCCGTACCTTGGGGGCGCTTGGGAGTCTGGGTCGGGATACGGAGCCTGAAACAGGCTAACAGCCGTCCGGGACGGCACATGCTGATGGCATCCATGGATAGGTCCACCTACGGAGCGCGGAGATTCGGAGGTACCACAGAAATCCGTGCTAACTGCATATATTGAGCCAACGGTCCTCCTAGTCTTGCATTGTAGAATTGCACATGGACTGTGCAGGGTCTACTAGCACCAGTGCGCTTCAGGATCCCGGATATAAAAGCATCCGTCTCCAATACATTCAAGTCTATTGTTCCCCAGGCACGGGTACCTGACATTCTCGTTCCCCTTTTGCCCAGTCATGCTTCATGCATATTCTACTCCTTTTCCAGTCTTGGCTGCTTCTGTTAGTGGGGAGACCAGTCTTCCTGATGCGGTTTGGCGCGGTCCCATACCTATTGCGCGTAGTTCATACTAACCTTTACTGTTTATGGGGGCTAGAAGAAGATCACTCTGTGACTGTTTCAGTAGCCAGATCCTATAACCGGTCATCTAACAATGAGCGTGGAGGTATGTTTAGCCATATGAGCATGAAACGCTTATTTTCTTTTTATTGCGGTGGACATTTAAAAGATGTGTCCTTCAGTTTTATGTTCCAAAATTATACGCCCATTTGCATTACCACAAACAAATCTCGATGTCCACCCTGGGCGGGAGGCTGAGTAGGCAGTCCCGTTACGTACCCCCAAAGCTCGGCTAATTTACCATGATTCTCCCAATTTTTAAATACCTCACGAACTTGCGATTTCGCGTTACAGTCTCTACCCTTAGCCGTGGGGGGCCGCAATATTCCCATCGACAAATGACTGTGCTTTGAGCATATTTTTCCATTTATATAGAAGCGGATCTCGAAAATGTATGCCTACAAAATGTTTCATTTGGCGATTTTACCTACCCCTTTGCCAATTTCGATCCCGGCGGCTTCCAAACAAGACCGGCCGCAGCCTGCAGCTGCATCCACATCCGCATGGCACAACCGGGAGAAAGGAAAAGGCTAATTCAGTAATCAAGGAGGCCAACTATCCAAGCCCTGCCATGTACGGAGTACTTCACTCTGGTGGGCATCTCCCAGCCCCCAAAGCAGAGATATGACAGATTGGCGTCAGATGGTCAGATCAACCGTGAACCGGTGTGGGGACTACAAAGTACTTTAGAGATAGATCTGCACCACTTTTCCACCCCTGGACCGCGCCCAAATACGATCCTGCGAAAGAAAAAAAAAATTCTTTTCTGTCTGCTGTGAGTAGTGATGTACAGACTATTGGCAGGTTGAGCCAGCCGTGTAACTATCGAAGGCTACTAGGAAGCCAGCAGAGCCTTGTAAAAGAGCTGTACCCTTTTTGGCCCCAGTGAGTCGCAGGTAGTGAACATAGTTAGCTTGGGGTCTAAACAGCAAGAATCACAAGGAGGTCGACAGTTAAGCAGACTTTCAGGGAGACTTCCACAGAGCAAAGAGTAAGTAATGTAGGGCACGCGAGAATACAGTGTTCGGTTCACTAGAAAGGATCGAGGATCGATGGAATGGAATCAAGGACGCATAATCATCGGAGTATTGGACTACCCCTACATTAACGGTCATGGCGCATGGAGAAGCTGACGCACCACTGGTGAATCGGCGCGGTACATCACAATCTGGAAGAAAAATAGATCGAATTAGCAGTGACAGAGAACAACTGTCTTTGGCAAATCGGCTAAACTACTACCAGCAGCACTACTGACTGCCCAGGTATTCAAAATCAATAGTCGATACCAGTCCATTTCCTGTAGCCGTTTTGGGAAATGAATAGACAATGCTGACTCATGGTCATGTGACCACGCGCACTGTGGCACGCGCCCAGCGTGTCTAACAGAGGCTAAGTGCGGAGATCTACCGAACAAAGCATGCGGGTCATACTCTGCAGCTATAATAAATCCCCATCACCAAAGTGTCCGGCATGCGACGCATTACCAGTTTCTTTAATCGTCCGGCTTTTGCAGCAGTGAACCCAGGCGCTCAGACCAGTGACCGCGGCAATGATCTCGATCAGCCATCTCACTCGTCCCCGCAATCTCGCCATTCAAATGGCCCCTCTTCTTCTTCAGCGGAGCCAGACGCCCAGCTGGAACTGTCTTTGTCCCAGTCCATAAAGGATGGCGAGAATGAAACTTTGCCTCATCACAGCTTCCTCAGCACAGAATCTGCAGCTAAGGATCCATCCCCAGGAACAAGTTTCAACTCATCTCAACGTGTTATGAAGAACGGGAAAGAGGTTGTTATCAGCTCCGATGGCGAGGATACAGATTCATTAAGCTCGTTCGAGTCTCCAGAAGATCTTCTTGCGAGATTTGTTAAGCCTCCTGGTTTTGTAAGCAAGGATGATAGAGAGAATGATACGTCTAATTCAGGAATGACCTTGCGCAACGGCAGCGTGAACAGCGCAAAGCCAGAGAAACGGTCTCGCGTTCCAGTTAAGGTCCCAAAGTACAGCAATACGCTAGACTCGCTTGTTGTCCAGGCAGTTGATGATAATGAAACTGAGGCTGGTATTGCAAAGTTGAAAGCTGCTCTTGAGAAGGAAGATTTGCGAAAGAACGGAAAGCAGGATGATGTGAAACACAATACACATTTACCGGCCACACAGTTAAATGAGGATACCCTCGCATCGGCTCTGGGTGATCAAGACGATGAAATGGGACTACGACGGCTTCTAGATGCTGTTCGAAGAACAGAGGCTCTTGACCTAGACAAATCATGGCACTTTTTTGACTATAAAAGCGAATTACCCCCAGCGGTTGACTTTCCCAAAGACTGCATAGATAAAGACGGTTATATGTTCCGACTACGAGGTCAGTGTACGGTACATGCTATTGATAGTAGACTCGTTACTGATTCGTTGGACAGAGAGGCTTTCAAGGGAGCGGGCACTCCATTCAGGCATTATCGATTTTGCTCTATCGCGGTCATATTTGCCGGACGAGGTTATCTCGTGGATTTTCAAAGCTGGTTCGTATGAGTTTTCCTCCGCCTATTCTCATCGCTTACCTTCCCTCAGTACCTTCAGAGACGCAAGACAGTATCAGGCAAGCGCTTTGTAGAGCTTTCAAAGTCAGTGGCTATGACAAGCTGGGATGAATCATGGCATAGTATGCTGATCTTGCTTAGAATGCGAACCCTGAGCGGGTCAAGTCTCTCATAAAACCGGCCGACATCGATCAAGTTTTTCAACAGTTGGGAGCAACCTCCCAAGCATTGGCGACTACTGAAAGGATTGTTCCTGATGCGCACATCAACAGTACGTCTTCGCATTAGCCTCGTCACAAGCATCCATTGACGGTCATGTGCAGAACACAATGTGAAGAACAACTCCCTACGAGAGGGAATGCTGGTCTCGGTCCTTGAGTTGCTCGGTGGAGCTGCAGATCTGTAAGTGTTAAATTATCTTGTTATACGCCTAGATGCTAATGTCTGTATTAGGCTTGCAGAAGATACTCGAGAGCGCGCACTGAATCTACTGTTCCGTCTCACTCTCGATGTCTCATTGACCAGCAATTTTCTGGTCTGTTCTGAACTAGAGAGGACCATCGTCACCATGCTAGAGAGTGCCCCTGACGATACAGCCGATGACATGGTATAGTCAAGTTTCTGTCAGGTTTTCCAAACCTCGCTAACACATCTAGGTGCATCGTGTTTGCACGACTGTATTCGACACTGTCAAAGATGCGATGTCACAGAGTCGCCTGATTAGGCATATACTTCCAACCTCAGACTGGCTCGCACTCATCCGGTGCCGCCTCGCAGTGTCCTTTCTGATGAATGATGCTTCACCACTGAGTGAGCCTCCCGAAAAGCTCATCAATTTGAAGCGTATAACCAGCATTCTCAATCAACAGCGGTTCGATGTGAAGTGGTACAAAGGGAAGGGGCAGCATGAGTACGATTACGGAGAACTTGGAGCTGTCGCCATTCTTCTTAACATTGCCATCGATTCTGGACGGTATAAAGTGGAATTCCCAGATAAAGAAGCGGAGAGGGCATTCAACGCTGACGTTGATGCTCTTTCTGATCGGCTCAAAATCATCTTCACTTCCATTGAGGACTCGGGTGCCTCCCACTTGAAACGGACGTTGGCCAAGGAAGCCATCGAGGCTCTACATTATCGAGTCGTATATTCCGTCAGGTCAAAGCCACGTCCCAGAAAGTCGATCCTCGGGGTTCCTGAGGAGCGAAGAGAGAACAAAGGCGTGTTCAAATCATTCTTCAAGCCTCCGAAAGGCAACGATGAGCTGCCATTGCGGCCACATGATACAACATCCTAAGATGTCGTTCACCGCCGAGATATAACACCTGCTTCTAATGGTAGTCTTTAACAGTATGCTCTCTCTTCAAGCAGAATGGATTACGCCGATCTTTCTTTATAACGATGGTTCGTTTTACATCATGCATTCAAGCGCCTTGATGTTGGCAATAGCGTGCACACTGGCTGGTCCGGGTGCTTGTTATAAATCTTCAATGATAAAAACAAAAGGTCGAGGGTGGTAGATGGCTAGACTCAGGGTTGGAGTCGACAGATGATGATATGTGGCGTCAGGCTTGATTGTTGTTCATTTGTTTTGTTCTTATTTTGTTCGGGATACCTTATTGATTAGTCCTGTGGAGCCTATCGCTATTGTCCTGGGAATCATTGTTGGGAATTTGTTGCGCGATATAGTTGAACCACATTGGGTTGCTCGTCATACTATAGATATAGTGAAACATGCACGAAAGTCTCGGGCTTCAACAACTCTGTGCTATGCAGCAATATATACATGGATCTACTATGTTACCCCTGCGGCGAAAACTAGGATCATGCGGTAGTACCATCTTTCCTCCGCGAAATGTTCGAAACATCCAAAGCGAACCGACGTTCTGGGATGAACTCTGTTGAATTTCTGATAGGAAGAAATGAAGAACTTTATACAAGGCTATGGTGCTCTCCTGAAAAAAGAACCGGAGTACATAGATACAGGCTGCAACGACGAAACAGGTTCAGGTATTGTAAATTCGCTTGGCAAGAGACACATATGATTGGTCTAGTCATAGAACCTCCGGTTGGTGTTCTTGCCGAACAGCGTCTCGCGGACGGCGGGGAGGGCGTCAATTTCGAGCAGGCGCAGCCGCTCTTCGAACGTGTTGTTGATTTCGATCTTGCCCTGGCCACCAATGATGACGACACCACCAGCACTGTTGTTCACAAGGTTAGATCATATAGGGTGCAGTGTTGGAAGATAAGAAAGAGGAAAGGAGAAAGGGGACTCACGATCCCTCAGGCAGCGGCTCCTCCTCATCCAGCTCCGCAGACGTTTCCTTGCCGACGGTCTCCTTGAATTCCTTCACGGCCTCTTCAATAGCCTTCTTGACAGCGTCGGTATCCTGCTTCCGCGCCCGAATCGACACCTTGTCTTCATTGAGAGCGTACAAGCCCTCGAGAACCAAGCCCTTCAGCACAGCCTCATACTTCTCCGCATCCTTAGCTGCGATACCGGAGATCTGATCACGAGCCTGCTGGAACAGATCATCAAGCAGTTCCTGGCGAGACGAGAGAACACGGAGACGGGTGCGGTTGGCGAGAGTAGAGCGAGTGATCTGCTGGGACATGGAAGCTTGCTTGAACTTCTTCTCATACTGAGTGTCGATGGCGGCAGTCTCCTGACGGACGAGCTTGGACTTCTCGATGGCGAACTCTTCGTCGGCTTTGAGCTGGATCTCACGGGCCTTCTCCAGCGCTTCCTGCCGGATGAAGGCCGTCATCTTGCGGAGCTCGCCCGCAACCTGGTTGGAGATAACGATTATGAGCTCAGCTCGGGAGCGGGCACATGCATGGTCCCTGGTCGAGGATCGGGCGACATACCTGGTCATCGGACAACGCATGACTTTGCGACATGGTGATGATAGAGTAATTGTATAGATCGGGAAGATGTAGAGGGGAGAGCGAAGGGGTATCGATATGTGGGGGGTATGGAAGAGAGACAACGTCAGTTGAGCTTCCCGATGCGGAGGTGCCTTTCTTGGGGGGGCGGTCAATCAACGTCAGCCTGTTACTGCGCCAGATCAAGGGGGTGGAAATAGTCAACGGTCATGAATCGCGACCGGTATATTATTGGAAATAGAACAAGTCGGGGACTATTATTACTCACCTGGACCGGCAGGAATGTATAGAGAGGGGAGGGTGAGTGACTGGGGTGGGGGAGATAATACAGGGAGAACAAGCAGCAGCAACAATGAGCAGCGGAGGGAAACGTTGCACTTGGGCGGATCTGCTGATCGATTCGCAACGCAACTTGGCGGCCGCTCAGGAACTCACTTGCTCTCCCGCTTTCCCCCTCTAGTTACTACTTACTGCTGCTGCTGCTTCTTCCCCACAGCCATTCGGTTCGGTCTAGTCTTCTTTTTTCTCTTTTGGTTTCTACGTCGTCTTTGGACAATGGAGTCGGTCTTACTAGTCCTATCGTATCCTGTCTAATGCGTGTCTGGTCTTTGTCCCCCGGCTCAGCGACCAATGCACGAGGATATCCGAGATGGGGAATCTTGGTGACCTATCGCCCCAGGGGAGTGTCGCGGTTTGTTCTTCCCCTCCGGTGTTCTCGTCTCATTGGCATCGAGCTTCTGTGCTAACTGGAAAGCGTTTCTAGGTTGGGGTGGTTGTCGGGTTGATCTCGACCAGTCTTCAGGCCATCGGGCTGACCCTCCAACGCAAGTCGCATATCCTCGAGGACGAGAAACACCCGTACGATATACGTCGACCGCCTTATAAACGTCGGAGATGGCAGGTGTGTTCATGCTCCTCCCTATACAATGCTTCCGCTATAAGCCGGTCTTGCTGATTCCATGTAGTTGGGGATGCTGATGTTCGTCATTGCGAACATCGTCGGCAGCACCATCCAGATAACTACTCTCCCGCTTCCGGTGCTTTCAACCCTTCAAGCAGTCAGTGACATCCCTAGATCGGGTAGTGAATTTCTGGGCACCGCTAATATCTGTTATACCAGTCCGGGCTTGTTTTCAACACCATCTTTGCTACTTTGATCCTGGGTGAAGCCTTCACCAGATACTCTTTCATCGGCACAGTCTTGGTCTGCATCGGCGCGCTCCTGATAGCTTTGTTTGGCGCCGTCGGGGAGCCAGCGCATACTCTCGATCAGCTTTTGGAGCTATTGCAGCGTCGAAATTTTATACTTTGGATGGCAGGGACGGCCGTATTGGTGCTGGTCATCTATCTCGGCTCCCGCCTGCTGAAATTCCTAGCTTCCCCATCTCGTTCTAAATACCCCAACCCACGCGGTTCATATAGGCCGCACTTGCAAATTTCCCACGGACGTGTCCGACTGATCCGCGGTCTATGCTATGGCATGATCAGCGGAATCCTATCGGCGCATTCTCTTCTGCTCGCCAAATCAGCCGTGGAGCTCCTTGTTCGGACGGTCGTGGATCGCGTCAATCAATTCGATCGCTGGCAGTCTTGGGTCATTCTTCTCGCCATGATCGGCCTTGCCCTCTCTCAGCTATTCTATCTACATCGGGGCCTGAAGCTATGCAGCACCAGTGTCTTATACCCATTTGTCTTCTGCATCTATAACATTATCGCCATCATAGATGGATTAATATACTTCCGACAAATGTCCCAGCTGGCAGGCTTCCATGCTGGGCTGATATCGCTTGGAACAATTGTCTTACTTGGAGGCGTCCTTTGCTTATCATGGCGCTTAGAGGTAATAGACAGCCATGCGGCTGTGACTGTTGTCGGACCGTCTCAGACTGGCCTGGGTCCTGGAATGGCTGTTGTCGAGGAGCACGAAACCTCGCCCCTTAGCCTGGGAAGAGACGGCCACGAGGACTTGGAGCGTGAGCCCCTCTTACGCAGTGCTCAAATCCCTCGGCGAAGTATTCACAAGAGAGCACCCAGTCTGCCTCTACCTCAGTCCTCCTTGAGTCCACAGGACTCCACGGCAGATCTCGATCCAGCTTCCATCTGGGCAGAGTTGGATGACTCCGACTTTGACTATGCCGCAGCCATGATGCGTTCCTCCAAGCGCAGTCGCACATTTGGAGATCCACCATCGGCGCAATCAAGAAGCAGAATGAGAAGCAGTTTCCTGCGTGGACCTCGCCGCTCCAGCACCCTTCCTGTCAACCAAAATACCTGGAACCCGCGCAGATCCTCCCAAGCCGCACATCAGGGACATCGCAGCAAGCAACGGCGAACATCAGCACCTGCTCCAGAGAACCGCAACCTCCTTTCGAAGCCCCAACCCTACACAACCGGCTACGGCACTCAGGACGACCGCTCAGACAACCTCGTATCAGGGCATCGTCGCCGCGAATCCCTCACCGACGCAGAATTACCAGCTGGGTACTCGAATCTCCTCGCAGGCCCGAGGAGCACCCTCCGCGGAGCTTGGAGAAGCGGTCTTCAATACCTCACCCAATGGACCGGAAGCAAACGAGGAAGACGACAGAGCTCATCCAGTCCGGGCCCCGACCTCGAAGCCAGTCCCGACGGACGTACAGAATGAAATTAGATTTACATTCCGTCTCTTACTGCACCGCCATTTCATCACAGTCCAATTTCACCCCAGACTCTTTTGATCATATCCACTAGACCCACACATTAAATACACATCAATGATAACCTAACCCTCTTCTTGAAACCTTTCAATCAATGTACAATAACTTCCATACCAACATTATTCATCTATTATACACATACACTAACAAACCTATTCCCCTAGCTTATTACATAGCATCGCTCCTTATTCACTTCACTCCATATCTTACCTAGAAACTAACTAAACGAAGCATAACAACCCTATTCCTAAATAAATAAGAATTACAATACATACATAGTCCAGGACAAACTACAAATTTATATCTCATTCATTCCTTCTTCTCAAAACTACTTTTCCTGCATTATTCATAACTTTTACTTCTCCTCATACCTAGTCCTTACATCATACAGAACCGGATCGTCATGTCACGGGATACCCAGATAGATATAGATAGGTGGGTAGATAGATAGGGAGGAGGGGGATAAACATATACCAGGTCACGAGATCTGCCTACAGGATGAGATGAGCTGGCATACTATATTCATACTTCCATTTGTATCATTCCATCCATTCCATCCATTTCATCAGTTCATTTCACTCACTATTTGTCTTTTGGAGATTCTACTACCTACTGTCAGCTTGGTTCCATCAAGATGTTTCTTCTGGTTAAAAATAGATAGTTAGGGGATGATGATAGCTCTGCTTTTATACCATCTACTCTAGTACTGGGTTGGTAGATGACGATGTGCATATACTATGTACCCATAGATAAGGTGCAGTGGGTGAGGGGCAGAGTGATGATCTACGACTTGCTGCTGACTACTGGTATGGTATGTAGTTATCTCTATTGAGAAAAGGGTCATAGGAGTTGCAGCAGAAGGACAAATAATAATAGTTCCGGTTTTCTCCATACCATACATGACATACTTCTTACCCGATGAAGGTTATCCATCCAACATCATATCAAGTTACTCAATCAAATAACACCCCCCATTTCTGCGTCCAACTTGTCTCGTGACTCACGCCCCCCTCTCCCCCTTCTTGCTTCCGGAGCCGTCATTCAAAACTTGCCCGCAAGCCAAGGATCATTGTCGAAGGGGGAGGGAAAAGCGCAAGTGACGAGCCTGGCGCAAGGGGGCATAAATCACATGTGGAAATCAAGGGAGGTCAATTAGTCAACGCAAGACGGAAACAACAATTTATGAAAGACAAAACAGATAACCACTTCGCCAGTAAGAATAGAGAAAGAAAGGAAACAAAAAAAGAGTAGGGTAAAAGCACCAGAAACACCGCCACTTTCACCGTCGTCTAGGAAAAGGATTAGGAGATGTGAGGAACGAAGAAAAACAATTAATAGCCTGGGGAGCCCAGATCAAAGTCTCTTGCATCCTTCAAGATTCAGTCGCGCAGCCTGGCCTTCAATTTCCTTTTTCTTTTTTCTTGTTTTTTTGTTCTTCCCTTTTTTCCATTGGCTATTTTTGGCTTTTATAGGGAGGGTCTTCGGTGAAACACGACAAATAGCACGAGTCATCTTGCGAACACCGAGGCTAGCGACTCAAGTGTGTGTGTAAACTGCAATACCAACGAGTCAGGCTATACACAGATTACTATAAGGTAATATCTCGGTTCTTCGTTCTGCGTTGCGCGGCGGTACAACACTGTAGACCGGTTTTAATAGTATGAATTATGTCTGGAAACAAATCGTTGGGTATCAAAGGAAGGCCGTAGAGGAGAAAGCTGCACGCGCTGGAGTTGACAAGGATGCGAACAACTGCCTGGGCCCCTCAGGTGCTTGAAAACGCGGGGCATGAAGACACATAGCCACCGCTTACGCCGTGGGCTGGTGCTGGGGGGGCATCCGGTTACCCACAGGCATGCCAGGATACTGTCCTCCTGCCTGCTGTTGCTGCTGAAGGCCCTGGTAGTAGGCCATCTGCTGCTGTTGTTCGTTCGTCATGTAGCCGGGGTGCATACCGGCGGGACGGGGAATATTCGACTGTTGGGGGTTGACATTGCTGTGGCTAACATCCTCTGGCGTCTCAGCCGGCACCTCGGGCGCATCAACGCCATTCTCGTTGGTAGTGGGGTCAGGTGCATTCAGACAGGCCTGATAGAAAAACGGAGAGTCAGTCGCGTTAAGTTCGACTCAAGTGAACGAGAGAAAGCAGTGGCACAGCACTCACCTGAATGAGGTTCTTGCCCTCAGCCTTGGTCACCAGCGGTTGAAGCTTCGGGGTGGTGAAAGTATAGACAAGACCGGTCTCGGAAACGACCAGCAGGAGTACTTGAGTACCTGTGAGAACAGAGAGTTCGTAGGCCTGTTTTGCGACCGCATTGAGGCGTCAGCACCGGTCCGACGGCAATAGTTCCACGCAGAGAACGTGTAAAACAAGCTTGACAACGAGGAGAAAAGACGCATCAAGAAAAGACTGAAGTTGGCGACAGAATTGACGGCGATAACGAAGGGGAGAAATGAGGCTGTAGAGACGCGACAGCACGCACCTTCTTCATGATACCCGCCTTCCGCTTGGAGAAGGTGATGTGGCGACGCGACTTATCCTGAATGAATTTGATTTCAATCTTTCTGCGCTCGCGACCGGGCTTGTCATCATCATCGTCGTCGTCGTCGGCGCTCATGCGAGAGCGCTTGGTGCCGCGGTTGTCAGCGGCGCCGTTACCGGCGGCCTGCTGCAGGTCGTCCTGAGTAGGAGAAGGGTTCTCCTCACCGACGGCAGTGATGTCGGCCATGATGAGACTAGGGGGAGATTAGAATGGAGAAAAAGAAGAAGTGTGAATGACAAGAATGGTATAAGAGAGGAAAGGAAGGAGTCTGGGGGACGTGAAGACGAATGCCCAAAGAGGAATGATGCTTTTGAGGGGGAGGGAGAATGACCAAATCGAGTAACGCGTTTGCTTCGCAGGGTTTGGGTTCAGGACGAGAAGGAAAGAGAAACGGGGAGGAGGAGTTCGAAGAAGGCAAAGTGCCGCTGCAGACCAGGCAGGCGGTCTGTCACGTGGCTGTGACCGTACCTTACACCCCGTGTGGTATTATTTTGGTTTCCCTCTTTTAAGCTTTCCCTTTTTTCCTCACCAAGTTCTCAGCATACCTCCTTTTCCAGCTTATTTTCTGCCGTTTCTTGTACTTTTCATATTGCTTCATATTGGAGTAGGGTATGTATTTCTCCTTTCTTTTTGACTGACATATCTTACCTCATATAATTTTGCCCTACTCTCACTCTCTGCTCACTTTCTCTCTCACTTTACTCCTCACCCTGGTCGCTCAATCTTTCCGTCACAATACAACCTTTGTCCAGACCCGACGGTGGGGAAAGTCTCAGGCTTGGCCCGAGCCACTATTGGCCTAGCCGCAGTGAGGCATTGGGGATTCGATACGGCGGCCAACTCACATTCCCCACCCATACCGCGTAATATTACGGCAACCCCCCCTCCCCCCTCAAAGGGTCACTTTCCGTTTCCTTCAAGAGCAAATGGGGAAAAGCTTAGTTGACCCTCCATCACGCAGTCATTCATTCATTCATTCATTCATCAAGGTGGTTTGTGAACCACTGACTCTACTGGTCTTGTCTCTCCCACAAAGTCTTTAATGCACACAAGTGGTTCGCCATCCCCTAAAAATGATCAATAAAATCACTCGGACCAGATCAAACCGAGTCATGGTTGTTGGATGATGTACTTACTGACTAACTAGGATGTGGGCAGAGTGAGTGGCGGCGAACATTCCATGTCCATCCCGTGTGCCCTGCCGGTCTACTACTACGGTAGTAACTGGCCCCCAAGCCAAACAGCAGCTGGGGCGTATTTGGTAGTATCGAAGCTATTCTTTAGTCTATCTACTTAACTTTTTAGTGAGAACTGGCCAAGGGGAGAGACGCGTAGTGCATATAGTCGATGGTGTAGATGATTACTAACTCACAACACACACATTCTTTCTCTCTCTCTCTCTCACTTACTGTACCTTTTCGTACTTTCAGGGCAGTGAGTAAGCATAACTATGCCCGTACTATTGAATCAATTCATTAATTTGACTGATTGCTTGATTGATTGATTGATTGATCAATCAATCCATCCATCCATCCATCTCGTATGCATGTATGTAACTAGTGTTCACCATCATCCTTCCCGCCATAAAAGTACTAACTCACGGACGGATGCATCCCTCAGCAAACCCGGTGGCGCCTGAAGAAACTGAAAGACTCGACTCGATCCAAACTCAGTAATTCGTCACGTACATTTTACTTACGCACGAAGAGAGTTTCCTCTTTTGAATCCAACGCTGACAACTTAATCTAAATCATAGGGTTTCGGCGTTAACGTCCACTCTGTCACTCCTAAGACTAGAAACTCTTAACAGCCTCATCCTTCAGCACAGACATGCCCAACCCTGGAAATTCTTAACTATATATAGTAAGATGGCAAACAGGTGACTAGAACTAATGAATACAAATGTTCAATTCAGCTGGGATTTCCTTCCCCCATCATTGGCATCCCCCATCAGCAAGGATAACCCCAATTATTCCCCTCCAAAACCAATAGAGACCCGCCCGGTAACTGATAATCTTCTGCACCGGCTGCATCAATTTATATCAATCACTGATCAGTCATCAATCCGACTAAATTCATATCATTCCCTTTGCTTCGATTACTTCATTACCTTTTACACTCTCTAAGTTCTCCACGAGGCTTTTATCCCTCGTGTCATTCTCCTCTTTAAGTTCTATCCTCAGCTCACCCAGAGCGAGAGAGAAAGGACCATGCTGAACTCTAAGCAATCAAAGCTTAGCACTTTCAGCTCCCAACACATTACCAAATCCTACTACTCCAAGATACTAAGTCGAACCTTAGCACCATCCATTCCAGATAACCTTCCCTGCTACATACAGGTCATGCAAGCAAGAGAAGAAGACAAAATTACTCCATCCATCGTCATGATCAACATAAATCTCACCCACATATGGCTTTTTCTTCATCCCCTACCTACCACTGATCTACGCCACAATGGTATCATCCATAAGCATCATACACACACACACCCTCTCTGTCTCTCGACAAAATACCCCCAAAAGTAACATGACCTATGAAACAGCAACCTACACCCTGATTCTCCAACTCCAAACAGTCCCCGAAACCGGTTAAAGTAGCTTTACCTTCCCATCACATGGCCCCCGAAACCTAATATCCATCACCATCATCATCCTTCTCCAGCAAACTTCCAGTAATAAAAAGTCAACTCAACCGGATTAAGTTTCAGGCCGCCCAGATGTAACTTCAAACCCTCTGAATCATTAACTAAGAGACCGACGTCAGAACTCTCCCTTACAGGGTAAGGTGGTGTGTGTTCATTCTCAGCCCTGCGAGGATTTAGCATATCTCAAAATCGATTGGGCAGAAGCGTGATAGATGTGATGGGATGGATGTAACCTCGTAGTGATAACAATGAAGAATACGAGACACACACAATGCTATTATTCGATGTGGATTAGAATCATGGAAAAAACAAAGTACGCAGGTTTCAGCTCTTTGTATTTCTAATCATCTTGCTGATGCTGACGTTTTATGTCTTGCATTGAGTCATTGATTAAGCTGCCTGGAAATTTTTTTTTTTTCATGTCATCATTATTATTATAATCTTTGTCCATGTGTGCTATTCGTCGAGATTCAATATATCTATCCTACTTTCAATTCCATCATATTTCTTCATTCACGTACTATAAACCAAACCCACTGCCCGTGCCTCTCTTTCACGACTACCTACACAGCTGGATCAGTCACCAAGTATAACTATGTATCAGCCTCACCTACACCACCAACACCCCCATCATATATCCATCCCATCTATCCCATCCATCCAGCCACTCACTGAGTAAGTCAATCAATAGGAAATGATCCGATTGGGGCCTTATTCGAGTTACTACAAATTAGAAAAAGAACCGCTGCGTAGAATACATGCTTTTGGAAAAACCTACGTACGTAGGTAGTACTTGGCTTGGCCTAGACGGCATGATGGGATGCTACACAAGGTCGTATGCATGTATGTGTAATTGTCATGGATGGTTGTTTGTCTCTCTGTCTGGTGGATTGGTTGGTTGTTGGTACTTTCAATCTATTCCCACTCACGCTTCTTCGTTTAAGAATATATGAATAGTTTGATCTGGTGAGTTCGTACTTTTGCCGATGCAGAGTACTGCTACTGCTTGGCAATGTGCTACTGCCGAGGACAATGCTGTCTGCCTGGCTGGTTGGTGGTGACTGACTGACTCTACATGAAACAAGCATCAAACTGACCTACGCAATCAATCGAACCACCCATTACGAACACATTTCTCCAGTGAATCCAGTCATATTATTCCGCAGCATGCGTGCGTGGTCTATTGCTAATAACTAACAGATAATCTTCCCCCTAATCTAAGACTTTGAACTCGTGATATTCTGCCATAACGACGAATGCGCTAATCTCCAAAAGCAAGCAAGCGACCGCGGCTCGGCCGGCAAAAATCTATTTTTACAAAAAAATTGATGCAAGAAAGCAGCCCTCGACAGGAAGCCAGCAAAAAAGGAAAATGGGAGAAATAAGGGAATGGGATATGTCGGATCGTGAGCAATGGGCCCCGGGCGGGAATATGAGTTATTCCATCCCACGAGCTCGTAGCCAGGTCAATCAAGGGAGACTCAAACGAGGTATGCTCTTCGCTGAAAACCACCAGTTCCGATCTTGGACTGCGCCATTCTTGACTCCGCCAATACAACGCCAGGCAAATGATCGATCAAAAACAGGGAGGCCGAAGGATTCGGTGACCGAAAGAGATACATTCCCGCACCACCTTCACTTTTCTTGTTTTCCTTGTCGCCGTGTAGATTGGCATGATTGTTTCTTTAGTGTTGTGGTGTCGTAGGGAAATATAGAGTAATATCAAGTTTAGAAGAATAAAAAGGAAGAAAAGGAATTGGAAAAGTGTAAAGGAATGGAATGAAGAATGTGCAAGAATCGAAAAGCTTCACAGATCCCAAGGGCCAGCCTCAGTATCGGTCGTCTGGTCTCTCATTGAGTTGCATGACCAAGGACTTTAGTGATGTTGCCTCCGGACTCCAAAGTCCCGGACGCCGGCACCGCCACCACCCTTGGGGCCGAGCCAAACGATCTCGATCACACTGTGGCCTTCGTCTTCTTCACGCACATACCACTGGTGCACATTGTCGCCAACCACGAAGGCATCACGCAACAACCAACGATCCTTTGTGACACCTTCCTGATCACGGTTGCGGAGGGGTCCCAGGCGGGCCTCGTAACCACGGGGGTCTTCCTCCCAGGTCTTCTCAGTGTGGTCAAAGTTGATCGCATCATCGGGAGTGTTCTCATCGTAGGTGTACTTGACGAGCGAGTATCCGTTGGTGAACACCCAGAAAGTACGGGTGGAGCGACCAGTAGCGTTGTTGACAATCTCTTCCTGGTCAAAGACCCAGCGGCGCAGAACCGAGCGGCGACCCGCAGCGGCAGCCACAGTGGTCATCTTAACAACATCCTTGGTGTACCAACTGTTCCAGTGGTGCAGAGACTCGATCTTGCGGCCAGACTCGTAGACACCGTCAACCTCACCCTTCATGTCCATCTGGTACAGAGAGGGCCAGAGGGTAAGAGGGGTCTCTCCATATCTCTGGATGCACTGGCCGAGCTTCTGGTCACCAGGCTGCTCACCCCACGACTGGCACTCATCGTAGTATTCCTCCAGAACATCGAGGAGGGGCTTGGAAACGAAAACACCAGCACCACCGAAAGCAATGTGGCCGAAAGTATCCACCTGCCAGCTAGCTTCAGACAGGGCACCAATGTAATGCTTCTTGTTCACATCGAAGAGCTTCAGTTCCTCAGCGATGGTCGGCAAGGACAGGAAGAAAGTGTCATCATCGATGAAGCTGACCCACTGAGTCTGAGGGCGCTTGGTCCTGATGGTCTCAGCGAATGCCTGGACCAGGCCGAAGTAACGAGCAGTGAAGTCCAAAGGAGACTGGATCAGGGTCAAATCCAAGCCACGGTTGCGGAAGTAGGCCTCCTGCTTGGGAATGTCGTCGTCCGATTCCGGAACAAGCACAATCAAGCCAGCCTTGGTGTTTCCATAGGAGTACAGCAGGGAAGGAAGCAAACGGTCCAGACGGTCGGCAGTGGTAGCCAGACCGAACAGGAGCTTATCGGTCTCGTCCACATCGTTATCAGCAGCAACGTTGACGTCGATGATCGGAGGGCAAGGCAGGGGTTCCTCGTTTTCGGGCGACACGACCATACCACGCTCCATGACGGTCATCGGAGGGAGCACCGGGACTTCGATATCCTCAAGCGAGTTGAACTCGGTCTTGGGGCTCACATGGTGAGGACGGAAGTAGGCACGGGTGTAGTTCTTGCGAGGAAGCCATTCGCTGAAGGGCAGAGGAGCCTGAAGACCAGGGTCCACGTCGCAGGCCTTGGATGGGGGTGTCGGTTGCAACTGGATTTGCGGGGTTGAACCAGCGACGCGATCGGCTGGATGCTTAAAACGCAGAAGGGCAGCCTGGTCGAAGCGCTCGACGCACCAGAAAAAGAACCCAATCGAGAAAAGGGCGATCAGAGGGAAAACCGTCTTCATACGGAACATCGGCATTTTGGCGGTATTATTATGAGTATTCTTGAACATGTGAGATTGTAGAAGTCGGTGACGAGTTTATTAAAATTTATTTTCTCTCGTCTCAATAGCACGTCAACCGGAAACGAATGGTTGTCGTCACTGGAACCGTTCTCGCAAGTCGTCACGTATGGAAATATGGTGTAAAGAGTGGAATTGGCTGATAGAAAACTGATCCTGAGCAGGAAAAATTTTTCTATTGCCTGGTAGACTGTCAACGAAAGGCTGGCAGCGTCGAGACCTGCGACACGGTCACGGAAAGGGGTGAGAAGCCCCGGAAGAAATTATGGGGGGCAGAAAGCCGCAGGAAACAAGTAGTAGCGAGGAGAATAGAAAAAACCCCAAAGAGAACAGGCCGACGAAATCGCGACCAGACGGTGCGTCGAGGGCTCAAAGAAGAGAGAACAAGAGGAGGGAGACGAGCGCTGAGTGTCGAGGGGTTGAGGATGTCGCGAGAGGAAAGGGAAAAGGGGAAGAAGGATACGGAGGGGGGGAGAAGAGTTCGAGAAGTAGAGGAAGAAGATGAGGGCGGAAGACAGGAGAGACAGGCGACTGGGAGCGATCCCAAGTGGGAATGCCGAATGCTGGACCACGGGTTGGGCTGGGGCCAAAGCTCCTCCACTGGGTAATTTAATCTGCAAATATTAAGCTCAGCCCGTCTCTGGTCTGGCTGATTCTTGCTGTTGGTTTCTTGCCGGGCAGATTAAACGACGGAAGGGGTCTCTTCAAGTTGCAGAGTAGTTATTTTGCTTCCTTTTCCTTTTTCTAAGACAAGCAGCAGCCAAGTGTTGCACGGCAGAGAGAACGAGAGGAAGGTAAAAGAGAAAGCAAGAGAGAGAGTATCAGATGAGGTGAAAAAAACACCAGCTGGCCCGGATCGAGGAGGGCGATAGATGATTATTTTTATCTTGAAATAAAAAAAAATAATAATCCTAATAATGCTCACTCACTGTCTTCGACTTCCTAACGAGGAATTTACAGAATTTACACCACGATGATGCTTAGTGTTCTTATGCTCGGCCTGTTGACGCCTCCCGCTGTATGCCAAGTTATTTACTGTTCCTTTCCATTTCAGTCTTTTGTATTCTCTCTTTTTTTGTTCTTTCTCATTTCTTTACAGCATCCTGCTTTGTTTACACACACACCTTTCCTGTCACCTCTTACGCTCTTTCTTTGCGCTTCAAGAATCATACTTGTTTCTGCCTCTGGACGAGATTTGTGTGAATTTCCTGAATACGGCACTGCCCACCACCCACCTATTTTTTGATGCCGATCCCTGACTGAAGGAAGAATGTCGATGGGCGGATCTTCACTGCTCCACCCGGCCGGTGGCGGGTAATTTTCAATCTCGGATTTCGGACCCTTGCGAACTTGTGATACGGAAACGGCGGCCGTTCATTCCTCGACGCGTTGACAGTCGTCGTCGTCGTCGTCTTCGTCTCCATCTCGACCTCCACGAAACAATCCATCGTCAATGGCATAGTATGATGCCTCCGCGTCTCAGGATATCATTCTGTGACAGTAGTAGATCCAGGGAATGCCCCGATACATCGAATCATATTAGTTGACAGATCTCAAGAAGTCAATGCATTTCCCCAGGCTTTGTTTTCCCCCTCCCTCCCCTCTTCGATGTACAGTACATGCGTGGATGCGTATCTCCGTCCAGATCCTCCAAATACCACATGGATGCGCAGAAGTCCCTACAGCAGAGTCAACTGATCAATCAAGCGCCTCCCGGAGAAATCAACATGGTCTACAGAAATAGAACATCACCGGAAATCCTATTCAGGCTCATTATTTTCCGGCTTTTCTGCCTTACTGACTCCCTCTTGGTATTTGTAAATGTTATGCTTCTAAGCTTGCGTCGACCATTTTGAGGCAATCCCGTTCTACTAGGCTGGTTACTAGAGAGACCTGGTAGCCTTCATGATGGAATGTTCAAAGAGAGTGATCACCGTTGCTCGTCTATCTTAAACTGAACACTCTTGATAATACGAAAGACTGTATGTCTTTTTCCCTTTCTTATTCTTTTCCATGATGTTTGTGGTGGTACGGATAAAATGACAGCTGGTCTCTGGCTGCTTCTGGACTCCAGCATCAATCCTCCATACATTCTCGGAATGTTCCAGCGGGTGGACCACCTCGGGCGGACTGCTATTCTTATCATCCCGCTCTTTCTTCTTTCCGGACACACTGATAGCACAAAGTATTAATGCAGACAGCGAATGCGCCCACCACACCCATTTTCACACCTTCAGATCCGCATGCGCATTCATATCCATGTCCGGCGCCTAAGACATTAATCCGTCCATTCATTCATATCCCAACTTCACAAACAGGGTGTAATACCCTGTCGAATGTCAGAACGCCTTACAGAGTAACCAACCGGCTGGTTGGTGCAGCTAAAAAAGATGGAAACTTCGATCTGCGCGGTTGCCCGCTGTTTCAGCCAGTGAGGAAAGACCCTTTAGGGGCTCGCTGGGCCGGTGGCCCCACGGGCCGCGTGTCCTTCCCTCCCCCTTCTCCATCCAACCATCCATTCTCCTATTCTTGACTCTCGCTCTCTCTCTTCCCCCGTAGTCACGGTGTATCGGGTATAGTATCAGCTCATAGCCTGATTCAGTCCAGTGGTGTCCGCGGAAGTGAAACTAGGCTCGTCATGGCCACCAACGTGCGGACCATTCAGATTGGTAGTGGAAGACTGACCACAACAAGGTACCTTCGCTCTTCAGCACTAGGCCGATAGACTAACAGTCCACTACTCTACTGCTGGGCTGGGCTTGCCTTAACACATCCACCGGTCGGCAGGGTTTACCTCGACGCATCTACTTAGTGTCGGATAGAAACCCTCAGATCCGGACAGCGGAGTCTTCCGTGATCCTGTTGGTCTTGTTTTTCAGCTGCGTTTCCATTGCCACGTACTGGGGATTTACAGACGAATCCCATCCAATTCTTAGGACCAACATCCTCTGATTTTTGTTCTATGTATAGTGCCACCACCAACTGAATAACCGCTCCACGAGTTTTGGAGAGTGGCAAAGTGTGGCCGTGTGGTTGAGCCTCATGAGTGGACATGGGCTGAGCGGATTGCCTCCAGACTCTCGGCCTGTACCTGGTGGTTCCTCTGGTTGAAAGTGGTTCTGTTACTGCCCGTCAGCTGGTCCAACCACCCACGTTTCAGTGGAAATTTTGCAATCCCATAAGTTACGTCCGCCTCGAACAGCCCGTCCGGACGCGCGTACGTCGTACCTGATACTTTCTCCCCTCGTCACTCGGCAGCTTGTTATTGATGGATTGTTCAAGCTGCGTATCCGCGGAGGGGTAAACCCCAGTCAAACTGCAAGTGGGCGCAGAAAAGTAAAATGTTTGCGACATCATCCGACCCAATCGCAGGCATCCATCAGCAATCGTGTCGCCGCCCCCCCTCATCCATCCAGGATTGACCGGGCTGGCGCCATCGTGAACACCTGAGTAGTCAGTCTACTCCGTAGATACAATTTATTTCACACAAACGTTTCTTCCTACCGTGCGCACGGCAGGGAAAGGAAGGAGAGAGGGATCGACATTGTGGTCGTTTCGCAAGCATGACCAACTTCGCTAAAAAACATTGCCGGACAATTAAGCTTGAACGCCAGCCTTGGCAGCTGTCACCTACACACCCATTTGATGGACCCTGACACTCTGTCAACAATCTCTGTGCATGAGATGCATGATACATCCAGCTGTCCTGTGGCATTGAGTTCAGCTCTCCCCAGGATTTCCAACTGGTTTACTGCAAACCATTCGTCAGTCTTTCACTGCCCAGCCCAAATCGTAATTGCATCCCAGATGGGCGGTCTAAACTCCAATGCAAGCACTTCCCTCCCCCTGATCATCATCCAGCCATCGCCATTCGGTCCAGTGTTGTTCACCCAGAGCCGAGATGCCAAGCACACCATTATGGGCCTCCGTCGCTGTTTAGGGAAGGATGTGCACCCGTTCAGGTTCGACTGCCGTCCTTCTCTTACCGCAAAAGGACGATAGCACTCCGTAGTTATGGATCCAATGTCCAAAGGGAAACGAACAATGACATCAATTGGAAGAGAGGAGGGTCCTCCGTTCAGGGTCCATGTCGCTCTTTTCCGACGCCCGGTTCTTCCCAAGCCACCTGAATGAGGTAGAGTACGGAACGGCATCCAGCAAGTTCCTTAGATGGAGTCACGCTATGCCTTCTGCGTATCCGGGAACCCTGGGCAAAAAAACATTAGCCCGTCATGGAACAGACCGACTCAATTCGAAAAAAACCACCTGCATAGTTTGCCAGCGTTTTCACACTACTCATACGGACACCTGGTTAGTCGATAATAGTTTTTACTGCAAGTCCACCACCAACGGTCACCCGTTATCCTGATAGGCCAATTGCCGCGAGCATGCAATCGGCCACTAAAGTAGTAATCAAAGCCCGAAAGCGAGAAAAAAATAAAAGCTTGGAAAGGAGGAAGAAGACCACTCTGGCCAGAACCATGGTATAGTTATCGTAGTAGATAGTAAGTAATGATGCCATATTCCGCCATAATGAGTATAAATTATAATCCTTATGAATAAATGAATGTACACGCGTCTCAACATTCGACATCATCCTCTTCAAACCAGATGGACAGACCCTTCCAACGCCTCTGCATTAGCATCATATCACAACAAAGAAAGAAAAGTAAAAAAAGAAATTGACTCCTCTACCTAGTATCACCCAACTTGCCAATTTAACCTGCAGATAAGGACTATCTAGAAGGAGTAGGAACCCGGAAATTAAGCGATATTAAAGTGAACACCGATTAGCCTACTTTGTATCTAGTCCGTTAATCTACCCGTGGACTATAGGATCTTAGCCCGCCGATAGAGCGTTTCAGATTCAAGATTTCGAGGAAATGAATTGTGGGTAAAAGAAATTATTAAGTTGTCTCAAACCGGGTAGATAGATAGATAGTGGACAAGTAAGGTAAATGTCTCAGACTGATTTACTAGTACTTTGTTATTTGCGGTGTAGATCTGGATTAATTGGCTTGTGGTCTGTTACTGTTATATTATAAGCTTTGGAGGATTGATGGGTAGTTATGTGATCTGAAACAGAGAGGGTATATTTGATCTACTGGGTTTGTGAGATGTAGATTGTTTTCTTTTTGATTTACTTTGTTGATGTAAGTTGTATGGTTTGTGATCAGTATGATCATGTATAATTTAATGTAGATCTGTCGGAGCAGATCAGATGATTGTGTTTTATGTAGATGTGAGTTGATGATATATTACCCGACATGGTAGGTAGATGGTCGAATCGGGCTGTCACTTATTACTAGTGAGAGTGTAAATTTGAATTTAAGATGATATTGTTGATGTCGTTATTAAGTACTTGGAGGGCATATAATCTAGGGACTATACATATGTTCGTATGCTCTACACCTGGTTTCATAGTAAACTAGGAAATAAACATACGTAGTCGTTCACAAGTACCGAATGATGCAATTGAGCTCCTGAAGTTCACAATGTAGACTTACTCAAACACGTTATCCATTGTGGAGGCACTGATTTAAGGATGAGGGGTCAGTACCGATAGAGTATAGTGCTATTAGTGTATGCTTAACTCCTACTTCAAGGTATATCTGCTTATACCGTTGCATCTTTATCGCTAGTAACTTCGTTTGAGCATCACGAAACTTGCATATAGAGAGCGATATGATCGCCATATATACACTTGTGGGAGTATCAACTCGATGAATATCCTCAGGTACCCTTAGAAGGCCTGCCTAAATGCATAGTAACTGAGAGTGCTATTACGGCTGGGGCATACTGACAGTATCAGGTAGTAGAGATAGGCTTCGGATCTCTTGTTCGTACAATAACGACAATCTGGTATTTCTGGTTTTCACTATCAACGGTTAAATATCCTCCTTGCATGGCGGCTATTAACATAATAACAGTCCTGCCGAATACAAAATGGCTACTTCACTGGCATGACATAGTAGTCTATATACGGAGAGACGATGCAACTCTGTTATTTATTTAGATGACACCTGAAAGTTATAACCAATGAACTAATTGTTACTGCAGACCGATCCAATGCAATCACGGCTCATTTCTCAATCTTGACATCAGCCTGTGTGACCGTATCACCTGCAGAAGTACCTGCCTGATCCTTGTCCGGCGAAGATGCTACACCGTTCGGAGTATCTATCGGACGATGGGATTCGAATTGTGACGACAGTATATCCATGGATGAGCCATGGACCAAACCAACATTGTTCAATTCCACATCATGCTTGATCTCATAGACGCGGCCGAAGTGGACGCGGGCGGTGCTGGGTAGTACTGTTGATAGCTGCTCAAGTTTCAGGCGTATAGGCTGACTGTTCATTCTTGTTTCTTCTGGCAATGGGTCGGGAATGTACTTCGATGAGTAGAGAATAGCATATAGCTCCTGATCGGGTTGGTCGGAACATCCTCTTCCTGAGTAACTGTGTTGATATTTGTCAACAACAGTATAGGACTACATGAAGATCTCGAGACGAGGGGATCTCACGTATGTATACCCAGACAAAGACAGGATTTAGTACCCTGCTGGACGACCACGAATCGGCGGATAGTGATGGCTCCTACCCAGGGGTCCATATCCCAGGTGGGAAGATTATATTCGTTGGAAATCATTTCTTCGATTTCTGACTCGGACAGAATAGGGCGATCAGTGCTCATCTCATCTAGATATATATAACCTATCCTTTCGTCAAGACTCGATACATCATGCAGCTTTCTAAACGTCTCATGATGATATATCCTGAAGTGTCTGTCAACCCAGAAGACCTTTGGGAATCGAATGTCACCAGTGCACAAATGACATTGAACTTGTCCATTCTCTTGAACATCGCCATATCGAAACATTGCTTTCAAAGGAAGCTTTATAATGTCCCCGTAATTCTTCTTCTGTCGGTTAAGTCGTTCTTTCTCACGCTCATATGGGTCTAGTATAGAGCCAATGGAAGCCATTCTAGGGGGAGATGTGTGCAATTAATGTCTTCATCTCCTGTGGCTGTCGATATACCTCGCATGGCCACGGTAAATACCCGCCCAGGTCGGAAGAAGTCATTAGGATGGGTGACCTTTTCGAAGTCTACGAAGTACATCAGCCAGCATACATCGCAGTCTGTAGCAGTACTTACTAGGTCTTGCACAACATGTATCCCTTCCCGTGATCATTGCGCTTAGCCTAACATGCGGAAACTCAGACCTTTCAACGATCCATCTTGGAGTGACAGTTGCACTTTTCCAAGCATTATCATCAGAGCTAGAGGAATATTAGCATTTTGCCCCTCGACCATAGACACAACATACTTGGAGTAGCAAGCCATCCGTAAGAGGCTACTCAAAGACAACAAATTAGAATGGAATATGCTAGATAATTTCTGAGCCGATATTATAATGTTTGTTCTTAGTGAACTTCAACAGCATATGTCGATAAATTGATGAACTAACCTCATCCGTCATCCCTGAAGATGATTTACCCGTTGAGAATATATACTTCAAGGCCAATACAGACCCTCCAGCTTGATATGCACGAATGCCTTCTAATCTGTTTACAAACCCATTGATGGCCTCGCTCATCTTGCCCGCCAGGAAGCGAATGGCACTCAAGGTTGATTGAGTCAACTGATAAGCCGCCCTGAGTTGTTCCACTTGGAGGAGGGCTTTGTAGACAGTAAGGAGCCGTGAAGATAGAGGCCGGAATTCTCTAACAACGCCATCTGTTTCAGACAGTTCCTGGTAGAGTTTATAAGCAAGTCTTGCACACGCCAGTATATCACCGACACCAGTACCAAGCGACATGATGATCTTTGAGTATTTGGTGTCCAAGCAGCCGGGAAGCTTATGATATGCGGTCCTGGTCTATAACAATCCTCCGTTAAGTTCAGGCGCAGTAACGGCTTTTTGCAGAGATATACTATGATTACCGCAGACGGGTGTCAATGACAATGGGCTGGCTAGTTGGGTTGACAGGGAAGGAAAGGAATAGAGTAATGGACGTAACCATACTGCCGACGATATAGTGGGAAATGTTTATCTAGGAGATACTGGCTGACAGACACCGATGCCGCAAGGCTGAGGATGTAGCCTAAACTAGCCATCTATGGCGTGTCTTACATCTACTGGCTGTCATTCTAATAGGTTGGATATGAACGACCTCATCTCTGGTAGGACAGTAAGAAATTAACTCGTATATGTTTTATCTTTACTCACATGTAACTCATAGGTGGTCTTGTGACCCTTTCATGTTCCTGATACTTCTATGTATGACATGCGGATGACCGGAGAAAGCGAAACGCGAAAAAGACCGTCTCAGTGACAGCAGGTAATTTGAAACTGAAGCGGGAAGAAACAATTAGAGTGCTGAGCTCCCGGGCAAATCTGCGTTGCATTGGCTCGGAGGGTATGAAGGGTCGTGGGCTGTACGACAGAGGTTGAAACCCAACGGTCCGCTTGTGTAAACACGGGCTGTATGGATGCAAATGTAGGAAGTTACACATGGCAAGGTATCGCAGAAAGCGGAGTGCATGATCACATGGATAGGAAAGGAATACAGCAATCTTTCAAAAATTTCTATAAGGGAATACACATGACACAGTAGTGGCCTTGGTAATAAATTATCATTGTAAATGGTCTTATCTAAATCATTACTACAGCATATTTACATGCGGGTTGCTCTACAACCCACATCATTCCTCATAGGAACCCTCTCGGTCCTCGAACTTCATAAATTCGTGCTGAGCAGCCTCCTCCCCCATGATCAGCTCCCAAGCTTTCTTGACCGTGTCGATCAAGGAGTCATCAAAAGCAAGGTCTAGGCTGACAGGCGGGAGGCATATGACGCTCTTAGACGGGCAGCTTAGATCAGCGTTGTGGGAGGCGCCTCGGCCCAGCTGCGTATAACACAGGGACCACAGGACTTTCGTATTCGGATCGGCAGCCGACTGAAGAAGCTTTCGCACAGCAGCTTCAATCATCGACTGTCCTTCTGAACCGGGTATGCTGACACTACTATACACAACGCCTGATAAACAGTTAGCAACGTGTCACAAGACATGTAACTTGCATGAATTGAAAAAAAGTGAAAGCTCATGATCAGTTCGTAGAAGTTTGCATCAATGATTTATCAGGCAATGTAGATAAGTTTTTGAAGAAAAGTCATCATATGAGCAGGGGGTGGGGGGGAAAAATGCAGAAGAAAAAGTGGTAGCTTACATTGTCCAATAGGGCACTCGCCCGTCTCGCTGGAGTGGACTATAGTGTACACCGGTGGTGCATCATCAGCACCGCCAACAGAGCTTCCCGGGAATACCACCACCGCTCCAACAGGGACTGGTCCACCCTCTGCAGTAACGGGGAAAAGGTTCGCAAGGGAAGATGAGACGATGGAGATGGAACGAGCCACTTTGTCGCACTCCAGAGAAGGGCGAGATGCGGCAGGAAGATCCCAATTCGAGCCAACAATGTATCGGGACTTGACCGATTCATCATTGGCCAATTGAATCTGTATGCGTGACTGGTCATCGGGTTCCTGATCTGGTGAAGGACCGATAGACTTGACGCCAGTATTCAGGACATACACACCACCTCCCACGGCAAGAGCGCGACAACCGACCTGAGAGATCTCAGAGCCACCGCCCCATTTGACCGAGAGAGCCCCAAAGCCGGGACCAAACACACCAATAGATGACAAGTGTCTCTTGATGCGTGGGAGGGCATATTGGGCCGATGTGTGTTGAGGAGCAGCCTGTGATAGGCAAAGTGAGAGCAAGGGACCGTGAAGCTCAGTGGGCACATGAAACTTCGTGGCTAGATACTCAGAGAAGGGTGCAGCAAGACCCTCCTCTTCCGAGGACGGATCCGGTCCTTCCGACACATCCCCACTCTCCTGACCCTGACCGAGATGACGGAGAAACCTCATCAGAGTTCTCTTCGACTTCATACTGATCACATCGTCCGCAAAGACATCCTCCCGACTGCCAGGGACACGATAGAGACGACTACTATCATCAGCCACGGGTTTGTAGATCCACCAGCTTCCCACAGCTTGAAACTCCAATTGCCGGTAGACCTTGGAGGAAACCAAGGTAGGCAAAAGTTGTGATCGGGAGTAGATCAATTGCGGCGACAAGGAGAGGGTATATGCTCGAGAGGACGCAAGCTGACCCGTGGAATCCCCGGAGCTTTCGGAGCAGACGCTAGCATGTTCGAATGGGAGCTCCCCGGTGTCTAGCTCACCCACACGAGTCAGCAGGGGCCATGGGGTCGCTTAGACTGGGGAGCTCCTACCCTCGTTCACTTTAGCAGCCCACTCCTCGGCTTCCTGAAGGCTAAAAGCTGCCTCAGGACCACCGTAGTATGGATTTCTGTCAACATGGAGAACGTTCTTACCTGACCTGGAAAGGGCCCTGGCAAGAGACGTTAGCTGTAAGCAAATACAGCATTGACTGAAGGTAGCTCACAGAGCTAGAAGGGACTGGGCCAGTCCAGTGCCAGAGATCGTCACGTCCCATGGCGTGTCCGCGAGGGATTCCATAGTGATGACGGCCGAACTGCAAGCAAGCTAAATGGAGGGGCTTAGTGCTATATCGATGTCTGATGAGCAAGCTCAGCGAGCATCACATTTGGTCACAAGCTCCTAGAGACGTTTGTAGCAAGTATCTTCAGCCCATAGGTGAGGACTGAAGATCATGCGCTGAAGACGAGAAAGAATTTCAGAAACGAAAAGAAAATCGAGGGACACGCGAAGAAATACGGGACCCGCACTGGCCCACCACGTGACTAAATACTTAGCTAAACCGTTATTGAAGACCTAAGGTGAGGAAGCAACAGACATTGAACGTTTACATGCTCGATGAATGTAGACCTACTAGCATCTGGCTCTACATAGCACAACTTCCTTTTTCCAGCAACATGAGGGAGTCACCAGTGTTGATGGAGCCCTGGTCTCTACTAAAAGTATGAACCCAATTGGCTTCAGTATGAGCGTTGAGCCTCCTTTTCTCAGACAGAACACACAAGAGTGAATTCAGTAGCTAAACAGTCTATACAGCTTTTTTGGCCCGGTATTAACCTCACATCCATGCAATTGCAGCTCTTTAAAGCTATATTTACCGTTCGTTGCAACTGTTGCCTGAGGCTACAATAAATATGACTATTCCGAAAGAAGCTAGACTCGACAAACGGGAGCCGCTTAAGGAGGATTTCGCCCACAACCAGAGCTTCTTTCCTTCTTCACACCACTCCTAGTGCTCTGCACAGGCAGACTGCTTGTTTGTAGCAGTTTCGTCGTCTTCGTACAAGCCTTCACTGGTCTTGTGCTATAGGAGTGGTAGATAGACTTTTCACTCTGTATCTGCTGCTCCGGATGGTAACATCTGATGGAAGCGGTTCGTTTTGAAGTGAAACATTCCTATTCTAAACTGTAATCTGTTTCTATATGAAGCTGCCGTTGCGCTGCAGACGTCAACCCGAGGCGACTGTAGTGTTTTGACGGACGTGGCTCTGCTATGTAATGAACGTGCAGCTGCTCGTGCTCTGCATTGCTCTCGGAAGAGTGCAGTGCTGAGTTACGGTCCCAACGTCTGCCATCGATGCCAACAGCCCGTATCATGTCTGAAGACCGCTGTTGCTGGGATGCTGTATAGCTTTTGCGGATGAATGCCCATAACCATCTGCTATAAGACCCCCTCACTCATCACCTGTCTCCTCCACGATTCTGGCACGGAGAATCTTCACCTCATCCATAGGCCGGTCTTCCGAGTTTGTCTTGACCAGTCCCATGCGCTGGATCACCCTCATGCCGCTCTTGACGCGGCCGAAAATAGTGTGCTTTCCATCCAACCACGGCGTCGGGGCCAGCGTAATGAAGAACTGACTGCCGTTGGTGTTGGGCCCGCTGTTTGCCATGCTCAAGATTCCAGCACCAGTATGCTTTAGATTAGGATTGATCTCGTCCTCGAATTTCTCGCCGTAGATTGAGCTTCCTCCTCTGCCAGTGCCGGTAGGATCGCCGGTTTGTACCATGAAGTTGGGGATAATGCGGTGGAAGATGACATTGTTATAGTAGCCTCGTTGCGCAAGCGTCGCGAAGTTCTTACACGTCTAGTCGGTAACAATGGTGTCAGTAAAATGTACCATAAGAGGATGGGGTGAGCTTAGAATCTTGGTACTGACCTTGGGCGCATGCGCATTGTAGAGCTCTACTGTGAACGAGCCCTGGGCAGGTTAGCGGGGTATGCTGAGGCAGTCGTTCTGGTTATCCATACCATGCTCGTGTCAAAAGCCACATCAGTCGCCATTTAAATATAAGAAACAGGTGTCAGGCTGTTTACTGGTACTTGTCAAGAATCCGCAGTGAAGAGTTGCGGTTGAGCTTTCTGGCGCGGCGGAGGTCGAGATCCAGTCTTGGCATCCGATGTTCCCATGAATGATGGGGAGTTCGGACTGCTCCAGTTGCCCAGTCCCTCACACCGGCATTGTTAATGTAGATATTGTACTGTTCGCCTGAAAAATTGCAGCATTATTAAATACAGGTCTGCCTTTGTATATTAGCATAGTCCCCAGGTTCACTCTACGCAGGACTAGAGTCAGATCATGATTGACATCATGGTATCATTGCATGTAGTATTAGTCGCTTTCTAAACAATCAACACTGCTCAAGGATGTGCTTCAATTGCTCCCATCTCTGCGCGGAAATGTCAACCAGCGCCTTGAGCTCCTTCCCATCAACAGCCCATCCTCCATTCTTCTCCATATTCTGGATAACCGTCTTGCCCTTCCCACCTTGCTCCTTATCAACCACAATGCAGACTCGTTCTTGACTCAGTCCCTCCTCATATCCATCAGGATCGGCCAGAATCCACCTCCGCTGAATGCCCTTCCGGGCGCTCTCCTCAATGTTCTTTTCCTCCTCAGCGTCCGGGATAATAACCGCCCTCCAGCCAGCAGCCGCGTCAGCCTCGAAAACACAGAACGAGCTTGCGACAGGCAGACCGCGCAAGGACAGCTTATGAGACTCAGAAACCGCATCCGAGCACACAACCATCTCATTATCAACATCCCACCATGCCCGGGGTAGCTTCGTATCGCGCAGTGCAGCCAAAACCGAAGCCCAGGCAGCATCGAAGGGGTTTCCTGCCAAGGAAATGATCATGATATCAATATAGAGCACCCAGAATGCCTTGATCTCCTTTTCCTTGCCGACCTCCTCCCCGCGCTCTACATCCACATCCATCTGCTCAGACTCATTATGGCGTTCCAGGTCCTCCGGCCCCAGACTAGGCGGCTGGTACCAAATGCGCAAATCCTCGGCGCGGACCAATTTTGTACTATGCAGCAAGTTCAAAATCTTATGGGACAGCGACTGTGCGAGTGCTGACGGGGGTGCGCCAGGGACAAAGCCCGGTGCGCAGCCGGTGCTCAGCGACAGATTCGGGACGAGAAGGTTGAGTTGTTGAATGTGCGATTCGTCTTCAGGATCTTCCACTTCCGCACCATCCTCAGTAGGCTTCTTAGTTTGATCGGCGAGTTTGCGACGCTTATTCGCAGATGACGAGGACTGAGACACGCTCCACGAGGCAATGTCGGCAGTGGGGAGGATTTCCGCTCGTACGCCGCATACTGCGGTTGTGTCGCCAACCCTTACGACGGCGCTGCCATTTGTGTGGGTTAGGGAGCCTGTGTTCGCAGATGTGACGCGGAATTGCGAGGGAGCGCGGCCATTGGCTCGAATGGAGGGCTGGTTGCTGGATGCGGGTGGTGAAAGGTGGGCGAGGAGATAGGCGTGAGGTTGGAGTCGGGCGAATTGCGAGGGGGGTAGGGTGAGAGAGGGGGGTGCGGATGGCGTTGTGGAGGCCATCTTGAGCTATTGCTGAAGCCGAAGTAGTCTGCTCAGGACCGACAGGGTGTGAAATTGGTCAATGAAGAGATAAATGGGTCTATGAAACTCAGTCTGTATGAGGAGGAAATGGTTGACGGACTTTCCATTTTTCTGCGGCAGAATTCTGAGCATCTATCGGGGCGGTGAGGAATGTTGACCTCCACCTACTGCACATCAATTCTACAAAGATGTCTGATGAACTTGACAAAAGATAAATACCTCGCAAGATAACATGATATTGAACTGAACATTAGCTACTATATTTAATTTGGAGTGTTATGGAGACCCCTACATTCCACATCTTTGCTGTAATAGAAAATATCTCGAACAGCGGACGCTAGTATATAGTATAAGAAGCTTCAGTACAATAAGTCACAGAGTATCATCCCTGCCTACTAAAAGTTTAGTTAAAGGACCATTGGAAACACTGATACTATGACAAGAATGAAGCGATCTGGCTGATAGCCAGGCAATATATGTATTTCCAGAACTATTACGCTAACTGTATATTCAAGGGAGAATGTCAGCTTCATCCCCAATGCACATTAAGCATCATGACCGCAGGTGCATACAGTCCTCACTATGGGTTATTTGCTAAACGGCTAGTACATGAGGATATATGATTCCTCAGTCTATACAGACTCCTTGCTTATTATCTACTCACGAATTATCGTATTTTTTTTTTTTTTTTTTTTTTTTTACGTCGACCCAGAACCCCATGACAACAACGGCAGTCCGGTCATATTTGGTAGCATTGCGTTACTACCTTGAAGGGATGGAGAATGTTGTTGTGACTAAACTTACGTTAATGGAACAAAAGCGTAAAGTGAATGTCCTACACGTGTTGAATGCATCCCCACTCAGTGTGCGATCAATCTGATATGCTCTAAGAGGCCAATAAAAACCGCTAGCTTGGGGAAATGTCAAAGTATCGCGAAAATCCACTTTGCAGAGTCGACCAATGATGACGTGACGGGGGACGCGTCTGGGGGTCCTGGTTAATGCGTTATCTTGGATTATTCTAGAAGGAGGGTCGTATTCATTGCGAGGGGCTAAGGTTACGGGGTGTGTTGTAGAATGAGATAGTGGGTCACGGCTGCGACAGAGAGATTGTGATAGGAGTATGATTATTCTGGTGTATATGAGTATATATCCAAACTTGAGTGGAAAGAACCGAACTATATATGGTATAGACAGGGTGTTCTATGGTAATAACATTTGACAATGATAAGGGTATCAGTGATGGGGCAAAGAGCAAACAACCGAACGCCAAAATGTAGATAAATCAGGCAGAAAACGATAAGCAGTGCTTCTATAGTTCTTAGCAGAACATGAAATGTCATGGCCGCTGGGGCTCATCATCTGCCTTACGCTTCCTGCTCACCCCCTCGTCAACTTCCAGAATCTTAGAATCCGCATCGGCGAATGGTTGTACTCCATGGTCTTCCTCCTCATCACCGTCTTCAGCTTCGACTTTCTCCCAATCATCGTCATCATCCCCTCCAGGCACTTTGCGCTGGTCTTGACCCTTGTTGCTGGGAACGGTTTCCTCTTTAGGCGCATCAGTCCATTGGAGAACAAGCTTGACTATCTTTGCGCCAGAAGGTTTCAGGCGCCGGTAGTAGTTCTCCACTATTCCATCTTCCACCTTGAACCCTCGTGCGACGTACCACTTCAGACCATCTTCGTTGGCCTCGTGGACATGGGCTGTGACGGTGCGAATGTTGTAATGCTTCACCAGGTCTGAGACTTGTAGATCAGGTCGCGGATCGGATGAAGTGGAAGATGACAAGGAACTGGACGTGTAGAGTAGCGAGTCTAGAAGCGATGCTGCAATCCCACAGCCTCGATAGGGCGACAGTAGATGAAGGGTTTGAATGTAGAGATTCGTCGGCTCGGAGTTCGACCGGCCTTGCAAGATTCCGGCAGTAGTCGGCGGTAACCGCTCCAATCGGCACCTGATGCCTCCAATAACTTTGTCTGATCCAGTTGTGGGGGTCTTCAAGCCCGTTGAAGGGGTTGGCGCTGCAGAGGTGGGAGCAGCGGCTACCGGATGATCATGATAGACGGCCACGCGGGACAGCGACGAGATCACGGGGTCAGTGATGGTGGCTGTGTAGAAAGAGTTGGGATAGCGAATAGGAAGCAGCAAGCCCGTGATTCTGGTCAGCGAAGGGATGTGAGCTGTGCTCACAACTTCGACGGTAACATGCGGGTGCGGAGTGGGGTGGCCTGATGCGATGGGCTTTGGGTATGGCACAGCCTGAAGGGTCGAGTCCCGGCCTGCTGGAGGCTGGAATTTGGACGCCAGACTCACGGAAGATGAGCCAGAAGAGGGAGGAACGACGATAGCTGGTGGACCTTTAGGTGGCCTGGTGTGAGAGTTGTTTGAAGACGGTGAAGTTATCGTGCTTGGAGCCTGAGGGGGAGACAAAGGTGGAGAAGTGGGCGCTTTGGATTGATGCGCCCTGGCGAAGAACTGGAAAGCCATGGTTGGAAGAAGGGTAAATGTGATGTGTAAGCCACACTATACAAGGGGTATCTTCCCCTGAAGCAGTCTCTGAGGTATACAAAAGAAAGAATACCCAGAAACACGTTGAGGAGAGAGCGGGGAGAAGCAGAGCGCCAGACGAAGAGGGGAACCCAACGCGATCCAAAAGCGGTGGACGAAAACGGCGAGAGAAACGCGGAGATGCGATAAGATAAGATCGGGCGGTCGGACAAGTTCAAAGAGGCAAAGGCCAGCGCAAAAGAGCCTCTGTCCACGTCCTCCGATCTAGGATTGCCCCTGGTGCTGCACCTTCACTTGCCGTCTTGGTCTTGTTTTTTTGGCTGCGTCACACAGTCTACTGTGCTCTTTCTATATATGTTGCTCTATCGGATGTGAAGCCAAGGTGAGTTGCTCCCCCTCATGGTAATGGCCGTGCGCGCAGTCCGCTGATTCTCCCTACCGTGGGTGTTTCCCGCCCCCGGGTTATAGACGCCATTCACTCCCCGCCAGACAGATGGACTCTACGTGCTATCGTCCCTGTGTACCATTTCTTTGAGACATTCTTTATAGTGGGAGTCGGGCACTTGCTTTATTGCTCCCTTGTTTGGACCAACACAGTCGGGTAGTCGTCTATTACGCCATTGTTCCCTCCATCCGCATCCGTTAAGCGGCCGGTAAACCCCGACCCAGATTTGCCTTCGAACACCCTGCGCAAACCTACATGGCGCCATCGGTTTGATACTGGGGATAATCGTTCAGAGTTGTGTGGAAGCAGCTGTTTGTCAACTGCAAGTTCCGCGTTAATTGGCGCGTGATTACTTTGCATACACCAGCAGAGGTATGTCTCGACAGTTGTCCTGGACTTTGCAGTATTCGCGCGACCATTGCGTTATCTCATCGGTACTGCTTGCTGTCGAGTGCATTATCATGTTGTATGCGATGTGCTGGGCTACCCCACTCATCTGCATTTCTTGCTTGCTTGTTTCCTAACCGCTCAGTCTTGGAAGATGCTTCAGCTCTAACACTTTCCAGTCCTGCAGAACATTGCCAAAATGGGCGAGTCGAATGGAGCTGAAGAGAATGGAAGTTCCTTTCCTTCAGGAACGCTTGCAAAATTGGTACGTTCATGCCCGTATGCTTCCGGCTGCGGCACAGTAGCGTCTCTGGGCTTTTGCAATGTATCCTGACAACACTAGACATGCGATATCCTCAACGATACCTTCTATAATATAATTCATGATATAGTTGCGAAGGTGCATCGCGACGAAAAGGTCTCCCGTATGCGCTCAGCGGTGGTCACTGCAAGGCAAAAAGCCGATGAAGAGGCATCCAAACGTCGTGAAGAGAGTGGGAAGCCAGCTGGTGCATTCAAGCCCGGTGATCTCGACCTTGAGGAACTTAAGGATATACATGTGGAGACAGATGCGGCTGTCTTTGATGAAGGCAAGGTTTACCTCAAGGGAAACCCTCTGCAAACCACGAAAGAGATTATCTGTCCAGAGTGCCGATTGCCTCGTCTATTATACCCAGTAACGGGTGTCGGGGCTCGGGCTCCCCCAGACCCATATCGGGAGTATTGTCAGAAGCAGCCTATGATCAACAAGCCGGGGCACGATGTTCATGGAAACCCGTTTGCCACGGACAAGCTGAATCCGAAGAAGAAGAAACAGACAAATACGTCCAATACTCCAGCTTCAAGCCCCCCCACAACGCCTGACAGTTCCTTCAAGCAAGCAGCCCCAGAAAAGGTGTCCTTCCCGACTGTGAAATGCCCGAACTGCCCGAGATACTTTGTTGTCACTCGAGTTGCACAGCACCTGGACCGGTGCTTGGGTTTATCAGGGCGACAGACCAACCGCAACAAGACCCCAATGGAAAATGGTGCCAGTACCCCCAGTTCTGCTCCACCTAAGCGTCCACTAGTGGATGATGACGTTCCAGCAACTCTTCCGACGAAGAAGAAGAAGTTAGGAGCCCCCAAAAAATTGTCAGGGAAGAAGCCACCTCCGCCTAGCAAGCTGAAAAACGGGCTTACGCCAGACATGGCCGCAGCAAGTGATGCCGCCGGCTCTGGTGACGGGGACATCAAGAGTGAAGCGAACGGGGATAACTCTTAAGCCTTCGGTGTTTCTTTCTTTCTTTCTTTTTTCTCTTCTTTTCTTTCCACACCTTATACCTTTCTACACATCCCTTTCAACATTATTTTTACCTTGCTTCTTGCAGACTGCAGACCTGTTTGCGTTGGACAAGGCCTTGGACATATCTCCGTTTGCTTAACGATATTGACGTAAATACCCGGCATCAACGGCGTCGACGGGAACCTCCTACCTTAGTATCCTCGAGTCGAATAGGGACATGCTCGGCATCGTCTCTAGCCTTTCTCTTCCGTTTCTTTTTATAGGTGTTGTGTGCTGTTCTCTTGAATGATAGATTTTTATGCGGTTGTATGTACAATATTCTGGCAATAGGTCAGTTCGGGTTTCACAATCAATCGATTGGTTTAAGATTGGGTATACAGATTAAATCGAATTAAGAAGCCTCTTATGTAAACTGAGCAGTTAAGCTCGAACGCCAACCATATTCTTAATTGTTGGAGGTCCACTATACATACTGTTGGTTCAGTGGAACAATAGGTGCAATGGAATCAATCAAGGTACTGGGACACCCTTTTAGAGAGGAGTTCTATAAAGTGCCCTTGTAACGGTTGTTCGATATCTACCCCGGTGATCCCCGTGGTATAATAGTCTTAGTTCGAACCTATCACTAATTCGTGTACATGAAAAGTGGCTTCCAGACAAGAGTACAAAGTGTAACCTCGTAGATTTCATGGCGTGTTGGACGACTGCTATCCTGGGCAGAGCTGCTCCATAAAGATGTTTGGACATTGTTTTGCCTTGAATTTGAGCTCTATGCAAACTCGCCTGAATACTCTATAAAAATGACTTATTATGCGATACACCCAATTTATTTGCGGTATCTCGAAAGCTCGTGGCTGCAGGCTAGTATACAATGTTGTTGGCCTGAAAAGTATGGCCTCGCAGCCCACTTCGGGACCTTCCGTCCGTTATCGTCTGGCCCGCTTGCTCGATCCATCATCCACGATTTATGACGCGCATCCACTATGAGCATCAATTAACTCAGTCGCTAACAATTTCTCTAACCTCTGACTACTAGCGACATGAGCAATACCAGCCTCATCTCCTGGGCCATCCCCAGGCTGAGCCAAATTCTCCCGCTGGACGAGGAGTCGCTCACGCAGATCATCACCTACGCCGCCAGCCTCTCCAAAGACGAAGGCGCTGAACACCTCAAAAACCTTCTGGGCGACTCTCCCGCCGCATTCGAATTCATTTCTGCGTTCAGCTCGCGACGAGAACCACCCCCACGATCTAACGCGCCGTCACCCGCTCCGAGCGGCCAGTCCACATCTAGGAACAATTATTCGGGAACGCAGTCGAAGAGGGGCAAGAAGTCGAAGCCACCACTACACAGCGCCGGGCCTGTTCGCCGACCAGACAATTTTGGAAATGTGACGGGTGGATACAGAAAGGAGGACCAGGATGAGGACTACATGCCCGTCTCTAGCCGGAGCCGACAAGAAGGAAGCACGAGAGAAGGCACACTGGACACCGGTCTATCACCATCCCCGTTGATCTCTTCCCGCGAGGCATCCGCTACCTCTTCGCGAAATCAATCACCGGCTCCGAGACCGACACCGGCTAAAAACCCGCCTTCTGCCGCTGGCCCCGTGATCTCGGATCTACTACCGAATGTCAAGTCGAAGGCGGCCAAGTCTGCCTCTCGAGCTGGTGGGAGCAGTACGGGGACCGGCTCATCGTCCAAGGGATCGCTGACTACGAATAATATTAATGATTTGACGGCTGCCATTGCCGCTTTGGAGGTGTCTACGAATCCAACGCTGAGTGGTGGCGCTCGCAAATGCACATGCAACGCTAGCATCCATCCTCTCTTTGATCCTGCGCCGAATTGTCTCAAGTGTGGAAAGATCATTTGTTCGCTGGAAGGGCTACAGCCGTGTTCGTTTTGCAAAACACCTCTCCTGTCGAATGACGAGATTCAGAGCATGATACGGGAGCTGCGGGCAGAGCGTGGACAGGAGAAGATGCGCGCGCACAATGAGAGTGTACATCGGGAGGGTGGCCCTGGAATGGGCTCAGGAGCTCCCAGTAAACTTGACGCTGCCAAGGCGCATCGGGACAAGTTGCTTGCGTTCCAGGCGCAGAACGCCAAGCGGACACGTGTGGTGGACGAGGCGGCAGATTTTGAGACTCCGAACGTAGCATCTACGCTGTGGATGACACCCGCGCAGCGAGCACTGGCCCTCAAGAAACAGCAGCGGATCATGCGAGAAATGGAGGAAAAGGCAAGGCCGGAATGGGAGAAGAAGAAGACCATCATGAGCCTGGACATTAAGGGAGGAAAGGTGAGGAGGGTCTACCAATCAGCTGGGCCTGTGGAGACGGGCCCTTCCGCGGAGGAGGAAGCCGAAGCAAGGGCAGAGGAGGAGCTCGGAGATGGGGAGAACAGAGAAAGCAGCGGTAAGGCATTCAGCCATAATCCTCTTCTTGCAGCTGGAGGGTTGTTGCGACCGGTCTGGAAGTCGGCGGACGGAGAGCAAGCGGACACGGCACGCAAAGAGCGGAAACAGACATGGCGGAGAGTGCAGGACGATAATGATGACAACGAGCAGTGGATTCTCGATGGCGGTCTCCACGGTTACACATGAGAGGCATTTGACATAATAGCTTATCCGAACTGGCTGGTTACATTGTCTGCAAGCCGGACAACAGTAGCCGATGCTCTAATGCAAATACAGTGGGTAGCAACAGCCCGAGACTCTCCTAGCTTTGTCCGATAAGGCCCGCGATATAAGCACGCAATGATTGGGCCACGAGCTCCAGGAAATACTACCGCTCTGACATGGATCGATAAGCAATGCTCCTTCGGCATCGCCACGACAGAAGACAAGACACATAGCAGGAGTGGTTAGATATCCTCCGACGGTGTACACGACGCGGAATGACAGCAGCAATCTTAGCATGAGCATTACCAATCTAGATCCGAATGATGGGTTCCACCAGATCGGCGGTCAAAGCTATTAATTCTCATATACAGTGTAGAGATTTGAAGCACCCGGGGTACCCGGGCCAGGAGGTCCGACAACGAACTTCTCTACGTAGATACACTGACCAGCCGTTGCTGGCCACGATGACGCATCCTCGCAGCTATTGCGCTAAATCGATGAATATTACATAGTTCCATGGAAGACACTTCGTACTCGAAAATGAGGAGAGAGGGAGGGGATGGAGGGGCAGCAGACGCGAGGAAAAGCCCGTCAGTAACCGAGCCAGAGAGATGTATAAAGCGGTAGACGAGTCTCGAGTGCCAGTGAGTGTCTTGTAAGTGAAACAGCCATCTGGATAGTGGTTCTGATATCTCGAGTGACTGTCGTCATTTGCCTGTCTTTGTTATCCGCTTGCGGGGATTTCCTTTTTGGTCGAACTCGGCCTCGGTTGGCCCCGGCTAGCTTCGGTGCTCGTTGACTGGCCGAACTATATACTTCAGCTTCTTACTATTATTCCACCTCTTAGCACCACACACTATTGCACTAGGATTCGACAGCCATGTTGGCCCAAATTGGCTGGCAGGCTATCTCTATAACCCGCATAGGGTGGGGGTTGCTTGCCTTGCTCGTGGGATTGGTATGTTGATACCGATTCTCCCTTACACCTTCTGTATTATGTCGAAAAGGTGTCACCTTGCATACTTGCAATGCATACTGACAACATCAGTCTTCTGTCTATGCAATTTACAATCGCTTCTTCCACCCTCTCCGCCGCATCCCAGGTCCCTTGCTCGCCTCCCTCACTCCCTGGGTTCAGCTCTACCATGGCCTTCAGGGGGACCGTCACCTGTGGCTCTGCGCTCTTCATGAACAATACGGCTCTCACGTCCGCGTGGCACCTAATTTCGTCTCAGTGAATACTGCTCAAGGCCTTCATGATATCTACGGACACGGCAAGCGGTTCAAGAAGGCCGATTTTTACAATGCCTTTCCAGCCATCAAAGGCGTGTACAACACACATAACGTCATTGACAAGGTCATGCACGGCCGGAAAAGACGAGTCCTGAGCCAGGCCTTTTCCGACCATGCACTCAAGAGCATGGAAGACGTGATGCTGCTGCACGTGCGGCAACTGTGTGCAGGCTTAACACGTGCGCAGCAGACAGGCGTGGTGCAGGACATGGGCCGCTGGTTCAGCTACCTCACGTATGACGTGATGGGCGAGCTGTGCTTCGGAAAGAGCTTCGACATGTTGATCGAGAGTAGCCGGAGACGGCTGATTGAGCTTGTCGATCGGGCTGCAAACCGGCACTATGTGGTATGTCTCGAGCTGCTATTGTTGAGAACCGAATCGACTGACAAAACAGTGCGGTCTCTGGATGCCCTTAGATCGATGGCACCTCGACCAACTCTTCATCCATCGACTCACCAATGACCGCTGGAACTTCATCATGAACTCGCGCGTGGAAGCGACCAAGCGCGCCCAGGAACGTACCAAGGCCGGTCACGACGCCAAAAGAGACTTCTTCTACTACCTGCTGAACGCCCGGGATCCCGAGACGGGCCAGGGCCTGACGACCCCTGAGCTCTGGGGCGAGGCCAACGTGCTGATGATCGCGGGCAGTGACACGACGTCGACGACGCTAGCCGCGACGATCTTCTACCTGGTGCGCAACCCACATGCGATGGCGCAGCTGCAGAAAGAGGTCCGGGAGAGCTTCTCCTCGGTCGAAGAGATCGTAACGGGCAGCAAGCTGAACGAGCTGGTGTACTTGAAGGCGTGCCTGGACGAGGCGCTGCGGCTGGCGCCCGCGGTGCCCGGGGCGCCCCCGCGCGAAGTGATGGAGGGCGGAGCGGTGGTGGACGGGGTGTTCCTGCCGGGCGGGACGGATTGCGGGACGCCAACGTACTCGATCCACCGGCAGGCGGCTTATTACCGACAGCCCGGGGCGTATTTGCCGGAGCGGTGGATCGAAGGGGCGATCTGTCAGACGGGGATGGAGGCGTGGCAGACATCGCGGGAGGATGTGGAGATGGCGCGGCAGGCATTCTGTCCTTTTAGTATTGGGCCGCGGGGATGTATTGGGAAGAGCATGGCGTTGATGGAGATGCGATTGACGATTGCGCGGTTGATGTTTTTGTTTGATATGGAATTGGGCGATCGGAGAGGAGAGGATGAGGGCGGACATTTGGCATTGGTGGACCATTTTACCAGTGCGAAAGAGGGACCGGATGTGATTGTACGGGCGCGTGTGCAGTAGCTAAATAGCATTATTATACTTATTTCTGTATCTACTTTGTGCTCGGTCTATTGTAAATGTTGTATGTAGTAAGATGGCAGAAATAGTAAGACACCAAGCCAGAAAGGACACGTGCCCACACTGCATGAACATATCACCCCAAGACTATGGGGATGAGAATGCAATATCAACCCACCCTATTCATTCATTAATAGCTAACCTTGTACTATTCTCTATACTCATTCATCACTTAACTTTATTTACATCTGCCATACATGATATCAAACCATGTCCATTCCTTAACCTAACATCACCATCACCATCCCTTAAACCAACCACAACCACAACCACAACAACAACAAGGACACTTTCCTCCCCTCACTAAAGCAACCCACAAACCACTACCCCAATAACCCCCTAAAGAAAAAGAAAAAGAAGGGATAGAGAGAGAAGATGGTCTCCCCCCTAACAACAACCTTCATCCAATCTACCATTCTAAACGCCATCGCCAACATCCTAGCACAAATAATAGACCATCATCGGAAATCCGTAAGCTGCCTATCCCCAGATATAACCCAACATTCATACCCGCTCCCCCCAAACAACCCCCCTCCCAAATCAAATTAAAGACAATACTAAATAAAAATCCAAGAAATCAACATTTACACCTAACCTCCCCGCCCTCCTCCAATTCATCACCTACGGGATAATAATCGTTCCCCCGAATTTCATCTGGCAGAGGTATCTTGAACGCCGATATCCGGGGTTTCTTTTCCGTGGTGGTGCATCAACCCCTTCCCCATCAACCACATCTACTAATCTTTCTCCCCCTTTACGAACCTCAACCCCTAATGGAACTAAAAGAGGTCCAGGAGGAGGTTTGGGAGAAATCTACATCTCCATCCCAGACCCAACCTCCACCGTCCTCCTCAAAGAGAAAAAAAATCCCCACAACTTCCTCCCTTCACAACAGAAGCGCAGCAGAGGAGGCTGGTACAACTTCCTCATGAAATTCCTGCTCGATCAGACGGTGGGGAGTGTAGGGAATATCGTACTGTTTATTGTTCTGATTAATTTGTTGAAGGGGGTTGGGGTCGGGGGTGTTTGGGGGTTGGTTGTTGAGGTATTTATCTCTTTCATTCATATTATTCTATTCTGTTCTGTTTTGATTTATTTGTGCTATGGGGGCTATGTGTGGGATATGCTAACTGTGTGTCTGGACAGGACTTCAAACCTATCATGATCGCAAGACTCAAATATAGACCGATTGTCTCGTTGCTCATGTATACGGTTGTGCCGGTGGATCGGCGGGTCGTGTTTGGGAGTGCGTGTGGGGTGATTTGGGGGGTGTATTTGAGTTTGTATGCTGTTGTTTAGTCTCTCTTTCTCTATTTCTTTTATTGTCATTGTGTGTTGCTGTTTTTGCTGTTGTTATTAAGTTATTTGTGATGTGTGGTATGGGTCAATCTTTCGTTTCGTTGTTTCTTTTGTCTGTCAGCGTGATACCTCGTCTTGGCCATCCATCATTTGTTATTAGATCTATTTATTGTCTGCCTGTCGCTTAACTAGCATTATACAATTTATAAGTAATCACATGCAATCAAAACCCATAGCTTCTGGCAGACTACGCTGCCGGAGGTCCGATCTTCTTTCCCTTCACAGATATCCACTCAATAGGCAACGCTCCAAAAATACTCAACGCTCCCATAGCCACAGCAACATAGAACGTCGTCGTCACAGCCCCATTATACGCCTCTAGCACAGCTGGTAGCTGATCCGCAGATACGACATGTCGTAGCATCGTTGCTCCCGCCTGCATCACTGAAGCAGGGTCAATGCCTGATACCTGTGCGAGGTTCTTGCGCAATTCGTTCTGGAAGACGTTCTGCGCTACAGAGACAAAGAGTGCTCCGCCCAGTGTCTGCGTGAACGCCACAATGGCCGTCGCGCTGGGAACATCAGCAATTTTCAGCGCTGCCTGCACCACCATCATCGGCTGTTGCATGCCCAGGCCTGCACCCATGCCGAAGATGATCTGGTATCCTATCCAGTGACCGGCCGAGGAGTGCACGCCCATGGTGGAGAGAAGGCCGCCGCCGACGGCGATGAGAACCGGGGATATCAGCATGAATGGGGTGTAGTATCCGAATGTAGAGACGAGGCCGCCTGCTACGATGGAGAAGATAACGACGCTGAGTAGCATGGGCAGGTTCATGATGCCGGATTTGGTGGCGCTGACGCCTTTGATGGCTTGGAACCAGATGGGGAGCTGTAGATGTTAGTGAAACAGTGAGGTACTTTAGAGTGATGAATACGCACATAGTATACTGCCACAAAGAAGGATCCGCCGACGCAGAAGCTGAACAGCGCAGCACCCCAAACATTTCGGTTCTTGATCAGCCGTGGAGGGATCGTGGCTTTCTCGTTACCCCACATCTGTAGCACGATGAATATACCGATGAGGACCCCGAACAACACCAGCAGGGCGATGATGCGGCCATTTCCCCATTCGTAAGTGGTCCCACCCCATTGCAGTGCGAGCAAGACGCAGATGACTCCTGGCAAAAAGACAAATGTACCAGGCAGGTCAAACTGCGACAGCTTATCCTTGAGCCCCTGGGTACTCTTGACTGATTTGGGTGCCTTGAAGAATAGCAGGATGAAGAAGATGGTCGCGCCGCCAATGGGAAGGTTGATATAGAAACACCATCGCCAGCTGACATGATCGGTAAACGCACCACCCATCAGGGGCCCTGCTACGCTGGCAATTCCATACATGGAGGTAATAGAGCCGGTAAGGAAAGGCCTCCATTTCAGCGGTGCGGTCTGAGAGATAATGATCATGGCTCCTGAGAAGACTCCGGCGGCCCCAAGACCAGCTATCGCCCGTCCGATAATCAGCGCAACCGAGTTGGGAGCCACACCACAGACTAGAGAACCGATCTCGAAGATCGCGAGCCCCATCAGGTATACCCATTTTGTGGAGTAGAAAGTGTACAGCTTGCCAAAGGCTAGAATGAGGCAGCACGTTGTTAGGAGGTAGGAGCTGCCGTACCAGCCCACGTCGCCGAGTGACTGGAATTGGTCTGTGATTTTGGGGATTGCAGTCGCCAGAATCGTGTTGTCCTGATACTATTAGCACGACCACTTGCCTAAGTAGTGGAATACTCACCAAGGCCATGCAGAAAATCGAAAGACAGAGCCCGATCACAATCAGTGCGAGCCTCCACGAAGTAGGATACTCTGGCTCAGGTTCCGTATTATGGCTATGTATCGAGCTGGGTGCTTTTGGCTCGTGCTGTGCTTCGACCGTCTGTGAATGAGGGGAGGTGTCGCGCGCAGAATCAACGAGCGTACTCTCTTTGCTTCTAGCGGAACCGTTGCCTTCTGTCTGCGTGACCTTGAATGGTTTCAGTTCAGCAAACGGTCCCTGCTGCTTCTCAGCGTTAGAAGCAGCCATGGCGAGAATAGGTATGCAAGACCCAAACCAATCTCACAACCTAAGCAGATGACGGTACTTAGGGCAGCAGTCAACAGTGTAGATAGCTGGAGAAGAAATCCTCCTCTGATCTGCAAATGAAGCAGTTATCTAATAATCACTCCAGAAACGATTAACAAAAGTGGCAGGAAGGAAGATCAGCAGTGAAAAGAAAGACGGCTCAAGGAAAGCCTCCTTCCGGCTTCACTGGCTGACGACGATTGCCGTAATGGAGGCCAGGTTGTGTCACCATCTCGTAGCCACGCCAGTCTGGCCCAATGGCGACCCCTTGCTTTGTTGCGCATGTCAAGGCTCCAGACCATTCAGGAGCAGAAGCAATCCGTATTCCGAAGCACTGGTCAGGTTGTGCAAGCTGCAGGTATACCCCGGAGGGGTTGGCAGCGTGACGGGGCAAAGCGAGGGTCACACTCAGAGTGGATGGTTTGCTTCTGACATTCCGGCATCGGAAAGATTTCTATCCGGAGAGAGCCCTTGAAAGATTCCTGTCAGTTGGGAATGATCAGGCGGGATATTCCCCCACAAAGAATCTCGGAATAGGGGAATTCCAAGAAGGATGGATTAACTTCGATCGGAGACTCACCTCTGCCCCTGAAGCAAGGATTGGTGGGAGCCAGACTGCACCTAGACTAAGTACCTGCATGCTATTTCTGTCGTTGATTTTCGTTGCCAATCAAGTGGTCAAAGAAAGACAGACTCTAAATCAGGCACTATTGAATTCTTTCAGTTGGAGATGGTGGTTTTGGGCGGCTGTGGCGGGCAATAGCATCCTCGCTTCTCGTGCCGTCGCTTTGTTCGCCTGGTCGCGTTGGCAACTCAGGAGCAACGCGTGTTGGCTTAGCAGCGTTAGGATTCGGACTGGCCCTGTCAGCCCAACTAATCCTTGGTTGGCAAGCTACAGTGCTGTTGCCATATGAATCAAGATAATAGTAAAAGAAAGAATTCATTTCGACCTAGGATATATTCACAATTCCAGTAAGCTGTACAACGCCGTAAAAGATCAAATATGCCCAAACATCCGTCCTCCCAACCGCTCTTCAAACACCTAACCAATGCGGAAATCCTGCGAGATGGTCATGATGGCCACTATTGCGCCTTTCTGCGGGCATCCTCCTTGCTAGCAACGAGGGCGATCAGAGCAGCACCCACGCCGCTGCCATCCTTGGAGATACCAATGCGGATCTTCTTGTTGCCGGCTTCGCCAACCTCGGGCACTTCGCGGAGGGCATCGCGCATGTAGCCTTCGAAGTTGGGGTAGAACTCGACCAGACTGCCATCAACACCAATGTCTACCAGGTCGTCCTTTTGCAGCTTGCCAGTAGAGAGGAGGACAGCAGCCAGCGGGACGGCACTCAGACGAGCAGCACGCTTGCCAATGGCATGAACAACGGTCTGGATGGCCTTGCAGTCGTCGGTGGTGGGGCGTTCGATCTTGAGGTGGTCCTTCAAAGCGACCTTGATCTGCTCCATATTCTCAGTCTTGTCGGCCTCGACCAGACTCAACAAGCTGGTGTCAATACCCCATTGACGGTACAGGGAAGACTCCTTGGGAACAGAAACGGTGGAAGCCCCGCCAGTCTTGAGGAAGCCCAGAGACTCGTTGCGCTGCATGTCCAGCATGACGCGGCGCAAGATCTCGCCCAGGAACATACCCGAGACGCGCTTCTCAAACATCTGGATGCCCGGGTTGTTGCTGTCGGCATCGAGCTGTTGGTCGTAGATGGTGTTCGGCAGGACACTCAGGTGGTTGTCGAAGCTGCCCCATTCAGCGTTGATGATCATCTCACCGGTGGTCTTGTCGTACTCGGAGTGTTCAATGGTCTGCAGCTTCGTGATGCGGTCCAGCTTCTCCACATAGGCGCCATTGGTGCCCGTGCCGAAGATAGCACCCAGGAAAGTGCCCGTCTCTCCAGGAGAGGTGTATGAACGAGCCATCAGGGTTCCGACAGTGTCGTTGACCAAGGCAGCCACGCGCACCGGGAGTCCCAGATCATCGATGGCGTTCTGCAGCAAGGCACAGACATCTTGACCCACGGCATCGGGAATGTTGAAGCCCTTCGTCCAGCGAATCAGGGTACCCTTGTTAATGCCCAGCTGACGCACGGGGAAACTGAAGGTGAAACCCAAGTCGAACAGGTCCTCTTCACAGTTGCCATTCTTCTCATTGCGGCGACGCAGGTGAGCCTCGAAGTGGTCGTTGTGGTGAATGCGCAGGAACGATTCGATCTGGCGGGCCAAGAACAAGAAGAGATCCTTGGCCGTACCGGACGCCATGGTCTCACGAGGAATCATGATCTTGGACTGGGTAAGGGAGAAGGTAGTGTCTCCATGTAGATCGATCGAACACACGCGGAAGTTGGTGCCGCCGAGATCTACTGCCAGGTACAAACCCTGCCAATGACCAGGTCAGCTGCTGTTTGGCGGAGGGAGCTGATTGGTGTGAAACGTACCTTTTCCGTGCCATTGGGCACTGCCGTGACATAGGTCGGGATCTGACTGAGGGTCGTGTGCTCCTTGGACAGGCCTTCATCGATCTCGCGAATGTATTCCGTTACTCCACGTTGCACTTCAGCAGCGGGGTAATCGAACTGGCTGGCAATGCGCGCAGCCTCGGACAGCAGAGCAGATGACATGATGACGGAAGAGATGTGGATATGAGGGAGAGTGTGAGGAGATGGAAAATAGATGGAGCCTCAAAGAATGTGTTGAGACGACAATAAACACAGTGTGCAGAAAAAAAAAAGTGGTGAAGGAGGAGACCGGATGGTGGGGTTCAAGTAAATACGGGGAGGGGCAGACGGAAGCTGGAGGGGAATTCGGGGAATGGAGATGGAGAGAGAGAGAGTAGAGGGAGAGTAGAGGATGTGGAGGGAACAAAGGATAAGGATCAGGAGGAGAAGGAGGATACGAGCAGGAAGAGTCTAATAACTATTATCCGGAATGAGCATACGATGATGAAGGGGGAGCAAGTGGGCGTATTAATAGCAGAGCCATGAAGCCCAGTAAAGAAACTAATAATCTTGCAGTTGGAGGGGTCGATGAGGTCAGTCCGACGGGCTCAAGCCAACGGGAACGCCGGGTTCGCCGGGTTTGCCAGGCGTGGCCAAAGGGAAATTGGAAAAGGGTTCACGACCACTTCCAGTTCTCTCTGCTTTCCCCCCCTTCCCGACATTCTCGCATTGCCGATGTCTCGCACTTGTCCCAGGTTTACTAACTTAGTGCGTGGTTCTCTCCAGTCTCCAGTCTCCAGATGCCACTCCTCGCACTAAAAAGTGGCCCAGTTGCCTGCAAGACGGGGTTGCCGCGAGTCGGTAGCGAATCCGCCCGCGTGTCTGCCATGACGCATGAAACCAACTTGGTGGGGTTTAAGCCGTCGTTCACCGGTGAGAGGGAATTGGTTAGCAGCGAAGGGAATGGAAGGGCGAGGATGGCTGTTGCACACAATGCAATACCACAATGCCATTCTCGTGCTTGGCCTCTGCGTCAGTCAGGAGAGGGTGAGACCACGCGGTGGGTGGTGAATTAGTGGTGATGCTGGCCTTCCCCATCTCCGGATGCGGTCGTCTGGGGCATTGGGGAACCTGGAGATGCTGACATGAGCATCATACTAGTACCTGGATCGGACTCAACACTACAATTCCAATATGTCACTACGGCTGTTTGCTTTGGGACGGACTAGTCCAGCTGTCAGAAGATGATGATCAGGGGATTCTCGTCTCGACGTAACCTTAAGTAACCGTCCAGCCTATGCAAGCAACCATCCCCTCCACGGCTGCTCCCTGCATGCTGCAGTATCACTGCGAGATTTTATCTCAGGATCAGCCACTTAAAGGCTTCGATCTGTCAGGTCTGTCACTTATTGTTTGCATGTAGAGAGTACGGAGGACTATGTAGTTTACATTGCTGCGTCACCTACCTAGGGTTCTAGCGAACAAGACGATAGGCCGAGCGATCTTCAAGCACGTGAGATTCGACACAGTATACCACTCACCAACATGATATTAGCTAGTCTAAGTTTGTAGAGAAAGCAACAATATACCTATTGCTGTGATATTTAGTAACTCATGTGAAGCACCTCTCACCATTGAATTTATCCATACCCATGATCTGGATCTTTGTGTGAAATCCAAAGTCCAACCCTCAAATCAACCACTCAAAACAACACCACCAACACCCAAAAACCACCTAAAGGTACAGTAAGAACCCCCAATCTAATACACTTTCCCCAAGCCAACCATCCCAGCAACCCCGGGCACCAACTGCATCTCTACCCAACCTCCAGCGTCCAAGAAAGTAAAAAAGCCAGCCATCCCAAAACGGAAACCCCGTGACTAATCCAGCAACAGTAACTAGCCTAAGGCATCAACACATCACCCATCCTCTCCAGGCACCAAGGCATCAACAAGCAGCATCCAACCCCTGCCTCAGGCGCAAAATGACTAATCCCACGTGACCCGGCGGAAGTCGGCTTCAGAAACGGACCTTGACGATATGCAATTCCCTGCTCCGACACAGGAATTGCCCTCGATCAGGATCTCTCGGCGGCCAATTGCGGTGTTCCACTGAAACCGAACTACCACACTCGCCTCTTTCCTCCCTCCGGTCCACCAAACAATACCAAAGACAGCTTCGGCTGAAGGAAAGTCACGGACACACGAAACCCGATATCCGCACATCATGGGCGCCGGCAGCTCTAAGCCCGCGGCTCCGGCCGACTCGAAGCACGTTTTCTCGAGGTAGGATTGCTTTGCTTGTTACATTGGACAATTACATATTGCTATGGCTGTGTTGGTACATCGATTGGCTTGGGTTGGGATATCACTGGACGCGCTCAATGCATGCATGATATTGAAGCCGGACTCTCTTCACCGAGGATGATCATACCTACCCAACCAACCAACCATATAAATAAATAATAATTCGATATGGGCGATACCCTTCAAACCAATGACCACAACCACATGAGAATAAATCGGAATACCAGCTAACAGCTATATCCTACACAGCTCTTCCCCCGTCCAATTCTCCGCCAACTTCGTTGACGGCCTCCAGTCCAACACCGAGGTACGTACATTTCCCAGCTACCTACCATACCCAACTCATCTAACCCACCTCCTTCAATGAAAAAAGACCGACTCCGCACGCGCTCGCTCCCTCGAACTCCAAATCCAAGAGCGCGTAGCCCAAGAACTCGAGCGCCTTCGTGCCCGCGAACAGCAAACGCTGGCCGAGATCGAGAAGAAGCTTGCCGAAGCCAAAGATGTCTCTTCTTCGACACCCGCGCCCAGCTACACTCCCACCAGCTCAGGGGCTTCTTACTACCCACCCGGATCTCTGGACCTGGATGCGCCCCGGATCCCGTTCGCGGGGCGGGAGAGCTACTTCGCGACTGCTGCTGCTGCTGCTCCGGCGGTTGAGGCGGCGCAGCAGCCGATTAACCGGGAACTGTCGCGGGAGAGCGTGAACAGTGAGATTGAGGAGTTGAGGGCGAAGTTGGAGGGACGGAAGAAGTTGGTTGAGATTGATGCGGGGATTGAGAAGGCTAGATCGGAGGTGGTGAGTTGTTTGAGGTTGAATGATCGGAGGCCGTTGGATTGTTGGAAGGAGGTTGAGGCGTTTAAGAAGGAGGTTGCTAGGTTGGAGGAGGGGTTTGTGGATCGGATTGTTGGGTAGATTGATTTATTTATTTATTCCATAGGGATGATATATTGATAGAGAGGTGAGGTATAGTGGTGTGTAAGTGTGTGTTTGTTCGACTGTTGCTGCTGTTGCTGCTGCTGCTGCTGCCGAGTCATCAATTCCGCTTTGTGCATGTGTGTATATGTATACCTAGCTTGCTAGAGAAGGTTACTGGTTTCTGTTTTCAATCATGTTTATCCTTAGTACTATGTTGTGGTTGGTGTAGATATTGGTTGGTTGAAATCTCCCAACTAAATGGGCAGATCTTGAATGTTCATCTCTATCATAAGCCTCTAGAATGCTTCTAACCCCCTCCCCAAACAATCAATCAAAGACACACAGGGTATCACGCAACAAAGCCACACAATCCATCCTTACACATACACACACACATACACATCAAACCAACTCCCAAAACCCGACCCTCGCCACCGTCTCCCCCGCACTCCTTATGATACACATATTCCTCCCACTCGCCTTCCCCTTCTGCACCTTCGACAACAAAACAGACCCAATCCCCGTACCCTTTCCCTCAGCAAGGTTATAATTGCCCGTGGTAACAAAGCCAATCAGATCCTCCTCCGTCGGAACCGGCAAATGCTTCTGACGAACATCGTCACCCGCAGACGGAGTGATAAGCGATGCAGCGAGCTGTTGCTGGATATCTTCAGGGCCGAGGTTGGCGGTAGATCGGGATTGTTTCTTCTGAAGGTCATTCCTGAGACCATCGTAGGGTTGCTTTGATGATAGCGTGAGCCAGTCCTGGCGGAGCTCGCGATCGGTGGTTGGGAGTCGGTAGATGCGGGCTCGGGGGGTGGGTGTGCCGCGGTTGATGAGGGTGAGTTTGACTGTTGCTAGGGCTGAGGTGTTGATAGTAGTGGTGGTGGAGGGGTCGGTTAGGGCACGGGTTGCTTCGGATGATGAGAGTTGGTGGATGTTCAGTGGTGGGAGTGTGGCATTGGCGTCGTTGTCTTGGGCGTTGGTGGTATCATCCGGTTTGGTCTCAGTCTCTAAGGGCTGTTCCTTGTCGGTTGCATTGCTCGCCTCTGGTGCTGCTCCTTGGACGAGTCTCTCCCAGTCGCAGGCCCAACCGCGTCCTATCTCACCCTTTTGTCCGTTTCTCAGATCGATACTCTCAAACTCGGTTCTGCGCCCCTTGGGACGTCTCTCCCACTCTCGCTTCGCTTCTTCTCTCTCGCGCAGGCCCCATTCCCATCCGGCGCGGGTTCCTGGGAAGTCACCAGGGAACCAAGGCTCTCCTGATTCGAATGAGAGTTGCTGCTGCTCTTTCAGACCGCCGAATCTGGGGTTTCCGCCGCTCGAGAGGGGATAGTACATCAGCGAGTACCAGAACGGAAGCACGCACTTCCATGGGAGGAGGACAGTCCAGGTTCCAGGTGCGCTGCTGCTCTTGGACTGGGTAGGTCGACTGGCGAGTACCATCACAGGTATCTTGGGATCGGTGTCTTTGGCGGGCGGGCGTACGCCAGGACCAGCTTCGGTTCGACGCCGATTGATAGCCTTTTGGCTAGGCAATTGGCGTGCAGCAGCTAACCGGGCGCGACGATCGAAAAGAGCAGGGGCCGTCTGCGTGCTATCCGGCGACCACGACGAGAGTAGTATAGCCAGCCGTTGCATCTCTTCCTCTGACGACGATGGCTTCAAAGTCTTGGGCGGGAAATCGAGGCGAGGGTCGGAGACAGAGAACCCAAGGACAGCGTCCTGCGGCAGAGATGCAGGGTTCGTTACCCCCAGGAGAGAAGTCCATGTAGCCTCCGGACTGTCCGCAGCGACATCCTTCCCATCCACAGCAACCGGCTTGAACGACGCAAGCAACGCCTCCGTAGCCCCCGGACCAGTGATCTCGATACTGCCAATCTCAAACCGCAAGTCCTCGACCATAACAGGAGGATTCTGCTTCTTCGAAACACCCAGCAGGGCATTCCACAACTGCAAAAACGCAGACGGATGCACCCGAACAAGCACCTTCCTCCAACCCTTCTTCCCCTTCTTCTGCTTCCCACTCTCATCAGCATCAACCATCTCCACATCCTCCCCCTTCACCTCAGCACACCAAACCAACGTAACCGGCGCAATGGGCCTCTTCTCCCCCTCCCACTCATACACCCAAGTCCGCAACCCCCTCGTGCCAGCCCTCCACTTCCTCCCCTTCACCCCCCACGCCTTCTCCCCCTCAACCCCAACAGCCCTCAACACCCCCTCAATCGCCCCCACCGTGCCCTCCAACTGCACCGTCGCCAAATAACTCATATCCCACGCCACAGCACCCCTGGACCCCCTCGCGCGATGCGTCGGCCGATAACTCTTCTCCGTCGGCGACAACGGCACCGCGAACCTCCACAACGGATCCTTAGAAGTAGCCATATGCGCCCTCTTCGCATGAAACATATGAGTCGGCAACCAAGTCTTGCACTGCTGACGTTTCTTGAACCTAGCTTCCGGCGGATTCGGCCTGGACAATTTATTCTTCTTGATTTTCGGCACCCGCGGCGCAATCTCATACGCATGACTACCGGATTCCTCCAACGTCTTCCGAACCTCTTTATCTCGCTGAGCTTTCACGGCCGCGCGCTTGGCTTTCGTCTTCGCGTTCAGGTTCTGTAGTCGCCGGGCAGTTTCGAGTCGAATGCGCATTTGTTCGGTCGGTTTGCGGGTTCGTGATGATACCGTGGGGGTGTTGTCTTCTATCATCTGTACACAGAATCATAGTCACACATTAGAATCTTCACTGAACCCCATTAAGAGTAATCTTGGTAAATAAAAGAATATGTACCTCTCTCCTCGCCCTCGCCCTCAACCTCTTCGGCACCCTCTTCACATTATGACTCGCCGTCCGTCTCCTCAACGACCTCGGCACCTTCTGGAACGCCCGACTCGTCAACGCATTCTTTGATCGCTGAATCCCCGACTCCAGCGACCGGATCTCGTATTCTCTTGCTTCCACGTACGCAGCGACATCTAGTTCGCCGGAGGCTGATAGTGCCGCGTCGGCGACCTGCACGGCGAGCGAGCGCGCATCGAATGTTTTTTGGCGTTTGCGGGCGGCCGCGGCGGAGAAGTTGGGAGCAGCAGGTTTGCGCTTTGGTGGGTGGGAGGCCATGATGGCCGGTGATTGTGTTGTATTTTGTGCGAAGGAGAAGAAATCAATTTATCATTTAGGTTTTGTAGGGGAGGGGAATTTGTTGGAGTTGGATAATTAAAGCTTTCAAGATCCCTGCAGAAAGGTCCGGGCCTGGAATGAAATGAAATGATGGAATGGTTTGATTTGGTCTGGTTTGGTTTAGCGCGGTGTCTGTTCCGTCGTCCGTCGTCGACTTTCAGTTTTCCGGCCGACAGAATTGAGAAACTAGTGATGGGAGCAGCCACTCCGACGCAACAAAATGGCAACGCAACCAATGATGTCGTTGGCTGACGGTTAAATGCTCAAGTTAATCCTAGTACTTTAGTTCTTGTTGACGCTTTGATGTTCGGGTTTTCTTGTAGATCAGTCTTAGCTAGGGGTGGACTAGTAGCTTGTTTTTCTCTTTGTATATTTTCTTACCTTTTTTTTTCTTTACTTTTTAAGGTTCTTTTAGATGATCGTTGGACAAACAAAGGTATACTACGTACTGGCATCATACTACAATATGAACAATGTTGTCGTAGCTTCGTAAGCGCGTTGATTTTCTTTCTATCTAGTGGTTCTGTCTAATTTCTAACGCATTATCCCACCAGAATATCAATGTCAACGCTATCTATCATCGGACGCCTGCCATGTCTATCGTCTTTAAATGACACGTTTACAGCTGCTTGAGGACGGCCTCAGCGCTCGAGAACTGCAATGATGGTTAGTAGCTATTCACCCGGACATGAGAAGAGTAGAAAACATACCTCGAGGTGGTTCTTGGCGGGCTCACGCTTGGCGTAGGTAACCTTGCCGTGGTCGATGATGATGGCGTAGCGACCAGTGCGGCCCTCCTCGTCGGCCCAGCCGATGCTCTTGGAGAACTTGGCCTCGGGGTCAGACAGGAAGAGCTAGAAGCAATTAGTATCATTGGACTGAAGGACAATCAAGAGAAGGAGGGAATCTTACAATGTCATCGTTGGTGACCTGGTTGGCCTTGCCCCAGGCGCTCATGACGTAGGCATCGTTGTAGGCAAGGACGGCAACAACGTCGACACCCTTGGCGCGGATCTCAGGGAGCTTCTCAACGTACTCGGGGACGTGGCGAGCAGAGCAGACGGGGGTGAAAGCACCGGGGAGGGCGAAGAGGATGACCTTCTTGTCGGCCCACTCCTTGGAGGCGTAGTAGTTGATGGGGATACCGCAAGAGGTGATCTCGCCCTTCTCCTCGGACCAGGGGATGTAGCTGTGGAAGGAGGAAGCATGTTAGTGAATGTACTAGTAATAGTGTATGGTGACCACAGTATATGGTTGCGTTGCTGTGCGAGAGACACCAGCAACCGAAAAGGCGGAAGACGGTGGGGGAGGGGCAAGAAAGAGAGAGAATAGAAGAATGAAGAGAATACTCACGAGAAGGTAACGTCAGCGGGGAAGCTGTCACCGGGGTTGAGGCCAGACATTGTGAATGAGATTAGTTAGTAGTAAGGTGTACTAGAAAAGGTATGAGTGATTGAGTAGTAGTAGTGAGTTGTGAGAGTGAAGAAGATTGGGAAGGGAATGGAAGGTTGGTTATATAGGGAAGACGGGGAGACGGAACGGGGGCAGCGAGCCTGTGGCGGGTAATTCGACCTTAGCTTCAGTTGAATGAATGGTTCCTGTGTCAAGGGCAACGAATAACGCGGCGACGGCCCGCCCACGGCGCCATGAGGTGATCCGAAGCAGAAGGATACCGAAACTCTTCGATTGGTAGGGCTTTGGAGGGGGAACTGTATTATCAAGAAGACCGCCCGAGACTGAGTGACCCCACCACGCATTCCTTTTTCGGGTCTGCGCCATTCCCGTCCACTGGCCACCATATCTAGACCGTCCCCGTTGACAAATCGGCCCTCGATTCGATGTTCAAGTCTTTGCTGTTGTTGCTGCTACTCCTTCCTGGAATGTGTTTCCGGATCAGATATCCCATACCCTCTACAGGTGGCTTCTCTCTGCAAGGTTTAATCATGGGTCTGTCTGGCTTGCATTTCCGGGCCATCCTCAATCACCCCCATAAATTGGGCATCAATTCTATAGCTAATTAGCACTGCTATCAGAAGAGCATTAATTCCCCAGGCTCATCATTCTCCCGATGTAGTATCAACTATCAATTGCTGGTTATCAGGAGCCGGCACTTCATCCGAGTCTGCATCAGTACAACTAAAGCTTGGTTACTTCCCGTACAACCCCTGATCCTGACGCCACTCTACCTCCAATCTGGTCCTCATTCTAGATAGATTCTCTGTCGATATGCTTAGTAAATAGCAATTGGCATCTACAAATCAACCAACGCTGCAGATCAAGCCTCTACGTAGACCAAAAGCAGAGGTCTTCCGTAAATCCGATATGAACACAAATCTGCTTGTTCACCTCTACTCACCAGAATTACCACTCAATCTACCCAGATCCTTAACGTGTATCAGTATCACCAACCCAATGCCTCCTAACTTTAGCGTATACCACCGCCAACAAGCTTATCTCTGTCTCCAAAGATAGTAGTACTGAGGAAACCATCCCACCTCGACACCTCAGGCATCTACGCAGTGCCCCTCCATCCCAGCACCCAAACTCCCCTCCTATTGGCCTAAAAACCCGAATCACGAGAAAACAGCCCCACCTAAGCCAATATCGGGCCAATCAATAGTCTCCACCCACCACCGCCCTGCTCTTCCTCTGCCAAGTCAGCCAATACGTAACCAATCCACCACCGCAAATATCCTCAGGGACCTTGGTGTGCTGGTGCTTGGTGGCCGCCACTATGATTTACGACTTTCCGAAGATTTCCCTCTTCAAACTCTCTTCCAGGCAATGAGTTTGGTTCAGCCAGGGAGAAACATTTTCGCACATTGTTACCGTGGATAAGAATACCATATCCCGCCTTGCCACTTAGGTAGAGTATGATGTGGTGATCCTCGGCTTGTGTCGGACCCATTCGACTGCTTACTGCATACTTGGTAGGCACGGGTCCTGGTATCCGAGCATCTGATAAGATTGGCCAACCAACCATAGGAAAGCCAGGTCGACCCCCGATCACGGAACTCGACTTTCGGTGGCTGAGCGCGCTTGGCTGCTAATGATTATGATGGTAAAACCGCGCAGAAGCCGATCCAACGCCGTGATGAATAACACCTCGCTGGTTTTCCCCGGCATTTGTAGGGATTACCTAAGGTAGGCAAGTCTGGGGCAATGGTTTGGGATGATCTTCCCCACCGCGATTATACATCCTCCGGGTTCTAGAAGAAATGCCTGTCTTGCCCCTGACGATGGACAGGGGTATGTCTGCAAATGCTTCGATAAGGTCGGCTTAATAATTTAAGTAGTCTAGGCAGTACTTCTTAAATTGAGCGCAGGTGATGTAACTGGTATACTCGACAGACTTTGCTGATGTAATGTGTTATTCATGCTCTTGGTCGAGATACAGGGCAAGTTGCTATGAATGGCATTCTAGCCAGTTCCTATGATGTAAAGATTAATAACTGCAGCGCTCCCTTGCAATAATTCACCTTCTTCACGCGCCTAGCAGATGGCGAACCTCACTCAGCGAGTGCAATGCGGACATCAGTTCCGTGTCCCCTGGCGACAGTATCTGGCTTCTCTCCTGTCCGGCAAGATGAAAGGGAAGCTCATCTACCTGGCAAACAGTCCCGGGACTCGGTAGCTCTCCGGTCTGGAAATACTGGCGTATTGCTTTCGCGGTACATAAGGATGGACCACTCAGTGTGCAATGCTGCGACATTGGAATGTTAGTAATTTTGCATATGGGTCTAAAGGGAGGGGCGGAAAGAGTACTCACTCCAATGGAGTTCTGCTCTAACACTATTGACTCAGGAAATCCACGCGCCATAGTATGAGCACTGCGGATGCGTCAGTTGGGGCTTCGAAGTCTGTCAGGATCGAGTGAGCATAACTTACTTCCGGAGCGGAGTTACTGGATCATAAGTATTTCCGATAAATAGCAACGGGTGCGATGTGTTGCCTGTAAAGGGCCCTTGAAAAACACATACTTGTCAGCTTCTATTGCGGTGATGACATGTGCTTTTCAGACTTACCATCATAGCGCCACTCAGGCCGCGTCCTCATTCTGACACACGACATGCGAATCTCAGCCCAAAAATCTCCAACCGCCTTACTTTGTCCCTGGAGCCTATTCCAGTAGCTCCGGAACTCCTCCTTGGCGGTTCCGTCGAGGCCTGGACCGTCTGTGCATAGAATACTCCTCGAGGCCTCCTGATCGCTCTCGCCAGGTACTTTGTACTGTTTGGAGGAATCGCAGGGAGGAGGTGCTGGCCATTGTTTGGCTTCGTACTTGAGATCAGCGAAGGAAGAGCCGTTACCTTGCTCGAGCTCAGTCAACAACCGGGCCACTAGATCGAACGACTTCAAAGGAGTATAGAGAGCCTGCACAACCAATGACTTCACGTCACTATAGGTTATAATCTCTGGTCCCCTGTTTCCTGAGGGAGGTACGGCAATAGGGCTCGATGTAAGATTGGTCAAAAGTTGCTCATAACGAGATTTGAGGTCTTCGGGATCTCCGCCCAGCGCGAACGGACATGATGAGGGCCCAGCTGTTTGGCAATACTCGAAAAACTTATCGAGTGCTGCATCCGAATCTTGTAAGTTGGTAAGCCAGTTACCTGCGTAATAATCATCAGCGTTGCAGACTCCGTCTATCACAGCACGGTGTATGCGATGGGGCTGCATAGCCGCAAACGTGGAACCCAGGATTGTCCCATAGGAAAAGCCCCAGTAGAGCAGCTTCTCCTCCCCTTTGTTCCAGCGATTGTGCAGACTTATTCTCTCCGCGTCCAGGTTTGCTTCAGCGGGGGACGTGTTCGAATCCGTCGAAAGTAGCCGCTCTGTTTCCCGTTCGCGCCATTCTCCATGGCGCTCTACGAGTTCAACCATATCCGCCACCACAGGGGCCGTATTCATGAATTTTCCTATCCATTCACCGTCCTTTGACGCTGTGACTCTTTGTTGATTGCAGCTCATACCAAAAGCTTCATACCTTGCCCATCGAGTATCGAATGCTCCTTCAGAACTTCCAAGTAGACCCTCTGCCTCTAATTGCAGTGACCACGCTTTCCTCGTCGCGGAGTCAGGAAAGCAGGATAAATTAGGTGTTGTATTATTTACCCCTCTTGGGTCAAAGCTGACAACATCAAAATACTTTCCGCTCGCCGAATCTGCACTTGGCGATTCTGGGGAGTCGACGATGGTCTGGATAGCTTTCCCATATCTGAAGACCAAGCTCACTCCGGATCCACCAGGACCACCTATTTTACAATTAGAAGAAACTTTGTAAAGTAGTAATGTGACTCTGCATACCTGGATTCAGAAGAATGGCCCCACCATATCGCGCATCTGTGACAGGTACTTTTGCAGGAACTTTGATAACAGCCAAGGCAATCTTTGACCCTTCGCCATCCGTTCGATTCCAGTTCATTGGAAGCGACAAGCGAGCGCATTCGTGATGGTCAAAGCATGGATGGTATACGAGTTGTTCGGTGGGGGTAATCTGATAGCGTATATTAGAACATTACATCCCAACCTGCTAGATTAGCCTACATCTTCCCATTCAAAGGACTTATCATCAGGAGTTGGACTTGGCAGCTGTTGTTCAACGCTCTTGCTTCTGTCAAGTCCGCCACATATGTGAATGATAGCAAACGCGACCAGAGCGAGGAAAAGGAGAATTCGAATGGTTGCTCCTTTGACAGGGTGTGGCCTAGATGGCGCTACTGCCATACCAGGCCGGTGGCCAGGTAGTTTCGAATCTAGAGACATTGTATGAATGCCTTGGATCTAATGGTATGATAGACCGCTTGCTTAATAGGATGGCGCTCTAAAAAGGAGGTCGCAACGGTGCTAATCCTGCTCACTTTCTGGCGGTCAGAGCATTTGCCTGTCACGAGCATAAGACCGCATATTTATAGCGGCCGAGTCAGCTCAAAGCACTAGTAGCTAGTTTCCGTCCGCTAGAGTATATTGAGATGATATACCCTTGTAAGCCGGATGCAAATATCAGGTCCGAGTGGTGAGATTCAGTAGCTGCACGGCTTAGCCCTGCGATTACTTCATGCCAGGCAGCTTCCTACTCTGGAAGGATCGCATTGTGCCGCGGGCCTTCCTAACCTGGAATAGCCTTGCGCTCCTTGCGACCTTCACCGATAGGCTGATAAGCTGATGAGTAAGTACCTCGCAGGATGCTATCCCTGTAGGCAACAAGTGCGGGGATAGTAGTCTTCCACAGACTTTGGTTAACCGACAAAGCTGACTATCAATGGTAGATAATATGTTTCTGTCTTAAAGTAATATTAGCAGGCTATAATTTATGATGCTCATCCCTATAAACCATGACATCAATTACACACTTTCCCTAAAAGTGATCTGTAGTAGCAGTAGTAAACTGGCAGGGATCCAATGAATATATATATCCGCCCTACGAGAAGAACACTAGTAGTAACAGGTAGCATGAGCGGGTCGCCACATCAATGATTTGAACTCAAATGATCGAGTCCAATAAACAGCAATATTACTAGTTACTCAATATAATTTCATTTACACACTGATGAAATGACAGTTACTGATCGTCCTGAGCGGAAGCCTCTAATGCAGCGCTAACATCTCAACGACCGCTAGCCCCACGTGACGTGTAACGGCTTATGTACAATGAGTCAATAATAAGCTCTCTAACTGACTATCTCACTTTTCCTGCTTAATCCCAAATCTGTCCAACATATCCGAGTTTTCTCCATCTCTCTATATCAAAACAAACTACTACACCATGGCTGACATCAAGCCCCCTTTCACCGAAGAATCGGCTCGGAAGAAGGTCAAGGCAGCTCAGAACCTATGGAACACCAAGTAAGAACTCCCTCCCTCCACGACATGTATCCCTCTGGGAGATCTAGAATCCTGTATCTTGCACCCTGTCGTCATTTTCGACGCTGGTATGAGGGGTTAGAGTCTGTTGTGAACTCAGATTTTCACCCCTTGCGTCCAATCGAGGCCTTTACCTCGTGTCTCCCATTCTTCACGCCCTGCAGTGATTTAATTCCATTTCTCTCTGATACCCCACGGCATTCTTAACAGCTGCTGAAACTCACACACTGTTTCTGCTCTACTGCTTGCTCGCATACTCACGGGCTTTACATGTAGGGATCCCGTGCGAGTTGCACAGGCTTATACGCCAACATGTATCTGGCGCAATCGGACGTCATTCTTCTCCGGAACAGAGGGAATCGTTGAGTTCCTGACTGCGAAGTGGAAGAGGGAAGAGAATTATAAGCTGCGAAAGGAGTTGTTCTCCTTCACCGATAACCGCATTGCAGTGCAGTTTTGGTACGAGTATCAAGATATTGATGATGGTCTGCGTTGGAAGCGGTGTTATGGTCTTGAAGACTGGACCTTCGATCGAGAGACAGGAAAGATGTGTAAGAGAATGATGAGCGGCAATGATGTGCTCATCGGGCCTGATGGAAATGGAGAGGGAAGATGGTTTGTGGACGGTGTAGATGTCGAAGACGTCGAAATTGGAGAGGAACATTGGTGAAAGGCTACTTCTAATTTCTGCACACCATAAGGCCGCTGTCATTTACTGCATTAGCAATACTCCCTATATTCTATATTCCCTCAATAAAAAGAAAAGCAAAGTGTCCGAGTTATGGCGATTCATGATGCTCCCATGGTATGTCGGATGCGAGAAGTACCGCAGGATTCCAAGTTCAGTTTCTCCGTCCCCTTCAGATACCCGTCAGACAAGGAAATCTATCAACATATTAGAAGGTGTTATGCCCTTATCGACGGTTGTTAGATGATCATGTGATAAGACAGTCGATGAGTGGCCTGCGTCTACACATGCAGAGACCGCAGGTAAAATCTCCGAAGCGCAATGCAAGAGCGAAGGGCAACAGTTATCCCTATCCTTGCGACTAAAAACTTAGTGTAAACAAGGGGCAAAGTAAGCCTGTCTGGAGTATTCGACAGACTCGAGCGGCGTGCAAACCCCTGTCTTCACGCCACGAAGGGGGGAATGCATGTCCCTTTGACTTGCCAAAGATCCCAGCCACCTCTTTATCGCACCGGTGTCTGCAATGACGTCGCATTTCGATGAGCCTAGGGGTTTCGATCACATCCGGGGAATTTAATGGAAAGATGAGTATGGCGAATCCTTAGATACCATCCTCGAAATCAAAGATTAGTCAATGCGGCATCAAAGTATTATGCCTGCAAAAATGAATATTATCAAAATCACCTTATCCATTTCCTGAGATGAGTCGCATCAATGAGATAGATAGAGGATTCCTTTATTTCAACTTTTTGTAGTCAGCAGTACTGGCAAGAAAGCATAATTAGCCCGGGTTGATTTCCGCATTCCAAACTGTACTTCACACAATATTGCCGAATGCCCGGGTGGGTGGAAAGGAATTCCGAGCAAAACAAACACTCGATGGTCATTCCACAGACTCTCCTCGCCGTGGTATGTAGCAAACCCGGCTGAAAAAACCATGTTTGCTCACTTTGGCCGCGGAGCATGGCTCAGGAAAGCATGCCTCCAGGAGATTACCGGTACTCTAGGAGATTCATCTGCACTCCTATGCCCCTCTCACCTAGCCATAGCAGTCTGGAGTTGGTTTGATCCGCAAACGTTGTGGTTGACTGCCTTTCCCTCATAGCACTACATGGGGACCTGAAAGGGCAAACAGGCAGGAGAGTACTAACAGAACAGCAGGAGCAGACGATAGGCGATTCAACAAACAACAACCTCAAGTATTCGCTGTTTGCACGACGGGCGCGTTTCCTAGGAAGGACTACGCGTGAGTGACTACTCCAAACCTATAGAGAGAGCTTGTCAACTGTATGTATCAGTCTAATCCATCGTGATGCATACGCGTCAATATTCTCTTCATTTCTAACGATATGACAGCCCAGCATAAAACAATCGAGGCATATACAGGGATCTTCTATATGCAGACGCGTGCTTGATTGACTTTTTCTTCGATAAACGGGGCAGATGGACGGGGATACAGCTCTTCTTACTCCCGACACAATGCGGACTCCCTTGACGGATGCTTCAGCAAGAGTAAACAAATGCCTTGCCCCGATTACAGAGCGAGAGGAGCCACTGAGACAACCACAGCAACAGATGACATCGCCGGTGCCGATGTCCATTGTGACAAGTCCTCTGTCCGCAAAGAATGCCGATGTCAACTGCAGCAGCCCGGCTCCAGGCTCACAGCCAGGGACTAACCGCAATTCTGTAATGTCAGCGGCGTCAATAATCACCAACCAAGGCAAGAGGAAGACACACGTGGGACCATGGCAACTCGGAAGGACACTCGGCACGGGGGTGAGCGGCCGCGTAAGACTGGCGAAGCATTCAGTAACGGGGCAGTTGGCTGCGATCAAGATCGTCTCGAAGAAATCCGCCGCCATAACGCAAAGTGCGAGTATTGCGGGAATGGATAAGAAGGCCAATCGTATAGGGGGTATAGGGCCGCGCCAGATCCCATCCGGGCTGGAGCGCGAGGTTGTCATCATGAAGCTGATCGAACACCCAAATGTGATCAATCTCTATGATGTTTGGGAGAACCGGGGCGAATTGTAGGTGACATTGGACGCAACTGGAAGTTATGGCTAACACTACGTAGGTACCTAGTATTGGAGTTCGTTGAAGGGGGCGAGTTGTTCGAGTACGTCTCTGAGAACGCCCCTCTCAGAGAGGACGAAGCGGTACGAATATTTTGCCAGATAATTGCTGGTCTGGGTTATTGCCATCGCTTCAACATCTGTCATCGAGACCTGAAGCCAGAAAACATACTTCTTGATGCGCAGGGCAATGTGAAGCTCGCTGACTTTGGAATGGCCGCTCTTCAGCCATCGCATCGCTGGCTAGACACGTCTTGCGGAAGTCCACATTATGCTGCGCCGGAGATCGTCGGAGGGAAGAGATATCTAGGTGACAAGGCAGATATATGGAGCTGCGGCATTATCTTATATGCATTACTGACAGGCTTTCTGCCATTCGACGGAGATGACACCCATCGCACACTAGAGCTAGTGAGGCGAGGAGAGTTTAAAATCCCTCCGAATATAAGCCGTGAAGCAGCGGACCTCATCATTCGGATATTGGAGAAGAACCCGGACCATCGAATTAGCATGAGCGAAATCTGGAGACACCCTCTTATTAGGAAGTATGAGAAGCGCTACCAAGGGGCAGTGGACTATCACATCGGCCCTGCACCGCCGCTTATGCCCGAAGACTGTGGCCCACCCATCACCAACAAGGAAGACGTCGACATCGACCTTCTGAGAAACCTGCAGACACTATGGCATGATGCTACCCCAGAAGCAATACTGAAGAGAATCTTAGATCCTACGTAAGTCAAGCCGTGTCCCTGATTTTGATACATGTGCCGCCTGCATGGAGGATAGCGAGCGGGTGAACCTGAAGCTGATTGGTTGATCGAACAACTAGTCCGAGCCATCAACGCCTGTTTTACAATGCTTTGGTCAAATTTAGAAACGAACAGTTGGAAAATTATCAGGGACAGACTCTCGAGCACTCCGCCAGCGACTATCACCATATATCAGTGGCACCGCGTACACCGAGTCGCCGAACTCGACGTGCGAAGGGCAGCTCAGCGAAGTGGTCGCAATTTCCACCCGTGAAAGAAACAGGAATAAGGACCAAGTATAATGAAGAGCCAAAGTCCTGTGCGACGACGCGAAGCTACGACCCGTTCAGATCTCCACAAGGCAAATACCCCCAAAGAGAAGCGAAGTGTGCGAAGATCACAGTCTACCGTAATGGGCTCATTGTCGATGTCGATAAGACCGCAAAAGAACCCACAGAAACGGCTCCTCAACCGAGGCCAGCTGCAAAGAACACGGATCTCGAGGTGCCCCAGGTGCCTCAGGTGCCCGAGTGTCCACCGAGCTCACCATTCGTGCTTATGCGTGATAAGCGCATGAAGGTCAATTCCGTCAAATCATTCCATTCAAAGACCTCGTTGTCTGGGTCTCGTCGGGCTCTTTATGTCGCATCAACGCCGCGTTCTGCCAGCTACAAACGTAATGTATCCTTCCACCACAAAAGGAACCGCTCGCAAGGCTCAGTACTATCCACCAAAGCGAGGCCACCGCGGCCGAAAGCCCGCAATATCAGGCTTGATGCAAGTGAAAGCACTGTAATATCTGATTACGACGATGATCCATTTTCCGACGCACAAGAGAGCCCATCGTTGCCCGCTCAGCCCACAGTTGTGCGTGGAGCTGGTGTTACAGTGAGGAATTGCCCTCAGATGAAAAAGGTGCGAAATAGCGATATCATTTGGAAAGACGATGCGCGGAAGGTGTCCTATGAACTTAGTCAAATATGCGAGGAGGCCTTCAACGGCAGCTCACTGTCCACGAATTGCACCGCCAGCACATGCATTGGTTCCGAGACGCCTGCAACATCCTTGTCAATCGCTAGCCCTGAGGTGTCTTATCAACAGCTTGCTTCCAAAGGACACTCAACCACACGCACGGCACCCCCAGCGGCATCGTCGCCACGATCATACACGGCCGCAGAGCTTACTGAAACTCGTCGTAAACTGATCCAGCATTCAACTAAGGACGACTCAGGGAACATCCCGGGCTACTTGAAGCCGATCATTGCACACCTAGATCGTCTGATTGAGCAGGATGAAACGAAACGACGAGAGCGGCGGGATAATCCTATACCTTATCCCAGTGCGCTGAGGGAGCAATCTGTCCGGTCGTCAAGTGAAACACCGCAGCCACCAGAAGCACCCAAACTCCCGGAAACTGCACCCAACCCTCTAATCAATGCTCACAAAGCAGAAGACCAAGGGAAAGTCGTGCTGCAAACTCCCCAGAAGCATCCTGGCCGCTCCAACCGCGATGGAAAGAGAACAGTTCGCATGGTGCCTCATAGTTCTCTGCAGTCGATGGGGCCTACCAAGGACTTGAACATTCGAAAGAACCGTAGTTCTATTCCCGAAGGCATTCCAGAGACACCAGACGTGTGCACAACGGATGCGGAGAAAGAGCAGGCTGCAGCATCTACACGCAAGTTCGCTTCCCTGAACCCCGGCCAAGACCGGGGTCCCTGCGAACTCGACCCCATTGAAGAAACGCCAGGATCACCCAGACGTAACGGCACCCGTTCTTCGGACAACAAGAAATGGTCGTGGTTCCAGAACAGGGCTCAGATGGCAGGGGATCACACTACAAGAGATTCCAGCGACGTCCCGCAAATCCAACCGAGTTCAGCTACTGTGATCAGGCACCACCAAGGTGACTCGAGAGAAGCGAAGGCCAACACCCAGCGAGATAGTCACTTCAATGGAAAGCCGTCGCGGACGAAGCCTAAAGGCGGATTCTTCAGAAGACTAATGAATAGACGAGCAAGCAAGGAATCTCAGAACCAGGATACAGGTTAGTTTTGTCTACCCATATAGCTAAAACAGGAAACTCATCACCAAGTACAGGCTTTGACACTGCAGAAACCAATGTCTTGCTCCACGAGAACATCGAGACTGGTAACACAACAGACACCGAATATGACGGCAAACCTCTTCCACCTCCTCCGCGCGGTGGAGGCAAGAGCCAGAACTGGTTCGCACGCGTATTCCAACTCAAGCCTGCTACTCGAGTGATAGCACTCAACACATCGACCACCAAAGCCCGGAAATACATCCATAAGACAATGCGTGAGTGGAAGAAATGGGGTATGGAGGAGGTTTACCTTGACAAGGACAAACGAGTCATCTACGGAAGCGTGGGTGAAGTCAACTGTACGTCTCCAGACCACACGGATCCAATCATCATGGAAGAAGCCCAACTAACCCATCTGACTTACAGTGCTAAATCTTCGACCGGTCCAATTCTCCGCTGAATTCTGCACATATCTAGAACAAGGTCGACAGGAGAACCTCAGCCTCGTCCGCTTCAAGCAAGAGCGGGGAGCAGCGTCATCCTTCCACAAGGTGGTGGACACTCTCTATCTCCTCATGAAGGGCCAGCACATGCTCATGGAAGATCCTGCGCGAGCAAAAGAGATGGTTCGAATTCTGGACGACTACCCGAACCCTTGAAGATCAGATAATCCCTACCCACCCTTTTGATTCCTATCCCCATCTCACTCCCCTAAACTGTTTCTGGACTATCATGACCATCTGGATGGACTTTGCAAGCCTTCTACCACCAACCTATCTACAAGGTCCCTTCAAATATTACTGCATATACCCTCAACAAATCTCTTTCCGGACTTCATGTTCATAATCTCTGTCTCCCCAACCCTCTTGACCTCCTCAGGTTCCATTCCCAACCAATTATCTACCAAACAAAAACACTCACTCGCTTGATCTTCAACTTCTCCTTATCTGTCTAACACTTTCTCACTTCTGTCACTCTTTCTGAAACATTTCCTTTCTTCCTTCGTGATCTTCATTTCCATTCTATACTTTGTATTCTACTCCAGCGTGTATTGTCCCATGTCCTATCGTGTCTCCAGTCAATTAATTGATTGAACGTTGAAGCCAAATCGAATCGAATTAAAGTCTCTTTAGACACCAACGCTCGCTAGCCAATTCCCTAGGACCTACCCTGAATCCCTAACTCGTCCTACAATCCTTCCTCAAAAACAAAATCACACAATTTCTCTATTTGTTATATGCCAGCCAGCGAGCCAGTTAGCTGTTAGTACTTTGTATACATACCTGCTTTTAGCACCATTAGCTCTAATAATTACAGCTTAGTTCAATAATTTTACTCCAAGGCCTGTATGTAGAGCTTAACCGGCTTCTTTTGGACTATATTCTCCCCAGCTTCGAGGGTAGCTGGGGACTGTTTCTGTGAGAGGGCTATTGGAGGTAAATAGTAGCTCTTTATGTACGATACTACTAATATGGGTGAGGGCAGATGATGGACGGACGCTGTGCTTTTTCGATTGTCTATGTAGTCATCCAAGTTTGGGAAATCAACTAAGATAGCAAGTAAGGAATGCTGGTTCCAGGCAATACTAGTGGTTAGATTACAATACAGGATCATGGATAATCGATTGCCTAAACTGGCAAGCCAAGAGCCAAGTCTTACTTACAATGGCCTATATGGAAGGAAAGATACATAATAAACAAGATACGTAGGTGTTCGATACTGGACTATATGAGGTAGGTAACGCAGGAAAACAACGAATAATATGCACAAATCAAAATAGGCACCAAAAACAATTCGCATGTAACAGAACGCATGGTGATTGCAAGTTGTAAAAGTTGATCAGACAGCCTCCCAAGTATAATACGAATAAAGCAGAACATCAAAATTGAAACCAGAATGACCTCCTTTTTCGCGAATGATGGCAAAGTACCGTCCCAAAACAAGCCGTTTCAGAGCAGACAACAAAACTCGGAAACAAGAGCATGAACGCAGGACAGATAGCCTCCCGAAAGTAGTGAAACACATGGAAAAGACAAAGCCACCGCCAATAACATTTAAGAAAGAAAGCCTCATCACACATCTTGTTCGGAAGAAATGGAAATGCAGCAGATATTCGCACCATTGATTCGTTTCGTGATGGCTAACGCAAAGATAGACATTGCCGACAGATGGAGCGTCCGATCAAAGCTCGTCATCCAGGTAATCCCAGCATAACCGCCTGTTTCCAAGATGCGGTCACTGATCGAAGGACGCAGAGTGTAGATTTCACTTTGCTTGACAATTCTGGGAGCTTCGAACTGGACCTGGTAGTGAAAACGAGCGGAAAGACCAACAAGAAAAACGAAATTAGTAGGTCGCCCTAAGTAGTTTATAGCCAGTAACAGTGTCTTCGGAAAGGGAAAAAGTTGTAGATGATGAAAAGAACAGAGTGCGATATGATGACTGTCAAGGCACTGTAGCTGCCGATTGAGCGCTGCAACATCGACATCCACATGCGCAGATGACCGTATAGAATAGTCAACAAGACAGACACCCTCGCACTTGAATCGTGCAGCTCGTAACTCTTTTGCGTCTCGTTTCCATGACCTCGTAGCTGAAGAAAAAATTCCATTTTTGCCTCCTCTCCTTTTCGATTGTTTTTATATTCTGATTTCCTTGGACCTCTACTCACTCAAGGCATTGCGTTGCGCTTCAACAGTCGGCGTGATTTAGAAAGGTGTGATCTCCATCCAGGCATTGCACATGAATTCGTTGTCCTCGCTTCCTCTTGCTCTTTCGTACCCCAATGAACGTGCGGCAATGGCTGCAAAACGAGCAGCATGGGATGAATATTACCACGACTATCACATGGACGTGTGACCAGCACACAAGCTTTGCGCGTCAGCCATCGACGAACTTGGACGTGCCTCCTTCCGCTGCATTTCCATAATCTTTCGAACTCATATCCGTCAAACCACCCTAATCCCCATCATAGCCAACCTGTTGGCTGGATGTCATGTCGGCATAGTCGCAGCACTATTGGCCTAGGCCCCGACGGTTCAATGCATTGAGCATGTCACTATCAGTGCTAGAGCGGCCTTGGCCCTGATTCTGACCTTCTCCAGGATTCAACATGTCTCGCACATTCAATCCGCCGCGAGATGAACCCCCGGGGGTGGAAGTGGGGGGAGGAGTCTGGTTGGGGTTCACAGGAGGATACGGAGAGCTGTGAGGAGACGAGGAATGGCGACCATCATAGGGATAAGTCGATTGCGGAGAGGTACGTCGCTCATGTTGAGGCGGCGGCGGATAGTACGGACTCGTCGCACTATACGTCTGATAGCCAGATGCAGATGTAGCGGGTGTCACCGGGGCGAGATTGGTGGGATCAGGGTATTCAAATCCCGAGCCTGATCCTCGACGACCAACAGGCCTCTATTAGGGAAATTAGTACCCAGAGAAACAATTGGATCGCAATAAGAAGCTCGTGCTACTCACATGATCCTGAGCTCCATTGGGGAGAGGAGGAGCGTTTGCGTATTGAGGGGGGTACACCGATGGAAGTGTACTCTCCGGTTGCTGCTGTGGTGGGAGAGGCTGGCCATGAGCACCATAGAGCATCACTCCTCCGGGAGGCGGTCCGCGGCCTTGGTTCTGGGCATTCCGTAGGTGGGGGTAGGCGGCATGGGCAGGGACAAAGGCTTGCGCCTGGGATGAGACTGGCGTGAACATGCACTCCTGGTTGAATCGGATGCAGTTGCTGCAGCGTCCATCCTGAGAGCTTTCAAATCCCGAGCAACGGATCTATTGATTCCAAAAAAAAAAAGGTCAGTTCTGACCGAGTATAATACGGGCCTGCCATAAAGGGAGCCATTTGACAAACGTACCTTCCGTCTCCGGCAGTAGCGACACGCGATGGCAGTCCGCTGACGAGGAGCAGCAGCTTGATAGACTACTTGAGGCGGAGGGGGTGCGCTGTACATGTCTGGGGGGCGGTAGGAGCCGGGAGGGGGCGCCATGCGGTAGGGGTCCTGCGACTGAGGGGGAATAGTTGCCATGTTCGGCGGAGGCGGATACTGTCCAGGTGCAGGCGGGTATTGGTGATCTGGTGGTGGATAGGAAGCTGGGGGGTATGAAGCTGGTGGAGGGTACGAAGCCGGAGGATACTAATGGGGTGAAGAGAGCATCAAGGTTAGCCAATGCACCGTTTTAACACTCGAGTAAGAGCCGCATCGCAGGCCAGCGGAGATCGAGGTCAAATGAGGGGATAATTGAAAACAAAAGATATGATTGATGCATATATGCGACAATGTGAGATGAAGGCAGAGGGCAACATACAGGATACTGTGAGGTTGGCGGATAGTGAGGAGGTTGTTGACCATCACCAGGCTGCTCAGGTTGACTAGTGTTCCATTGCGGTGGAGGCGGATACTGTCCCGGCCGATTAGGATCGTTGAAATCGTTGGGATTGCGGTACGGGCCCTGCCGGTTCGGGTCGTTGTGGTCGTTGGGATTGCCGGACATTGGTAGAGCGAGCGTGCCGGAGAAGCTGATTTATAAAAGGAAAAGGAAAAGGAAAAAGGAAAGAGGAAAAAGAAAAGACGGGAACGGGCGACGGAGAGAAGCCAGAGAACAGATGCAGGATGATGTGAGGTGAAAGTCACGGTCCCGCGGGTCGTTCAGGCGAAAAGGTAGGCAGGGATGGTGGAAATGGTAAGGTTCCTTGGAGAGCGCGGGCCGCACGGGCAAAGTGTATGTATGTATGATGCTGTCTGACTGTATGTATGCTCGTATGTATGGCTCAAGGAATGGACGGTCGTATGTATGTAAGCAGTATGTAAGTACGTAAAGTATGTACGGAGGCGAAAGGTGTCGGTGTAAGGCGACCAGGTTGTGTCGATGCGGAGTCAAAGCCGGTCAGAAAGTCGACCAATTCAAGTACAATTCCAGCTCCCGTCGGGTGATTTTCGAAGCTAGCATAGCCTCGTGGTCACGCTTAAGCCAGGATGGGGGAGGCAGAAGAGCCAGATGAGGGGGGAAAGAGTAAAAAGCAGGAAAGGGAGTGAGTTGAGTTGAGAAGGCGAAATTAAAAAGAGGGAAAGAAAACCAAAAAGAGGTTCTAATCCGCAGATGGAAGAAGCCGAGGAATGAGATGAGCGCGGATAGGTGAGGGAGGGAAGGAAAAAAGACCAGGGGGCAAGAGGGAGGCGGTGGAGGGAAGGAAGACGATTAAGAGGTCGAGGTGGTCAAATTTAGCAAGGGTCAGGGAAGGATGGTAAGGAGGGGGTGGGAAGGTAAGGGAAAATATAGAAGGGAAATAAAGGGACAAAGAGGAAAAGCGAAGGCGTAAAAAATAAAATAAGGGCCAGAAAAATAAAATAAAATAAAAATTGAGAAAATAATAAAAAATGGGGGAAGAGAAATTCTTTTTTTTTTTTTTTTTTTTTTACTTTCTTTTTTTCTTTTTGATTATTTTTTCTATTTCGGGTTTTTCGAAAAAAGAAAATAGAAAAGGGAAGAAAACGAGAGCCTCGGGGATTTCAGTTATGACGTGAGCGTTGAGCACTGAGGGGCTCCAATGATGATGGCCCGTAATATCAGCCAAAATGAACAGGCTGGGCTGGTAAGTTGCAATAGATATAAAGTTGGAAACTCGCGAATCAATTCAGAAGACACTTAAAACGCAGCCAGAGTATCTTGAGGCGCAATGGAAGATCTGGGTAGCAAAAACGGGAGTCCAAGACCTAGACAAATCGGAAGATAGAGCGTAAGGTAGATACCGCAGCCCAGAGGAAGGGGAATAGAGAGCTTATGAAGGGCTCTCTCTTCAAACCGAGAAGGTGATACTAGACTGTTATAAGAATGGTGGTGGTTGTCAGCAAAGCAAGACGCAATAGCGTCTCCAATGCCTGACAGTAGCGCAATGCAACTGTCAGTAATGATCAGACACCAAAGAAACCGAAGCTGCGAGGAGAACAGGGTCGGGCCTGTTGACCCATGGCTGTAGTGAAAATGCTGAGGTTTTTGAAGATGCAAACCGACTATCTGTGGGAGGGCGTGCACACACCTGTCTGCCATTTTACCCCTTCGTACCCTTCTCTTTCCTCAATTATTGCCTAATGTAAAGACAGAAAAAGGAAAGAAAGGGAATTAATGAGCCCACGTAGATCTTGATGCCTAGGATTCTTAGGCAAACATGATTTCTGCAGGAAATAAAAAGCAATGCGATGACAGGGAAGCCATATCTTCGATATTGGGAACAGGTGCATATGGCACAGGTTGAACCTTTCCCAGGTAGTCTAGGAAATACGGGGATACTGCATGATACTTTACTATCTATGCGAATCAAAAGACCAAGAAAGTTGAAGAGACTTGAGTACTAAAAAGCTAAGACCTTACATAGTACGGAAAACTGCCAAAGTGAAGAGACCGGTCGATGTATACACATGAATGGATTGAGAACAGATGCCCCCATACTGTTTACTGAACTCTAGGTAATAGTAAGAATCTAGTGAAATGAAAGGATGAAGTCAGAAGAGGCAATGTTCTTTTTGGGACGCTCTAGCAGACCCAGACTTTATAACCCATTGTCTAGTTTATCTCTGTTTTTCATTTTGTAATTTCACGAACGACCTTTAGCAATGACTCAGTTGAGGCGCTTTTCTTCTGAACCAATTCCCACTTGTGCTGCTTGAAAACAAATAGAATGATTGACTAACTGGAACGGCTCTATCCCGATCACCCAAAAGGATTTCCCAGTGCGACGGGAAGAGACCAAAATGGACTCTTTCTGGGTCGCCGAGTCCGCCGGTCCGTCCGGGAGGCGAAAAGGAAAACGGTTGGATCAAGCGCGTCAAAAACGACACGAGACGCAGGGTACGAGTCCCACGGCTGGCGGAAGCGGAAAGGCGGGAAGATTCGCGATGGGGACTTCCAAAGAATGCAACAGGTGGTTATTTGGGTCGACTGGGTCCCTGGATACGATGCGGGTATGAGGAGCGAGGAATCATGGCGCGCCTACTACTTTTCATACCCGTTCTAGCTACGCGCGACTCTGGTACGTATTAATCAAGACAAGAAAGCGGAGGCGATCTAGTATCATGGTGTCCTCAACCAGTCTCCATGATGGATACTATCATTGGTTCTGCTGGAGAAAATCACCACGCGGGCAATTAATTTGTCGTGGGTGCTAGAATCACCATGGAACCCAGGCTCCGTCGTCGGGCAAATGAATAGTAGTAGTACCAGACTGTTTGGGAAGGGTAATTGGTCGATCCACCCTTTTGAGAAGAGAGAGGAGGGGGGGAAACGATACTATGGGTGGTACTGTATCTTCTATTGTCTCAATATTTACTAAGATAGAACGATTAAGACAGAATGTGTGGACCATCTTCAGCAAAATAAAAAGCTGTGAAATTTCAGTATGTTCTGGTGTAGTATTGCTGACTCGACGAGAGGATGTGGTGGGTGTAAAAAAAAAATAAAGGCAGGGGAAAGAAAAAGAAAGAGGTGTGAGAGAAGAGGGAAAAAAAAAATAAAATAAAAAACACATGTGGAAGGATGGAGTAGCGGTCATGGAAAGGAATAGCGTAGAAGAACGGTCCGCAGACCAGGTGGACCCTGTCCAACGCGCCAGCGACCCATAGACATGGACGGGGACTCACCTAAGACGCAGCTAAAGTATTCACGGTTCCATGGGGATCAGCTGAATCGCTGTAAGGCCCTCGGGTTGGGCGTTTGGCAGGCCCCGGCGACCGCACAAACAGCCACTCCTGTTGCGTCTAGAGCCTGAAGAGGGGCGTAAGTTTGCCAGAAGGCGCAAGTGACGACTGATGACGGAGGGAGGGTACGCCGGGACGGGTAAAGGCGCCGTGACGGAACTCCACCGACCGCTTCAAGTCCTTCCGTCTCCAGTTTGGGGGCTTAGTCGCGTTTTCTACTTATTACGGTGTCCTATTTTTCTTTTCACTGGCTTTTTTTTTTTTTTCTTTTAATTCTCATTTTTCTCATCTCCCTCTATTGTTATTTCTTTTCTGCTTCTTTCCTTTTGCGAATATTATCTTATTATTCTTTTAATTTTTATTGTGGTGTCCTGCCCCTATCCCTTTGGGTATTTTGACATTATACACGGTAATAGTGTTTGTCCCCCTTTGGGCGGGCATTGAAACACCGTTGCGGATTGTAATTCACATGACCACTTTGCCATGGCTGAATGGGCGTTGAAACTATCCCAGTTACAGCATTTGTGCCGGGTCTTTGTGCTTTTGGACTGGTACCAAGATAGGAACTGACTGCAGTAGTCACTACTACTACGTACTACGTACTAGGTACACTAGGTAAGTACTCCATACATACAGCTGGCAGTACTCCGCCCGTTTCAAACATACGGAAAAATACCAGTGTATACCCAGTACTAGCACCAAGCAGTCTAAAGTCGGCCACAACACATATGCGAAGCAGCGCACTACTCGAAAATATCGGAGGTGCTAGGCATCATTTCTATTAGCCAATGCATCTCCAAGACGCCAGTTCAAACTGGCTCAGAACAAGGCCACACGCCACGTCGAATATTTGCCAACAAGGACAGAATCATCCTTACTAAGGTTTCAATAAGAAATAGTGCTTACTAGAATCTCCACGGGCAACAATCAGTACGAGTAATGCTGGAGCATGTACCATAGAGAATTAGGTATTATGATAACCACTGCTTGGATAATGCTGCTACATGCATACTGGCTCACTACGTCGAGCTACTTACTTTGCACTTCCAGCATTATTCCACCCTCAAATAAGTTCAATGATCCAGGCTGAGTTCGGGGAAGGGACATCCTGGCTCCACCCGGGTAAAGCCCGAAGCCCCGAACTTTTAAAGAAAGAGGGGCTGACGGCCCGTGGATGGCAAAAGCTCTGTCGGAACCCTACTAAATACTGCACATCACTAGTTCTTCTTCAATATGGTTGCAGAATATGAATAATCATCGGCAGTACTACTGCCGACCTTGCTGCTGCATACATACTCGACAACACAGCGGCCCACAAACAACTTCGTCCTGGTCACACTGCTTTGATTTGCTTGATTTACAGGAGGGAACGGCAACGCACATGCACAGGCAACAATCAGAAGACTAGGGGAAAAAATAAATAAAATATTCTTCTAGGGAAGGAATGGAAAGGAAGTGTGGGAATCCAGCGTTAATGTCCCACTTCCCTCATGCTGTGTTCCTTTGTCCCGGAGTACTTTTTTCGTCTCTCAACGAAGTTGGTTCACTCTGTTTGGGAAAAAAAAACCAGAAGCTCTCAACACATTCACTTCCTTTTCTCCGTTTGCCAATTTATTCGATGGGAACTTATTAGGAAGGTGGTTTTACCTCCGATTTGGTATTTCTTCTCAATTCCCAGAGCTCCGGTACAAAGGGGGCCGGGCAATATTGAACCATGGTTGCTTGCCACTTAGTGTACCACAAATCGGGGCCTCGGAGCAATGCATCGTGGCTTTCTTACCAAGCAGACAGTGTCTCGAACCAGCCCACTCATTTCATCCTCAACGCATCCTCAAAAAATGATTATTGGGATTGTCGGGGCCTTGTTTGCCGGTACCTGGGCACTCCTTACATACATACCATGATCCGATGACCGGAGGGGGGGGGAGGATAGTGGGTGAAACTGCAGAAGAAGAAAAGGACGCTTTCACAGACAAAGGAAGGGTGGGGAAGGGAACACGCCAAAGCTGGCCATCAGCTGCAACCAGCCTAGAAGGTAAGTAGGTACTTTGCAGCTAACTAAAGTTGTTGTCATTTTTCAGTGATACATACCTGCCCGCCTTTGCTGCATCGCGCATGCGAGGAACAGCCACTAACTACCCTTACTGCACAGCTTGGCTGCATCCTCTTCAGGCTCTCGTTTGCCTGCTGAAAGAAAAAGAAATGAAAAATTGCTGATAAGACGCTACTGTACGGTCGTTATATGACGATACAAGGTACATACGAAGGTAGTACAATATACTACTTACATACAACAAGGTGCGCCCCGGGCCTCTGCCGAACAGAAAGGCAGGATATGTATGCTTCGCAGTAGTGCCCGCGTGCATGCAGCGGCTGCCTTGTTGTGGTCAGGGCTCTATCCAACACACATCCCTGTGGCCAAACTGGCATTATTTGATTGGAACAGCACGACTGGGAACTCCCTCCAACCTGGCTCCCAAACAAGCAAACATCTGCACCATCTCAATTCTTCACGATCTTGTCTCTAATATGACTCGTCATCAGCGGGAGCCTGCATCTTTCAGAGCTAATCGTTATGACAGACTAGCAGAAGGAAGAAAGAGGGAAAAAAAAAATCCAACAACAAATAAATGCACAATCACGGGGAATAGAATAATAATAAAAATACTAAACTGACCAGCCCTCACACACCATACGCACGAGTCACCTGTCGATTTACTACTATCTCCCTGGTTCAACCCTCGGCGCTTCTGATCAATGAGGGGTTGGCTACCTACCTCTACCACCCATGGCCCCCAATACCCAGGATCCCTTGCATCCCTCCCACCATACCTGGGGCATGTTTCGAACGGTACGGTCCAACCCGTCCGCAAGGGCTATCAGCAATAGATGCAGCTCAGATATGCAGCCTGAGACTTGACCTGGAGAGAATTGAACGGGATCAAGGCATCAGGCATATCGCGTGGACCACCCACCCCACCGTTTGTTACCCAGGTTCCCCTCGTTTCTCTCCCTCCCTCGCCTCGGGGTTGATTGCATGCGTGCATGCATGCATGAATTATCAAACGAAATCCCAAGAGGGATGGTACCTGAGGTTGCAAGGAACCAACAACATACACGTACATGGTTCCAGGCCCCATAATTCCAAGTTACCTCAGGCATGTTAGATACGTAGTAGAAATGGATGAGGGGGTGGGCGGGCGCCCGGACCGGGACATGCGAGATACTCCCGCGCGCGGCGGATGTACCGTCCCATTGCCCCGAAAGGGGGTAAGGACCACCATGGATGGAAACTCTCTTTCTTCACTGCTTTGAAGAAATAAAGAAAGAAAGAAAGAAATTGCGATTTTCAACCAATAGCGAAATTAGCCCTGACCATTCAGAATTACGATTGGGTCACGGAACCTTGAAAATCCTGATAACGGTGGTATGGGGACTTTAGTTTTAGGTGTGACCATCATCATCATCACCATATCACTACGTATCGCCATATTTTAATGTTGCAACGCTACCAAATTACTACTCCCATGTTCATATGTAGTAGTACTACTAGCCTTAGTAGCTTAGTCTCCGTACATACTCCGTAGAAACTCCAGATTTTAATCTTGCGCGGAAAGGGATACCGTAGTATGTGTGCCTTCCTTGGAAACCAAAACCATTGCCATGGATTCCTTCTATCTTTCTTGAACGAACCTGACACACAAAGAAAATAGGATTCGCTGGGTATACGGTCCGAGGCGCGGGTTATCCATGTTTCATCCATACCTGAAGTTCCTTCATATTAAGTACTACGTAGTACTCTCCAATACGATACGCAAACAAAAGAAGAGATTTGAATGCAAAATCATTATCTATAGAATTATATCAAATAAAGTCGGATACAATTAAATGAAGTCTAATTAAATAGAAAATGAGGGGGTTTATGTGGCTTGAGTTAGACTAGACTAGACTAACTATACGAGAAGAAAGAAAAGAAGAAGAAGAGAAAGAAGAAGAAGAAGCCACACACACTATCTAGATCCGGTGGAAGGGGTAAAGAAAGAGGCAAACTTCCATAACAGAAAACCCCACTACGTACTACGTTAAATCGTTAATATTACCTGATTACCGAATGTAGTAGTCAAGTCAGACTACCTATACTACTACTTACTGAACTAACTACGTACTAAATAGACTACTACTCACCTACTCGATTTGCTCAGATTTGTACGTAAGCCATGGGGTAACGGTGTTTGGGGGCCAAAAAAAAAATAGTAGTAGAAATAATTTTCTGCCGTCTGGACGAATGATAAAAAGACACACAGGCTAGATCGCATACCATTTGTTCTGAAAGGAAGAGAAAAAAAATTATTAAAAGTGGAAAGTTGATCCAAGTGGAGAGAAAGGAGAGAGGAGAAAGTAAGAAAGAGAGGGCGAAAGAGAGAATCCATTACTCGACTAAAGAATGTCCCCGCAAAAAGCAGCTCGTTTTTACGAGTGGGAACGGAGGTGGGCACGGAGTGATGCAAGTCAGTCCCAAAGGTTAAGCGACAGCCGCGGCGCTATCCCATTGGCGTAGGAGAAGCCCTTGAGTTACCGACGCCTCGATTGTGGTTGGGTCCAGCAGGGAAAGGAGCGCTCCGAACCGTAGTCGCACGGCAGCTGATTGGCACACGGCGCGGGGACCATGGGCACCAAATCCCGGTGAATTTAGGTTCCCTTTTCTTCTCTTGTCGGTTCATGGTTCAGCGGTAACGCACTACTTAGTCCTTACTACCCAGTGGTTGGGTCGCTCGGAGGATGTTCGGTTCCGGCGATAAATACCTTGAGTTACCGTGCGGTGAGCGGCATGTGTACCGGGGCTCGAATTGCGCTGCTGATACGGAGGCGCTTTGCTCGCATTTCATTGGGTCGGCGGGGCCGCCAACTGTGTCCTTTCCATGGATCAGACCTTCTACTGGAGCTCATACGAAGGGGCATCGAAGGTCCCGGCCACATGGGATGATGGAGCAAAAATAATTAAAGTGGCGATGGGAAAGTTGTCCTCGCGCTTGTGAGAGAGATAGAGTGGGTTCGACATCCTCTCTCTCATTCTCTTGTCTCAACTCTCAAGGTGCGTGCCCACCTAACCACCCACCATCCTCCGTCCTGTGGAAAGAAGTGGAGGTCACTATACACGGGCGGAATGGCAGAGGGGATCCATTAGGCGGTGAGACTGGTTACCGGGATTACCGTCACGTCTTGAACAGATTAGTGGCAAGCAGGGCGCTTCCACTTATGCATGATTACAGACACTGTATCCGAGGGCTGGTAACAGTGGTGTGCGGCTCCAGTGGTCATAGTGGGTATGAACGCTCCGAGCACGACACTGTGCTGAGCTGAAAACAGATGAAAGACCTGACTGGCAAGCTGATACCAAACCTAAGAGGTTGCACCGACATGATAGGCTCGGTCCGCGCTTGCCCACCTGCCGCTTCAGGCATCTAATCGGTGGATATTGTGGCGGTGTCGAGCACGACGATGAGATAATCTTGAGTTAGGAAAGCCCGAAAAGAGGTTGCAGAATGCTTGTGCGTGTTCCTGTGCTTTGACAAATCAGGCTGACCCTCACTCACTAGTTATCAAAGTTGTGTGTGTGTGTGTGTGTGTGTGTGTGTCTGGATCAAGTCGCACGTATGATGTGTAAGACCATCCTTCCGCCTGGCCCTGTGACAAAGGATGGCGCTTAGATACTTAGTATGAGCGAGCGGCGCCCCCTAGCATCAATTAGTTGATGAAGGGAAGGGCCGTGAGAGACACACTTATAGTGGGGAGTTCTAAGTTTCCCAGTGCTACAGCCTTGGGACGGCGCCAGACGGGCATGACCATGGCCCGATCGGTAGCGATTGAAAATAACTTGCATTAGCGTCACCCGGTTCAATTTCTGTCGAGCGGGAAACGGCCATGGGTATTTGGGGACTGGTAGTTAGTACGGGACAGATAGTAAGTAGTCAGCCACAACGTTTTTAATTTTTTTATTTTATTTTCTTCGGAGAGATAGCACCCGTGTCCCGGAGCCTGGGATTCGAGTATGTGTGTGTGTGTGTGTGTGTGTGTGGACTGTGGAAGTGCATGTTTGTGCGGGGTCTGGTGACATATCCAAGATTCAATGAAGTTATGAAAATGGGGCCGGCCAAGATCCTTGTTTTATGTCGCAATGGCCGAAGTGTTCCCTTTTTTCTTGAGGGGAAAGAGATTCCAAACCGGTGAATCTGACAGACAGGCAGACACGGATGCACCCACTGGGCACATGGGAGCGGCAAGGGAGCTAGTCTCTAGCCCTTCATGGGTAGGTGCTTAGTGGAAGTTAGAAGACGTGGCTGGCAACGACGATTCGCTGTGGAGGCAGAGTCATCACCGCTCTCATCCGTAACAAGTCCAAGCATCTGCAACCTAATCACACTGAGATAGCACGGCCAAGTGCGAACCCCTTTGTGTTCCCACCCTCCATCATCCGTTGAGTCCATCATTGATTGATTATCTCTCACGTAGGAGGTCGGGGATTGGGTGCAATAGTCGTCAACGTAGACGGAGGGAGCAGTAGCATGACATCAGTCGACGGTATCGTGTGACAGCAGTAACTTCCGTTTTGGGGGAGTGCTGAAAAGAACAACATTCCCATTTTAACAAGGTTTCTTTTATCATTGGCAATTCTTTTCTATTTTTTTTTCTATTATTATTTTTATTATTTCTATCTTATTTTGTCTTTGGTGGTCGTCATCACTCTCATCGTGGCCATAGTAGTGAACCTTTAATCTATTTCACTCCCGTAACTTGTCCACTTAGCCTGTATTATGTGGCTGCAAGCCGTTAGGTTATTAGCTAGTACTTTCTGAGGGTACACCCTCCTTCGACTCCGAAATGTGTCGATACGAGAATCATTTTATCCAGTAATTGAACATGAGCCATTATGGAGTCAAATTAAAAGAAAAAAACGAAACCGTAAAATAATTGAAGAAGTAATTTGACCCCCGAGCGCACAATAATTCTCAATTTGACCAGAACAAGGCGTCAGCAGAACAAGATTGTCGGAATTGCACGGTCGCAAACGGAGCCGAGGATTGGTGCTGTGACCCGGATGCAGAGGCGCTTGTGTCAGGGCGTTGGGCAACCGGCCCCCCTATCATCGTCGCCCTGCTAGTCATTCTCCTGGTCATGTCCACGACGGGCCGCCCCGACTCCCGCCGATCTTATGCAGGAAGTGTAGTGTGTGAGAGCGAAAGTGTGTGTGTGTCTCTGTGGGAGTGTCTGAGAGTTGCGAGGACCATGCTATCCAAGTCATCATCCTCTTTCCTCATCCGGAATCCACCACATATGACGGTTACTACTGAAGATGAAAAGGTAATTAATGTCAGCAAAACTGTCTCATCTCTCTGTCAATGCGCTTGGTCGGGCCAAATGAATGACACTCGAGCCCTTTCTTCCATTTCCTGCTTCGCAACACCCTCCAGCCTCAATGGCCCCCTCGCACCTTCCAATCCCTAAGCTCCCCTCCTCTCCTTGTTCCCCTTCAGTCTCCCCTCCTTCACCTTCTAGATCCACACTCCGTCGCTGTTTATCTCGGTCAACTACTATCAGTGACTTGCAGGATCCGATGCGTTTGGTTTTCGCGGCCTTGACCTACAGCGAAGAAAATCATCATCCATTGCTTCTTGAACAGGATAGATAAGAGCTCGCATCTTGCACACGCCCCAATGGCTGGAGGTAGCCCAGGTAAGGTGCTCCCACATCAGCACACCGTACAAGGTCCATGCACCTCGCTCATATCATGTAAGTTGATTAAGGATGCTGCAACAAGCCAGAAAAATTGCGCTTTCCCGCTTGCTGTTCCACATGTTGAACTGTCAGAGCCCAGCCCAGTCCAGCCAGCCAGCCAGCCTCACTTTTTCGCCCATACAACACACATAATATGTGCTTCCTCCTAAGGGCCCAAATAAATGGAGATGGCTTTTGGCTTGGGGGCCTGAGTGTGGTGGTATCTTTTGCTTTGGTACCATACAAGCGGGAACGGAAATGAAAACAGAAACCGAAACCAAACCGGCGGCCGGAAACGCGGTAATACTATAACCGGTAATAACGCGGCGTTACGACGGTCGCAATTGAGGGCGCGCCATTATTTCGTTTCCTCATTAGCTCATTGCCTTCCCTTTTTGGTGCGTTGCCCTTTTCTCTCCTTCGTCCATTAGTCTCCCTTGCCACGTTTTTTTCGACCCTCAGCGGCCCCGTGCATTGGCGTCCGCGTCTTTCCGTTGCCGCCAGAACCCACCATCACCTGCGTGGTGGGCTTTTCTTTCCTGGTTGTCGTTGTCTCCGGTATCTCCAGGATCCTTCTCCACCGTGACCAACGCCGATTCTTCTTGGCCGCCAGCAAAGTCCATGGTTCTATGGTGGCTGGTGATCTTTGGGCGCAGGGGTTCGAGGAAGTACTTCCGCGGCCCAACTTGGGGCATCCAGTCATCATGCGTCATCATCGTGATGATGCTTGGATGTTTGTCCACCGTGGGAGGCAACATTGAGAATTCTGGAGACTGGCACTAAGCACCTGTGAGGTGCTACTGCAGGAGGTACTAGGAACCAAGGTACTAGTCCTACGTAGGTGAGTAAGGTACCTTACTTTTCTTCAAGTCTCCGAGGGCATAAGCACGGAAGCTTTGAGGCAATTGGCCAGGCCGGAGAGCCGCGTTTGTCGGTAGGAAGGCGGTCTGGAATCCTTCCACTTGGGAACTAACTAATCATCGTTTGGACCTGAACAGTATTAGTTTACCGCCGGCAACGGGAAGAGCAAGACGGGAAGCTCGCCATGCTAGCTGGGATCATCGATCAGCCCGCATACGGCTACGGTCACGTGATAACTAGGGGGCCTATGAGCAGGCGCCCTGGGTCAGCCCATCACAATATCCTCGCCCGTTTTGGGGCTGGCGTGGATGTCGGAAACTGTCGGTAATGCATCCATGGCGGGATGTCAGAGCGACTGGCATAGGGTGATGGTTCAGTGGCTTGGCCCTAAAGGAAGAAGGGGGCAGAGAACCAGGTTCACCTCCTGGAGCCTGTCTGTGCTCGCTCGGGTAGAAAGTGTGTGTGGGCAAGTGTGAGCGATCTTCCTCACATTATGACGTGGCGAAACGAGGAGACAAACAACTCCAGATGGCCCTGCCAGGCTGCCCTGCCCTTCCTCCCAGCCGGAACTCGATCCAAGGGGAGAGATCTGGGCTTCAGCGCCACGAAGTCGTACCAGAATCTCCCCTTCTGTGCCTTACATTCTCAGTTCTGAATTATTTCGGTTCGGGTCGGTTCGAATCGCGCATCTGACCCCCTGCACATGGGAACATCTTGTGATAAAGAGCCCGGCAATCCAAGTGTGACAACCTGTACGAGGACTCTGGGTGGTACACTTACACTCCCCGTCCAGGCGTTTCGTCGCGTGACGATGGGATGGGAGGTTAGGCTCGGAAAGAAGAGTTTGGTGACCGATGCCTGATCTGGTAGGGATGGCTTGTAACCACTCTACTCGCTAACGCGCCTTTCTCTACCCTCTTGGGCCCTAAGCCGTCAGGGTGGCAAAACCGAAGCAGATGCACACAGGCCACACAACCCTCGAGATCCCCGCTCGCAGAAATAAACGATCAGGCTCCCCTACATACTACTTCAGTTTCTAGTGCTCACAGCCACGGGCGACGCGGGCAATTTTCACTTCATACTATCCTAACTTAAATCTAGTGTCCCAACGCGTTGCTAGCTGGACAAAAAAACGCGACGGGGAATATACTGAACATATAATACTAACCGATAGTCAGCTGGTGCTGGAATTGCTCAATCCTTCATCCATAGTCCTGCTTGCCGGATCGACTGGAAGGATACTTGGGGACAGCCCTCCGGGGGGTGGGCTCTCGTAACCAGCAACCAAGGATCTACGGCAAAGCACCCGACGACACATCACATTGCTGATTTTTGCTCCTAGTAACTTAATCTCCGGGCGCGGTCATCAGCCGCAGTCAACCAACCATGATTAACAGCAGGAGTGTACTCTCTACCTTCGGCCGGTTGTATGCAAGGGTGGAACAATGACAGGCGGTACTCCTTGTTTCCACCATCTTCTTCCCTCGTCTTTCATCCTAAAGGAGGGGGGTAGGATTGCATCGAAGCAGACCCAAGTTCACGTCGTATGAATAGAAGCCCAGCGACACCAGCAGCGCACTATCTAGATTAGGATGTAAATCTTCGAAAAAAGCAAACATGCGTCTAGGCCGTCAAGCTCGCTGCACGATTTTTAGGGAAACCAAAGTACGAAGTATATTTCCTCTTTGTTAATGACATGGTCCTATTCCCTACCAACCACTCCTAAGACCTTCTTGAACGGTCTCTACAAACCGAAACTCATTGCCGTGTCTAGTATTTCTACCAGTGACAGAAAAGGATAGTACACAGCCAGCCAACCAGTCAGCCAACCCAGAGTAACCAACTACAGTGACATCGTGTTCAGGAAACGAGTTCCGTATCTGGAACAATAAGAGCAAAGCTTTGCCAGTCTACTACTTGTATTACTCTTCAGCTCGAATTGGGGGCCCGTATTATTGAGTTGCGCCATCGACTCTTTGTTTGGCTCCAATTACCGAAACCGGTATGACGTTTATTATTCCATTCCCGCGTACTCGAATTTGAGGAGTATTTTATTGTACTTATTTTCGAATCATGTATGTGTCTTTCTTTCTTTCTTTCCTTCTCGTCACCCCTCTTCCTCTGTGTGCGTAACTAGCTTAAGAGGAGAGAGGATTTAGGGGGTGGTGGGACTTGGTGTACACCTCTGTGCCCGAGGAGGATGAAGAGGGGAGAGGGAAGGGGCTGCAGCCACGGTAATGCCGAAAAAGTTGGGAATATCTAGTCTCTATTGGAGACATGAAGAGGGGAAATAGAGGCTCCACAGGCAATTAGAAGCAATTACACTTAAGCATATCGAGAGATATCGCGGATCCAGTGCTAAGCGTAGCCGAACGAAGATATTGGCCATACAAAAAGAGTTTTGAGCACGGATATCGCGCATAATCTAGATGGGCCCCACGGCGCACACAATGAAGGCTCAGGTTCCGCGTCTCTTTTCCACCCTGGCGCGCTTCCTCCACTGCGAATTTTGTCACCGCTTCTCAAGGGAATTTCAGCTCCTACGGTAGCGAAGATGGGGGATGAGAAAGGGGGACGAATCAAGAAGAAGGTGATAGAGCTCCATTGAGGGGGAAATGAGTGATGATCGCCTATCGAGGCCAGAAAGGGAAGTTGGGTGAAGCGATGGGCACTGGGTAAACGATGGGATGCGCGCCTATTGAGCGGAATGCCCCGCTGGTAGTGTGGACGATGGGTCGAATCATAGCCGATCGTTGACAAGCACAAAGTTTCATGGCTTGCAGGCAAGACAACTTTGTAGTGCCCGGGAGAAGAATTTCGCAGGGCGCAATGGAATTGCAAGTGCTGATTCGGAGGCCTTTTTCTCGGGGTGGGTTGTCTCTCCATCTATTCTTGTGCGGCACACACACTCACACCCCCTTTCCACTTTTTCTCTTCTGGGTCCCTCAGGGCTTACAGCTGTCCGGACCGCAGAGGATATGCTTCCGACGTAGCATTGGCTAGACCGGGGAATGACAACCTGGGGAGAGGGGCTGTACAAATTCCCTCCCCACTCAGGTCTTACAAGACCGTGGAGTGAAACAAGGAATTGTGCGTTAGCCATTTGGGCACTGATGCAGAGTGCGGATGTTTGCTTCAATGGGACGAGGGGAAGCAGTGACCTGTGAGAGTCAAGTCATGGACGAATTCGCACTCGTGCAGAAGTGGATAACCTGCTGCTGCTGATAGATGGCCAACGTCGTGGAGCTAACGGCACGTCCGACGGCCCGGCTGCGGCGCGCGGACAGCAGGCCATAACATGCACGTCAGTAGTATCATCCTGAAGGCCTGAATCTCAAAAGTCCCACGCAGTCCTGGGGGTCATTGGCATGATGGCCATCGTCATTGGGGGATGAGAACTGGCGGTAAAGGAATCCCGGAACTAGGTGCTCGAGTATGCCAGGTCCTTAGCGCAGTAAGGAACGAATGTCGTACCGATTTTACAGGATAACCGGTCAAAGGGAAGCAAATGTGGTAGCATCCTGATCCTCTCATGGACCCGGTCGAGAGCCAGAAAGACTGTAGACCAAAGGTACACCACGCAACCGTCCGTAACGGGAAGGTTATTCCCATCCACAGGACAGGTGAAGGAGAGACAACATGGGTGGAGATGGCCATGGCAATGAGACAACATTACTCACCTACGGATCCAGAATCTACACACCAGACCGACGAGTACTCACGGTCCTGGAATTCCTTATCAGGGTATACGATCCCCAACCATGAGTCACTCATCCCATCTCTTCGGAGGCTGAACTGTTTTCTCCTGCACTGGATCGGCTTGACGATGCTATTGGAGTACGTGACCTGTCGGATGATATTTCTTGAGGTCAGTTACGAGGTTCCCACAACACGACAGAGGCTTTTGTCGCGGCACTTGACCATCCTCTGAGTACAACTGGTTGAGGGTGGGTAACATTGCGCCCGAAGACACACCGCTGGGAGGCTAGGTAGGGAAAGGGAAAGAGGAGGGGCAAGGGGCACAGTGGAAAGGGCCTTGTAATGATTGATACGGCAACTAAAATCCAATAGACGCAGGCGCGGGCAGGCGGGGGGAAAAAGGCTAAACGGCGAGGGAACAATGGGTGGTATGGCTTACGAAGGGTTCCATGATCCCAGTCAGAGCTGTCAACCTCTCTTGTGCATATTGGTACCAAACTCTCCCCTCTTCATCTGCGAGAGACGCGTCGATGGTGAAACAACGAAGAGGAGCAGCTGGATATTCTCATTATCGATTTGGTAGCCCTAGGCAGACAAGAAGCTCTCCCAGTATCGTAATTGGACGAAGCGGAGACCCGCCGGGACGGCGGCAGATGCTGAACCATGGAAACAAAAGAGACGGTGCAGAAAACTCTTCGAGACCAAAGCACTTTGGTGGGACGGCGCAGGCAATTTCCGTGTCAGAACCAAGAACTGGACAGCACCTTGGGACGTCGAGACTAAAAGGAATGAATCTAGTGATCCACCGACGGTCTTGGGCGGACTCAGCCAGCAAGTGCAAGAATCAATCCACCCAGCGTGGCCCCAGGGTGCAGAGCCGGAGCGCAGACACGGTTCGGGTAGGCCCAGTCGGAGGGTCCCGTTCGCGGCTGCGCTTACACCTCCTCCAACCCAGAACACACGGCAGACCTGCCATCACAGGCAGCCAGGAGGTCGTGAACTGCATCCCCAATCTGGCGTGTTCCCCTTTCATGGGGCCAGGGGCTATCGACCCTAGATGCGGCGCTTTTCGTCGAGATGGCCCTGGTCTTTTTCCTTGCAGTCTTTGACGCCGAACGGTGTCGTTTTCCCTGATGTGGGAGAGTGTGACACCTCGGAAGTGGCCGTCAGAGCTAGCTAACATCCCCCTGTGAGATGCTTCACCATCTGGCACCAGTTTGCCATCTTCCACTTTGTCACCCTCGTTCTGTCTTCTTTGGGAGATGATGGTATTAAAATACCTGGGATAATGATGACGTCCATGTTCCCAATCAGATGAGACGTATTAGCAATAACACTGATGGACCAGGAATCTCCCTAGGTGTCACTGGGGACCGACCCAGGTACAAGCCTTCGTTGAGCGCGGTGGACCGAAATAAAAATGCAGGAAGTTCACATTGCAATCACTGTCATGGCCTTTCGACGTCTACCGGATAGAGGTAACATGGAGACGCGAGGGAGGGCCAGATATCCTAGGCCTTCGCTTGGGTGCGCTCTGCTCAATGTGCTTGCAGAAGTCCTCCGCAACTGACCTCTTTCATCATTCAGCATCGTGATGAAGTTCTAGCAACGTAAAAGTTTCCTCAGGATTGCTTTCAGTCGTTCAAGTTCAAGCCCATTTGCCTCGAAGCTAAAGCTTTTCAGCCTCATGCCTCCAGATTTCGGGCTCTAACCACATCGAATCCTTGTTAGCTGCTATTGTTCATTACAAGGCGTCTTGATCAGAGGCTACCACGGTTTCAGCTGAATAACCCACCGAAGTCCGTCGAAGAATAGCGCCGAATTTCGAGTTTAGCACATGGGGAAGCGATAAACAGCAAGGGAAGAAGCTCAAATTGATTGGGTCAAGTGGTCTTGGATGTTGCGATTGGAGTGGAAGATCTTCTTGGTTGCTAGACGAGACAAGGAAGACGCATGGGTCGAGAGTGACTGCGACCGTGGCGTATGCGTTCTTTCGTCTCTGCTAACTCGTCGACAAAGCAAGTTCTCAGGCTGGTATGAAACGTAGTAAGTAGGGGCATCCCCTCTTTCCCTGCGCAGAATCTGATAAGGGCTTGACTGACACCAGTCTCAGCATAGTGCAGCATATGCTCATAGCCCAGTGGCGGCGAACTGTATCTACTCGGTTTTCATGGTTAGCTTGACTAGCCTCGCATAGTATCATCGCACAGGAAGTCAAAGTGATAATGTTAGAAATACACATTCTATCATACCTAATCCGGTGTGCGATCCATGCTGAACCTTACGTCTCTGCGTATGCCCAGTGTTTAGAGCAAGGCGTATCGATTATGGCTTTCTCCGCAGTCAATATCTCGAGCGACTGCCTTTCATCTTCACTTACCATATCTCTCCAGGTGTCTTTGAATTCGGGCTGTCCTTCAGAGAGCATATCAGTGAGCTTCTCAAACACTTCCAAAATATATGAGTGGTAGCCCCTTTTTTTGCCCTGCAATCAGCTCAAATAAATCTCAGTCTGAAGTGTAACGACTTCATCCGCACACGTTGGTTTTGATGATACCTCTAAAACGCCCCCATCAAGTCTCAGCGAATTCTTGCAGAAAGAACTGAATTTGTATTGCAGGGAGGGTATTGTCCTGGTAGGCCACTGCTTCTGGACTGGTCACTTTAGGCTTGTTGATGAATACCCCCTTGCCAAGGGCTCAGCATTTGTGAGCTTATGGGGGGAGGTGGCAGTGTCAGCTTCGATGACACCCAGTTTTTCCCGCCTCTGACCCGTTCAACAAGGTAAATTGGCTCTGCTTCCTTCTGACTATTTTTATACTTCTTTTCAGTGCGCTCCCGGGGGACTTAAACACTTAACACTTGTGTTTTGGAGTCGCTGCGCTCGATAACCTTGGTCTTCCACCAGAGGATGCGGGGAATGACGTGTCTGGGTTGTTGTGGCTAGCGGAATACGGTACAGAGACCTGCAAAGGCTCGGGCTTTCGTTCACCGGGAGATTGTTGTTTGAAGATATTTGCTTTTTAAAGCGATATTTTGGTAGCTCTCTTAGGGGTGGTGTCATCGTACTTTTGTTCCTTCGAACCATTTCTGGAGAATTCGGACAATCTGGTAGACGCGCGCCTTTTTGGCGCCGGACACTGGAGCTGCTGCCGAAGCGGGAACGGCCCGAGACGATCGACTAGACATGGATAGGACTTGCGCACTTTTTGGTTTGGTAGTTCGTACAATTCTTGTAAGTTGCGCGCAGGGAGAATTATCGGCGGGTAACACTAGCTACTAAGGTACGCCATGATGCAAGATCGGATGAATTAGAAGAGAGATCGAGGAAATCAATGACGAATATAAGCTGTTCGGATGCTATTAGACGAGTTCATTGACCCTGGTCCGGGTACGGATGTACTCCGTAGCTAGCGACAGATTGACTTTCAGGCGGTTCGACGCGGACAAAGGGACCGGGAACTGAGACCAGAAGGCTGGTAACTTCTGGGGCACTTTTCGCGTGGGAAAAGCGCGGGTGACTTTCTTTGCTTCCCGCACCGCTAAACTTAGTGCGTTCTCTCGGGAAGTCGACGTCAGGTTCGAGAAGGATTTTGCAGGTCCACCAGGGTGACGAGCAGTATCAATCAACCAACCAACAAGGACAAATACTTTGGTGTAGCCCTGATTCAAAGTGAGGCGCTGGGATTAGAAATTCCTATTGATCCACTTGATCATCAGCGTTACTCTTCATCATTCGGAGGGTGAGAGATAGTGGGGGGTTTTCGACAAGCGAAACGACCCCTCTAGCGGCCCTTGGATCTCTAGCCTGCCTATAGTAGTTTACTCCAGCGCTCGTTGCATGCGTCTGTTCGAAGAAGTCCTAGACAAGCAAGGACTCAATAGTGAACGAGCACACGACAGCCCTCTCGATGGAGTCCTCATTGACAACCATGATCCCTGAGGTTTTTGAATCTCGCAAGCGCAAGATTCTCGCCGACCTGTCCATCCCGGACGCAGAGTATACTGATCTGTCGCCGAAGGGCTCTGTGGATGAAGGTATTCGCATCCTCATCAATGATATTAATACCCTACCAGGGTTGGTGACCACTAGCAGCTGTGCGGGAAGGATCAGTGTATTCCTGGAGGGGCGAAAGAAGCAACAGCAGCAGCAAGCGGTGTCAGACGAGCAGCAGCAACAGCAGAGGCAGTTCGTACCTTCCGGGGGCAAAGGAGCAGGAAAGTGGTTATATGTGTCTCATGAGCCCTTGCAAGAATATGGGAAGGTGCGAGAAAAAGAGCAAGAGCGCCAGCCACTGCATGAGTTGTTTGGGATGATGCCTGGGGATGGCAGGCCACCCGGTTTAAACAAGGATGGTCAAGCCCCGCGTCTCGTGCGCTTCTCTTTTGAGCCTATGGTACGTCCTTCCCTTCCCCTCTTTGGTACCCTGTTGGTCCCTACCACGCTTGCGTTCTGCCATGATTCTTGCCATGTCCGGGTTTGTAGTGTCAGCCTTATCAGTCAACCCCCGGTTTGCCCTGTAAGCTATGGAGGCTTGCGTTCCATACAAAATAGCACGTACCTTGTTCATCAATGCTCATCTACTGACAAACTCTTCCAACAGATCCTCCATATAATGACGGCCACATTACACCATGCTCACCCCGTGCTATCTGCCGCTTCAACCTCCGGCTTTCGTGAGAGTGGACTGCAGAGTCTACGTTGTTTAGAGGCGAATGACATTGAGGGCCCAAGCCCCATCGTCGCTGTGCGCTCTGCCGGTCTCTCATTGGAGTCTGTCATCGGGTATTGTGAAGAAACCGATGATGATAATGATGACAATGGAGAACCCATTATCCGCAGTCTGGTCACAGAAGAGTTTCTCGAGATGCTGGTTGCTATCTCGAATGAAAGATTCGCTGTGAACTCTGAACGTAAGGAAAGATTTCGCGCGAATTTATTAGATCTTTGTTCGACGGACCACACAAAATCGAAAGGAAAGTCTAAGCCCCCTGGTTGGGAGGATCCGGAGAAGCGAAGGGAGAGGATGAGGGCAGAAGGACTGAAGAGGAAGCAGCTGGCGCAAAATCAGAGGAAGGAAGTTGACGCAGATTTGGATCTGTCGGGAGCAAGTCTGGAGTAATTAGAGCTCCCAATTCGGGTTTTTATTGGCTATTTAAATTGAATACAACAGAGATGATTTTGAAAACAATATGCAAAGAGACGAGAAGAACGGCATCAGTTTCAGTTTCACGTTAGTAGCTCAATGAAAGAACGAAATTCGTCAACACCTGGCCGTATATGAAATTGTTTCAACGGAAGAAAGGGACTTCGAAAAGCAAAGCAAACAGCGGAGTAAGGAGAGCACAAAATGGCCCCAAAGGGATCCCAGTTGATATCGCACTAAATCGCTAAACCCAACCATTTCCATAAACCAAAGTACTCCGTTAGTCATAATCATATCTTCGTTCCTCATCAATACATGACGGTTGCTCTTCTGGTTCTGGGCCGCAACACCAAGGTATGAAAATACAACTAATATCCGCAGATCCTGAACTCTGTCCAGAAGGCACTTCAGGTAAGACAGTACCTATTCAGAAACGCTCAGCACAGCATATCCCCGGTATTCTTACTCCTGCCACGGTAGACCTCACTGGTTCAAATCTTTGAGACAGTTGGGCGATGAATGGGTGATGCGGTGACTAGGAGCTCGGAATTTCTTCGGAGGGCTAAAGAATACCTTCTGACCCCAAATGCCTTCGGTATCAAGCAGGGCGCTGCCGCTGCCGCTGTTCCAGCATTCGCTGGCACGACGCGATGAGGCCTGTAAAACGCTGACCCGGGACACATTCTCGTTTCGGGGCACACTTTCATCAGTGATTGGAGAGGTGGGGGAAACACTGCTTGAGGTGCTAGCCATTGAAAGTGGTCTGTGGATTGTTCCCATGGAGCCGCTCTGAAGAAGGCAGTTGAGCACATTGGTCTCACGATTAACGGCGTCAACCCAAAGTGTATTCTTAGCGACATCGGTTGGCCACTCGAACCAAATGCGACCGAAGGGTGATATGAGAGTGGTATTGCCAGCAGGGAAATTGTTCGGAAACTCGCGACAGGCGCCTTCGAATCTACCGTTTGCGATCACACTGGCATACAACTGCTGCAACTATCAGTGAAAGGAAATAATGGGCGAAGAATGCATGACTAGATGGCACGCCGAGAAGAGTATTGACAAAATAATATAGTTCCGAAGAGATACATACCGCGCAGGTGTCATAGTCAAAGCCAGGCAGGTAGACCAGAGTATCGAAGGGGAACCACTTGCTCATGTCTCCCAACTTGAGAATCTCGCTTTTCTCGCCGGCGTGAATGCAAAGAGTATATTTCTGGCGCTCATTAAATGCGGGGCAATTTAAACCGGCGTAGAGGAGCTCGCGGAGCAGACGGTGGTCAAGCCCAACGGTCTTGGACTTTTCCATCCGTGACACCAGAGAACGTATGTGACGGTTTGTCAACTCGAATAGCTGATTACGGTCGTGCACGGTGTACATGTCGGTTGCATACCAAGGAAACTATGCCCTGTCAGAATACTACCACTTTCATCGGGGCCAGACCCTACCTTATAGAGCGTGCTTATGGTAGATTCGTAAGTACGCTGGGGACACTTGGCACCGAATGGAGACTAAGAAGTTGTTAGGCATCTCTGCTTTGAAACGAAGTCGGCTGAAGGGCTTACACGTTGAGGCATTTCAGCGTGACGAATGGCGCCGATGATCTCTTCACTGGTAAAAAAGCCAGTAAAGCCGGTGGAATATCTGTCAGTATTCTCCACAGCTTTAGGCGTACCATTTTCCCAGCTTATGCACTTCGCACGTGGAAACAAATCTTTCAGCAGGTCTTCTTGGTTGCTGATCTCAACTTCAACGTGCCTATTGCCGAGTCGAGGCGCACGTCCACATTCATAGATGCGGTTGATTCGGTTCGCCGTCTCTTCAGCGTCTTCAGTCGAAGCAAACTCCACAAAACAATCCATCGTCTTAGCAGTGGGACGCTCCATGATAATGTGGACTGCGTGGCCCGCAACAAGCCGCGCCTGTCTGCCAACAAACTGGAAGATCTCCTGCTTGGTGATGGAGTAGGGGATCTGACCCAAGTTTAGTAGACTTCGCTGAAGAACGAGTCAGTCAGTTACTTACGTTCGAAATCTTGATGACACCCCAGGTAGGGGCTTCCATGTAGCGGACCAAGCTCCCGTATGGCACCTCGTTTGACGGAGCAGCTCTGCTAATAGGGTTGGGATAGCTTGCAAGATTCACGTAGGGTCCAGGCTTATTGTTGCCGATATTCATCACAGGGATACTAGAAGAGGTCAAGAGAGTGGAGGACGCTCCTGGTTGTTCAAGCCGACCTGGTTGGACAGGAACCGGGGTGAGGCGGTTGGTAGCAAAGGGAATACAGACGGTATCATCAGATGGGTTTGGGGCGTAGCCTAGGAAAGGGTCGTAATACACATTTCTGGAAGCGACAGGATTGTACTGTGGCTCTTGAGGTCTGGAAAGATTGATGGGGATCCTACCAAAGGGAGGCATATTGAGCCTGTGAGAAAGGTGGTCTTGTCTGGAAAACGCCATGTTCGAGGCTGTATGGCAGTAGAGAAAGTAATAACGTGAGGATGAGGATGAAGATGAGCGAGGAAGAGGGAGTAGGTGAGAAAAATGCGAAGCAAGTGAGCAAAGAGAAAGGTAAAGTAAACAACCTCAGCGAGAGAAGGTTGTGAGATGACTTGGGAAGAAGATCCTGGGGGGGAGGAGGGTCTTTATTTGTTACCCTACACGCGCTGCCACATCTGCTAATTCACTGGTCCCTTTGTATGTGAGAGCTGTTACTCACTTGAGGTGTTACTCAAGTATCATCTGATGAACAGTGTGCAGGTAATGGGAAAGGTATTTGAATGGCATCCATGAACGACAACGATGTAATGACCGAGTGAAAGCCATCCAAAGAGCCATGAGCTCGGCCGGTCAGTCTGGTTAATAGAAGAAACACATGTCCCTGATAAGATTCCCCGGGACCCGTCGAGTGTACAGGATGATGCGGATCCTCTGTTCACTGTTTAGATGGAGAGGCAAGAACAAGGTAACTTGCTTTTCATGCTGTCATTCTCGTTTGCATTTGCCGCCTTTACTACTTTGTTGGTGTGCAAATGGAACACACCGTGCACTGAGAGAGAACGAACAACGGGTCGACCCGGATGAAGCTCAGACGATGAATCCCCCACCATCTGGATATGATCATCTGCACTGTCATAGCAAGCAGAGGGATCTAAGAACGTAATTAATGCTGAGACTTACAGCAGCCTTAATCAGACTTAGTCGTACACAACACAGAGTGTTCGGTTCTACGCAGCCTGGATCTCCCTGTAATGGATGAATTGGTCGCTACAAATTTGATTTCGAGATATAATATGGACGACTGCAGAAAGGAACATGCATCAAACTTCTGTACAAGATATGTTCCTGAGAGGAAGGGAAGATCAAGGTCATGTGCCAACCATGAAGCTGGGGTGATCTAATCGAACTGTAATCCTATCAGTCAGGTTCAACTAAAGAAACCAGGGCGACTTACCGGTGTCAGGAACGACTCGGCAACGAAACGGGCACGGGCATTCAACTAGAGGAAATGTTGGTCAGAAGCCTCCATCAATCAGAGACACAAAGGGACATACGAAGAGCTTCATTTCCGAGATTTCCTTGTCCACTTCCTCCATACTATTAGACGAAGAAGTCGTTAGCCTCTCATTTATCGAACGACATATGGGCAATGCAGATGAAACATACAATTGAATGATAAAGTCCACCAGTTTGTGTTTCAGCATCTGTTCGGTATGGAAGTTCGTAATAAGGAATGAGATGTCATAACCCTTCACTGGCTTTCTCCGTAGAATGAAGAAGGATTCCGCGCGCTGCGTCAGGAACCTAGTGAACTTGTGGACCAAGATATGTTCGATCTCATCTGCCTGCTTGATTCGGATGCTGACACGGACACTGTTCACGCTGGGCTCGATAAGGACCCTCTCGTTCTCATTCCGGGAGATTGTAAGGGGGTTGAGAAGTAATTCGGGAGAAGTTGCGGCTTCAATTTCGGGAACATTGCTGTCCGGATACCTGAATTAGCCTCGTCTGACCCATAAGGGTGAGGGGGTGGGAATCGGCCCAACGTACTGTCTTTCGGAGGTTTGAGAAGCGAAGTTCGATATCGCGAGTGCTGCCGTTAGTGAGGATCTAACAGCCAACAGGTATGGACGCAATGATTGAGACTGGTCCTGTCAGCTTGGTTTGTAAATCGAACCCCTGGACAAGATTGATAATCACCATAATGGGGGTTGTGACGTATAGGCGGCGCCCCGGAGTGCTGAGTAGAAGGTCGCTGGCGAGCTTGATAAGAAGACAATTGTCAAAAATGCAAGTAAGGCACAGTTAGCAAGCAGAGGATCCGCGATTAAAATGTCAGAACCTCCCAATGAGTTTCAAAGCCTTTACTACCAGAGCGGGCGTCACCTAAGTACCTGAATAGCTGCGTCAGGAGCAACGTCCCGCCGCCCGGCAGCGATGTAGCCTGTAGTACGGCGGACGATAGCGGCCAACCGGTAAATGGCATCGGGGGTCCGGTATTTTGCCGGCAGAATCAGTTAACGCGCCCAGGTCGCTCTACATAGCCAGTGTAGAGATAGTCTATTAGATCTGGATTGATTGAGTTTATTTGTCCTTTACTCATACATAATTGGGGATATAGAATCATTGAGAACAGTCACTAATTACATCCGACGGTCAATTAAAACACCAGGTTCTGCGCGCCTTGTAACCCTGCCGGGCTACCACAGGTAGTGGTTAGTGGGGAGAGAGGGGTGAGCTCCTGCTAAGCAACAAAGCGGTGAAGTCTCGAAGGAGTATAGTTGCATAATGGTTGCTATAGTTCGCCGTAGTACGGCCGTCGTTTGCCCCACGCTTTCTCCGACGATGACTGACGCAGTCGTTGTTTACGCAACTGCATCCTACCGCCAGACCTCAGAGGAGGTATCAATCGCATCCAAAATAGACCCTTGAATCAAGTCACAATGGCTTCTATACCTGGTAAGTATCTTCATGGCTATGTGCTCTATTCCAAGCCATCTCGTTACTTCTCCGCTGATCCCATGACGCAGTTGTTGTAAAGCACCAGGGCAAACGCTACGAGGTGGAGCTCGACCCTTCCCTGAACGGCGAAACGCTCAAATACCAGCTATTTTCTCTCACTGGCGTCGAACCCGAGCGGCAGAAGATCCTAGTCAAGGGTGGCCAGCTCAAAGATGACACACCATTGTCCTCCCTCAACGCCAAACCCGGCCAAACGTTCATGATGATGGGCACTCCGTCGGGCGGTCAAGGTGCTGGGGACTTGGGTAGACCAAAGGAAGTCGTCAAGTTTTTGGAGGACATGACTGAAGCTGAAGCTGCCAGAGCGGAGGGTGCAACGCCTGCAGGTCTGCAGAACCTTGGAAATACTTGCTACCTGAATTCAACGCTACAGACACTGCGAAGCGTTCCCGAACTTCAGGATGCGCTGCTCAAGTACCGACCTTCTGGCGGCTCTTCTGGAGGCTCTAGCCTTTCGAACCTCAGTAGTCTCGGTCTTGGCGGCTTGGGTGCTTCCATGGATCTCACGTCCTCTTTGCGAGACCTCTTCAAGCAAATGTCGGAGACGCAAGAAGGTTTCCCGCCGCTCATGTTTCACAATGCTCTGCGAAATGCTTTCCCCCAATTTGCTCAAAGGGATCGCAATGGACATGGCTATGCCCAACAGGATGCCGAAGAGGCCTGGTCACAAATCGTGAGTCAGTTGCGTAACAAGCTGGTTGTGAAGGAGGGCGAAGGTGACTCTGCCGCTGAGGTTTCGTTCGTGGACAAGTACATGGCTGGAGGGTTTGAATCCACCACCGAATGCGACGAGGAGGCCGCAAAGGAGGCTGGCGAAGTAGCTACTAACAGCTCCGACGTTTTCTACAAGCTTGATTGTCATATCGGTAAAGAGACCAACCATTTGCATGACGGTATTATGGCTGGTCTCGAAGAGAAGATTGAAAAGCGCTCCTCTGTTCTCGACCGCGATGCCGTATATACCAAGCGTTCACGCATTGCGCGCTTGCCCAAGTACCTGACGGTTCATTTCGTTCGGTTCTTCTGGAAGCGCGAAACACAGAAGAAGGCCAAGATTATGCGAAAGGTCACATTCCCCGCTGAACTTGATGCGGTGGATTTCTGCACCGAAGAACTGAAGAAACAGCTCATTCCCGTGAGAGACAAGGTCCGTGAGATTCGGAAGGAAGAGGTGGATGTCGAGCGTGCCCGCAAGCGTCAAAAGCTCGCTCACCGGAAAGAGGAGGAAGAAAAGAAAGAGGCCGAATCTGGGTCAAGCATGGAGCCGATGCAGAAGAAAAAAGCTGCTGAAGAGCGCAAGGGAGAACCTAAGGCTGCGGAGAAAGACGGAGATGAAGCCATGACCGATGTGTTCAAGTCCGATGCAGATTACGAAGCTGAAAAGACCGCCTCAATTCTTGCCGCCAAGAAAGAATTGTCTGAGCTCATTGATCCGAGTCTTGCCTCGGACAGTGGTGTGAACAAGACGGGTCTCTACGAACTACGTGGTGTGATCACCCACCAAGGTGCAAGTGCGGACAGCGGACATTACACTGCGTACGTGAAAAAGCAGCCCAGCGGCGATGGCGCAAGCACCGAAGACAAGTGGTGGTGGTTCAATGATGAGAAGGTTACCGAAGTGGAAGGGGAGAAGATTGAGACTCTTGCTGGTGGTGGTAAGTCCCTGACACGATTGTTACTTGATTTTGAATAGCGGACGGACGTCTAACCTTCATATTCAGGTGAATCCCATTCCGCACTTATTCTCCTCTACCGGGCGGTTGAGGTGCCGACGACAAATTAAGCAGGGCCCTCACTTTATCTCACGAGTATCAGGCTAGAAACGGTATGCATAGATAATGAGCTTATGGCTGAATGTTAGGAACATGTGTTTCTGCTAAACAAAGTACTGCAAAGATGGTTTTGAGTCAACCAGTATAATAACCTGCCTTGTAGCTAGCACCAGCTGTAGATTGTATCTAGACAACAGCGTACCTTCCAGTCACGTGATAACAAAGCAAGAGCCGAGGGATCCCCTATCTTATCTAATCACTGGTTGCTTCGTCGAGCTCTGGAAAAATGCTGCGTCGTTGATGAAACCTGCGATGTGAGCATCATGTTTTCCTCGCGCAGAGTCCTACAGTCGCAATTACGCCTCTTCCAGAACAAACCGCTGTTACCATGTCGATACACCCTTCGTCCCTCGAGGAACACCAGTACTGCCGCCCATGAACCGATACCTCAACCGTCGCGGTGGCCGCGACGCCTGGCGTACATTGCGATTTTCGGTAGCCTTGGGATTGCTGCCGGAAAGTGGATGGATAGGAAGCTTGCACCACCGCCATTGCCCGATACAGAGGAAGATCGCGAAAGACTAGAAGAAATCCGTTACATCTACGAACACGGGCTGCCCATCGTGAAGGAACTTCGAGAGAACCCCGACTATATAGAGGCTGATGTATACGGCAATTATTCGGAGGAAGATAAATTACAGAGGCTGAGTTCGGGTCCTTTACGAGGCAGCCGAGGGCTAGCATTCCAGGTCAGTTCTCGCCTTGTAGTGCATGCCGATGCCTCTACGAACTTTTGTGAAACCTGGCACATGGCTGACGAAGTGGTCACATAGAGAATATTCTATAATGATAAGGAGAAGGAGGCCATCAATGTCGCATATGTCGGACCGGGATTAGAAGGATGGCCGACGGTTGTTCATGGAGGTGCTCTTGGGACCGTGATCGATGAGCATCTAGCCCGAGTCGCAATCAGACATCTTCCACAACGCACTGGAGTTACGGCCAATCTACAGCTTAAATACCGTGCGCCGGTGTACTCGGGTAACTTCTACACCTTCCATGCTACTCTGGACGAGGAACGGAGCACAGAACGCAAGGCATGGGTGAAGGGAGAAGTACGCGACCCCATGGGACGGTTGTGTATCGAGGCTTCCGCCCTCTTTGTAGTCCCCAAGTCCTATAAGCTTCAAGAGGTTGGAGAACGCTATTGACCAGGCTGCGCCAGGATCTAGAGGTGCTATAGGTCTGGACGGGCCTTTGAATTCATGCAGCCGTATCCTGCCTAGCCAGGGTCGTGCAAGGGACGACTATTCCTGGCTGGACTTTGTTAGCATTCTCGCCACACTGGGAGACTGTTATTGGCGAGGCCCTCCTGAGAACTTAATTCTTCATCCAGGATAATGGATCCAAATTTTCACCCTCGTGTACATACACCCCTTCTGATTCATTGCCCCTCTTTTCTGCACGGACAATTAATAGACATTTTGGTCATAGATTCTATGCACCAGTAACCTAGAAAAGGTTGAAATTTAGACTTTCTTTGAAGACCGGGGAGACCGAAGCGACGTCGTTGACTTGTCGCCTGGTGGAGCGGCAGCCTGCCCGTTCAGCGACTGCAGGGCCCCTTCCCGATCCTGCTTCTCCCCCAGGATTTCCCCCGCATTTTCCTCTCCTCCACATCCCATCCACGCGGTCAAACCTCCCGGTCGGCTATCCAGGGCCCAATGGTCGCCCTTGCATTTGCTCAACTGCCTCGGTTGTGTCTGAGAATGGTAGTATCTCCGGTCTGTCCACTCCCTGGTGACGCTTTGATGGATTTGACATCCTGCTGGGTTCCATGGGTCGTCACCCTTAAACGGTCTGGATCCACGCCCTAGTATCTATACAAGCCAGCATCATTAGAGACCCACCATGATGATCTGTGCTGAGGGAGATAAATAAATAGTACATACATGTATGGCTTGCAGCGAGATTTTGCTTTTTTTTCCTAATCTCGAGTTTTCTGTTTGATTGTTGTCGCTGCGCACCAATAGGACTTGCTCCAGCCTGCTCACCCAACGCCCATGGAGCTCACCGATCACTCAAGTCAGTCGCAGACTGATGAAAAGGCAGTGGCAGAGTCACCTCCGACCGGCAATATGGAGAGGAAATTCAGCCATGATGAGGTTGTTGCGTACGAAGAGATGGGTGCGCCTGTGGACAACCCAGTATGTACCTGATCAGCTGTGGAATTTGCGGTACACACGCGAAACTGACTGTGAACTCTGTCGATTGCTAGATGACCTTCCGCCGGTTTATGGGATTTACAGCAATGGCGTTCCTATGGACTGGAAGCCAAATTCCAGTCTATCTCTTCGGTGAGATCCTCGTCTGTATGCTGGATATCAACGTTCTAATAGCCTTTTAGGAGGCATACCACCTTACGTCTACGGAGACATTGGCGGTGCGGATCGATGGGTTTGGTTTGTGAGTAACCTACTAGGGATAAGGTGGCCAAGAGCTGATAGTTGCTGGATGAACACAGGTCCTAGCCAACTTGCTGGCACTTGCTGGCGTTTGCCCTTTTGTCGGATCACTTTCGGATTTGATCGGTCGTCGATACGTTGCACTCATCGGAGCCTCCCTTGTTTGCCTGGGTATGATAGTCAGCAGTACGGCACATACGATGAACATTTTCATTGGTAGGTACACATAATGTTATCCGCCATATCAATTGCTCTGAATTGGGGTCTAACAAACATACAGCGGGGATGGCAATAGCGGGCGCAGGTGCAGGTATCAATGAGTTGACTGCATTAGCCGCCACCTCAGAAATGGCTCCAACTCGACAAAGAGGAAAATATGTTTCAGTGTTGATCTTCACCATCTTGCCCTTTTGCCCATCTGTACTGTGGGCTCAGCTTATTGCAGCACACAGCGGCTGGCGCTATGTCGGAGCATTCTGCGGAGCATGGAGTGGTTTCGGTTTGCTCATCACAGCCCTCTTTTACTTCCCGCCACCACGAGTCAATTCAGAAGGCTTAACGAGATCCGATATAATCAGTCGCATAGACTTCATTGGGGGGTTCCTCAGTATTTCTGGCCTTATCATCTTCTTGGCTGGACTGCAGTGGGGCGGATATATGGTTCGATTCCCATTTCCCGTCTTGGAAATGTCATTCTAATAACTGACATATAAACAGTATGACTGGACATCCGCTCATGTTCTGGTTCCCCTAATTCTTGGCTTTGTAGTCTTGGTTGTGTTTGCATTTTGGGAGATCTATGGTGCCAAATATCCCATCTTTCCAAGCCGACTAAAGCAAGAGCCACGCATTTTGGGCTTGACCCTAGTCATCACGTTCATCTCAGGAGCAAACTTCTTCTCTGTTCTCATGTTCTGGCCCACACAGTCATTCAACGTGTATGGTCACGATCCCGTCGACGTTGGTGTTCGGAGTCTCCCCATCGGGTTCGGCATCATGGCAGGTGCTTGTATCATCCTATGGCTCCTCAGTGTCTTGCATGGCCACAACAAGGAACTTCTCATCATCAGCAGCGTCCTCATGACAGCAGGTCTGTATAAACCTTCAACCTTGAACACGAACAGAACGCTAACATCTTCTCAGGCTGCGGTGCCATGTCAATAGGCCGACCAGACAACCTATACCAACTCTGGGGCATCCTAATCATCGCAGGCCTAGGAATCGGGGGCATAATCGTCCCAGCCTCAATCATCACAACAATTATATGCCCAGACGTAAGCCCACCCGCTTATAAACAACACCAACCCTCCACACATCTCATAGACTAACCATCCCATCTCCAGGACCTAATCGCCACCATCTCAGCCCTCACCCTCTCGATCCGCGTCGCCGGCGGCGGCATCGGCTACACAATTTACTACAACATCTTCATCTCCAAATTCGTCCCCAACGCACAACACTACATCGGCGGCGTCATGCTCACCGAGCTCAATATAACCAACACCACGTACATCGCCGAAGCGATCGAAATGACCGGTGCGTCTCTGCTCGACGAATTAAAGCTCATTCCCGGAATCGCGGGTAACGAGACTGCGTACAATGCCGTCGTGGCGGCGGGTCAGCTCGCCTACGCTGAGAGCTATAAGTGGGTGTATTATGCTAGTATTGGGTTCGGGGGCGTGTCTATTATCGCCGCTTGTTTCTTGGGGAATATTAAGAAGTATATGAATGATCATGTGGCTGTTGTGATGCATTGAGGGTATCCTTTGAGGGGGGAGGTGAGGGTATACGACATATCTTATTTATGGTAGGGGTGGGGGTGCTTGTTCTCTTACTGTGTTTACCATGTTCGGTTCTGATGATGATGACGGCTCATGATGTATAAATGACGATGATACGATGCGCACGTCTACTCCAATGACACTACACTACACTACTACTACACACATATATGAATGTGTGAATTACAAGGAAAACATAACAACCCCACACTAAACATGCTATGATTATTTTCTCCATCGCATCTCTATGCAGCCCAACAATGAAATGAATGACCGTATACCCAGCGCCAGACACTTAATATGCAAGATAAAAGTTCGAAAGAATAAAAAGACACAAGCTGACAATGCAGCGCCACAAACCACACCCCCCTCGTAAAATGAATCTGTCAACAATCAAACATCATCGTTGACAAACACGGAAAAGAAGCAAAGCACTATCGTACATGCATCAGGGTATCTGCTAGGAGAAAACGAGGGCACCATTTGATTTCCACAGGACTGGACTTGGGGTTCAATCGGCGCGTGTGGTCGATTTTTCTCTTGTCCTCGTTTTCTTTTTTCCCTGCTTTTCTCAAGGAGTCTTTGTTCCATTGATATATAGTAAATAGGAGTGAAATGGATAGATATGAGATGTCATGACTCCTCCTTCAGTCCGCAGATATCTGTCCCCAGGACTCTATCGACCATGTACCAGAATTTCCAGTAGGTGTTCGACTTGTCGAAATCGAATGCCCCGTCTTCGCGAAGTTGAGGTCCATCGCCTACGATATCACCCGTGAACCAGCTGAGAATAGGGATGGAGCGCAGCACTCGTTCTGTGACCGTAGGCTGAGGTGGAAGGGCTTCTGTAATGGGACGGAGCTTCGTCCGACGGACCGTCGGGATATGCGTCATGAAGTCTGATTCGGGCTTGGGCTCCTTGACGACTGTGCGCTGTTGCAGGGGTGCTGGTTGCTCGATGGCGGTGGCTGTTGCGGAGCTAGCGGTGGGGGTCGATGATGATTCCTGGGACTCCTCTTCATGGGCGTCGAGGATACTGGACAGGTTATTCGAGGCGAAAGATCTCGGCAGTGTATGGCGTTCCTTGGTGGCTGTGTCCTTCGGTTGGAGGAAACTCGTCGAATGCGACGAAGTCAAAGTGCGAGGCGCCGCCTTCGACTGGAGACGAGTCGCCTCCGTGGATCCTTGTACGATAGGAGCATCCTCCGCAGGTCCCTGGCCATGATACAGCTCACAAAAGACCAAATGGCCATCGATTTCCTGCGGAGAGTAGAAGCACGCGCGATCGGCCGCTGTCGTCGAATCAAACGTGACTTTAATCCAGTGAAATCCGCCCGCATAGCGCTTCGATTTGCGATTTGCGTCTGCTGATAAGTTCGCCCGGATGACCACATCACCGCCGCTCAGGAGCTGCGAATACCCGTTCAAAGCATTCGGGTCGGTCCGCGGATAGTCCTCACAGATGAACCCGCGAGAGATCCGCTCGTACTTGTCTATCACTTTCCATTCGAAATCCTTGCTCTTGTATCCGTATAGTATGCACTCGGTTGCGACCTTCTCTGTCTGCTGCTTCCGGGCGTTGTCGAGGTTGGAAGCGGAGGATGACTTGGGCAGGGTGTTGCTGCGCGCTTTCTCCTCTTCTTGTTGTTGGGCGAATAGACGCCCAAATTCTGCTACATTGGGGTTTTCGCGCTTTGCTGCTGGTGTGCCGGTGCGTGTGCGAGATCGGGTGTGTTCATAGCGGGCGTTTCTGCGCTTGCCAAATGGGCCGGATTCTTCGGGGGGTCGACGAGGGTTGCGAGATTCACTGGAAAGATAATGGGTGAGATTGAGTTGAAGTTGTTTGGGGAAAGGACGCAATGGTGTAAGACTTACTCTTTGTAAACGTAGCCCCAGGGTAGGAGGTTACCCTTCTCGTCTCTGGCGCGCTCCTCCGGAGGAACGAAGTGGTACTCCATTTTAGAAGATAATGTGGATTGTTGCTGATATAGTAGATGAAAGCAAAAAAGCAGAATTCCGGGACTGAAATTATCTCGTAAAAAAAGGAGGATATTAGGTGACGTTTGGATGAAAAAAAGCGGCCTTATGAAAGGATCCGTTGGATGGAAGCTGATTTCCGTCCAAAAGTTTTGGGCGCAACAAACAGTGAGTGTTAGCCCGGATACCGTCACGTGAGTTGCTGCGGTATGGACGGCGGATCTTGACCGCTTCAAGTCGCTTTACCCCAATTAACCATTATCATTAATATCTAATATATAGTCTGGGCCTCAATAGATGTATTGAAAGGTCCTTCATTAGCTAGTTTATATGTTCCTAGCACTAATTCGGCCTGAACGGTACCCATCATCCAACGAAGTTGTTGTCAATCCTGATTTTTCACCCATCCGCCCCCGTACAATATATACCAGTAGATACTATTACTACTAGTAGCCAATTGTGTTAAACCCTACTGATTTCAGTTTAACGATAGTCCATCATGATCTACGACTGTCCTGAGCGCATCTCGTCTCATAATCACCCAGGTGATAATCCTAGGAGATAGCGCCTGATGAAACAGTCCTTCCTATCAAAGAAATGTTAAGTAACCTCAGCTCATGCGGCAAATCTGCGTAGGCCAGCATTCCTGAACAAAGCATGTTCCACAGACTACCAGCAACTATGTCAAAGATGCCTCCTATAACTCTTAGATGACATACCTCAAATCCCTATTCTGCTTGCTATTGTCGAATAAATGTAATCCTTCCAACATCACCTTCCAAACCACATACATACCCAAACTCTCCTACTTCAACCCTTCTTCTATCCACATGACCGACGAACTCCGTCAACGGACAAGACAAGCCAGGTCCAGACTTACAGTATGGCAGCGGCACAATCTTGTCATTGATATTTATCCGGAGAAATGTCTCGTTCATGTTGTGGGCAGGATCTGTTGGCGAACAGGCCATCCGTTCAAGCGTGACCCGACCGCCCATTGGCATCACAGTTGAGGTATACCAAATGCGGTCTTCAGCCCGATGTGTGACGGGAAGAAATGGGTCGTACTTTTCATCTTTCATTATGTCCAGCGCAGTCAAGAAAGGCGCTATATCCCCGTCGTGGACACTGGAACACACGTTAGACTCTTGGGTCTCAGCTCCCTTGGTTCAAATTCGAGTCACTCACAAACTGAAGAACATTGAACCTGCCTTGGGCCCCTCTCGCAGAAGATTCGCTGTAGCATTCAGCCAAAGCCAGCCCATTGCGCCCGCGTAAGAATTTCCCGGGCCTCCACGATAGTAATGGACCAAATCACGTCCGTATTCAAAATTCCTCCAATCTTCGCGCGTGAAGACATCGCACCAGGGACTCGAGCCCCGTACAGTCGTTTCAAAACCACACATTTCCTGCATGCTAAAGACCTCCCAATTGGCGAACCCCTCAAGTCCACGGTTGCCCTCCTCAACGAGCAGTCGCTCAGCAATAGCCGGGATATACGCTTGCTGAAACAAAGTGAGCATCTTGATGCCGTTGTCATGGCCACGATCTTCGTCTTCTAGGTATTTTAAACAAGTATCTCCCGGTGTGAGTGTATCAGCGCGGCGATCAAATGTCTCCGGGATGATCTCTAGAGCGGCCTTTCCGATCTTTTCCCAGTCAGGCCCAAATAACCCCGAGGCAAAGTGTTGGGCTGTTTCAATGACGCGCTCGGAATCACTTGCCCAGAACTTTGTCTTCGCATCGGACGGAATAAGGTGTCCGTAACGGGCTGCGAATCGGACTCCAGTTTCGAAGGCTTGATGAGTGCCAGCGTATGGACCGGTTGTGGTCAATTGCTCGAAGTCTCGTTCTGGATTGGTAGTGATGTAGGTCCAGTTGTTCAGGAATGACAATGAGCCGTTCAGCGGAATTCCTGCTTTATGGATTCTATCCAAAAGGGCAAGATGACCTGTAGTCATGGTGAAATGTCTCGTTAGTAATATTCAGAGACTCTCCGGATGGCAGATCACCTACGGTTTCCTGCAGACCTGGTTGGATACCTCGCCGCATGGCGCGACATCTAATCGTCGATCAGTGAAATGGCATCTTGGATGAACAGGGAGATCAAGTACCATGTGTATCTGGTCAACTGTGCAACTTTCTGGTACATCAACACCCTGTAATTCATCGTCATCGTCTCCGGCGGATTTCTCGACCCAGGGCCCATATCCACCAAGATGTTGGTGAAGATTCCAGTCATCATGTTGCTCTATACATGGGCTTTGAATCCAGGCCCTCCAGCTTGCGCCAAAAGCTGATGAGAAGACAGAGTCACGACAATTTGTACTGCGCGACAGACTATAATTATAATAAAGGATTCCTGCCACTGCAGTGAAGAAAGATAATATCAAAGAGCTAAGCGAGAGCACGTGAACCATGGTGAACATGGACCTCCCGACGTCATGGGCAGATGCATTTAGATGACATTATCTGAAAAGAGATGGATTACAGGCTAATCGAGATGATCGACAGACGGCTTATCCATGCCAAGAAACAAACAATGTTTGTCTTATGTCCCACAGCCATGGCAACACCAAGATTTGCTCGCATTTTGCGGATTTGCGCAACATATCAGGTACTATATCTAAACCGAGGATTTCTGTCTCCCATTTCCTCAATTTCCTCTTCTGACATCCCTGCAATCTTCTCATCTTCCACTCCCTGTTCTCTGCGCTTATTCTTGCCATGATAGTACCACCACATAAGACCATACACAACACCTGCAAATCCAACCAGCGACAGAGTCACTGCATTGCCCCGAACATAACGTGGCGCTTCATTCGTTTTGTATAGGAAAGGAGACATGACGCCGCTGACGTTGCCGAAAGTCAGTTGCAGCCCCGTGGCGAATGTACGCTTTCCATAACGAGGAAGAGTGGTCGGGAGCCATGCGAGAGGTAATCCGACAGCCACATATAATCCTAAGGCAATAAGCAAGGCGCCGAAGTAGTGTACTCCTGACGAAGAATCCGATATCAGGATTCCGTAGCCCACCACTGATATGGCGGCAAAGATGCAAGTAAATACTCCGCGACGCTGAGTTCTATCGCTCGCCCACGCAATTATCAGATAACTTATTGCGCCCACAGCATAACAAGGAATCGTAAGAGCTTGCACTTCGGGCGTTGTCCACGACCCCATGCCCTGGATAATGGTGGGGAGGAAGGTGCTGTACCCGTATAGCATAGTATCGACACCAAATTGAGCAATGCAGAAGGCGTAGATTCTCCAGTCCAGCGCACCTTCTTTGACGTCTCCCCAGTGAAATTTTTGGGCGGACGATGTTTGGCCCACGTCGCGACGACGAAGCCGAACTACTAGGGCCTTCTCCTCATCATCCAGGTAATAGGCTGTATCGAGGTCATCCGCAAGAAAGAACCAGGATAGGCCCCCTAGTATGACGGTTGGAATGCCTTCTATGATCATGATCCATCTCCAACCTCGTAAACCGGCGACGCCGTCCATGAAGCCGATGCCGTAAGCTAGAAGTCCGCCAAACGCGCCGGCAGCGGCTGCACTGCTGAATAGGTAGCCCGTGCGCAGTGCTATTTCACGCTTGCTATAGAAAATAGTGAGATAGGTAACCATTCCAGGAAACAGTCCGGCTTCCACGACGCCTATAGCTGTTAGCTTGGGCTCACATCACCAACTCATGGTCTGTGACTAACCTAGAAGGATACGACAAGCGATGAGGCCTCCATAATTCTGGGTTATTCCAGTGAGAGTCGCTATGATGCCCCACATAACCGATATCGACGCAATGTAGCGTGATGGCCTGAGCTTCTTGATAACCAAGTTTGACGGCACTTCGAAGAGCTATACAGTATCAGACGTTGCGTCAGAGCCACACATATGTGCGAATCCAGACATACACAGTAAGTTACAAACAGAATAGATACTGCAATCTGGTATTGATCTCCGACCAGGCCCAGATCTTCTTCCATCCCATATAGACGGGCATTGCCAATGTTGACTAGGGCTTGTTAGCAAGCGTGCCAATCATTCGAGTAGTCAAACTGGAAGTAGACTTGCGAAGTAACATGTACAGGAAGACATACCTCTATCAAGAAAGCTAAACAGATATAAAAGAACGACAAAAGGTATGATATGTAGGTCAATCTTGCGAATCAAATGCTTCTCGCGTTTCTCATCCAGTAATGAGAGAGCCGAGTCATTGCTATCACCGCCATCCATCGAGCCTCCAAACTGAGTTGGAGATCTAGGATCAGGCTTCTGTTCTTCTTGGTATTCCATCTTTGCTGTTGGAGTCTATTTCGTCATCTAACCTTGTAAAGGAACTGCACACGGGCCGAGATTTGGTCCCAACTTCCCGTGGACAAAGTAGTAGTTCGAGTTTCAAGATCTGACTAGATCCATGATACGCATGATATTCAAGAGACACAAACTGTACAATCCCAAAAATACTGATCACGATGGAAGTGAGGTGGGGGATTATTGAAGCAGAAAATGGTGGCGATCTGGTGGGTGGCCAAGATTCGCCAAGGTTCCAGCCCGGCTGGGTTTTGACTTTAGTCTTCGCGGGCCTTTCCACCTGCAAACCCACAACCTTACTTGAGATACGCTCAAAATCAGTGGCTCGAGATACAATACTAGGAGTATAATAGGATTTAGTTCGCCACAAAATACCCATTCGGGGAATCCGTCGTTGCCAGCTACCGAGACTGTGCGGATATAGCTCCGCCGTTGCACTCATCCGGATGCAGATCATGTTGAAAACAAGGCGCGGAGATGACGAGAAACTCTATCATGTGCAAACACAACACACCAACAGAGCGGATCTACTCATAGCCAAACATGAAGAAGAAATCTGGGATATGGTTTAATGCAAACAGTCAACCACGAAACTAGCCCATCAGGTTGTGGGTCAGAAGAGCAATGGCTGACTTCACAATGATGACTGCCCCCAGGTTCGTTGATCCCATGATAGTGCCTGTTTGCTACGCGAACAGAAATGAACGGTGAAAAGGAAATAAAGTGGCTGCTCAATGGAGCGACACGGGCCTCCCGAAGAGGAATCTGCATGTAAAAAGTGTTGTGAATGATGCTAAGCAGGTCATAACTTCCACGAATAACCCATAGCTTAGCTGACATAACAATGTAGCGCGAATTCGGGTCAATAGAGCCGCTATAAGTATAGCGAACGAAACACAGATAGCAGTGCATTACATTGATTGATCGCGATCTTTCCGCGACTATGCGAAGCTGGCATGCAGTCTCAAGCTTACATCCATCTCTCTTGACAATCAAGAGAGAGGAAAAAGCGAGTTGAGTTTTTCTAGGTGTTCTCTAAGTAGAACCAAAGCCTTCTTGCCTCTTCCTCAGATATTTCTTCGGTTTCTTTCTCGATGTATAGCTGGAAGAGCTCGGCATGTCTTGCCTGGACCTTCTCGAAGTCAAGCTGAGCGGAAATCCAACCTTCATCATCTGTCTGCAGCAGTTCCTGTGTGTAACCTTTGAGTTTCTGCCAGTCCTTGTACCGGGAAAGCTCCATCTGATGTTTCGATAAAGCCTCACTTGTGATATTAAAAGGACATTGCTCAGCAATGCCCATCTCGTTCCAGTTCGCAGCAAGCTGAGTGAGGCAATTACGGAGGGGAATTATCCCATCCTTGGTCGTGTTTTCTGCGAACATGAATAGATACCTGATAGCAGAGTCAACTTGAGTCATAGCCAAGTACGATTCCATGTGGTTTTTGACCAGAGATGCTTCGTAGCACTTCGAAAGCAGAGCTTGTTCTCTCTCGCTGATAGCAAAGGCCTTTGCGTCTGCATCCATGTCTTCGAAATTTGGAGGTAATTCCGGCTTGACCGCGCCGATTTCGTAGCCATCAGGTGGCGCAAGAAAAGAGGGCCACTGAACTTGCATGAAAGCAGGCATAATAGATGTGAACTGCCAATCAATGACATTGACTATAGCTGTCGGGTCTTGTTCAGAGACGTATATGTTACCCATGTGAAGATCACTATGCCACAATGTAGGTTTAGCAAACTGTTGTAGAGGTGTAAATCCGCCCAGGTGTGGTATTATATCCTTGGCCATCGTGAGTATATCGAAGTGTTCCGATTTGGTGCCGAAATGGGGTGTACGAGGGTCGAGCGACGAATGTTCTAAGTGCGCAAGACCCCGTTCGACCAATCCAATGCCAAGATCTGTGAGTCCCTGCCCTAAGAAATTGTATATTTAGCATGATTCTCTGATGGCAGACCGATAACATATATGGACCTGCGTGAGCTCTTTCACTCAGCTGTGGAGAGCACGAAGCATTATATGCTGGGCCGACACAATAGTCGTCGTTCATTGGGACAATTGGGTCCGAGTGCTGAGCGTCTGAAGAAAGAAAGTACATATTTCCATAGGCCGGAAACTTCAAAGCTGCCAGCTGACTTTGAAGCTGGACCAGACATTGAACAAGCCTGAATTGTTGCAGCTGATTCATTTCGCCCCATACATCGACTAACTGTCTTCCGCAAGCCCTTTCCATCAGGATATACTCGGACCCAACAGGATTCGAGGCTTCAGAGCTCCAGCCCAGTACCCTACACACCGGGACAGAGGTATGAGACCTCACTGATAGAAGTAGGTTAGCTTACGCAGTCTTCAAGATGAACGAAGTCGACAATACCATATTCCATGACGGCTGCTTCGGATGCAGTGCTATGTTGCGGTGGAACAACCCTAGGGCATGGAAGTTTCGCGATAACCTCCTTTCCATTCTCTGCAGTCATTAACAAGACCTTGTTGAATCCTCCCTCCATCTTGTCGATCCTAGAGATGGGTGAAGAAACATGGGGCAGCGCCGAAACAAGGGCGCAAAGAGCATCCAGATCAAATTTGGCATATCTTTTTGACATCTCATGCTTCTCATTGACTAGAAACAGGCCATTTGTATATTCAAACAGCTGCTCGTGTTGAAATTGACTTTCCTAAATGTAGCGATGGCCATCAGACCGGACTGCTAGAGGAGATCTATGTGGAGCATACCGCGACACGTCAACGAGAGGCTTCTACATGCAGATTTTGAAGCAAGGAAGGTAATATTCAGGGACCTTGACCGTACTCTATGCATGGTGATTAAAAGGGACAATGGTCACTGATTCTTGGGAGCACCATCATCCAGTTGTCGAGGTGGTATGCTGACGCCCTCCCGACACCGAGAATGCCCCTTTCCCCGTCTCCCACCAGAAACACCCTGGTCATTTGTGCCCCAGGCACCCACATATTGTCTGTTCAACGTGTGCGACGTCACAAACATCTCGACTTCGTCCAAACCCCCCAACCACGTATGAACAGGGATAAATGCTTTAGGTATTATGGAAAAGCAATCATCCCATTGCAAGCCCTCGATATTCCATCAGTGGAGCCATGACATACTTTGGGCCTATTGACCAACTAAATCCCTAGTGTCTAGGTGCCAACACTGTGCGCGAATATTCGGCCTCTTTCCTGACCCAGCCATCTTTTTGCAGGCTTAGTGCCGGTAACTATGGAGAGTGGGGTAAGAATTGGTCAAGCGCAATCACTCCTTCTCTCGTTCGAAGAGGTTTGTCTATACGGACTAGTTGTGATATAACACACGAAATAAACAGAAGACTCTTTATCTATCTCCATGCGAAGAGGATATCAGAAACCTATTATGGCCGACTAAAGTGCATCTCTGCAGGTTAGTTTCAAAGTTCATGCTCAACCATCTACTTATTTGCTGATGAGACTCATGGGGGAGTGCTTTCATCTCCATCCACAGTAGTCTAGGACTCCAGCCCCGCCATGAGACCCCTCTTACGACCGCCTATACGAACACGAACAGCAACTTCTTCATGCAAGGGTCTTCGCTCGAAAGTTCTCGGTTTCGCAACACCTACACCGGCTTACTCTGTCGACTCCGTTTGGTCCTGACCAACGCTGTCCCCGATGTTTCTCCGCACTCGGCAAAGCCCCGCAGTCCGGGGCCAATTGAAGGGATTGTAAAGTGGGCACCAGGGGTATACCGATGCCATACTCCGCAGTATCTAGTCAATTTCACCGAGCAAAGGTTGAAATTTCACCGAGGATGTGTAGACCGGTGGGCCGATATTCTCGGTCAAGGAGCAGGCATCCGCTCAATCCCGAGTGTGGCCCGTGGTACAATGTCAACAACACCCCACGCGGGGAAATGCATACATCCCTGAATGACACACCCCGGATTTGTGGAATACAACAGATGCCGATCACGCAAGTACAGCCGACTCACTGAGACAGCATATATGTGGACAAAAAGGGAGATTAAATCCAAAGCGAAGTAAAAAAGGAGGAAGTCAGCGTGGGTTTACAAAGGATATAGGTCAGATACGAAGAGGATGAGGCATTAAAACTCAGTTCGGCGTCAGGATGTAGTAGAAGGTTTGTATATCTGGGCACATTATTGCAGGACCCCACTCCATTCAACGACAGACTCGGAGTCCACTGGCGCACATATAAACCCGGTCATTCTATGCCTGAAATTCCAGAGACAATCCTCAGTCACAGCGCGGTTTTCTCAAAGAGTTTGTTAGCAATGGCTCCTCTGTCGAAGGCCCTAAGTGTCTGTATGTTGTTGGGCATTACACATGCCTTCAACTATGACCAGCCTTATCGTGGTCAATACCATTTCTCACCCCAGAAGAACTGGATGAATGACCCCAACGGGCTCTTATACCACAATGGAACCTACCATCTGTTCTTCCAGTACAACCCTGGTGGCATCGAGTGGGGAAACATATCATGGGGGCATGCTATCAGTGAGGATCTCACCCACTGGGAGGAGCAGCCCGTTGCACTTCTCGCCCGAGGATTTGGCAGCAACGTCACCGAGATGTACTTCAGCGGAAGTGCTGTTGCCGATGTCAACAACACGAGTGGCTTTGGGAAGGACGGCAAGACACCCCTAGTCGCCATGTATACTTCCTATGTACCTACCCCATTTCCCGAACAATCTCCTAGTGCATATCACTAACAGTAGCATCCTAGTACCCCGTTGCGCAAACATTGCCGAGTGGCCAAACCGTCCAAGAAGACCAGCAATCACAGTCCATCGCCTACAGTCTTGACGATGGTCTAACATGGACGACATACGATGCCGCCAATCCAGTTATCCTCAACCCTCCCAGCCCTTATGAAGCTGAATACCAGAACTTCCGGGACCCCTTTGTGTTCTGGCACGACGAGTCCCGGAAATGGGTGGTCATCACAAGTATAGCCGAGCTGCACAAACTCGCGATCTACACTTCCGACAACCTCAAAGACTGGAAGCTAGTGAGCGAGTTCGGTCCTTACAACGCGCAAGGCGGAGTGTGGGAGTGTCCCGGACTTGTCAAGCTCCCCCTTGACGGCGGAAATTCCACAAAATGGGTCATCACAAGCGGACTGAACCCTGGTGGTCCCCCAGGCACTGTCGGCTCCGGAACCCAGTACTTCGTGGGAGAATTCGACGGAACCACATTCACGCCTGACGCCGACACGGTATACCCAGGAAACTCCACCGCAAACTGGATGGACTGGGGTCCGGACTTCTATGCAGCAGCTGGTTACAACGGCCTCTCGCTCAACGACCACGTCCATATCGGCTGGATGAACAACTGGCAGTATGGCGCAAACATTCCCACCTACCCCTGGCGCAGCGCCATGGCCATTCCCCGCCACATGGCCCTAAAGACCATTGGCAGCAAAGCAACCCTAGTCCAGCAACCCCAGGAAGCGTGGTCTTCCATCTCAAACAAGCGCCCGAATTATTCACGCACCTTCAAGTCTTTCTCTGAAGGCTCCACCAACACAACCACGACCGGAGAGACATTCAAAGTGGACTTGAGCTTCTCTGCTAAGTCGAAGGCCTCAACATTTGCAGTTGCCCTCCGAGCATCCGCCAACTTCACCGAGCAGACCCTCGTTGGCTATGACTTCGCCAAGCAGCAAATCTTCCTTGACCGTACACACTCCGGAGACGTGTCATTCGATAAGACCTTCGCCAGCGTCTATCATGGACCTCTGACGCCGGATAGTACTGGTGTAGTGAACTTGAGTATCTTCGTCGATAGGTCCAGCGTCGAAGTGTTTGGCGGTCAGGGCGAGACAACCCTGACTGCTCAGATCTTCCCTAGCAGTGATGCGGTTCACGCCCGTCTGGCGTCTACTGGTGGAAGTACAGAGGATGTCAGAGCTGACATTTACAACATTTCTTCGACGTGGAATTGATGCCTTGTGTCTACATGTGGCAGCGTGTGTGGCTGTGTATTGTTCTATGTGAGGGTTAGCGGTAGATATAGCAAAGACAACTTTCCTCATGGTCAATTTATAGTAAACTACTAGGTACTTTGCATCTAGGTACCGGTAGACATGACGTCAGCAACACACCGTATTGGGTAATGATCAGGATCCCGAGGCATGGCTGGTTCACGTGCCGGCTGCATGAGGTACAACGCTATCCGTGAGGGGGCTCCTTCTGCTGTCAGCATCTGTTTATCCCAGTAATCAATTTCGGATTTGGAAAGAAATATCATCTACTTTTACGCGCAATATGTCGGAAAACTACGGCGACTATCAGACAGAGATCTATGGCAGAGGAGCATTGACGGGCGTCTTGCCCAATGTCACCACCGACCCTCGCTTACTTGAAGAACAGGCAAAGAAGGCCCTAGGCGAGCGTAGCTTCAATTATGTGGCTGGCGGTGCTGGGGAGAAGGCTACAATGGATAGCAATCGGCTGGCTTTTCGACAATGGAAGCTGTAAGTTGATTCGATCCCGTGTTGATATTGCTACGTAGATTTCGGGAGACTGACGCGCATAACGTTTGACGATATGAAAAGAATCCCGAGGATGCTGAAGCCGGTTAGTAGAGTTCAGTCGGTTCCTCCAAGTCCCAGCGCTGACCAATGGTTGTGTCCGCGTAGATGAATGATCAGAACCTTGCGGTAAACCTTTTTGGCCAGCAATATCCAACTCCTCTTCTTATGGCGCCGGTCGGCGTCCAGTCTATTTTCCATGATGATAAGGAGTCTGGCCTTGCAGAAGCTTGCGGGAATGTCGGGATCCCGTATATCCTCAGCACCGCAAGTAGCAGCTCGATTGAAGAGGTCGGGCAGGCAAACGGAGACGGTAAAAGATGGTTCCAACTCTACTGGCCGCGAGACGATGATATTACGCTATCATTGCTGAAACGCGCCAAAGACAATGGGTTCTCCGTCCTGGTAGTTACGCTAGACACTTGGTCGCTCGCTTGGCGACCAGCGGACCTGGACAATGCCTACGTTCCGTTCATACGGGGCGTCGGCAACACACTTGGTTTCACGGATCCCGTGTTCCGCTCGAAATTTGAGAAAGAGTCCGGTTCGACAGTGGAAGAGGACATTGTGGGGGCATCCAAGTCATGGATTTCCCAAGTATTCTATGGTCAGCCGCATGCGTGGGAGCAAATTGCATTCTTGCGAAAGAATTGGGATGGTCCAATTGTACTCAAGGGCATTCAGCATGTGGATGATGCGAAGCTTGCCCTTGAGGCGGGATGTGACGGTATCGTTGTTTCAAATCATGGAGGTATGTGACAGTCGCTCTCCAGCGAAGATTCTTTCTAATTACATGTATACAGGTCGACAGGTTGATGGTGCGATCGGCTCACTGGAAGTTCTTCCCGAGATAGTTGATGCTGTTGGTGGCAAGATGACTATTCTTTTTGATTCAGGGGTTCGCACTGGAGCAGATATCATCAAAGCGCTTTGTCTGGGAGCGGATGCTGTCTTGGTTGGCAGGCCGGTGATCTATGGGTTGGCAATCGATGGAAAGAACGGGGCCGAAGCCGTGATGAAGGGGCTTCTGGCGGATCTCTGGCAGACCATGAGTCTGTCAGGGATATGTACCGTGGCCGAGTGCACCCGCGACAAGATCAGGAAGGTTGTGTACCCTGGAGATGGGAAGGCAATGTTGTGACATGTAACATATTATTGGCCGGCAACGTGAAGATGCCCAATTAAGGGAAAGATCAGATGACGGAGTTTGGGGAAGGAATGAGGGGAAAACTGGAGCCTGTGGGGTAGCACCAAATCTTGATACTACTTGTATACTTGCTTCGCGATAACTGATTTCGCGTCGCGTTCTCCCCACAGAGGGGGAAGGAACACTACCAGTGTCCGTCATGAGTTAGTCGCGTAGGGGTGGGTTCTGCCCGAAGATGAAGCCGACGACCCAAGTTTTGTTGGGGCGATCCCGCAAAATCACATGCCGGTTCTCAACCGCAGCCCCTAATGAGTGGTTGCTTATTCGTCGCCACCGGCTACTGATCTACAGTTCTGTCTGCCGGTCAACCACTGCAGGAACCAGTCTTCGACTGCTACGTTCAACCGCTGATCTGGCCAGGCATCTCTTATCGGCCAATATTCTTCGAATCTGTATCTGCACCTCTGTTCATGTCTCCGACTTGAGACCAGTGCCTCATGGCTGCACAACATCCGCCTAATGGAAACCAAGACAGTCTCAACCAATACTTGAGGCCCCGAGATGTCTAGAATTTTTGGTTTCGGGAGGGCGAAGAAGCAGGATGTCGAAGAACAAACGCAACTAGAAGTCCTCCGTGACAATGGCGCCGCTCATGTTCCTGCCACTTCGGGCTTACCTCTCCTTCCTCGTCCCCTGGCGTCCATGGTGTCGTTCATGACGCAGTCAACTTCGCTCTCTCTTCGCCTGGGAACGTTTGTCGGAGGTCTAGCACTTGATAGTGCGAAAGCGACAACGTTAACGGGGCTTGAACTCAGTAGAGCTATGATCGAAGGCATACTGACTCGAGCTGGACGTGATGTCGCCATCAGGACCAGCGGAGAGCATGGCAAGGCAGAAGCAGAGTCGCTACTAGAACGAAGCGTGAGTGTTCGTCCGAATTCTAATCCTGCATCTTCTGAAGGCTAACCGAGGACTTAGTTGGCCACTTTGCACAAGACAGTCACGTCTGCGTCATTCTTTGCAGCTGCTTCATTCCATCTTTCCTCTACCACACTCTCTTCTGCTGCCAACATGTCTCAATCTCTTTTGTCTACCCTCGACGCTATCCTTGGCTCTACGGAGTCGTCCAGGGCGATTGCTGCCATCATTACCCTCATTAGGAGGGAATTTAGGAGTCCGCATACCGACCTTGGTGCCGACAAGATTGGTGTGGGCGATCTCCTTGTTGGCTGTGTTGGGTTTGCACTCTTGCAACGCTGGGGAAGGACAAACACGCAACGACACCTCCGCGCAAACAATGGGGAGGAAACAGTCTGGGATGTTGTTATATTGGATAATGGGCTGAGGGCAGATGTTGTCGGTTCACACCAACTAGAAATGGCGACTATTTCTTATGATCAGCCACACGATAATATGAATCGCTCGTCATTCATATCGCCTGGAAATGATGAAGAGGTTTTCGATGCTGTACGGAGACCTGCAAGTACAATCGATCCCGACGAAGTCCCGTACCTCTCGCTTCCCCCGGGAGATCAACATCAAGTGTCAGACGAAGACATCCGCTTATACATTATGAAGCAACTGCCCCAGGGTTGCCGTGCGTCTATCAGGACGGACCTGGTCACGGCACGTACGATTACAGTGGAAGTCTACGATGACGCCACTGCAGAAATTTCCCCACCACCAGGCACAACAATTGTCAAGGAGACCTTCGGTGATGAGCTTGATCACAGGCACACAAACGGGTCACAGGTTCCTAAACATACTGTGGTATTTCGCACAGCTTTCAATAGTACCCGAAGCTCCGATGTGCGACCTTCCAGGTCTGACTCCGCAGTGAATCGTGTTGACAATGATGTGGAGGACTTAAGCGAGCGTCAAATACTAGGGAACACCGGGGATGAGATGTTGAATGCCGACAACTCATTGCATGGCATGCTTTGCGCAGACAGACACGTGGGTGTTGAGCCCGGTGTAAGGAAACCGCAACTCATCTCCCCGAAGAAGCAAGCAAATAAACCGTCTAGAGACTCTCATGAGAAAGCCTCACTGTCGAAGCTCACGCCGAAGACGAAGCCTATACCATCGAGCAAGAAAGATACTGGTAAGTTCGCCGGATTGGTTGTCGAAAAGTCAAAGACGCCTTCTTCGTCAGAGAACCTACCTCAGCGCGGAAAAATCTCAAAACAATCCAATCCCACGAAGAAGCTCGACAACTCGCCGGTACCACACAACCGCGGGTCTTCAGCATCCGTGGCAAATAGAGGCTTACCGAGGATACCATTGCAAGGACACCGAGTGAAATCCGCCCCGACTCCCACGTCATGCCCATCCCACGATACTAAGCACGGAAGAAGTTCCAGAACAGACAACTACACGATATATGAGAAGAATAACGAGTCATTCATGGCACAGACGGATGCTTATACTCGACAACCTTTGGACCTACGACCGGGAACGCCAACTCCAAGGAGGGCTCACGTACGTAGCAGCAGCTCTATGTCCTTGACTAGGTCAGAAAGTGATGTGGCAATATCCCTCAACGACGATTCTCGGCCGGGGTCACCTGTCTTCTACCGGCAGTCGGGCTCATTCTCCCCGAGCCTCTATTCTTTAGCAACCGCGGGCTCTGAAACATCCCTGATATTGGCTCACCGTGCGCGAAAAAGTGCATACGACGACATAGAAACTATCCGTGCGCTCAACCGGGACGGTACCGTCCCGGGCATCTTTCCGGAAAAGCACTTTGTGCACAACATCAGACGTTTCTGTCGCTTCTCTTCAGCTTCTTATGGTTCGAGTGCACTCAAAGTTATGGGTATCCCACGGACCACGCAGGTTCTTCCTTACCAAGAATCATACAGTCCTGAGCATAGCGAGTTCTCGGACCATGCAGGCCTACCAGCTTCTACAATCTTGTTATCATCCTATGTGGACCCTGCAGGTGGGACTAATGCTGCCGGAGAGACAGAGAGTGGTTTTCCTCTAGTCCATTACCTTTTTGTGGATCATGAGTCTAAGGCGGTAGTTCTTACTCTGAGAGGGACATGGGGCTTTGAAGACATCCTCACAGACATGACCTGTGATTACGATGATCTCGAATGGCAAGGTAGAAGTTGGAAAGTCCACAAGGGCATGCATGCCTCTGCAAAGCGGCTATTGATGGGTGGAAGCAGCCGAGTTATGATGACGATTCGGGCGGCTTTGGAGGAATTTCCGGATTATGGTGTGGTGTTCTGCGGTCACTCACTGGGAGGGGGCGTCGCTGCACTCCTAGCAACAATGATCTCAGAGCCGAATAACGACAGTTCTGGAACATCGTTCACTACTACTTCCTACCAGTCTGCCAAAGGAAATTTACGTCTGACTGGAGACAATGAGGGTAACTGCAGCGCTGCCCTTTCCCTTCCTCCTGGAAGGCCTATACATGTCTATGCGTACGGCCCTCCCTCGACTATGTCTCCCTTCTTGCGCCGTGCGACGCGCGGCCTGATAACGACGATTGTCAACGGCCAAGATGTGGTGCCTAGCCTCTCACTAGGCATCTTGCATGATATGCATACGGCGTCCCTAGCATTCAAAAGCGATGTCTCTAATGCTAAGTCTCACGTACGGTTCCGGGTCTGGGAGGGCCTGAGGCAGAGTATAGTCAACAAATTCTACGTCAACGAACCGCCTATCCTTACACATGCCGGGAATGACGTTGGGGAAGATGCTTGGGCCTGGGATACTTTGAAGATGCTCAGAGACGAAATGCGTGCTCCAAAGCTGATGCCGCCGGGAGAGGTATTCGTGGTTGAGACAATGCGTGTCCTCCAGCGGAATGCTTTTACTGCCGATATGGACAAGGATGGCTATCCATTGCTAGGTCGGCCCGCAACAAGAGTGCAACTGAAGTTCATTCGGGATACAGAAGCATTATTCGGAGAATTAAAGTTCGGCTCGGGCATGTTCAGTGACCATAATCCGGCGAGATACGAAGCGAGTCTCGCTGCTCTTGCGCGAGGTATCTTGGACAGTTGATACTTTCGCTTGAATATTTGCTCATCTGGATTAGCGGTTTTTTTATTGGTGTATATATTGGAATATAGCGCGATTTACTGGCACTTGGGATGAGATATCATATAAATTCATAGATCTCTTTCGGCTCTATTCACCTGCACCTGACCGGTCGTGCCGGTGTACTGTTGGTGGCATTGATGACCCAAGCTTAGTACTCATAGTACTGGGTGTGTTACTTCGTAGACGGTAGAAAGAAGTTTTGGCGTGAAAAAAACCACCGTGAGGCCATTGAGCCACTTTAGGTTCGTCCAGTATTTGGTGTGCAAGCGACCAAACATACCACAAACTATTCGCGCCATGTAGGAGATGGGCGACGGTTGTGAGCATTATGAACACTCCTCCCAACCGCTTCTGCACAGCTCTGCTAGAAGCTCATCGTCTACCGTCGCAAAGCGCAGCGGGACACGAGGAAGCGAAGATCCCACACTAATTGGTCCTTCGGACGCAAGTATGCAGCCTTGGAAGAGCGGGCTCTGTGCCTTGGCAAAGGAGTGCTAGCAGGCTGCATTACCGCCACGACATAGCAGAGCCAAGTAGCGCAGAGGGATCAAAGGCTCAAAGCGGCTTTCTGACAAAGAGGCTGTGTAGATTGGCGTCCTCTACCAACACCACAATGAGCATCTAGAATGATATCCTGACAGCCCGGCTTCATGAACCACCTACCTGCTTGCTGTACTCCTGAACTTCTCGAAGAATTCCCCTTTTTACTTATAGTTCGGTGGCTCCCTCTTCGGCCCATCCATATTCTTCAGCTTCCTTTCCTCGATCTTCACGTCCAAGTCGCGGAGCTGCTTCTCGACGAGCTCCTTCTTCGATACCAGATTCTGTCGCATGCTTCGGAGGCCGTCGATTCGGTCGTCAATGGTAACTTCTTGGGTTTTTTGGGCTTGCTATATACCATAATCACCGTTTTAGCGCTTGTAATACCCCATGCGGACCAGGAATTATAGCCAATAGCCGCTGAATGTAATGATTAGAGAATAATAGTACCTGAGTAACCTGTTGCCCGGTCTTAATGCCAGCGCCATAAAGCGAACCAGCAATCGTAATGACCGTGACAGCGCCCGTAAGGACAATGCGGCGAACCTTCTGATTCGAAGCCATGAATGGTAACGTCAAAAAGAGAAAAGGAGACCAAAAAGAACAACTGCCCAAGACTTGGCCTTTCTGGAGATCGAAATAGCAACAAAGAAAGTTGCAAGCAACTCCGAAGCTCCGCGGCGGACCACTTGAAACTGCCACCAATCCCCGCCTAGCCCAAAAGAGGTTAGATTGAGTGTCTTTCCCTTTGTCCCGCTCATCGCGTCAAATCACGCGTGAGCCGCGTTTACTTTTTGGATTTGATATCCTTTATACTACGCTTCGGGTTGTTCTTTATCTATTCAATTACTGGGGTTTCATTCAGGACCCCGCTCACTTGTATTGCCTTCTACCAGGCCCCGTTCATCCTTTCCGAAGTATCCTCATCCACCACCAATGTCGATGCGCTGGTGAACTAAAGTGTATGCGTTGTTGCGCGACTCGATCTATTCAACATGTCTTCTCGGGGGTCGATCCCTCGCCGACGACGCCGGTCTGATGACGACGATGGTGACGATGTGAGTAGTGTTAGTGAGAGAGCTTCCTCTGGGCCGATGAGGGGTTCGCGCACGTCATCGCATCGCTCGGGCGATAGTAAACGGCTACGATTGAGTACTGAGGAGCCTGATGAGGAAGACGAAATGGTAGAGGTTGAAGAGGAGGTGGAGGGACAGGATTTTGGGGGTCGGGCATCAGAGGAACTGGGGGAGGGCTCGGATGACGGCCAGGACATCCAGGATGAGGAGCTACAGGAGGAAGTGGAGGACGGGTTGGGCGATGAGAAATTGAGCGATCAGGAGGGCTCTACGACCAGCCAGGACGAGGAAAGGGAAGCATCCGAAGAGACGGCCGATGGCAACTACGAGTCCGCGAAGGACGGCGCCCTGGACGATAACGAGGCCCAAGCGGGAGCTGCAGAGGAGGTAGAAACTCTGGGCGATGTACCACAAGAAGGGAACGATGAAGCTTCTGAAGAGTCTGAAAACGCCGAAGATAACACCGAAGTGAACCGTCCTTCGAAGTCGACCTCTGAGCTTTCGAAGAAGAGCAGCGCTAAAGCCGCAACGCCGAAATCAGCAACAAGCCGGAATGCTTCGCAGAATGGAACCGCCCAGAAGAGGATTGCTCGGGAGGGTACTGACGATGATCAAGATAGCGATACTGCAGAATCAGAGAGCGCTGACCATGACACCGATGAGTACGCCGCGTCAAATGCAGCAGGGTCCGGGTCTAGCAAGCACCCCAGCACTCAGACTGCAGGGACGGAATCGACTTTATCGCAGAGTGGTCTGCTTAATGGAGGGCCGCAGGAAGCGTATAAGCCAGGTGCTATTGTGCGTATTAGAGTGACGGACTTCGTAACCTACACGTCTGCGGAATTCTTCCCTGGTCCAAAGCTGAACATGGTTATCGGTCCGAATGGTACCGGAAAGAGTACCCTTGTTTGCGCGATATGTCTTGGTTTAGGATGGGGACCACAGGTACAGTAACCTTTCGTATACAGTATGGCACTTCTCCTAACAGGTTTTCATCTAGCATCTCGGACGTGCAAAAGACACGGGAGAGTTTGTGAAGCATGGCTGTAGAGAAGCTACGATTGAGATCGAGCTGGCTGGAAAGCCGGGTTCTCGTCACAATCCTGTCGTTTCTAGAACCATCAAGCGTGACGGCAATAAAAGCACGTTCACGATCAACGGAAAACAGGCCTCCCGCTCCCAGGTGCTGAAGCTAGCACAATCATTCTCTATCCAGATTGATAACCTCTGCCAATTCCTTCCCCAGGATAAAGTCGCCGAATTCGCAGCTCTGACACCAATAGAGTTGCTCAATTCGACCCAAAGAGCCGCCGCTGGCGAGGAAATGATCGAATGGCATGAGAACCTGAAGCGTCTGAGAGCGGAGCAAAAGAAGCTGCAAGCGGACAACCAAGGCGACCGTGACACTTTAACGAACCTTGAGGATCGGCAAGAAATGCAAAGAGCCGACGTTGAGCGGATGCGCCAAAGGGCTCAGATTAAGAGAAAAATCGAGATGTTGGAGATGGCCCGACCTGTTCTGCAGTATAAACAGGGACACGAGAGGTATAATAATATGAGAAGGGAAGTTAAAAGAATCGAACGCGAACTAGCGCGACTCAAAGAGGATCTCGAGCCTGCCTTAAGATCCGTCAATGCGAAGCAACAGTACTGTCTCGAAACGGACGAGGTTATCAAGTATAAAACGCGTCGTCTAGAGGAAGCCGAGCGTGCGGCTTCCGACGCTGGCCGAACAATTGAACAACATGAGCGGGAGATAAAGGGATTTGACGATGAAATCAATGCCGAAAAAGAGGGCGGGCAAGGCTATAGGCAAGAAGCAACTAAGATTCAGCAAACGATAAACAAGCTCACGCGTCAGTTGAATGAGAAACCAGACGACTTCGATGTGGAGTGGTATAACGAGCAAATAGTAAGTTTTTGCAGGATGATGTTGACTATTGCTGCTAATCCATGAAACAGAGAGAAAAACGACGAGAAATCAGGGAAATTGAGGAAAAGGCGGCCCAGATTAAAAGCGACCGACGACCACTTTTCGAAAGCTTGAATGTGAAAGCCGATCAGATCAAGCAGGCGGAACGTCAGTTACAAAACTTGGAATCCCAGGCTGGACAGCAAGAGAACAAGCTTGGACGACTCTCTGCCGATTCCGTTCGCGCCTATCATTGGATCCAACAAAACCAAGACAAGTTTGAAAAGGAGGTCTTTGGGCCTCCAGTGGTTACATGCTCAATCAGAGACCCAAAGTACGCCGACGCTGTAGAGTCCTTCTTGCAGCGCACGGACTTCATGGCCTTCACTACGCAAACCCGGAATGACTTCAGGACCTTGCAGAGGATACTCTGCGGCGAACAGAAGTTGACCGATATTAGTATTCGAACATGTTCCACACCACTAGATAGACTTCAGCCTTCTGCAGCCGAGGCTGACGAATTCCGCGAATTCGGATTTGAGTGCTGGGCGAAGGATTGTCTCAGTGGACCAGATCCAGTTCTGGCTATGCTCTGTAGCGAAAAGGGCCTGCACCAGATACCCATTAGTCATGCAGACATGGCAGACAATGATTTCGAACGCTTGAAAACGGGTCGCTTAATTTCCTGGGTTTCTGGAAGGCTAAACTATACGGTTATGCGGCGAAGGGAATACGACGCAATTTCCTCCCGGCTTAGGCCTCTGAGGCCAGCCAAATTCTGGACATCACAACCAGTGGATGCATCAGAGAGACAAAGAGCCACGCAGAAGATCCGTACACTGAAAGGCGAAGTGCAGGAGGTGCAAGAGCAGATAAATGGTGAAAAGGCCAGGCTTGAACAACTTGGTCATAAACACACTGAACTCAAACAAGAGCAGGTATGTTGAGCTTATGCTGTCATGAATTTTTTCTGTGTGCTAACCTGAGATCTTGCAGAGCGAGCTTGAGCGGGAGAAGGGAGAAAAGCAGACAGCTCTAACACAATTCAGGGCTATTCCGGAGAGAATACGTAGGTGACACGTCGCACCCTTCGCAGATTGGGTACTCTAACACACCGACAGGCCAGCAAGAAGCGAGGCAGAAGGAAAACCAGAAAATGTTCGAGCAGATGAGAACGCGAGTCGCCAACCTCCGTAGTGAGCAAGATCAGGCATCCCTCCGCAAGGCAGAGGCCGTCATTGAATATGCTGTAAGTTCACAGGGCATAGATACCAGGGTCCTGTTACTAATAGAAGATAGAACGCCGTTGAAAACTTCCAAAAACTTCATGAAGAAGTCATCAAGCTGAAAGTGCGGCACATCGAAGGTGTCTCAGACCTAGAAGTCTTGAAAGCTCGGAACGTCGAACACCGGCAGACGCTGGAAGCCAAGCACAATGAATTGAAAGAGGCGAATCAGGAAATCAAAGACATAGGCAAAACGGTCAAGAAGCTCCAAGACGACGCCGTGAAGGTCGCCAATATTTCCCAACAACAGCCCGACCTAGCGGAACTATTACACACGATTAAAGATATGACAATGGAGCAGTTCGAGGCCGACATTGACTCCGAAAAGGCTCGTCTCGAACTCACCCACGGCGGAAACAGTAACGTGATCAAAGAATTCGAAGAACGTGGACGTCAAATCGACAAGCTGCGTGACAAACTCGCCGACTTCCAGAAAAAGCTGGACGACTACAACCACGCCATCAATGAAATCCGCGGCCGCTGGGAACCCAAGCTTGACTCAATCATCAAAAGCATCAGCGACGCTTTCTCCGACTCGTTCGCCCGCATCGGCTGCGCCGGCCAAGTCACCCTGGACAAGGCCGAAGAGACTGGTCCGAACGGCGAACCAGGTGACAGCGACTTCGACCAATGGTCGATTCAAATCCACGTCAAATTCCGCGAACACGAAAACCTTTCCCTGCTGGACTCGCACCGTCAGTCCGGTGGTGAACGCGCCGTCAGTACCATCTTCTACCTCATGGCCCTCCAATCTCTCTCCGCATCCCCCTTCCGCGTGGTCGACGAAATCAATCAGGGTATGGATCCCCGAAACGAGCGCATGGTCCATGGCCGTCTGGTCGATATAGCCTGCGCCCCATCTGAAACCGGCGGCGGCGGCCAGTACTTCCTGATCACACCCAAGCTACTTAGCGGGTTGGCTTACAAGCCGGGAATGCGCGTCCTCTGCATCTACAGTGGCGAGCACATGCCCGAAGACTACAACCTGATCGACTTCAAGGGAGCCATTGCTAAACGAAAGGCCGTGACAGGGAGGAGGACGACCATGGGACCTGCTGCCAGTACAGGTAGCGTAAGCGTTCATGGTTGATGATGTTGATTACAACCACCACAATAACGACGAAATTGCGATTACGGCCATGAAGTGCTTATCCTTGACTCCTGATACCTCCCTTTCTTCATTCCTTCCTCTCTATTCTCCAAATTCCCTGTCCCTTCTTCTTCTCTATTCTAATACATACTATCCGGAAATATTCCCCTTTACTCGCAATTTCAATTGTCTTCTTTTTCCTTTCTTCCGATTTGGAATACCTCGTGTCTCTTTTTGGTTACGATCGTCATGATACCTTATTTATTTCCCTTTCCTTCCGGAGTGGCTGCGTCGATTTGTTTTTTTTTTTTTTTTTTTTTTTCCTTTCCTTTCTTTCCGTTTGGGAGAATAGGCAAATATTATTGATTGATTGATTGATTGATTGATACGCAGGTAGTTTTAGTCATTTAGCGAGTCGGGAATTTGGCAATGGTTGTGGTGGTGGCGGTGGCGGTGGTGGTGTTGGTGTTGGATGGAAATTATAGCAGGTTTTACACATTTTCTTCCATCATTGCAAGTCATGGATTGAGTATGAGTAGTATATAGATCGCTTTGAATTTGAGATTACTGAATTACAGATTCGCTCTATATCATATCATCTTTATTAATGTTGCTTAGTATTTCGAGAGTTATTTGATCTGTCTCGTTCATGGTTACTTTGGTTATGGAAGTGGTCCGGATGCAGTATGCAGACTTGTTTTACATGATGGTCTAGTTAAGGCATTGACGAGTTCTCCCTCCGGTGCTAGTAATAAGGAACTTGGGGAGTTGGAAGAGGTCAAGAGGCGAAGAAAGAGTGGTGAAGTGGGGGAGAGAAGATCTAAGATGGGATTAAGTAAGATGGAAGATAAGATGGTTTAGTTAAGAAGACTAAGAGCGAGCCTGTGTCTTTCTGCTTCGTATGTTGCGAAGGAGAACGGGTGGTTAGGTCTTCTATACTTTATGGTATGAAAGAATAGGGGAGGGGTGGTGGGATGGATAAAGACGATGATTACGAAGTGATTATGTCCATCTACGCTGTATTATACTATATTTGGTAAGGGTTTGGTGGAATGGAAGCTTGATCTTCATCTAGAATGCGAGTCTATGCTCTTAATTTGGTTTCTTCATACCAGAGTACAACAAAGCTGTTGTGCGTTTGTTATAATCGTATAGTAGGAACGTCTCTTGTTCACAAGGTCATGTCACATCATAACAAAGGAAATGAGATGACACAAGGAAAAATAAGGAAATAAAAAAAGGAAAAAAGATATAGGAAACACAGAAAATAAGAAAAAATTTCAAACCAGAGTTGAGACTCCGATATAATCCCATGCCCAATGATTCTCCTCCCGACTCTTATGATGCTTTGCATTTCCCAGACCGAAAACCAGCGACGCCTGCTCCTTTTCACATGGACAATAAAATATAAAAAAGGGAAGAAGACATCCAAATATACACAGGTGGAAGTGAAGAAAGAAAAGATGGGGATTCCCATCACAACACACCCAAGTCCCATGGATTCCCGGGTGCGTGAGGATCAGAAGAAGTGAATATAAAACATGCACAAAAGGGTATCATTCAAAGAAGAAATCAGAGCAGATGGTCGCTGGGTTCAGGGAGGTTGGTATGATGGAGTGGTATGGTCCTTTTTTTCTTGGATTGTATAGCTCTTGCTTTTTTGTCGAGCTTTTTTGTTGCCTTGATTGCCTTCGAGGCGCATCAAGGTGACCGGACACCCAGTGGCGGTCTTTTTATACCATGGCAGTTGCGACGGGCCGACCACTGTGGCAACCACGCTCATGACGCTTCATGTTGCTGCGCACACTGAAGGCCTTCCCACAACCAGCGTGGGTGCAGCGGAAGGGCTTCTCGCCCGTGTGGCTGTGAGAGTGGATGCGCAGGCTGGAAGGTCTCGAGAAGGCCTTGTGGCAGGTGCGGCAGATATAGCGATCATGGTTCTGCTGGTAGGGTGTGGTGCTGGAGGGAGGGAAGTAGTGGTGGTGTTGCCAGGCAGGGTTCACAGGGGAGATAATCTGTTGCGGTGCTGCCGGTGTCGGGAGAGGAGCGGCCGAAGTGGAAGGCGCCGTGCGCTGGTAGAACATGGCGGAGGAGGCCGAAGGCTCAATGGGAGAGGAGTAGGAAGAGACGCTGGGAGCGGGAGAAGCGTAGGAAGCGCTGGAGACACCCTGAACGGAACCCTGGCTGGAGATGGACGACCGATCCGAGGGGCTAGGCAGAGCCATGGGCACTTGAGGGTAGGAGTCGGAGCGCTTGGGCGCAGCAGCATCGCTGGCAGCAGAGATGGAGGAAGCGGGGGAGTGGCCGGCGCTGTGGAAGCTAGACCCAGGGCGCAATGGGGGCGTGGGGGGCAGGGCGATTTGGGGGCCGTTGGCTTTCAGGTCGTATGCTTGCGACTGTTGGCGGGAATCAAGGTCGCGCTGCAGAGGAGGGGTCATTCTAGTACGCTCTGCAGGAATCTCTTGTCAGCATTTGACTCCTTCGGTCTTCTCCGGACAACTTTCTAAGCATTGGGGGCCATACTTGCTGCGTGCATAGCTGCGCCATCTGCGCCCTCAAGCAAGGTAGAGATGGAAGGAAGAGAGCACTTGGGAGAGTGGTCCTCAACAGGCGGGGAGAGAGGAGGCTGCGGGGAGCGGGTGTAGGAGATCGGGACGGAGGGGAAGTATGAGTCGGAAGTCTGTTCGATGGACCGCTTGTAAGAGGTCATGGGAGGGCTGTATGAGGCTCTAGACTTCATGATGGGATCGGGTCCCGGGTGGGAGATGAGGCTGGCGAGATCCATGTTGAGTGTTGAAGTAGGTGGTGGTGGGTGAGGGAGGTGGTGGTGGAGGAGGAGGAGGGTGGATGTATATGTATGTATGTATATAAGGTTGGATGAAACCGAGTGGAAAGGAAAAGGTAGCTTATAGCAAGCAAGAAGGAGGCTACCGAGGGATGATATATAAAAGCGAGATCGAGTGAAGAGGCAACGAAAGATGGATCCAATGGAATTGGAGGCAAGGTACAAGTGGGGGTGGGTTTGATGGGAACAGGGGGGGAGAGATGGAGGAGGATATGAACGGGGTTTATAGACCAAAGCGCGTGGATGGCAGAGGGGAAAAGAAGGAGAGACGATGATTGAGGGTGTGGAATAGTGGAGATATGCGAAAAGTGGGGAGCAAGGTTGACAGGAAAAATAATAAAATAAAATAGAGAGAATATTTTATTTTATCAGAAAATAAAATAATAAAATAAAATAAAATCCAGGGAGGATCAATCGACAGGCAGTTTAATTATAGCTGCCCGCTGGGGAGTATACTCCGGCCGTAGTGGTTCAACCGACGGGTGGAGAGCCCGAAGAGAGTGTGAGAGGGAGAAAAAGAGACGCGAAATAAAAAATAAAAATTAAAAAGAGGCAGCCAGACACAAGACAAGCCAAAATACAGACAGGACAGACAGAACAGACTCACAGGAGGGAGAGAAAGCGGGCGAATCCGACGCAAATCGCTGGTCCCCAAATAATTACACTTTTTTTTTCTCCCCCCGTCTGATGAGGATCTCGTCTAGTAGAGGGATGAACCTACTAACTTCCTTCTTCCTGCCACACAGCCGAACAGGTACGATATCCTCCGTTCTGGCTTGGTTTATCCTCATATTATTTTACTAATTTCTTTTTCTTCTTCTCTTCCTTCATCCCTCCAGTCCCAGCGCGCGTCTTGAATATTCCCGAGCCCGCAGTGGCCACATTTCTTTTTTCTTTTTTCTCTCTCTCTATTTAATTTAATTTTATTTTACTCGATTCGCTTCCACAAGGGCTGATACCTCCGTCCCAAAGCTTAATTAATGGGCAGTGGCCCCGGTACGGAGCACCACACGCGATGTCTTGCTCTTGGCGGGTAATTTACGTTTCCTTTTTGGAATTTTTATTTTTAATTTTTCCATTTTCTTTTTTGAATTTCCCTGTCTTCTAATTTACCGCTTTCGGAATTCCAAAAGAGGGAAATTAGAAAATCCAAAATGAAAAAACACTTAACCGGGATGATTTGCCATTAGCTTTGCTATACCTTTTAGGTAGGCTCAACGAGAGCTAAAACAACGTGCGCCGCCTCCACCATTATTCCACACCCTTCGCTGCTCCCCTCCCCCCAGGCCACCTTAACCCTGGGAAGAGTGGATGGTTTTTCCATGGGAGCTGATGAGCACGGAAGTAAGATGATGGCAGATCAAGCTGAGACTGGGTAAAAGAGACGAGATGAGAGACAGTCGATCATCTTCTTTCTATCTACAAGTGCTATACATAGACAAAGGAGAATTTTGTAGTAGTAAAAGTATGACGACAGGAAATCTTCCTCCACTTTGCTCTAGACCAGTTAGCAACAGTAGTAGTAGCAGTAACAGCAGCAGCAGCAGCAAGCAACAAACATCACGAGCATGACTCTTCAAAAAAGTTACGAACAATGAGATCCCAACGGAGATCTACTCCTGAAAGAAGCAACGCGGCGGGAGGAGAAGGGGGTACGTAACTGCGTCGTACGAAGGGCACAGCAACCACACAGTAACTGACTCTGACTCTCTAGACCTCTGACTCTCACACTCTCACACACACACTGTCTGTCTCTCTCACTCACTCTCAGATCGGCCGATGGAGCCAAAGCCAACGGTACTTTCGGGGCTCGGCTACAGTAAGTCTGGCGCTAGTGCAGATCCACGGACACCTTTCCTTTCTCCATCATGCGCGCCCTCCAGGAATCAATCAGAGATCATCCTTCATCATGGGGACGGAGCCGACCACCAGTGGCATCCACACCACCCCCCTACTACTAGTCGACGACCCTAAGCAAAGAAATGGAAGTCTCCGTCCGGTATTATGGTGGTAATCGAATCGAACTCTGGGCTGGACCTACTTTACCATCTGGCTTGCACTTACGCCAGCAGCCGATCTTTCTCTTCGGGGTGGAACCCCCAAGGCTCCGTCCTGGTTTTACCTGTCACAACGATCCCATGCCCCATAAACGGCTGATCGTTGCCGCACGATCACGCTGCTGCTGGCTGGCTGTTGCTCTGCTGCCACTGCTACTGCTGCTGGATGTTGGCTGCTTTGCTGCTTGAGAACCTGATCTCATGTGGTTCCAGCTTGCTTCCAACCAGCTTTCATGGTTAGCCAGTCCTGGCTGTCCCCTTCTGGGTCTCCTCCCCACCTCTCTGCTTTCCATACGCGCCCCCCTCCCTCTTCCTCCTCCCCGTAGATCCTGTGTGTTCGGGGCCCTCGGTGGGCGAAACTCGCTGCCTAAGGTACCCCTCCCTCCTTCCCACTTGGCTGGTTCCGTCCCGGTACTTGTCCGTGACCCAAACAGTCCAACCCTGGTCCAGCATGGCTCAGATCACCGGTTTGAGGGGAAGAGGGGGGAGGGGAAGACGCAGACAGACAGACACACACAGAGAGAGAGCGCAATAGAGAAGGGATCCAATCTATTCCCAGATCTCAACCCTGGTTGGTCTCAGTTTCCATCTCCGTTCTTTCCGTATTCTAGCGGTCGATTAAACATCCCTTTCTGGAAAACAATCTGAAAAGGTGACCCTGAATCCATTCCATCCATAGTTATTCCTTCTCTAAATTAATTGTCTCTTACTACTCGATCCTATTTCTCCGAAGATCCTTTGGTACTGAGACAATGCGTGCGTGGTCCAGCAACACAGACCAGCACATTATAATAATAATAGAAAAGTTACTTTGATGGAAAAGACTCCGTTGATAGCGTCACTACACGACTAACACAGACACCCCCTTAGTTTTTCTCCCTAGACCACGGAGATGGGAAATGGAGAAACGCCCATCGTGAGGGCCATGACTCGCTTGATGTCTGGGATGGGAAATGTCTCCGGGGATGGTCCAATCCCTTGGGGCCGGCCGGGCTGACGGAGTCGCGGCACGATGCGCGGATGGCATGGCAGCTCGCTCTTTTTGGCCTGCTTGTTAAGCAAAAGGGGGCTCTAAGCCCAAGAGAGCTTAGATCTGGTCCATCCAAGAAAGGAATCTCTGAACGATCCTCAGGCTAGACTAGTTCATAGCACCCATTCCTTTCGGTCGGTCGGGGGGCCAAGATGGTTTATTCTATTTTGCTTATTTTCTTTTTACGGTGATGAGGAATGCCGGAGATTATCATGGCAGTTGACAGCCAACAAGAATAAAGTAATTCTCTCTAAATAAATGAAAAGAAAAAGAAAAGAAGAGCAGAAGGATGCCGCTGACTAAACTAATCCCAAGTCAGCTAGATTGATCCGATCCGACCAACAAACAAGACGGAAGGGAAAGCCCTTTCGGATGATTATTATTATTATTGTATGATCATCTGGCCCCCCGAGGGTTAGTTTGTATAGACTACGGAGATGTATCTAAGTACGATGTAGATTCACATCTCGGTTTGCTCATTATTAGCAATACTCTTTCTTTTCTTTTTCGTTGCTCTTCTTGGGGGCTGGTGAGATGTGTTGGTCAGGCAGTGACCACTAGTAACTCTTTTTTGTTTTTGCAGAACGGAGAAAATCAACCATCCAACGAGAATGACAGAAACCGGGCGATGGAGATGGAGAAAAATGCATCGTCCATGCAAGCGATAACTGACTGGCCCAGGCGTAACTCAAGGGATCCAGGGAAAACCTCCCCTGATTGATCAACCATGCTGCGGATGCTGCATGGTGCATGCATTTTACGGTGACTGGTCAATGACGTCGACCAGGGCTGGGGTTGTTGGTGTGTATGTGTGCCTAAGTCACCACCCCTTTCAGCAAATATTCTTTGAGACAATTGACTTTGTCTCAAAACCGGATATCTACTTGCACTTTTGCTTCTTTCTTTCTCTGCCTGTCGTCCACATTCGGGCCGCATCGATTTAGTTGGTGGGAACTGCACAGCGCATCATCATCATCATAATCGTCATCATCACCACAGCCACCAACCATGATCAAGGGAAGGAAGGCTGACTGACGAGGCTAATAACCACCGATATCAACTGCCGAAGTGGATAGTAGTGTAGATGGATTCGATTTCCCTGCCAAAAGGCCATATCCGCATTCCCTCCCTTCCATTGGGATCGACCGTCAGATCACGACGTCTAAACTAAAAAGCTTTGCCTACGGGCGGTCTCAAGTCCAAAATAAGCATGGCTAAACGAGACATTTCCAGAAGAGACATAATTATACTTTGATTCTCGGGAGGTCCCCAAGGGCCTCATAGCCGGAGCAGGGCGGGACGCTCACACACGAGACATGTACCTCGGCCGGGAGAGCTACAAGACGAATCCCGAAAAGGGTTATGGAGACGAAGGGGGGAAGAAAGAACGGACGGACCTACTACTTTCCACCTTACTAACACTGGTTTTAGTTGTTGATCATCCCGGTATTATTTCTGGGAACCGAGATCAGTCATCAGTCAGTCAGTTTATGCGTTCGCTTCCCGTCGGATGAATTGCTTCCGGCTGGTTGGCTGGCTGTTTTTATGTCACGAATTTTTGGTTTCACAAGAAATATGAACCTCGTGGTAGTTGTTAGGAAAGGGTAAGTAGATCTACAGTAAGGTATGCTGTAGGTACAGCCAAGCAAAATTTGGAAATCAAAAAATCTCTATTTTGAGGTCATTCATTCATCGGCATAATCCATCACCATCATCATCATCATCATCATCATCATCATCATCATCATCATCATCATCATCACATCTAAACAGGCCCCATCCCTGTCGCGTCTCAAGCCTCAGTAGTAGCAAGCAGGCTGGCCTTACACTTTACCTCTTTCTTGGTATTCTTCCGAACACAACTGATCAGCACAAATCACCCTTAGCGGCGGACCACACCGCCCACACCCGATTACCGGAAGCGTACCTGAACGATGCCAACGCGAGCGCCCCCATCGCCCAAAGTGGTAATGCTCCCGGCCGTAGTACATATCTAGCTTAGTGTGATTTTTATTTTGTAGCGAAGGGAGACGCAACAATGGAATGGCACAGTCGATCAATCCCTTCCTGCCTTCCTGTTCCCCCCTCCTTGGCGACTTTTAGCGGATCATCCATCCATTTTTACCAACCTGCCAGTGCCAACTAAAGTAACCTAACAATCCAAAAAACAAACGCCAACTGTCGGCGACGCCGAATTACATCATCCTTAGTCAAATCCATTCTCTTCCCCCGGATGCTGCAAGATAGATTAAATGATCGTCTGGGCTGTTTTGTGTGTGTGGCATCCAGAACGGCTGACTACTCCATACGGAGATTGATTCATCCATGGATGGACACACACTTACTCTAAGACAATACGATTAATGGAAGCGCTGACATACGCGTCAGGATTCTCCTCTTCCATTCAACACATGGGACTCGACCCGATAAACGAAGAAAAAGAAAGAAAATCAAACCCACAATTAATGATCAAACCCGGTCCAGTTCTAGCTACGTACTACCAGTCCCGGCAGTTCCATGTGCGAGCAGATTGATTGATTCCCCAGCGGTCCCAAACTTTAATAAACGAGCCTGCTCCAGGCTGTTAGGTTGATGCTCTTGTCTCGTGGAAGCGAAGCTGTCCGTTCCCCTGTCCCATCCAATCATATTGGCTTGGTTGCTTTTGCCCCCTCGTTACTAAATTTCTCTCTCCACTTAAGCGTCGGCTCTTGCGTAGTGACCGAGCGAGCGAGCCATATAGCCTACCTACCCTAGTTCTACTCGGCCTACGGCCTACGACTCCCGTAGTCAGTGTTAGTTTAGATTATATTATCTTATATTATAGGGATAGTAAACCCGCGATATTAATTTCCTGGGAGGTCGGTCCAGACGGTCGGGATTTTCATCAATTTCCTTGGATTACCACAGTATCCGCTGGGTTGGGAGGCTCTACTACTTACTATCTAGTACTTACTACCCTTGATAGTTGGCTACGCTACTATAGTATGGTATGGTATGCTTCTTGCATCGTAGTTCACTACTAGTAAATGCATGGTAGATAGTAAGTAGTAGATGATCCTCGGAACACCGGAACTATATCTGTCTCATCTGTCGTATGTGTCTCATCTTGACTCTGAACTCTGAGGCGAAACTGAGCCGCCGCCGCCACCACCACCACCACGAAGCGGGGGGTAAGAGTAATTAGTAGTCTAGTAGCAAGTCTAGTATAGCATCCATCCATTCCAATCACCTCCGCGGCAACTACCCGGCAGTTCATAGTCACAGATCCTCAAAAAGCTTGCTTACGACATCCCAAGAAACCCAAAAGGCAAGTAAACTAAAGTAAACCATGAGACATTTTTCTCCCCTCCCCTCCCCTCCCCCGCCATGAGTTAAGTTGAGTTTCAAACTAAACAAGGGTAAAGAAAGCATATGAAACCCAAACCCCCCAATGATTAGAACGCAAGTTCACCAGTACAGTTCGCCAAGTAAAACCCTCATATCCATAACAAGGTGGAACAAACAAACACAAACAATGTATCAACCCCAAAAAGTAACCTAACTAACCTAACCTATCTACTACGTATCTACGGAGTACAGCATAAGTCAGTCGAATACTACGTAGTATGTAGATCCACAATCCACACATATCAATATGCTGCCCCTCGGAAAGGTCCCGCGGTGATCTTCATCCTGCCCCCCTCCGACCCCTCCTCCCCTCAGGGCAGATCAGGCAATATATGGATAAATAAATAAATAAAATGGGCTATATAACGCAGAAAGTGGGATATTGCCTATTTGAGCAGGTGAGATGTAAGTACTAAGTTCCAGAACATACTACGTATACTAACTACTCCGTACTTACCGACCGAACCGATGAGAAGAGGGAGAGACATGATGAGCGACCGAGCAGACCCGGCACATACACAACCAACCCACTTTAACTTACTTACTACTCAGTCAAGCCGACCGAAGAAGGGAACGGACGGGCGAGCCGATGAACGAACCACCAAATATCATTCATCTTTTACCCGACCCAAATAAGGAAAGGAAAATGGAAATGAATGAATCGAGAGTGGGCAGTGCATACGTGTTGATTTACTTTCACCATCCTAATGGGATTGATTGATTGTCACTCAAAAGCATAGACTCCATAATCGGGAAGGGAAAGGGTTTATTTCAATTATGGAAGTGCGCGTTGTATACGACAGACAGACAGACAATCATCCACCAGCCTCAATCAGATACGAAATGAACTGATGATCCAAATGAAAACATATCGTAGTACTGTAGTATGTATGGCTGTGCTAAGAGGCAACTCAGATAGCCTTCGCTTAGCGGTTGCGCATGTCGGGAAAATCGCTCTGAGCTTAAACGAGCACATCATGCCCGGAAAGGGATATCTCGACGAATACTAACTAACTCTCTGGGTAGGTTGTCGGGTCCCGACCGACTGACTGAACTGACCCGACCCGACCGACCGATCATGTTCTTGTTTTTTTCTGTCTCTACCAACTAATTTCTTGGATTGTTTGTGAGGCGAAGGGGGGAAAGAGGGGGTAGGTAGGGGTAAACTGGGGAAGGGGAAAGTGGGAATTACGGAGTAGTTGTGGTCGCATTCTTGAGTTACAGTGCAGCGTGAGCTTTGTGTGTGTTGGTTGGAATTTGACTTCGTGGAATGCATCTCATTCTCGTTTCTTTTTACTTTTTCGAGGGGGCTTCCACGACATTACAACCCAATTTTAGGTTTTGGCTGCATGGGTTGGGTATCTAGGTATAACGGTGAGGGAATGAGGTAGGTAGGTAGGTAGGTATTTGTGCATTAGGGGGATCTCTTTGATGATCTTCTAGATGGATAGTTTATATGTAGTGAGGATATTCAATGCCTCTACTATGAGTATTCTGCTTGCGGTGTTATCCTCGTCTCGAGCATAATATTATGTATCAGTTATGGATTCAAGAATAACTAGTCTGAGTAATAGTGCAACCCATGGGCCCATTATTCCAGCCAAAAGTCCAGCCAGCTCGGCAAAGACGTGTGCCGGTTCCAGTTTTCTAGGCGACGGGGAGATTCCGAGATAAACTCTGGAATCTTGATAAAGATTGACAATGATGCGCACGCCGATCATCCAACGCTCTCCAACGCTCCAGCTTTGACCGCCTCAATAGTCGTCGGGAATCCTACCGCAAGTCGCTTAGGTGCGGGTATCGAAATAATATCCCCCTGACAAGATTAATAATAGCATCCACTCCCCCCGACCCGGAACAAATGCCGTCGGAGGTGCCCACCGCATTATTAACAGTCTATGCCCCCTACTACCTGCTGATTACTGCTGCTATTGATCTGATCCCGGCCCAGGGTGGTATAATTCTCGGAGACTTTTCCGTTCTTGAGATCCGTGTCCGCGTTGCTATTTTGGATAGCTTGCTTATCTTTTTTGTCTGATGTAGTATCAAACTATCGGGTGAAATGTTGCACCGATGGTTTGGCATTTTTGCCTTAACACCAAACCATTAACTAACTAAATCCTTTCTTTCTTCTTCCTTTCAATCTAACCTTTTGGTGCCGACGAGAGACATACGTAACACACACGCGCCGAGAGTGCCAAACAACCATGGCATCAGCAAAGTCAAGTTGCGCCTCTCGTGTCGATCCCATCTTGTTTCCCTTCCAAAAGCAACCATGGACAGGCGGCACCACCCGCTCTCTAAGCCACCTTTGCTCAACCCATCAGCTCGTCTGTTTCATTTGTCGCGGTTCGGTCGAGGTCACAGTTTCGGTTCCGAGGGATAGACGGGCGGCAAAGATGTGACGGTCGATCAAACTAAGGGAAGCGAAACCTTGTGCCGGTTTCAGCTCTCCCAGCCACGAGTGGGCGGATCGTCGCTTACTCGCTACTGACTGTATTTTCTCTATGCCTCAGGCAAGATTGAGCTTCAGCTTCAGCTGCTACTACGGAGTTCCGATCAACCTCGGCGTGACGCCGTCATGCCTTGCGTTCGTTGCTTTTGCGACCGTATTGAATCCACCACTAACAGGCCATGACTAATGACATGGATTATTTATTCATCCATCCCTCCTTCTTGGCCTTTATGCTGTTTCTCTTTTGCTTTTTTCTAACTGCTTATTATTTCGCTTCGTATTTCGTATTCTTTTCTGCTTTTTCCACCGATCGGGGGTTGCACAAGACATGGCGGCTGTGCTTGACCACAAGACGGTTGATCTCCAGCACATCTGCAGACTGGCTTGCTTGGTGTGTGCCAACTTCCAAGAATCTGACGCATGGACGCCATTCTGCAGGACCATCTCGTCCCGCCCGGCCCCATGAGTGAGGGAGAGAGAGAGGCAGCTAACTTGCCAGCCCAGCTCCCTGGGAAAGAATCAGCCCATACATACTGGGCCTTCCCTGGCGCCCCGCCGTACTACCACAACTACGGAGTCCTACGACTTGATTGACCAAGGCTCCAGCTTGCTTGCAACATTCCATTCCAGAATCCACAGTAATTGTTGCGCCGGCATCTTTTGGACGATATTCCCTACATACTGTAAGATGGGACAGAACTTCCCCTTGCTAAAAAAGGCAAGATCTAGAACCTAACCCCCTACCGGCACTTGATAGACTTGACAGATGTCACGATCGGGGGATCGCTAAGAGGTTTAGGCAAGGCTTGTGATTGGAGCTTAGAGCTATGGCCCGGCAAGTAGGATTGCGGTGGCCTACTTTCTCTCAAGCAACCGGCAAAACGACGGGTATCAACTTGTCTAGAACCAGCATCTTCCCCGAACGCCACGTTGGTTAGTCAAGGCGTCGAGCGCAGATCGTCATCAGGGAACTAAACTAGGGACACAGCCGTGGGTTCGTGGGGAACGAACGAACAGTGTTGTCGCAAGCGCGACTTCCCCCCAGGCCAGGCAGCCAGGCAGCCAGGGGTTCATAATTCGTGCACGCCTCATGGCAGTGGGACACGTCCAAGATGAAACCCGGAGTTAAGGAAGGGATTTAGTGCCGGAGACCGATCTGGTAGGATTTTTCCTTTCTTTCCTTGGGGAAGTCGGAATGAAGCGCATCATTTTTTCCTCTTTCTCTATTTTACATGCTGCAGGGTAAGGGGTGTGGTGAGATAGTGATATGTGTGATGACGCCTCATTCTTTTTCTCATCTGTAGGCTGTGTGGTTTAAGTCGCGCCTGTAAGTTTGGCGCTGGTTGTGCGTGACTTGACGATGTGTTGCGCGCGCAGGTGATGCAAACAGTTTTTTCCCTTGCGAGCTGGAACCGAAAGAGAGCAGTCCTCCCGTTCGGCCGTGTTAGGCTTAGCATCCCACTTTTTCCCAATCTCTCTATTTTCCATTCCTCATCTACAGTCCCTTCCATCATCCTCCCATTTCATGGATGGATGGATGGATGGATGAATGGATCTTCTCAAATCGGCCCCTGAACAAAGATGCCGACCGACCGACCGACCGCCTTACTAACTAGTATTAAACGAAACAATTAAAATAAATAAAAAATCCCCCTTCCTTTTCGCTAAGAACTGCTGGAGCGGGCGTCGGACACTCCAAACCCAACTGGGACTAGAGGCGGTCCTAGCGGCCTCCCTGGAGTTCTGGACCCTGGTCATTTCACGTGGCAGACGTCGGCTCCGCCTGCAGCTGCGGTCGGCCCTTCCCGAGTTTGGCACCAAAGCCGATGCACTATCGTGACGCTTGCCTTTTGACAAGCCGCTTGGTATCTTACTAGCGTGGATTTATCCTTTACCGTAAGATACAAACTGGGCTAGTTTTCGATCCTGGGTTTTACCGAGATACTACCATTCCATCCGTCCTTTCTTTTCTTTTCTCGATCCATGCCAAGGGGAAGAAAAAAAAGAAAAGGAACTATAATGGTGTGGGATGATGTGTTTGAGTTAAAGTTGCTAGCATACTAGCTAGCTTGTTAGCCTGTTAGCAAGAGGGGGGAAGGATATATCTTCCACTCAGCTCGATCCCGAGAAAGTTGTTAGTTACTTAGCTTGCGTAATAAAGTGTGATACGCGTGATTTTCACATGGCAGTGGCAGTCACTCACTGCGAGAAGAGAAAGGCTGCGCAGGGCTACCCAAGACGGCCAGCGGCGCAATCCGCATTCCTTTTCCTTCCCATATCTGTCTGTCTGTATGGTAAATAACAATAATAATGATAACAATCTCGGGTATATTTTCTCTTTGCGTAAACCCCCCATCTCTCATCTTGACGATCATTGAGTTTTATTATTATACATTTGCATTGCAATTGAAACAATGCCATGACAGTGGCAGCAGCAGTAGCGTGATGAGATCACTTGATGTTCTTTGCTTCTGTGGATGCAAAAAAACAATTTGTGGCTTCGTATACACCTACTACTATAATCTAGGGATCTAGCTAAGCTAAGACAGTGAGTCAAGTCACAGACATGTGAATGGGTTCCGGTTCTCTGCTTAGATCGTAAATAGTTAGTTAGTCCACTCCAGATTAATATATCTGCCTAGATAGATAGTTAGATAGGTGGCCACCAAACAACATTTGGTTAGCAAGTTGGCGTGTGCTCATTTACACATTTATCCCAGCTAACTACTTAGGTTCGATATCGATGGGTCGAGTCATGTCATGCGTTTTGGCTTAGCCGATGTTTTGGCGACCCAAGGTGGGAAGGGGAAATCATTAATCCTGGTTCATGTACATTGCGTTTGGAGGCTAGGTTGTTAGTGGTTAGTTAGATGGTCGATTCATTCTTTCGCTCTAGTTCTACGATGGTTATATACATGGTTATTGGAGATGGATGAGGATGGGTACGTAGGACAAAGTTCACGGGAGTCACGCACATTCAGTAGCGTGCATGATGTGCAGCTCGTGTCCGAGTTTCCTTTTTTTCTTATTCTATTTCTATGTGGGTGGTGGTGTATACTTCATTTACTTACTATGTAGAGTAGGCAAGTAGTCATCTAAGACAGTGTGCAATATACACGAGGCTGATCGATCACGAACCTCGGTACAATTCCCATCTCATCTCATTCCAAGAACATCACCTAATCATTTAGTTAGTAGCAAACTAGACTAGTTAGTTAGTTGACACCCGGAGATTGAACATCGGACACACTCTCAGACAGACACGAGGGAAGAAAGACCCACCCTACTTAGATACTATCGCGTGTTTGTGTGTGTGTGTGTGCGTTGCATAGGTGCGTGCAGTGGAGTCCAGTACGAGAGAGAGAGAGAGCAGGTTTAGGTAACCATCTTTCTTTTCTTTCTTACTAACTAGTTAATTAACTAGCTAGTCATGTATATACCCACTTTTTCACTTGGTTGGCCACTCACTTAGACATACTATGTACGGAGTACATAGTAATATCTATCTGCGTAAGAATCAAGTCCGGTCGGCTATCCATTCCATTCCATTCCTTGTTACCTGTTTTTTTTCTTCTCTATCCTTGATTGAATGAATATGGAAGGATCATCATCTCTCATGCCATGGCATAGACATGGTTAGGGCTGGGCCCAATCCCTCCGTACCCACTTTTTTTTTCCACCATGTCTCTTCCCTTGGATAGTACTTACTTCACCTTACATCTTCATATCCGAAGTGGGGCAAGCTGAGAACGTGGAAGCCCACATCCCGGGAAAAACGGGAAACGGGATATGATAATTCACGGTTACTTAAACGAAAAAATAATTTGGATGAGACGAGATGAGACAACTAAGTACTATGTATGTCCACTTGGTAGATTCTTAGTTAGATCTGTCTGTCTGTCCCGAGTGTGGAGTTTGCGCTATACTGTTTATGGGCGGGCATGCGAGGTGTAAATTGAATAGTGTGTGTTGGAGATAGATGGATGGTGTGTGTTTTCTCTCGGCTAAGCGTGGAAGGATGGATGGATTAGCCATGGGTCGGTTCAGTCAGGGTTCGGAAATGAAGGGGGGAATGGAGGGATCCGGTGGTGGTGTTCCTTTGGGTGGTAAGGCGAACGGTGGATGGAAAAGCACATGGTTGATGGGTTCGATGGGTTCTAGAATTCGGGGGGGTGTGGTTCTTGTGTGAGTTCTTTTTGGTTGTTATGCTGGGGTAGGAGGGATAACTGGTTAGATGCTTGGTTAGGTGGTCTGCTTGTTCTGTGCTGTCTTCTTGCTTTACTCTCGCGTAGTTGTTGGAATCCTTGTTGGTAGTTTATTGTAGGGGTTGCTGTCTCAATTACCTTACGCTTACTTCCTACTTGAAGCCTCATCAGGGCTGTAGAGCACCTGACTTCATCGATTCCTTCGACTGGGATGCTGTCTAGCCATCGGCCCATATTGTATGTAAGCCCTGAAGTGGCGGAAGCAGGGCACTCGCTTCCTTTGTGGCAAACAGTTGGATTCCTTCGACTTGGGATCCTCCTTGTAGTCTGATTGGGTGATTGTGGCAATGATGGGGTCAATGGATTGTTGGTTGGGTTTGTACAATGTGCTTTGTAGTAGTGTACATTCACAGGGCATTACTTGCCACTGTAGACCTGAGTTATAGAATACTACCACCTGAGTAGTACTATAGATAGTGCGCATCATATTGAAGGGATGTAGTTTCTACGTATACGCTGTGTTGTAGTAGTGGTAGCACTCATTACACTCTTGATATATATATCATTCTCAATACTAGTAGTATACTTCTAGTATGTGTCGAGCAATTACTACTTCTCATGGATATATATATCTACTAAACACTGCAACAACAGCAATCACTGAGATAGACTGTCTTCAATTGAGAATGCTATTACAGTATACCAGTCTCATTAGAACATACACCTCCCAGTCTTGTAGTCTGCAGAGAAGTACTAAATGAACCATAGTACTAACACAGCCCTCAACTACAACTACCAGTATTATCACCACATCCCACGTACTAACACAACCACACAACACAATCCTAAACCAACCAACCCCCCAACAAGGAAACCCCTATCGAGCACTTAAGCACATACATACACTTTCTACGGAGTACTAGTAGTTACATGCATGCAGAATCCACCTTACCATGCAACCATCGAACCAGAAGTAGGCTCTCTCCTCTGCATCCCACTCCACGGACTACATTAGTCCAGAGGTATTAAGTAATGACATCTGAACACATGTCAATCAAAACTTAATTCTGCTGAAAGGGGGGAGTATTATTGGATATCGTGCTGATATATATTTCTCCGCGGTGGTCACATCTGAAGTTAGTCTTCTACAGCTGAGTGATTTAGTTGCTTTGATCGTTTGATGGGGTTCATGTTTTGTGGTGGATATTTTGGGAATATACGGATATGAATTAGTATATATGTCAGTTATGTAGTAGAACGTGGGATGAGTCCTGACTTGACTAAGTAAGTAAGTAGCAAAGCACAGTCGATCAGACTACTTACTTCCTAACGAACAATAACACGATGATCTATAAGTACTAGAATGCAGATAAGAGTCAGGAACATATATCACTCCATGATATCGTCATGTGTCGGTATACTCTACTCCGCGATATATTTCTCACTCACGCACAAACCACATACTAGCCATCCTACCTACTACCATAACACTCTCGAACCAACCAACACATTGGAATTAATCTTCCCCTCCTTCCTGCTTTTCCAGAAAACTTTATTCAACAAAACCCTCGCCATCCATTATCCCTGCTAGTCAATAAATCAAATATACTACTCAACAACACACTCCGAATCAATACAACCGTATCAGAAAAACAGTACCGTATTTCATGTAACAAATCTACAGATCTGCTGCGTGGCAGGCGGGGCCGCCCATACCCAGAGTAGACTAGTGCGGACCCAGAACATCTCCAGAACAAGTCCGATGCCCGAGATTATAGGCCACTAACGGCAACTTAGTGTCGGGATTATGTGGAGCGAATCAATCATCCTTCCTGTCGGCTGTCTTTGGCTGGGTGTATGGTATTGTTTTTGGTCTGTGTGTATTATTCAGATGTGAGATTTTCTTTTTTTTATATGAGATCAAGGTATTTGTGTAGTTGGCATATGTTTGTTTTGATATTTGATTGTATAGATATATGGAGGCATTTTGCAGTACAGGTAGTTGGAATAGGAAGAAGAATCTATCTGCCTGGAATTAAGGGCAGCTCGGAATGTCACCGAAGCGGTTCCGGGATTCTAAACTAGTGCAGCATGAGGGAAGGATGATGCTTGAGGGCAGCATTTCGGTCAGCACTAGGCGTCCATGACTCTCTGTATGGTGTAGATCGTTATTCCTGCCTCTAGGGTGTCTGGCATCTGGCGCTTCGATGTATCTGCGGATTAACTAAAGTCTACAGCTACATCAGCAGCAGCAGCACAGCTCGCCTCAAAAATGGCGTCTGATGTGTGTCTGACTGATCATCGAGACTGATCCGCCATGATATCATGCATCTACACATCACAAGACTAATTCATGTCAGATGACAAGATCCATCCGCCCGCTGCCACTCACTGGCAGACAGATCACTCACCTGCAGGCGCCTCAAATCTTGGAGTTCGAGTTCATCTGCAGAATGCACCCACAAGGAGTGGCTGATTTACGCGAGCGCCGTAGCCATCACATTCACACAATGTAAGTAGTGGTCTGCCTGAAGTGACTCATATTTAGTCAGAGCAGCATGGAAGATGTGACTTAACACGCAGACCGGGTTTCAGCCTCTCCTTCTGACCGCTCGTTTTTCTGGGGCCGGCACTTGCAGAATCGATGGTTGGATGAATGTTTAGCATCCGGGCGATCTCCCAACTCCGCTGCAGCGGACGAAAGTTGAGACATGAGACACGCTGCAGCTGGATATACTGCCTCTGATTTGATAGATGAAGCCTGCGCGCATATCCCGTATCGACTTACTCCGCAGATACTTGCCTTCCTTGTAGTCCAGGCCGCAGGTACATCCTCGATCCCGGAGTAACTACGGCGGCTATACTCGGTATACTATACTGACGCTTTCTGCACGAAATCACGCTCTGTCCTTGATCGACCGGGTTTCCTGCATTGGCTCAGGGTCCGTGTGGCCTGAAAAGATAGCAATGGGTGTGGCTGTGAGGTCGGAGGTATTAGGACGGATACCTGTGTGAGCCCAACACGGCAACCACCCCCACAGAGTAACGGTGCCATCGCCGTACAACACCGAGCCAATATCCTCGGCGATTCATATTATGTCCTGGGGCTGAGGGGGCAGGGGGCTGGGCTGGTTGCTTACGCGCGTCTCTGCTCGTGGGCAGACCGTGCCATAGTGTCGGAGCAGTATACCAAGAGGGATAGCAATCAATCGGGGGCCCGACTACTGAAGCTCGGCTCCGCCGTTTTCCCACTCCTTTCCCTCGTGCTAAATCCTTCGCTTATCGGATCGATGGGCTTGGGGGCCGTTGGACTTGGATAACCTTGTCTTGATGGCGTAGGAGGTGTCCATGTAATGGGGGGTCATTTCCGCCAGTGTGGCAACTAGAAACACACTTGGTAGACTAGGACAGCGCCCAGAGCGGCGTAAACTACCCCAAAGAGGAAGTCTTTCACAGAATAGCACATCCTAGACGGACCCGAGAAACCGGAATCGAGGTCACCAGGGCCTTGACTAGCATTCCCAGCTAAGAGGATCTAGGTGGCGCCATGGCTAGCATCGGCGGCACGATAGAATCCAGTCAAGTGTCGGACGGTGGAAAACCCCCCCTGGCCAGAAGGAATGCAAAGATGGAGCAGGGTTGACCTTAGGGCTTCCACATCGTAGCCGATCAGCATGCCACAGAACCGATCATCCGTCGACATGGAAAAGGTGATAAGCTGGCAGGATAGCAGACAGGGATATGGCAGCCGATGGCGATGCCTGAGAGGCGGGTTTGGCCACGTTGGGCGGCGGCGGGGAAACGAACAATAATGGGCTAAAAGTGGTGGCGGGTTGCTGGCGAGCATCCTACCGTGCCCTCATGATTTACCATACAGAGAGACTAGCGCTGGCGTGATCCTACGGGAGTACACGGTGTCCAGCGAGTGGAGGGTCGCTTGAAGCAAGTCGAGATGTCAATGGAGGAGAAAAGCTGGAGCCCCTCAGGGGAGGAAATCCCGCCTCCACTTGGGGATCCGAATGGACCCCATCCAATGTCGGCGACTCCGTGGATGACGGAGACGGTGTAGTAAAGTTCATTGTTTCAAAGCAGTCTTTGTTGCAATGCTTTGTTTCCAGTTTTACCACGCAGCAAACGCACGCGATGATGTGATGATGCTGGAGATCGCTCAACGGCGCGTTGCTCGTCGAATATTGCACCAATCAGTGCTGTATCCCCGCACTCCCGATCGAGGCCATGGCGGTGTCGATCATATTGGGAAGTTCGAGAAGAATGATTGGAGAGGAATCACGGGAGTTCAACCAGGTATATCCAGTACCAAGTAAGTCCTGCGTAGACTGCAGGGGGAGGAAAAGAAGCTGCCTTTGGTCGTGGCAAACCGGGCCGCATCGAGGCGCGGGTTGGAATGGGCGCAACTGCAATCCCTTTCGTACTATTCATCTATCCCACGATCCACTGGAGTTGGAGAGCAATCCTCCATCTTTCTCCTCTCCACCAGTAGGTGGCCTTCCTGCAGACCCTCAAACTTTGAAGCCAGCGTCAGCCAGGCAGCTTGCTAGCCAGCCAGCCAGCATCAGCACTCAGCAGCTTGACGCCCAACATGGACGATAATCCTGAACCCTGTTGTTGCGCAGCCCGACCGATTGGCACGTAAAACCCCCGACCGCCAGCCAGCCAGATGATCCGCAACGGAAATGCCCGACCGTCGCAAAGAACAGCCCCAGGAGAAAAAAGAAGGGCTCGGATCACCAATCAGTCCGGTTGATCAGCATCCCATCTCGCGTTGGCGATTTCCCACCTGCAGCAGATGTCGCTGACTGGCTGGCTCGGCTGCGGGATGGAGCTTTAGTGTCTGTGTGTTCTGGAGTCTTTTCTGTCCTGATCATCCCGAGCATCCACTAAGACCTTTAAGAGTAACAGCCTGTTAGATGACAGTCCTGGTCTGACAGTAGAGTTAGGAGGATGGGGTCGAGTAATGGCAGGACCTACTATATTGCATCTGCTATGGAGTCAATATTCAGCCCTTTTGATGGTTGGCTGATTGCTTGATTGATGATGATGATCAATCAATTTACCTTTACTCCCATTCATGATTCATTTCCAACCTGCGGGGCCAGTCATCCATCATCCCGGCCCAATTTCCAACCCCATCTCACTTTTTCTCCTCTCTCTCCAGTCGAAAAAACCACGCAGGACCCATCCAAACCTGCGTGGGATGCGGGAGATCACGATGATCTCCCTCTTTGCCATGCAGCCTGTTGCTCACCGAGAATCCTGCTGTTCTTGTTTTTCCATGCGGCCGGCATTTCAAATGCCAAATTGCCGGAAGTGTGTAACTGTAATTGTAGAGGATTCTATCCATGACTGGTAGTGATGGGTGAGGTTGTAGTTTAGTTGGTGAAGCGAAGCGAAAGTGGAAGTGACGAGTTCAGGTACGGAGTATCTATTACCAGCTGATTCCCTCCCACTGCCATATTATCCAAGTCCATATGACAATACCTACACACGTACATACATACACACACAGATACAACCTACATGCTGAATATGCAGTTCAGACAATCTCATCACATTATTCCAAGAATAACATCGCCTCTTATACATATATTTACCTTGGCTTGCATCTTACCTGGACCCCAAACATGGGGCGGACTCGGAGAGTGAGTGTCTACATACTTATGACCACTGCACTTGGGGGAAAGAAAAAAACAAAAATAGAACAAAAGAAAAGCAAGTGTGAAGCATTCCCATCTTCCTATTACTCATCGAATAAGTCCAGAACGAAGTCAATCTCGGTCGGATTCGGGTTCGTTCAATACAGTTAGTCAGTCTGGATGGCAATGCTTCTTACATCCTAGCTAGTAGTATGTAGGCGCATACTTTTGTTCCCCCCTCTACGATCATTGGTATTTTTAGTTTTTGTATATGATTGATGATAATTTTTTTTCACATTCTAATTCAGTCCACTCCATCCCCTCTCCTGTATGTTTCCTGGTCTGTATTTTTGCATCACTGTGTATGGTTGTATGGAGGTAAATTAAGTAATATGTGGTAAAAGTCAAGCACAGACTCTCTCGCTTCGTCCAAGTTTCTAACCGCCGAAGTATCTCTCGTCTTAGCCTCGAAGTTTCGTTTGCATGACATGATCCTACTGCACTATCCTTTCGCCCCCCCTAAAAGTACGGAGGCAGATAGTTCTCTCTAGCATTGACCTCTGCGGCTCGGGGCGTGATTCTAGTTGAGAGAGTAACTATCTACGGACCGGTGGCGTGGTGTGTCTGGGAGGATTGGCATCCTGGTTCATGTATCCATGTGTCGATGTCTGTGCCTACCGCGACATTTCTGTCTTCCCTGGTCTGGAAGCTATGCGCGGTATCGGAGAACGTACTAGATGTACTAGGCTGTATGGTAATTAACTTTATTTTGGGATTGTCGGGTGCGTTAGGATGCATCTTGTGCAGACTACGACTGCTCGGACGGATGGAGGGTGGGATGGTATCAGAGGATGGATTGAATAACCCCTGTAAGGGGGTCACGGATGGGTTGCCTGGTGTGCTTGTAGTGTCGAGGGCACTACTAACGACATGTCAATGATAGGGGTAGGCCTGAAGCTTAGGCAGTCTGGTGCTATGCATGTGAGAACCGTTTCATTGTTCTGTTAAGATCGCAATGTTTGTAAGTTGTTGCAGCGTCATGTATCCCCATAGACTGGGACATAGCTCATTGAGCCATGTAGGAACTGTCCAATGTCATTCATGCAACGTATCCAGTCCTTCTATATATGTGTGCTATATACTGTCCAATATATATCGCCAGTAGAAGTCATCAATCGTCAGTTCATCTGGCTCACTGCCAGGCTCTAGGCGTCAAGGTTCAAGTTCTCTAGGATCCTGTCGAGCTTCTCCATCAGGATCTGATAGTTAATCGCATCTTGGTCGAACTCGTCGACCGCGACTTCACCATCCAGTGTACGGATGAGTGGCTGCTCCTGTGCCTTCAAAGCGGCCTGTTCTGGCGGAACAGCCACGCTCGTTCTATCCCCAGAGCCTTCCTTTGAAAGTTGGATTGCCTCCACTCCCTCTGTGACCTTTTCAACGTCTCCGTTGACCTCAACACCATCTGCCACCGGCTGCGTGGGCTCCATCATTTCATCGATACCCGCGTCATCGAACCGCAGCCTGAATCGCTCACCCAGGTAGAAGCGGATATCATCCAACAGTTCGATGGAGTCCGTTTCCTGTCGGGACTGGATGCGGGACGCCGACTCTTGGATAAGTTCCGCAAACTCAGGCGAGTCAATGTGAGCTTCCAACCGGTACGCGAGGTATCGCGCAGCAAACTCTTCGAGTCGCTGAACACGGGTCAACCACGCAGCCTTAATGATGGCATAAATGTCTAGATCATCCTCTTCCTTGGTCCCGCGTGTCCTGGCAGCTTCCGCCTGTGACATGTTGCCACTACCCAGAGTGCTGATGACAATGGCTGCCTTTGTTTTGAGCTTTTCAATAAAAAGCATGTCCGATGCGAAGAGAACATCGACCGCAATATCGAGCGGGAAGTCAGCCCGCTCCGTATAGAGGAAGGTCAGTACAATCTCCAGGACATCCGGGGAGCAGTCCACGCTGATGACATTGAGGTGATCCTTCATGTGGGCTTCCCTGAATGGGGAGGCGAACATGGTTTGAAAGAACTCCGATCGCAGAAGCATTGCCCGATGACAAGGGAACAGAGTAGACATCGGTTCGCGTCTGCCAGATCCATTGGAGCGGCCGTGTTCGGCCTCACTCGGCTCAGATGCCTCCACAATATCCTCGTCATCCTCAGGGAGTTCATCCGCTCGGAGAAGAACATCGGCATAAATGGCATTGTCCCTGTCCCACTTGATATCGTCTGCCTTTGCTGTCTCTACCGTCACTTTATGCTTAAGCACATTCGCCCGGAACCACTCCTCTAGTTGGTCTCGTCCTTTCGCAACTTCCATGGTGCGTCTCTGTCTGGCAAGCCTCCTATCTCCACTGTCAAGTATACTATCCACAAGGGTATTGATCTCTAGATGCTTGGCTATCTTGTCGATGCCCGCGAAAACTTCCGATTCCGTAAATCCCGTGCCGGGGCCGCTTCTCAAGTCCCGAGGGGCTTCTCCGAAATAGAGATATTTGATTGCTGTTCCAAAAGCCTCTGGTGGAATCGAATTTGGAAGTCTCCATGTTGACGTATCAGGGGCAGACTCTAACTTTCGATGAAAGTACGGCGACCGTGCAGCCAAAATAAACTTGTGAAGATGTAGGGATTCATCAGCTGCCGTGACAACAATGTCTGACGTTATCGGAGTTTCACGAGTAAGGAGAGAAGTGATATGCGCGGCCAGAGGCTGAAGTGGATCCGTGGATTTCGAATAATCATACTCCAATAACAGGTTCCGTATACGGTCGTTCAATGCATTATATAGACATCTATAGATAGTCAATTGTGAGCAATTGATATTCATGAAGTAGAAGTATTTTGATAGTAACGTACCTCTCACCCTGAAATGTGTCACGCTCGCATAGAGCACCGGACTCGAGGAGCAGCTGCACAACTTCGTAATGACCGCAGAGACTCGCCTATTGCACGGTTCAGTCAGCAAGGCGGACTATTTCCATAGTTCCCACAGCGAGTCCACTTACCAGAATCAAGGGGGTGTAGTCATAGGGATCACGGGCGTTAATATTGACTCCCTCTGTGATCTTCTCTTGACAAACTTTGAGATCCCCCTTACGACAAGCATTGCATAGCTCGCGAAACGGCTCGCTAAGGTCCAGAGGATTGTCGTCTTTGATTGCCCCCTCCTTTATCAGTTTCTTCTCATTGTGCAAGCTGACCTCGAGCTGGTCCTTCCGGAGGACCTTCGGTTCTTCCGTCATAATGGCGATGCCGTCACAGTGTCCTGGAGGCGAACGTTGACAGATGCCGAAAGTCCGAAAGGCGGGACTCGAATGGCTGCCGATGCCATCATCTTATCGATAAGCCGAAATCACGTGGGGCCGCGGTTGCCACTTTCGAAAGGAGAGCCTCCCTTGGAAGGATATGGTAGACAAATATCCATCGAATATTTACTCTCCTTGCAGATATATCATCGCTAGATCTTGTGGTGAACGTCTTGGTCAACAATATATCCACCAGAATTGTCCGATATTCCATGCAGATGAGGCCAGTGCATTCCTGTGAAGTGATGGCACCAGTGATCCAGTCATCCGTGATGCAACAGTGCTTACCGCCTACTATCCGACCGCCTGCTGCATGCAGGAAAGGGCTTTGGCAGGATGCGTTGCTTAGCAACAGCCCTGCACCCAAACATCCAGCGTTTCTACCTTCTTGCATGTCTACTTCTTGAATCTACAACTCAACTACATGTGCCACTCCCACCACGTCGTCTACTAACCCAGCAGGTTTCAGTCACACAGCCTCGGTCCATAAATGCAATAGGACACCCCTCATCTCTCCTTTCACATCTCCTTCCGACTTTACCTCCATCCTCTACCTCCTTATCAGCGGCCGGATTCACCCAATAGCCACAATGGCAATTGCATTGGCGGAGGCTGATAAGTATGAGGTGCTAGAGAAGATTGGTAATTGGCCTCTCGCTGGATATATACATTCTACCAATACACACTGGGCTAACAAGCTTGTGTTTAGGTTGCGGTTCCTTCGGGATCATTCGCAAAGTTCGGCGGAAGACAGATGGCTTTGTAAGTCAGCGACTCCCCGTTACAATATGGCATCTTGCTTATTCACGTAATGATACAGATCCTATGCCGAAAGGAAATCAATTACATCAAGATGTCCCAGAAAGAGCGAGAGCAGCTCACGGCCGAGTTCAACATCTTAAGCTCTCTCAGACACCCAAACATCGTCGCCTACTACCATCGCGAACACCTCAAGGCGTCCCAGGACTTGTATCTCTACATGGAGTACTGCGGCGGTGGCGATCTGAGCATGGTCATTAAAAACCTCAAGAAGACGAACAAGTACGCGGAAGAGGAATTTGTGTGGCGCATCCTCTCGCAGTTGGTGACGGCTCTGTACCGTTGCCACTACGGCTCAGATCCTGTCGATGTCGGGTCAAACATACTGGGTCCTGCGCCCAAGCCTTCGGGTCTCAAAGGAAAGCAAGCCCAGATGACTATCCTTCATCGTGATCTTAAGCCGGAGAACATCTTCCTCGGAAGCGACAACACGGTCAAACTGGGTGACTTTGGCTTGTCCAAACTGATGAACTCGCACGATTTCGCCTCTACTTATGTCGGAACACCATTCTACATGTCTCCCGAAATATGCGCGGCCGAGAAGTACACCCTGCGCTCCGATATTTGGGCGGTCGGCTGCATCATGTACGAGCTCTGTCAGCGGGAGCCGCCTTTCAATGCCAGAACCCATATCCAACTTGTTCAGCGGATTCGTGAAGGGAAATTCGCTCCTCTACCCGACTTCTACTCGCCTGAGCTAAAGAACGTCATCGCAAACTGTCTGCGAGTCAACCCGGACCACCGTCCCGATACTGCTGCCCTCATCAATTTGCCGATCATCCGCTTGATGCGCAAAGAGAAGGAAATTACCGATTTGTCCAGGACACTCCGCAAGCGTGAAGAGAGCGCCTTGCAAAAGGTTCGGGACATTGAGCAGGCCTACGCCAAACTCGAGAAAGAAAAACAACAAATGAAAGTTGAGCTTGAGAATACTGTGCGCCGCGAGTGGGAAGTGAAAGCCAGACTTGAAATCGATCGTCAAGTGCAGAACGAGATAGAAAAGCTCCGCAAGAGATTTGAGTGCGAAGTTCAGGAGCGAGTTGCAATTGAGGTAGAGAAGCAAAAGCGAAATATGGTTGTTCGCGAGGAGTCTAGCGACGACTCCCGGCTCTCCATGAGCAACAACGACACCGAACAGCCTTCTGGTACTGACATCAGCAATCTATCGCTGGAATCACCTGCTGCAAGCAAGGCACAACGGAAGGAAACTCGCACCCCCTTCAACCGCTCAAAGACCGTGGTCGAATCGCCTATGGATGTCCAGATGGCCGAGCCTTCCCCTATTTCCATTGCATCACTCTCTTTGTCCCCGCGTCGGACATCTGGGACCCATTCCGGCAAGAACATCTTCGCGGAGGCCGAGAAAAACCGCACGAAGTGGGAACCTACCCTGGCTTACTCTGATGATGAAGATGACATCCCCGATTTACCTTCTCCAACACGCCCCAAGGTCAAGCCTGATCCCTTCAAGGCTCCGCCCAGGCCCCTTCTCCGTCAGAACACCGCTGCTTTCATGCAGAAGCTGAGCACTCAGCCTCCCATCTTTCCCACCAATGGGTCAAGACTGCCGCAGATGTCATCTGGTGGATCTGGCGACAACCAGCAGAGGGAAGCCAAATCACGATCGCCTCACCGACGTTTGTCCAAAATCCCGTCATCAGCAAATCTGGCTGCCGATGCTGGCTCACCCACGCGCAAGACAGGCATCAAGCAATTAGCCTCAAAGGCGAACGGAGGCGGGGAGGAGATGTACAAAGCCGTCATGCAACGCAACATGGGCGGTCGAACCTTGGTTGAATTGGCACAGGCGCGTGCTGGCGGCCGTCCCATCGACGAAATCAAGCGGTGTGCGAGTGATCCCCGCACCGGGCTGAAACCGACAGAGCGCGATTCTCCAGCTGTTTGGGATCCCGAGAGGGACGAGATGCCCAGTCCCTTCTTGGCCCGGGGAAGAAAAGTTATCCGCAACCTGAGGTGATTCCAATCGCGCTTTTCACCCGGGCGACATTCAGATATTGCCACCATTTCTCATACACATAGTAACTGCGTGCTTCTTGCTGGTTGATCCACGGGAGTAGCTGCAGTAGGCTTTTGGGTATCTCCCTCGAGGACATCTCCTCACCTCACCATATCTACTATTAATAGTCGAAACATATTCCGGAGTTACGGCTGGTGGATTATCTCAAAGACCAACGTTGGCCATGCCAGTCATGGGACGTGGATGCATTTTGTTGCGCCGCATTGTCGTTAATCCTATCTCACCAAGATCTTCACTTTCCTTTGTTCTCTAATGCCGTGATGCCCCTGTTGTTTGATCTTCACTTCACTTCTCGACTTGTACAGATATTACATTTGACATCTCCCGTTTGGATTACTGCTACTGAAAGACACCTTGGTGATTCGACGCGATTCTGATTCAGCTTTTGATGATTCGAGCCTTTTTACCACGGCCTTTCCCCAAGATATCCTCTGCCACACTCTTTTGAACCTCACATTTCCTTTCCGCCCCCATTCTAATGGTGTTTCACGGTTGGTGTTTATTTGGTGAATCATGGGCTACATATGGTATGGGAAGGGCTCCTGTGTACATACCAATTGGGTTTTCTTTCATAAGTTCTGCAATGGCAGACTTTTCTTTGAATTCTGTCATCTCACTCCAATATTTCAAATTGGTGCATATGTCCGAAGTTAACTCGTGACCAAAAATAGCTTGTTTGGAAATTCAACTGTCGATGGACGGGTGATTTTGAAATTTGATGTTTAATTTCTTTTCGTATCGCATCGAGTTATAGGTACATTGATTTGAGATCCGACTAACGCCTCGTAAGATCCTAATCATGGGGTGACGGGTTACGGGTCAGATTGATTATTATGCTTCCTCATCCTCCACCTCTTCGATCTGCACAGACCGAAGCTCCTGATTGAACCGCCGCTCCTCCTCCTCGAGTCTGCGTTGAGCGTCCTCATCATCAGCAGCTGGTGCAGCTGACGAAGCTTTCTCTTCGCCTTCTGCAGGTCCGGCATTATACCCTGCTTGCTCCAGCCGATCCATCTCCTCCGGTTCCAAGAGCTTGCCTTGTCCCCGTATAGCTTCCTGTTTGACCCTGACAGCTGCAGGAACGAACTTATTGATCGCCTCTTGTCGGAGATTCCTGATCTCCGGCTTGGCCTCGTACACAGTCTTCGCTTCAACGACGGGCGGTTTCGCCGGAAGAGCGTGCGGGCCCCGACCACCACCACCTGCAGCTTCTCCTCCTGGCCCTCCTTTCCGATACTGTCGCGGGATAGGCGGAGGCGTATCCCTCGGCATGGGTATCCTTCTCACCTCCTCATCTGTCTCGTCGCTACTACTACTCCCGTCATCACCATCGTGCCTAAACCGGTTGCCGTCGCCGCCATCTCGCCTGCGTTTGCCTAAGACTGCAGCATCCCCGCGTCCTCGGTGCTGACCGCCTCGTCTAGATTCAAAGTTGTCGAATTTGGGTGCCTTATCGCCCAACGCTTCTCTGGCCTTCTGCACGGCGCGCAGATCACGTTCCAGGGCTTCCAGAAGCTCCTGATCGCGGGGTCGTAGCTTTTGTCCTGATTCTTCGAATGCTTTGAGGTCGTTGATTTGTCGTTGGATGCGCTCGGGGTTGCGACGCGCTAGTTTCTCGTTTCGTCGGGCTTGCGCTTCGGCTTTGCCTTTTTTGAGACTCTTTTGTTTGTCGAGTTTGCGTTGCGCCGCCGCGGGGTTTAAGCTGCGTTCTTTGTCTTTGGGCATGGTGGGTGATGGGTTGGGGAGGGTGAAGTTGAGGTGTGAGGTGGATGGATAGGGCGTCAATTACTCCACGGGGATGGGTATTGTTCCGGCTGTCTGTTTAGGCACTATGTGGGTACTAGATGATTTGATTTCTTAATGTCAGTCAGTCAGATCCAATCTCACGTATCAATGTATTTCTTTGTAATCTGGATCTTGAATTGTCGGGGATGAGGGGGCAGGCTTGGGTATGACGAGCTCCGGAGGCTGTATGGCCATCAGGAAGCTCCTGCAGCAGACTAAGCTATGGGGAATGAGAAAGAAAGGTGCTCACAGGCTAATAGCTAACCAAGCTGCATGGGAAAGCCAACCACGGGCGCAGCGGATTCGCGAAGCCGACTGTAGCTGCGGAACCTTGACCCAAGACCAATAATATCAAGGTCACGACAACCTAGGGCGCAAGGCTCAAGCCTCACGGGTTGGGCAGCGCAACGAGTCTTACTCTTTCCTTTTGCCGAATAACGAGGAGGCCCAGTAGTCGGCCTGAAGTATGGGGTGTGTGGATGCCGGCGTCGTCGATGGCGGTTGAAGAAGCGCTTGGTGCGGCAATTCGGAGGAGATGGTTGGTGAGGTGCTTTTGTCAGCTGTACGGACGCAGAGCACAGATAGGGCTTGAGGGGAAATTGATTGGAGATTAAGAGTCGCCTCGGTAGAAGGATTCGAGTAGGATAATATGAAGGTGGTAACAAGATGATTGGGTGCCTGAGAGGGGAGGAACGGTGGAGTGGGAGAAGAGCGTTTGGAGAAGGACGCGATGCCGTCAAAATTGCGGGCGGGCGAAGTTGAGAGAGTTCCTTGCCTGTTTGGGGGTCACGCTCCCTCCCTTTCTTTCCAACACTGCCGTTCGTCCAACAATCGGATGATCCTGGTTGACTTTCGCTTTCAAATGGATTGATCGATTGGTGTAGTACTATATCCTGAGTTGATTGTCAGTCGATTGCAAGTCAGTGGAATTAAGTATATCGCATCAGCCAATCTTTCCCGTGTCGGTCAGGATATTGTTCGGTATAGAAGGTCACCCCCGACTGCTGCTACTACACCATCACAAGTACCTCCTCTCCAAGATTCAGGTACCCAAGGATCAATGAGGAGAACAGGAACGTCTGTAGAATGAGATACGGTGCATAAAAAGACCCCCACGGCCTGGTCTACTTACCAACTGTCCTAAATCTTATCATTCTCATCGTTGCTTCTTCCTGTTCAACCTTGTCAGTTGTGTTTCCCCTCCGAACGGGTTCCCGCACCTCCATCTTTTCTATCTACACTATCCTCCTACTAGTACAACCTCTCTCTTCCTTGTATTCGCCCGCGACAATTTTTGCTCGCTCCTCCTCCTCCTCTCCTCCTCCTCCTCCACATTCCAGCCAACTTCCGAGGCTGACCACTGGCCCGTTCGTCTTGAATCGCTCGTGCCAGGCTCCTCCTTGAAGGTCAAATCAATAGCATTGTCGCCCGTCAGTGTAACCCCCGACCGACTCACGGGGGCTACTTTCTTCGTTCCTTTTTCTCTGTCACCAACGATCCAATTATCGAGCCTTGTCCCCTCTCTGGCTTCCCTCCTTTGACTTCCAATGATACCTTAATTATTTCTCTCAACGGGATTATCATCCACTTCGGGGAACTGACAAGACTCCGCCCATTGACCGGGTCTTGATCTGTTTCCTCTTTCCCTTCTTCCCTCCCCCCCTCCATCTCATCCCACGGGTCGTGTCTATCCTTGCCTGTTTTCACCTACGACATTTCTCTCTTCCCTCCTTTTCTCCCGGCTCTTCTTATACTTCCCCTCTCAGACGCTCGTTCACGAGATCTCCCTCACCTGCGCATTTCGGTTCTCATCATGAACTTCGGTTCGTTCAATCTCCCCACCACGAGATCGACCGGCGCTTCCTAGACTGTTGTCGCGGTAGGAGCATGTCTCTGCCGGGACCAAATGTCCGTATCAGCCTCGATTCCCGACACTTCGCTTGGCCTCACCTCCTCCGAGATCCAAATTCTGAGGCAACAACAACAAATAGCGCTGCAGGGCGGCCACGGTGCCAATGGTGTTTCCAGGGGCCGAGGGACCGGACGCACCAGCAACTCCAGTTCGCGCGCCGCCAGTGCCGCCAGCAGCCACGGTCGTTTAATTCTGGATCCCATGAGCCTACGGGCGCTATCGCAGCAGTTGGATGGTTTGCAACAACAGATTCGCAATCGCCTTGATGATGTAGGTGCTGCGCTTTCTTCATCATTCTCTATATCTCGTTGGAGGTCCACTCCTCTGCTGTTCCGTTGTTTCCCCTTTGATATTGTCTGCTACAGTGGCCCTGGCTAGCTTTGCTTCCCTTCAATACCCCTCCTGATGATCGCCTAATATTTCGACACTAACACATAGTAGCTGGAAGAGCAAATGCAGATATCTATCCAAAGCACTTACGATCGCGCCGGCAACGTCATTCGCAACGCTGATGCTGAGATTGCCCGTACCCGTTCCATTCTAGCCTCAATTGACGACTTGGAGAATGAGCTTGCGAAGATCGGGCATATTAGAGAAATCGTGAAAGCGTATCGTGGACGTATAGAAGGTCTCGATCAACGCCTGGATCAAGCCGCCCGCCGGAGACACTGAGATGCCAACCCTCACGATATCTTCCTGTCCACACTCCAACACACCTTATACTCCTGAACTTCAACCCTCAAATCTTTCTTTCTACTCGGATTACCCTAGCGCCATTACATAGTCATTCTGCCCCGGAGGCTTCCCTATATTCGAATTTCCTCTATCGGTTGACGACCCCACGGTTGCTTATACGCACCGTTACTCGTCTACCCTTCACTGCGACCTCGGAGGTCGACGACGGTCATTGCAAAAGTAAAAACTATCCACAAAACGACGGACGAGCCACACTGTGCTCGACCGACGAACAAATATGTGTTCATAAACCAGTTGTGTCCTCGCGGACCTTGTGTTATTATAACTATGCTGCCCAACGTTCTTCATGCTGATTCTGATTCTCATCGCAGAGGCAAGGGTTGCTTTTTGCTCTTTTACCTTCGTCTGTGTATTTGGAGAGGACTGCTGTTTAAAGATCGGGATATCGGCCTCGCGGCTATTATTGGCTTCCAAAACTACCCTAAAATGCCAGGGTAATAAGGTGTTGATAGCGTTGGTATACCTCTGCATTTATCGTCTACTTGGAGTGCGACTCCCTCTCATCTCATGATTCACGTGTTCACTCTACGAAGTTGATGACGCCGCTGTTCTTCTATCATGTTTCGATTCCCCGACGAGCATCTATCCTGTCTGTTTTGTTTTGACTGAGCGGAATCCATTTGCAATGATATCACCTGTGTTTATGTTCGTTGAAATCTGTTATTGAATGTCAGCTGCCGAAAGCAACCTGTACCATGGTCTGTCAATACCGGTTGACGACCTAACCATCAGGCAGCCTGAAGCATGTACCCCTTTGATCAGTCACCGCCTGATATGTCCAAGAGGATACCCGGATGTGGAAGCTTCAGCGGCAAGTGTTGTATGTAAATATATTGTCCTTCTTTCGTTGACTTTCTCAATGAATTTCTGCGCCTACAAGGCCTTGTCGATATGTGGTGGACATCTCATCTCCTGCGCCAAATACTATCGGGCCTGCTGCGTGTGACGCGCGCCCAGTGCTCATTCATCTCCCGAGTTGTGGTGCCATACGTATTTACACCAGAGTACACAGATGTTTATTTACTGCGTAGAAACCTCTTCGCCCTCGCCCCCATCATGCCGGTGGATATCGTTTCCGGTTCCAAAGGCTGTAGATAGGTCAACAGCCAGGACCGGTTGATCCATGAGGGTGGGCTACTTCGCATCTGCTGCAAATTGAGGGTAGGCGACTGACGATGCAGGGCAGATGTAAGGTGGGATATCGGATATTCGTGATATGTGGTCAAGCACCCGCCATCACTTCATCCTTTTGCTCCTCCTTGGACGCTTCTTTCCGACGCTCAGACAACTTCTTACTCCGCTTGTCCGTTTGAGGGAAGCGCTTTTCCGTCCCACACGTAGAACAGCAGACAACTAGAACATCCGCCCATGGCTTCTTGCGGCCGCGGCTGGCGTTTCTGATGTCCTGCGTGCAGGTTACTCCAGGAATTAGAAACGTGTCGCAGCGCTTGCAGAAAGACCTCTTGACGTCGATGGGTAGTCGGAGCTGTGACTTGAGAGAGACACCGCGCATTTGCGACATATAGACTCGAGAGAGTTGAGGCAGTCGCTGTGTCGTCGATAGATTAATCGGCTTAGTCGGCTCATTCGCCGGCGAAACATCAAATTCCACCATTTGCGGTACTATGCGCTCCGTTCCTTGCAATTTGGCGCCATCTTCTGCTTCATCCATTTGATCGTTTTGTTGACTGGCGGACAGCTTTTGCGGGGATGGTTTCCCTATTGATTGTAGAAAAGTGGCCGCGTTGTAGAGATAATCGATCCGTGCGCGAATGTGGCTGTGCGCACCACCAGCAGAATCTTTCTTGCCCTTGGCTTTGGCTTTAGCCATGATGGAGAGGCATGTAATCAAGTTGAAGTATGTGAAAAGAAATTAATTCACATGGAGGCAGCGGGGGAGTCTAAGCTTCTCGAGCAGCCGTCCGGCACTAACCCGATGCGGCAAGGAAGTTGGCCGCCGGTGACTAATGGACTCCATTCACGTGACTGTGATCTCGGAGGCTCAGCCGCTTCCATCCCTTCGCGCGTCGACAACCTTCTCTTCATCTCCATCGTCTTCCTTCGCGCTTCGACCTTTCCCATCCTCAATTCATCTCACAACAGTTACGAGGAGGATTTCGCATCGTCTTCGAACTAGATATTCGGCTTGCATAGCTTTTCACCCCCCGTTTTAATCTTAACGACATCTACCCAGGCTCGATTGCCTTGGGATAAGACGCGACAACAACAGAGTTTTCTCGAATTCTTCCTTGATCAACACCATCCATCACCATGTCTCACGAAGAGGATCTCATCGACTACTCCGACGAGGAGCTTCAGACCACTGACGCGGCGGCCACCACCGCTGCCCCCGCCTCTAACGGAGAGGCTAAGAAGGGCGACTTGACGGTTTCTGGCGGCCGTCCGGACAAGAAGGGTAGTTACGTCGGTATTCATTCGACCGGTTTCCGCGACTTTTTGCTCAAAGAGGAACTCCTACGTGCCATCACCGATTGCGGTTTCGAACATCCATCGGAGGGTTAGTCTATCACGTATTCTTTCCCAAAGCTCCCTCCATTGCTCCATGTTCCAACGTCCGTCCATCTCCGCGGGGGAAAATCCATAGTCGTTCTGGGGCGCCCATTTCGCCTCCGCTTGCGGGCGGCATGAGGATGTCTGTTTCGCGTCATACATAAGACGAGTCGCCCTGCGGCAGTAGTGCATCTACAGCCTTATGCTTGTTTGCTTCACTTTACTCTGGTGAATTACGGCAACACCATGCTCAGGGGATACCACAGATTGGTTTGTTCGCCTGCAGAGATTCTGAACGAATCGTGGTTTGCTTCCGAAGAACACGGGTCGGACGCTTCTCCACCGTTCTCTGAATTGCAGCCGTCCTCCTGCCGCCTGCGGAAAAGAGCTCTGAACAAGATGTCTTACTGCAGCTGACACAATTTTCGACTGTGTGCAAGTTCATTTGACTTTTGTTGTTTGGTGGAAGAACATACGGGACTATAATGCATCCCTTCGGACTCAAAACCTCGGGGATGGACGGACGCTGCGACGCGAATTGCTTTTTCTCTTTCTCAAAACTTATGGGTCGAGTACAAGTCTAACATACGGTTCCGCCTCACTACAGTCCAGCAAGTCTGCATTCCTACCGCTATCCTGAACGTCGATGTTCTCTGCCAGGCCAAGTCTGGTCTCGGAAAGACCGCGGTCTTCGTTTTGACCACCCTGCACCAGCTGGAGCCGGTTCCTGGCGAGTGCTCTATCCTTGTTATGTGCCACACCCGCGAGTTGGCATACCAGATCAAGAACGAGTACGCTCGTTTCAGCAAGTACCTTCCCGATGTCAAGACTGCCGTCTTCTACGGAGGTACCCCCATCCAGAAGGACGTTGAGTTGCTCTCCAACAAGGAGTCCTACCCCAACATTGTTGTCGGTACTCCCGGTCGTCTGAACGCCCTGGTCCGCGACAAGAAGCTTTCTCTGCGCAACGTCAAGGCTTTCGTTCTCGATGAGTGTGATAAGATGCTGGACCAGATTGGTGAGTTTATTTGCGTCAGGTTATCTTACGTTGTACTGATGATTTGTTATAGACATGCGTCGTGATGTCCAGGAGATTTTCCGTGCCACCCCTGCCGACAAGCAGGTCATGATGTTCAGTGCCACTCTTTCTCAGGATATCCGCCCCGTGTGCAAGAAGTTCATGAGGAACCCTCTCGAGGTCTACGTCGATGACGACACGAAGCTTACGCTGCACGGTCTGCAGCAATACTACATCAAGCTCAGCGAGGCGGAGAAGAACCGCAAGCTGAACGAGCTCCTGGACAGCCTGGAGTTCAACCAGGTTATCATCTTCGTTAAGAGCACCCTGCGTGCGAATGAGCTCGACAAGCTGTTGCGCGAGTGCAACTTCCCCAGTATCGCAGTGCACTCTGGTGTCAGCCAGGAGGAGCGGTAAGAATACTCATTGCCCATGTCGTTGGCTATGCACTAACGGTTGGTAGTATCAAACGCTACAAGGAGTTCAAGGAATTCAACAAGCGTATCTGTGTCGCCACTGACGTGTTCGGACGTGGTATCGATATTGAGCGTATCAACCTTGCCATCAACTACGACTTGCCGGCTGATGCTGACTCCTACCTGCACCGTGTCGGTCGTGCGGGTCGTTTCGGTACCAAGGGTCTGTCGATCTCCTTCGTCAGCACCGAGGATGACGAGAAGGTGCTCAAGGATATTGAGAAGCGCTTCGAGGTTGCCCTTCCGTAAGTACAGACCGATGTTTACGAGCATGTGAACGAAGCTAATGAGTACTAGTGAATACCCCGAGGGCGGTGTTGACTCGAGCACCTACATGGCCTAGATGATTGGGCCTGTGCTCGCCGGAACAGTATGTAGCAGGAGAAATTGAGTTGAATTTTATCGCAGGTTTTTCGTCTTCGGTTTCCTTGTTTCCTTTGGCGTGATGGTTCGGTTGCTATTTAACATGTCGCTTTCTGGGAGGCACTGGTAGGGAAGGGAACATCTGGAGGATAAAAAGCGTACTAAATGATAAGGATAATAACTAGATGCCTGGGATGTGTCTTGGGCCAGTGCCTCTTAGCATGACAGTGTATTATCAAATGTTGCGATTATTTTGATTAGGACTGCTGCTTCAGATTGACTCAGATGTGAGCCAGTAGCCAGTAGCTAGTAGGATTCTACATGGTGTCACACCCCATCCATATCATAAGCAAACAAAGAAACGAACACCTCCAATGCAACATAGACAGCCCATCCACACCCGGAACCCCCACCCTATCGATAAGACCGAACAAGCGAAGACCCCCAAGATCCCATCTCACTCACCGACCCAAAACCTATGACGCAACCAGCCCAGCCAGCTCAACCCTCCCCACTACTGACCACCAAGTCAATCAGATCTCATTCTCTACTACACACCTAACACAGACACTCAATTTCCCCTCCCCAAACCCCATACCCCAACAAAAATCTTAAAGAGATAGATAAGAAAAATGACCCCCCGATGCTTCATAATCCGCCACGGCGAAACCTCCTGGTCCCTGAACGGCCGACACACAGGCACGACAGACCTGCCACTGACCGAAAACGGCGAGAAACGGATAAAAGCCACGGGGAAGGCGTTGGTCGGGAATGATCGGTTGATTGTGCCGAGGAAGTTGGTTCATGTGTATGACCCCGCCACCCTATCTTTTTTGTATTTGTGATGAATGGATGAATAGCGTGTCATTGAGATACTGATGGTGTGTGGGTGATGATGTAGGTATGTATCGCCGCGCGCACGGGCCCAACGGACCCTCGAACTACTCGAAATCGGATGCAGGGAGAGATTACCCTGGAATGAGGCGCGGAAGTCTGAGGATGAGGAGCCGATACGTACGGAGGCGAGGGTGGAAGTTACGGAGGCTGTGAGGGAGTGGGATTATGGGGAGTATGAGGGGTTGACTAGTAAGCAGATTCGGGAGATGAGGAGGGAGAAGGGGGAGGGGGAGTGGGATATTTGGAGGGATGGGTGTCCTGGGGGAGAGTATGTTTATATCCTTCATTCTTTGTTCTATCCTTGGTTGATTGATGGATTATGTATGGGTGGGTATGCATTGAACAGCTAAGCTAACTGACATCGGTACCACTAGATCCCCCGAAGACGTGATCAAGCGTCTGGACGCAGTGATCGCAGAGATCAGAGAAAAGTTCCACAAGCCCTGTTTCGACGGTGACTCTGCTTCTTCCACGGGCAAGGGCGATGTTCTCATCGTAGCTCACGGTCATATCCTGCGTGCGTTTGCGATGCGGTGGACGGGAAAACCGTTGACGGAGACGGCGCTGATTTTGGAAGCCGGTGGTGTGGGCACGCTGAGGTGAGTATACCATACCCATACCCTCTGGGTGTTTGTTTCCTGTGCATGTTGCTGACTAACTGACTCTCCCACGCCAGCTATGAGCACCACAATATCGATGAGCCGGCTATCATTCTCGGTGGAGGGTTCGTAGTCGATAGCTGAGATGGCTGACTACCTGTAGAGAATCTCATGGTTAGCAAATAGAACGAGAGAGAGTCAATAGAGAATAGTTAAACACTCACTTTACTAATACCCTTGTGCCAATTAATCCATAACACATCCATGATGAAAGGTTCTGAGAACCCCCAAATATCTTCTCCCCTCAACCCTCTCTTTTTTCCTCATCACCAGCACTATCTCCCTTAACGCCCTCCTCTCCCAACACCTTCGCAGACCCCATAAACAATGCGCCAACATACCCGCCCAGGAAACGCATATCCTCGGCCTGCACGGCTGTCATCCTGAGCAGATTCTCCGTGTCCCGGAGGTTAGCGTTCAGTTGCTCGAGTTGATTATGCAGGTTGGTGTACTGGCGCGTCTTGGCCATCGACATGGAGGAGCTGCCCATGGAGGAAGGGCCGGCGGTGGTGGAGGCGGGGAGGATGGAGTGTCGGGGGAGGGATTGGGAGTGGGTGTATTGGTGGGAGGGCATTTTTGTTCCTTGTCGATAGTATGTTGAGCGCTATATTGGGTTGGCTGGGTGTACTCGGTGAGGTGAGTTGTAATGGTGATGTGTTAGAGAAGGTAATGGGAGAAGCTGCAGGTAGAGGGGATTTGTTTACCCCCGCGGTCCTGTAGGTCACGTGCATGTGCCTCCGGCAACAATCACAACTATCATCGTATACCATCAAACTATTCCATTCATCATACAAGTTATACTATTACTGTTGCAACCGATTAAGTCTCGTTTATTGTCAACATGTTCTAATCAATGGAGCAGTTGCCGCGCCGACATTTCCGACGCAGTTCCTCTCGCTAACACCCGGTAGGAACATGAACCCAGCCAAATCAAATCAATCAATCAACAGAATAAATCAACCCCTTGCTCTTTTTATGCGCCAGAAACCGGACCATGAATGAGAAAGATGACAGGGTGGTGGGATGTTCGCGCCAGAGCCCATACATAACAGCACAGAACAGCTATGGAAGGAGACGGCCAAGGAAATCAAGTCAAAGGAGGGCATGCGTGTCAAACAAAGCAGCGGAGATGGTAGGGAATAGACAATAGGACGATGCGCCGAGCTAGGTAGTGTACAACACTGGGTCTTGCAGAAACAAGGCATGTATGGTGTGCGTCTGGCAATGAACGTCGGTGGTATAGCTGTGGAAAGTCAAAAGAACGTATTTATCTGGTGGAGCTTCATGCTCATGCTCATTAATGTTCGAGAATGCCGTGCAACTTGAGAGGAAAAGGAAAAAGAGATAATCAAAGTCAAGGCAAATCACCACATGCAACAATCATGCATGCACGCACGCACGCGCCCGCCCGACCACTCCGTAGTGGAAATCATCAAACGAGAAAGTGAGAAAGTGAAAGCCCCTATGTCCCTTGGTGTATATGTAAGAAAGCCGCAAACAACAGACAATTGACATGGAGTCTGTGCCCACCCTCCTTGCCAAAGCATCTCATTAAAAGTATATCCTTTATAGAAAAGCAAAAGCAATACGGGTTAAGGGCGTCCCAAAAGCATGGAAATCACCCACCCGACTGGAAAAGGGAAAAGATGGAGACGTTAACGAAACCAGTCGTGTCCATAGCAGTCAGCGCCAAGGCATGTGCTCAGCGACTCCGAAAGAGAGACGAAGGAAGGACGGGCTTCGCGACTCAATGAACGGGCGCTGCAGCTGGCTGCGCGCCGAGGCTGATCTGGCTGCTATGGGCAGAGGTCTCGGAATCGAGGTTGGCACTAGCCCCGCTGTCACCACTCTCCGCGCTGGCGCTCGCACTTCCTGTCAGACTTCTATGCTTGGGAGTGCCCTTGGCGGGATACGGTTTGCTCACCCCAATTTGTTGTTCAACCTGCTGCGGACCTACCGCATTGCCATGCCCAGGAGGATGGCGAGGGACTGGCGCTCGCATGTGTCCCGGAGGCGACGGGTGGCCGCCGTTCGGAGGCCCATGAGGTGGGCCAAAGTTCTGGTCTTGGGCAGTCGCCGGGCGGCCCATTCGCGGACCAGGAGGACCACCAAAAGGAGCGGCAGGAGAATGGCTATTCCTCCTGCTTTGCGGGTACGGATGAGGAGGGTAGTCGCCCATTCGGCTGGTAGTCATCGAGTTGGTCCGGGAACCAGCAGCCATTTGGTTTCGGTCAACAGACCCGTACCGGTTCGACGAGTAAGCCATCATAGGGTTGTCTAGGAGAGAGTCATGGAGGCCAGGAATTTCCTGCATGATACGGTCACTGGCGCGCTTCCTGTTTCCTCCAAAGTAGCGGCTGAACGTCCCTGTTCTACCACCGCCGCCACCACCCGGGCCAGTGCTCGAAAGGAGCTCGGGGTTCTTGCGGATCTGACTAGCACTGGGAAATTTCTTTGTCCTCTTTGATGTGATACTAAGCATATCAACGTTGTCGGGGTCGATCTGGGGAACCAAGCTAGTATCCATGGGATCGAAGTAATCATCCTCGTCCTCCTCATCGAAAGAAGCCGCCTTGGAAGGCGGAGGTCTGCGGGGACCACGACGCATATGCATCTCTTGCTCTCGAAGTTGCAACTCCCGCTGGCGAATGGCCAGCTCGCGTTCTCTCAGAGCCAGTCCAGATGGTCCGGGGCCTGGCGGAACGTCCGGATAACCATTAGCACCATTTGCAGGCATACCCTGATCACCCGCATCATCATAAACGACCAGATGACTGAACTCCTCAAGGCCTTCCAGAGACGGTTCACGAGGCATCCTAGGCCCGCCAGCCGGGGGCTGAGCGCTTGGTGGTCGCGACATTCCAGGCATCGGAGGTCCACGTCTCGGTGGGGGCATCATCATGGCGGAACTCGACCGTCCGGGAGGCGGGCGCATAGGACCATTTCTGGGGGGAGGAACCGAAGACACCCGGGGCGGAGGCTGAGCCAGGGCCGGAGGGGGAGAGTCACGAGGTTTGCTCAGATTAGTGGCATTGATATGGTGCAGCATTGCATAGAGGGTCTCGACGCGTGGGAGTTTGACATTGGACTCCGTTGCCAATTTGATGGGAGAACCGAGATACGTCTCAATCTCCATGGGACGCCGAGCCTGGAAATCCTGGTACATAGTGTTTGGTGTCTGGATGGTCGTCATTTTCTCCATGGTCTTTTGGTTAAAGTCGCTAGGAAAAGAGCAACCGTGTGCTTTCGCCAAATCGAGGAGTTCGTCGATCACGTCCGATATCAGCTGACGCACGCCGACTTTTTCTAATAATTGCTGTACATTTCCAGAATCAAACATAACGCTGGCGGGGTAGAAGGCGATAGGACTAGAAATGTAGTAGTTAGCAAAAGCCCGATATTCTTGTAGGCATACAGGAGGATAATTCACCCTATAATACGCTCAAACTGTTCTTGTCTGATATTCTTCGATACTTTGCAATCCACCTGGCCCGAACTCAGAGTCATCGCTAGCGCCGCAGCCATATCGGTCTGGATGGAAGAGGGAACGTTGGAGTTCTGATTCGTGGCACCGACCCATATTTCCGATGAGTTCAGGTGCTCAAACTCGCTGGCTCCGATCTGAGTGATTTCGACGCCTGATACAAGCGAAAGAACGACGTTTGTCGGGAACCGTTGTTCCAAATGCGATTCGACACCGAGGGTGTTGGTTGTGTTGACCAAGATGCAGGTGTGCTGAGGGGTCACAACGGACTCTATTACCGCGGCCAGGTCATAGACATCGGGCAGAGCCTTGACGCAGAGGATTACATAGTCGTAAGCGTTCTCTCGTGATGCTGCTTCTTCGGGCGTCCGAACAACTATCGTATGATTGTAATCAGCACACGAGCGACGGATGTGTGACAAAGGGACAGAACTCACCATGGCGTGGCTTAAACCGTTCATTTCCAAACGCTTTCGACCTAATTATTCCCCGTCAGAACCTTGCCATGTTATGAGAATGAGCGACCAGCCATACTTGAAAGACACGCCGTATTGAGAAACTGCCTCGTAGCCCGATTTCCAGACCAGTGTCACGTCGCAGGAGGTTGTCGCCTGGAGCCTCCAGGAAAGGAACGCCGAGATGGCATTGCTGCCCACTAAACAGACCCTCGTTAGCAGACGACCCATGATAATGTCTGAATTTGACGTAGTCTAGGAGTCTCTTGGATGGCAGCGACCGAGTGGACCAGCAAATCATCCAAGAAAAAGGGTTGTCGGGAAATGACGATAGATGGTGTGGTTTTCTGGGCAGCGGCTGAGCACTAACCTGACAGAATGCGCAAGCGCGGCGGAGGAGCCATGATAGTCGATCAAAATGGGAAAGAAGCGATCCGATCAGCCAGTACGCGGTGGTTGTGGAAAAAAGCAATGGACCGTTAGACTGGAATTAGGTATCTCCTGAACCACAACTAGAGGCGCGATTGACGCTGCCTAACCACGGAACGAAGGGACGCAATCCGACGACGACTGAAGCCAGGGTTGATGTCGAGATCGATCTAATAAAGGACACACGCGAAAGGCGCCAAGGACGACGATAACGAAAGTAAGGGGAATCACAAAAGGAAGACTTGACAATAGAAAGGGAGATTCAAATAAAGACAAACGAAAGGAGGTATGGTTCAACCGTAGGAAGGGAGTGGAAAGTAAGTAAGAGAGAGAGAGGCGAGGGAGGGAGGGAGGAGGAGGGGGGGTGAGAAGGTGAAAGGGGAAGAGGAGGAGGAGGAGTAGGAGTAGCAAGTCAGTAGGGAAGAGAGAGAGAGCGAAGGTAGCGAAAGAGAGAGAGAGAGAGAGAGAGGATAGGATGGGATGGCAGATGGCGGATGGCGGATGGTTGGAGTAAGAAGCAAGATGGAAGACGGTCAGCTTTGGGCGGAAAGGCAGCCCGAATGGGTGAGTTATGGAGCCGTGCGTATCTTTTTCTGTAATTTTTTTTTAGCTTTCACGGTTTATCTTAATTTTTCTTTTTTTTTTTTCTCTTTTTTTAATTTTCTATTTTTCTCTGTTGGTTTTCCAAAGTCTCTAACGGCCGTGGATCCCCCGCCAGGGCTCGATCCGGAAACGGAGGCAGGAAAAGAGGCGGACTGAGCAACAACTGTCAACGGAGAGGGGAACCCGGATTTTGCATGCGAAAGCAGAAAGTCTGACTGATGGTCCGAAAGGAATGTCCCAAGAATATCGAGCCCCTCCAAAACGGGATGCCAATAGGAAGATGAGGGAGGGAAAAGAGTGTGAGAGGGAAAGATTGCGCGACCAAAAAAAGCCCCAATAATCTCGATGGTCTTAATCGGCCACCGGGGGGAGGGGATACTAATTGTAGACTAACTAATTAACGATCGGAAAGAAGAAGACCGTGTGCAATGGAATATGACTAGGATAGGTAGGATTATTATTAGTTTGACTCGGAATTATGTATGGAATTTTGATTATTAGAAGAGTGTACTATTATAATAAGATGATTGTCCCCCCTCATCAAGCCAGCCATCGACTAGATCATTTGTACCAGACAAATTGGTATAGCAATAGTAACGATAATAATAATAATAACAACAACCACAACAACAACAACAAAAATAAAACCACTACAGCTACTAGCGAGAATGAATTGAAAGAATAAATAATGAATCGGGAGAGGGGATGGGGAAGGAAAAAACACAGTCCATTTTCGCGAGGTACCTACGACTGCACCTACATTAGTTGGAAACTCCTTGTACCTGGGTTAATTTGTACACTGGGTCTAAGCCGTTCCGAGTATCGTCCACGCTTACCAGGAGATGCTACCGCGCCAGGTTGAAACCGGTTTTTCTTGTTGGTCACTCTTCCCTTCCCAGCTTATTCCACAGTAATAACCCCATGATAATGATCATCTCAATTTTCATCAACGCTGGAGAAGGAACAATATTGATTAATCTCGTCTATATCTATTCATTTAATAGACTACCGACTTACTTACGTATCTGAAGAAAATCCAGCAAGATGTTTGGCTTCCCCTATCTGACATTATCCCTATTAGGAGGGACTCACAATTTGACGTCTCTGATATAGAGCGACAAAAGATGCAGCAGCAGCAACCCCCTGAAAAAAAACAAGCCCATAGATAGCAAGAGTCCACTCACTCGCCGATAACAGACACAATTGCATTGGCTTGGAATAGTGCCTCCCACACACTACTGCCACCACTGCCACTGCCACTGCCACTACCAAGCACTACTCTAAACCTAGTCTATGTCTAACCGGCACACAACTTACAAGCAAACACACACAGACCAGAAAAGAATAGATCATGACCACGACGATGATGACGACGAAAGAACAATAGACCACCAAATGACCGAACTAAAAAGATCCTGATTATGTGGATGGGAGTGATGAGACACGACAGCACCAACCCACTTGGTTCTGGTCGAGCCAACCCATGATGCAGCCAAGACCCAATCGGCCACCGCTGCACATCCTCCCGTCACCAAAACCCACCCGAAAACCCACTTCGTCTAGTGGTCGAGGTCAGGCCGGGATTCGCCCGCTGCAATCGGCCTCGGACAGATTGGTCAGTTTCTGCCCTCAAGATGCTGCTGCAACCGATATGGAGCTGGGAGCGCACACCACCGTACGAAGCAGCGGGTACCTTCCGGCAGCCTGGTCGCAGACCTTCTATTCTCCTCCTCTCCTCTCCTCTCCTCTCTTCTTCTCCTCTTTCCCTCCTTTAGTTAGTCTCCATCTTACTATGGGGACTTACTTTCAAGTCTCAGCTCCAGCACTAAGCTGGTTCGAGTAAATAGCTAGAAACAAGGTCAAACAGGGGAAAGGATCAAGTCAATTGTCTGTCTATTCCATTTGAGTTGTCTGAAAGAATTTTCCATCATGTTCGAAAAGTTCTTGGGGATCCGCCATGTCTTTCCCTATTCCCCCCAATAGTAAGAAGAACCTGAATAGATTGCTACCACTACTTGGAACAGATCTGGTGATCATTGGCAAATCAACCAGCCGCAGAGATAAAAATACCGAGTATGTATGCAAGTCTGTATGTCAGTTACTTGTGTGCTGTAATTACTAAGCGACTCCCTAACCCCTCTTGAACGAATGGGTATGACCATGACCAGCCAATACTCAAGTTTGATCTCAACAAGCAGCGATACCCTTCTCCAGGAACCCCAGAATAATAACCAAGCCAAGATTTGTTACTCCTCCTTTTATTTTATAACCAATCCCTCCTCAAAAACCAGATCACCTACTGTATTTTCTTTTTCCCTCAATAATCTATAGATTGATACTACAGGCTACCTCCCCTCCCAACCACCCCCAACTCAGCAATCCAGCCATCGATCACTTACTTCACTGTAAGTACGGAGTACTGTAAGTGACATGCAATCGATGCATAATGCGTCCCCTTCTCTCGCATTAGTTAGTCTACAGTACAGTAGTAGCGTTGCCCTCCGTCTCAGTCAGTCAGTCAGTCAGTCAAGTCACCTGGGGAAAAAATTCCGCCTTGGGAAGAACAAACAACAAATTCGGGAAGGGATGGGGGCAGTGTTGACTGTCCAACCCGACATGCCACACCTTTTATGCGAAGTAGGGATCGACAACCTAACCCCTCTCCCATACCAGTCGTACCTGTTTGCGGAGATGTCATGAATGCATGAAATGAAATTGAAAATTGAAATTGAATCAACGTATGGCTGGCTGGCTGCCTTGTGCTTGCTTACAGTAAGTAACTATTGACTAACAAAACGATTACTTAGTTTAAAACAACTTTAGAATCAGAATTTAGTAATTGAGTATGCTGCTTACGGGGGGTATAATATACAATACTTATAATCCTAAACTTAGTATGTGTAGTTCTCTCCGCTTGCTGCATGTGTGTTTGAACTCAGTTGTTTGAGGTGAACACCTCGCCACACACACACACACACACACTGATGTCAGTCATTAATCTGGTCTGGAGAAACGAAAGGTAACGTTACTAGTACTGAGAGCGAGCCAGCGGCTCAGCTTCGGCTTACTAATAAAGTTCCAGATATGCTTATGTGAGTTCCAGAATATCCCGGCTTGGTTGGGGGGTTCCAGATTATCCCAGGAGTTACTAAGTTACGGAGTACTAGTCTATTATGTGTAATCTCCTGAGAGAAAACCTGAAACCTTGGACTCCGTTCCCCTGGTGTGGCTTGTTAGATGTTTGATATTAATTGGATGTTGAGAGGATCAAATATTGATATAAGTAAATAATATTATAGACAATCATAATGGCAATGTGATGAGGCTGAGGAATTCCTCACACATCAAATTAGATACACCTTATGATTGAATGGTTATTGAGGGTGGATAGGGAGTGTGTATACATTTTTCTTTTTTTTTTCTTTTCTTTCGATGTGGATATGGGTGTGGATTCTCTTACCCCAACATGAGACACATAAAATACTAATTAATAGCTAGCTATATTGAAATTCGCTATGGATCAGTACTACTTGGTATTAGAGTTGATAATGTTTAGTTAATCTGATGGTGTTGATGGGAAGAGATAGAGAAAGATATGGGCAGCTGATTTCGATCTCATGATGAGCCTAGGATGCAGGCTACTGACTGACTGTATTCCTTGCTAAGACTGTGAAAATCCCTCCGGTCCAGGCCTTCTAGGGGTGATGCACCGGATTGTCCAAAACAGTGCCGGTGGAGCAGCACACCAGCCAGTCTAGCCGGCATCTAGCTTCTGCTAGCTGGGGCACTTGGGACACACCTAGGACGAATCACATTGTTCAATTATTAGCTGCTGTTACTATCTATGGTACCGTCTGGTGGGTCGGGTACTTATCAAATCTTACCGAAACAGGGCAATTTTCTTTTTTCTTTCTTTTCTGTTTTCCCCTGGAATCATCGATGAATGGTGGTCGCATCAGTTTAACTTTCGGTTTCTGCTCGCGCGGGTAAAGAGAAATCCTCCTGGCGTGAGGGTTTTGAATAGAATTCTCAGTCATCCTTCCAGTAGTACTACTGGATCTGATTGCTTTGCTTCAGAACTTTGATTGTTCACGGTTGAGACATTACATTTCCTTCAGTCTGCTAAGCTTAGAGTTTTGGCAGATGATGATTGGTATGCATTCAGCAGGAGGCATCGACTCATTAGGAATTTGATCTTCGGGGGCCTAGATCTGCCCGTTGCTGGACCATGCGTGCAATCCGCCAACCAGCAACCTTCTTGTCGCGATTTCTGCAGGATCTTGAGTATGTTCGACTCAGACTTCGTAGTAGTACATACCACAACTGCCCGTCCAGATCGATCAGAAAGTATGGCGGTTGCGCGGGTGCTCACCCACTGAACCCGCTGGCTGCAAGCATCTTACTATCCCAGCAGATTCGATTTGGTAGTGTCTTACCCGCGCAGTCTTACCCCGCCATTGCCCATGTTCATTCGAGTCCCCTTGGCTGTCTAAAATATTTCGGCGTTGCCAGTAAGACAGAAAGAGGTCTTTAATTGCAACTACTGCAATATCTACTCCTTAGGACTTTCATGTGGTCCTTCTGACCCAGGACAAACCGACGAGGACTCTGTACATCATTGCGTATGTTAGCCCCAATGGATGATTTCATCCAGAGTTCGACGCACAATGCAAGATCAGAAGGGTCAAGAGGAGAAACACCTATGGGGCCTACCCGCGACAGATGTAACCATGTAAGTAGCCACGGCCCCCTCATCTTGAAAATTTGACCGGAAACAGCCACTCGGCATTCCCGAGGCTGTACGCGGGGGCAGTTTCATTCAACCTTGCATCTGTGATCTTGGCTCAGTGGCGGAGATCCAGCCAGGCGCATCGCGAACATTACTGTACTTGTACTGTTCACGGTACAGTCAAGTGGGCGCCGGATGGCCCCATTATTGTGCGGAGTCATGCTAAAGCTTCCAAGGGTCTAAGATGTCTGAGTATCCAAACTGCTCAGTATGTAGTTTGTTATCGCCAAGAAAACGCCAGTCCGTAGCCTAGTCTACAATATATCGGAGTCGCGCACGTCTAGTCTCTGACGGTTGGTCGCCTAGCGATCTAGCACCTTTCTCTGTCGGCCCCTTAGAAATGGCCGCTATATTAGTCGTTATGCCGCTACTGCGCGCATTGCCTCTGGAGCGTAGAGGCTAAAGCAATGGTTCGTTGAGAACAAGCTAATGTAGCAAGCGGTTAGTGCGGTGGTGCGTGTTGACACGAATGGCCTGCTCTTGTCCTGTTCATCTCTGGGAACTTTCTTTTTGCGGCGATCGGCTCTGGTGTGTCACGTTCCCTGCGGGTTTGAACACGAGCAACATGGGAAACATGTGCGAGGTAACATCAAACATCTAGCGTTTTTGAACCCACCAGTCTCAAGAACTGCCGTGTCAGAATTGGTCACCCCAGATTTGATTCGATGAGAGCCTGTTCATCCAGGGGACAAAGGCATACCCAATTTTGTGGATGTCCCTAAGTAAAAAGCATTGATAAAATCCTACTTGTCATCCGAATCCTTCGTGCATAAGGAGTAATATAGGCGAAGGCAATCGTAAGATACAATAGTACTTTGTAGCCTGATAGGCAGTGCCCACTACCTGAAGTCTAGTCAATTAGTGCGAGCATATACTTTGTAAACGTCATGGTCATGTCAATCTCCGTCGAGGCCCCGCAAGACATAAAGGCCGTGATGATCGTCGGTCTCTGCACGATGCTCACCCACTCGATGAGCAGGATTTTCGACACGGGGTATGCTAAGCAAGGTTGATGTGCTGCTTAGCAAGCACAGTACGGAGACACATGGTAGTAGCAACTTTCTGGGTAGTAGGTCCATTTCGGCCCACCTAACGGAGTACGTGGTATATCTCCGTAAGTCCGAACGAGCTTCACATTCGGACATTGAGAGCGGGCAGGACGTCAATCAGTCCTATGGCGAGGCAAGCGACCAGGTATATTTGGGAGGAGGGGAGGGGGGGGCAACGAAGGCGTCCACAACCTGCATCCATCGATTCCGTATCAAGAAGAAAGCAAATAAAAGCAATCAATTCGAGGAAGGTCTAAGAGACAAATAATATGCGGAAGCCGGGATGGCAAGAAAAGCGCAAAGTGGAGCCTCGATGCAAACAGCGGCTGCCCACTGACTCAGCGGATGTACGTGAAAGGCAAACCGATGCCTGCATTTCCGGGCCTCTTTCGGCCGCCCATACGAGGATTTTCGGCGCTGCAGGACATCCCAAGGTCTAACTTATCAATAACTCAATCGGCGGGTGCGAAACTATGCATGCCGTACCTACATAGTACATGCAGACACGAGGAGCCAGAAAAAGGCGACCGGAGAATAAAAAAAGCAAAGATGAGCAGGTGTAGATGGAAAGCTCTCAAATCTCATCCCCGTGAGGAACGGCGCGTTATCTGTCCACTAACTTCAGGTCAGCAAGGGCCCCTAAATTCTAACTAACTAGCAGTAGGCTAGGATTAGTCCGAGTTGATCAGCTCTCATAATTAGGCTGCATTGATAGTACAATAGTCAGTCCATTGGTTCTGTTGCCTACTGCATAATCTGCCTAAACATGCGAGGCGTCAATGAAAGGATGGAGGTAGGCCAGAGATTGAAGATAACCCTCTAATTTAGCGCGAAAAGGGTCGTCCTTCTTGACCAGTCCCCTTTGGCGACATGGCAGTAGCTATCTAAGCTGACCCAAAAGCAATGCTTCGTGGAGATACGTATAGTAGATGGCATGGGCACCAAGTATTGTCACATGATGCATAGTATTCGATGACTAATATTATGTCTGCACGCGATGGAGGGGAATTCGACATCAAAAAGTATACCACTGAGGGGCATCTGTTGGTGTCTGAAATTGCATGTACTAGAGGCACTTCACACATCAGCACCTATACAAGAGCACTTCACAGTAAATAAATCAAGGTCTCTGCCATTTCCCCCGCAATGAATCCACTGACTAACCGGAGACCAATGGCAGAATTCTTCAAGATGAATATCGTTCTCTTGTAAAAAAGACACACTTCTACTAGAGTGGATATAGAGACAGTCATCTGCATCTGTGACAAGAGGCAGTATATTTGAGTCAGCCAATCACACTATTCATAGCCATATATACCCCTCAACTCCAAGACAATGACTGGAAACAAAAGAAAGAATCCGCGAGACTTGACCCGTCTCTCCGGCAAACCACTTGCTGAGACTCTCGAGCCCTCTTCAGTACTGGCAAGCAGCACCGAAGAATGGGTCACATCTGAAGACCTGGCTGAGTGTGGTCTCCCATTCAAACCAGAAGTCATCCAAGATATGACCCTCTTTCTCCTGGCCAACCCCAACATGAGCTCTACCCATCTATACCGGGCAGACATCCTCTTCGACAGCTGGGGTTCACTGCGGACACCGCAGCAGAAAGAGCAGTCCTTCGCTCAGAATGGGAACAGCAACCTGGAGACCACCGAGGAGCACGTGGAACCCACGGCCGCAAGAGAAATCCCCGATTTCACTCTCACCAGAACGGTAGTGAGGAGACTCATTCCCAGAAACCCAAACCTAGACCGGGTCATGGACCAAACATGTCACTTCTACGAACACATCAACGAGTCCACAGACACAAGCGAGGGATCTATCAACCGATACCTCGCTGTCTACACACCCCACATCACCTCCAAAGAAGACATGCCCTTCTACCACCCTCTCCTCCGTTCCCTAGCCTTCCTATACGACTACAACACCACCACCAACACATCAGACCCCTCCCCCAACCCCGGTACCATGTCCATCCACTTCCTCCTCTTCCCCAACGAACCCATCCAAAACCGTCTAGAGCGCACCCTACAAGCCCTCCTGACCATCCAAATCCGCCTCGCCCGCGGCACCCGTCTAACCGGCAAACCAGACAATGGCGGCGGCGGCAGCCAAAACCCAGCCAAAGACAACGTGATCCCGCAGCACCTGGTGCAGAACACGTACACACGGCTGAAAGCAAAATACGCCGCCGAGCTGTGCCAAAAATGGGTCGAGAGCACCGAACCCTCGAAGCACGTCTTCGAGGACCTCTCAATCACCGCATTCCTCATCGAACTCTGGAGAAGCATGTACGGCGCCGTCCCAGCAGACGAGCAAGCCTCCACCACCACCACCACCACCACCACATCCTCCTCCTCCTCTACCTTCCCCGGCTTCGTCGACGTAGCTTGCGGCAACGGCGTCCTCGTGTACGTCCTACTCATGGAAGGCTACAAAGGCTTTGGCTTCGACGCCCGCCGACGCAAAACATGGAGTATATTCCCAGAGTCCGTGCAATCACGACTCACAGAGGAAATCTACATTCCCAAACCATTCTCCGAAACGAACCCTTCTCTGCTCCAAGAGCTGACGATAAAATCCCACACGGGGTCCTTCCCAAAGGACACATTCATTATCTCCAACCACGCAGATGAGCTCACGGTCTGGACGCCCCTCATGGCTACGCTTCTTTGTCCCGAGTCGCCATCACCCTTTATTGCTATCCCGTGCTGCTCGCATTCACTTTCTGGTGCGAGGTTCCGGTATCCGCCTCCCAAGGCGGGCAAGAAGAGTAAATCAAACGAGGAAGATAAAGGAGGGGAAGAAGAGGGTAATCCATCATCAGGAGACCTCAAATCCCTCCGGAAGGAGAAACAGGATGCTCAGACTATGGAAGCAGGGTTCCTCAAGTCCATGTATGGCTCGTTGACTGCGAAGACGATGAGTGTGGCGGAGGAAATTGGGTACGAGGTTGAGCGGACCCTGTTGCGCATTCCGAGTACGAGGAATATGGCTGTTATTGGGGGCAGGAGGCGGACGACGCAGGTGTGGAAGGAGAGAGCGAGTGGGTCTGCTGCTGCTGATGGTGGTGATGGTGATGATGATAGTAATGGAGAGGAGGTCTTGGAGCGGGTTATGGATGCTGTACGGAGGGAGTGTTCGCGTGAGGGGGGCGTTGAGGCTGCTGGAAAGATCTGGATTGAGAGGGCGAAGGGGTTGAATAAGGGGTCTGGGATGGGGAAGCAGGGTGGGCATTGAATATGCTTGTTGTGTTGTGAAAAGTATAGATAGGATGTATGTTTGGAGATGAGATACCCCGCAAACTGTTACTTGGAAAAAGCACATTAAAATGAGATTTTGTGTATGTACATGGAAGAGAAAGGACATGATGATGATGTTGATTGTTGTTAATGTACATATGTATGTAACATTGTCGGTGTCTGGCTCGACATCTATCGTCTATAGACACATTACAGAGCACATTTAGCTCCCATGAAATGAAGAAACCCGTGAGTGAGTTGAGTGTGGTATGTATACCAAGCTAGATACAGACCCTCCCATGAAGCGAAGGACAGTACTAGCTGAAGAAAATAGTCCCCAAAATAAGACAATATCAAAATTCAATCCGCAAGCCGAACTCCTGCCATGCGATTCTATAAGCTCTAGCGGATAAAACATCGTGCTCAACTTCCAGGAGAATCCTGCCTGAGCCATAGAACCACTGCATGGATGATGGTCAGGACAGGATTAGATGGGGTAGAGCAGAGAGTGGGTCAATTTTGACAGCGGCCATGCTCTGTGAGCTCCCACTGTTTGTTCGGTGCATAAAGATGTGATTTAAGAACTTTCTGACTGCTTGGTAGCGTCTCCAGACGACGTTGGGGGCACATTAGCAGCCTTCAAGGTCGCAGATCGGGCTGCAGCTGCAGCTGCATTGTCTTTAATACGCTTGATCCTCTCCACACGCCCTTCACCGGGAAGACTACCCCAAACAGGCTCAACGGTATCCGCGCGCCAATTTGGCCGGTGGCTGGCTAGTGCACCACCTCTGGTAGGCAGGGAGACCATGGATGCGCCGCCGACGCCAGATTCGCCCCACATGCGGACACGCTGAAGCTTGCGCAGTTTGGCGAGCCCATAAGCACAAACAACGATTGTGATGGCAAAGCATGTGACGGACACAGCGCCAAATCCCAAGTCTGATTCTTCGATGAAGTTCTTCAAGTTCATGCCGTAAAGTGCGGAGAACAGGGTTCCGGTTGCGAGTCCGAGAGTTCCAATGCTGAATTTGAGGTCGAGAAGCATGAGGGAGTTGCGATTGGCGTCCAGGATTGCTTTAACGCTGTGATTAGGTCAGTATCCAGTTTACAGAGCAATCACCTGAGACACTAAGGATGACTTACACTTCCTCGGTATTGCGAATTCCGGTCACCAAGTTACCGCTGGCCTGCACAATTTCGTCGCAAACTTTGTGGTACGACTCCAGTAGCATCTCGACTTCTTGATGTTCGTGTTCCTCGCGTCGGACACCCTGCGAGTTCTCAGTAAGATACATTGCGGCCAAGTCGTCGTCTGCCTCCAGCAGGTCGTCGATCGCATCACGCACGAGGCGAGCCTTTTGTTCGAACGTGCCGAGCTTCTTGGAGTAAATAAGCAGATGTCGGAGCTTGTCGCGGTCGATGTCCTCTTCCAGAGCTCTAAGCACGCTCACGACCGGATCTCTAACACCATTGAATTCCTCCTCCAGACCACTTGTGACACTGATCAAGACCGCTTCCAGCGCTCGGAATTCGTAAGGCAATGCACCCGTAGTCTGTCCTTGTTTCTGTTGTAGCTTTCCTTCGAGATCATACACAAATAGCGATTGCATGTATGAGTCCGTGGATCCGTACGCATCGAAAACGAGAACGCGGTCAGCCTTGATCAAGACTCGAAGGTGTAGGAGGTTGATAAGAATGGCACGCGGTCGCACTAGGATATGAGGCAGTGTAGACGAGTCGATTTTTCGCAAGTCCCGAGGTAGGAGACCATACTATTCTTGATATCAGTCTTGTGTCGCTTCTTGAGTTATGAAACAATTCGCAGAGCCGCCAATACTGACCTTGGCAATCAGCTCACTCTTCTTGAATTCGCCATTTACAAGAGTAACATTTCCGGTGCTGTCAAACTCGGTACATCGAAGGCGCGGCTCATTAGATGCCTTTGCCACTAATCCGCGGCCAATATTGAAGCTTCCCTCTGTTCCGTCATTGATCAATGCAGGTGGCTGGCGGAGATATGATTTGGATTCGGCAGCTTTGTTTCGCTTGAAGTCGAAGAGCCTACGCCACAAGCTCTTGCTCTTGGTGGATGAAGCGCGTGAAAACTGCGCATTAGGGAGGGAAAACGGACTCGGTGAAGAGCGTTGAGCCAGCGACGCCCGACATCGTACAGTACCGCGAGTTCTAGACGAAAGGCCCGGTAACGGAAAGAGGCATGATTCTAGGCTCGCACGGCATGGTGCAGGGTTTATATTTGTCCAGTCCGACGTCCTGCTTAGCGAGAAGGCGTGATGCTGATGATGAGACCGGGGATCATTATTGAGAGATCGTCCGCAAGTAGTTGGGTTGGCTGTGAAGAAAAAGGAATCGGATTGTGATCGCAGAAACCGAAGAAGAGATGCTGATGGAGCGGAAGGCTTCATAGACGACGGAGACAGCATCTCTGCCTTGTACTATGGCTTCACCGACCAGATTGACGACCAGCACTCATCTGGATGCAAAACAAACCATATCATCGCCCATCTTTTTTCCCGCATCCAAGTTGCGCCGCTCGGACCAACGATAATCCGGCAGCACTGAATGGTCCGGACTCAACAGTATATTCCCTCGCTTTTCCCATGATTGTTTGATCACTTTATCTTGGGAAAGTGTATGGTGGACATTATGGCTGACTCTTAGTATACCACTTTGCTAGCAATACATTACTGCGGCACGCACAGTTTTGATGTCCATCGGATAATCTTGGTCTACAGTATGGTGAAGCCGTATACGACCTTACGAGGATGATCGGCAGAGCTCATACCAGAAATGACAAAGCTCTTCAAGAAATACTCTCAGAAAAGGTTGCGTTTTCTAGTTGCAAATATCAATGACTAGTTAAAGACCCTTTTCTTTGCGGGTCTCATTCGAGCGATTTTACACAGGGCATAACTACTGAACACGAACCTACTCGTTCTTCGTCACATTTCACAGCCAGTCTCGCTACTAACATAAAATCCTCCCCTCGTTGACTAAATTATATATTCCCTGTTCCACTTGCTATAAGATACACACAACAGTGGTAGACTACGTGCCGAGTCTACAAAGTGAGTCTCCATTTCGACAATTGTCACATGAAGCTTACCTAATTGAGCTTGGTTGTTTTCTAGAAGGCCCCACTTTGGCACCAGATCGGAAATGCCAAAAGCCCGAACCATTGGTTACTTTCTTTGAGCCGCAGGGATGCCCCACCAGGCATTGCATTAGCAAGGTACCAGACCAAATGGTCAAGTCTAGAGCCATGAGAATGAGTGTAGTCAATACCAGGATGTTGATCGCCTCTTGTTATTTACTGTCAATAGGGTGGACTACGCTGGGAAATGTCCATACAAATGAGAACAGTCATCTTGTAATAATGACCTACTAGCGTCTGAGGTCCAAGTTCCCAAAATACACAAGCATTGTGTTTCCATTCATGAGACTACGGAAAGGACCCGCTGTCAGACAGCTCCAATCTCCAGTGCATACTTTTGATCACCTGCAGGAAATGCTGACTAGAAAGAAAAACCAGACATTCACCTCCACGCACCGGATGGGAATATATGCTAAGAACAGGAAAGGATATAGAGGCTGCACGACGGAGGTATCACACAAAATCCAACAAGTCTAAACCACGGCAACAACATTGATTTTAGGAAAAATGAGAGAGTACCTTCAAGCAAGGCTCACCAATCGTCATCGTCCTCCTTTTCGTCATCTATCGTCCACATTAGTACGCGTATTACTGACCATTCGGGGGTGTCTACTTACCACTACCGCTGACCTTCTGCTTTCTCTTCGCCAGAGCGTCTTGCAGAGCACCTGCCAGGCCTCCTTGAGCAGCACCACCACTTGGGGTCGGCGCGGACGATTCGCTGGCTGAGCCAGGCACGGCGGCTCCACTCCGGTCACGCTTCTCGGTATCCTTGACCTTCCGCAGACCACCGCCGCCCTTTCCTCCAGATGCCCGGATAGCAGCCATGAGGTCATTCCTACCACCTTCGGGTTTGGGTAAGGGAGGAGCAGCTCCACCTGGAGGAGGCGGCGGCGGAGGCGCACCAGCTCCAGGAGGCGGGGGCGGCGGAGGAGGAGCACCAGCTCCTGGCGGTGGAGGAGGAGGTGGTGGTGGGATTGAACTTCCTGGTGCTGGCGGAGGCGGAGGGGGTGGAGGTGGGACCGAGCTGGTAGGTGGCGGTGGGGGCGGAGGCGGCGCGGGAGGTCCGGCGCTAGGCGAAGGATGCGATGGTGGGGGTGGAGGCGGGGGAGGAGCACTTGAAACTGGCGGAGGACGAGGCGGAGGGGGGACACTCGACGTAGGAGGCGGGGGTGGAGGAGGCGGCACGCTTGACGTAGGGGGAGGAGGAATAGGCCGGGAAGCGGAAGGCACAGGTGGGGGCGGCGGCTGCAAAGGACTTCTGGGCGGCGGAGGTGGAGGCCCTGCTGCAGAGGCATTGGGAACTTTGGGAGGTAGCTGTGGAGGTGCTGCAGGGCTCATAGTGCGTGGAGGAGGAGGGGGTGGCCCTGAAGGCCCTGGCCGACTGGGAGGTGCGGGAGGGGCAGACACCTTGCGCTCGCCCTGGAACGGCGGGGGAACGCCAAAGCGGGACTGGTTCTCATCCATTGGAGTCTTTGGGGGCCGTGGAGGAGGTGGAGGACCGGGTGTAGCATTCGACGAGGCCCGTTGGCGAGTAGGCGGCAATGGTGTGTGAGCAAATTTACCAGCATCCGCAATCGGAGGCGGCGCACGAAACCGATTCCTGGGAGGAGACGGTTCACGTTTCGAGGCAGGCTCGTCATCCGTCGTATCCATTCGAGTCCTCCGCGTCGGGGGAGGGGGCGGCGGAGCACCTCGTCGACTCCCTGTGCTGTTGCCAGTGTTCTGTGGGCTGATGGCAGCCACCTTCGGAGCAGGCGGCGCAGACGGGGGAGGTGGAGGCGGCGCCTTGCCTTTCCTTTGATCATCAGCAGAAGGCGGGCTGGGCGTTGATGCTTGTTTCTGTTCGATATAAGACTTGATAAAATCGAAGTTTTCCGCGATCATGTCTTCGTTAATGCCCATTTGTACGAGCTCGTCCAGTACGCCCTTGAATGCGGGGTCATTGGTGTCGAACGGCAGTTCCTTGCGTGATGGGCTGGCTGAAGGGGGAGGCGGAGGAGCTACTTGGATCGATGGAGCAGGAGGCAGTTCCGCAGGTGTCACCGGCGGGGGTACATGAGATCCTGATGACGAGCGATGGCCGAGTAAGCTGCCAAACAGCGACCGTCCAACCCCGGATTTGCCGTTGACCACCGGAGCAGGGCCCTGGCCTCGGGTAGATGCAAAGGGCGTCTGCCGTGTCTCTTTGCTCGCATGCTTTTCTCGCTCCTGTACTTTCTTGATGAATGTCTTGGCCTCTTTCTCGTCGGCGAACGACAGTCCGGCGGGACAGTCTTCTAGTTCGAAGGAGTGGAAGAACGTGCGATCTTGGTTGTAGGCGAAGTTGTCGTAGATCTCTTGGTCCCAAATGACTCCCCTATTGGCAGGCTAAGGCACAGCACGATGTCTTTTGTCAGTAACTGTCACAATGCATGATTTACCAGGCTGTGCTCACCGATACGTCCACCAATTTCAGCCAAAAAGTACGGCCGACCAGGTCATTTGCTAGGACTGCAGCTCCCTGCAGACCAGTGTACGTCCATCTCTGGGTGTCTGGGTGAGCCACGTAGAGGCGCGCAACGGCCACCGCTAGAATTTTGTTGTCAGGCTTTGGTACAGTTCTCCTGACTGTTTCCTTGTCGTTATCGTTCAGGATTGAAGGCATAACGAAGGATCGACACGCGAAGACACTGTGTTAGTAGCTTGGGGGTTATGACCGATGAGGTAGAAGTAATTAGATCGCCTGCTGGAGGCGCATTGCAGGGTGTCTGGTGTAACTTGGTGAGCCCGAAGTACCAGAGGGTGGTTGCTCCTCAGGCACGGATAAGAGCTGATACGGCGCGGCAACAACGGGTGTGTCTGAGACAAAGGGGGGTAGTTCGGAATTCCCAGGATTTGTGGGGTAGATGGGTGACTGGAGGGCAGCCCTAAGGACGCGAAAGAAAGGACTGAATACTAGTTAGGCTCTATCTAGAACAGAAAGGCCGTAAGGGTGTAGGATTGGTGGCCGAGTAAGTCTGGCTTTGGGGGAGGGGAGGAGGGAGAAGAGGTCAAGTAGCCGGAAGAGGAGCGTTGGCGGGAGAGAGCGACGGAGAGCCACTAAAGGCCACTAACGTCGCGGTGGGGATCCCGACGTCTCTGGAAGCAGCTGTCGCTCACTCAGCACTACAACTCTGACAGTCCCCCGAGTTATGAATGATTGTTCTGTTCAAGTGTTGGTAATGATATGAAGCACGAGAACATGCGAAGTTGATTGACTCAAGGATTGTACTTCTTAAGCAGAAAGTCTCACATTTTCCCCATTCCACAATGATCTCGTGCGGCATCATCGAAAGACCAACAAGGGTGTCTGCCTACGACCCATATAATAACCATGATGGCATTCCTGGATTAGGCAGACATGCAAGATCCAAGGGAATCGCTTTTGACAGCATCTTATTAGTTGATCTTACCGGATCACCACCAACCATGTGAATGAAGAAATGACTGCATTGCCTCAATGGCGCGCTTCTTACTAGTACTTATGGTGGTACTTTCAGCCCAACCGACGTCATCGCATGTGCTGCAACTCAAAAGAACTACTTAAGAATATAGAAAGCTTACCTTCCCCGATCACTATCCTCGCTGCTATCACTCGCCTGCACTCTTCTTATCAGCAGCATAATTCTACTGTTTCTTCCTCCCGTACTCAATACCTACGACTGTTGATTAGTTACTCATCACTATGCCTGTCATCCCCTCGGGTTCTGATTTCCCACCCCAACAAGGCAACAGCGATAACAACGCTCGAAACCAAGAGCAGAGGAACTCCGATCAGGGAACTCAGAAAGCCACCATGCTTGATCACTTGTCCAAGGGTCCTCAAATCCCCGACAGTAAGTCAGCGTTGTGCTTTTATCCCCACAACCCCTCCACATTATGGCGGTTCACTAAATTAGTATATAGGCATGCCACCCAAAGTCCCCAGGGAAGAGATCGAGGCACGCATGAAGGAACTGAATAAGTAAGGGAACAAATCCTACAATATTACTTGGAGCGTACGGTCGCTGTACTTTTATGAAGCAATGTTAAATCAATGATGTTATGCCTGTGCTCCGGTTTTCATAACTTGTACTAGTAATCGCCCGAATATAAATGGCTAAGATTTTATACTATCATGTTGTTCCAATACACATTCTTGGAGATTTCATGATTTCAACTCCACACTTACTGGCATACATATTTGGGATAATTATGATAAAACTCCCTGTTTCCTGCACAAAGAATCGCTCTCCGTAACTTGTGCCACGCAGAAGTGGTTGCTGCTGCTGCTCCAAAAAGCGTCATTACATCATACCCCACGTGATCACGCGCTCGCTTTGGTCGCTCTCATCGCGAAGGAAGATGACTTCCTCGCGTCAAGAGGCTCCTCATGCCACCTGAACGCCCCAATGTACCGGTGAAGCTGTCCTTGCCCTTGGTGAGTACTTTACGGTTCTACATTGTGTGCTTAACGCAGGACATCTATGGGATTGCTGACAGAATCAATTCCAGCAATACCAGCAGGACATCTTCACCGAACTGCGCTCGGAGGATGAGTTGGTGATCCTTGCTCGGGGCCTTGGCCTCTTACGCCTGGTGACGAATTTGCTACATTTTTATGATGCTGCAGGAAACAATTTGGTGCTTGTTGTTGGCGCAGATGACCGCGAAAATGAATGGATTGGAGAAGGTACGTTGCTGCGACTCGGACAGTTTACTGGTGGGCTAAGTTGAAGCACAATGATGCTGATCTCTGTTCCAGCATTGGCTGAGCACTATGCTATCAGCAAAACCCCTCTTGCCAGGGGCCTCAAGGTGATCAATACGGACAGGGCCACGGTTCCGATGCGGTATGTCCTCATGCATGAATCATGACCTTCTATGTTAATGCCAGTCCAGCGAGAAGATCTACTCCGAAGGTGGTATCCTGAGTGTAACATCCAGGATACTAATAGTTGACTTTCTGTCGAGTTAGTGACAACCCCACTGCTGTTTTGCGACGGTTGACCCTCCTAACCCGCTGTCTAGAGCTGCTCGACCCTGAGAAGGTCACTGGTATGGTCGTGCTTCATGCTGATAAGTAAGCAACCATATCGGTGCTCCTAGAGAGGACATACTAAGGACAGGCAGGATTGTGGCAACGTCCATTGAAGCATTCGTTATCCGGGCATATCGAGAACACAACAAACGTGGATTCCTAAAGGCCTTCTCCGACTCCCCGGAACCATTCACGACCGGATTTGCCCCTTTGGCGAATTCCCTGCGCAACCTCTTCCTTCGCAAGACTTCTTTATGGCCACGCTTCCATGTCACCGTTGCGGAGGCTCTCGAGGGCCACAGAAAAGCGGAGGTGATCGAACTTGAAGTCCCGATGAGTGATAAGATGCGCGAGATACAGAACGCCGTCCTTGAGTGCGTGGAGATTTGTATAGGAGAGCTAAAGAAAGCAAACACGGGACTTGACATGGCAGACTGGACACTCGACAGTGCTTTACATAGGTCTTTTGATATTGCAATTAGGCGCCAGCTGGATCCCATATGGCACCGTGTGAGCTTCCGGACCAGACAGATCGTCAGTGACTTATCAGACCTTCGGGCAATTCTCCAGTGCGACCACCCATCTTTATGCTGTGCTTCATGAATTGACCTGAACACTAGTGCTTTGCTCACCTATGACGCCGTCTCGTTCCTCAAATATCTTGATACGATTGTCACAGCACATACTCCGCCTCCTGGGTCCACGAAACATAGCTATTCACCATGGCTGTTCCTCGACGCAGCCGATGTGCTGTTTCAGACCGCGAGATCAAGAGTATATCAGGGGAGAATCAGCAACGATGTAGTCCGCTCATCGTCCACATCTCTACCTACCACACTCCAGCCCGTTCTGGAAGAACAGCCAAAATGGGAAGTCGTAGCGGAGGTCCTGCAAGAAATCGAAACGGACGCATATCTCAATCCAGTCAACGTGGACGAGTCCAACAGTACTGTCTTGATCATGTGCAGTGACCAACGGACCTGTCGGCAACTTCGCGAGTACATGGGCACGATGCATGCCAACGTGAGTAGCAAGAAGCAGGAGACAAGGGATACATCGGATCCAGGTGATGCCATCCACGAGAAGAAGGGTTCCGCTGAAGTCATGATGCGCCGAAGGCTGCGGGATTATATGGACTGGAAGTTATCCTTGTCTAATGTTAGCAAGAACTTTTCGTCAAATCCCGCGGGTGACGGTTCCCAGTCGCCTGCGGTGAATTCACCTGGTTCTCTAAACCAAGGAAGAGCCCCAATGAACAAGCGGCGCCGCGTCCGAGGAGGAGGCACTCCATCCGTCCCAGCACGCGCGCCCAACAGCGGTATCCAAGTAGATATTGAACCTCCGGCCCAAGTGTCGGCACTCCTAGATGAAATTCAGCCTACTGAGGTAGAAGAGACCCAAAAAGAGGAGGTTATCGTCGATGATTTGGAAGATATGGACGATTACTACGAATTGTACGATATGGATGACTTGGTTATCATACACCCTTACGACGGTGATATGGATGAGCATATTCTGGAAGAGGTTCGGCCTCGGTACATCATCATGTACGAGCCAGACCCTGCATTCATTCGACGAGTGGAGGTCTACCGCAGCTCCCATGTTGGGAGGGACGTACGCGTTTATTTCATCTACTACGGGGGATCTGTTGAAGAACAGCGCTACTTGAGCGCCGTACGGCGAGAGAAAGACTCGTTCACAAAGCTCATCAAAGAGAAAAGTGTAAGATTCCTTTCCTGTCATTCCCTCCTTCCACTAATCCGAGACAACAGAACATGGCCGTCACCATCACGCATGACAAGAGTCAAGTAGACCCTCAAGAACAGTTCCTTCGCACCGTGAACACCCGTATCGCAGGAGGCGGCCGACTAGCCGCAACAGCATCACCACCCCGAGTCGTGATAGATGTACGCGAGTTCAGAAGCGCCCTTCCATCCCTCCTACATGGCAACAACATGATCGTCGTCCCCTGCCAACTCACAGTGGGCGACTACATCCTCACGCCCGACATCTGCGTAGAACGCAAATCAGTCCGCGACCTGATATCCTCCTTACGAAACGGCCGTCTCTACAACCAAGCAGAAACCATGCTCCAACACTACAAGAACCCCCTTCTTCTTATCGAATTCGATGAAAACAAATCCTTCACCTTCGACGCCTTCGCCTCCGCAACCACCCCCGGCACAACCTTCCTCACCGACTTCGGTTTCTCCTCCTCCGGCACAAGCACCCTATCCGCAAACAGCTCCCTCGTCAACCCATCTAGCCCCAAATCCGCCCAACACTTACTCGTTCTCCTAACTCTCACTTTCCCCCGGCTCAAGATCATCTGGTCCTCTTCCCCCTACCAAACAGCAGAGATCTTCGCCGAGCTGAAGAAGAACAACCCGGAGCCGGATCCGATTCGGGCTGTTCAGACCGGGCTAGACATGGATATTGCGGCGTCATCGCACTCGGGCGATATTATGGCTGCGGCGGGGATCGAGCATCGGGTCTTTAATCTCTTGCCTCAGGATATGCTCCGGGCGGTTCCGGGCGTTAATCCTAATGTCCTTGAGCGGTTGATTGTGGAGACGGAGAATATTCATGAGATTGCGAATATGAGCGTGGAGCAGTTGGATCCGTTGGTTGGGATAGAGACGGCTCGGAAGATAGTGGGGTTCTTTCGTAAGAGTGTGTTTGAGAGTTGAGATGATGGTTGTATATATGTTCGAATATTACGAGAAACTAGAGATACGAAGCTACTCAACTCTACAAAGGAGTATAGGTTGGTTGTATATTCATATTCGTGACCCTTTCATAAATCTATCATCCAGTTTTGTCGAAAACGAAGAAGCGTAGTGAAAAGGAATAGCGAATAAAAAAACAGGGAGCAAACACAAGAATCGCTCACACGCCAGACCGTGCAGCCTTCTCGTACGCAGTAAGCCATCCTTCTGTAGCTAACCCGAGAACGCCCTCATGATGGAACACGAATATGTCCAGAAAACCGATGATCCAGCATCATAAAGAAAATTCCCCGGCATAACCCCTGTTACTGATCCATACCCCGGATTACACGGAGCCGCACCGGGCGCAGCAAAGGCAGAACGCGCCTATGCGGAGCCGGGAGGTGCTGCCGCCCTGATTCCTTTACTCGAGATACCTTCACGGGAAAATCTCGACTAGCACACACACAGAGCATGCACAAGCCGTCCGATTTCTTTCCTTTCAAAGCAAGTAACAGCTTCTTTCAGAAGAATACTCGGGGGAGATTCTTCCCATGAAGGTTTTTTGAAGAAAACAAAGAGTTTTGACGAGTCGAGAAAAAACAGAACCGAACCCAGTCGCTCCGGCAGGGATATGAGATCGTGCCCCTGAAAGGGACATTTAGAGCTCGTCGACATCGATCTCCTTCTCGTCTTCGCTCTCGCGGTCCTCGTCGAACTCGACGTTGTCCTCGAAGCCCTCGTGGCCGTAGGTGTCGGTCTCGTTGATCTTGGCGTGTTCGGGCAACTCGCCGTAGGCCTTGAGACTTCTGGCCTCATCGGCGGTGTACTTCATGATGACGTCGCCCTTTTCGTCTTGGTAGTCACGCAGCGAGAGAAGGATAATGTCACCCTGGTTGATCCAGACCTTCTTGCGGAGCTTGCCACGGATGTGAGCGAGACGCTTCTCGCCGTCGAAGCAAAGGGCTTCGAGACGGCCGTTACCAAGCATCTTCACGACCTGCGCATACTCCTGACCTTCTTCCTTGAAGACGAGCTCACGCTTCTCGTTGTCGTTCTCGTTCTTTCCACGACGACGGTTCTTACCGCCCTGTTTGGTTAAATATACGTTAGCAAAAAACTGTCCTAGACATGTGTATAGACGTGTGGCGCAGTTTCGCTTCGTTCTCCGATGCTCTCTAATATGGCAGCCTCTATGCCTCCCTTATCCCACATCTTCCTGGCTGGAAATGTGTTGTTGGGGTGGGATATGGTGGCATGAGGTGGGCACCAGAGTCAAGCGTAAAACAAAGCGAAAATCTGTAAGGCGGGGTACCCGGGTGGGATGCAGCACGAACTCACCTTTCCCTTGTTCTTGGGCATATTGGGATCTCGCTAACCGCGGTGGTCTTTCACTCGATGCGATAGGAGATGTCCGGGTAAGGGGAGATTTAAATAGATGTCCCTGAGGACCAGAAGAGTGGAAGTGGGGGGAAAGACGAGGAAGGCGGAGGCAAGCGAGAGGCCGGCGCTTCATGTTTTGCGAGGCTTTTCGTTGGCTTATGTCATCCATGGTGGCGTGGGTGGCGTGGCGGCCTGATTTGCGCCTGAGGCTTGCCACAAGGGGTTCGCCAATCATTGTCGTCATGAAGCCACCGCCCGGTGGCAGAATCAGGGGACCGCCGAAGCATCCCCGAATGCTGGGATAACTTTTTGGCTCGCTAGAGAATTGAATGCGCTCATTCTTGGTTCGTATTCCACTTCCTGTGAATTGTTTATCAGTTCCGTTGCTTACAATATGTTGAGATAGATACATATCGCTCGCTGCTGGAAGAGCTGGCCTTTTTCTGTTCCGATCCGGCGATAGGCGCATCATACTACTTAGTGCTAATATACCAAGCATTCAACTAGCGTCCTACCATCTATTCTATCATTGTTGTACTATATACGGAGTCAATTGACTTGCCTCCGAGGCCTCCAACACACATACATCATGAAGACCCTAAGGAGTCACAAATCGTTTATAATGCGATACTTCCCAAACTACAAACCGTCCCATGTCGCCTCCCGGTACTTAAACGCAGATGTCCACCCTCTCCAGCCCAAAATCACACACATGTATGCCACCCGCGACAAAAGCACACTCTGGTGGATGGTAAATCCATCGCATCTGATGTCCGTGAGGATGAAGCGTGTGGTTCGGTCGTGGTGTAGCCGACGAGCCCGGATGGCATTCCGGCTAGCGTTGAAAGACCATGGGTTTGATGCGGACGGTCGAAAAGCAGGGCAGGAACTGCTAGGAGACTCTAGTGGGAAGGGGGGAAATGGAAAGAATTTGAAGGGGCGTGTTGACCTATTGCTTCATGCGGATATTTTGCGGGAGCCTTTCGAGGTATTGCGAAAGGAGATGGATGCTGGAGTGAGTGCTTTGGTAAATCATTTGAGGACGACGAAAGATGTGGCTCCTAAGCCGGCGAAAAAGCAAAAGAAGGCAGTGGATGCTCCTGATGACAAAGGGAATGAGACATCGTTATAGCCTTGGCCAACATTTCCTTCATACTAGTAGGGTGGTTCTGGACACCGGTTCGGGTCCGTCATTGTATATATGTACAACATCAGTGGATGAGCAGACGGGAAATATACTACTTAGCCCCCTTGCGATGTGCCACGCAAGACATGCAGCTATTTCCTGTCATTCTTGCATAATATCTCAACAAAGATAAGATGAACAAGAAGGGAGAATGGAGATTTGTTAAATTCCCCATATCCCATTTTCACGGGATAGTTCTCTGGATGGAATGAAGAAGCATCCATGTAGTTATCGCGGGCCAGAGACCACGCGGCCGAGCCTCCTTGGCGCCTGTCGCTACCGGCCGATCTTCATTCAGCCTGAAGAAGACAACAACAACCTCGCTTTCCTCTTGCGATCAACTCTTCCTTCCCTTTCAGGATCCCAGGCCACCTACTCACGAATCGACGTTGGCAGACGTCACGATTTGTTTTCTCTTTGATGCGCCATCCCTGAAATCCGCTACCTGTTCCCAATATGCTGGTCTCCTTGACAGTCGGCAAGGTAGACGCAGGAGTCGCCGTACTCTTGACCCAGGACAACAGACTGGTGAGTTTAACTCCATACCCACGCACTTACAGCGAGCGATTGACGCACGAGCCTGCTCAATATCCCCTCCAAATAATCCACTCTGTGCTTCGAGTAGCCCTGACATTTAACTAACCCGACCCAGATCGAGTTCCCCTCCGTCCTTCTCCCCAACAACATCACGTCCGGTAGCATCGTCGACATCACCGTCGCGCGCAACCACGCAGCCGAATCCGCCAGTGCCGCCAACTTCCAGTCGCTCCAAAAACGCATCCTCAATACCTATGGCATTAAGACCCCCACACCCCCGGTTCTCCGTCTCCGTAACGCAACTCAAACTTCCCTTGTCCTGGAATGGGACCCTATTGACCTAGCCACCGCATCCCTGAAGTCGCTCTCCCTGTACCGCAATGGCTCAAAAGCCGGGTCCATTCCCCGTCCGCTTGAGACGCGAAGCACCAAGATTAGCGGTCTAGCCATCCACACCGAATACACCTTCCATCTCGTCCTGCGCACCACCGCCGGCACTTACCAGTCGGAGAAGTTGACCTGCCGCACGCACAAGATGACAGATCTCTCCGGTATCACAGTGACGGCGGGCGTCCTTCCCCCACAGCAGAAGGATGCTCTTGCAGCTGCGTTGGATCGCATTGGTGGAAAGCTGATCGACTCGGTCCGCATTGATACCACCCACTTTGTCTGTACCGAGGGGAGGGGTCCGCTCTGGGAGAAGGCCGTTGAGATGAACATCCCCGTGGTTGTTCCGGAATGGGTAGATGCTTGCGAGGCTGAGGGCACTATTGTCAGTGTTCGTGGGTATTACCTGAATGCTGATCCCAAGGCAAGACAGCTGGGCCCGATTCACAGCTCTACCCAGCACCAACGAACGGTTTCCACCGCCACCTCGAACCTGGCACCCCCAGCTGCGCAGGTTCAGACCCCTTCACGGCAGACGGGGCAGGAAGATGAGCAGAACCTTGAGCCCCCGGTTACACCGTTCCCGGGAGCTGAGATGACCGGCCAGCCCATCGCGGAAGAGAAGGAGGTGGGATCGGACGAGAGCACAGAGTCGCCGCCCCCTCCACCTCCGAAGGATGAAGAGAAGGAGGATGAAACTGCCGAGCAGAATGGCGATCATGAGACACCGCCACCTCCGCCAGAGAAGGACGAGAGCGAGAGCGAGGGTGAGGGCAAGGACGAGGAAGAGAAGACCGAAGAGGACACGCAAGAGCCAGAAGAGGAAGAGAAAGAGAAGGACGACTCATCAAATGCCAAAGAGCGCAAATCAAAGGAGGGAGGAGAAGGGGACTTTAATGAAGTCCCTCTGTAATGACGTGCCCCCGGTAGTAGACGACCGCTCCTGCTCCTCCCCCTCTTCCTCTTTTCATTTCTTCATCTACGATTCAAGTTGACTAGCGTCATGAGTGTATATCCGATACATTAGCCCTCTTCCCCCACCCCTACCACGACCCTTCATCACACGAGTTCATTTTATTATATTCCTTTCTTCAACACGGGCGGAAAGATGATGTCACAGGGCCGGTGTATGTTACGTTTCTTTCTTATTTTATTATACTATATTTTATATTGTATCTTCATTATGCCTATGCCTCTACAACATGTATGCTGTCCTTTCCACATTGGCCCTGATCAAGGAAGTTATCATAATAGAATTAAGTAAATATTTGTACAGCAAATTACTAGACAAATAGACAGCACCATGCACAAGTATCATTAATTCCCAATCAATTCTAGCTCTAATATCATCGCATAAAGTCTAGATGCTAGCTAGCTGCATGCAATAAAATAACCCCGAAAAAGAAAATGCCCCGAAATGTAATATATGTACATCGTCGTCGTCCTCTCATTCGCATATAGTACGTTATCCCATCATTCATGGCGTACGTTAACCTCGTAAATAGATGAGGTGAGGTGAGGTAAGTCTATCTGCTATAAAGAAATATTTCCCCCCTTTTCTTTTCTTGTTTTTCTTTTTGGTATGCGTTGAAGCACTTATGAATAGTGTATGCAACTCGGGCAGGATAGATGACTACCCGAATAGCCGAAAAGGTTGATGTGTTTATTTGACGTTGCGGACAATGTCATCGAAAGCTTTCGCGACGTAGGCGACGTTCTTCTGGCTCACTGTTGAGAGGGGAGAGAGGGTTAGTGGGTGTGCGTGTGGGGATTAAGATTGGGGGTGGGGTAGGGGGGGAAAGCTTACGGCCGCTGATGGAAGCTCTGCCGGATTTGATGAGGTAGACGTGGTATTTCTCCTTCAGGGCTTGGACCTGGGTAGGGGTGAGGCCGGTGTAGGAGAACATGCCGTTCTAGAAGGGTTGTCATGGTTAGTATATATGTTTGTGGGACTGGGGAAAGGTGAGGGAGGGATTGGTATGTACCTGTTCAACGATGTGCTTCCAGGTTCCGGGGGTCTCGAGACGGACGAGCTCATCGTACAGAGCAGCGCGCATGGCCTTGATACGGGAGCTCATGACCTTGAGATCATCGTGCCATTGCGTGGTGAGGGCATCGTTGGTCAAGACCTTCTTGACGATGGAGCAACCGCCAGTAGGACCCATGGAGAACTCGCCGCGGATGAAGTGGCAGAGGTTGTTGACGACGAGATCGCGGAGGTCCTGGGAACCCTCTGCGACGACGTAGTGGAAAGCGCCGACACGCTGGCCGTAGAGACCGAAGTTCTTGGAGAAGGACTGCGCAACGCACATCTCCATATGGGGCTTCTCGTTGAGGAAGTAGCGCACGGCCCAGGCGTCCTCGTCGGCGGATCCGGAGGCGAAACCCTGGTAGGCGGAGTCGAAGAAAGGGAAGATCTTCTTGCGCTCACAGATCTCGGCAATGGCCTTCCATTGCTCCTTGGAGGGGTCGAGACCGGTGGGGTTGTGCGCGCAGGCGTGCAGAAGGATCACGTCGCCTTCCTGGGCGTCGGATTCCAGGGTGGACATCATGCCCTCGAAGTCGAAAGAGCGGGTCTCGGGCTTGTAGTAGGGGTAGGTCTTGCGGGGGACGCCGACGAGGTCCCAGATGGTGACGTGGTTGGCCCAGGAGGGGTCGGAGAGCCAGACGGTCTTGGGCTTCATCTTGTGAGCGAGGAAGAGAGCACCCAGGTGGTTGGCGCCAGTGCCGGCGACGGACTGGACGGAGCCAATGCGGGCTTTCAGGGCCTTGTGCTCCTCACACAGGTTCTTGGAGTCGAAGCCGAACATCAGGTCCCGAGCCAGCTCGAGGAACGGGATGTCGCCTTCAATTGCGGTGTATTCGTGGCGGAAGGGGCTGTCTTCGGCGAGCAATTGCTGCTCGGCCTTGCGGACGGAGGGCAATGGCCAGGGCTTGCCATCGTCAGTGCGGTAGACACCGACACCAAGACTGACTTTGTCGGGGAAAGTGTCGTTGGCGTATTCGCGGTTGAGGGCGAAGATCTCGTCCGCCGGTAGCGGAGTCAGGTTGAGGACAGTCATGGTGGTGGTGGTGGGAGTGGAATTGGTAGAGTGTTCAGGTGATTGCAGCCAGTAGTTCAGATCTGAGGGAAAGGATCTGAAGAGGTATATAAGGTGGAGGAGGGGCAATCGGTAAGATTTTCCGATAGAGAAGCGGCGGTGCGAAAAGGTGGAGCAAGGGAGGGAAAGATTTCAAAGAGGGTGGAGGGCGTAATAAGATCTATTAGTCGCGATGCAACACGAGGAGCGGATATTTACTGAGGGAGGGGGAAAAAAAAGGAACGGGTATGCTAAATTCAGTAAGGAGGTGGATCAGTGTGAGCACTGAGCAATGAGTCAGGGCGTGGAATGAAGAATTGAAGCCGCGAGGATTGGCCGATATCGCCCATCGCGACGCCAGCCGTGCGGGTTGGCGTCACAACTAAATACCCGCTGCTGCTTCAATCCCCCGATCCCCAAACTGCCTACGTCGATCGAAGAGATTTGCTTTTGTTTCTTGCCACTGACGATGCGGCAAATGCAATGACGGCAAAGTCTGTCTCGTTGAAAGGTTCCTGAGGAGGCGCAGTGGTGGGTCGAACCAGACATTGGGAATGCGACCCTTCCTGCGTTGTGCCTGGAGCTGTAACTGACGGAGGAAGTTGGATATATTATTGTCTCTCACTTCCTCGTGTCATCCTCCTTCAACTCCGAGGGGCCGGATTTCGTGTCCCTGCCTCACATTGCTTAGCGCACTCGCAGTTCGTAATTGTTGTCTTTGCAGGATCCATGTCAGATGAATTGATACTAGCTTTGTCTATGCGAGTCAGCTGCCGGGTGGGATAGACCGTTAGTCGATTCTACGTAGTCAATGAGACAATGATTAACCACCAATGCTACCCTACTAACCATCTACTAACTACTGATTAGACTATCAATCGCTACTGTCATATTGATTGACGGACAGCGACGGAGCTATAGCAAGTAGACGGCTACACCCGGCTATTGCTCAGAGCGCTGTCGGATCCGAAAGTAACCGAGCGGATATTCCGCGAGAACGATTGAAGCTATCATCAGAAGACCAGGCATCATAGTGGTCATTCCCTGCTGTCCGACACTCAAAGACGAGGATGGCATCAATTGATGCTTGTATTCCACGTGAAATAAGGTTGTACAGATGAGCCACTCCCTGATAACGGATCGAGAGCCGAGCATATGAGGGGTCGTGAGGGGTTAGCTGTCCCTCACTAGAGGACATGGTCAGAGCGACCTCTCCCTGACCCTTAACTTGAACCAACTTCCCTAGTGGATGCAATAGATTAGACTGACACCACCACTATGCCTGCTCTCAATGACGAAAAGACCCTGAGAGAGCTACGACCCCGGGTCCTTCTCCAACCGCTTCATAACAGCATTCCGTCGGAGTTGCTACCTCGGTTCGACCCGGTCTACGTGGAACACTACAACAAATACAATGCTGGGAGGCTACATACCCATGAGGTTCCTATCGAGGAATTCCGCAAGAACCCCGCCAAGTATGCCATCGTCTACGGTCGTGCTCAAGGCCCTGATATTTTCCGCATCACGGAACAGAAATGTCCTGTGGAAGGAGGCGAGATAACCATTCGTATCTTCGAGCCTGCCCCAAAACTGGATGAGCATGGCAAAGCCAAGAAGAGGGCTGCATATGTCAACTTTCATGGGGGAGGCTGGGTGTTTGGCGATCTCTCAGTTGATCATGACTTCTGCAAGACACTCGTCGATGGCCTGGACGGGCAATTAGTCGCGTTTGATGTCGACTACCGTTTAGCTCCTGAGCACAAGTATCCGATCCCCGTCGACGACTGCTGGGCCGCTTTCAATTGGGTCAGCTACTATTCCCTGTCTACATTGACCGGTATGACCAATGCCAACTGACATCCCATGCAGATCCGCTCCCAGAAAGCAGAGGAGTTCAATGTTGACCCGGATCGAATGGCTGTTGGAGGTTGTTCGGCCGGAGGCCACCTGTCGGCCGTGGTCGCTCATCTCTGCCGTAATGCTGGCATTCCGTTGCGTCTGCAGGTGCTGAACGTGCCCGTATGTGATCTACACAGCGGCTACACTCCGGATGGCGACTTCGATCGGGAGAACTGTCCCTATGAATCCTACAGAGAGATGGAGTTCACCGCAGCTCTTCCCGTCGCAAGGATGGCTTATTTCCACCGTCACTTCTTGGGGGTACCCCGACCAGCACGTTCAGAGGAGGTGAGTAGTGCCCGTGTAACTGCTGCAGCCAGAGCTGCACACAACTGCAAAATGCTGATGTGGACTATAGGACTGGAAGATCTCCCCCATGTTTGCGCCTGACTTTTCTGGACTAGCACCTGCGTTGGTCTTCACCGCCGAAATGGACCCTCTGCGGGACGAAGGGGAGGGTTACGCTGCCAAATTGAAAGCTGCCGGTTGTCGAGTGGAGATGATGCGTATGGCAGGAGCTCCCCACACATTTGCCATGTTGGATGGCATCATGGAGAGCGGCCGTATATACATTGAGAAGGTTAGTGAAGCGATGAAACGGGAACTGACAGTTTAAACAATCAATTGGTTCGGTTGAAGGGATATCGGAGATGGAGTGCAGTACTAGTACAGATAGACAAGAAGATGGAGATGCGGAGAGACAGCAGGATCATGGTTTATCCGACGAGAATCCTTACCGTATGATACAATTCAGGCCGGGCAGCGAAGGTGTGGCAGACGGGTAACCGGCGTCCTGATCATTACCGGGCCGGGAGATTTCGGCAGGCGGTATCGGAAACAGTTGGGGTGGATTAAATATGCGCGGCTGCTGCTGCTCTTCTTCTTCCCTTCTTTTCTGCGTGGTTTGTTTGCCGTCCCCCAGGTTTTGGGTAGAATTGGAATATCATTAGATCTGTCCCTTTATTCTGTTTATTTTAGAGAGAAAATGTACGACCAACACCCCGCACATATCCACAACAGGATTTGAATTGTGGTCCCCCCAAAATGGCACCATTGGCCTGTCAGCCACACTGACTAACCGCGTGATGATGAATAGAACCAAAAGCCGGTCGTCATGTTGACATCTGCCCACACTTCCCGAGCCGCGGTGCGCTCGATGGCCTCCTTGACACATGCTGCATCTCGAGCTTCGGCTTCCCCCGCAGTTGCCCGCACTGCCGTGGCTTTCACCCCCGCCTCGTTCAGTTGCCGTCGTCTTCTGAGCTCCAATAGCCGACCTGTTCAACAATTCCCCCGTCTCCAGTCCTTGACTTCTACCTCCAGCAAGAGAGCTTTCGGTACCACCGTCAAGATGGTATGCTCTACCCTTTCTATTGATTCGCATCTATCGTGCGGACGACTTCGCTATGGGGAACTGTTCCCAGTGGGAGACGTGGCTAATCGGTTATTGTTTTAGTCTTCGGCTACCCGCATTGAGACTGATGCCTTCGGTGAGATCGAGGTATGTGCTACACTCATAAACGCGATGCGCATAGACTGGAAATGCTAACGGATCTCTTTTCTAGGTCCCCGCGGACAAGTACTGGGGTGCTCAGACCCAGCGGTAAGATCCCGACCTCAACAATCGCTGCCATACTGCAAACTGGACATGCGACCGGCAGAGGAGTGAGCAGACGCTGACCGGTGCGAGAATAGCTCCCTGGGCAACTTCGACATCAACCAGCCCCAGGACCGCATGCCAGAGCCCGTTGTCAAGGCTTTCGGTATCCTCAAGGGTGCTGCTGCTGAAGTGAACATGAAGTTCGGCCTCGGTAAGCCGCTATCGATCAAGGCAGCACAGCTTCGGCGAAGTTAACACTTGGAAAATAGACCCCAAGATCGGTGAGGCCATCAAGCAGGCTGCCGCTGAGGTTGCGGAGGGCAAGCTGATGGACCACTTCCCTCTCGTCGTCTGGCAGACCGGTTCCGGTACCCAGTCCAACATGAACTCCAACGAGGTCATCTCCAACCGCGCCATTGAGATCCTGGGCGGCGAGAAGGGCTCCAAGAAGCCCGTCCACCCCAACGACCACGTCAACATGTCCGCCTCCTCCAACGACTCCTTCCCCACCGCCATGCACATTGCTGCCGTTCTGGAGCTGGAGAACACCCTCCTGCCTTCCCTGAGGAGCCTGCGCAATGCTCTCCAGGTCAAGGTTGAGAAGTTCGACAAGATCATCAAGATCGGTCGTACTCACCTGCAGGACGCCACCCCTCTCACCCTCGGCCAGGAGTTCTCCGGCTACGTCGCTCAGCTCGACCGCAACATTGAGCGTGTCGAGACCAGCATCCCCCATCTCCGCTACTTGGCTCAGGGTGGTACCGCCGTCGGTACCGGTCTGAACACCTTCAAGGGCTTCGACGAGGCTATTGCTGCTGAGGTCACCAAGTTGACCGGCACTGAGTTCAAGACCGCCCCCAACAAGTTCGAGGTTCTGGCCGCCCACGACTCGATTGTCGAGGCTTCCGGTGCTCTGAACACCCTGGCCTGCTCTCTGTTCAAGATTGCCCAGGATATCCGTTACCTTGGATCCGGTCCCCGCTGCGGTCTTGGTGAACTCGTCCTCCCCGAGAACGAGCCCGGTTCTTCCATCATGCCCGGCAAGGTCAACCCTACTCAGTGCGAGTCCCTTACCATGGTCTGCTCCCAGGTCATGGGTAACCACGTCGCTGCCACCGTCGGTGGCATGAACGGTCAGTTCGAGCTGAACGTGTTCAAGCCTCTCATGATCCGCAACCTGCTGCACAGCGTGCGCATCCTTGCCGATGGCATGACCAGCTTCGAGAAGAACCTGGTTCACGGTCTGGAGGCCAACGAGCCCCGCATCAACTCTCTCCTCCACGAGAGGTATGTATTTCCTTCCAAAATCAGATTCGTGTAAAGAAGACAGCTAACGGTGGTGTAGTCTGATGCTGGTCACCTGCCTCAACCCCGTCATTGGCTACGACATGGCCTCCAAGGTCGCCAAGAACGCCCACAAGAAGGGCCTTACTCTGAAGCAGAGTGCTATGGAGCTGAAGGCTCTGAGCGAGGAGGACTTTGACAAGCACGTCCGCCCCGAGCTGATGCTGAGCCCCAAGGAGAAGAAATAGATGTATAGCAGGAGAGATGTTTTGGCTTAGCTTGGAGGAGTCATCTAGCGAAGACTAGCTTTTGCCTAGGAGATATTTGTATACTCAGGAATACTACTGTACTATTCTCATGTTCAACTTGTTACTTGGAAAATCCTCTTCGCTGTACGGAGTATAGATATTTTTTAATCGGGCTGATGACGGGGCTGACCCCGGGGTGTGCTATTTTTGGACCACCAAAGCGGTCCCGCCGATCGAATAGTTCAAGATGCACGGATAGCAACGACTGGCGGTGGATTGCTGAGAACCGGTCAAGTGGTGTTTAAATTAGGAACACTAACGATGTAGTAAAGTTGCTGCGCCATCAGGGTTTTGAAGGTAGATCAGCTTGGCCAATACAATCGGAAAGAACCGTAAGTAGTAAGTAGTCAGGGGCGGATTTCCAAAGTGTTTGGTGTTTCAGGCAAACCGTGGGCCCTTTCTTACTGCTTGTTTATTACCTCCGCCTGGCCCTTTCTTTTCCATGACCGAACTGACCGACTGACTCGACTGACCTGTCCTTTTTTTTTTCTTCTCTCTCATCCCTTTCCCCTTTCAAATACTCACCTTCGTTGGAAACCATCCGTCTCTCGTTCAGACACACTCGCTGAAGAAATCCTTCATTCCAGCGTTTCAACAATCCACCTCCGTTTTCACCACTCACTCAATTGAACCCCGCCACTACCCAGGGGCCCTCCCTTAACCAAACCACCAAACAAACAAACCTCTTCGCCCTCAAAAACCTCTTCTTTCTTTCTAATAAAAAAGTCCAAGACGGACGAATAACCCAACCACCGCCAAAATGACCAACACCTCCACCCTCACCCAACCCCCCGCCGAATCCTCCAAGGACGACGCCCCCCTCTTCCCCACGACCCTCATCTCCCCCTCCGTGGCCGCCGAACTGCCCGAAGGCTACAAGATCCGCCCCGTCCGTCGCTCCGACTACAACCGCGGCTACTTGGATGTGCTGCGCGTGCTGACGACCGTGGGCACCATCACCGAGGAGCAGTGGAACAAGCGCTACGACTGGATCTCGTCGCGCAATGATGAATACTACCTGCTTGTTATCTGTGATGGAGAGGACCGGATCGTGGGCACGGGCAGCTTGATTGTTGAGCGCAAGTTCATTCACGAGTTGGGTCTTGTTGGCCATATTGAGGATATTGCCGTCGATAAGAGTCAGCAGGGTAAGAAGCTGGGGTTGAGGATTATTCAGGCGTTGGATTATGTTGCTGCGCAGGTGGGGTGCTATAAGGTATGTTCTTCTCTTTTTTTTGAAGTCTATTCTGAGGCGTGGTATTGATGCTAATGGTGTGTGTGTCTGTGCAGAGTATTCTCGATTGCTCCGAGGCGAATGAGGGATTCTATCTCAAGTGTGGGTTTAAGCGTGCTGGATTGGAGATGGCTCATTATTATTAGGTGCTGGTAATGCATAATTGAAGATATCTCCGGACTGTTGTTTCGGGGTTGTTGATTGTCATCATGTTCGGGCGTTGTTGTTGTTGTATACTACATATAGATAGATGTCTAGATACGGGTTAGGTCGGGACTTATTGTTCGATGGGTTTCATGGTTGTTGATTTATATTATGCATTATATATTTGCAGGATGACTGCAGGTATTCAGTCAGTTATTGTCTGGCATTCATTCAGCCTTCATCGTTAGAGAGATCTAGTACTATCTCTATAGAAGTAGTAGTATGAACCCTTAGTCCCTATGGTAGCGAGAAATAACTACATATTGAAAGCTCAGTGAACATGAGAGTATAGATACATTAGGACATTAATAGCGAGGTACTCAAAATGAGTAAACAAACTCATATGCAATTGATAGGTTGTCATGGTACCGTTCTCACTCACATAAGAATAACATATGCCATATATACAACTTTATCCCTTGCTGCCTTTTTGTGCCTAAGGCATTAATAGCATGAGGACTTGAAGAATGGTACCGGAAACGGTTAGTCTAGGTCTGAGCCCTATGGATTTACATATAGGTAGTATGGTGATTCACGTGATAAGGCCCCGGGGTATCCGATCTGAAGGATTGGGCCAGGGCCAGGGCCAGAGCGATGAGATCATGTATGTTGCGCATGGACCTTCCTTACAGAGTATGCTTCTACTAGTACGCATAGGAAAGACTGAAAGTATTCATATCACATCCATTTCCATATTCCTTTCCTGGGTAAAGTACTAAGTTTGAAGACATACCACTTGGGGGAGAGAGAAGAAAACGGCGTAATAAACGAATAAGAAACTGGTTCAAATCCGAAGAGGAAGGAGCAAAAAAGGACAGTAAGTAGTATCTGATCCCCCTTACCCAACGCTCATACGCCGCAAGGGAAAACAAAACAAGGAAATTCGTTTGATGATGTTTTTGGAGAATAGAAATCTTTGATGAGGCAAAAAGAAAAAATGCTTCCTCGTTGGGGGGTTTCTATTTTTTTGAATTAGAATAACCTCCCAAATTCCCTATGTCCATAACATATTCCCACCCCCATAAGTGTTGTCATTTCTTATTCCTTTTACTTTCATCCCAGTCCCAACAGCCAGTACCGCCTCTAATCCGTTTTAACGCGACTTGGCAGCGACCTTGGGGGCAGAGCCCTTAGCACCCTGCTTGCTCTGGATGCGCTGAGCGGGCTTGGCGCCGGAGGCAGCGGCCTTGGCCTTCTCAGCACGCTTGCGGCTCTCGTTGGCGGCCTTCTTCTCCTTGGCGTCCTTGATGGCCTGCTGGCGAGCGGCGGCACGGGCCTCGGGGCGCTGAGCGCGGCGCTCCTTGATCACGTCGAGGGAGGCACCAACGATGGCACGCTGGCTCTTGACGGCACGGCGAGTGCGCTTCTTGGCAACTTCCTGTAGGTTTGGAAAAAAGGGTCCCAGTCAGCATGTGGTCTCCTTTTATGGAACCTTATACATATATCCCCCTTTCTTCCTTCGATGTTGTTGCGATAGTCTCCACTGCCACCACCGGGTTGTAGTTCATCCCATCCGGTATATCATCGAAGATAGATTCAACCGTCATATCCAATCACATATTGATGTATGTTCGCGTCGTAGTTCGATGACATATGCATCACTCCAGTAGGTCCTCCTCTTTCCAACCCATGCAACAAAACAACGAAACAACAAACTCAACGAATCCAAAGGGATAAATGGCGGGTACTGACTTCAGAGATGCCCTTCTTGTGCTGGCGACGGTAGAGGACAGTCCAGGCGATGCGGCGGGGGTTCTTGCGCTGGAGGAAGAGGGACTCGGACTTTCCATTCTGGAAGCGGAAGATCTTGCTGTCGCCACGGACGTACAGCTTACCCTATAATTTTTCAAAAATCAACCGTCAACTTGATATATCCTTATTTTTTTGTATGTATTGGTGAAGGGTCTGGTGTAATGGTAGGTTTTCGTGGCGAATTTCGAGGCCGGTCGTTTATGAAAGTTGCTGGCGGGAAAGGGACATCAAAACGCACCTTTCCAGGGTAGATCTTCTGACCGCTGAAAGAATCGTCGTAGGTACGCATCTTGAACGTCTGAGATGCGCAGCCGGTCGAGACGAGATGTTGTCGGTTGGCGTTGGGTGGTTGAGTCGAAGCGGTCTCTGCGGCGAGCTGTTCGTGAGACTGACACAATTGTGGTGCGGTGCGGAGCCTCGCTAAGCGGTGCCACGTGACCGCCCCTGCCCTTGGCTGGTTGGCTGCCGCCTCGACTTCTCCAGATCTTGGGGATCGGGATGTATGTGCTTGATGACTTGGATTTAAGGTTGTATTACTTAGGACTTTGACGGTTTAATAATTTAATTTGAAAAGTTAACTGGAATTATGGTCGCATATCTGCATTGATGACTTTCATAATACATACATTGGCCTCAATGCTCGCTATTCTCTCCCTCCGGATAATGACCTAATATCATCAGAACTGCCATCTTCTGCCGAAGACTCCTCCATACCACCCTTCAACGGCTAATAGATCTGGAGCTTCCTTTGGAACTTTATCTCTGACTGCTGTACGATGAATTTTCATCGGCATATTATCGTAACTTCGTCATGATATTGTCGTGCTTCATAACGTGGCGCCCCGCTGACTACTCGTGCCAGTCGCATACGGCCCAGGGATCTGCCTTGCACTCCTAACAGCATCGGTGTTAATACGGACTCATGCACTACTTGAAAAGAAACGAGTAATATCCGCTGCTCACCTTGCACTGGATGTCTCGGCAACTCTTGTCCGGGCATATTCCGCAACAGGACGGGCAGACATGCTTTCCGCAACCTGGCGTTGAACACAAGGAGAACGTGCTCGCGTCCTTGATGTAGGCTCCCACAGATTCCATGAGGCCCATTAGCCGTCTGCGGTCTCGTGCCACTAGAGGATCTGATCCCTCATCCGCGACTGCGCGCCTCAGTTCCTCGTACACGCAACAGGCGGAACCGCAAAGAGGGCATTCCCCGTAGCATTTGGTGCACCATGGGTTTCTATAATTCCAAATTCTAGTGTCACCACTTCTCTTGCGTTTCCAATCTTCTTTGGGGTCGCGCGTTTGCTTAGGACAAGCTGTGGTCTGGCGAATGTAATCGACCTGTCATCCTGTTAGCAGGCATAGGCTAATAGTTCTGGGCTTTCGGTAAAAAGTTACCAGGTCGTCCATCGAGCTCGCGCGCCCAATTGGAGAGCTATCGTGGTAGTCCGTGCCTGCTCCTTCCTCGTCCTTGTCCATGTCCTTGTCACTATCCCTATCCACGAGGTTTGCTCGGCGGAAAACAATGACTTTCTTGTCTTGCTTGGCAGTCTGTCTTTCCTGGGGCCAGACGTACTCAAGGATGGACTTAAGTGGACGGAGCCAGGAAGCCATTGCTTAGTCCCTCTTCTTAAGCTCTGGATCAGCTGTCACTATGGTACCAAATATACCCAAAGTGAAAATACTCACCTGGAGAAGATTTGTAGCACTTTACTACCTTTCCTGGAGAGGCTGCGAACTGGACCTTCTTCCCTGTCTTCGCGCCTTTATTCTTCTTCAGAATGCCTGCGAGGTTGCGAGCTGCAGCAGTTGTATTGTTGATCTCTTGAGAACCAGCACTGGTTGAAGGGGATTGTTGTGTGTTGGGCTTCGCACCAGCTCCAAACACTGAGTGCAGAGTCTGGGGAGAAGAGTCTAGGGACATTGCATTGGGGTCTTCCTTTAAATCCTGCTCTGTTGCCGTCATATTCACAGGATTTGTAAACAAAGCTGGAAAGAAAAGCGGGTCATCGTGATGGTCTGTGATGTGAAATGCTCTGGCGAGCTGGCTGGTGATGTCGTCGGTCAGTTGAGTGAGGTTAGAAACCGGGTCCTCGCTTTCTGCTCGAAAGGAGTGAGGCTGGTCTCTAGAATGGTGGGTGTCAGATATATCAAAATAACTAGCATGGCTTCTTTTCCTCCAATTCTGCTGGTGATATACAATCAGAAGAGAAAACATACGTTGCTTCTCCAGAGGTGTCCATATTGTCCTCGTTGTTCATTGTGCTGTTGTTGATGGTCAATGTGAGTGGCTTGCTTGAAGTGCTTGGTTGAATAACTATCTTTTACCGCTTGATGGTAGAATAAGGCAGGCAGTCAGAAAATCGGTATCTTCCTGGTCCTGAAAATAACTGCACGAAGGAGCGTAAGGGAGCGTAAGGAAGCAAAACCAAGCTATGCAATACGTGTTAGTATGAGTTAATCTTCGAGATCATTCACTCTGGTACCGTAATGAATATGGTGAATATCCTAGCTGATTTTCTCTAGGACCATACTATTCACATCTAGATGCCTTCAAGGTCAGGAAGATAGAGATATTTCCAGCAATATCATGTTACTGGGTAGGCTACGGTATCTAAATCGATAGTCATGGATCATTGTGTACTACAAGCCAGGTGCATAGTAAACCACCAGGACAGTTGAGCCAGTAGAACTAAACCAAAGTCGACGATCTGCTACAGGTATATTGCAATTCTATGGAATGAATCTCTAAGATCGAAATCGAAAAACAGATCGCAGCCGGATGAAACAAAGCAAATGCCTATACCACACATCTGGAATGAGCCACAGCTCTATCACCATACATGAGCACTTGCGGGGAAACGAACCAGAGTTGATGGTTATGGATGCCTTCTCATTGTATGAAAGGAAAGGTCCCGGAGAATCGAGGCCTATCCTAAAAAATGCCAGGAAGGCAGAATGTCGCAGTACTTTTGCTCATGGTCACATCACAACATTGCTGCTCCTACAGTTTGTTTAGCGGGTGGAGCCCTTTCCGCCTTTCTTATCTAAGTCATCGCGTGGGTTCTAGTCCACTCCTTGGCAGTCTGTATCGCTGCTGGCTCGTCCTCCTTCCAGCGCTGAGCAACATCATTGGCAAGCGGGTCATCAGGATTGGGGGCTCCCAGCAAAGCCTGGATGGAGAGAAGAATCGTGCGAATTTGCAAAGCGGGAGACCAGTTATCTAGCCGCACGTTAGCCTAAGTTCTTGTATCCTCCTTCCAACGTTGAGGTGTAATATTGCATACTCTTCAAGACGTCCAAGCAAATCCGCCCCAGGCGGTCAATGTTGGGATGGTAGATCTTGGTCAAAAAGCGAATCTTGGGCGGAGTCATCGGGTAGTCCTCTGGCAAGAACAGCTCGAGGCGGAAAATGCCACCTTGAAAGAAGTCAACAGCCATACAAACAGCCTATGTATGCTTCTCTATTTACCTTCGTATGGAGACTGTGCTGGTCCGTGAATGGAGACATCGAAGTAACGCAGGTTATCTTCGTGAGGTACGGCGTTGATGCCAGGAACTCTGCAGTCGTGCGTCAACAATCTGTACTGTGATAGGATTCTTTCGTTAACCGGATAACTCACGGCTCTGCCATGAGACGCTCGGTCTCCTTGATGATTCGCTTAGGCAACGCCATTTCGAGTCTGTGAAATAGGAACGTTCAATGTTCTGTTCAACCCCGCGATTTCACGGTTATGATCAAGGTGGGGCTTACGGCTCTCCTGCAGATTTCTAGCAGTCGGAAAGCAGCGGATACCTCTCCCACGTAGCTTTGGAGCAGGCGGAACTTGACAGCAGCCTCTAGCGATGATCGCGGGAAGTGAAAGCAACAGCCACCTGGGATGTTCCTATGGCTGGAGTTCGATTCGATATGGAACGACGTAACCGACAGAGGGGCTGCGCAGGTCGCATACACCGCCTACCGTAATGGGCACTGGAGGCTGGAGGAACCAAGTGTGCAGAATCGGAGACTGCGGCCGGGAAGCAACTCGCCAACCCCGGACTTTGCGGAGTCCACAGCTGCTGTCTGAGGCCCTTGGTTCGGATATCTACAATTCCCCAGGCAAGATTCCAATTGATGTAGTGATCTCTTCTCCCTGCTCATCTTATTAACCACTGTTTCAACAGCGCACCATCATTGGCCTATCGAAGATACGGTACATGCGCCTCTGGAATTCCAAGTTCGACCGCCCCCCGTAACGACCTCCACAATGCGCACAGCCAATTCCACAGACCCGTTCCTCCTACGCAATTGATGAAAAGCCCATGACAAACGCGGTCGATATGATAGCGCCGTGTATGACCGCAAACGATCTTTCCACCAATGTGCTTCCTGATATTCTGAGTCCGTTTGAACGTTTCTCCAAGGCGTGGATAGCAGCCAAGAGGTAGCACAGAAACCAAGGAGCCTTTCACGCCCGGAGCCAGCGACGCCAACATGGTGGACCAAAGCGAGCCCAGGCCCCTCACGTCGGCCTTCGAGAGTCCAACTTTCGGGGAGGATAGCTCATTTCATGTGGAGCAGCCTGTTGGGTCTATGTCGATCTCGCCCTGTGGACGGGATGTGGTTCTAGCCTCCAAGGAAGGTCTTCACATCATCGATCTCGATTCGCCATATTCGCCGCCAAGGTATCTTCCGCACCACACACCATGGGAGGTTGCAGACGTTCAATGGTCCCCGTTCGCTGCCCGAGACTATTGGGTCGTTAGCACATCAAACCAGAAGGCGTTGGTATGGAACCTGGGCATGAAATCCTCGCCAAGCTCGATTGAGCACGTTCTGCACGCCCACTCTCGAGCCATAACAGACATCAACTTCTCCGCACACCATGCAGATATGCTCGCGACGTGTGCCGTTGATAGCTTCGTCCACTGCTGGGATCTGCGGACACCCTCCCGTCCCGCTATTTCATTCTCTGACTGGCTTGCTGGAGCAACACAGGTTAAATGGAACCGACAGGACCCCAACGTTATTGCCAGTTCTCACGACAAGTTCTTGCGGATATGGGACAAGCGGATGGGCGCGTATCCGATCAAGTCTATTGAGGCACACAACACGAAGATTTATGGGCTGGACTGGAACAGGGTACGGCCAGGGGCTCTTGTAACGTGCTCTCTCGACAAGACGATCAAATTCTGGGACTACACAGTGGACACAGAGGTACCGGAGAAGGTGATCAAGACGCCGTTTCCAGTATGGCGAGCAAGGAATACTCCTTTTGGATGGGGTGTCTTGGCCATGCCACAAAGAGGAAACAGTGATCTCCACTTATATAGCCGGAGAGCTGGGGAGGGTTCTACTTCGAATGATGAGCTTCCTCTGGTACACAGCTTCCTAGGACACAAAGGCCAGGTGAAAGAGTTTCTGTGGAGAGCACGCGGGGAGATAGAGGATGGTATTGATAATAGAGAGTTCCAGCTGGTGTCTTGGGGCACGGATCGTGAACTACGCTTACACAGGGTCGATCCGGATATTATGCAAAGGGTTGGCTTTGAGAAAGGGAAGACTTATGTTTCCAATATGCAGCTCACGCGCAAGGGCGCACTGTATAGGTCATATCGGGATACGCCTATCGATGAAGAGGAAGAAGATATGGACTCGCTGTCGCCCACCACTCGACAGAGCTCCACACCTCAGACGTCTCGTAACCCCGGCATGAATACAATCTCGGTCCCATACGCTCGCGCATGGACGCAGAGCGGGGCCAACGCCGATTCTAGGATCGGTATGCAGGGTCGGACAAACGTTCGCACGGATACTAATCCTATTTCATGGATGCGTGGCGTGAAAATATCCGGATGGGATATCGAGACCCTGGGCGATGAGATTACCCATGTCGGAGAAAAGTTCACCAAGGTTGCTTTTGAATCGGTCGATGTCAGACAACGAAAGGCAACTATATCCCTTCACGGACCATGGGGTGCTGATGGTGACTCTATCTTCATGAAAGTCGATATTAAATTCCCCGTTGATTACCCTCGAGATGCCATGCCAACATTCAGTGTGCAGAAGACTGCCGCTGTCACCGACCAACTTGCCGACAAGTTGATAGCTGAACTTCGCACGATTGCAGAGACCTTCCTTGCTCACAAACGAGGATGTCTTGAGGGGGTCGTTCGCTACCTCTTGGGCGAGAGTACCTTGGAAGAAAGCATAGCATGGATTCTTGGGGAAACGGCAGAAACCGTAAAGTCTCCCATCAACGGCCAACTAGGGGGTGAGGAGTCCAGTGATGAAGATGAGGTCGGCTTGTCCCAAAGCCAAGATCTAGGCATGAGTTCTGAACTGCTTCGACCGGTCAATGCCAATGTCATGGTCCCGGTAGCCAAGGGATGCGGTGCACTATGGGCCAACGACGGTCGCTTGGTGTGCTTCTTCCCATCTAGGAAAGACAAGTCCAATTGGCTTGAAAACCTAGGGTTTAAGGAAATGACCAGGTTATCCAGAGCGGACAAAGTCTTCGAAGGCTTTGGTCGTCTGCAGACCAATTCACCTGGGCCTCGGACGTCGGTCACAATGGCCAGCACTGACGATGGCGCTTCTGAATATTCCGACGATTCGGACGCCGAATCGTCAAGCTCTTCCGGGTCTTCGGGTATCTTGTCAGGGCTCCAGCACCGGTTTCCAACGCCCCAGACATGGCGGAGTGGTGGCAGTCTGGGACTCTATCGTCCGCGCTCTACAGATAACTCCCAAAGGTCGACCGTTGGTGCGATGACATCGAAATCATCTGAAGGCTCGCAAAATGTCATCTCAATCCACGACTTCAGTGATCTGCTACCAGCCAAGCGGGAACTGGCTAGCAAATATCGTATCTGCGGCAAAGTCACGGACGTTTGTGCGCATAATTCAGCTGTAGCTCTCGACCACGGTTATTACGAGCTGGCTCGGATTTGGGGACTTGTCAGGCTTATCTTGCACAACTGCAAGAGCTCCATGTTTTCGTCCGGTTTTGACACCCTGGATAGACCGTACATTCAGAGGAAGGATAGCGCCGTGGATCTGAGTAACGACATGGGAAGCCAGGACCAACGTCACAAGGGCTTTCTGAATTCTGTCATTCAATGGGGCGACCATCCATTCGGCGGTCAGTGGCTGCTCCCTGCTCTCTTCGAACATTTTGAACAAATCGGCGACGTGCAAATGATCGCGATGCTATCTTGTGTTTTGCACGAGGCCAACATTGACGAGGCGTCCAAAGAACACGCTCATGTCAGTCGGGCCGTTTCCAGGCGGATGGAGGAGCATGCATTTTCATTTGATTTGTATTCCCCCAACTCCGTTACGCAGAGCAAACCGCAGACGGCCGTGCCGCTTGCTTCAACACCGAAGGACAGCCACGCAACGCCCATTACCCATAGTTCTGGGCGTTCTTCATCTGAGATCTGGCGTCCCGATTCCACGCCGCCATATTCCACAGGAACAACCCCTCCTCTAGCCACTCGAGCCGGTCCCCTAGCAGCAGACCGAAAGACATGGACCCAGAACATAGCAATCGCTGCTTCGCCTGACCAGCAATCACAACCACGCAGCGGCTCCGGCATCGGTTCTGTTCTAGCCTCGTCTCTTTCCCGTTCTCTTACATTTGGTCCTTCGTCAGCATCTCCTCCAGCAACCGCCTTGTCACGGAAGGTTTTCAATCCCAACGGCAGCCCCAACACAGTCGGAGGGCCAGGGGTATGGGTGACGAGTGCCTTTACTGCGAAACCAGTCTCAGCCATTCCCGACTATCTAACTACCTCCACCGCGCTCACGTCACAAACCCACTCTGACACGGAGAGCGAGCGACCTACTCCCGCCAAACCGTCGACAAAGGTTCGCGCAGTCCTAAAGAACCAAGCTGCTTTCGAGGGCAACGGACAATCGCAGAGTACTTTCCTCGACCCCAAGAAAGAATGGCTATACCGATCGTACCGCGCAGCATACGCTCATCTGCTCTCTATATGGGGACTACCCGTGCAACGTAGCGAAGTGCTGAAGATCGGCGGGACCCCCAATCCCACCAAAGAGCCAACACACCGTCGCCACAGAAGCCACCACGATTCATTCTCCCTCCCCAGCTCCAAGCGCCGCAGCTCAACAGCCGCGCCTACCGATACCGACAACCAAGGTCTCGAGATCCAACGCCACTGCATCAGCTGCGGCCAAGCCCTACAGCACTCCATCTTCGCAACCAAAGCACTCACCGAAGCAATCCCCAAGAGCCACATAAAGGGCATAACACCCCCTCCCCTCACCTGCCCCCACTGCAAACCAAAACAGCCTCTCCCTCTCCGACTCCCCTGCGTCATCTGCAGCGAAGTCGTCGAAGGCATGCTCATCCCCTGTCTCGGCTGCGGTCACGTCAGCTGCTTCGACTGCCATCGAGGCTGGTTCTCCATGGCACCGGACACCGACCAGGAAGAATACCACTTCTGCCCTACCGGCTGTGGCTGCAAATGCGCTGATTACATCGACCCAGACATCCCCACGAACCCGTGGAAACTTAACCCGACCTCCCCGAGCACCCACGGCAGCGACACCTCCCTCCACCGACACCGCGCCAAGCCCTCCGATGGATCCGGATCCTCGAAACACGGCAGTGAAATCGTGGCTAGTGTCGGCCAGCACGAAGAGGATCTGGAGAACTGGCAGGCTGCGTCGCCGTTTGCGTCTCTTGCTCGGGGTCTTGGTGGTGGTTTGAGTCGAGGACTACGGGTTAAGGATGAGAGGAGGAAGTCGAAGCCGACTTCGGCGCCGTTTGTTCCGAAGAGGTCGTCGATGAATCAGGTTGAGAGTAGATGAGCTTTACTTCAGGTCTTTGCTGTTGCTTGCTTGCTGTCTGTCTGTGATTATTCTTGGCCTTCATATTATGATGCTTCATGTATACCAATACCCATTGATTTTGTTGTTTGTTCAGCGAGGTGTGTTTTATTTACCATATGAAAAGCGAGTGTGTTTGATATTATTACCATTATGATAGAAGGTGTGATTACTAGTAGATGTCGAGGTCATGAGCCTAGTATTAAATAGCATTACGTCGATTGATACAATGCCCAACCATTACGGACAGATAGGTCATGGACTATGTATCTCTGCATTACAACCCCCCAACTAATTTCATGACCAGTCATCTAAATGGCATAGTAACACTATCTTCCACAGACCCAACAAGAACCATGGAAGTTACGGCCTCCTTTAAAACCCTCTCATCTTTATATCCCCAGAAATGGAGAAAAGTATAATCATTGCTTTCATTGTAAGAAAAGCCGACTAACCTCTTCCTTTCCGACAAACAATCCTAAGCTCAAGCTCAAGCCCCAGCCCCAGCTCCAGCTCCGGCTCCAAGCTCCAAAAGGATATTGAATACCATAAGCAAGAAAAAGAAGAGAAAAACGAATCTGCTCAGCGCGCACACCCACAGGGCAAAAAAAAAGAGCAGCACACACAAGCCTCATTCACCTCATCCTTCCTCTTTTAGATATATTAGGATCCCATCCAATCCAGTAAACGGAATAATGTACCGACAGTGGTCCGTCCGTACAACGAATAAGAAGGGGAAAAAAAAAGTTGTCAAGTGGCAACGAAGATGATATCAATTCCTCTCAAATAAAATTCAAGCTGATGGTTGTTAAAAGGGAGATAAAAATAAATTTTTAATAAATTTACTCGACGTTGCTCTCGAAGTTCTCGCCCTCAACGAGATCGGGGATATCATCCTCCTCATCGTCCTTCTTGCCGTCAGCGCCGGCCTGGTTCTTCTGCATGTTCTGGTAGCTCTCGGCGAGCTTGCGGAGGGAAGCAAGGCTGTCGGGGCCAAGCTGGTTCAGGATACCGGGGACGAGCTCGGTGAGTTCCTTCTCCTCGCCGTTGCCGTAGAGGGCGAAGGTGTTGGAGGGGACGGAGGCGTGGACTATATGCCATCATAAATATTTCAGTATTCTGCTTCATGTGATAGGTTGGGTAAAAAGGCAAGAGGAGGTGGGGATGGATATACCCTTAGGAGCACCAAAGTGGATGACGTTTCCGTCCTCCTTGAACATGTTAACCTCCTCGATGGCCTGGATGGGCTGGACGTTCATCTTCTTCAGGGTGGCCTGGAGCTTCTTGTCGTCGGCACCGGAGGACTTGTGGACCTTCTTGACCTTGCGGCGGGGAGTACCCTTGCCTCTGTTGTGTTGTTAGTTTCGTTGCGTGGGTTCTGGTTCGTAGATTGGGTCGGGTTGGGGAGTGGTGATGTGTGTGTCTCGTGGGATGCGAATGTGTGTGTCATTATACGTACCCTGTCAGAGTGAGAAAGGTATGTTAGCTTTAGCTGTTCCTCATGATAACTTGGTATAAAAACAATAATAACACGCAACAATATCAATCAATCCGACATGATCCCGAGCTTCCGAGCGAGCCTATTTGCTCCTCCTCTTCTTTCCTCTTTCGTTCCTTGCAGAATCGAATCGGATCGGGATCCCATAATACCACCCCAAATAGCTCTCTCGCTCTTCCCCCCACCAATAATCCCTCCCATGATTATTGATTATAAATCGGATGCGAACGGAGCAATAACAAAATATACGAAAGGAATTAAAGAGAAAAGAAGTGGTACATACCAATCCGCACGCTCTGCTGCATTCTAGCCAACTTTGCCTGATCCATTTTGACGGGAGTATTGAAGCTTGAGTGCTTTCAACCTGTGAAGAGGAGGATTAAAAAATCCAAAGACGTCAGATATCGATCTTTCCTAATTTTTGAGTGTATAATGTGTGTATTGTGGAAATTGTGCAGAGTCATTCTCGCGTAAAGAAGAGGGGAGCGGAGCGTTTTTGAGCGTCGAATTCGCGCGACCGGATCGAATTGGAATTGGGAACGAATAAATTCGGGACAGAAGATTCGCGGGATGACTCGTCGTTGAGTGGGAGAAGAGCGACAAAGTATTTCGAAATGTCCAGAGGGAAAAAACGGGTTCTAGAGGGAGGAATAATGGGGGGTTATAATACGTACCTAAAGGAGATGATGGGGGGGAGTATTTGGTGCTGGAGAGAGAAGAAGAGGAGGGAGGTGAAGTGGGAGGATGAAGATGAGGATAGTTCAAGTTCGATGATGCGCTTCGCACGGGTTTGTGTGGGGAGCAGAGCATGCAAAAGCCGACTTTACGTTCTCAGTACTTCTACGACAATGATATTATTCTCTACGCAGTGTAGCTCGTTAAGTAGAATTTAAGATATTGTTCTTTATGATAGGGTTATATTATGTGCATTTTTGGCTATGGGACTACAATTTTCATGGGAAAGGCGCTTCGTGGCCGTGCTGGATGAAGTTGGTTGTGGGCGAAACGAGGAATCTGGACAGGGAGGCTCCTCGGCTAAACCCTAACGATTGCGGCCGCTGCTGACTTTCTAGACTGGCATCGATGGGGGGAGATCAGCAACATTTCAGATGTCATCAAGGTATAGTGGAATTGGCAGGGACATTGGATTGGGATTTTCTTTTCTTTCTTTCCATGGGCAGCAGGTTGGTCCCTTTTTCTTGCGAGGTTGTTTGGCACCTTGGGACAAGATTGTGCCACCAATGGCTTTCGCCCGGATTGACGCTCACCACCCGCTTTCCGGCATCTCATACCCAATCCGGTAATCTGCGAGTTTACCCGTCTTCAACCCCGCGATCCGGACCCTGAAGAACAGTCGGGAATCACATCATGTTATTCCATAGGTATCAAGAAATTGATATAAATATAACAACCACTGCTGTCTCCAAAAGATGGTGATGCATATCCTGAAAAGAATATCCGTCGACATCTCTAACTACAGGTGCAGCGGGGGTAGACCAAACCATCACTGGAACCGGACAAGTTTACGATTTCTCTGCAATCTGCTGCTCAGTCCACACCCACAGTCGCCGTGCCATGTCGACGTCCTTCGCGTACCGGTTGCCCGTGGCGTGCACCCCAATGGGAACATAATAAGCCCCGTTGGTCAACAGTTCTCTTCTCGCCCCTGCGGCCCAGAGCTGATTGAGTGCACCGCTCCGTATGCTCCGACTGAACGCAAGGATGGCACCGATAGTGTACTTGGCTACGACACCGGTCTTAATCGTATAGTCCCATAGGTCGCTCACGACGGAGCCGGGATGTACCGCGACAGACAGAATCTCCGGATGGCGACGAGCCAGCTCCGACGCAAAAAGGATATTCGCTGCCTTCGAGGCACTGTACCGGGTCAATGTGTGGTCGGCTAATAAAGCCGGCGTAGAGGTCATGACATCGTAGGGAGGCGCGGCGACATTCGCGGCAGAGGCCAATGTTACTACTCGGACATCCCTGGAAAGTTCAACCGTTCGTTGCAGCGTGGGCAGTAGTAGCTGGGTGAGTAGGAAATGTCCGATATGATTTGTCCCGAATTGAATCTCGAATCCTTCCTCTGTCAGAGCGGGCGGGCAGTTCATGATTCCGGCGTTAAGAACCAGGAGGTCCAGGCGATCGCATTCTGACGTGAACTGCTCGGCAGCGGCGCGGATCGACTTGAAGGAGGACAGGTCGAGAGCTATGTGTCTGATATCGACGGATGGGACCTGCTCCCGGACTGAAGCGATGGCGTCTTCGGCTTTGGTCGCATTCCGCGCAGCGAGGTAGATGCGAGATGGGCGGTGACGAGCGAGTTGGAGGACAGTTTCCTTCCCTAGACCGGCATTGCCTGAGACAAGCAGAAGTTAGCGCACTGAGAAAGACAGCCCAAGGTGTGTAGCAGAAGACATACCTCCAGTGACGAAAACAACCTTCCCTGATAGATCGTTGATGTCGCGCTCCGGATTGAAGGAGTACCCCAGCAGTCCAAAGGTGATTTCACTCACTGTCGGACCAAAGCTGCAGTAGGACTCCACGGGGCGGGAGAGCACATTTGAGAGGAAATTGACGACAGATGCCATTGATTGCGAGTATCAGTAATGCTATTAAAACCACGTAGACTGTAGAGGCGCAGAACCACTCAAGTCACAGTGGGGAGAGGATAGCAAGACCAGTTTCGAAGGGGGCACGGGCGCCGCCCTCGGTGCCGGAGATCATTTCGATGAATGGAAACTCCGTGAACTGTGACATCTCACATGTTGCATGTAGGGGGTAGGACGAGCAATTGTCTTATAAATAGCCGAGAAGGACGCATAGTCTGGATTGGACAGGATGACGACTGAAGAAATACAGAGACAGATGAGATAGTCCAGGAGTAGATGGAGAAGGCTGAGAGTTCGTCTTACGTTAGTGGCATAGTGGCAGGCCAGTGCTTCAGCTGACGGTCGGAAGGCGTAGTCTAGTTTAGTATTCAACACATTTCCTCATCTTCTTCTCTTGTCAGCAATTGTTGCCCAGGATCACATCTGTTCAGAGAGAAGTGACACAAAAAGAACCCCCTTCACAAGACAACCATCCAAAATGCGCTTCCTTTGTCTCCACGGCGCAGGTACCAACGCCGAAGTAAGCAAGCATCTTCCCTGTTGGCGGGCTCTCTCTGTCTTTGGCTTATCTCCGCTTCCCCGCCATCCAAATCTAACCGTTGGAACAAAAACAATAGATCTTCGAGATCCAATCCGGTACTTGAACAACAGTCCAATCCGCCAGGCCCATGATTGCCAATCTAACTTGTATCGCAATCAGGTGGAATCTCCTACGACCTCGGTAAATATGGCCATACGTTTAAATACTACGATGGCTGCATGGAAGCCGAAGTTGAGCCTCGTACATCTCCCCCCGCCCTCCACACCAAAGAAAAGATTCGGAGTATATCTGGAGACATGTGATGGCTAGCTAACACTCTGAATAGAGCTAAAAGGCCTCTTTACTGGCCCCTTCTACAACCACTATCCTCGTGACCGGGCACCGGGCGAATATCTCGCCCCCGCAATGAAGCACGTTTACGATATCATCGAGCGTGAGGGTCCTTTCGACGCCGTCATGGGATTCTCGCAAGGTGCTGCCCTGGCATGCGCTATGATTGTACACCATGCAAAGACGCATCAAGAGCCTCTGTTCAAGGTCGCCGTGTTTATCTGCGGTGCTGCGCCGTTTGACAGCACGGGGAATGAGATCATCCCTGACACTTCAGCTGAGGGCGAGTATCCGGTCAAGATCCCCACGGCGAATATTGTGGGAAAGCAGGATGAGCTGTATCCCTCTAGCATGCATTTGTCCAGGCTGTGTGAGCCGAGTAAAATGAGTTTCCATGATCACGGCTCAAAGCATATGGTGCCGTTTGATGTGGAGAACACTAATGCTATGGTGGCTGCTATTGAGGCTGCGGTTCAGAAGGCTTTGAGGGGAGAGTAAATGTGGGTGGAATATTCGATTACGAGCGATGAATAGATGGTTACTAGATTTCGTCATTTCATGCATCTTGATCTATTATGTATTCAAGCTAATTGTATGTTCAATCCTGCTTTATCGGCGCATCCCGTTTCTTTCCCGAGATGATCCCCAACAGCATAACCGCAATTCTCCATATAACGATGCCAAGGAAAATGCTGTATGTGATTCTAGCACCTATAGATGGTGCAGCAGGCACGGATCTGCCGTCACCAAGTCATAATCCGGCGGCCGACTGACCCTCCTCCGGAGGAATAGCCTTCTGAAGGAACCTTGTCAAATCTTCGATCTCCTCGGGATCGGCAGAGTGGCCGAGATCACTACCCATAGATCAGTAAGCCATTTCAAGAAGAACCAAAGGAAACAGAACACTCACGAGTAAGAATGGAACTCGACATCCTCGACACCCAACTCCTTAACCATCTTCGCCGACTGCTTACCGAAATCAAACTTGACCACCTCGTCCTCCTCGCCATGTGCGATGAAGAAGGGCGTCTGCTTGTTCGGCCAGTTCTCGGGGATGAAGTTCTTGATCCGGTCATGCAGCAACAAGTAGCAAGAAAGACCGAATACACCACCCAGCTTCTCCGTGCTCGTGAGACCCGCAAACAAGGACATCGCTCCACCTTGCGAGAAGCCTCCGAGGACAATGCGGGAGGGCTTGATACCCTTGTCAATCTGCTCCTTGATGAGGGAGTTGAAGTATTCACGGGAACGGAGGACGCCCGGTTCGTCCTGGTGGCGGATGGCTTCTTCGAAATCCAACTATACAGCCATTAATCTCTTTACCCCGGGATTATAGATGTGGAAGCACCACTCACGTCACGACCCAGCTTGGAGATGTCGTACCATCCCGGCATGGACATTCCAAAGTTCTATTACCCGTCAACTCAGTCCAGTATTCCCAGAGTTCCATAGGTGACGGCCATCGCATACCACTGTGATAGGGATCATGGGGGCGTTGGGGAAAATGAAGGCGACTTCATCGAACATGCCGCGGCGGCGCCAGTTCTGGGCGAGAGCCATCCTATTTCGGTTCAGTTATTCGAGTCTCGTTGAAGGAGTAGCTCCCGTCGTCAACGGAAGGGAATAGTCTCGATTTACGTACCATCCAGCACCACTGTTGACAAAATAACGTTAGCCAGTTGTACATCATTTAGAGCGCCGTATGCTAGGGACCAACCTGTCGCCCAAACCGTGGGCCATGATCACCGTCGCGGTGTGCTTCTTCAGCGCCGGAACAATAAAGGGGGCGCGTGTAGCCATTTTGAAGTTATCACCCTTGGTTAGATGAGACACCGTACACAAAGGTTCGTGTTTAAAGGATGGAAACAGTGGAAGAGAGCCATGGATTATGCCGAGCGGACGGCCTCTCCCCGCGATTCTGCCGAGGATGTTGTCCCTACCGCCTTCGGAGATTGGCTGCTTATCGATGATGGAATGGTTGATCACGAACAGTTTATTGACGGCGGCTACTGTTGGATGTGTCTGTTTTGTTGGGTATAAACAGAGTTTCCATTATGCTGGCATTAGTCTTATGAAGATTGTTCCAGAGGTGGATGATGACTTGAAGTACTGTGTAGTGCTGCTCCGGATCCCCAACTACAGTAAGTAAACATGGTTAGTATAAATTTATATATTACTTAAGTGAAGAAAGGTGTTCATGGTCATCTATGGTTTTCACTTCAATACTCAATACTTACTGGAAATGGATATAACAAACAGTGTCCCTTTGCTTATGATTCCATCAGCTTCCAAGGAAACCATTTGTCCAATAGCTAATACACTGGGTTATATCAGGTCTTAGTTGTTCAAAAGTGATCATGCAAGTGTAAGTAACGGTTACCAACCTCCAAGTAACCAATTTCTACTAGTATCCTAAATTTATGCAACAATACGGCAATGATCAATAAGGATAATTAAGTTCCAGTAACCTTGAAATCCAATAGCTACCAACAGTATGTTACTTTTATATTTCAAAGCAAGACATACCCTTCCTCTCTACCTACGTAATGAGATTGCATTGATTTATCAGCCAAGGTTTTTCTCGAAAGTAGCTCAATGATAAGGGGAAGTATATCCTGTGATATGATAGTCACCAGATCAGCGCTGGCTGTATATGAAGTCAGTCCCAGTACCAGTTGCATATCATTGGGACTGAAAGTAAGAGCAGTACACCTGTACTCTGAAGAAAGATCGATACAAATACATCTCCATAGAACCTGAAGCACGCGGTCCTCCTCAAAGAAAAGAATAGAACAGCAGAGGTGTCTATCCTAGAATCGGGGCATGATCTGATCAGACTTCGTGATAGTATTGAAGATATTGACTATTGGGATGTGCATGATTGAACGCAGGTTCAATTACAAAACGATACAATGTACTCCTAATAGATTCTTATGATTTTGCGGGATTTTGATTGATTCTCGCTAATTACAATGGGTATTCATTAATCATAAAACGCATGGTGCACTTCCATCCGCAACAAGATGAGTTTGGAATCCGAGAATGTATAGCCAAGCGCGGGTTGAGAAGTACTAGTGACCACAAAACATGGCTCCAACTTTCTATACATGAATGATGAGCCTGAGCACATACCAAGGATGTGTCACCACAGGATGTAATAGACATTGGATTGTCGGTGAGGGACATCCCAGAAGTCCGAATAAACAATGTTATGCTGATAGACCCTGAGCTCTAGAAGAATAATCATGAGAAGGCAAAGCGAGTGCGAGCCAAGGTTATCCTCTGGTGTACCAAGTCGCCTAATGCAACATAGACAGTTGTGCATTGGACTACTCTTACAACAGAGCCATTCCACCGACAACCGCAGCGCCTAGCATACCCCACGCAGCAGTCTCCAAAGCAACAGCACCACCAGTGGAGGTAGCAGCGCTTGAGCTGCCCGAAGAGGTGCTAGAAGAGGAGCTGCTCTGCGCTTCTCCAGAGGCAGTGGATTCATTGGCGTTGCGCTCGGCCGCAGCTCCAGTGAAAGCCACAGCAGTCACACCGGTGTTGTTCGAGCAGGAGGACGGTTCTTCGTAGGAGACGGTGGAGGAAAACTGGATGTCGGCGCACTGGGCGAGGTTAGCATCTACCCACACATAATGATTGACAGGGCAACATACAGCGTAGAGACCTCCGGTGGGATCACCATTGCTCTGGACCTGAACAGTTGCGTTCATTCCATCGGTGATGTTGGTGCCAAGGATGGATTCATCGAACTTAATATGCGGAAGACAGAAAGCACCCAATCCTTGGATTTCAAAGGTCTGATGAAGGGTAATGTTGTAGTTGGTTCCAGGATCGGAACCCAGTGCCAGGAGAACCTCGACAGCAGTCTGGGAATGACCCATGGACAATGCGACGGGGAAAGAACCGGCGGAAATAGAGACCTGCGTACGATTGCTGGACTGGGCAGCTCCGCCGCAGGGGAATTGAGTCATCTGCTCTTCAGATCCATCACGGCTGGTAGGATACTTGAGCTCGAAGTGGGCGGCGACCAAGGGCGCAAGAGACGCCAGGTAGAGAATAGGGAGCTTCATGATGGTGAAGGTTGTGTGATCGGCGGTTTGTAGAGCGAAGGTGCCGTGGGATAGATGTTACACAGGGACCCTCGATGGTTTTATACTTATGCAAGACATGCTCTGAGCGGGTAAGAGCTGATTATAATGAAATTCTACGGCAGGACCGGGATTGTACAGGGTTAAGCGAGGTAATTACAGAATGAGCGAGTATTATTCCCGAAGAAGAGACCAAAGCCGATGGATCTGATACTAATCACTACTTAGTAACATGAATCTTGGATATTGTTTTGTGCCACTGAGAAGCTGGAGCTCCAGGGACCCTGCAGTGAGTCCTAGCAGCACTAGGGCTGATTGGGTTAGGAAATGTGCTCATTTCTTCTCAAGACTGGCAAATCCGGTGAAGTTCCCCGGTTCAAGTCCGCCATGTGGGGGATTGCCAAGCCTGTCCATTGTGCCTGAGCCCATGTCTATACCCTCGGATATAAGACATGGGGGACTATGTTGTGAACTAATGTGGTTATACGGTGTCAACTTACTAGTAGATGGTTTCAGTGTCAGTTAGAGGGCACTAGATAATCAAGGAACGGACGGTACCCCGCTCATCTTTCTAGGCACATCTTACTTCCTCCACTGAGTCAAATCTAGATAATTCATCTGTCTAACAGTTCCTTCGCGCGTACTTGGCTGTCTCGACTCTACAGGAAGGATTGCATGATTCTAGACCCAAGATAATCTGGCGAGTTTGACATGAAGAATACCGTTGCACTCGATAACTATGATTAATATTGCGTTTCGACACCATACACTCATTCTAGGAAAGCACTATGTTGATACCGTGAGGATTGGAAGGAGAGCCATCAGCAGCTTCCCAAATAAATAAATGAGAGAAACAGACGGACAGCTTCAAATGCGGAAGTCACCTGCTGTCTGGCAATGCAGTCCAGAACAACTGATGGCGGGAAGCACCCGCCTCAGACAACAGAGTTGTCCGTGCTACCTTTACGTGCCATTGCCACACTGCATATCAAATAGTCTTACAGAAATTTACTTAGACTCCAGCAATTCCCCAGCAATTATTCAGTATGTTGTTTTTCGATTTCTTGAAGCGATTCTACTATGCGGCAGTTAGCTCGCCGACCCCGAGGAAGAGGGATGACGCCATCAGAATAGGACTGCTTGGAGCATCCTCCATAGCGTAAGTTGATGAAGCACTAACTTGCAGGCTATTAATTTATGTCTGCTCTAGTCCCCTGGCGATAATTTTACCCGCCTTGTCGCACCCGGAAGTCATCGTGGCAGCGGTCGCTGCTCGAGATCCCGAGCGCGCCCGTCAGTACGCCGAGAAGTACAGCATTCCGATCGTCCATAATACTTATCAAGGTGAGATTCTCCACAATTGGCTTGAACTTGACGGAGCATGGATGGGTCTTAATGCACGTGTCAGAACTTCTGAGCGATCCAGCCATCGACGCAGTCTATATTGCTCTGCCGAATTCCCTACACTTTGAGTGGGCCCTGCGTTCCATACAAGCAAGAAAGCATGTTCTTCTTGAGAAGCCGTCCTGTTCGAATGCCGACGAGGCAAGGTCACTCTTCAGACATCCTTTAGTGACTGCGCCGAATGCCCCGGTTCTTCTTGAAGCTTTCCACTATCAATTTCACCCAGCCTGGCAGGCTTTTCTCTACCAGATTAATCACCTTCCCTGGGGCGCGACTGTAGAGCATGTCTATTCCCAGCAGTATCTTCCCAAAGGGTATTTGGAAATGGACGACATCCGCTTCCACTATGGCTTGTCAGGTGGCTGTCTCATGGACCTAGCAACGTATCCCCTTTCCTGCGTGCGGCAGGTGCTGGGTAGAGGGGAGCATCTCAATCCCATTGAAGCACTGCATCGCCCCTTGCCTGTTGCATCAGATGGATATCAGCCGGAGCCACAGATTGACGCGGCAATAAAAGCTACCTACGCTACAGACAGTGACAAGACCGCAGAAATCAGGGGTGATCTGTTATTTGGAGGAGGGTTCTCGTTCCTCCCGGCGGCATGGTCTCATTCCCTGCCGTCGTTCAGGTGGCCCAAGACTGAAGCAAGAACAGGAGAGATGCTGCTTAATGGATTAAACGATGAAGTGCGCCACTTTGTCAGAAGGAAAATCACGTTGTGGAATCACCTCATTCCGACGGTCTACCACCGGATCGATATCTGCGATACACATACTCTCCGCCGAGGGGAAGAGGTTGTGAAGACGTGGGATGTGATGGAGTATGCCAAAGCATACAACTGGCCAGCGGGCGATGTGCGAGCGCAGACCTATCAGGAATGGTGGACTACCTGGCGCTGCCAACTAGAAGAGTTTGTCAATCGGATCAAGGGTCGTGCGGGCTCCGGGGTGTGGATCGACGGTGAGGAGAGCATTGCGCAGATGGAGGCGATCGACGATACGTACGCTCAGGCGGGATTGCTGACACGGCCGACCAGTGCTTTTGAGGTTGCAATTGATAGAGATCCGGGGACCAATAGTCTGAGGCCTGCGTATTACTACAAATTGTCGATAGAAAGTAAGTAGTCAGTATCTTTACGAATGGATTTCCAACTTGAATAGCATCAACACTATGAATCTAAAAGACATCGCAGCGTATCAATTGCCATTCGCGGTTAGTGGCATGGATCCTGCCCGCGCCGTCCGTGTGGTCCCGTCCGCACCAATAGGAGGGGGACAACCTACAGCCGATCACGCCACGTCTGGATTCCGTCCGCGTGAGGCCAATAGTCCATTGTAACCTGCAAAGCCTACAAGGATTATGTAGTATACCCATGCATGTGATGTCTTTCGACCGAAACCATGTTATTATGCCGACACAGTCCAAAACCTCCCCAGACATTATCTCTATGTACTGAAGTCTAAGCTAATCACACACCGTCGACTGTAATGGTATCAGGGCAAAAAAGAGACACAGAGCAGAGATCCGAGAGACCAGTAAGCGAAGAGTGGTATCTGAAAACAACCAAAAAGCCAACAGTGCACATGCGTGACACTCGCTATCCCAGAAATATGAAATGAATGCAATGCAATGCAATGCAACGCCAGGCCAGCACCGAACACCCGAACCGAGAACACCGTGCGAAATAGAAGTCGTTATGTTCGAGGAACCGGAAATGAATATGTATGTATGCATGTATGTGGGTAGGACTAATGTTCATGCTCGTTCCACTGGATGAAGCGTCCCACGGCAAGTTCGCCCAGAAAGGCACCGGCTAGGACGGAGCAGAAGTATCCGATGTTCATGGTCATGACGGCCAACATCCTGTGATTGTTGTATTAGTATTTGTTCAATATTTGTGGAGGTGAGGTAGGGGAACATACAGTAGGTAAGAAACACCGGTGATGACCAGAAAGAGCAGCGCGCGAGGGAGATCTGTGCTGAATCGCCAAGGGAGAGGTTCGCGGGCCGCTTTATGGATGACTTTGACTTTCTCCTCGACACCTTGGGCCGTGATGAGACTGGCTTCTTTGGATTCAGGATCAGCGTCAATGCGACCTGCTTCCGTGGATTTCCCTGCGACGGCGATGTAGCGACGGTTGACGTGGGCGTCGAGCCAGCGGCGTTCCATGAGGGCTTTGAAGGCGGCCAAACAGCGGGAGATGATGGCGAGGACGATGAGGAAGATACAGGTGCCGGCGTAGGTGCCGCTGGAGGACGGGGTCCATTGGTTGGAGAAGAGGGGGGTGTCGTGGGCGTTCATGAAGACCATTGACATGGACATAGACATAGAAGAAGAAGAGGAGGAAGAGGTGGACATGGGCATGGACATGGAGGTAGAGGTGGAGGAGCCCATAGACATGTCCATTGTGGACGATGCGGTGGAGGTAGCCATTGACATGCCGGACATGGTAGTGGAGGTGGTTCCCATGTCCATACCGGTCATTGAGCTCATGTCCATTGTTGGTAAGTCGTGATGTAGTGTGAGTGGAGTAAAGTAGGATTAGGGTGGTGTTTGGTATGGACGGTTCGGGTAGGAGGTATGAACTGGAATGTGGGAAAATGGATATATTTAAAGATGTCAAAGCACCAGCCCTATGTACAAGATACTTTATATGACGGGATTGGGAAAAGGAAGAAAATGAAAAGAGGAATCAAATGTTAATGAAGACATAGAAAAGCGGGCCATGGCTGTCACATCCGGTGATTTTCCGCATCTTTAAAGGACCTTGAAAACTCGCGGACCCGCCAGGTAAGCGGCCGATGGCGCTAGAGCACATTTGGGCGGCATTTGAGCACATTTTGGCTGCGGGAGCCAATCAGCAGCTGCAGAGCTCAAGGCCCGTCCGAAAGCATGGCCGGATTAGCAGGTGGGGATTGAGCAGATTATTACTACTCACTGAGTCGCTTTGACTATTATTCCCTCTCATTTTCTCTCAATTATACTCAATATGACTGACTAGAGTAGATAGGCAGTATTGGCATCGGGTTCGATCTCGGGCCCTTAGTCGCTCGTTTTCGCCTAATTGTCATTTGCTTCCTTCTCTTTCGTTCCCCGCGATATGTACATCGTGCATTTCTTCTACCATCATGCTTGAATACAATTCCTTTCATTTCTAGTATATACTGATCTCCCTTTCTTTATACCCTAATCCGGATACTAGTCTACATACCTGCAAGATGGACATGTCCATGTCTGGCATGGGCCACATGTCCATGGGAGATGGCGTGCCTGGTCTGTTCTACCTGCAGAAGATGTACTGGGCTGTTGTAGGTAGTGCCATCGCTGCTGGAACGGTCATTAATATCCTGAATCGCTTTCTCGCCTACCAAAGGTAAGCTCCATTGTCTATCGAAACAACGTATGCTCATTCCATCAGGCTAAAGGACTCGTCCTTGACTCCCTCCAAGCCCAAGTCTATCTTCTTCAGTACATATGCCACCTTAACGGCCATCGTGCGTGAAGCTAGCTATGCAACCTTGCCCCCTTTGTCATTCCGCGGCCACTCCTATCACTTTGCGCCGCTGGGCCCGGTGTCTATCATCCTGGCCAACCTCATCGTCGTGCTCGTCTTTTGTTTCTACAAGCTGGACACGGCGGACCAGTGGAAATGGGAAGATGTGGGCTACCGCACTGGCTTCATTGCCATTTGCCAGCTGCCGTTGATCTTCTTGTTGGCAGGCAGGCAAAACCTCATTGGCATGCTCGTAGGTATGAGCTACGAGCGTCTTAATTGGTTCCATCGGTGGATCGCGCGGACGCTGTGGTTGACCGCTACAATCCACATGTGCTTTTGGTTTCGTGATTGGGGCCGTTATAACTACATCGTCTACGAGCTGAAGAATTACACCCTGGCAACGAGAGGTTTCGCCGCATGGATTATTTTGACCTTCATTGTGATCACGTCCGCCGCACCGATTCGACGGTTTGGGTACGAGTTCTTTGTTTTACAGCATCTGGTGACTTTTGTTGGTTTCACCGTTGCCGTGTGGCTTCATGCACCGGCAGAAGTCAAGGTGTGGGTGTGGATTCCCATCGGTTTTCTTGTCTTTGACCGGGTGGCGCGCTACTTGTGGGCGACCTATGTGAATTTGTCGATCTTCCATCGTTCAAAGAGACCGGGCCATGCCCTCTGGGCTAACCGGGCGACTTTCACGCCATTGCCAGGCAATGTAACTCGTATAGCGATTGAGAGTCCCGGAGTCGGGTGGAAGCCGGGTCAACATGTGTTCCTCACATGCCACTCCATTGTGCCTCTGCAGAGCCATCCCTTCACCATTGCGTCCATACCAGAAGACAACAAGATGGTGATGTACGTGCGCGCAGAAAAGGGCGGCACTCGACGCTTTTTCCGATATGCATCGAAGAACCACCAGGTGCTTGGGGCTAGTGACCAGGTGGCTGTGAAACAGGCACGCACAGTCTTCATCGAGGGACCGTATGGACAAATGCGGCCTCTGAAGCAGTTTGACAGCGTGATCCTACTCGCCGGCGGTATGGGGGCGACATTCACCGTGCCTTGCCTGCGGGATATAGTCGCCAAGTGGAAGGCTGAAAGCACAGCGCGGCTTGCAGCAACGAAGCGGATCCGATTCGTCTGGGTGATCAAATCGCGCACGCAGCTGAGCTGGTTCGACCGTCAGTTGCAAGAGGTGCTTAGGGATGTCGAGGAAGTCCGGCTCGCCAATCCGGACGTCATTCGGGAAATCGAGATGAGCATCTACATTACTTGTGACGAGAAGCTAGAGCAGGCACAGAACACGCTCTGCGCCCAGGAACAGTCGTTGTTCCAGCTGCAGACAAGCTTACCTGCGAACGAGAAATCCCTCGAAGCGGAGAAAGCAGCGACCGACACTGTAGCCATAGAATCTGTGGAGCAGTCTGGCTGTCAACCAGACGGAACATGCTGCTGCACAGCACCCATCAAAGATGAAGATGCCATCGACGCTACAACCTGTACATGCTCAGGGCATGCCGCACCGCAGTCTACCAGCGAGCTTGCAACAGGATCAGACTCGAAGCCAACGCAGAAACCGCTGCCCAATCTTACAGTCCTGTCTGGTCGACCGCACGCGCGCACGATCATCCGCAAGGTCCTCGAGAAAGCAGAGGGCGAGAGCGCGGTAGTGGTGTGTGGACCGAGGGGGTTGTCCGACGACGTGCGACGCAGCGTGGTGTGTCTGAGCGATGAGCGAGCAGTACATAAGGGGACGGGGGCGCAGGGAATATACCTGCATGTTGAGCAGTTTGGGTGGTAGTGCGCAGCAACAAGTAAATAGCATATGTTTTAGATGAAATGATACCCTAACCACTTTAACAATAATGATATCAAACCATTAAGCAAGATGCCTCTTCATTAAACATGATTAAGTAAAACCCTATACTGTACGATAATCAAGCAATAGCCTTTCCATCCTGTCCATCAATAGGAAAACATCACCTCCCTCAAACCAAAAATAAAAAGAAATTCAAAAAGTCGGGCACCCAAACAGGCAACAAACCACTTCCCCTACACTCCATGCGGCGTAGCTCCAGTGAGTCAACCCATATGACGTAATCAGCCAGACCTCCGACCTACCCAACCACAACCACCAACCACTCCGATTATCTCCATCAGACCCCTGCTACCGATATCAACATCAACATCAACCACATACAACCTACCTACCAACATATACCCAATTCAATCCAACCCAATTCAAATCAATTCAATCTCATCCAAAATGGTCTTCCGCTTCGTACGTCCCCATCCCAATCCCAATCCCATCCCCAAACCCTCCTCACTAATCTCCTCCCCCCCGGGAAAAACAGGCAAAAACCCTCGACCCCATAACCCTCTTCCACGCCCCCAACCTCTCCAGCAGCAAATCCGCCCTCAGCATCCTCCAACGCGCATCCACAACAGCAGCAAGCACGACAGGTACCCCCCGCGGCGAATTCCAGCTGGAGGTGAGCACTGCGCCGCCGACGAACGACCAGTTGCGGAATATTCTCGAGTATGTATCTGGAAGTAACACGGGGAGCGGAGCCGGGATTGGCAAGGTGTATGGTGTGGGTGAGGTGGTGAGGGGGGCGAGGGATGCGGAGGATGCGGTTAAGAAGTTTAAGGCGGATCCGGAGGGGACTTTTGTTCGTCCGATTGTAAGTCAAGTCCAATTCTTTGGAATGGTTGGGATTGTGTTGGTGTCATGGATTGGGGATCATACTTTGGGATTGGGAATGCTAACGGGTTGCTGGTTTAGACAGTCGACTGGACGAAAGGACAGGCTGTGATTGGGGATAACGAGTCGGAGATTCTCAAAATGGTGCAGGAATTGGAGTGAAGGGATTGACTATTCTGATTCTAGTATACTGCACTCATGCAGGTCTACCATAGCTGTATCATACACAACTCCTTTCTCTTAACCCTCCCATTTCGTATCCGTTCCATTAAAAGTACTCGCTAAAACAATCCTCGAGATCCAGCTCGTGCCCGAATAGAACTCCCGTCATTCATGCAGTCTAAAACATCGTTCCGAATGATCCGTCCGTCGCGATCGGTTTGCGCGGTGAGCCGCGGCCTAGCCCGTCCATGGCCGGCTTGCGGTGTCTGTTGCTGTTAGCATATCTACAGATACACAGTTGATGGGGAAGCCTACCGGAATGTAAATCCAACAAATAATCCCTTGCTCATCTTATCATCACGCTCCGCCATCTCTTCTAGCGCGCGTTGCTTGTCGTGAACCTCCTTGTACTTGGCCATGTCCGCTTCGTTGGTAAAGTCGTCAAAGTAGCCCGCGTCTGTCTCCGAATCCAGCTCGGGCACAAACGGCGCACGCTGCTCGCGCAGATGGTTAAAGTCCACCTCACTGAAGTAGTCGTGCGCGTGGATCTCTTGGATGTTCTTGAACCGCTTCTCCTTCGACGCCACCAGCTTGGTGATGAGGTCCCACGTGCGTCGCGACAGGAAGTAGTTCGGGTCTTCGTACACCGGCTTGCGGAGCACCTTTTGCCAGTTCTTCAGGTTCTGCCACGTCTCGTCCACCGTCGCGCCCGCAAACGGCGGGTATCCGGCGAGGGCCTCGAAGAGCATGCATCCCAAACTCCAGTAGTCGACCGTAAAATCATACTGCTCACCCTTCAGCACTTCGGGTGCCATGTAGTCGGGCGACCCAACAATCGACTTGGCGTAGTTGACCTGGCGCTCTCGTAGCGACCGATAGCCCTGGCGACGCTCTGCCACCGTACGCTGTTCCATGGGGCGACCGAACGGCACCGGCGTGTTGCCAACCTCCTCCAGCTTCACCCGCATGGACTCAATCTTGCCAGGGTTTAGCATACCCGCCGCCAAGCCAAAGTCGGTCAGCTTGACGTGACCACTTGAGTCAATGAGAAAGTTTTCCGGCTTCAAATCACGGTGAATGTATCCCAACGCATGCAACGCATCAATGCAGCTGAACATCTCTGCAATGTAGAACCGAGCATGGCGATTGTGCAAAACTCCGGTGTTGTTCAGCAGCGTGCGAAAGTCACCTCCTGGCACATACTCCATTGCCAAATAGATCTGGTCGTCATCCTGGAACGCGTACAGCAGCTTGACCAACCAGTCGCTCTTGGCGGCCGTCAAGATATCGCGCTCAGTGAGAATATGGCGGATCTCGTCCAACTTGAAAAGTAACTTCTTGCTCATCACCTTGAGCGCGCACACCTCCCTCGTATCCTTCTTCTGCGCCAGATAGACCTGTCCGTAACCTCCCTGGCCCACTTGAGTCAAGATCTGAAAGTCGTGCTGGCGGAGTCGAGTGCGGCGTTTGCGGAGGTGGGCCCGTTCCCGACCCAGATATTTCAGCAGAGCGGGCTCATACGTCTCCATCGGAGTGGCGGGGGGCTCGGGGTTGGAAGACCGGAACTGCGCATAGCGGTTTTGGCGGTTGTGTACGTAGCTCAACAAATCAAAGTAGTGATCGAGGAAGTCTAAACAGTTAGCCAATACACTGGAATACCTGCAAGGTATGGCACCTACAAAGTTGTGTCACATTTACCAATCGCTTAACTCTAGGATTCTGCAGCTTCTCCAACTCCTCCGGGGTCAACCCCCGCATGGGAACCTGACGACGCTGAATACTCTCGAGATCTCGTTGCTGGTATGGCTCATGACGGGAGATGGCAGCAGCCGCGGGGTTCGGACCGAGGTCTTTGGTGAGACGGGTGGAGTTGGGAGGGGTGTTTTCTTTGTTGGCTTTGCGCGTGGGACTGCCTGGTGGCTGACGGATGACACTTTCGGTAAAGTCCTCGCCGGATCGGGGCGGCGCGAACATGGGGTGGTTGTAGTGGTTATAGGTGCCTTTGGTGGGCGAGGTGGGGTTCAGCTTGAGAGCTTTTTCGAACACGTTGGGCAGGTCGATTGCGCCGGGTGGCATGCGATTTTTGCTGGGACTCCCTTGGGGGGTTTGCACGGGGCTGGTGAAGCCATTTTCAGCGGGTGTGGAGGGGCGATCGAGAGCTTCATTTCCGGCACGAGTATGAAGGAGTGGCGGCGGGTTGGGGAGACGGAGGCCCGGGCGATCTGAGGTGTCGATATTGAGAGCCATGTTGGGCTCGGAAGTGTGCTGGCGACCGTTCTCAACTAAGGAGGTATGGACCAGCTCACAGACACGGGGGTCTCTAATAACGACCGCGAGGTGGGAGAGGTCGTGGCGGGGAGATTAAAAAGGAACGAGGGATAGGAAATTAAAGCACGAGTAGAGAGACTCGGAGTCCCAAGCAAATGGAAAAAGAAATGGGATGGAAAACAAAACGGAAGATAAAAAAAGCAAAGAAGGGGTGGAGAGACAGGAAAAAGCAACGAGGAAGAAGAGGAGACAGTGAAGATCAATGACTTTGTTCGGGCAGGAATGGAGAGAAGCAAGGACGATGACCCGACGAGAACAAGTCAGTCAGTCAGGGGAGAAAGAGACGATGCCCGATGGAAGTGATTGGGAATGATGAAGAAGAGGGAGGAAGAAAGAGAAGAAGAAGGAGAAAGAGGAAGTTGTTGAATGAAGTAGGGAGGAAGGGGAAAGAGAGGGGGGAAAGGAAGTGGAAGTTCAAGAAAGTGAATATTCTTTTCTCAACTTTCTTACTGTTCTTTCTTTCTTTGCTTCCTTCCTTTCTCTCAACTCATCCACTTTTCCCTTTCTTCTCCCAGTTACAGTTTAACTTCAGCAAAGCAAAAGATGAGCCGCAGCTGAGAACCAGCCACTCTTGACTTAACAGACCAACGAGATGCCACCGATCCAACTCTGCGCCGCCCCTCTCTCTGCGACCATCGCAACGTTGCTGGGGTAACTCCCTTGTTCCGATCCCATCTGCTCTCCAATGCTGGTGACGATGCCAGGGCCAGCCGCGAGTCAATCTCGTTCCTGACGCCCTTTCGGCTGGTGATTGGGGAACTCATGAGGCTGAGGATGGAGTCATCTTCTCCCACCACCAGTCAGAGTGTCTCTGCACGTCATTTTCCCACTCAACTACCTTTAGACGAGGAGGGGTGAGAAACTAGTGTGTCCAGCAATCTGGGTGAAACTAGTCGTCCTTCTATATCTGGAACCTTGTTGGGTGAGATCGTCTCCGATCCCATGGGGCAGATCTGAGTTGATCATTTACGGAGGGAAGGGAGGAGAATTGGTTGGTGGTGGTGGTGATGCTAAATTTTATCCCCATCCATCGGGTGTATACAGACAGTTCTGACACTGACAGTCACACAACATCAGTGTTTCGGTCTAGACTACAACAATTCCATTCTTTTAAATTAAAGCAATTCCAACATTGAAACAATACTAGTACTAGCAAGTTGATTTAGAGAAGAGGGGTGCAATCCACACCGGCGTCATCGCGCCCTGGTTCTTGTTTACACTTCCCGTAAACACAACCAAGGAACCGCTCCCATAAGCAGTGGAACCTTTCTGTCTCCCAAACCATGGTTCATCTCCCAGCCATCAACTAGACTACTATCCCCCCTCCCCCCCCCTCTCTTCCTCAATAAATACATAGTAATAAATAGCCCGTTTTACCAGCAAGGAATTTAATTCAACACAACCCAGGATATTTCAATTACATCATCACTCAGACAGTCTTGGCCCGTTGTCCCGTCTACCACCATCATTCAGTCAGCAACCAGGCGAAAAACAAAGCATTGAAAAGAAGCAGGATACAGAAGCAAAAACGAAACAAAATAAAAAATAAAAATGAAGATTGAAAAGGAATACTCACAAAAAAAGCCAACCCATACGACGGCGTCGTAAAAGTCACCTTACTCCCCTTGGGAAAATGAAACACATCCCCGGGAAAAGCCTCAACCTTTTGGCCGGTCTCATCCGAGATCTCGAACTTGCCTTCCAGGATGATCTTCATCTCATCGAAGGTGTATTCGTACACGAGTGGGGTACCCTTTTCCAGACGGTAGAAACCGGCCGAAATGGGTTTTTCGGGGTTGTAGCTGTCACTATACATTCCATTTTTAGTGTCTAATCGAACATACTCGTACACTCATTACTATGAGATAGCATGGGGGAAAAAGATTAATTAGTAAAAGGAATGGGATGGGGTATACCTCGAATCCACATCCCCCAAAAAGGCATTCTCATTGGCAATGAGCGGAGGCTCATAGGTTTGTTGGGATCGAGGGTGGTGCTTGAATGCGATGGCCATGTTTGGTGTAGAGATTTGTAGCAGTAGTCACAAATAGATAGTAAGTACTTGTATGAGTGTCTTCTAATATTCCATTCTCTAGATATACTGGGAGGTTATTGGCATTTTATACCAATACCTCTCCAACATTATCCTCGCTCATTTCTGATCTCATTACCTACAACGGATTACCTATACTCGTGCGGAGAGATCCGATTCATTCTCCTCCTCTTTGCTATTGCTGCTTGTTTGACTCTCTTCCCACGGATCCGACTCCCGTAGTGGGATAGATAGCACGCTTCGACATATAGTAGACATAGAACAGTACAATCCCAGTAGGAGTTGGCGAACTGAGGGGTAGCCAGTTAGTAAGCAAGCAGAGTAGTGAAACTCAATGAGGGGAATTTGCTCAGTTCCGAAAAGTGATAGATAGGGAGGAGTAAACCGGGGTGCCCTTGATAGTTACTGATAGAGAGAGAGACAGGTATAGTATGTACCGAGTACCACTACTATCGACTATCCTTGAAAAAAATTAGAATAGATAGATAGGATACCACATCCGAAAAGGAACCAAGACCTATTGAGTAAGATCAAGTAAGGCAAGGAAGGCATGGACATCCGACGCACGGCAGGGGAAGCGAGCAGACAGAGAAGCAAGCAGACAAGCAAAAACAGGATATTTTACCCCAGATGGGTTAGTACTTCCGACCAATCCTCGTGGATTTGATATGATATGATATGATACGATATCAAGGTTACTTAGTAAGTAGTACCTAGTTAACTAACTACTAGTCAGTAAGTAGTTATGCCCCCCCTCGCATAGTATCCATCCAATCCATCCCCTCTTCCCCTCAACTCCATGCTGCTGACGCCGTCTCACCCCAGCAAATCTTATACTTTGTACTTACTATACTCAACCACAAAATCCAACAACAGCCAGAATAAGCAAAGCAAAGCAACTGACCAAACTCGTCATTATCATCATCCATGACGACTTTAAAATCAATTTCTAATAACCCTATATCCTAACTAGTTCAATCCACCTGACCATACCCTCATTTTCTGTAGAGAAAGAAAAAAACAGCTCACATGCAGTGAGTGTCTGAGCCACCATCCCCTCCCCCTCCTCTCCACTTTCAGAGAATGATCATCCACCTGCCCAGTTCAGTAAAGCCGAACTTGTAAAGCCTATCCTATCCTATCCTATCCATCAGTCAGTCAGTCAGTCACTTTCTTCTCTCCAACTCCCTTCCCCACCCACCCCATCCACCGGGGATTCTTCCCCTATCAAGAGTGAGTGTGTATGTATCTTCAGCACCCACCACCAGACTCTCCTCTCCATACGGTAAGAAAAGAAAAGAAAAAGTAGGTTAGCTCATCCGCAGATTTACTTGCATAATTCCTACTAAAATCACTCCCCATGCAAGGCAAAGCAAGATCCGAAATCAGACCACGACAGGCGAAGAAAAGAGGGAAAAAAAAAGGAAACTAACTAACTAACTGACTAACTAAGCAGAGTAAAAAAAACTAACTCAACCTTTCCCTTTTCCTAAGCAAGTAAAAGCAAAAGCTGAACTAAGCCCGTAGTCCTGCGGGTTTTGGTGGGGATCGGCCGGTCTTAAAACGCTGGCTTTTCCCACCTTTGTCTTGCAGTCTTGATCCTTTTCTTTTCTGGTAAGTGAAGAAGCAAAGAAGAAGGAAAAGAAAAGGAAAGAAAGAAAGGAACTCGACTATCGACAAGAAAAGTACGCCGACCGAACAGCCCAAGCAGCAAAAACACTACGGCCACCCAATGCAGATCTTCTTCCTCACGCAGAAACCCCTCAACTACTTCCTAGCAGCATAACCATCGTCGACTCGCATATACGCCCCGACTGTTCATCTTGTAGACAGTTGTATACGATCGACCATTCTCAGAAACTGTCCCCTGCGACTGACTGTTGACTGCCCGCCTACCATCGCCTGTCTGCCCCCATTCAGACCTATATTCAAATCGCCAACCAGTCAATCCTAGTACTCATAGTACACTCCCCTTGCGAACTACTATCGTCTGTCCCATGCGCCATTCAGTCTGCCAGTAATCTCGGTCGGAAATCATTCTCTTCCCTAGCGACACTCAAGACCATACACCGACACGCCATAGCTCGACATTAATTTATTCCAAAAGAAAGCACCCGGGACCTGACAAAACTTCCAGGTAGTCCCGTAAAGAATGTGACTATTTGCTACACTCATCGCAGAACGCCTTGCTGATTTCAAGCTCCAGTGTAAGACCCCGCGCGACAATACCCATTCAAGCAATCCAAAAAGCATATATTCTCCGTCGCGCCATCAATCCTTCAATCGTTCAATCATCTCCAAGCAATCATTGTACAGCCCTCGCAACCATGGCTACTACTGTGTCCATAACGAGTGACCTGGAGCCTTATCTGGCATCCCTCCGATCGTATCTGGCTAAGAATAAGCCCCCAGCTTCTCCAACAGAGGACCCAGCTGAAGAGTCCGAGACAAATACCAGCTCGAGCAATTCCGATCAAAATACCCAGCTCGAGCAGCCACGTCGGAAAGGAAGCAAGAATAACGATCGTGATGGCCGCCCCCGCCCGGTGATGAAGATGCGCTCGTGTCGAACACACTAGACACTGGTCTTAACCGAGGAACACTATATGAATGAGCTGGTGTTCACAAGTACGAATAGCAAGGCAGATTCAATGAAACAGCAAGCAAAAGCTCACACATACCTTCCCATCCCCAATCTTGCATTACGTTGATCCAGTGCAATTTGCCCCGAACCGTCTTTTCGAATTCAATATTCTCCAACGGGGAGATAGCGGAGCTCCGTCGCGAGTTTCCAATAGTAGCCTTAGAGGCCAACCATTCCTCCTGGATCGTCCTCCTCCACGGCTCCTTGGCGTAGGTACTACGGGCCCTCTGGTCATTCGACCCAAGGCTAGTGAGAGGCACTCTATCGTTCGTCAAAGTCTCCATGACAGAGTTGATCCCACGCCCAGACGATCCCCGCAACCGTTGTTTCTCATCTTCGAAAGCATCCCTGCGTGCCCATACTTCGCGGACTATCTCAATGCAGCGATCAATTGAGCCCAGCATGAGGCGGGTTTGAATAGATTCCCACCGGCTCAACACCCACTGACGATCATCCTCTTGCTCTGCTTCGGATCCTGCCGCCAACAGAGGGAACATCTGGATAATCAGGGTTCGAGAACTTGAAGGAACGGTAGCCAACAAAATCAGCACGCGCTTGGCAAGCTCGGAGGTCGGCTCTGAAGGCATCTCAGGTACCGCCTGGTGAAGGTATAACAGTGTTGCCCAGCGATAAGCATGGGCTGTTTGAATACTATGCTGGACCTCGGAAGATGGGTCCTCTGGAGGCTCGAAGAATTGCGGTGGTTCCCACTGCTCAACAAGCCTTTTCAGTTCTATGGCTTGCGAAATAAGCGAGATGGAATTAGATGTTGTCTTGCGAACACGTTGAACCAACCGAGCCACTTGATTTATCAGAGGGAAAAGCGTCGTAGCGCAGCCCATCAGAGGATCAATCTCATGTACAGCGTGGCTTGGGAGTTGGAAAAAAGGAGCGTTCACCTCCAGATCCCCCGATTCCTCACGAGAGGTCAAGCGAGCAATTACGTCCATATACAGCCACGTATTGTAAAGGAAACGCACCCTGCTCAGGTTAATCCCACGCATTTCGCCTTGAGCACCGAGCCCCACCACTTGTGAGACTAGTGCTTTGGCACCTTTTAGATGCTGAATGCAGGTACGAGTGTGTTGGTCCCAGGTATCGGCAAACGCAAGCGCTAGGCTCGTCGCTAATGCTGCATCAACCCTCATGTTCCGTATGTCGTGCACCAAGTGGGTGATGCTCTGGCGCATGTGATCCACACCGTGAACTCGCAAGGCTGGAAACTCTTTGCTTGAATGGAAGGCAGCAAGCGAGAACACAGCATGATACAGAGCTGGTGTCTCTTTAGCCAACGGCCAGATCAAAGTTCGCCACGGATTCTCGTGGACACCGTCCTTTACAGACAATATTCCACACGTCACCCTATCAAACTGCAAAACCAGCATTTCTGGGCTTGCAATGCCGAGGTTGGGTTCTCTGCAGATGTTGAATAGTTCCTGGTGCGGAGCGATGTTCCTGTTGGCGTTCTCCGGCCGCCCGGACTTCATGCTTCGGTCGGGCCTTCGTACTATCTCCTCAATATCCTCATCATCAACCTCCATCAATCCTTCGAAGCTAAAACCTTCTTCTGCATAGGAGTTGTTGCGCCCAAATTCACATTTGGGCTCGCGCTCATTACCCGGCATTTGCTCTACTGCAGCCAATGAGACATCAGAAATCCAAGAAATCTGGTCTGAAGGCGAGACGTCTGTGAATGACGATGCGAGAATGTCGTCATTGAAGCTCACTGGCGTTAGCTGACCAATAAACTCATCTGGGTTGCCAAACGAATCCTTGTCGCTGAATGAACGCCTGTTGGACCGTTTTGAAGGCGATGCATTCTTCGAGGTCAGGTCAGCAAGATCCATAAAAGACCCCGAGCCCATGCAAGGAAGGCTAGAGGCAGCTTGCTGTGACTTTGATGCCCTGGTTTGGTTTTGTGGAATATGGGTTCCTGAACTTTCTGTACTTGGGTTCTCATTAGACTGATATTGGATAGCTAAAGGAACGTCAGCAATACACCCTAAAGTTGAGATGGCCTGGGGCTGTTAGCATACCTTTCTTTGTATTTGCACTGCCATTCGTTCCCCCAACGAAATTCTTCTGCCCAAAGCCGTTGCGCCATTTGAATTTCTTTATGTATCCTTCACATGTCACGTTTCGCTTCCTACATTGAATACAACTTGGCTTGGTCTCGTCACATTTCAATCGCTTGTCCTTGCAAGTCTGGCAGCCTGGATAAGGTGAACAATAAGACGTCAGCGCGCTGCGACTTTTGGAGCGTCTGTGCCCTTGTCACTCTGCTCATGCCTCTTGTGCTCTTATTTCAACACATCTGTCGCCCTCCATGCCCATCGCGCTAAAACTAGTAGAAAAGTAATGATACCGTACCGTTACGGCTCTTGGTCTGCTTCGGCTTGCTACGATCTTTGGCAGCACCTCGCTGGCCTGCAGTCGAGTTCTTGGGAGAGACAGACGGGTTGGAATGCCCGACAGCCGATGCGGAGGGACGTTGAACGTCTAGAATAGCAGATGGGGAAGGGATGTTAATGTCTTCCATGTCGGAAGCTGATGTGACGATGACATAAACCGATTCCAGATGGAACGTGTCATAAAAAGTATGAGGAGAAGGAAGATAGTTGTCCGAGGAAAGAGGGAGGGGGTTGACCTCGTCAACTAGGTGGTGGTAAGGGAAGAGGGGAGAGCAACCGAACAGCTTTCGTGGAGACTTCGAAAGCAGATAAGGCTGTTTTGACTGTCCGATGGCAGGGAAACAGAAAAGATAGGGAAAGCCTGGATGTGCGATAGATAACTCAACGCCCCGAGACGGCCCCAGACGGTGAGGAGAGAGAGGGACCTCCAGGTGATAAGAGTTGCACTAGAGCAGCAGATTGCGGAGACAGCTGGTGCAAGTTGTGCGACGCGGATTCGTCGATCCGAGGTAGGAGCTCAGACAAGAGCCGGGTCTCCATTGGAAGCATGGCGATTGGAGCTAGAACACTCCCTTTCATGCAGGTTTCGATGATAATGGATGGAGGCGGGAGGGGAAGAGACAAACGCCACGGTTTGCGAGGACGAAAATGCCCGTCGACCAGTGAGTGCATTTTTTTTTTTTTTTTTAAATTCAAGATAAAAATACGAAGATGGCAGCAGTTGCTCAAGAAGGGGTTACTGAACACAGGGGACACCACAGACGATGTTGAAACAACGCTGCGAGGCGGGGATAGGATGACAGACGCCACCAGGGAGCAGGATGAAGTTGAGAGGGATCGGAGAGGTTCAGCCGGTGTGGGCGACAGCAGTTGATTGCAGTTGGTGGGTGGTGGAGGGAGGTAATCCCCGCGTTCCTATTCGACCGCCTCGCCTTGTCACCTGCCGGCTTATCCTCGACTTCACAGCCACCGAAGCACAAAGCAGAAGATACTACGATTGTACAGACATCTCCCAGTAGGCAACAGGCTCCAAACGTCCCTCTACTACTTGACTTACCGTCCGTCCATCCTATCTAGGTCCCACACCATCCTAAACATCCATTCCTGGATAACGGTTGACCGCTCCGCAATGGGTAGGACAAGCAATCAGCAGCACCGGACTTTCAATCAAAACTCTTCTCAAAATCTGCCCATTCTTTAGACAAGTGCCATCTGCAATGAAACGCTCCGATCAGCATGGCGGAACTCCAAGGAGGGCATGTGGTCAGTCGACCCGACACTGTCCGTTTGCCAGGAATACAACTACAATGCCATGGTCTAGACTTATTATACAAGGTTGTCGCCTGTTCCCAGATGTTAGACAATGTCTTCCGCCCTCGGATAGATCCACGAGTAAGAATCAAGCTGGTCTCCAGGATGACTGCTGGCCTCGTGTTTGTTCCAATCCCCGGGACATTCAACGTCACTCGAATGGCTCTCTCTCTGGTTGGCAACCGAATGCATCCCGGTATTGTGTGCAAGGCCCAGTCGCACAGCTAGCATCAGGTGCAACACCTAAGCTTTCCCTGCTTTGGAGAATAGCAATCCGGACGGGATAACGGCATGCTCGCAGTAAGTATTTGGAATTATGCGTGCCCAGTTGTGCGGAACGTGTTTCACGAGTATCCTTTGTACGCTCCTGACAATCTGGGTTGTATCAACATAAGGCTACATTGGGGTCCTTTGGCGTGGGGGCCGTCATAGGAGAACCTAGTTTGAAAAGGTCGAGCTTTTGATGGGTTGATGTCACCTGGGTGTTGGTCCTTATTGACCGATTTCGGCATTGATCTGAAACCGAGAGCGGGAGGAAGGGAGGGAGAGATAAGGCGCCGGGAAGATGAGGGGATAATGGATCCCTACTCCGCACGCTATTTTGGACGGACACAGCGAACCCCTCGCAAGTGGGTCGTTGTAATCCCTCCAAGACATTGGCTTTGGGAGATCTCCAAGGCATCGATAAAGATGCCAGGTTGCCACTGAAGTCAATTTTATGCGGCATACGTGATGATGCCCAAAATTTAGGCACAATGCAGCCAATGCAGCGCAACACTACGATAGGCAATTCCCCGCCTCCAACAACCCCACTTCCCAGGACCATGGAACCAACCATGAACGTATTCCAACAGCTTAACAGTTAATTTTACAACCATCCCATATATCGTCACCCACTTCACACATACAAGGTACCCCTAAACCACATAACCACTCTCACCACCATGCCTCCCCTACGAACCAAAGTCTTCATCAACGTCGACCTCGGCGAAGGCTACGGAAACTTCAAATGCGGCCCGGACGAAGAACTCATCCCCCTCATCGACCAGGCCAACGTAGCCTGCGGATTTCAGTAAGCAGCAACCTCTCATAACCCCAAACAATCACCCCAAGCTAACCCCCTCCTCCCCGATATAGTGCTGGTGACCCCCTAATAATGCAAGAAACCGTCTCCCTGTGCAAAAAGCACAACATATCGATCGGCGCCCACCCCGGCCTCCCCGACGTGCAAGGCTTCGGCCGACGCGAAATGAAGCTCAGCCCGGAAGAACACACCGCAAATGTCATCTACCAAGTCGGGGCGTTACAAGGCTTCCTAGCACGCGAAAACATCCCCCTCCACCACGTCAAGCCGCACGGCGTGCTCTACGGCATGATGTGTCGCGACCTAGAAGTCGCGCGGGCCGTCATAAGGGGAATACCACCTGGGGTACCGGTCGTGGGACTCGGAGGAACATACATGGAGCAGGCGGCGAAGGAGCTGGGGGTGCCGTTCTGGGCGGAGCTGTTCGGAGACGTCAAGTACGGGCCGGATGGCATGCTGGTGATTGATCGGAAGAAGAAGCCGTGGAAGATTGAGGATGTCAAGGCGCATGTGAGGCAGCAGGTGGAGGATTCGTCGGCCACGGCTGTTGATGGGTCGGTGGTGCAGATGGGGGTTAAGGATTATCCGGTTACCATTTGTTGTCATTCGGATTCGCCGGGGTGTTTGGAGATTGTGAAGGCGACGAGGGAGGTGGTTGACGAGTTTAATAAGGCGAATGGGTTTGCTTGATGGGCGGTGGGGAGGGTAGTGATGGCGTTTAGTGTTGAATAGAATTATTAGGTGATGTGGGTGGGTGTTTCATGCTTGGTGTTTCCTGGGGAGTAAGCTAATAGTAGATCCTACCGCTCATCTTCAAAGCTTCGGTGAGATTATAGTACATTCACACAGTTGAATCAACCTAACCACCCCTTGCAGATGATGACCTAAGCCTTCAATTCTTGACGAAGAGGACTGGCAGGTGAACGATTCTAATTGATCTCACTATTCTACATGAAGTGTTGCCATAAGCCTGCCGTCTTGACTATCCGATTCTGTCTCCCACTGCCACGCACAAAGGCTGATACTGACTGGTTCTCCAAAGCACCATAACTAGCTGAACAATGCTTCAGTTCACTGCATTCGCTGTGCTAACTATCTGAGTCTCGACACAGCATATCTTACAACCGACTCCTAAGCATCGCATTCTCCGTCCCTTCATACGTCACCACCTCTCTTTGAGGATCTTCCGCCGTCTTGACCCCGAACCGCTTCCCAAGAACGACCATCTGAGCCACCGATAGTGTATTCTTGAACGACAGCGTATCATGATCGCGAAAGGCTCTCACGAAATCCTCCTGTACCCCACGCCACTCCAAGAACCCCAGAGCCCTGACATTGGCCTCTGTCACTAACTTCTCGAGGATCCTATACACCGGCCCATTCTTTCTGTACTTTGTTGGACCGACATAAGGTTGCTTCGTGCGCTTATAGACCTCCTCGGTGACGAATGGCTTCATTGCCTCGCGAAGAATATGCTTCTCACGAAAGGACTTTGTCGCAGAGCAGTATTTGATTTTCAGACTAGGGGGGATCCCGTTCACATATTCGGTGAGATGATGGTCAAGGAAAGGCGGTCGCGACTCAATCTGGTACACCATGTCGATGTTGTCCCCTAGGTACCGGAGAATATAGTTGGCCAATATACTTTTCGTCCATTGGTATCCTGTTGAATGCAACGGATGCCACTTTGTAGCCACGTCTGCGAGGACCTTCTCACTGAAGCTTCTGGCAAACAACAGCTCAGGGCGATTGTGACTGTCTTTGTAGACCCACTTTTGGAAGCGTGGCTGGAATAATGCGTTGAATCTGGGGAATACGGAACTATCGTTCAGAGTTTGTGAAGCCTCCGTATCAGAGGGAGGGGGAAGTGCGCCTAGAAAGCCTTTTGCGATTAACGCTTGGGCGGCCTTCCGTGCCTCCGGTAGTTCAGCCATGGTGTCCGATGAGGCCCATGAATGGTCTGGTTCTAGTATGTAACGCCATATGAAGTCTGCATAGCCAGCGAAGTGCTCGTCGGACCCCTCGCCGGTGAGCACGACTCTTTTGCCTGCTGCATGGGCGGCCTCTGCGAGGGCTAAGCGGCCCATTCCATTCACGTCGGGTATGGGCGTCTCTGTATGCCACACTGTATCTTCTAGTCTGGAAGCAATGGCCTCTTCGTCCATAATTACTGGGTGGAAATCAACTCCCAGCCATTCGGCCGTTCTCCGGGCGACATCTGGAACTGGTAAGTGGATTGTGGAACCATGGAGGACCAGTGACACGTACCTGATTCATCCAAGCCACTGGTCTTATCGAACTGGACCGTAAAACAGCTTAGGTTGGAGAGGTTTCCGCTTGCATCGTTTCCTAGGCTCTGGCCTTGTCGAATAATATGTGCCGTCATACCCGCAATCGCCGAAGAGTCCAGCCCTCCACTTAAGAATACGCCAACACCCACGTCAGCACGAAGGCGATGTTGCACTGATTCTAGGAGAAGCTCCCGGACTCTGGCCACCGTCTCTTCTTCTGAGCGCGGGTAGACATGATGCTGTGTAGGATTAAGTTAGTATTTATTCAGTATCTCGCGCGAATTGCTTGCTCACTTTATCGGGGTAGTCAAGATCCCAGTACGATTTCACCCGAGGAGTATTGAAGTCTTGGCTAACGAGGTACTGGCCAGGACCAACCTGGTTGCATGATCAGTGATCCATGGTACAAAGAAGTCGTACTGATTTCGTCACTCACTCGGCTCACGTCTTTGAAGTACATCTGGGGCCCATACAGCCAGCCTTTCTCCCTCAAATTGGCGACGTTCCATTCAGGACTCCATCCGAAAGACAGAAAACATTTCATCTCAGTGGCAACCACTAGTCGGCCATCTATGACCGTATAGTAGAGAGACTTGATTCCATATCGGTCCCTGGCAGCGATGAACAGCTGTCGTCGGGCATCCCAGAGGACTAGAGCAAACTCGCCCCGTAAATGCGAGAGGAACGACTCTCCGTAACGTTTGTAAAGTGCAATGACAATTTCGCAATCGCTCTTACTTTTGAAGTCATATTCGCCCGATAGTTCAGCTTTGATACGGTCATAGTCATAAAGCTCACCGTTCACAACGGCATGAATACTGTCCTCGCTGTCGTGGAATGGCTGGGTTCCGGCGGGGCTCAGGTCGATGATTGAAAGTCGGACGTGTCCAAGCCCTTTGAGTCTCAATGTTAGAATATTGCATACCACTCTTCACGACGCTATATGGACTTACCAACTCGACAGTCCGAGCTAAGCCATTGCCCTCGAGCGTCAGGTCCTCGGTGTCTAATCAAGTCCAGACTATCGTTGACTTTCTGTTCCAAATCTCCAACGCAGGTAAACTCGTCATGCTGCCAGTCAGTCCTCCCATGGAGGGCAAGAAAAGCTGTTAGTCCGCACATGGCTAGCTTCCAGTATTCGGTATGTAGGAGCTAGGGGTACGGCTCTTAAGGTGCGAGATTTCCTTCCTTATGTAGGTACAAATCAATCAGCTCGAGCTTGGGTCTCGGGGAAGACGCATGCGGCCACAAGGTTCGATAGGAGACGTGGTTCTGATACACAACGCTTGCCTATGCACAGTTGGGCTCCATAACTCAAATGAGAGCCCTGAACCGGAGGGTGAATGACGACCAGATTTGGGCACCGGGTTGTCCATTTTGGAGAGTGAATATTCCACACCCCCACGGCAATTTCCTGCAGGTTTGTTAGCTCAACGAAAATGCAGACTTAGTGCCTTCCTCGCGTTGCTCCTTGCAGCAACGACGGAAGGCATGGTGAAGTCAAAAGTGGAAACCTGACTCCAACATATCAGCGACTATCCTGGTGCAGCTTCTCTGCAACGAACTCATGACCAACACCTCAGTGACTCGACCAATACCTGCAACTCCCGATGCTTTGAGATCTGCAAAGTTGAATATGCAACTGTCTCAATATAGTATATAGAGTTAAAAACATCTTCCAGGATCAAAGCGATAATAGCACCCCACCTATGTATATGGACGAAAATTTCCATCGTGGGTAGTGCTCGAGGGCCGCGTGCTTGCTCTTATCCATGGTGCATTAGCTTGCTCCTCCGATTGGTGTTTCGAAATCAGTTCAGAACAGATCTACTGGATCACAGATGGAAGAACGTTCCCCGGCATAGCCGATTCAACCGCAACACCGACGAACCATATCCCACATCGACAAAAAACACTTCAAGATAATTCAAGGCTGGCATGTCAGCGCCTACATTAAGTTTTAGACCATATGCCATGGCCTAGCATGGTTATGTACCAGGTTATCCTCCAAGCGCCACTGTGGGATATACAACAAAGAATGGTCTATCAAAACCTGGTTTGTCTCTCATAATCTGAGCCATTTTGGCTGGTACAGAATGCTCGGACTCCGGAAACAACGCGCTGACTGAATGACACAAAGAAAGCTCATTACCACGTAGCAAACAAGTGGGATGAGGCTGGCCGCAACAAACCTATTGGTCTCCAAATGGTATCATCGAATACTTTCGACCCATTTCTTCCTCGGTGAGCCTTGCTCCAATTAGGATAGTTCGAAGATGGTGGGGTCAACCCAGGACCGGCCTTGAGGCCCCATGACTCTGAAACCAACCAGCACTAACCAGCCCTATCTCTTCGCGCGGATTCGCCCTCGATCTTCTCGTCATCTGGTTTCTGGGTTGACCATGTTCTACAACTGCATGCTGACTTCGTTTTCTGTGCAACAGTGCCGCCAGATACACACATAGAGATAACAAATTCGGATCTATGAAGTGTTCCGCCGCCCTTGATCCACATCCCACGACGCGGTTTACTAAATAACTCACCACTTACTCCAATTCGATGGAGACCAACTGCATGTGTGTGACCCTCTGCTGAAGCTACGCGACTAGTCTCAGCTGAACAATTTGTTAGGCACACTAGTAATCAACTAAATTACGTGTACGAGACACCGTCTCTCGGAGATCAATCACAATCATCTATCCGAGTGATGGGGCACGACGGTGCAAGGGATAGTATTAGGATGCCCTATTCATGACGGAGACCCACTTCAGGGCTAGGAACTAACTACTATATCAAAGAGCCGGCGGCGATTCCACTGATCATAGATCCGAGCGCCTTGTCTGATAAAGGTCTAGTGGAGAGCGCCACCCGGATTTGAATCTCGCTTGTTTGTTATTGGGGCTTAACAGTCCGGTGCCAATAGCCTCTTCTTGGCGGGCCGTTGCGTCTCACCGCTACGATAACTGAGGGTTTGAGGATTGCCGTTCCTTACGTGGGCTATATTTGGCATAGCTGATGAGCCTTGCATTATCACGAGTGCTTAGATGAGTCTAGATCTTGATTTACTCGAATATGCCGTAGGATTATCGTGGGTAAGTAGCAGGGCTTTTCGATCAAACTGACGATCAACTGGATGCATAAAGCTACCTTGCGTGTGTCAAGGCAGTCTACAAGGTCTGTTCCTGTAGTGAGAAGGTTGTACTACCTACCGGCGATATTCGGTCTTATCACGACCCCTGTAATTCTGTCATTCAGAGTTGTCATTAAGATCCACTTTTCCTCGCGTTTAAGGTTGCCCTGCTGGCAGATTAGGGCGCTGTTCGTAGTTACGACCTGCATGAAAGCAGTGAGTCTGACCTATGGGAAAGCGAATCACTAGCATAATATGACGAACTAAGAACGGGACAATTCAGATTACTGCACAAGTATCCTATCTTTCAAGGAGGGCGATTTCGTCCCATACCCTCTTTGCATTGTCATTTCCCTTGGAATTTACGTTTTGTTGGATATGAAGGTCGGATTAGGTCGCGAGCTTTCTCTGATGATCAGCTGCCCACCTATCACTCACGAAATAGAGCTTCCCATGAGTGGAAAGTAGCGGCTATAGAGACGAATCTGGGTCACGAGACTCTCGTCAGCATTATGGCAGCATACCATGCGTATCGGAGGATAGCCGTGAGTGAAGGCCGTTAATGTACTCCCTCTGTTGCGAGACTATTGCTCGTTCTTCGGACGCACATAGAAACATGTCAAGAGAACCATGTGTCAGTTGTGTTATCCTTTTCAAGAGTTACATGCTGGATCGTGTAATATATCGCTTCTATGGGAGTATCCTGGAGCTATCTATGATTGTCCGTGATTTTTATACTATCTAGATGAGCCTTATCCACTTCACTTTCGTCTTTAAGATAGTGACAAAAAGAAACAGTTTGATATTTTCACTGTGGCAAGCTACGACTTCTAGTAAGTATGATGTTTACACTGTCGACAGATGGTATACTAGTCAGGGTCACGAATACTGCCCTCAGACATGGGGAATGTCTTCAGAAGGAAACATCATTCACTCGAAAAGCAACGCGTCGGGGTGGATCGAGCATGTTTACTATCGCGTCAAACCCCAACCTCGACTCTCCTCACAGACCAGGAAATCCTTCTCAGCATCTGTATGCTAAAAGGGTCATCCACCCATTTACCCCTTCTCTTCCTACCATCCTTGATCCACCTAACTAAATACCGGCCTACACACCGTCGCAACATCCCACAAAGATGCCGCGTAACTACGCCTCCCTCGCAGACCAAAGCGTGTTCCCCTCCATTTCGGATCTTCCTGGAGACTATACCTGTCCTGAAACTGGCGGTGGTGTTTTCGGATGTCTACTCGTGGAGATCGTCAGTATCGAACGGATCACGCGACTTGTGCTGAGAACGTTCGATAGGGCCGACTCGCCTGTCACTGTGGCCTTCTACACGGGTGATCGAGGCAGATCCATTGAGAATGATCCAAAATTGAAGCCCGGAAATACTATGGCTATCTTGTTTCCTAGGCGTCATCTCTTTCTCGATGGTACTGTGGGTGTTCGGCAGGAGCACTATGGGTATTTCAAGGTATGGTTATGAGTGCACTGCAAAGTGATTTCAAGTGCACTACGTACTAACCGGTGACCTCAACCTACTAGTTTTTCCCCGGCAATATGAAAGTGCTCTTCCAGCTGAGCGACGAGATGAGATGTTGGCCGGCGAGGTTTGCCACACACAAGAAGTGTCATGGCTGTGAGAAGAAGGATAAGCCTCTTTTGAGATGTGCGAAGTGTGGTGTGGTTACGTATTGTGATAAGGTGAGCAGTATATGATTCTTTCCCGAGAGATGAATCCTTATGCTTATGTTCCATCGTTACAGGATTGCCAGAAAGCCGGATGGGAAGAGAAAGAACATAAGAAGATGTGCAAAATCATTGCAGATAGAGACTTTCGTACTCTGGTGACAATCACGGGCCGCACAGATCCTGTTGCCGAGATTTCTTTCCAAATGCTAAGGGACGCATATGAGAGAGGGCTTCGAGCTTTGTGATCCTATTACACATCTATGTGGCCATGAGATGGGGTATGCCTCGATGTGACAAATTTTGCTGCCACGCGGGGGATGTATGTCAAATAGGTAGAATAACGGCACGCAGCTATGATAATCAGACACTGTACGAAGTGGTTGCGACTCCATACTTCTATGCTATCTCGATCTTAGAATCCACCGAGAACGGAGTGCACGGATAGCTTAACCACACCGTTATCCCAGCCACCTGTGGAGCCACACAAGGCGCCATGCCGACCGCGGATAAGCGGGGGGGATTGCCGCCCCCAGACCGAGGTTAGGCTGGTGATCGGCCGACCGAGAAACGGACCGTGTCCCCCAAACATCAGACACCCCATCCCTCCTCATTCCTCCCTTTCCCTTCAATGTCAGGCCGTTCGCTATCTGTTCTTGCTTGAGTTTTTGACGATGCTTCGATCAGTTCCTCGTCGAATTCCTCGACGTATCCCTTCTCTCACTTCGACTGCCGGCAGTCCATCTCGCCTTGCCTTGCGCTCGTTCACATGCGGTTATCCGCGGATGTCGGCACCAACGTTGCCCCCCGTTGAACCTCTCGTGTCATCCGCACTGCCGGGCGATTCATACCAACTTCTGTCGACGGCTGACAAGGCTGGTGCTGCTGAAGATGCCTTGTATGAGCAACAAATCAAAGATGTGGAAGCTTGGTGGGCGTCACCGCGGTTCGAGGGTATCAAGCGGCCTTATTCGGCCGCGGATGTCGTTAGCAAACGGGGCTCTTTGCAGCAGACCTATCCGAGCTCGTTGATGGCAAGGAAGCTTTTTAATTTGCTAAATGAGCGAGCAGCTGAGGGGAAGCCAGTTCACACCAGTATGTTATTAATTGGACCTTTTCCGATCTTGGCTTTTTGCATATGCTAACTCCCCGCAGTGGGTGCCATTGACCCTGTACAGATGACCCAGCAGGCGCCCAACCAGGAGGTTTTGTACATTTCTGGCTGGGCATGCTCCTCTCTGTTGACTACTACCAACGAGGTGTCTCCCGACTTTGGTGACTATCCTTACAATACCGTTCCAAACCAGGTCCAGCGCTTGTTCAAGGCCCAGCAGCTGCACGATCGGAAGCAATGGGATGCTAGACGGAAGCTCACGCCCGAACAACGGAAGGATACACCCTACGTTGACTACCTACGCCCAATTGTTGCAGACGGAGATACAGGGTATGTCATATCATATAGGGTTTGAGGACTGATTGGCTGATGTATCTAGACACGGAGGGCTGTCCGCCGTGTTGAAGCTGGCTAAGCTTTTTGCAGAGAATGGCGCGGCAGCTGTTCATTTCGAGGACCAGCTTCATGGCGGTAAGAAATGCGGTCACTTGGCTGGTAAAGTCCTTGTGCCTATTGGAGACCACATCAACAGGCTTGTCGCTGCACGTTTCCAGTGGGATATGATGGGAACAGAGAACCTGGTCATTGCTCGTACGGACTCGGAGAGCGGACGTCTGATTAGCAGTGCTATCGATGTGCGCGACCACGAGTTCCTTCTCGGTGTTACGGAGAATGTGGAACCTCTCGCAGAGACCTTGCAGGCCATGGAGCGAGAAGGAGCTGCTCCTTCAGAAATCGATGCGTACGAGATGGACTGGGTTAAGAGACACAAGCTTGTCACTTTTGATGAGGGTATGGGTCTTTGGTACCTCCATTTGTGGCTTGACTAATCGCGATTTCTTTAGCTGTCGATGCACACCTTGAAGCAGAGGGTGCGCCTCAGTCCGCTCGCGACGCATACAAGAAGCGTGTTCAAGAGAACCCCGACCTTTCTATCTCTCGTCGCAGGGCCCTGGCAGACGACTATTCCCAGACACCGGTGGTTTGGTCCTGCGATACCCCCCGCACCCGGGAGGGATTCTACCATTACCGTGCTGGATTCGCGGCTGCCACCAAGCGAGCCAAGGAGTTCGCACCTTACTCGGATCTTCTTTGGGTTGAGACTGGTGATCCGGATGTTGCCAAGGCTGCGAAGCTGGCAGGTGATGTGCGCGCTGCGCACCCTGGCAAGAAGCTGGTTTACAACCTGAGCCCATCATTCAACTGGATGGGTCAGGGCTTTGATGAAGCTTCTTTGAAGTCCTTCATCTGGGATCTAGCGCAACATGGGTACGTGAAGAGTCTCATTGAACACAAAGTCGACAGAAGCTGACCAACATAGATTTGTTCTGCAATTGATCTCCCTCGCCGGTTTGCACACCAACGCAACCATCACGACGGAACTCTCGCGCGCGTTCAAGGATGAAGGCATGCTCGCCTATGTCCGCATGGTTCAGGCCCGAGAGAAGGAACTGGGCGTGGATGTGCTGACCCATCAGAAATGGAGCGGTGCTCCATACCTGGATGGCATTCTCGGAGCTATCCAGAGTGGCAGCAGCAGCAGTAAGAGTATGGGCGAGGGGAACACCGAGAAAGGTACGTTTCGACGATTCAGTGGCATCAACACTAGTTACTAACTGATTATATAGGCTTCTAGATTGAGGCATGATAATATTGTAGATATTTGACGTTGACATCAGTCCTGAATGTAGTAATGTAGACCAGAATTAGCTTTCTTTTCAGCTTTGACTGTACTCAGCTCACAGTATACTGCATACTGGTTTGTATCGGCTTATGCTCTCAGGTTGTATTTACGATACGCGCTGAAGTCTCTGGCCGAACATGTCATTTAATTTTTTTGTCATGCCTTATGCTTCAAGAAGGTAACAGAGCCGTTTCAGATCTGGTCACATCGTATCGAACTTGTGACGAGGCTTGTGTGTCATTTTACATTAGTAAATTCGATCTGTAAAGCAGGTTTGTTGCGGATGAAACTGCCGGGCAGCGATACATCATATGCAGCCCTGCGGAAAGAAAATGGTTTGGTTGCTAACCAATCGGCTATCCAGGACGAACTCCTGCGATCTAATAACTAGTAAATAAAGTCTGTACCACTCGGAATGAGCGTAAGTAATACTAACACGCGCCAACACCTGTTCGTTTCCCTCTCCCAGGGTATTTAGTATGGATGTGTCCATGGTTCGGTTAAGAAAGGCTTGTTTGTTGCATTGATGTTATCAGCCCCACTGCGATCCGAGCTGGTCATTCCCACTACCCATGAACTGTGTCTTGAAAGCAGCAAGGGATTGCTGTACGTAATTCCTCGGCGAAAGGAAGAAAAAATCCTGCGCCATCTTCAGGATGCTGTGCTGGCACAACAATGTGGGAAAGAAACCGGAGAAATGCCCGCGGCGTTCTTTGGTATGTACGTTATGTCGCTTAGTTGGTAAGTTTCCCTTCCGGAGTGGATCATCTGGGAAGAAACCGAACCGCTAAGCATAAAATACAGGGTCCTGGCAAAAAGTACGGGCATAAGGGCGGTATTAATCCGCGTAATAACTATCTGGCTGGAAACAACAGTAATCAATCAGTATAGATGCGGACCAGAAAAGTATACTGCGTATCAGAAACACCCGTTACCTCTCAGGGTAATTACCATTTCAAGGTACCTTCCCTTCCTTGTTGGGATGGGTTTCTATACTTCTTGTTGTTGGGTTCGTTTGAACTGACTCGCTTCGCTCTCTTTTGTCTCTTTCTCCGTTTATCCATCCCTCTTCGCTTCGCCCCCGTCCTCATCCTGAACCCACCTCAGCTGGCTTAGCTTCAACCACTTCCGTCTGGTTCAACCTTCGCGCTAAAATGGGGTCCAGACAGAGCAAGAAAATCCTTACCCGCCTGATGCCGACTTGTTCATCTCCTTAATTCGCCTTGGCTGACAAGATGGATCGCCTTCCGGACGAGATCCTCCTTCTTATTGTTGACAATATCGTCTTGTTCAAAGATAAATACCAGTTCCTCCTGGTTTGTCGCCGTTGGCGGTCAGTTCTCTTTAAGGCAGTCTACGACTATGTTTGGATTGAGGGATCTCAGATTCGCCCTCTTCTCCTGGCCATCCAGGAGAACCCCGCGATAGGATCTTCCATCAAAGATTTCAGGTTGCATTGGTGGTCCTCCTATACAAGGGAGAAGCAGAATCACGATATTACTTCTGTTCTACCGCTTGTGAATCGGATCAGCCAATCAGAGGCGGAAACGAAAGAATGGGAGGAGGCTTTGATAGAGGGCAATCAAGATGCATGGCTTGGCCTACTACTCTTGACCATGGAAAACATGACCAGCTTGTTAATGCACTATACATGGGGAGTCAAATTTTTCAATCGAGTTCTCTCACGTGCCGCAATGCGCGAGAAGCCATTTGACACGATGCCAATTCTACAGCACTTGGAAGACGTCGGGATCGACTCCTCGGACGATAACAAAGCATGGTATCCCAATAACGAGTTCCTCCCTTTCTTCCACCTCCCGTCCGTGCGGTCTGTGAGCCTGGATTCCGTGGTTGAGTCAATGGTTACTCAAATTGATCACCCAGCTTTTAAGCCTGCTAAGGGGACCTCTCCAATTGTTGAGCTAGAATTTGGTGTAAACCCCAATGGCAGCAAAGGCATGGCGGACTTTATCACATCGTGTGCGAATCTCGAAAATTTCAAATTCCAACACTCGAATCAGGTGATATGGGGAGAACGATATATGAATTTCCGTCCTCGGGCATTCTATTCTGCGCTTAGTACGCAAAAGCACAGCTTGCAGGTCCTTCATCTGAACGACCGAGGGGAGACGGGTAGCTCAGGATTTGACGAGGATGTGGAAGATGGTGATCCGCCTCCAATCGACTGGTTCGGGCCAATGGTGGATTTCACTAAGCTATGGGATCTCCGGATTCCCGTCGCCACACTGCTGAATTTCCACTTGAGTGATGACCGACCAAGAGTATCGTCGCTTAAAGAGATCTTGCCGCCTAGTTTGAAATACCTAGCTGTGACACATTTTGAATCCTCTCAGACGGATCAAGTCATGTCCAATATGTTGGAGGTGGTGGCTTGTCGGAAGGAGAAGTTTCCGCATCTCGAGGAAGTGGAAATCCAGACGTATTGGTCAAATCTTCATGCGAGTTCATCTGCCAAGGAGGCTTTTACGCCACTGGTTCGAGCTGGTGAAGATGCGGGAGTCGATATACTTGTGTTTCCTTCTTATTACAGGCAGAGGAGAGGATAGCCTTGACAACTGTTATCTCTTTGCTACTAGTATGTTGAATATATTTCAACAGGCTATATCATCATACTACTCCTTAATCTACGAAATATCAGTGCCTACGACGAGGGGACTTTTGCTATTTTTGTCTCCAATCTGTTACTATTTAAATCATCTACACAAAGATGTGTCCACCTGCCAATATCCAGACAGCAAGAGCAGAAACAATACATCATAACTCAATGATTGCCGCCTATCATTACCAACATTGTCCCTCCATATCCCCCAAGCGTCCAACATAACATACACATTCCAAATCCATCTTCACCATCTTATCCATACATCATAGCAATATTACCACCGCCATTAAGCTTAATGATCCCTCATGACCCCCCTCCTCTTCACAACACTTTCCCATACCATACTTACTTACTACCTTATCAATATTCAACCTATAGATCGACCCAATCTCACAATAATATACTTACTTGCACTACAGGATGAATGCATCAGGGATAAGAACTCCTTGTGGTTGGTAAATATTATGAATAGTGCTTAGATACAGGTCGATAATGCTAGCTATAATACCATAGTAACAAGTGTATATCTTGTCAGCCCTATTTGATAATTACTACGTTTCTCATTGGTGGTTTTAGTTTCGTAGTATCATATCATTTCAACTAATTAATACTAGAAGTATGGTTTTGGTTAAGTGGATGGGTGTATCATGATACCCCTCAGCTGGGCCGCGGGCTTGGCTCGGTAAAGTAAGTAAACTAAGTAAACTAAGTAATCTATCTTTGCCTTGTCTACTCCGCTTTTACTTGCTTGCTGGTAAGTAAGGCTGGTATATAGTACAATATCATGTATGATAGACATTATTGGGGACTTGTCCTGACAATACTACAGTGTACTTTTGTCTTTTGATGAGAAGGTTGAGATAGATAGATCGATTCCAAGTATCAGGTGCTTATTTGGTATTCAAGCTGATAAATAGTCAAGTTGACGTTGGATGGATTGTACTTTACTACTACTATTACTTATTAACTGCTTAGTATACGGTAGATTGAGTATTCGTACTGAGGGGTTTTTCAGGGTCTCATTAATTTACTAAATAGCTAGCTGTTTTATTGCTAATTACGAACTAGATCTATCAGGTATCAAAACTGGCAATTCAATATCCATTCTGGAAAATAAGATAGAGGTACAAGATGCGAGCGTGTATACTCAACGCTTTGGCTCAACGTATTAGGGTTGTGATGAGGGGGAGTGTGGGAGTCGAATGTAATCGACAAGAAGGAAAAGTAAAAAACCGGGGTTGTGAAGAGAAACTTCATGATGACAATCTTGCTTCGTAGGAGATGTAAATAGTAAAAAAGAAACACGGAGGAAATGAAAGTCAAACGGATACCAGTTACAAAAGTGGACAGCTCAAAATGGAAATGGGATCAAGGGAAACAAAGAAGAAAGGAAGAGATAGAAGAAACCCAAAGACAAGTCATAATAGGACATTCGAAGGAGAACTTTCCTCGAACGAACGCATCAAGCGGACTCGTGAAGATAAATGGAAGTAATGGCAGGTAGGTAGGTAGGTAGGCAGGCATCGCCCCAGGGAAAGGGTAAGCCCACACGGATGGATCGAAGAGATAAATACACAAGCCACACTTCAGAAGAGAGGGTCAAAGCCCAATCAAAAGGTGGAAAGGAAAGTAGAAAAAAAACAACCAAGACAACGATTTTCCCCCATGAAATCAACAATTGCTACTCGCTTAATAACGGACAAAACAGCTGCAATATCGTGGCAGATTAGTTGACGCGGAATGCATCAAAGATGACTGCAGAGGTATTAGTAAAGTGAATCAAGCCCGCATAATGAAATGGGATCAGCACTGACCTTCGTGGCCCCTGCGGCAGCCACTTCCAATCCACATCAGAGTGTTCAAAAACGCGTAACGTTCGTCTCCAGTTTCCATGTTCAAGTTGATGCGGTATTTGTATGTATTGGGGTTGATGCTATCCGCCATACCGGGGTCGTTGACCTTGTCCAGAATGTCCTTGGCTCCGGTCAACCAGCCGTTGGTCTTCACGACAATGTATGCGGGGGGATCGTCGGCGGTCTGGAGCATGTAGCTCGCTCGAAGATGTGTAGAAGATTCCTTGGTCACGACCTGCGAGTCTTGTCCTCCAGGCTGTATGCACGGTGAGCATGTTGCTAATTATAGCAGGCAACCAATTGCGCGTCACGACTTACCAGAACGACACCCTTACCCCATCGACCAGCCCACTGACCACCGACGAATGTTACCCAATCACGTTGACCCCAAATACTCTCACCTACCGACACCTTCGGGTTCATCTTAATGCTCATGCGGAAGTCCAGCTCCAGGGTAGGCGCGGGGATCTGCAGGGAACGCGCCACGTCGCCTTCGGGGAAGGTATGAAGAAGGTTGTTTGCGGGGATCGAATCTTTCATAACACTGAGGTAGGTGGGGCATTCCAACAAGTGCTGACGTTGACGGCTGGTATTCTTTGCGCGGACCTGCTGGCAATAGATGCATTGAACGGACAGACACTGGTGGGGGTCTCCTGTCAGACATAGGGTTCTATCGGGCAACACGCGGGCCATGTCCTCGCTCACCTTGTCTTCTTCTTTGGCACGGAACTCCACGAACGCGGCATGAACGTCATCGAGGGGAGGGGCAGGAAGGTTCGAGGTCGAGTTCTTAGGCTTCGCTTTGGGAGTGGCACGAGCTGCCTGCTGGGTGGCAGAGACGGTGGAGGCGGTTCCGGCCGGGCCTGATGTCGGGAGAGAGGCGCGACTCTGCATGTTCTGCAATGGCGTCTGCATCGGGGTAGCATGAGGATTGACACCGTTGGACATCATGGGACCGTTGGGAGTCGCGAGAGCACCAGGCCCCGGAGCAGCACCCGGCGCGGTGGCCGCAGCACCATTGGGGGTGGGAGGGTATCCATTGGCAGCGGCGATGCCATTCGGGGCAGAGGGGGCGGACTGGGACTGGGCCTGGGGGTTGGTGTGGCCGCGGAGACCGGGACACTCGAGCAGGTGCTGCTTCTGGCGTGAGGTGTTCTTTGCGCGAATCTGCTGGCAGTAGATACACTGGACGGAAAGACACTGTGGGAAAGCAAACACGCCAGGTTCGTCATGTCAGTGACGCTGGTGTTGGGCGGCGGGTTGAAATATTACGGGAAATACAGGAGTCACGCACCTTATCGTCTTCCTTGGCGCGGAACTCGACGAACGCCGCGTGAACTTCCTGGTCGACGGTCCGACCCATGTTCACGACGAAAGGGTTGAAGAAATCGATGGTGGATGGATTGGCCGGAGAAAATCGACTAGAAAAAGAGATGAGAAGGGCCGCTGCAGGGGATGGAGATGGGGGTTTGGTTGGACGTTTCGTGGGGAAAGCAAAAGATGAGGAACGAGGCAGCGAGGACTCGGGGGAGCGAGAGTGAAAAGGAAGAGAGAGTGTTTGACCGGGCCTGGGAAGGAAACAAGACGAGACAAAACGGGGACAAGACAAGACCGAGACGGTGGCGGTTAAGTTACGCGAGCCCGTCAGGACGAGACCTTACCATATGCGTAATTTTGATCCCGAGGGGGTCCGTCCACAAGAAAACCAGCATACCGAGAGATTAATATTACTGGTTTTGCTCAACTTACTGTACACTAACCAACGACTAATTATAATACTATCTAGATACATTGATAGCTTGATCATTTTCTTCACCTCTTCTGATCTTCCTCTTCCATTCATCCCTCATTATCTTTCTCTTCTTTGTTCCCTTTTTGAACAAAGTCCAACTCCGGCCTTGGGTGCCTCACCCAAAGTCAAATTCTGTCACGCGGCAGGCTGACCAAAGCCCGACCACGTTCCCCAAATAAGCGGAGGCTTGACAAGGCCCTATCAGCGTAGACCATTCAATGCATCGGAGCAGGGAATACAAATAAATCGAGCAGAGCAGAGCTGCAGCTAAATGGAGTCGATCATCTTTGAGAGATTATTCTACAGCATTTATAAATTTATAGTTAGATCTGTGGTATACATCCATCCATATTTATCTTAGAATCTAGATTGCGTACCCTAAATACCTGATAGATAGTTAGTTATACCGTGTTACTGGTATCGCCGTAAGGGTATGGAACGATCGGCACATTTACAAGTTTCGATATACCGCGTCTCACAAGGCCACCACTTAAACGGCCGGACCGCGCGGATACTAAAAGAAGTAAACTTGCTGTGTTGTTCTATCTATCTATCTATGCCCCGTTCGTATTCGTTCAACCCATCATTGATGAATTTAACATTTTTTGCAATCCTGAGACATACATAAACGAGGGGTCTTGAATCTAAATAATCATCTTCTTCAATGATGGGACATACTAATTGCTCATTTCCTCGCGATCGCAACTTCTTGTGACAGCACACAGTAAGTAGTATGCTGTGTAAGGAAACGCAAGAACGCAGCGCGGCACAGCCACCGCCAACCTCGCGTGTCTTGCCGTGTCTTGGAGGAGGAACCGAATTTCCCCCCTGAACATCATCATAATAATCATCATCATCTTGAAGAAATGTACATAGTATGCTTCAATTGTGCGATGTGCGATGTTGAAGATGCAATACATATATAGTCTGATATAATACTATGCTGGTTAAACGCCGTCATGTATTAATCTGTATACTATTTCTGTTTAGGTGTCGCCGGCATCCATCCATAAATGGAAGCGTTTGTACGTATTACTTATTATTACTAAACTTTAGTACTATGTACTCTCGTATACCATACTGGTATGGATCTAATCAAGACGGTTTATTTGTTTTTACACCACGGGAAAGAAAAATGACGACTTAATTTCAAATAAAACTGCTTTCTGGCTTGCAATATTACTACTTCTTGTCCACTTATGGTGTTGGACCAGAATCACTGCAGACTGGCCTGGCCTGGCCTGATCTGATCTTTCCTCTTGATGATGATGAGACCACACCGGCCCACCGATCGTCAGAGGCCAATCGCGAGCTCTTCTCGACGCCTTGTACTTACTGCGTCGCTTCGTTTTGTAGTTAGTTAGTTCGTATGTTGTTTGCTTGGGGTTGAGGGGCTCACTCTTTGTTTCAGATGTATGTCTGCTGCTCTTATGTCCGGACGTCATCGATAGGGTTTTCTCTACCTTGTTTTGTCAATGCGTACTTGAGTCTGTTGTGCAAGGTTTATTTTCCTGGCGCAAACGATGTGGGCTTGGGGATCTCGTACTGATAACTTGGTGGTGGTCATGATGCTGGTTTAGTGGTATGAGGCGTCGGAAATTTTGGTTTAAAACTGTATTTGAGAGGCTTGGGGTCTCAGACATGGTATGAACAGTAAATTTGATAGATCAGCTATTAAAACGTTTTGTGATGAAGACTTGTACTTCACATGATGTAAATAAGGAAATTGATAGAATAGAATGACACGTGCATGTCTCTACTCAAAACAGTCAGGAGTAGGAAAAAAAGTAAAATAAACAAAGTACTCAATACAGACGGGGGACTCTGCAGCTACAGATCTGACAACGGACGATCAATGCTGTGCTGCAGTAGCCTCCGACAATCCGGGTATGCATATGTGAATTTCTCCGTACTCATATCGCACGCCATATTCTTCAGTGCTTTGGTCTTCGTATGCTTCTTGGTGTACCGAAAGTATACCTCTAGTTGCAAGGGTAAGCACATGCATGAGACCTTGAGTAGCCACGATGTGAGAGGTCTTCTGCGGAGGGAGGAGTGTGGAGAATGTTACTGATTTGATTTCCCCGGCTGGACCATTCGGGTCATAAACTTCCTCTTCGTTTGCAGGTGTCGCGGTCATGAATATGCTTTCCAAGTACTTGAGGAAGTTTAAGCTGTCTTGGTCAAGTGTTGACTTTTGTGATTCATCATTGAGCACTTGCAGGCCCTGAACAACAGAGTGCGTTTCATGGCCTACTCCCATTACTTGGTCCTCAAAGGCTCCGCCATGCTCTGTCGCAAGCTCTGTGTGTAGATACTGAGAGATGTCAAAGTCGTCAAGGTTGTCCAGCTCACCCAATTCGTTTCCGGGAATGGAGAGGACATTGAGCGCTTCAGCATCGAAAGGAAACCCACGACCAGCAAGGGGACTTGCGCTTGTAAGACGGCTGCGTGCTCTTCCAAATCCGGTATCGGAAATGCCATGCGATGAAAAGTCACTGGCGCTGCCAAAACCGCGAAGAATATCCGCCGCAGACGAGCCCTGCCGAGAGCTTTGGACCGATGCTGTGATGTTCCATGGCATTTGAATGGAGTGGTCATCGCGAAGAGATGATGGTGCATTGCGACCAAGTTCGACATCCTGTGTAGAAAAGGTCAGCTTTGGTCCGGTAAGCATAAGAGCACGTCGACATATACATACCTCGTTCCATAACCTGTCGTCGTGACGTCCAATCTGATCTTCATCCTCCACCCTTGGACGGACACGCCGTGTGTCGAGATCGGGATCCTCGCCTTCAATCGAGGGATGAACACGCTTGCGTACTCGACCATTTGACTCATCAAGGAGCTTTTCATACAGCTGCTTGCCCGAGAAAGAATGCAATGGGTGCGTGACTTGAGACAACCCCACGCGCACACCGACAGAACCAATGCCTTGACCGAAGACCCAGAAGGCAGCCCTCTTTTTCGCCAAGGTTGGAAGCTTGTTTCTCTGTTTCTGCTTCGAGGCTGCTGCCATGTTCTGCACATAGTTACTATTCAACTGGGCCATTTCAGTGTTTCGCAGTGCGATTTGGGCATCTAAACCAATGAGCTTGGGACCTCTTCTCTTTTGCTGCAATGCCATATTCGACTCCACAGTATCTTCATCGTCCACTGCCTGATCAAAGATAGAGGCGCGGTTTTGGGTGGTCTTCTGTATGTCAACGCTTTCGGTTTTTGGCTTTAGATCTGGTAGTTCTGTCTTGGGTCCTTCGTCAAGTAAAGCCGACTATTTCATAGTCTTGTCAGGCAATTGAAATATTTAATGAGAGATTAATGAAGCGTACCTGATCTTCCATGACAAAATTCTCTGTCACATCAACCTCCATGGCATCTGCAGCTCTTTCTTCCATGGTGGACCTAGTCCCTTGGAATCTTGTCTCGGGCTGAACTGATCCAGCAAGCTCTATGATATTTCCATCTTCGTCAAATTCAAAGTCAGGTTGCAGGATCACTCCGGATTCTTCACCAAGCTGGAGGGGCTCGATGCCACCAAAATCGATGCCTATCCCTCCATACCGGCTCACACTGGTACCTGCGCTGAAGCCATCTATATCCCCAAATGATCTATTGGAAGACAAATCGAGTTTCAGACTATCAGTCTGTGAGAGAGCAGATTGGCTAAGATCAGGAGTCTGAGGCCACATCCGACTTGGTTGTTGACTCAAGTCTAAGTCAATCGACAGATTCAAGCTTGAAAAATCCAGTCCCAAGCCAGGGAGGTTATTTTCAGGAAGGAAACTCGGATCGTAGGGTAGAATGAGCTGATCTGGTCTGTGAGAAGGGTAAGCACTGAGACACTGTCGCAATGTCCACAAGTATTAAGGCACCAGAAGTACAGACCTAGCCTTCCCTGCCATAGGGTCAAGGCCACCTCCCGGTAGAACCTTCAGCAGAGCTCTCATCCTGTCATGCATGGCTTGAACATCGGTGAGGGTGTATCCACACTGTTGGCTGTATACCCTCGACACCCCATATCTAAAGAAGTATGATGCGATGAGTAGGTAGTCCTCGGATTTGTTTGCGAACAGCAGATCTCACAGTAGATTCCCCTGAAGTCTCAAAGCCATCGGCGCCACCGGGTCCATTATGACACCACACGTCTTGGGAACATCCACATCCAGTATAGCCTTTTTGTTCAACTTTCTAGTCACGGACTTCGAGCCCAGGGTGGCAACCAGCCTATAATGATTACAGTGTCAGTATAATAGAGCAGACAGGTCTCAGGAGGGAACGCGACAACTCACCAGACCGTAGCAACTCCATGTTCGGGAGATGTGAGAACTAATCGAATGAGTGCATCAGTAGCCATTCGACAATAGCATTCGCAAAGCTCCAGGTTCAGGGTGAATCCATATCTAAATCCACTTACTCTCATGGCTATAGAACATTTCGACCTCGCGCCCTTATGCGCCTTGGGGAGCGGTCCTCGACGCGTCCCTCAGGCTGATGCTCAATCTATGAACCACCACGATTTTAGACGCGTAAGGACGTTTCAGTAGCTGTTTGGATCTGGGGACCGCGCCCCGAACTTATTAGCAGGCGGTGGTTCAGGTATAAGAAAGAGACCTGGTATATTTTTGAACGGGATTGACCAGCTGAACTAAATCGCGTTGGGATGCTTCGCAACGCGGAAGGTAGTCTTAGCTTCTAGCTCTGACTGTAGAGAGTTGTTACCTGGGCCAGCTGTCTTCCGGTGGGGTGGGAAGTATGAGAGCTAGCCACTGCTCGAGTAAGAGCGGGCAGGATAATGGTAAGACAGATGATGGTGGTCTGCCGTGACTAGCAAGATAGGTATAGGGCGGGGCCTTTCTGATGAGACAAAGTGATCAAATACCAGCAAAGAGAACTGAGAGGGATAGTCGGCGTGTGAGGGATGTTGGTGGAGCTGGAAGGCGATGGGACTAGAGTTGGGAATTAAGCAGGTAGTAGTGAGGAATCACCATCGGAGTATGACAGTCAACTCAAAATCGCTCACTATAACAGGACGTAGGATATTCTGTTACACTTCTCTGTTGATTTTACCAGATGATACTCGAACTGCATGTGCACGTTACTAGACTATATCTGTCTTGGTGGAATGCACGCCGCGTTAGGAGCAAACCGTTGTTTTTAATCGCATCCAATTGTGTGAGCATTTTTTTGTCCCCTTCTATATTGCTACACTAAACCAGTTTCAAGAAACGTCAATGAACCCACAGAGAACATTATACATGGAAGGTACTTTTCAGTGCCCGTTATGACAACACAATCATGGCAATACAGAATAAAGACCGAAAAAAGCCAGGGGTCTATAGAGGACGAGAAAACTGAGAATCAAGAAGAAAAGTGAAAGGAAATCAAGTTGACTATGGAAAATGAAGGAAGAGGTAAATGCTGCTACAATTATCTCCAACCCATAGCAACCCAGAAAGATGCACGTGGGGTATGAGACACGCAAGAAAGATCAAACCAGAACTTTAAAACACGAAGGACATTTTCTCGATTCCAGAAAATAAGCCCCCGTATGGGAGGGGGTTCTATACCTACCCCCGGACCAGATCATAGTACATGAGGTGTATCTAACATATAGGAGACACCTAGTCAAGAGGAATGCCCTGGTATTCGCCGTAGCCAAGGGCAAGGTTCATGTTCTCTGTGGCGAGCATTAGCTTCAATTCTATCCATGTGAGTCCAGGGACTGTTAGGCTGGAGGACTTACGCAGGCACTGGGTGGCAGCACCCTTGAGCAGGTTGTCAATGGTAGCACACACGACGACCCGCTTGCCGCTGGAGTGGACAGCAAAGCCACCAACCTCGACGCCGTGGCGGCCAGCAATGTCCTTGACGGAAGGAGGCTCGCCAACGATCTTCACGAGCTTCTCACCAGCATAACGATCCTGGTAGATGTTGCGGATGTCGCGGGAGCTCATCTCCTCCTTCAAGGGGATGCTGATAGTGTGCTGCATAGAAGTCAGCTTCAACACAAAACGAAATTAGAGAGCATTGAAACAAGGGTAACATACGTGAATTCCCTGGAACCAGACAGCAACGTGAGGGATGAACGCAATGCTGGTACCGAGCTGCGCGCTGATCTCCTTCTCGTGGATGTGATCAGTCAAGCTGTAGGGGATGATGTTGTTGGTGAGGTTGTCCACATCGTTCTTGGGGCTGGGCTTAGTGCCAGCTCCGGAGTAGCCGGAAACACCGAAAACAGTGGGCTGGCCACCGAGGAAGGGCACAAGGGGAGCAATTCCAATCTGAGCGGCAGTAGCGTAGCATCCAGGGTTGGCGATACGGGTAGCCTGGGCAATCTTGGAACGGCTGACCAACTCAGGCAGACCGTAGGTCCAGTTGCTGTCGAAGCGGTAGTCGGCACTCAGGTCAACGATCACGTTGCCCTTCTCGGCACCCTGATCCACGGCATCAACAAACGGTTTGCAAACGCCGTTGGGCAGAGCCATGACCCAGCAGTCGACGTCTCCGTTGGAGGACATGCGCTTAACATCCTCGGGGCTGAGGTTCTCGTAGATAATCTCACGCTTGTCGTAACCCTGCAGCTTCTTGCCAACCAGCTCGCGAGAGGAGACGTGACGCAGATCCATGTGAGGGTGGGCGTTGAGCAGGCTGATCAAAGCCTGACCGGTGTAACCACGGGCTCCGATAAGAGCAACCTTGGCGGGGCGGGTGTTGGACATGTTCTTCTCTCCCAACGGGGGGTTAGGGTTCGTCGTGGCGTAGGTTCTGACGGTCTGCACAGGAACCATCGGACGAGCGGAACGAGCGGCGCGCAGAGCATTGCTGGTAGAGGAGAAGGCACGCTTCTGCTCAGCAGAAGCGCCGCTAGCACCAAAACCCTTGCCAATGTGAGTGGCAGCCTGGGCGGCGCGGTGCAGCCTCGACTCGAGGTTGATGTCTCCGAACATCTGGCGACCGTGCTGGTTGAACTCCTGCACCAGCTGCTTGACCTCCTCACCGCTCTCGACACCGTACCAGAAGAGAACCTCTCCCTCACGGCTGAGGCTGCCATCGGCCTTGTCGAAGAACCAGGTCAGGTTCTCATCATCCTCCTTGACGGTCCAGACAAGCTTGGGGTAGTCCTTCTTGATGGAAGCAAAGACGTTGTCGGCAACGTTGGTCAACCAGCCGGACTTGGTGATGGTGAAGGTAGCCAAGTGAGCCAGGGAAGAAGTAGCGTCCTTCTGCGGGGGCAGAACAACAGCCAGGGCTTCCATAGGCTCATCATAGTAGACCTTGAAGTCACGCTCCTTCAAGCCCTCGACGTAACGGTCAACAGTGGCGCGGGCATCCAGGCCCTCGCGGTCACGAACCAGGACCTCCTTGAGCTTCTCGAGATCCTCAAACTCAGAGAGGGAAGTCTTAACGTGGACCTTGTTTCCACGGCGGATCAGCGTACCGGCTCCAGAGTCGGTGAAGAGTTCCTTCTGCAGATCAGCAGGGTGGATGATGGCCACGCTGGAGGTACGAGGAAGGTCGCTAAGCAAGTCCTTCATCTCCTTGATCTTCAGGCGGGTACCGTGACGGACCCACCACTGAGTCATCAGGTGATCGTACTCCTCGTCGAGGTTGATCACAGAGATCTTCTCACCGGTGTCGCCGTTGAACAAGCCACCCTTCTCGGCGAGGTAGACAATCTTGAGCGGCTGGAGCGCACGCGCCAACTCACCGGCAGCCACATCAGCATTGACGTTGAGAACCTGGCCATCGGGAGTCTCGGCCATAGACGTAAGAATGGGAAGGCAGCCAGCCTCAATGGCAGACTCAATTGGCTTCTTGTTCACGCCATTGATCTTGCCAACCAGGTTGTACTTGTCCTTGTCCAGGTAATCAGCGGTGAAGACACCCGCGTTGAGAGGGCGCGCCCGGACACCCATGCGCTCCAACTCCTCAATCAGCTTCAGGTTCTCCTCCAGGAACAGCTTCCGGGCCAGAGCCAATGTCTTTCCATCGGTGACTCGGATTCCATCTTCGAACTGAGGCTCGACACCAGCGTCCTCCAGCATACGGTTAAGCTGGGGTCCAGCACCGTGGACGACGATCGGGTACAGGCCGACATGGTTCAGGAAGGCAAGGGCGGAGGAAAGAGTCTGGAGGTGTTCGGTGATGATGGCACCGCCGACCTTGATGACAGCGAATTGCTGGGAGGAAACGGAGGTGAAGTGAGAGAGATACTGCTGCACCTCGCGCTTGGAACCGATGTTGCTCAGCAGCTGGACAACGGTCGAGCGGGTGGAGGAAAGCTGGGGGTCAGTAGCACGGGAGTAGTGACGACTCTGCAACAGGGGAACCGCAGAGGCCTTCAGGGATTGACGAGCAGAGGCGCCGCCCAGTCTGGCAGAAGAAACAGCATGCTGTGCGGAGACGGCGCGGAGGGGCTTGCTGGAGGAAGCTCTCCGCACGGCGGTGCGAAGGGAGAACATATTGCCAGCCAGCATGCGGCAGCTGCTGAGGCCTATATCGGACAGGAAGGTCGGAGGGAGGGAGACCTGGAAGGGGGGAGACGGGGTGGGAGTTAGAGGGAGTTAAGTAGAAGTAGAGTAGAAGTGGTAATGGAGGTTGAGAGGAGAAGGTGACGAAGAGGGAAAAAAGGTTGTGCGGAGGTGGTAGTAGTGCGGGTTCATCAGGGAATTTGCCGCAACCCCCCAAAGAGTTTGATCGTCCAGATAGAGATTATCGGCCACTCTTCGGAGCGGGCGCGCGCCCTTTGGGAACTTAGGAAGAGGGGAATTATTACTCACTAGTTAGCTCCGACCCAATGGCTGGCCGCAATCGCCTGGTTCGGAGGTGGGTTTTTTTCTTTACTTTTCGGCCGTGACCAATTCTGTCCTTGAGTCAAGTTAAGCCTTAGGTTTTTTATAAAGCCTTTTTCAATGTCGCTCTTTTGCCGCGTTCGGGAGCGCCCTTTATATCTTTCTCTCTCCCCACGCGTTGCCTCGAATTTTAGGCCGTTTTCACAAGCTAATAAGCTAACCAGGGGCACCTAGATCTCCGTCGAACCTGTCACTATATGTGAGCGAATTTCGATCTGGCCACTGGAATAAATTGCGCAAAACCCGGCTTTCTTAAGGTAGATATATCGAGGGATAAACGCCAGTCCGCACAAGTGCCCGAAACGCTGGCTTGGCTGCGACTTTCGGAGCCGGGTATCGAAAAAAAGTGACTCACCACATTACTATTATTTCCAAGGTCCCGGTTCCCATTATTTCCGGTTGCCCTTCGCTCCCCCATCCTCAAACTACCTCGCTTCCCTCTTTCGCATCGTCACACGTAATGGAAACCCAGCATATGGATCCCGACGATCCCCTGTGATCAATTTCCATCAATCAATAATAACTCTTCAAGCCGTTATCAGATCTCGCTAACTGCCGACAGCCTATCACTGTCTTGTCTTGCTGGAGTCGTGCTGGAGCACGACTCAGGCCACAGGTGTCAAATCCGTCAGTGCAGATGGATCCTTTTCGTTATCTGATCCTTCCTTTACCTAACACGTACAACTGGGTATCCAGATTCCATATTAATGTGGTCCACATCTCCTTGCTCTTCGGTCCCCTTCATCCGAGCCTTTCCTCCCTTTGCTTTTTCCGTGGGGTGCGGGTTTTATCTATGGCTGGTAATCTCCTCCGTAGTAGTATCCGCAATACGAGAATCTACCCGTGTCTCAGGCTACGATGGGTCGGACTTATGGCCAGATGAGTGCCCTGACCGTCTTTCTCGTCAGGTCCTGCTCTCTCCGTCTCTTCCCCCTCTCGCTTTTATGCAGGTGCGACGTCTCAAAAGGACAAATTAGGTTGCCTGTACTATACTCGCAGTGTACTCTTGAGTGTAATCTGGAGCAGAGGTCCATTAATGGCTAAAAAGGGAAAGACACAAAGGAAATACATAAAAGAAAAAAAAGAGAAAAGGAAAAGGAGCAAACATAGGAGACCAAAACCAACAAACAGCACTGATACTTGAACACGAGGAAGCACCGGAGAGTATCATTTACATCTTCACCGTCGATGGAATCATGTGGCATAGCCTCAATCTCCATATCGGCTCATAGCGTCCATGGCGTATAGAGACAACAAGACTTTATTCGTGAGAACGAGGTTGACGCCCGAGAAAAAAGCAGGTGGTATTAATAGCTGGAAACAACGGCTTCGTCTCAACACAGATAAACCAGGGCCAGGCGAAAGAAAAATCGTCATCCATTCCCAAGCCAATCATGACTGTCGCGCTCTGAATTCGTAGCTTAATGTTTGGTTGCGACAACTAAAAGGAGAAAGCTGTTAGCGCACTCCGGGGATGCTTTACCGGGTCCAGCTGGGTGGAGTGCCGGGAGAACAGCGCTGATCTTACCTGCAGGGACGATAATCACAATGAGCAGAATAATGATACAAACGATAAGGCACACGCGCATCTTCATATCCTTCCACCACATTTGCTTCCTCACGCGGTTGGCACCTCTGCGGAATCCCTGCGCTGATGTTGCCAAATTGTCCGTCTTGTCCTGGAGGGAGTCTAGACGTTCACCACGTTCTGAAACTTTGAAGATGTTGGAGCGCATTGTATCAACGGTCTCTTGGATTTTCTAGAGGAGAAAGAAACACAATGTTAGTAAAGGGCTTTGCGACAAATGCCATGATAGACACAAGCTCAATAACATCCAAAAGATCGGGGTTGCCGCCCAGTGTAGATGAACTCAGATGGACGTCCAGATGAGCACTGGCAAGCCGTCACATCCTATACAACCTGGGCGACAGATCCTTGTTTTACGATAAGAGTTGGCCGCGAGACGTTTCGGCAACTTACTTTGTCGATTTCCCTTGTCCTGGGGTCGCCATTTTGCGCGGCGCTGGCGCCGGCGCCGGCTCCATTGGCGCCAGAGGGGATGTAGGGGTCGTAAGGCTGCTCGGACATGATTCTCGTGCGCGATAAATTCTATGAACTCGGTATTCGGGGGTGTAGGACCTGGTAAGTCACCAGACTACCTAGGTGGAAAGTGACGGGCTGCTGCCTGCTGCTGTCGTAGGGGATGAGGCGGTAAGTCGCAACGACAGACTCGACGACTGAGGGTACGGTGAAAAGCGAGAAAGGTGGAGGTCGGAGGATGGTGTGGAAGGTGGCGGGACGATGGAATGCAGGAGGGAAGTAGGATGCGTTATTGAAGGGAAGCTGACAAGGTGTGATGAATCGCCGCCCGCCTTCTGGAGATTACAGGCGTTTCGGTTCGGTCGGGGCGGTTTCACGTGACCCGCGGTCTATTGGGAAGGACGCCCCGGCACAGGCAACTATTATTATTTTGTGCTTAGTGGTGAGACCCAATTGGACCAGCCGCTAGAATGGAAACAAAGAGAAGGTGAAAAGCCAAAAGGTTGAGTTGAGTGGCTGTATAGAGACTGCTGCTACTTTGTTTCTATTGACTACTACTGCGCCCATGGAAAAGGAGAGGATACCCTGTCAATATCCACCTAGTACTTCACATGGAAATAGAAGATCTACTACAACTGTCAATACTGTCGATGTATGCACTAGGTGCAGGAGCAAGGCTCAGGTATGCCTGCAAATTTGGTAGAGAGAGCAATACAGACAGAAATAGCAACACCAGTTGTCCGTCTATTGGGCACCCTTCACTACTGTTATGAAGTATGGCAACGGTCTGCCCGACCTCATGCGTTGCTTAAGAAACACGCCCTACTATGTGGCGGTGCGTCTTCTGTAAGCATGCTGCGCCTTCCGTCACATGCATCACGTGGCAGTCCTGCCTTAACGAGTATGGACTGTGGACCCTTCTTCCATATATCTACTATCTAGATAATAGATACGATAAGGACTTGGTTGCCGAAAGAATCCTGCCCACTTCTGCATTCTTCGATCTGCTTAAGACTTGGCTAGATTTGTTGCTCATACCAGCTATTTTCCTATTAATTGAAATAAGTGCTGTTAGCGTCATGCTTTCTCCCTTCACGAGTGAGACATATTAAGAAAATAACTGGGAACGGTTTACGCCTAATCCCAAGACCTACTGTGCAAAGATTATCTCCTTCATAACCACCAACGGCGTAAAGTGATCACTTAATGCGCTATGCTAGTATCAACAACAGACGCAACAACACTTCGCATTGCAGTTTTGATCGATGGATGCGAAAATTGTCCGAACGGACACCTACAGGCCTACAGCCGCGACAAGTATCTGAGCGATTTATACAACTCCATTCATACAGCGAGCATCAATACGAAGATTGCAGCAAAATTGGCCCGGCAGTTCATTCAAGCGTGGGCGGAGAAGATCTCGGATAAGAGATCGTCATACTCAGCAGAGGTGCTCATTCGCTACAACCTCCATGTACACGCGTGGCCAACTCATCTCAAACTAGATGAAGTCGATATAGGTCTCAAGGATACTGCCTGAAGGTTTTCCTTATATGCAGTGAAAGTGGGACCAACCGGGCCAGCAGTAATCCGATCAATAAGCGCTGATGGAGTTGATCTGGATACCAGTCTATTTCTTTCCGGCGTACGAAGATTGTCGTGCGCCTAATAACAACTTTGGCATGCGTATAGCTGTGTCGAATTACTCCAGGTCATATCAAGTGGCTCTCGGTTCTCCAGATCTGTCCCAGCGGCTCACCGGCAGATTTTGGTCTACTAGTGAGTCCTCTGCCTAATAACGGTTGTCGCTACAGGAGCAGTAACGGGGGTATCCCAATAAAATGCCTCGTCGATACCACGATTAGAAGAAACTCGGCTGTCTGTCGGCGTAGTCCGATGAACAAGAACAGCACAAAGGCACAACATATAATGCAAGTGTAGGATATCCATTCAGTCATTGAAATATAATACAGTATAGACCGTAGCCTCCGAAACTCCACAAACTCTGAGCCAAATGCTTCCCCCACAATGCTTTTGGACATGTCTCAGGTAGACGCAATGGGTATAAATACAAGGACGATGCAGGAGTCAAGAGTCCTTCCTAGCATCATGTCCGATCCAGCTACATCTCCAGCATAAAGAAATGTCGCCAGTCACAGCAGACTCACTCCCGTGGAGATATACCTCCGCAACAAGCCTATTTCTCACCCAACAATTCCTTCCTCATCTCCTCACGTTGTACCTTCGCATCATCCCTAGCCTGGTTCCGTTGTACCTCCGCCTCCACGCGCTTCTGTTCCTGTTGTTCCTGCGCCGCGTACCAGACTAATCAAACCCCCATGACATCAGTATAACTTCTCACAGACACACCCATAAGATAAAAGAAGGGGTGGACCAAAACGCACTCGACTTATCAGACTTCGACCATTGCTTCAACCGGGTAACATATTCATCGAATTCCCGAGCCCGGCGATCCCCTTCCTCCAAACTCCGCTTCTGAAGATCCGGGTTATAACGCTTGAACAATTCTTCGTCGGTAGGACGGATGTATTGAACGAAAGCCGGACCGCCGACACAGATGACGATGCCGCTAATAGTAAGTAATTTACCCCGTTAGAAAAAATCGCGCGGCAAGTGCGGAAAAGAAAAAGGTGGTTGGGTGGGTGGGATGCGCCTTACACGCCGAGCATCTTCATCCAGGTTCCTGCCCGAGACATGGTGGAGGATGATTTATTTTCTGGGGACAATTGTTTGTTGTTTAGTATGGTTTGGGACGACGAGTGATGTAAGGCAGCAGGTGGAAATCGCCCTGCTGTAAATGGCTAGCTAAACGCGAGAGGGAGGTTGGTTGGTTGATGTCTTCAATTGTTGGAAGCCACAGAGGAATCGTTCGGGAAGTGCGTCTGATCTCCGACATCAACTAACATCATCATCGTAATCACGCACACGGGATTCGGCAGCGCCGATCCATATGTGTGTGTGTGGCGCAGCAGTGGAGGCTAGTAATGCAGGTGGCGCAGGTTTGTGGCCGTTACTTAATTGTAAAACCAATTAGGGAAGCGGAGTGGAATTATTCGGGCGGACTTCCTTTTTGCTGGCCTTCTCCCGAGGGGGAAAAGTTCTGCTGCTGCTGCTTGCTGCTGCTCCACTCACTATGTCACTAGAACAACGCTATCAGATTTTGTGCGAATGAGACGCTGATTTTCCCAAGGGCGGGGAATATCGTAGACATTCTCTGTTGTCTCTTCCTCTGTTGAATGGTTACTGTGACGTCGGGATGTCTTAGACATCGGTCCGCTCGGCATTGATATATCGACTTCTAAATATAATCACACAGCAAAAGTAGGGTGGTCGGTTGAATTGCTTCATTGGTGAGTATTTGCGAGGTATGAAGAATTACTTTACTCATTTGAGTCATGTGCAGCTCCATTCTAGGCGTGGGACTTCCATCCGCAGATGCAGCTGATCATTATCTTAATTCAGGAAGTCTATTAGTCAAATGCTTTTACGAAGAGAAATCATCTGGCGTTGTTGAAATAATGTGCATTCTCATTTGCGAAAGTGGGATGTGGTTAGATAGAGTACATTTGCCCCGACGCAAGGTCTGCTAAGGTCCACGTTGGTATCTTTCGATGCGACATATCTGATACGTCAACGCGGCAGGGGTAACTAATATCTACTATGGCTGAAGGGACGCGCTTGGACAATCAACTGATTCAAGGCCGTAAATTGTGTCGGACCATCAGCACATTGTACCCCATAGGGCTCGATGAGCCACTTGATACTATGGAGTAGGTTATGTAAGATAGGTTGATGATCGATAACATCATAGGCTGGGTAACGGACTCCGAGTGTTTATCCTTCATTGTAATTCGACGCATGGGGCTATGTCGTATTCGTATAGACCAATAGAAATGCAGCGCCTAAGTTTCGAACGGAGATTGCGCTGGAGTTTGATCCATATTGACCACTGTCGTTGTACTAAAGTAGGAGCCCCTCAAAGATTAACTGCTTACTGACTATCCATTGGCACAAGTCTTCCAGACCCCTGATGATCAAAAGGCTCAAGACCTTGCAGCGGGTTCGTAGGTGATGGGCAGATAATGGCTGTTCGAAATATTTGGGTGCGGTAGATCTCATGTCTCAGGGGTCAATAGCCTTAAGAGGATATCCAACGTCATTTCCTAGATGGGAGTCTTGGGTAGCGCCGTGCCAAGCGGTTATCAGACTCCAACGGTTTCTGATTCTGTAGCTGAAGTAGTTGAAGAAGGGTTAGTCGGGAATGCTGGTAGGTCTGGTTGACGGTGCACTGGGATATGATTACCCACTGTCGATACATGGCACCAGTGCCCCAAAGTCCCTCTTTAATGTCCTTCACCCAGGTTCCAAACTTCCAAAGCCATGACTCCTGCTGCCACTAGACTGAATGGGGTCGGGGGACGGAGGAGGAGATCCGTTTGTACCGGCGAGAAGTGGACACCGATATCTAACTCTGACCAGCGACAGTATTGCCGGCGGGACGGGCGTGGGTCAGTTCAGAAGAACCGTTCCAAAGTGTCAGTAGCCGACCAGTGAGTAGACTAGATAGTTGAGTGGGTGCGCGAACAGTTCAGTCATGCATTCTGGGTATTTCGCTAGGAGTCGCGCATGGTTGATCAGAGACAAAGGAGAGGAGAGAAGGAAGGCATAATGAGTGGGCATTCATAAAGTGTTTCATCGTCGCGGTCAATCAATCAGTAATAATTATAATAATAATCATAATCCCTTGTGTTGTCGCTCCCACCTCTTTTTTTTTTGTCACTCCAGTCTACTAGCAGAGGGGGAAGTTTTAAAATCACGGGTGGCTTTCTGTTTCCCCTCTCCATCCAGTCAGACTACTTTACCCGTCAGGTACTTACTCTACTCCGGACTCCGTCCCTATAACCCTCGACCACCCAAAGACACTTATCGTCTTTACCTCCGCCTACCTCCACCACCCCCTTCTGTCACTAATTTAAAATTCCTCCTCCCTCGGAGGTCACACGCTCTTTTTTTCTCTCACAAAGGTCATTCTTCCTTTGCCATCTTTTATATCTTGCTTTCCCTGCCCCGGTCCCGCATTCCTTCATTCCTGGCGGGGGGAAGGTTATCCCTCGTGTTCTGGTGAGTTGGTCCGGCTTCGCGCATTCGCCGTGCGATCGCGCCCCCGGCTTCTGCAGTCATTTGCGCCCACAATTCGACCGCTGACAGCATTCCTTTCCTTTTCGCTAGGATACATTAGTCTCGCGCTGGTCTTTCTTCAGGGTCTAATGGCTGCATATATCGCATGGAATTGTTGAATCTTAGTCCCGGTGTCACTTTTCGCATTACCTAGCTTCCAGTAAGCTAAGCGCCCCCCTCTACTACTACCAGGATCTAGCAGCATTTTGCCCATATGTACCTTTGTCTCACTGGCTGACCTCCTATTGGTGTAGATAGTGAAAGGGGGGCGTGAGCATTGTCTACTAGTGGATTGATTGTTCCCCGCGCTTCCAACCCGGATACAGAATCCGCAATCGTTTGTTCAAAAGCCTGTGTCGACTCCTCTCCCTTGTACAGCGCGCAAGAATACTGCTGGCATAATGTCATACCCGCAACATCCAGCGCAGAGGGCCCCTCCGATGCGAAACTATGGTCCCCGCGCTCCTCCCGCCCGGGGCGGGGCCTACCAGGGTCCGCCGCCAAATGGACAATATGATTATGGCTATGACAACCAATACTATGGATACAGTAATGGTCCTCAGGGTTCAGGACGCGGTTATCCCGGTGATAGCGCAGTCCCACGGTCGTATGGGCCTCCACCAGGGGCTCCGCGGCCTCCGCGTGGTGGCTATGGACCCCCGATGGAGGCTCGTGGATATGCACATCGCGGACGCCCTCCACCGCCGCAGGGATATGATAGCCGTCGTGGCTACGGTGACAGACCACCTCCTCAGATGAGACGGCGTGAGTATAAATGAGCCCACTGATCTGGAACATGCCGTTAACCTAGTCTAGCTGCTCCTCCACCGCAATCTCCTGATAAGATGGCATTTGATAATCCGTTTCCATCATTCCCCACGAAAGACCCGCGCGGACCGAGAAGTATTGAAGGTGAGATGGCCGCAATGGACCTCAATGGTGGCCCAATACCCCCTTCACAGGTGCCGGATCGTCCGCATACCTCGCATAGTAAGCGACCACCTAGACCTGTATCCCCTGGCCGTGGTAGAAGCAACTACCCCGCCGCTCCTGTGCGATCAGCAAGTACTGGCCGTCCGGCAGCTTCGTCTGTTCGAAGCGACAGGCCGTACACCGATCCTAATGACCCGCCGCCTGTACCACACGTCAATCGAAGTGCTACCATGCCGGTCCAGCCGACAATGTCACCTCCGCCGCCCAAGCCTCTGTACCCTGGGCAATCGACTTACCAGGATCCTTACTCTCAACCGCAACCGGGTCCGCATGAGCATTTCGATACTGAGGCATGGGTGGACAGTTATTATAACTCGGCTCATGCTGGTGAGACTGATATGCCCAACTTCGATGCGATGCCTGATTTCGCGAAGGGCGGAGTGATTGATGAAAGCTTGCCCGGCCTTGAACAGCCGAAGGCCAAGGCACCCATCGAGTCGCCCCCTTCATCTCGTGGGGGATACACTGCGTTCAACCCTCATGCAGCAGCCGATCCTTATCCGCAATCGCCAGTGGAAGCCAGGGGCCCAGTTGCGCCGAATCAATTTGCAAATGCAGGCTTCCAGTTTGACCTGCCGAATGAGGGTCCACCAATCCAACCTGCCTATGCTCAGGCTGGTGCTGGATATGGTTACAATCCGCATCCCTACGAGGAGCCCCACCCTCAAGATCAGGGGAACTGGGGCGCTGGAATGCCAGCTTATCCTGAACCCAGTAGCGGCTATCCTGTCCCAGAGCCTTCTGTCCGGGGCAATCCACCTCGCCCCTACAGGCCCAATCAACCGATGCCTGTGACTGAACCTGCACCAGCTTTGAATCAGCCCGAAGCTGTGGATCCCCAAAAGAATCCCGATGCTCTCCCTCACCACCCCGTTCCTTTCCGTCCGGGCCACGATCAGGGAAGCAAACCTGCACCGGTACGACAATATAACAATGCCAACGCATCAGCTCCCCCTCCTGCCGCTTCCCCGCCGCAAGCCGCGCCCGTGGAACCAGCTGCATCCGGTCCTGTCACCCAGCAGGAACTTCAACAACTTCAACAGATGGCCAAAAGTAGGCCGTCAGACAACAAGACCCAGCTTCTACTTGCGAAGAAGTTGGTTGAGGCATCGACCGTCCTGGTTGACAGCAGTCGGATGGATCCCAAGACCAAAGCGAAAGCCCGCGAGAGGTATGTTATGGATGGCTACAAGATCGTCAAGAAGTTGGCATCCAGCGGATACGCGGACGCTCAGTTCTTCCTCGCGGATTGTTATGGGTCAGGACAGATGGGTCTTCAAGTGGATCCTAAGGAAGCTTACAGCCTATATCACTCCGCTGCTAAGGCGGGACATGCCCAGTCTGCCTACCGAGTCGCTGTATGCTGCGAGATAGGACAGGAAGAAGGCGGAGGCACTAAACGCGACCCTTTCAAGGCGGTGCAATGGTACAAGCGTGCTGCATCCTTGGGAGACCCGCCTGCGATGTACAAGATGGGAATGATCTTGCTCAAAGGCCTTCTTGGGCAGGCCAAGAACCCTCGTGAAGGTATCTCTTGGCTAAAGCGTGCAGCAGAGCGTGCCGATGCCGAGAACCCACATGCTCTTCATGAGCTTGCACTTATGTACGCAAATGCGGGACCCAATGATGTCGTCGTTCGGGATGAAGCCTACGCAAGCCAACTTTTCCACCAGGCTGCCGAATTGGGATACAAGTTCTCTCAATTCCGCTTGGGATCTGCGTATGAGTACGGCTTGATGGGATGCCCTGTCGATTTCCGTCAGAGTATCATCTGGTACACTCATGCTGCTGCCCAAGGGGAGCACCAGAGTGAACTTGCTCTCAGTGGTTGGTACCTTACTGGAGCGGAGGGTATTCTCCAGCAGAGTGACACGGAAGCCTATCTCTGGGCGCGCAAAGCCGCGACTGCCGGTCTCGCCAAAGCAGAATACGCGATGGGATATTTCACCGAAGTCGGTATCGGTGTAGCTGCCAACTTGGATGATGCGAAGAGGTGGTACTGGCGGGCAGCTGGTGAGTTCCTCTACTATCTTATGCACTTGCGATTGCTAATGTGGCTTCACTACAGCACAACAATTCCCCAAAGCGCGTGAGCGTCTCGAGGAGATCAAGCAGGGCGGCGCTCGGATGCAAAAGACCCGACTGTCCCGGTCTGCTGTCAATCAACAAAAGCAGAACGAAGGCGATTGTGTCATTATGTAAATGAGCATGACAACTGGATGGTGGAAATTTCGGGGGATGTTTACGTTTTCGTTCTACCAGTTTAATACGCTTTTTGGACCTGTCTGCCAGTGTATTTTGATTGCTGGCAAATGCTTATACCCACCTAACGAGCTGGAAATGGATTACTATGATGCATGCATTTTCTGGCCTGGGAGGACTTCACCGGGGGAATGATTGATGAATTGGGCCGGTCAATCTGGATTGTACCGGACCGCATCTTCAACTCCCATGGTTATTTTGCTTAGACTAGACACCGCATGATGATGCCCTTTTTTATAATACCTTAATAATGAACTGCTTCTGTGAACAGAGTACTTTGTAGTACATTAGTATAAACATAAACATATGCATGTTCAGTAGTAAAGTCAAAGCACCGCGGCGCAATTCCGCACTCCATCCGACGGATAGCGCTTCCTCCCGATCGGATCGCTAATGATTACAATATCGCCTATTCCTCATCACACCACCACATTGTAACCCCAAGACCCTGCATAATAAATCAATCACAAATCATTAAGAAAACAACCCCCCTTCCGTGAAACCCGCAACAAATAGAAGAAAAGATCCTTCTGCACCCTTCCATGCATATTCCCTTGCCTTCCTTCCTTTCCCCCCTCATTTTCTTAAGCTACCTCGATCTGAGCCCGCACCGGGACCATTCCGAATCCTTCCTATAGATAATCTATGTCTTCTGCCCCCATTCCGCCATCCTCCGCACCATCATCTCATCAGAACACTACTACTACTACTACTAGCACACCACCAAAACAGAAATCAACCCTGGCGGTCCTCTTCGCAGTGATTACTTTGCTTCTTGCTATTGCTGTCGCTGGCTTTTGGGGCTATACCGGAAGTACTAGTACTGGTAGTGCTGACGACGCCAATCTGTTCGGTCTTAGACGGGTTTTGGGTGCGGGTGGTAGGGCTTCTGCTTCTGCTTCTGCTTCTGGTTTGCGGGGGTCTGGAGATCGGGTTACGATGGCGAGAACGCCGGTTTATTTTTTGAGTCATGGTGGGGTGAGTTTTCCCTACGCTATCCTCTTTTTTCTTTTTTACCTTATTATGTTTTGTAGTATAAACATTGGGGTTGGATGCTGATTATGTGCAGCCGAATATCATGTATGATCATGAGCACCCGGCGTATCATAAGCTGGGTGAGATAGGGAAGGAAATTACTACTAAGGTGAAGCCGCGCGCGGTGGTGGTTTTCTCGGCGCATTGGCAGGCGGGAAGGGATACTATCCAGGTTAATACGGCGGAGATTACGGATTTGATTTATGAGTATGTTGGTCTCTTTTTTTTCCTGAGTGTGGTTGGTGGTTTGGTGATGGGTGTTTGGTTAACGTTGGTTTTAGCTTTTATGGCTTCCCTAGTCATTACTACAAGGAGAAGTATCCTAATGTTGGGAGTCGGGAGGTTGCGAATAAGGTCCTCGATGCGTTGAGCCAGGCGGGGATTAAGGGAGAGGGGGTGAAGAGAGGTCTTGATCATGGTGTGTGGGCGAGTTTCAAGTGCGGTATGTTTGGTTGAGATTGAACGATGGTTTGGCTGGGAGATGCTGACTTTTGGCTGTAGCTTTTGAGCCTGAGAAAAACCCTCTGAATGTCCCTGTTGTGCAGGTATCGCTGTTCAAAACGGAGGATCCTATCCAGCATTACCGACTTGGTCAGGCGGTCTCGAGACTCCGTGAGGAGAACATCTTGATCATCGTCTCCGGTATGGCGGTGCATAACCTGCGCGATATGCAATTCACCTGGGGTGACCCGCGGCCTTTGCCGTATACTGCCAGCTTCGATGAAGCTCTGAAGGAGGCCGTCACGAAAGCGCCAGCGGAGCGAGAACAGGCTATGGCAGATTTGCTGAAACGGCCGGATGCTCGACAGGCACACCCGTATTTCGACCACCTGCTTCCGATTCATATTGGAGCCGGAGCTGCGGGCGATGATGTTGGAAGGAGACTGTGGACCTTGAAGGAGGGAAGCATGAGTTGGGCGCAATATAGATTCGGCGAGATCGCCAACAGTACTAGTTCTTTGTAGAGTGGAAAGCGAACAATGGAATCGTGTAAATATTGACTGGGTTATCACGGCGAACGAGTTTCATTTCATCTATAGATACAGTGCAAATTGGAAATGCGGTGCATGAACATATACGGACGCGTCGTGAATTCGCTATGAAGACGCCTTCACCAACTGAGTGATCTTCTCTTCGATCTGCTGATCCGTCAAGCCTGGGGGTGCATCATGGTCAGTTTTGCCTTTATAATCTCCGCTCAAGAATCTTACCGGTCAGAGCTTCCTGCTTCTCTTGGCCGAAAGCTGCGAAATTATTAGCCATGCATTCATCCATCATCGGTGTGGGTTCGAAAACTTTGTCGTACCGTATCTGGCGTACACCCTAGGCACAGTACCAGCTGCCTCGCGCATCAGGATGGGGGTGTGAGGGTTGTGCTTCTTCATGGTCGGGTATGCGCGCTGCAAGAACGAGCTACACATACAGATTATCAGCAACCCCCTCATGTAAGACCAAGTGGGAACATTGTAGACTCACCGAGTAGCAGAGCTAGCCTGAGAGGTCTGGCAGAAAAGGAAGCGCAGCTCCTTCAGACCCTTGGTGAAGACGTACTTGGACGACATTGTGGGGGAAGATCGTGATAGACGGGAGGACCGGAGTTCGCAACGAGAGTCAACAACAAAAATTAGCCCCGTAGAAATCGGCGCAGGGTATCAATTGGGGGCGACGGAGGGGTCCAGGACCGATAATGGGAGCTTGAAGCTGATCACAGGGACTCTGGGGGAGGAGACGATGAATTGATTCCCGCTGGAGGTTCTGAGCCCGTACAGACCAATCCGGTCAAGCGTGATTGTCACCGCTTACCTCAGCCGGAAAAGAGCCGCAACCCCCAACGGAAGGCCGACCTCGGGGCCGCTGGGACTTACTCTTCCCTTCGTCATTTTACCAAGATCTCCATTCTCATATTTCCCCGGCTGGTCGCCTATTGCTGTTGTTGCGCACGGCGTATCTTGAACATCTCCACTCTCTTCCTCAATTGGACCGATCCTTGTCCTTTTTCTCTCCGGTTTTAAACCTTCTTACCGCCGTCCTTGATTCGTCCCGTTCACGCCGTATCCGCGCCATATAAAATCAATCACCATGTCGTCCTCCCGTGTTGGTCTTCGCTTCTTCCAGAACACCAGAGCTGCTTTCCGCAACGCATATGGCCCTTTCCGTCGGCCTGGTGCCCAGGGCTTCCGCTTCCAGAGCTCCGATGCTGCGGCCGCTGAGCAACAGAGCACTTTCCAGCGTCTATGGAACAGCCCGGTCGGTGTGAAGACGGTGCATTTCTGGTGAGTTATAGTTATACTCGGATATGATGTTGTTGCAGTTGCTTTTTTCTTTTTTCTTTTTCAAATCATGTGGATGTTTATATTGCATTGTATACTAACACTGATGTGTCATAGGGCCCCCGTTATGAAGGTACGAAATCATGCACCTTGCTGAAACCTGTTCCTCAGATCTTCCTTCTCAATCGCGATACTCCTACTAAATCTATGTACTATCTCACTGACTTAACCAGTGGGCTCTTGTCATCGCCGGTATCTCCGACTTTAGCCGCCCTGCCGAGAAGCTCTCCCTCACTCAGAACGGTGCCCTGATGGCCACTGGCTGCATCTGGACTCGCTGGTGCATGATCATCACCCCCAAGAACTACCTGTATGTACTCCGACCCCGATTCATGATAAAGTGGGAAAGGATGCTGACTGGCTAGGCTCGCTGCTGTCAACTTCTTCCTCGGATGTGTCGGTGTTGTCCAGGTCGGCCGCATTATCAACTACCGCCGTAGCGTTGATGGCTCGACCGCCGCCGCCGTGCAGGATCTGGAACAGGAGGTGGCCGACGACGCCAAGGCTGTTGCTACTCAGGCGAAGGCTGCCGTCGAGAAGTCTGCTTAAACAACTTTTGGTCTGGGACAAGGGTTGCGTAAAGAGCAGCCTAAGCGACAATAGATTGTCTTCCCGTTGGCATTGGTGAGTAGGCTCATAGAGCATATCATGAGATGAAGTTGGCTGGAGGCGAATCCGACTTATATATGTACATATTCCCTTATAAATTGCATCGACATTTCTCTATGTTTGTCAGTGATGTAGACCATTGAGACAGCTGAGATCGGCTTATGTGATCCTAGGAATGGAGATAGAGACGGTTCGGTAACTTTTTTACAGTATATATTTACTTAGTAGAAGCTTAGCAGCTGTCGGCCTTCCAAATGGCTTCCTGGTGGTGGTGTATTGTCCACGAGGCTGGTACCACACGGAGTTTGCACTGACCTGCACTTACCGCAAGTTTCGGGAATTGACCTGCGCGACAACATCATCTAACGGGGATTAAAGAATAACCGGGTATTGCTCTCTCCATTAAAATGAAGTCATGATGCAGAAGATGGCTGGGGTAAGGTCCCTGCCAATTCCCCAGACACACGTTTTTCCCCCAATCGGATAATCGTCTCCGACAAGCCCTCCTATCACATCGTCTCTTGTTGCTCCTCCACGCAATCCCCCACCACCACATTCTCCAGCAGCTAACTGTCTCCAAGTGCCCCTGTTGATTACAGGAGCAAGCCACAAGCTTAGCATAGCTCCACAGTCGTGGTTTGCTCGCTCCGTTTGGTTGACTGCGTTTCCCCGGATATGGAGTCCAGCGAACTCCCCAACTCGGAGACATGGGTGGTGTGGTCAGTGTGGGCAGGATTGCGGGGGAGTAATGTCGACTCAGTGCAATGGATATAAATGCCAGTGGCGATCGTCATTGCTTTGCAGTAACTCTACCCAAGCTCTGTCCGTGAACCCAGACTTGTCTCCTGCCAATTTCACACAATGAGACTCACAGACGTTCTCTCACACACGCTTGGCCTTCTCGCGCTAGGGGCCACAGCAGAGGCCTTCTCCCGATCCAGAGAAGCTGCCTGCGGCCCAAAAAAGCCTTTTCGGCCTCTGCCTACAAGCCAGAGCAGGGACAAGACCTGCCATGTCCGCAGCCATGGAGATGGCACTGACGACTCTGATTACATTCTCTCCGCATTGAACCAATGTAACCACGGTGGAAAGGTAGTTTTTGATGAGGACAAGGAATACATTATCGGGACGGCACTGAATATGACCTTCCTGAAGAACATTGACCTAGGTGCTTATTCTGCAGACCCAATCAAGGTGACCATTGACTAACCTTATGGTTCAACAGAGGTCCTCGGAACAATCTTATTCACCAACGATACAGACTATTGGCAGGCCAACTCCTTCAAACAGGGCTTCCAGAACGCCACGACCTTCTTCCAACTCGGTGGTGAAGATGTGAATATGTACGGTGGTGGTACAATCAATGGCAACGGACAGGTCTGGTATGATCTGTATGCCGAAGATGATCTCATTCTGCGTCCCATCTTGATGGGCATCATCGGGCTGAATGGTGGCACAATTGGTCCGCTGAAGCTGCGGTACTCGCCGCAATACTACCATTTTGTGGCTAACTCGTCGAATGTGCTCTTTGATGGGATTGACATTTCGGGTTATAGTAAGAGCGATAACGAGGCCAAGAACACTGATGGATGGTGCGTTTATACCTGCTTTACACCGAGTGCATTACTAACTTTCCGTGGTAGGGATACCTACCGCTCCAACAACATCGTTATCCAGAACTCGGTGATCAACAACGGTGATGGTAAGTCAAATCTAAGTAGCGTCTACTTTAACAATTCTAACCTGCAAACCTACACAGACTGTGTCTCCTTCAAGCCGAACAGCACCAACATCCTCGTTCAGAACCTTCACTGCAATGGCTCCCACGGCATTTCTGTTGGCTCTCTCGGCCAATACAAGGACGAGGTTGACATCGTTGAGAATGTCTATGTGTACAACATTTCTATGTTCAACGCTTCGGTATGTCTGAACTTTAACCAAATTATAAACTTCTTACTAACTTGGTTGCAGGATATGGCCCGCATCAAGGTTTGGCCTGGTACTCCCTCTGCGCTATCTGCCGATCTTCAAGGCGGCGGTGGCTCGGGTAGCGTAAAGAATATCACCTATGACACCGCACTCATTGATAATGTCGACTGGGCCATTGAAATCACGCAGTGCTATGGGCAGAAGAATACTACCTTGTGCAACGAGTACCCGGTAAGTAGACCTTCAGCCGCTTCCCCGAAGCAACTCTAACACACCAATAGAGCTCTCTCACCATCTCGGACGTCCACATTAAGAACTTCCGCGGTACGACGTCGGGATCGGAAGATCCCTATGTTGGGACAATTGTTTGTTCCAGTCCTGATGTAAGTGCCCTCCAGGATAGGCGTTTAGCGTGCAATGGCTGACACTCGATAGACTTGCTCGGATATCTATACTTCCAATATTAATGTAACAAGCCCGGATGGAACCAACGACTTTGTTTGCGATAATGTGAGTCGGCCAAAGCCAGGTGAAGATCCAAATTGGTGACTAACGCTGCCCAGGTCGATGAGAGTCTTCTGAGTGTCAACTGCACCGCCACTTCTGATTAAGTTAGAATGCCTGTTAACATGTACATTGGAGGTCAGGCCTTACTTAGACGGATGAAGGGTGTATATATGACATTCGGGTTCGGCTGTGTATATACGTGAGCAAATAATATCTGTATGCTTTTGACTTAGGGAAGGTCAGGCGATCAAGAAACTTTCTGGTTCAAACCTTGATCATGGTTCTCAGTAGACGCTCCTTCTGCTTTTTGCGTGCGATACGTCACATGCCGAGGGAAGAATCATTGCTTGCAGGTGCTTGCGCTCTCCTGAGCGATACTGCACTTGTTGTCCATGATACTACATCTCTCTGCATTTACCTGCTGTTCATCTAACAAGCAAGCATCCAGAAGAGCCACCTACCAAGTATAGTAGGATCTAGAGCGCTCCGAGGAGATCGTGTAGATCATACTAGATCCTCGAAAATGTAAATTGCAAACCATATTTCAATTCTAATTCATCTGAACTCCGGCAGCGAGATTTATAACCTAAGTCTCTTCCCACACGAACCCTCGGCTGATGATCGTAACCTCCTGAGTAACACCCAACCAGCGGACTACAAGATTGACAACGAACCTTACCCACAACCCTTAAGTACTTTGGAACCAAGTGGCAATGATTTGTATTCTTTATCGGTGTGCGTCATGCACCTCCTGCAGGGTTGGGTATGATAGATTAGACATATCCTAGATGAGTCTGTTACTCAGCTTCCCCGAGAGAAGCCCGAAGAATGGTAACTTGGGGCAGTTTAACGGGGTCAAGCTTCAGATTTGGCTTGATTCTTCGTTGTGTTGCCACTGGTTAGATGCGGTAGGAACCTCTACGGTTTAAGTCTTTATTCCAAACCCAATATAACTTATCATTTGCTTCATCTGGACAATATGACATCGACGAGAATGTATGCGTCGACGTGTAGGTAGGATGTACAGCGAAGTTGGGAGTGTCATTGTGATACATCCAATCATGATCGACATACCGACTGATTTGCCTGTGTCAATTGACGTATCATAACCATTCTGTGGGTGGGTTTATATAACTGGGATCATGGATAAAAAATTCTGATTGTTCTTTCACATCACATCACATCACTCGAGGGCTATTCCATCAAGATGCCGTACGATATCAAGGATTTATTCAACGTGCGCGGCCTAGTTGCCGTCATCACCGGCGGGAGCTCTGGTATGTGATGCGGTCACTTTTAAAATATTCTATTACAAGCTGATGATTATGTTACTATCGCAGGTCTGGGCAAGACGATGGCTCTCGCCCTCGCTACCAATGGAGCCAGCAAAGTCTATATCCTGGGCCGTCACAAAGAGACTCTCGAAGATACAGCCGACATGCATCCCGGTGTTATCATCCCTATCGTTGCTGATGTAGGCTCAAAAGCCTCTCTTGCTGCCGCTGCCGACCAGATTCATACTGAAACCGGATACATCAACCTGCTCGTCGCCAATGCAGGGATGCTTTATATGGACTCACCAGAAGCTATCAGCGTAAAGGTCGGTCGCACTTTACAGGAGAATGCGACTCCTGATGAGTTGGAATCCTTCCTCATGGATACCCCCGTCGATGAATTTCTAGACACGTTCCGGGTAAACACAACAGGGGTTTTCTACACCATTGCGGCCTTTGTTTCATTACTGGATAAGGGCAACAAGCGAGGAAATGTCTTTCAGAAGAGTCAGGTCATCGCTGTGAGCAGTGTAGCAGCACATAACCGGAGAGTCGTTGGCGGCTGTGCGTATGGAATGAGCAAGGCAGCTGTGATAATGTTGATGAGGAAGATGATGACGTATTTGATTCCTCATGGGATTCGAGCAAATACTATTTCTCCTGGCTGTGAGTATTCCTATCTGCATGTTGAGACTAAATGCTGACTGGAACAGTGTTCCCGAGTAATCTGTGTGGAAGCCCAGCCAACGAAGAGATCTCTGTCGAGGGCGCGTTTGACCGCGAATTCATTCCGCTGCAAAGAGCAGGCCGGCGCGAAGAGATTGCTGGAACCATTCTGTATCTGGCCAGTAAGGCAGGCGGATACGTTAATGGAGATTTGCATCTGATTGACGGGGGGATGGCAGGGTGCAGCAGTTGATTTTGATGCTGTGGTGGATTATTCTCTTTTCTTGAGTTCACTGGTGTTTTGGTCAGCTGTATTGACCACATGATATTGGGTTTTGCATAGCCAGGTTGGGAACCGGGGTTTATATATATACACTGTCTTAATCTAGAATGTTAGTCTAATAATACTATATATTCTTTTTTTCTACTGAAAGATCACCCAGAATGATTCTGCTGTGTACTCACGCTGTACTTCACAAACCCTAGGTAAGTGTAATACCACAGTGGCACAATCAACATCATCACCCTGTAGAGGCTGCAGGGTATTAACCTGAGTCAATCCTACTAGTACCAATAGTAGTATGATCATAATATATATTACACAACACCCACAGTAGCACGAATACTACTGGAATAGGAGCATCCATCCGGACTGTGCCACCACCCAACTTGAACCATCGTCATAACTGCCAAGGATGATAGTCACACCAAGCCTTCCACAGCAGTACGTAGTACTTCGTAGTAAAATGACCATTTGCCTCCCAGGGAGCTGTGGAGTGGGGATGTGGCGATGCCAATGCTACTAGTAAGTAGTGATTGTGGCTGTTCAGATCAATTTAGTATTATATTTTTAGAATGTGGCTGGAGCAATGAGCCCACTGCGGTTTCAGGTGGATTGATATGACTGGTCTTTTGGGAGATTGGTGCCTTAGGCAGAAGTGAAAGAACATGATGCTTCTAGTGGACATGGACAAGTAAGATACTCTTATTTACTATAGTTATCTCCTAATATTGAGGTAATTGAAGATGCTACTCCGTAGATAGTAACTAACTTAGTACTGCAATGAATGTAGACTATTGAAAGTCACGCGACCGTCTGTCTTGCCCGGCCCACTCGATCCCTGTGCGGATCATTCCATCATTTCTTCTCTAAGCCCGATCCTTTCCATTCAGTCAGTCCAACGGTACTGGCACTCGGGCGGAACCGAACCAGCCATACTACAATACTACCATCGTAAATATTTATATCGAAGGCAATAAATAATATAGTATACTATATATTCTATCCCCTTTCAAAACAAATCAGCAGCAGCAGAACCTTCCAGCACCTAAACAAGTAAATGCTGCCTAGCCCCACTACTACATCCACAATCCACCCCTCTTTTTTTTTAAAGGGAAGGGAAAATCGACCCACTCGAGCTTCCCTTCCTGCAGGGTGACTTCACCAGCAGCAGCAATCCCCAATCTCAGGGTCTCCATCCAGAAGGTTAGCAGCTAGTAGCTAATTCAGTTTCAGTAGGGCAGCAATGCTTGCGATCTTCCAACTTATATAAACCCTTCCACTTGACCCAGTTTATTCCCTCTTCCTTGCTCAACTTCTCTCTACTCTACTCTCCTCACCCCATCTCACCTCACCCCCTTTCTTTCTCAAAGAAAAATATACCTACGAAAATGTCCTTCCACAACAGCTGCCAAAACATCCACCTCATCCACGAGCCCGGTGCTACTTTCCTGCACGCTGAGGTGCGTCGTGCGAATGGCGAGTATGTCGCTCGCAAGATCCGTCTTGATAGACATATTGGAAATACGGATGGTATGATCCCTTTCACCCCCCTTTTTTCCCCTCTTGTTTTCTTTCGAATGTTAGGTAGCGAATACATGGTATTGATACTGACTGTTAATAATTTGATTTGTATAGGCTGGTTCATCTGGGGCGGCTCCAACTTCACCGAAACCGCCAATGACATTCAGCTCGAGAACACTGGCCGCGGTCCCAAGTTGACGGCGTACTTGAGGAAGCGGGATGGCGGATACAGAGAGTTGCAGGGATTGTATCTGGCGGATAAGATTGCTAATGAGAATGGGGAGTTGGTGTTTAAGGTATGTATCCCCCCCAACATTTTACTTCATTGTGGTGGAATGTTGGTTCTGTGGATTTGGGCTGACGTGGTGTGGTATCATAGGGACCTTAGATACATCATCAGTATCTAGCACCGAGAACGGGAGATATGGGGAGGTAACCAGTATTAAGAGATACAGTGATTTTGTATGATTGGAGATATTGCATAGCGAATGATGAATTATTTTAATATATAAACCAATCAGTTTCCTAAACGTAATGCTTCTACTTATCATTTGAACATCCAGATGATAGGCCAGTAATAAATGTAATTATACCCGATGAGGGGCAGGGCACTCACTCACTGCCTTGCTACATATTATATATATACCCCTTAAGGAATGTTGCAGCCATCAACTTGCCACATAAGTACTACATGCATATGATGTGCTGTTCTGGTTGGTTAATTCTCTATCTTTTATGGACAGTGTGTAGGCTGTGCTTACTATGTGCGTACGTAAGTCATTCAATCTGTATTTGTATTTGTGAGTGAGCTGAGGGGATAGTAGTTACCTACATGTTGTGTTACCTTTCTTGTGGAATGGGTGGTTGATGATTATCCTGATAAGGGAGAGGATGATGGTTATGCTTAGGCTTATGCTTATGCTTACTTGAGCTTAGTAGCAGTAGATGGTGTTAAGCGCTTTGGTATTATGGGTGTCGGAGCTGAATATATGTCCTTGTTTTGCTGATTGTAGTTCTAATATCAATGTATGCTGTAGTGTTGGTATTTGCAAAGCTTGGCTGGATTAAGAGTACCCCACATTCTTAGTAGTGAGTAAGTTGGTTGTTGGTCGGGAGCTGACAGACAGGATGCCTGACCACGCGGAGGAAGGGGGCCATGTGGGTGATGCCTTACTTATTACCCCGCAGTGTTGGTAACTTTAGTAGTTAGGTGATGTTAGGGGAGAAGGAAATCAATTTGGGTGAAGAAGTGTATTAAGAGAATAAGTTATGATAATATAGTTAATCGATAAATTCTGTGTATTAGTAGCTAAGATAAATAATTTGACAGGAGTTAAATAGAATGGATAGATAAATAGTAGCGGATGAATTCCCGCCATGCTACTGCAAGATCACCATAAGGCTACTATTCACCACCGATCATACGGTATCCACTTGAATAGATGTGTGGTGATACAGTCCGTATCAAAGGAGGTAAACTGTTGTAGTGGTTGCTTTTTATTCCCAGAAAATAGATGGATCTCACTTCTCACCGATACCACCTCACATGACCGGGATCCGTCCCAGTAGCCTGTAACACCGACATGACAGACCCTTGCAGTGTGACTGCACTTGAGACGTCTTTCGGACATACTCCTTTCTCATTCGTGGCAAGCGGAAGCTGTGTATTTAATAGTAGTCTAGATGACCGAAAATGCTCACCGGGTCATTGATCCATGGTAGTTAGTATGGTTTGAGGCAATTCTTGTCATGATGTCTTGATATCCATGGCCTCTCGCTTCTAGCGCACCCAACTTACGATGCGTATAGCACGGGTAGTATAATTGATTGCATCTCGTATTGACACACTCTCGGCTAAAGTTGAATTTTTCTGGATGGCGTCTGCACTGGCGGGACGAGACGTCGTGGTCGCCAAGCCTCTTGGCATGACACGCTGATTTGAGATGGCGAAGACATTCTCCTACCCTAGAACAAGCCAGACAGGGCCGAAATAGACCCATTGGAGGAGGCAAGTCACCCGGATAGGCCACTCCAGGAGAAGAAAAAGAAAATAAACCACGTGTGAAGCTGAAAGAGCCTTTCGGTCAGGTCCGAGGCTGTTCCTCCAGCTGGGATACTGACCCAACAAAGAATCCCGCGGACGGAGGGCCACTTCGGACCAAGACCTGGATCCGGACAGGAGACCAGTTACCTTCCGACTCAGCGGGCTGGGCAACCTTCAATAGTCGTGGTGGCGTCGCGGCCGTCTGTTCTCGCTACCAGGTGTTCTGGAGGGGATGGCTCGTGATTAGCTACGGTCATGGACCATTGTCGGAAAGGTTACATTGGAGCTTAACATGGCGACTGATAATTTCTGGGAATCGTGAACTGGGGAGTCGAGAACAATGAGGGTGACATGTCAGGGTCAAAGAAAGATGCTTACTAGGTTGCCCTGATAGGGCAGGAGTGCTCTGTCAGTAGTCTGTGTGAACTGTGAAGGTTGACCAGGGTCCAAGAAGCTCATCTCGTGATCGGAAACCCAAAATGACAGCACTAAGCAGATCCGGCTAGACTGGCACTTGATTGTGGGGAATCCTTCCTCTGCGCAGCACGTGGTAGGTTCAATTTTCCGACCCCTGTGAAACCCCGCCAATCAGAGTGAATGCCAGAGCCAGACGGGGTTTGCCGGCCTGGACCGAGTTTCTGTTTGGCTGTTGGCAACTAAATCCTGTCAACAAGTCGTACTATACTAGCTTGACTTGCAGACTTACTATACCTTCTATGGAGTATAGCAGTGACTCGTGCTGGGTTGAATCTGGACTCCCCCGTAAACCGTTGCCCCCCCCTGTGGGTACATTTCTTACGGTCAACCTGGGGAAACCAGGTCTGGGGTCGTACAGAACTTTCCCCTGTTGGTAAAACCTAACTCTCCGGGAAATTACCTCAGCCTGATGATTGGACATGCAGGCAGGATGAGAGGCATTCACCTCGAAGCCAGCCATCCGAATCAAGACTGGTGGTAATTTCGGCTTCTGGGTCCTGTGCATGCCATCGGTCGACTGCAGTGAATACCGCTCCACAGCAATCGCCGTCCTGCAGCCCAACGAGTCACGGCCGGTGGCCAAACTGGACAGACGGCACGGTGGCCAAAGCTGGAGAACCCCATGGGCATTCCCCGGAACCGATGCTGGCCCGATTCTCAACGGGAAGTCGCGAGTCCAGCAGTGAGCTGAGCATGATGCAACTTGGACCCTCGCACAGGATTATAAAACCGACCAATACCCCTGATCTCGGTTTTTCTTGTCTTGTTTCTCGGTGCTTCCCCTCTTCCTTTTCTCCGTCACCTTCCCTCATATCCCCCGGTCTTCGTGTGAACGCCGCTACCTTTCTCTCATTGCTGCCATATAGGCTTCTGCCCACCCTTCTTCTTGTCACTTTCTTTCACTGTGCGGACCATCACACAGTCTATCCTCAGTAGCCATGGCTGATGGCTTCGTGGACGCCTCGCGCGTCGAGGCCCCAGTCACCCTCAAGACTTACTTGATGTGTGCCTTTGCGGCTTTTGGTGGTATCTTCTTCGGTTATGACTCGGGTTATATCAGCGGTGTCATGGGGATGAGATACTTCATCGAGGAGTTTGAGGGCTTGGTATGTAGCGTCATCGCAACAACTAATAAGTTAAGAGGGGACTGACTTCTATTAGGACTATAACACTACCCCCACAGATTCCTTCGTCCTCCCGTCCTGGAAAAAATCGTTGATCACGTCGATCCTCTCGGCTGGAACCTTCTTTGGTGCCCTCATTGCGGGTGACTTGGCAGACTGGTTTGGTCGTCGCACTACCATTGTCAGTGGTTGTGTGGTCTTCGTCGTTGGTGTTGTCCTGCAGACCGCTTCGACCTCCTTGGGTCTGCTAGTTGCCGGGCGTCTGGTCGCGGGATTCGGTGTGGGCTTTGTCTCCGCCATTATCATCCTGTACATGTCTGAGATTGCACCTCGCAAGGTTCGCGGTGCTATTGTCTCAGGGTACCAGTTCTGCATCACTATCGGGCTCATGCTGGCCTCATGCGTCGACTACGGTACTGAGAACCGTCTCGACTCGGGCTCCTACCGTATTCCAATCGGCCTTCAGCTCGCCTGGGCTATCATCTTGGGAGGTGGTCTGCTCTGCCTGCCCGAGTCCCCTCGTTACTTTGTTCGCAAGGGTAACCTGGCCAAGGCTGCGGAGGTCCTTGCCCGCGTTCGTGGCCAGCCCCAAGACTCGGACTATATCAAGGATGAGCTGGCTGAGATCGTGGCAAACCATGAGTACGAGATGCAGGTGATCCCGGAAGGTGGATACTTCGTCAGCTGGATGAACTGCTTCCGCGGCAGTCTGTTCTCTCCCAACAGCAACCTTCGTCGGACAGTCCTGGGTACTTCCCTGCAAATGATGCAACAGTAAGTCACAACCTTGCCACACCCACACACAATATGTGAAGAGAGATACTTACTGTCCTTCAGGTGGACCGGTGTCAACTTTGTCTTCTACTTTGGAACGACCTTCTTCCAGTCGGTGAGTGAGATCGATCTGTACCCGAGATGATGCGCTGACAGAGTATAGCTGGGAACCATTGATGACCCCTTCCTCATCAGCATGATTACCACTATCGTCAACGTCTGCTCGACCCCCGTCTCCTTCTACACAATTGAGAAGTTTGGCCGCCGTTCGCTCCTTTTGTGGGGAGCACTTGGCATGGTCATCTGCCAGTTCATTGTCGCTATCGTCGGCACCGTGGACGGCAGCAACAAGCACGCTGTCAGCGCAGAAATTTCCTTCATCTGCATTTACATCTTCTTCTTCGCTAGTACGTGGGGCCCGGGTGCCTGGGTCGTGATTGGCGAGATTTTCCCCCTGCCTATTCGGTCGCGTGGTGTGGCTCTGTCGACGGCTTCAAACTGGCTGTGGAATTGCGTAAGTGACTTGCTCCCCAATTGACGAAACCTGCTGACCAGTCAGATCATCGCCGTCATTACCCCCTACATGGTCGACAAGGATAAGGGTGACCTCAAGGCCAAGGTATTCTTCATCTGGGGCTCACTGTGCGCCTGCGCTTTTGTCTACACATACTTCCTCATCCCGGAGACCAAGGGTCTCACTCTTGAGCAGGTGGACAAGATGATGGAAGAGACCACGCCTCGTACCTCGGCCAAGTGGAGACCGCATGGCACCTTCACGGCCGAGATGGGTCTTACTGCGAATGCTGTGGCCGAAAAGGCTACTGCGGTTCACCAGGAGGTGTGAGGGACGGGATGTCAGTTTCGACAGTGGTTTGCTGCTGACGACGAGTTGGTGGGTCTGCATACAGAAGGGTATGCTCGGTTACTATGATTAATCTATTTTGCTTATTTCTGTTTACTTTACGTTAGTGATAGCTAAGTAATGACGCATGATACCAATATTTCGTATCTTTGTGACTTATTCCTCTCCTTGTCTTCTCGTACGGTTTGGAGGGTAGAACTCATGTAACAATTCCAGGCAATTTGGAATCCTCAACGCCTCGCTAAGAGGAGAAAAAGCTATCAGAAACTTTTTACCGCGGAAACCACATTATCAGTCCCGCCAGGAGCATGTCGCAGTAAAAATTGGCTGGTGCGACAGGAAGTGGGGATTGTTGTGTCCCTGATTCTAATCATGTGGCTTGTCGAAGCACCCTTATAGTCCATTAAGACAGTGAACTTACTAAGACAACATGGCCGAGTGGTCTAAGGCGATAGACTTGAAATCTATTCTCTTCGGAGGCGGCGGTTCGAACCCGTCTGTTGTCGTTTTTTGGCCCATCCGTTTTTTTCTAGGTGGGACTCCCCCACCTATTTTTGATCGCGCTTTTGCTTTCCTTATCAATCACTCTAAATCTAATTATTTTCAATCCATATTAAAGTTTATTCATATCGCCGAAATATGGGTTGAATGTCGATCTTGTATAGTAGTAGACTAGAGTAGGCAGACACAAATCACTAGGGCCATCCATACGTCGAGGAAAATCAATAGCTACCCAACCATCTACACAGTACAAGTAGTGGATTCGATGCATCGTCATCATATCCCTGTGAGTTATCTAGATCGAGAGAAGTTCCCGATGGGTCCCGATGTGAAGTCGTAATCATCTCATTAGGAGCATAAAAATGCTTATGCTCAATGTAGGAGTATATTTTGACGAGGTGTGGAGTTGGTTTGTCGTAAATGCTTCTAGTAACTAAGGTAAAAAAGGCTGCTTTACTATATCTACAACTACAACCAACGTTACAAAAGGGTCTACTTAGTCACAAGTACAATAATAACTATCTACAGTAAAAGTAGTAGAATGCATCCGCCGTGCCGAATTAGATCAGGCGTGGTTCCGCTCTGCCAAGCCACGCCGCGGCGGAGGGCCTACGTATACCTACGTACACCCGCCGCCGATCTTCTCTCACTTTCTCTCCGCCCGTTGCAATGCTTCGCAACGCATTTCTTCGGCTCCACGAATCACCTCTCATTGTTTACTCAGTGTGTGTGTTTGCCAAGCCGCCGGCTGTTTGTGCGTGATGAGCCTATTCCTAATGATGTGGATATGCGTGACGCCCCCCACGGCCTTGCAGGGCAACCCGCTTACGTGACAGGGTGTTTGTCCCTGATTTTGGGGGTCTTCCTCTTCTGTTTACGTCCCTGTCTAATTTTTCCCTTCGATTAGAGGGTCCTGGGTCCTAGATGGATAGCTTACCTTGTCGCCTGAGCGGGTCAAGGGATTACGTGCTGGCTGTCTCCATTTCGTGCCCTTGATGGGAGGCTGTGATAAGGGTACGATGCTAGATGACGACGTTCATACTGGCATTGGCTGCAAGGCTCTGTGCTGGAGGTGTGCTAATCTTGGGTTTTACATGATAGGGCATGGTCTTTGATCCGCGTTGACTATGCTGTTGATCTACGCACGGCCATCTGCTTTGCTTGTGGAAGGAAATTATTCCTCGAACGGTTCAACTTCGGCCCTGTCAGTCCGCGCCACAGTCCTCCGGATTCTCTCCATTCAGATCACGGATAATTGGCGTGACCGATGCATGGAATGGCCCGATACTGATTGATTCGGCCAATAATAGCCTTTCGAGGTCCTCGGGCCGTGAAACTGCATGTGTGTCGACAGCTCCTTGTTTGCTCCTGGTTGCCAAGTCCGGCGGCATCCGGATCATTAAGCACCCTGTGGACAGTCTTTGCAGCAAGGAGATTGATTAACAGGACGACAAGCTTCGGATATTTGGGACATTCAATTGCCGGTGGTGCCAAGCTTCCTCAAACTGGATGATTAAGCGGCACATCCACTTGGTGGAGACGACGATCAACTTGGATCGTGGCTCGGTAGCGAGGGTGTTGGAGTTAGATCCTGTTGGAGCATACTTTGCTGTTGACTGATGACTGGCCGAGGTATTCGTTGTTCTCTTTTCAGAATCTTGGAATGACTGGACTGGAGGGATACGTTCTGAATAAAAAGGCTGACCTGCTTTTGCTGGTAGGTATGAGATACTATGGTGACTAGATTTCAACTTCCATGGCTACCCTTCTGGTTGGAGACATCTAGCTAGCGAAGCTAGAAGCTTCTCAAGACCCATACAGGTCCCAATTATCGAGATGGGTTACCCTGGACTACCCTGAGCTAAACCGAAAACGCTGCGGACCTGAAAAGACGCCCATTTATGCATAAGCCTGTCACAACTTAGCCATAATTTAGCAACCCCTTCTCCACATGTGGATGTCGGGCCGCGTCGTCATGGGGGATCGTGCCCTACCTACCAAAGGTCTGGCCCCAGCACGATGAAGCAATTCGAAGCCATCCAAGCCCTTGGCGACAGCTGAACAATTGCCGGCGTTTCATTTGGCAGTCTGGTCTCTTGGTTGCGTCAGCTGGATAGCATCGTCTTGACGGGCATGATGTTCTGGAAAAAAGATATAAAGCGACCTGCCCCGGGGATAGATCTCATTAGCATCCAACAACATCCTCATCACCGCTCATTTTCTACCTTCAATCTCTTCCCTCATTTCAGTTGATATCCATCAAGATGGTCCAGCTTAACACGCTCCTTACCGGCCTGGCTGGCCTTGCCAGCGTCGTCTCTGCTCATCCCGGCCACGATATCCGTGCCGAAGCTGCTGAGCGCGCTGCCTTTATGAAGCGTGCTCCTCGTAGTCTGAGCGACTGCTCTGCGAAGCTCAAGGCCCGCGGCCTTGAGAAGCAGAGCATTGCTCGTCGCGAGAACGCTGTGAATGCCATTCGCCAGAAGAGGGGCCTGCAGACCCGTATGATCCTCACCTTACCGGTCAAGATTGATCTAGGCTAATTAAGATACAGACGCTCCCCTTCTCAAGGCTCGCGACCTCGACACCATCCTTAACACCACCCACCACTCGTCTCTGAACGTGAGCCCCGAGACTGATCCCAACGTCCTCTTTGCCTCCAACGCCACTTGCGTTCTTGGCCCGGATGTCACCCAGGGTCCTTACTGTATGACCATCTTTTCTCCAAAGGCATTTATGTAGCTAACCAGACCAGATGTGACTGGCGAGCTCATCCGCAACGACATCACCGAGACCCAGGAGGGTGTGCCTCTCTACCTGGACATCCAGCTCATTGACACCAGCACCTGCGAGCCCGTCCCCGAAATCTACATTGACATCTGGCACTGCAACGCTACTGTAAGCCACTTACCACTGACCTCATCTCTCTGCGTCGTGCAATACTGATTATATGTATAGGGTGTCTACTCTGGCGTGGCTGCCTCCGGCAACGGTGACTCCAGCGACACCTCCAACCTGGACGCCACTTTCCTCCGCGGTATCCAGCAGACCGACTCTGATGGTGTCGTGCAGTTCAACTCCATCTTCCCCGGCCACTACACCAGCCGTGCTACTCACATCCACGGTACGTCCCATCCCTCTGAGAAAATTATCAATAACTAACTCAACAACAGTTCTCTCCCACTCCCCCAACGAGACTACTGCTCTCCCCAACAACACCATCTCCGGTCTCTACACCTCCCACGCCAACTACGTCGGCCAGCTCTTCTTCGACCAGGACCTGATCACCAAGGTCGAGGCCACCAGCCCCTACAGCACCAACACCCAGGAGCTCACCGAGAACGCTGATGACAGCATCCTCTCTGAGGAGGCCGACACCATTGACCCCTTCGTCGAGTATGTCCTCCTCGGTGATGATGTGAGCGACGGTGTCTTCGGATGGATCTCCCTTGGTATCGACGTCTCTGAGAACAGCGAGATCACTCCTGCTGCGGAGTACACTGCTGATGGTGGAGTCGAGAACGACTCGTCCAGCTCTGGTATGGGCGGTGGCGGTGGCTCTGCCCCTAGCGGCGGCGCCGCCCCCAGTGCTTCTGCTTAAGTTTTGAATTGTATGAGTTGATTGTGAGGTGTTGTTTGTACTTGGTTGTTGCAGATGTAGGATAGCGAGGAAATAATATTAACTTAGTCGCTCGTTTTATCACTTCTGATACTGGAGTTAAAGATGGAGTGAGCGGTCCGTAGATTGAGTACTGAGATGATTTATTGGATAAGTAAGAGTTGCTGGAAGCAATGTTAAATTTTATCTATTTCATTAGTCTCTGCCTGTTTTACAGATATGCTCGTCACCTGATCATTGTGCCTGTTTTCTCAGCATCATCATCTCTTCTTGACTGAATATCCCAAGAACCATCCTCTCCCTCGACTGCATCTTACTCAACTATTCCCACGAACTATCCCAAGCTGGTCAGGTCAGTATAACTTTATGCAATTCTAGTCAGAAGAAACCTCGACATGTTGCAACCTTCACCGGAACCCCCTTCCATCTATGACCCGCCATGACATTGCAGTGAACTATAACTAACCCCAGCCAGCAAGGAACATACTGCTAACATCCATCACACAACGCCGAATCACAATCCATCCACTATACATCTATACACACCACCCTCCAAAATGTCCTCCCAGAACTTTCTCCCAAACATCCCCCCAAGCTCCCTCTGCACCACCTACCCCTACACCCGCCCAACCCTCATACGCCGCCTCTACTACAAGACCGACCCCAACCAAACGCCCTACCTCCACTTCACCAACGTCCCACCAACCCTCATCACCCAATACCTAGACCAAGACCAATTCCTCCTAACAAAGGCCCGAATCACCTACGACTACCCCTCCCGCACGCTAATCATGAAGGGCGGCCCTCATCGACAAGAACTAGCCAAGGGGCTCTTCGATAACGACTTCCTGATGTTCAGATATACTTTGGATAAATTTGCCCTCAGGCCACTCGGTGCTACGACCGTCGCCGAAGGAGATGCTGTGAAGGAGCCGGATTTGAGTTGGCGGCCGCGTGACTTACCCCCTGGACGGGCGAGGACCTGGCCTAGTTTGGTGTTTCATGTGGGCTGGCCGGAGGGATTGGAGTATTTGAGGGGGGAGGCGAGGTTGTGGCTTGAGTGGAGTAAGGGGGATGTGAGGGCGGTGGTGTTGATGGATGTTGGGAGGGAGGAGTTGGGGATTGAGAAGTGGGTGATGGGTGAGGAGGGACCGAAGTTGGATCGTCGGGTTGAGGTGAAGAGGAAGAAGGAGGGGGTGGTAGAGGTGCTGGGTGGGCCTTTTGTGATAACTTTTCAGGAGGCGTTTTTGAGGGATCCGGACCCGGAGAAGTTGTTGGAGAGGGATTGGGTGTGGGGTGGGGAGGAGATTAAGGAGTGTATGGGCTGTTTGGTGGATGGTCGGAATTGAGGGGTGTTGGGTGAAGTGAATGCATACAGACTTAATGGTGCGATCAGAATGCTTGCATAAGATGACGCCTGTATCCCGGTGATATATGGCTATAATGAAACTCCATATCACTGAGCGACCACCATTAATGAATGTGATACTGTGCGTCGATCCATCGGCAGATGTAGAAGTGGCTCGCGACATAAATTAGTTACCCCACTAAGCCTACTATTCCCATGGGATGATATAATAATCCACCCAAAGTCCGGAGGTAGCATAACCGTACTTCCAGTTACATCTATAAGAACAAATTATCATTTTGCTAACTTATACAACATGCCACTCAGCATCTACATGATTGTAAATACTAGCCGTGCAAAACTTACTACCAATGGCTTTTTTTTCCCAGTAAGAAAGAGCCCTCATCAAACCACCGCATCTTCTATGAACCATCAAGCTACTTATTTACCATAGACGAAGAGGGTGTACGTACCGAATTTTTTTTTTTTTTTTTTTTTTCTTCCTTCTCTGCAGGTACATAATCATCAGAGTTGATTCAGTCAACGACTATTAATCGTTACTATACGCATAAGTACTCTTTCACTGCCATACACGCTGTTGGCGTCTATAAGATATCCATTAATCAATGAGAGAAGCTAACTTTTGACTATTCCTGAGTGTATGTATGACATTGCATCCAAGTAAAAAAAAAAAAAAAAGATACTAAGCTGAACTATAAACTCCAAACGGACATTCCATTCCGTCTACAATCAACTTACCTGTCCCAGAAAACTCCACGAAAATACACAGAATATATTATCTCCACTCTCTTCTAATTTATATCTTAAATTGATTTCAATAATTCACTAAACCACACTGCAATCAATACTTAACCAATCATTCAATTAATTAAAGCTAACTATTCACAAATGGATGAATGATGCTGACTAATAATACCCCCAACTCCACTCGATAGTGGCCAAAACCCCCGCTGAAACAAAACTGCAATGAACAACGGCAAGGTGGTCGAGTGGTTTAAGACGTAAGACTTGAATCTGGCTTTTGGGATGATTACCTGAAATACGGTGATTGTTTCTTATCCAACAGACGATATCTTATACCTTCGGGTGCGCGTGTTCGAATCACGTCCTTGTCGTTTTGTTTTTTTATTATCCCTTTCCCATCTTCTCATCTTCCCACCTTGTCTTGCTTTCTCCTTTCTTTTTCGTTTCATGGATGAAGAGGGTGTGTGTAATTATGGATGATTGTTTGTTCGATTGAGGCTGTGAATTATTGTATTTCTATCTTGATATATAAGTAGTAGTGACCCAATCTTATGGTGAACACAGTTCAAGTCAGCTTTTTTTGGGTCATGTGGAACACTGCCTGCACACATGATGCCAGACCATTTACAGAAGCAATAATGAAGCTTATTAGTAAGCATGTCGGATATGGACGCATTGCGTCACCGTGGATCGGGCGGTGGTACTGACTCGGGCCCCCAAAAAGTATTGAAGCCTAACCCTACTTCCTGTGAGACCTCGGTCATCCCATGCCTTATCACATCACTGTTATATACAAATCACGTGATCTCTTAGACCTGATATGGCCAGCTATACCTGCTTACGCTCTGCATCAATGGATCTCACCTTGTGGGCATCCACTTCATCCGTTTTCGTTGGCGGCTCATCTCCAAAAATAATTCCGACTTCCTCGAGGCTGAGGCCCTGTGTCTCAGGTAGGAAGAACTTGAAGATGCACAACCCAAGACAGTTCGTTGCGATAAAGACAGAGTAGAACTTCCAGCCAATTCTATCCAGCGCAGACGGTGCGACCTGTGTCATCACAATTGCAGTAACACTAGTGCAGAATGTCGAGAGTGCTACGCCTTTAGAGCGCACGGAAGTAGGCAGAAGCTCAGCAGCGACAACGTAGACAGTAGAATTGAAGAACACGGAAAACGCGCAGGAGTAGATGAAGATAAAGGCAATTGCGGCTCTGGAAGCTGCGAGGTTGGTCCCGTCTCCGAATTGAGCGGATAGGGCCATACATATTGCGAGGTTTGTGGCGAGAGTTGCGCATCCTACCCAAAGTCTTGTTGTACGCTTCCACTTGTCTGAAGCCCTTTAGCATGGACATATCAATGATTGGGAAGAATGCACTTACCAGTTATAAAGGCGAGACTTATCAACTGCCCAATGACTCCCATGAAGCCGTAGATGCCACTGATAAGCAAAGCCTTTTCACCGGTAAAGCCGACGGTGGCATAGAAGCTAGGAAATATCAGTACCTAAATATGACATGTGATCAAGTCAGTGAAGTAGAGTGCTTACATAGACTGGAAGTTCTGAATGACGCTGACACCCGCAAGTTCCGTTATAGCTTGAACAAAGCAGGCGAGTGCGACCCGTTTGATATACTTCCTCGAAAGCAGTTGCGCAAGCCCCTTCATAAAAGAACCAGGTTTGACAGCTTCTTCAAGAAGAAATTGCTCCTGCATCTGAGCCATTTCTCGATTAATGTACTCCGACCCCTCGCCAACGTGCAGTTTCTGTATCACCGTATGGGCTTCTTCAGTTCTTCCTTTTGACACTAGCCATCGAGGCGTAAAGGGGATAAATAACGAGCCAACCAAAAGGATAACAGCGCATGGATACTGCATGGCAAGTGAAATACGCCAAGATAGATCTCCCTTGGCATAAGACCCTCCATATCCTACCCAATTAGCAGCCATGAAACCCAACGCTATTCCCATACCCTGAAAGCCAACCAGAATACCACGATTCTGGGGCTTAGATATCTCTGAGATATAGGTTGGGACGACGGGGAGGATCATGCCCGATGATAGGCCGGTAAAAAAGCGGCCTACAATGAACATGCCCACGTGGACTGATGCAGTCTGTAGTGTGATTCCTAAGATGGCTATGACACAGGCCAAGGTCATGGCTCGTTTGCGAGAAATGCGGTCTGCAGCCCAGCCACCGATGAAGGTACCAACACACTGTCCTGTATTATAGAGTGACACGACAGCACCTGTAGTGCGTCAGTAAAGGAAGAGGGTCAACGCTTAACAGTGGAACTCACCAGTCAAGGCTGTATCTTCACCGTGTAGAGGGAACATGTACTTATTAAAGGCTTCCTGGCCAATAATAGTCGCGATAATGCCTACCAAGAGGCATATAAGCAAGCTTCGTATGATATATATCTACCAGGCCACGCATGGGATCGGGTGCTCTCTCACCTGAGTCAATGCCATACATGGCCCCTCCAACAGAAGCCACGGCAACCGGTAAGTATACAGCAGTCATCTTGAGAACGGGAGGACTCCGGGAAGACAGTCAAGCAGTGGTGCAAAGTTCTGCGGGCTTTGTATTGAGATACCTACCTTCTGGAGACAAGGATGATCTTAAATACCAGTAAAATCGGAACGAACTTGGCCGATATCATGGCGTTTCCTAAAGGAGTCATATAGCTCAACCAAGTTTCCTATCTGGTGCTTCCCCAAGTTCTTAATATCTGAGATAGCTGCACGGTCAGGGGCCTCATCTGGGTGATTGATAGGGTGATGAGCACAACTTAGCCCAACATTAACCCGTCTAAATGCGGGGTTTGCCATAGCGTAAAATGTGGCATCCAGTTACTGTTGCGTTGTTGATAAGACCAATTTGAGGTTTTCCGATAAGCGCGGAGTAGAACACTATTGGTTATTGGTGTATTCATCTTCTCTTTAATCAGGACCCACTTCAACCGCCCTGACATCCATGCAGCCATCTGTGTATTGAAAATACTATCTGCAGAATGGTTCTTTGTGAGAACCGTGTTATTGCAAATATGCTCATATCGGTGTTCGGTTAACCAGATGCGATATACATTAAGACAAGGAAAGGAAATGTGGAGATACCCATTGGCGGCATGACTGTGCAACAAATCTTCTTTTCTTGCATCTAAAACTCTGTCGTCAGTTGCTAATGCGTAAGTCTTTTCTACTTGGCTTTATATGATTCACAAGCTTTGTTTAATCCGTGCTCACGAAGACTGCTCAAGTTCACACATCTTCCTGGCAATTATGAATAATACCTTTTGTTCTGAGCCTTTTGTTTAGATTCCCTCCAAACATCCTACATCCACTACTCCTCCATAATGCACTCACTATGAGTATTCAAGCTGTTGGTATGAACAGCACCGGAATTAATGATTCTTGCAAGGCGCAGTGCCCGTCTCAGATTGCAGGAGAAGATTTTATTTGCGATCTTCACTGCCTCATCCTTGCCGTCGAGTTGAATCAGAGACACCGTTGGCACAAAGGACTCTGCCTGGTACATCTCCATGTTTGGCTTTGCATCGCAAAAAGTAGCAGGGCGTATAATCTGTGTAGCCCCTTTTTTTCCCCGTTCTTGAAGCCACAATAGACAATTCTTGCCATTTTGTAAGGGCATCCAATACCAGATTACAGTTCCTTCGCCTGGCTTGTTCAGCTATAAGCGTAGCAGCATCGCTGCTCGATGAAAAAGCTTCCCTGTCCAGTCCTTCAAGTTCTTCCCAAATTCACTCCTACCGACCCGAACAACAAGAATCCGCTCAGTGCAAATGCAAATTTGACCAGCATTATTGAAAGCTCCAAGTATAAGCTCTCGTGCCGCCAAATCAAGGTCCACAACCTTGCAAACAACACCCGGTGCCTTTCCACCTAGCTCCAGGAGGACGGAGTTTATTACGACGCAGCAATCCGAGCGATCACACAACCTATCGCCTTACTTTCAGCAAAAGTTGTTACATTAGTTGCCGGGGGCTCTATGATAGCTTTGAGGGTTGTCGGCGCCGAGGTAAGGCTGCAGGCAATGAAATTGAGCAGGCCGGAGGGAAAGCCAGATTCATTGTAGATGGACCAGATCGCCCATAATGTGCGTGGATAGAGCTCCGACCCCTCAAGGACCACTGTACTTCCCGCGGCCAGTGCATAAGTTACTGATCGGAAGCTGCGCTTTCCTAGGTAGTGAAATCAATATCAGCTTCTCTTCCTCGGGGATCTCGCTTATAGCTGACAACTAACCATAGTGCCATTTCCAAAATAACGCTGTATATTTACCTGGCTGGAGTTCGCTAGACTTGGCATGTTTCCTTCAGTGGTCATGACTCTATTCGCGCAGTCAAGAAAGCATTCCCACGCACTGTCAACCTTGAAATTAGCCCACGTTGATTGAGCCCTAGTTACCTGGATCATATCATTTCCCAGTTTTGACAGTCGGCTTGTCATAAGCTCAGCGGCTTCGAGGAAAAGATCTCTGCGAGCAGGTGGGCTAGTATCTCTCCATGACTCGAGAGCACTAGGTGCGGCATCGACGGCGGAAAGTCCAGGTTCGTCTGCAGTTTCTGCATTCATATGCAAAGCCACTAGTCTTTTAATTGTGCACGTCGAACATGTTTGGTGATGGGAGGTGTTTTCTGCCTATGACAAGGGGCACTGGTGACCCGAGCTTTCTGCTGGCATCCATAGTGCATGTTTTTGTTAACACAGGCAATGAGAGATTTGTGTAGTTTCTAAGGTATATGTCAATTTCTGTTGTGGAGTTCCTGTTGCAAGTTGCACGTACCCAGAGTCGTTTGAGTTGTTGACGTCAACGTTTCAATTCAAGAAAGTTGACTAAGGATTGTAAGAACATCAGGTGAGCCACACAGCTAAACAACTAAGATTGCAGTGTCTCACAACGGGATCTACATGGACAAAAGGATATCCTGGGCGCATGTGGCACAAGAAAGCAGCATCATGAGTGGAATTTCGATTCCCTGCTTTGACCGTACCAGGATGACTTGAGGGTTATTATAGGTGTTGGTGTGCTGATTTTACTTTAGGATTTAAATTTACCCCGCAGCCTGATCGATTTTCAACAATTCTGCATTCCACCAAGAGTCGCCTTTATTGTCCTAGATGCCGAGGTGGGACATGTTACTTTGAATTTTCAGATTTTTGGGGGAAGAAGACGCTGCCGGTCGTAAAATTGCAAACTGAAAGACAAACCTTGAATGGACCCGAGGATAAGCCGGTAGTTGTGGAGCATTGAATAGTCAAAGATAGCCAATGACCCTGCTTTGCGCGCTTATCGGGTCTCTTCGCCCATTGCAATCGTGAATCATAGATTCGAGCCAGCGTAACGATTGCCATCTGGAGCTAGGATGGAGCCAAATAAGCTATGTATGAATATGAGAGATGCCGTTTCCATACCTGCTCAGTTTGTTCGACGTTGACTTTATCAATTTCATACTATCGCACACGTCTCGAAATCTCTCTTCGCAATGATTTCGATACCCCCAAATGACATGAGTAAAGTTGTGAGGTTAACTCCTCGCACGAAGTGTGGCCCTGATTTGGGTTTTTACTTCAAGTGCTCTGATGATTCTAAGCTTACCACGCGGCGTCTTGGTATGTTGGCATTATATAAAGGTATTTTGAGCTATCCTGACAGTGACTGTGTTAGACTTGGGATCACTTTAAATATCCCTAAAAGCGACTTCCGACGCGGTATTGCTATCATTAAGGAGTCGCTGGCTGAATTGCCTGACTATGAGCTTATCGAGACTGGCTCGCTTATGAAGGGAACGATCCCAGACATGTAAGGCCAATCAAGATTGGAACACTAAAAAGGTCAACAAGAGATTTGGATATGTCTGAATAGTGCTTTTTGTGTCTCAGTATCTTCTTGACTTCTTGAAGTACCGCTCTTGTTTGTTTCTTTAGCTGCCATACGAGTTGAAAACTACCATAATCATATTCTGTATTGTTCTCGTGACCCAGAATGTTCTTTAAAAAGGAGAGTGAGCGACGGTTGACAAGATTTGACGAAGACCTTGAAGGCTAATACTGGAGAACAGCCGAAGTGTGCTAGCACAAATTTGTTGGAGGATTTACATCAAGGGCCAAGGAACTGAAGCCATCCAAAATATTGTTGATTGATTGTATTATACGAACTAGCTACAGCTATAATGTAATCCACATGCGGCCTGGCCACACAAGCGGCCCGGCCACCACTTCGCGTTCCTTCCACCCTACTTAGGAAAAAGCCAAACAACTACCTACTAATCTACTAAAAAAGCTATATCAACAAGAAACTTGGTAGAATAAGAAGGCAGAACTGTTTTAGTTATTGTAGCTTTGGACAATAGTTAAATTCTATTTAATATATCAAGCGGCAGTGTTATATACAATCTTAAAAACCTATTAATATACCTCTAAAAAACTAAGGCAATTAGTAATAAAGATGAAACTATATAAATTAGTTTTCGTAAAAGAAAAAGGGTTAAAAAAGTAGGTATTCATTTATAAATAAAGAAGGCCTATTATCTAGGCCTTTCTAGATCTATGTAATAGCTATGATTTTGTTGTACAACACCTGTGGCATGCGGCCGCCAGCTCCTATTTTAATACTAATTCTTATACTGATTTGTTGGGCTTCTAATCCGGATTTTTATATTGGTATAGACCTAATCCCTTTCATTTTAGAATATATATTAGTCCTTAAAATCTTTAGGAGAATTAGAAATTCCTAGCAATTATTTTGCCAGTTAATAAAAAACTACTTCAACTGCTTTTGCCTTGTCTAACGAATATATTTACTATATTAAATAGTTTCTAATAATTTCTAATTCTTTCTTTTAATTATTAGAAAGTAGTATATTTACACTAAATCTTTGATAAAATCCCTCCAGAGTACTTTATCTACTTTGGAACAGAATTATTTCATATACAGTAGTAGATTTACTAAGTATCAACCAGCCGCATATGTACTCATCTTCCTTAACTTCTCCCCAAACTTCCAGAGAAACACCGGCGCCGGCACTCCCAACCCTATTGCGATAAATGCCAATAGACTATTTCCCCATCCGTAGTCCAGCGCTTGATACATATACGGTGCGAACAGTGGGAATCCAAATCCTGCGAGCGAGCGCATACACGCCACTGCTGCTAATGCGCTGGCGGCGAACCGTGTATACGAGTCGACGATATACGTCTGCAGACATTGGAAGGAGATGATATTGCCCATTCCGTACAGACACGCACCGATGTTCGGGGCGATCCAGTGGCAGTGTTTCTGGGCTGTCCAGCCGTAGATGAACAGGCCGGCGGGAATGAGGAACGCGCCCACGAAGAGCAGCGGGACGCGGAACTCGGGCTTCCCTACGCCGTTGTTCTTACCCTTGAGACGGCGGTAGATGCGATCGTTTAGCGGGGCGCAGATCTGTGAGCCGAGCCAGAAGCCCAGACCTAAGGAGATGTAGTTTAGGCCGCCGATGCCGGTGGATTCGTTGTAGTATTCTGGGCTGGTCCAGAGGGAGGGGAAGGTCGAGAGAACTAGGTACATGGTGCCGTAGATGTAGGCCATGTAGGCCGCTAGGGCTTGGACGATGGGTTGGGTGGAGAGGAGGCGGAAGGGACGGATGAGGGCGGCGCGCATGACCTGTCCGAAGGTTTTGTTCTGGCGCTCGAATTCGGTTTGGTAGTTTGTGTCGGCGGTTTCCTTGCGGAGTTTCTTGGCGCGCTTCTTGAGGATTATGGGGGCGTATGTTTCTTGCAGGAAGAAGAGGCCGGCGACTTGGATTACGCCGTCCGCAATGGACGTCGCGTAAAATACCCAGCGCCAGGTCGTGTTTTCGGCGATAAAGCCGCCGGCAATGGGGCCGACGGCTGGCCCGAGGAGGGGGGCGAGACTGTAGATGGCTACGCTTTTGCCGCGCTGTTCGGGCTTGAAGCAGTCTGAGAGGACACCACCACCGATCTAGTTTGTTAGATGGGTGTGTTGAACTGTGTGAGGGGTTGCTTACTGCTAGTGGAGCGCTACCGCCTAATCCGGCGAAGAATCGACAAACGATCATTTGTACTTTGGTCTGTGATACGCCGCAGCCGATGTTGAAGACGAGATACAGGAGGTTGGCTAACTGTAGAACTTTCACTCGACCGTAGATCTCGGAAAGCGGTCCGAGGAAGAGCGGCCCGACAGCGTAAGCAAGAATGAACACGGACAGAGTGAGCTGTGAGATGACCTCGTCCGTGATGTTGAACTCTGCAGATATCGCACTTAGGGCTGGTGCCACCATGGAGGAGGATACGGGCGAGATGAAGGTGAAGCAAGATACTGTCACCACTGCCGCCCACTTTTTCTTCATTGGCCAGTTCTTAGGGTTCTCTGGATCATCGGGGCCATCCCAGGTGACCTATCCTGTTAGCGCTAGAAATACAGCAAAGAAATCAGACATACTAATTTAGGGTCCGCTCTAGATTTGTCTGACCGTGCAGTCCGTGACTTCTCCAAGCCTGATGCCTGGGCTCCAGCTTCCAGATCGCGGTCACGCTCATTCACCACACCCCCGCGTACTTCGAGGACAGGCTCGTTTTTCTCCCCCGGGTCGTCGGACGATGAGTCCAAATCCAGCTCATTATCGCTGTGATAGACAGAATGATCATCTAGATGCCTTCCGGAATGTACTCTTTCCACCTGTGTGGTACTGTGTCTGGACCTCGATCTTGTCCGCGTCCTCAACGTCCCCAGTCGGTAAGGTCGTCCCGACAAAGACCCATCATCTGAGCTAGACAGCGACGTAGACCTCGACCTGGTGGACCCGGCTTCCGAAAACGAATGTTCTTTGGACATAACCACAGAATTCGACCAAAGGCAGAGAAGGGAACTATATCTACAGCTCCCAGCCAAGCCAAAACTTAAACAGGAACACCGTAAAAACAGAACTGAAACCTGGGCCTGGGGCAGCCCGGTTAATTATATCATCCTGACTGATCCATGGCTATTGAAACGGTGATAAAATCCCCGTTAACGCCGAATGTGGGGCGAATTTCTAGAATTTGCACTGGATGAAGCCATCATTGGTCAGCAGGTGAAGCTTGATGCTGGTCCACCAGTCGTCCCGGCTCCACGCTTATCAACGATTTGTGCACGGGAGCGGCATGGCCCGAGTCATTATGATCGAAACGGGCAATCCGACCTGTGAGCATTGCATTCGGGTCATTTTGATTGGCACGAGGCCATGACTGCGTGTCCGTTGACGGGAAGCGAGAAAACTTGCAGAGGAGGTGTACCGTTGCAAACGTGCATTGCCTGGAATGTGATGGGAAAACGTGACTGGCTGGAGGCTCGGCTGTCGGCTGTCCGGCACGTCACGTGGGTCACGTGAGGCGGCCCCCGCCGCCTTTCTTTGAGACTTTGGCCAATTATGGATAACTTTGCCTGCAGGATGCGATTGACGGGATGCATTCCCTGCTGAGCTGCCTGATCAGCACGCGGACGTCCGATACACCATCGTGTTACACTGTTGGCGCCTGCATGTCACTATCTTTGTTGCTGCCGATCACTTACTATTCTCCGACAAGACAGTTGACTCATACCGTTCTGGATTTTTATCCGGCTATGCTCTGCTTTCGCGGCCATGCATTGAGGACAACCTTGATGTATGTATGAATGACGATGTATGCTATTTACCAATCATGATTCGTTGCGCTGTCAATTTGACCTATCGACGCTACCATCTGTTACAAGGCCGTCAGGCACCAGTTCGGATCTCCGATGGCCTGGACCAAGCAGAGCACATCACCATGCGCCCACGGTCCCTGCTAGTCTAATGCCTCCTCTTTGATCGCAGCGATGTCCTTGTGCCCGATAAGACTCTAGGTAGCACCGATTGTGGGTCTCCGCCAGAGAGGATGACCTTGCACATTCGGTTACCGCTGCATCATATCGCGGTCTGGACGGTTCTTAAACACCGCTCGAGATACTGCTCCACCCGTTTTACGTCGTCCAATGCAGCTACCGTGCCCACATATCCATCTGGTCGAACAACAGCCAGAGCTCCCTGGGCAGCATCTACACCGTAGATCTTGTACACGTCGTCCATCTCGTAGCCACTGTAAAAGCTCATCTCCGAGTGTCTCTTGAGCTCGGCTGGTAAATCACGCCAAGTGAACTCCCGAGACAGACGAGGATGGATCACAACCTGCTCAATCACGGATGCAGGGAACCGGGGCAGCACTGCAGACCCTATCGTCCGCAATGTCTGGGCAGAGACACCCTTCGGATACAACAGATCATATGACGTGAGACAAAGAATACGGAATCGACCAGTTGACAAGAAATCTGCTCCTGTTAGCTACCATCGGCTTTTGAGGTCTCAGTGCTTTCCGTGCTTTCCTACACCTGGACTTACCATCATGCAAGTTCCGCCGGTTCCCATCGGCATGTCTACGGTATTTGACGTTCAGCAGTCTCCGACCCGGACGAAGGATGCCAGAGAGATAGTCAGTTCCCTCAATTGGATTCTTTTTGGCACCCTGCACCTTCTGCACGACCGGACTCTCAGGATATTCAATTCCACAGCCACTGGTGAACCCGTTGCCAGTACTGAACACGTGCAAGAACTGCTCGTGCGTCAGGCCGCCTGCGCCGTCCTCTGCTGCGCCGATCTTTCCAGAGAACATGGACGAAAAGGCACGGTCGAACTCTATAAGCTCCTGGGCGATCGTGTGACGCTCAGTGTGGTATGTATCCAGAACAGCATCCGGCTTTCCTGGCGATGTCGAGGCGGGAGTAAGACCGTTTATTGCGTATGCAAGCTTCCACGCTAGGTTGTAGGAATCCATCATCGAGACATTCATCCCTTGGCCTGCCTGTTAAAATAAGTGAATGAGTATACCGAAGCTCGTCACGATCTTTTAGCGGATGCGTACCTTGGGACTATGAGTATGGCAAGCTGTCACAAATGAGAGTCAGCATGCAGCACTCAAATCAGAAAGAATATACGAACCGTCTCCTACAATGAAAACCCGATTAGCTCCCTTCGAATCTTTCACTGTGAATTGATTCGACACTCGCTGGCCAATCTGATACGCCGCCCACCAGTCCACGGCGCCGTCCGTTTTCGGTCGGATATAGTACGGCTTGAAGGCTTCGGCCGCCGCATGAAAGATTCCGTCGAGAGTGACCTGGCTCCTGCGAGCTCGAGCGTCCTTTGGTGTGGACTCATTTACTGGCTTCTGGTCCTCATCTGGGGTGGCTTCGTCTGGCACCTGAACATACAACCGGGTCAAGTAGTCACCGGTCGCAATCCGCTCTCGTGGAATCACCATCACTGAAGTAGCCGGGGCATGGATCGCACAGCGTCTCCTGATATCAGGAAAATCGGTATCGACAACAAGATCGACAACACCCCAGATGTGATCCAGCGACTCGCCCACCAAGCTCAGACCCATACAACGACGGACCACGGAATGGGCGCCATCCGCACCAACCAAATATTTCGATCGAACCGTCCGTCGTTGGCCAGCAGTCTCGATCTCCGCCACAACGGGGAATTCTGAATCGCCATCCTCATCGATTTTCACGTCTAAGAGTTTAGTATCTCGCTGCACTCCCCTTTTCGAGTACCGCAGGAGATCGGTTTCCAGAATTCTCTCAATGCGACCCTGGTGGATTGTGACTTCGTGCTGGAAGCGCGCCGGCACGGCAACATCAGGCACTATCGCCGTCCGTTCAATGATCTCATCCTTGTTGGGCGAAGGGTTCCAGAATGCAACTTCCTCCATGTGACATCCATCGGTGAGTATCTCGTCCGCTAGCCCCAGGGTTTTCAAAACTTCGAGTGTCCTGGGTTGGAGGCCGTCGGCTTGGCCAGATTTAAGCGTTCCCGGTTTAGCATCAATGCACAATAGTGATGTATCGTTCAGTCCATATCTGGCTAAAAGGAGATTGAGCATCAGCCCGGCAGGACCAGCGCCGACAACGACGACTTCGTATCTCTCTGGGACTCCATCGCGAGGATCGTTTGGGCTGAGGCGAGGTAGGGGCGGCGCGAAGGAGGGAAGAACACGAAGTTCACGGGAGGATGCTGCAAACTCTGTGAAGACAGGCATTTTTGGCCGAGTCTGGGGTTCTAAAGATCCGGGATTGAAATAAAAACCACTGGTATAGTGTAAAGAACGCACTCGACTTGCGAGGGCTTGTAGCTGGTGGGCACTTAGCTGGTGGGCACTGAATGGCAGGGTCACTAAGTGGTTGGAAATTCAATTGCCGGGCATGTTAGAAAGGTACAAGTGTCCCGTCAACCACTGTCGGATCTTGGCCAGCTATATGACTGCTGGGGTAGTCCCCACGAAGCCATCTTGGACAGGATATAGTCCCGTCTGGTTTGTTTGGATCCCCCACGCTGGTTGGCCGTGGGTGTGTGGCCTCAGGCACCAGCTCCCATTAGGGGAGGCTGACTGAGCAGAGGTGGAGAGCCATTTGCTGACGGCTGATTATTAGAATCTCACCAATCGCCCTGATCGGCATCACCCTTGCCGGTTCGCGTAACAGACGAGGGCCCCAATGTTTCCATAACCCGCCGATCCTACGATTCTGACTGGTTGCAACCAACAATATGAATCGTGGACTTACGACTAGCCACTCCGTCCTAGCGTTGACAGGTTGCGGCTTTTGAAAGTGTGGGGTTGCTACGATGAGGTACGCACACAGCACCGTCGATGATGGCCGGAGTTCCTTGGAAACCTCAGTTCAAAGTCCGACAGTGGTTGAGCGGTAAGCAATCTGGGAATCTGTCTGCTTTCACCAATTAACTGCCTCGAGCTAATTGCCCCTACGACATAGGTCCGTGCAGGAGATGAAATGCGAGAGGTACACCATAGAAACCTGGAATGTCTTCCGAGGAAAAGGGAACTTCTGCCTACCACGGAACCGCCATCCTTATGACCTCACGGCCGCCACACCCCAGATCATTTGACCTTCTAGACTCAAAATATACGAAGTGTCGGGCCTTGTGAGCCAAGTAATTGTTTAACTCCCTGGGAGACAGGTATGTGCGTTTAGTTGAACTGTACGATGTCGGCTCCTGTGAGGTCCTAAGTTGACCGAAAGTTCTGGCAGACTCCACCTTCTGGATTTGTCAGGACTCGACTTGTTACCAGCCGTGCGTCACCGCTGTAAGATAAACAGTACCAGACTATCTGTCTATGGGTTATACTTTGCAGGACAATAGGGATTCACACCACAAAGAAAAACACAAAGTGGCTATGTATGAAACTGCGTTAACTCGAAAGAGACAATGCCGGCCATCTTGGAGGCACAAGAACTCATGCGGGGGCTGCGGGTCCACCAAGACCAGAAATGAGCGGACAAATGGTCCGGATAGTGACACGCAGACCAGAGGATCACTTCCGCCTCCGCTTCTTGCTCCCGCGTGAGGGGGATTTCCGGCCATGAGTTACGGCTGTTCTATTACCGGGGCATTGAAACTGGGGCCTAGTATATCCGGTACCAGAGCAATCGTACAGACTAGTCTAGTCCACTCTCGTGAACTCAATATTGGGTAGAACCGCTAGTAGGGCGGCCCACATTCGCTTGGGAAAATGGCCGTCTTCGGCAGCCAATCCCCCATCTTGGGATACGTGCGCCATCCGGTGAAGCCCCTTCGTCATAGCAGCTCTTCTCTGGTGGCGCTGGGCGGTTTGCTGTCAATTGTTAAATCAAGTGGGGGCAGCAGTTGCATCGTTGCTTTTCCCATTGTTCGCCTGGCGAGGAGGTTCCCTGATAGGCTGGATATACGGATTAAAGTCGGTTACCAACGCTACTGCCGGCGCTACTCAATTTCGGGCAGGTCCCGGACTTATCGGGTCTGCGATATATCACACAAATGCACGCCATTGGCTAACCGCTAATAGCCGTCATTTTGAAAGCTCACAACTACAGGTGCAGCTTCACGCTGTCCAGACAGACCGCAAGGCGCCTGTTCGGTCAAGCAAAAGGTTCTTCGAACTTGGGCAATGTTGTTGGCTTCTCGTGTGTCACCAGGGCCCTAGAGAGCTCTTGAATTTGAGCATACCCTTAAAGGTCCAATCTGAGACATCTATCCACACGCCTATTTCGTATTCGACCCTCTACTCCGCCAGTACCCATGCTAGTGCCGGCGCCTCACAAGGCAGCCCAAATCAAAAACGGTAAAGACAACTCTAGCTCGTAGACTTCGTTATCGTGTCTCTTCTCTCTTGGCTATATGACCACCCGCAGTCCCCACTGGATCAATTTCCTCCCCGTCCGATCACTAGCACCCGTGGATCCTCGTTTACTTCGCCTGGAATTCAGGGCTGCTTCGAGCCCATCTGATCTCCAGTATAGACTCCACTTGACTGCCATCGCTGGGGGATTTCCGGGCTGGGGTTCATACCACTCTGCCACAGAGAAGGTCCCTCACTATTATCACGTCGGTACGATCACTTCCAGCTCAAAGCAACACTTCGGAAAGACAAGCAAAGGTGGAAGGTTACACGGCTTCCTCCCCGGGCATTGATCGCCAACCCCACCTTAGACAACTCTCAAACGCAGATGGCTGAGGTGGGACGGAAGAATGCCGCGGTCGTTCCTCGCGTCCAGCCGATATTCGCATGAGCGCTGACATATTCTGTAGCACGAGTGAGCTTATGCACAGAGAGGGGTGGTCCCGCATATACCAGCAACTGCGCAACACATATAAGGGTGACCGTTTTATGCGTTCTAAGGCAGCATTCTTCAACACTTAGCCATACTCTGTCTTTAGCTCTGCACCAAGAATCATGAATCGTCTGGCGCAATTTTTAGGCGTTTCTACTGCCAACACCCCTGAGAAGACCCCTGACCCGTGGATTGTGCAGGAACGCTCCGTTGATGAAGCTAGACCCCTGAGAGTAGTTGTTATCGGTTCGGGGATCTCAGGTATTGTTGCATCTATTCGCTTCAGACAACGCATCCCCAACCTGGATCTATGCGTGTACGAGAAGAATGCAGATGTCGGAGGCACGTGGCTGGAAAACAGATACCCCGGCTGTGCATGTGGTACGTAGTGTATCTTTACCCCTGCTTATGCCTTTGCTAACTCTGCTGGTCTGTAGACATCCCGGCCCACACCTATCAGGCCACATTTGAGCCTAACAAACAGTGGTCCACTTTCTATGCTGCAGCCCCAGAGATATACCAGTATTGGAAGAGAGTAGCGGATAAATATGGCTGCGAGAAGTGCATAAAGTTCAAACAGCAAGTCGTGGAGGCTGTGTGGAACGAAAAAGACAGCAAATGGCAACTGAAGGTCAGATACATCGGATGTCACCATGGGGCGTAGCAGCTGACAAGCCTTTGGGCGTGAAGGTCAAGGACCTAGGTAGTGATTCGCTCTACTCAGACCAGTGTGACGTGTTGATTTCGGCCACCGGGTTCCTCAATGAATGGAAATGGCCGAACATCCCAGGTCTCCATGATTTCAAAGGAAAGCTGATGCACAGCGCTAGATGGGATGAGAGTTATGATTACAGTGTATGTTGAACATCTCCAAAAGGGTCGCTGATCTGGGCTAATGTCCGTAGGGCAAGAGAGTCGCTGTGATTGGGAACGGCTCCAGCGGTATACAGATTGTGCCTGGAATGCTACCGAAAGTGACGCACATGGACCACTATGTCAGAAGCCGAACCTGGATCGCACCTAGCTTTGCTAGGGAAGAAGTTGAGAGACGAGGTTCGAAATTAGACAACTGTGAGTGTGATGAAGTTGGCCATGAATGTCTAGCTGATCGAATGTCCAGTCTCGTTCACTCCCGACGAGCTTGAGACGTTCAACAAGGACCACAGTGCTTATCAGAATTTCCGTAAAGGTTGGCGTCCCTTTCACTTTTGCTCTGCTTGCGCTGACATGATCAGAAATCGAGGTTCAACTACAGTCTGTCCACGGCGCAACCTTGCTAGGCACGCCAGAACAGCTAGGGGCCAAAGATGTCTTCGCCCAGAATATGAAACAGCGATTGGCAAGGAAGCCCGAGTTGTTTGTGGATCTCGTTCCGTCATTCCCGCCCGTTTGCCGCCGACTTACACCTGGGCCTGGGTACTTGGAGGCCTTGACCGATGACAAGGTTCAGATCATCACTAGCGAAATTGTCCGGGTTGATGCAGATAGCATCATCACTGCCGATGGGGTGCATCATCCCACCGACATTTTGGTGTGCGCCACCGGGTTCGACACTAGCTTCACACCCAGATTCCCCATCACGGGGCGTAACGGTCTGTCGCTGGCGGAGCGGTGGAAAAGTACCCCCGAGTCCTACCTCTCCATCGCAGTCGACGAATTTCCCAACTACTTTATCTGTTTCGGGCCCAATTCGGCGCTGGGGGAGGGCAACCTGTTACTTTTGCTGGAGAAAGTGGTTGACTATTTCACCGCCTGTGTGCAGAAGATGCAGCGGGATAACATCCGATCCATGTCAGTTAGAAAGGATGCGGTGGAACGGTTTACGCGGCACTGCGATCAGTATTTCTCTCGCACGGTGTACAGCGAGAAATGCCGAAGCTGGTATAAAGGGGGAGCTGAAGATGGACGGGTGATAGGGGTGTGGCCAGGTATGGAACATTTCTCTTGCTGTTAGGCCTTGATGATCACGTATTGACCTAGCCAGGATCGTCTCTCCACTCACTGAAAACACTTTCGAATCCCCGGTGGGAGGACTTCACCTATGAGTATGTCGATGACAACGCGAATGGCTGGATCGGGGATGGATGGACGGAAAATGAGAAGAATAACGCGATCGAGGTGAACTATCTGGATGATGATCAGGTGGACTTTCCTTTGACTGTGGTTGAGCAATTGAAGAATTGAGCAGATAGCCGTGTATGCAGTCTGGAGACTCGGCCATTTCTTCTGTTGCCGGCCACTCCGAATGGGATTTCGGTTGTTCCCGACCTGTGAACCAGGTGTGTAGTTCACCTGGAATAGCTTAAGCGTGATGCTGGATAGTAATAGTTAGTAGGAGTGCTGTGGTGTGTAATCTATCTGCGGTGGAGGGCAGTCTCCCTTGTCGGGCCCACCGAGAACCCGCGTCACTCAATGGTAAGATTACCGGGTAAGATGCTAGATGGCAGCTTATTGTCAGTGAACCCGAGCGTATGGGCAAATACCACGGAAGAGGGAGTAACGAGTAACTACGGAACGAGCCGGTCACTTTTCAGGATTACTTTTGTCCACGAAAAGGAGAACCCCAGAAAACCGGCTGGGGAAGACAGACATCCTTGGCCACTTAACTTACTCCTCTTCTACTGTCTTCTCTCCACTGCCCCCCCGACCTGTCAACTGTCACTCTCTTCTTGACCAAATAAAGTCTCAGTGCTTGAGGGGAATGGTGTCATACCCTCTTCCACCGGTCTGTCTCGTATCTTCAATTTTTACCCCCTCATCATCTTTACGTCTGCCTCCTCTGTAATCTAATCTCCTCCATCTATTTATCAAGAGATCGATGCCGGCTAGATCTTAACCGGAGATCTGACAATCTATCTTTGCCCTTTACCCTTGCAGATCGGGAGACGGGTGCTCACAGTGTGTGCCAGGGACTCCCCCGACGGCGAACCGATAGCGTTTGCTGCTGCTGCTGCTGACCTTCCGCTCCGATCGCCATCTCTTCCCAACTCTTCCACACACCCACACAAACCCACCCTCCCTTCAATTAGACTAAAGCAACCATCTACCCCGGACTTTCATCTCCCCCCGTTAATCTCACCCCTCCCCTCCCTTCTCCCCGATGCATGTCCTTCGCCCCTAACCATGAAGCCCGCGAGCAAGCACTTCTGCTGCACCATCTGTCAGCGGGGTTTCACCCGCATTGACCATCTCAAACGACATCATCTCCGCCGTACGTTCCAACATTTATCGCCCTCCTTCCTGCATCTCGGCCCGCTTCGGGCTCGTGTCTGGCTCATCCTTCAATGTTCGTCCTGCGCTAACTTCAACCTTGTCCGTCAGATTCCGGTGTCCGCCCTTATTCATGCGTTTTCTGCAACGAGTCCTTTGCGCGTTGGTTCGTGTTCTGCTCTCCTCTCCCTCCCGCCCCTGGCCCGTCGTCGGTTTCCCGACCGGCGCATGTATGTTTGCCATGGTCGCTCCACCCAACCACGATGCTGATGCCTTCGCTCAACCTTCAGTGATAACCTTCGTGATCACTACACGGACTGTGCCAAGCGCGGCGATCAAAAGATACCGGAGACCGGTCAAAGAGGCCGAAGGCGACATGCCTGTCAGTCGGCAAGTTCCCCCCTGACCTCCCGCCGATCGCATACCCAGCCTATTGTGCGCCACATGGTCGCTAATTGTCGGCATCTAGTGCACATCGATGAAACTGCGCTGCGATGGTCTGAGCCCATGCAGCTCGTGTCAGAAGCGGAACCTACGGTGTAACAATGAGCGCAAGCAAACAGCCGACAACCTGGAGCTGGTCTCCGGCTCGGCTTCGGTGAAGCGTGAGGACTACGGAGCTTCCTCGGATCGCGGCTCAATCAAGTTTCTCCTCAATGGTGGTACAGACAGTTTCACCGAGGAGTTCCTCCTTCCTCCCCGCAGCGATCGCGCTCGCGGCCTTGAGTACCATAATCAGAAGGGTCGGCAAGATGCTGGGCAGAGAATGCTCAACTTCCGGACAGGTGATCCGTCAGACTATGCACCCGCGTTCGTCGAGTCGGACCCGGCTTCCCTATCGTTCTTCCAGGATACTTTTCTCGATTTCTTCAATGGTCCGTTTGGAAATGTGAACAAAATAGTTGGCGATTCCTATGCTGGTGGGGCCAACTTCCCTGCGATGGTTCCCCCGATACCAGATCCCGGCCTCGCGTTCGCCCCGCAACCTACATATGAGCCGGAAGAACCGTACGCAGCCGGATTGTATCAGGCGATTCTAGCACGGGCGTGGTCGGTCCCTCTCGATACCCAAGCGCAGGAGCGTTTGTCAACATATCTAAGCTTTCTGTTGACGCCCGCTCGCATCGACAAGTTTGTCCGAATGTACCTCGAGTACTGGCAGCCCAGTTGTGCGATGGTCCACCTTGCATCACTGAATGTGAACACCGTCGCGTTACCCCTGCTTGCAGCGCTCGTGTTCATGGGTGCTACGTATACGACTGATGAGCAGGAGAAGCATGCTGCAAAGCAGGTGATGGATTTTGTTGAACTCTACATTTTCTCCAGCGAGACCTTCTCTCCGGAGAACGAGGTGGCTTTGGCCTTCAGTGGACGTCGAATGTTTGATGGTGGGAATAATGATTGGATTCAGTTTCAGAACCTGCAGGCCGGCTTCATCATGGTTATTGCGCAGTACTGGTCGGGAAGCCCGACGGCGCGCAACCGAGCGATGGAAAACCGGTTCAGCGAAGTCATCAAGGTACTTACTATGGACTTGAGACAGGTGACGTTACTGACATGAGCAGGTCGCTCGTCGAATGGGCCTTCCCAAATGCCGCCATAACCAAAACCAGGCTGTCTCGGAGTTTCAATGGATTCAGACAGAGTCTCGCATACGGTATGTGCCCGTTCCGTCTTCTAATTCACCCCGCTGACGGTAGAAGTACCATGAGCATCATTCTGCTTCTCGACTGTGCATTTTCCTTCTTCCAGAACTACCCTTGCCGTCTGTCACATCTGGAAGTCGAGTGCGATTTTCCTTGCGCCGAGTCACTTTTCGCTCTCGAACACCCGTACTCCGATCGCAACTTCCAGGCCTCGAGGGGAGTCACGATTTTGGAAGCGTTCCACAATCTATTCGAGGAAGATCCCAAGGACACGATGCCTTCCACTCCGGACTCATCCGCGTCTGGCAGTATGGCTAGTCTGACAGTACTCGACATGTTCATACTGATCCACGGTAAGTCACCCACCGATAGCACATACCGCTAAGCTAATGTATATAGTTCTGTACACTTTTATCAATTCGCACATGTCACTACTAGGTCCCATCCTCCGGAAGACTCAGAATTCTCACCCGAAGCACCTCTTCAGCTTCGATCCCCCAGAGAAGAGCCAGTCTCGGGCGATCCCAGACGACCTCATGCTAGCCCATATCCGAGTCGCACTGGCCCGATGGCGCGAGCACTGGATGACGCTCAGCAACACTCTTTCGAGCGGGGTGTGGGCGTCGATGGGCTTCTTCAAGAACGGGTACAACTTCTGGTTGGTCTCGCAATTGCTCATCACGAAGAAGAAGAGCGTGGACGTGGTGATGCAGATGGAGGTCAACTGTGAGGACAAGTTGCAGAAGCTGAAGGTTCTGCTTGATGAGAATGACTAAGGTCATCGTCTCTAATCTATCCTCCTCTATCGATGTCGATGTCGTCTTATGCAATAGGGAACTACATATATATGGGCGCGGGCGTCTGGAGCCATGGGTCTGCGAATAAGACATAACCCCATGGCGATTGTATTCTGTCTGTGTATTACTACATATGACTTGTATTATATTAATGTATGAAAAGATTTGAGTTGCATGTGAGACGAATCTAAATGCAGCATACTAGTAGTTAACTAGTGCACAAACCAGCACAGCTGACTCATCACAACACATAACTCAGCATCTACCCCAAAACAGTAGCTCCCCAAAACAGAAAGCGGTCACCATCTGCCCATCTCTGCACCCACCCGACGTCAACAACCATCCTCACCAAGCTTCAAAAAGCTTCCTCCCCTCTCCATCCCTCATCCTCACGGACACCCGTCCCACCCACCATGCCCGACTCGCCCCCGCGGCGACGCCGCTCCCGCTCGCGCTCACCCCGGCGCCAACCCCCCAAAGGCCCGGGCGGATTCCGCTGGAAAGAGAAACGCGCACCTCCCCGCGACGACCACAACCCCAATCACGAAACCGACCGTCCACTTGACCGCGGCTACCGCGCGCGCTCACCTCCTCGCCGAGATAGCTACAGAGACAACAGCGATAGATACGGAGACAGAGACAGATACCGCCGAGACTACAGCCCCGACCGCGCCAGAGATAGGGGCCGCGACCGTGACCGTGACCGTGACCGTGATCGCGACTCAACGAAGCCCAAGAAAACCGACAGCGAAAAGAAGGAAAAGAAAGAGAAGAAGAAGAAACTCAAGCCCGCTAGCACGGAGGAAATGATCCTTGTGACGGTCAATGATCGACTGGGTAGTAAAGCTACGGTGCCGTGTTTGCCGTCGGATACGGTGGGCGATTTGAAGGTCTTGGTGGCGGCGCAGATTGGAAGGGCTCCTAGGGAGATTATGTTGAAGAGGCAGGGGGAACGCCCCTTTAAGGATTTTATTACCCTTGGGGATTATAGTATTACTAATGGGGTGCAGTTGGATTTGGAGATTGGGACGGGGGATTGATTTTTTCTATTTTATTTACATTTCTGAGAGGGGTTATGTGGGGGTTTGTTGTGGTTAGCAGCTGGTATTAGGTTCTCTGTGGTCATGGATGTTTCGTTCTCTGATGATGTGGGGATCGGATTGGGAGGAGTTGGGTGGAGTTGGGGGTTTCTTCATGCTATACTTACTACTGTGACTATGTAAAGTTGTGGAAATGGTATCATGCATCATATCTTAAGTATATCCTTAGTAGGATGTATAACAGTGTTCATATGTCAAGCTGTTTTATTGGTTCGTGACGCTACAAGTATTGGAAGTTGCCTTAAGGTATGTATTGTATGTAATGTACCGCCAGGTCACTGTGACTTCGGGAAGTACCCTCGTTACAAGGATCAGTCACACGACACCGACCACGTTTTCCAAGACTTTTTGTGGCACGGACAGCGCCACGGCTTAAATGTTATATTGACGTCCTGTGTTTGAAGTATTAATCGACACATTGCCATTGAATATCCATATCTAGTGCGTCGTCCCAATTACCGTGATCGACCCATATCGCTACCTTGGTACGGACTATGGGGTACTTCGACAAGGTTATTCCCGCTGTGGATCGACTAAATTAGTTGCTCCGCGCTGCCGTTAGCCCTAAATCGACATCATGCATTAACGGCTAGTAAGTAAACTACTAACGCGTACACTCGATATTGTAATACATTTTGCTTTTCAAATAGCTGAATCGCAACCAGAGAACAAACCAAATACAATCACACACTCATAACCAGCAGAAACAACCAAGCCCTACCTTAAACCAGCAAAGACCCAACCACCAGCCCAACAACCCCCCACCCCATCTTCCTCAAACCCCAGCCCCAAACCTTCGCAGCACCCGAAGTCTCCTTCCCAGTCCCAGATCCTGACCCATCCCCACTCGACGAACTCCCAGACAAGTCCGAAGTTCCACTCCCACTTTCATCCGCACTCCCACTCGAAGAACCCGAAGATGAAGAATCACCCCCCGAATTAACAACCTCAAACACCGCCGAATACTTCACCCTCGCCTTATCCTTAACATCCACAATCGCAAACCGATAATCGTCCCCACTTTTTACACTCTCCGGCAACACGCACGCCACATCCCCCGAATTAGCAATATCCGTCGTGATAGTCGTCACATTCTTCAGTCCAGTTCCATTCGCAGTTCCATTGCCATTGTTCAACTCACCCTCCATAAGATAAATACTCACTTCTGAGACATTCCTCTCTACTTCCCAGGTAATAATAGTAGTCTGGCCTGTTTTTACGACCTCCCCTTCGGTGGGGTAATATGTCGTCGAGGCGTTGGTGGAGGATGAGATGGTGAAGGGGGACGAGGTGTATTCCTCATAGGAGGAGGAGGGTTCTAGGACGACGATGTAGTCGGAGCCCGTCCCTATGCGTGATGGGGGTGACCAGGAGATTGAGCCCGAGTTGGAGATGTTGCTGGCGATGGTGTAGAGGTTTGTTGTTTCGTTGGTGGTTTTGGAGAGGTGGATGGATAACTTTGAGGTGCTGGGTTCGGTGGTGTTCCAGGATATGACGGTTGCGGTGTTCAGGGAGATTATGGCGCCCGAGGTGGGTTCCGTTATGCTGTAGGTTGGGGTGGTGCTGCTGCTGCTGCTGGTTGTGGTGGCGGACGTGAGGGTGAGGGAGGATGATAGGGTGAGAGCTGTTAGGAGGAGGGATTTGAGGGTGTGCATTATGTTTGTGGTGGTAGTAATCGGTAGTTTTGGTGTAGTGTGAAATGGATAGAGTTCAATGGTGAGAAACGAAAGTCGGTAGAACAGAGCCTTCAGACCACCAAACGAGCAAAACAAGAAGAAATAATTGTTATTTGGGCTGTCAAGGGATAATGTTTGGTTTATCAACCCATTCCATTCCTTGCGTTGGGGTTACCGGTAGTACTGTCATGCCGGCAATAGTATTATCCAGGGTGGCTGTCCGGCATGCACGAACCGGCCCTATTTATATCCCAGGCAACCATCATCAGTTATGGGTCTCGTTAACGTACCCGATTGGTTGTATGCAGGAGCCAGGGAAATTATCTATCCCTAGCGTGATAACGGCCCTGTGCAGGAGGCTGTATGCAGGTGCTGTATGTAGTGGTTCCTGGTATATAATTATCCACTCGAGGGGCTAGGACTTGGTAAGCGAGTTGTGGAGATAGGGCATATTCAGGGAGTTTATTTGCAGTGATCGCTTGGGCTGTCAGGTAAATTGGTTATTCTGGTCTGTTGGCTAGTGCTTTATTGATAGTTTCTAGCGATGCGGAAACGGCTACTAGTGTTACCCGTGAAAATGTATCATAGAGGAGGGAGTGCTTCAAGGTCTAAGCTGTGGTCTTGAGAGCCTATCGAAGTGATTGATACCATTGGCTCCTTGAGTTTGGCTTTATTATGCTAACCTACTTTACATTCTAGCGGGGCAAACAATGGTGCCCAGAGGAAACGTTCATTGATCTAATCTAATATACTCCATGCCGGCCATCCTTCCCATATGTTACCTCACGATCTCACTTAGATCCTTTAAAATCTAGCAATACCATCCAACAAGATACTAACCCACCAGTGTTGACTCCTCTAGACGCAAAGGCCTCCGTTTCCACGCCCTTCGATCTCACATGCCCCAAAATCCAATTGCAGGACTATCTTCGACGATGGTGATCATCGAATTGTGGGTCGAAATGTCTTCGCCTGGATTATGTTGACCCAGATGACATGGCACAGTTTGTCTTGGGTCCAGCACGGTATTCACAGCGCTCTTAATTTCCATTCTCACATCACAGAATCATCAACCAAAAATATCGTTACTTATCCCCATAAGCTATTGGAATACCAGATTCTGCTTCAAACCCTGGATTCATCTGTGTAGGTCTAAGGCACTAGCAGAAAAGCCTAACTTTACATCCACTTCATGGATATCTTCTCTTCGGGTGAGTCCCGTTGTATTGAGAATCTCAGAATGAAGGGTCGTCTCTAAATAAGTTGTTGAAGACCTTCTCTTATGTTGAGAGGTCCGTATTCCATCTTCAAGCTAACATTTGCTCAGTTGGTCGTTGCTTTGCGAGCATTAATCACTGAATGGCATTGATTCCCCAATCATGCGCTGCCATGAATGCTTCGAGCTGTCTCATCTTTACACTTACTATCCATGCCTTCTCCAGAACTGTCGCCACCGCATCTGTCACCTCCCGAACTGTCAGTCATTCTTTGGCAGCCACTTCTTGCTGCAAGTCAGTGACCCCAATATCGATCTATATACCGTGCCAGGGAACAAAAAGTGTGTAGATATCACTCTAGCATTCAATTTGTCTACCCCACTACTGATAGACATCAACGCGCTGGGAGTCGGTTGTCAGTATCTAACCGCCAAGAAAATCCTTTGTCTTCCGGGCATTTGTTCTATCTATCTGGTGCAGCCTAATGACACCTGCGCATCCATTCTCTCCAACATTTCTCGGAAGGTTTCTCTTCCTATTTTCCGATCATGGAATCCCAGGGTTAACTCGCAGTGTTTCAACCTTAATACCTTGGTTGACCAATACATTTGTCTAAGGTACTGCTCTCCCTATACTGTTCTTGATACCGACATGACAGAAACACTGATTCCCGTGGCACAACAGTCCCCCTGGCAGTTTATCTGTTCCAACAGCCTTTCCTCTACGGCCTGCTAGTTCCGCAGTGTGAGAGAACCTTTGATTCTCCAGGCAGGATAATACACGCTGCTAATACCCAGAAGTCCAATCCCAAGCAATGCAGTAACTACCTCGAACAGTGACTGTGGTTATTGGCACACCATTCACATTAACGAGACATGTGACACCGTTGCAGAAATGTTCGGTATATCGGAAACGGACTTCTACTTTCTAATCCTCAACTAGGCAACAGCTGCTCTAGCCTATGGCAAGGCAATAGCTATGTATGTAATTCATTCCCCTAAAGCCATTATGGAGATGAACTTATCGGAATCTTCAATTCCACTAGTGCTTTCAAGCGGTGGGCAACATCAACACCTATGCCGGTTATTCAACGACAAGCCGGACGGCATATACCACATTGGCTTCAACTATCAATCTGAACGCAACCGTTACCGCCAACCGTACTACAACGTAAGAAATTCTGTTCGATAGTTTGGGGTTGGGTTCGGGTTTGCGATACTGAATCGGTCTTCAGGTGGCTGCTTCAACGAGCCCGACCTTCGCCACCGTTACAGCTACATACAATATTACTGTGTGGGAAATGACTCAAAATTATACTCTCTGTCGACAAGCTATGGCATATTACAATATCTCTGCAGACGATTCCTTGACATCCGATATGCTTACTAATGACGCTTTCATGGAGCAATACGATCGCGTCTGTTTGCTCAATCTCTCGAAGCCGTTGCCGACTCAAGCCTTCAACACCAGTATCTCACTGGTGACCTCGATGACCGAGACGGAATCCTACTCCAGTCAAATGATAGCCACTGCAACAGCGCGATTAACGGCTTCCATGGGTTCAGCGTCTGCTACTAACAGCGCGAGCACGACGACTACTAGCAGCGTTACTCAATCTTCCGAAGCGACTTCTACGGCATCTTCGTCCGTGAACACCTCCCCAGATGGCACTTGCGGCGAGTCTACCGGGTATTCGTGCACCAACTCTCAATTTGGGAACTGCTGCAGCAAATTTGGCTACTGGTGAGTTGAACCAGACTTCGCTTAGAGTGATGACTAATTGGGTTTGCCCCCGACCACGATCAGTGGATCAACGAGCGACTACTGCGAAACCAACTGTGACCCTGCATACGGCGAGTGCAAGGCTTCCTCCATAGCCAGCAGTCTGACTCCGACCTCAGCATCTACGGCGACCCCGACATCCACAGCCAATATCTCGCCAAATGGTCTGTGTGGGGCCAATAATGGAGGCTATACCTGTCTGAACTCACAATTTGGCAATTGCTGCAGCCTTTATGGTTACTGGTACGTGACTTGCTGTTCGATGCATGAGACTAACAAGGTACTAATGAGGTTGTTCCAGTGGATCGACCAGCGACTATTGTGCCTCGCAATCCTGCGATAGCTCCTATGGAGAATGTTCTGCTTAAGTCCGAGACTTCTGAACGCCTGTCGACCTCCCGATCCACCAATCACAGGTGAAGACCCCGGAAGCTCGGATGCATACTTTGTACTAAGACCCTGAGGAACCAGGGATGCGGTCCCGCACTACTACTACGTAAATTAGCAAAGACAGGAAATTCATCCAGGGCCTCCACCTGCCGCTTTCTGAATGGAGGATTGTGTATACCACAAGTTTGAGACGAAAAGGGCAATTTGACCGGCTACCTACCCGGAATTTGCCGACCATCGCATGATTAGTGTGTAGAATGTTATTACTTCTCGATCAAGTGAAGCCGATAGTAGCAAACTTACGCCATACCCTGCGTATCGAGCATCATGGACCATTCAGACTCTGGATTGTGCATATTCTGTACCATGGTTCTGCTCTGAGAGCAAAATGCGCTGCTTCCATTCCACTACTAGCAGCTAGCTATTCTTATGGTCATGTGTGGGTTGCAGCAAATCAACTGATAAGTCCCGGTGTTCGAACTAACCCGTCGCGTGAGGAATCTTTTGTTTTTCCCTTACCTCTATTTTATGTTATTATTGTTTCTCTCCTTTTTCCCCCGTATACGTACAAGTTTCTCCAGACTACTAATAGGACAGAAGAAAGCGACCAAGAATGGTGCCTAATGCGCTGCTAAGCTTCGGAACGGGCCCCACCTAGGGTTTTACCATAATCCGGTCCGTCCTATTATTTCCCCTTACATTTGAAGTCCCTGAATTGATCGTCTCTGGCTGAACATCTCTCCATCCTTTTTGTTCACAGAATGCTTCAACTTGAGCCATTCATCCCATCCACGGACCTCTGGCCGGGTGGCATCCCAGCATGCCTTCGTCTGGAGTCCAGCTCCAACATAGAAAATCATGATATGGCTGAAATATCCAAAGGCTGGCTCCAGTTTGTACAGGTATGGACTTTTCACATAGTCTTCGATCCCTTGGGAGTACACAATCTCACTAGAACTGTAGGAAGAATGGTCTGTTTCTGAGGGTCTTGATGAAGAGCTCCAGCAACGCCGCCGCTTGATGGAGCGTTGGGCGTCTGCAAGTCAAGACTTCCGTGACGTAAAAAAGACCTGTGCCCTCAGTGTTCGAAACCCAGCATTAATATTGAATGGTAATAGTCCTATCAAAATCAAGCGTCCCTGCCAAAATCAGCCGTCCAATATCCTATGCCCTTGCTCAAACGAGTTAGGCATGCTCCGAAACAATTCTTCTGTCTCGCCCCGGTAGATCGCGAAAGTCATGCGACCAATTACACCCGGCTCGTCAAGCTACTAATTCTCCTTTACACTAGCCTACGTCGTGGAGGGAAGTCGCATCCGATGAGCTTCGAACCCGATCCATACCCACAGATTCCAGCCGTATTCCCGGACCATACCAAATCTTCACCTGCACCTGAAGCTTTGATACCACAATACTGCCTTGAATCCGCGGACTTTCGCTATATCTCGATGACGCACTCTGGAACAGTACTATTTCCACGCTTCAATAATAAGATCTTCACAGTAATAGACCAGGAAGCCTTGAACACTGGCCAGCTCATCATGCTTGAACTTCACGTGAATGGGGAGATCAAAGACTATACGCGTCTGCGCCCTTGGCATGCAGGCGAAATCATGATGTATCATAACGTCCAAGGCTGGCCCTTGGCAGAAATGATAGACTGGTCTATGCGTGCCCGTTTCCTCCCGAGAAATAATCCGTAAGCAAATCTCCCACACCCAATTCAATTCATGGACAGAATCCGAGAGTAAGTCTAGGGGATTTTGCTGATCAAATGTGACATTATCTTCATTCTCTCCTACGTACAGTCTGGATCTAGATCAGCCGCTAGTTGACATCATCGACTCGGCCCAGCAGAAACGCGAACTCGACATTCACGGATTCACACGGGAGCTCTTGACGGCGCAGATTGAGGTCTTTGCGCCAGGTTATCTTGAGTTGGAAAGACAAGGGTTGGAAGTTCAGTATGATCTTGCCAATTTGATGACCGGAGATGATATTCGCGCCTATAATTATATGATTCCCCCGGGAGATCCCGCCCGGAGACAGGCGCCGTCAGGACAGTGATGAACGGGAATTCCACTATGCGGCTTTTGTTCTCTAATACTTGTGTATTGGGGTTCGCATCTGTCAGTGGTTCATTGTTTTACCCAATTATTCTTCCACTAGAGATCATTCGGCAGAATTATTCTTGGACTATGCACCTCTCTTCGTGATTCATGTGCTCATTTATTTTCGGAAATCTACGCAGGTCACCTTAGGAGACCCACAGCCACATAACTCATGGCGATACTTGTCCTTTGTGAATGAGTGTAGAGTCCACATAGCGTTGAGTCAATCGTAGGGAACAGGACGAGGAAACAAAGAAGTATTCTGTTCATTAGTTACTAGTGGAGATGTGTATGTCAGCGGCTCCCAAACCATTGACGTGCGCATCAAACTAGACATCGTGTTAGTTCTTCGCATTATATAACTAAAAGAGTTGACGAATGCTCTAATTTTGTTCGCATCAAAGAGTATAGTAGCCAATGCATTTCAAACGATAGTAAGTGGAAGCACACTAGAGCTTCACGAAATAAGGCATTGACGAATAGCTATGTGGAAAGAGAGAGATGAAACAAAATACCAATGATTTTGCTCTGATGACTTCAATCTGGGAGAAAGACCACAATCAAGAATCAGTCCGGTAATGTTTCTCAACCCAGCGTGTCTGCTTGTCCCACATTTCCCATTCTTTCCCTTCCATACCTTCCTTGCAAGCCTCTCGCACCTTTTTAAAAAGTAAAACGGCATGATCGTAGCACTCATGAAATGAAAAGCCCTCCCTGTCCACCACTTTGGCAGCTTTGTCCCAAAAATTTTGTATCCTGTTCCATATCTCGCCCTCTTCTTCTAAGCAGTTATGTATTTCTTCCTCCTTAAAATGAATAGGACAGGGGATGTCAAATCCCATTGACTCCCAGTATCTGAAGGATGATCAGTAATTACTCAAAAGAGATTGTACCCTGAAGAAAGAAAGAAAAGACTTTGAATACCTTACCACCATTATCAGACGTCCCCGTAATCGAATGATGTCGTTATCCCACGTATTGCCCATCATAGTAATTGGATCCGTCCTAATTTCTCCATAGGGATGTCCAAAGACTTCCAAAAGAAGGGGGAACCTATTCTTAATCCGCAGTTGATAAAGATAGAACACCATCGACTTGCCTATACATTTTCGGATCCGAGACTTTTCCTGTGCATCAAGATCATCGAAGTTCTCGGGCTTTTCAAAGATAAGTTCGCCATCATAGTGGACTAGCTTTGGAGGACATCCTTGAAGCACCAGTGGTGCTATCCACTGTCCTTGCCAGTCTATGACACTAGATAATCTACCGTTTTGAATGAAGAGGTTTCCAGCGTGCAGATCTGTATGCCAGAGATGGGGTGCAACTTTGGCATATTTGTGCAGCAAGGAGAGATGACTGTCTGGGTCACTTTGGGTTGCTGAGGGTGCCTGGGGGCAATCTTCGGATGGCGATGTTGTTGTTGTTGTTGCGTATTGCTGAATCCATGCCTCTTCCCGCCGAGCTAGGGAGAGTAGATAATCCTGTGGTTGTTGCCCTTCAAAACATTAGTCAGATTAGTCAGATCAGAGTAACGAGTAAATAGATAGGTAATGGCATTGAGGTGGTGAGGGGCTTTTTCTGGGAGACAAACATGGTCCACGATCCAAGGCCATCTTTGCACGTTGATTGTTCCAATAGTCTCTTAGCGCAACTGGACCGATAACAAAACGACGGCGTATCTCGTCTCTAAGCTCTGGGGTTACTTCTCCACTGGTCTCAGCCGGAACGGCATCTTTGATGTTGGAGGTTGCATAGTACAGGCTTCCATAGCTGTGGAATCTGAATTTAGCAAATGAATATATCAGAATCGACGGGTAACTACACAATACCAGTTTAGGGGTACTTGAAGCAACTTGCTCTGTAACTCAGCGAGCTCTTGTGCGAAGTCCATTTTGTCATCGATGGAAAAATCTTCCCACACTTCTTGCACCATGGTACCTGATGCTTCCTCCATGATGATGTACTCAGAACCGACGGAGTTATCCTTGTCGGCATCCCAAGCATACACACGGCGTGTCGGTATTCCGAGAATCGTTCGAGCCTAGATTGCATGTTAGAAAGATCACACATATTAGAACATTTATGATGTCTCACAAAGTCCATGGTTGCAACCTCAGATGCCGTAGTATAGTACCTGGGCCCGGCGTTGGGGTGGGGGATTCGTGCAATCACGGCTGATCCATTGTCCATCTCAAGTCTAAAGCATTTATTGTAGTTTCCTTCTGCCAATTTTGTGATTGCAGTGCATGTACCTGCACCGATACTATGCGCTGCAATTCTCTTCAACTCAGGCACATTGAAAGGAGTATATCGGTTCTTGAGCTGCTGCTCTTCGTTCCAGAGCCAACGGCCACTAGTATACTGGAAAAGGTCTGTCTCAGAGTAAGACATGCTTGTAGGTCAAGAAGTGCAGAGATTGGCAAATTTTGATAAAGAAGGGAAGAAGGCGAGCGGTATCTTTGTGGTAGATCTAAGTGTAAGGCTATGACCACGTCAAGTTAGTAAGGCGAGCGATATGTTAAAATTCGATGGATGGATTCTGCAATAGCAAAAGGAATCTAATGTTCTTAGGAGGATGCTGTGGTCTTTATAGGCACACAAGCAAGTCGGAAAACCCCCACAACAATCTTGAAAGCTCTCGACGTACAACCTTGGAGTTCTACAGCAGAAATTTGTAGGAAAGAAAAATAAATTTATAAAAATTGAATAAATTTGGGGAGAAAAGGGCAAATCCATGTCAAAAACGGATTGAAGGGAGGTGCGAATATTTCATAGCCTTTTGAGCGGAATTATGACCAGCAATCTGCAGACTAAGCGTCTGCAACTTGACTTAAAATTGGGAAATGTATTCTGGCAAGAAGATAGAGATATCGGATTTGAGTTGTTCTGGTACATGCCGCTCCCGATAGAAGCTATCGGGCTCCAATTCGAAACTCCGGTAAAACCTGACAACAAAGTTCTTTACCCTTAAGGGTCACAAACCGGGAATAACACCGCCACCACTTCTGCTATAAGATAGCTGCAGACTGAAACAGCCACTTATTCTGCCTGGGGCATAAACATGGTACTGTAAATAGAAGGCGGTCTATTCGATTCCGTGATTCCGGCAACTTCCGTCAGTAGATCCCCGCAAGACAACCTTAGAAACGACATGGTACTTACTACCCAACAGGCCAAATTCCGACATTGAAGCCAAATGGTGCGGCCAGAAACAGTTACACGTAATTCACGGGGCAGCAAACGCTCTGGTGATGGCAGTTCTTTTCACGGTGCTAATCAGCCCAATGCGTTGCCTGACTCGAAACGCCAAAGACGGGGCAGATATGTCTCTCAGGCATGGTATGATATTATGCCTCAGGCCATTTTCGGCTTCTTCCGTTCAACTGACCCAAACCCTACAGTATGCAATGTCGCCAGCGAAAGGTCAAAGTGGGGGTGCCAAAAAAAGTCAGAGTACGATCAACTGCTAATCGTGAACGCAGTGTGATGGGAACTTGCCTTGTCAACCTTGCCTGCTTAGCGGGCGACGATGCTCCCAGAATGCCATTGATCTACGACGTCGAACATCTGTTAGGAATGAAATGCCTGAAAGTTATGTGAGGGAATCGGTGACTCGGGAAGACATTGACAGTACGGAAAATCCCGCGTTCGTCACCCCATCATCACTGAAGTGCATCTGCGTGACGCCTCTTGGAGAACTGTTTCTAATTGGAGCTTTAGTGTGAGGGGGAAGGATGTGTTGACGAGATTGGATCGCGTCGAACGACAGTTGCAGTCCCTCATTAATGCTGTATGCCCTGCTTTCAATGGGCGTGACAGCATCGATGCAGAAACAGGCCCAGTGGATAGACCAGGATCGACCACCATCGTAAACGGATCCTTTACTAGCTCAAAGAACAAGGCGCTTGTTCGTGATGAGGTAAACTCTTTTTCCGGTGAAACTTCCATCCGACATGTATTGGAGGAAGTCGAGGAACGCTTGGAGACAACTCAAGGCCACGGTGGTCCTGCCACCAACGCTCCACATTCTCAAATTTCCACACCGATTTTGACCCCGCCTCCTCATCATGAGAGGGGAGAAAAGAGTCCAGAGTATAATAACTACCGAAATATATTCCTAACATACGGTATCCAGCCTAAGCGACCGCAGTGGGATAAGTCCTTGGACATCTTTTGTATGGAAATCCATATCTTGTATCCGTTCTTACACCTACCAACGCTCCGAAACAATCACGATGTCATGTGGAATAGTCTCGCTTTGTCTTCTGAACCTGATATTTACAAATCAAAGATCTCCGAGATAGCTCTGGCTCAGCTTCTCGTATGCATTGCTATTGGACAGTGTACCGAGTCACCAAGGTTGGAGAATCGAGAAGGCCGGCACTCAGCAGGCTGGAGCTTATATGGAGCAGCATATGGGTTGATTGGAGACCTTCTTGACAGTTTCGAAAGCTGCCCAGATCCACTTCTACTTCTACAAACACTGGCCTTGGTGGTTCGTTCCAGCCCTCCCCTGGCAATATGTATGACTCACGCTTACATCGCGTTTCCGTAGGTAATCTATCTCTTTCGTCTTGATAATTTTGGAAAGGCCGAAAAGCTCCTGGCTCTTGCTATCAGCCACGCACATCATCTTGGGCTACACCGATCTAGGGTAATACATAACATGTCTCCTTATCACAGTGAAATGTTTCGACGGATGTGGTGGAGTCTTTACATTTTGGATCGTCGCCTGGCTATTGAGACCGGCCACCCATCCTTGATCCAAGATGTCAATGTTGACACGCCTTTACCTCGACCAGTAGACGATGATCAGCTCTCTGCGTCCCTAAACCGCCCCAATACTGACCTAGACATACCTCAACCGTCGGAAGCAAATGGTCCTCATACCACTTCGTTTCCCTACTTTAGAGCTATGATAACCTACTCTCAAGTCTTGGGCAAAGTCTGGGAGGGGCTCTATGGCGCTAAGAGCTTGGATCCGGCTCCCAACTATCCTCTCCTTGAGCATCTTGAACGCCTGCTGTTCCGGGCTCAGAAAGACATTCATCAGGACTTTGCCCATCCCCACTATGGATCACGCGCAACGCAACTTGTCGAAACGCCATGGTGGTTGATAAAGCAGCAATCCTTAATGCGAACTGTATGACACTTAGCCTGCTTGTTTCTATTGATTTCGCCTTACTGATATCCCCAGCGGTGGCTATTCGTTCGCCTTCTGATACGCAGGCCCCTGCTATGCGCATCTGTTTCGCCTGACGGGACTCCTCTGGACTTGTTCGAGAACGAAATGTCATGCATGCAAATCGCTAATGGCATTATTGAAGAGGTCTCTCAGTTCCCTGAGGAAAAAGCCATCTTCACTTTTCCTTTCATACACTACCTAATTGGAGCGACAATAACCTCCCTCGGGCTGATATTGAAGGAGAATACGTTCAAGGCTGCCTATGGCGGAGCCACAGTTCATGCAGTCCGATTGCTGGAGTCTTATTGCACCAAAACTTGGGTATCTGGGAAGTTAATACGAGTTGTTTCAAGTCTGAGGCATATGGCGTCTCGGTTATTGAAAGATGACAATGTCGTGGGCACGGGACTCTCAGTATATAAATATTCATCTCGTGCTCCCGGGGTTCTGGATAGTCGGGCTCGACCAACAGGGATTGACAGTGGCGAAGGTTCTTCCATGGTTCACCCAAGCCAAATACCAAGCGACCCATCAGTAGGGGAACATGAATTTGTCGGACAACCTGATATGAATGTCTGTTCGGGTGTAGGAGGCGAACCCACCTCTCAGATGCCTCCTTTGTACGGGCCAGATATTACTGGGCCTTACTCGCCTACGCAGGTTCTGTCATTCGATGGCCTGGCCAGCCTAGTTATGACTGACTTTGACTTTGAGGAAGGCGTTCGAATTGGTACTGGATTTGGAATGCATCCTACACAAGGCTCTGCATGCATACACGCCTTACCAAACGACCAGCCAGAAGGCGGCGCGGGCACCAGTCATACTACTTCAAGACCCTTGGCTATGCATAACGAACTGACTGTTGGTGAATTTGGAGATAGTGGATTGGGGGAAATGGAATGGCTAGAAGCTTTGTTTGGCAATTATGTCAACTCTGATTTTATACATGATCAAGACACGTGATGCTTTTCAGAGACAAAAAGCCGACTGAGTTTATCTATCTTCGTCGCTCACCACACGTCCATTATGTTAGTGTGAGGAATCCTAGATCTTTCCCCCCTCATTCTCAATGTCCCTTCACGAACGGGGCTGGTGATCATCAAATGCATATCCCAAGTCTAACCCGCTCAAGCCAATGAAGCGTGCGACGGCAAGACACCAGCATTCTCAAACGACCTGTAAGTTTCGATCCAGGTGTCGAAAGTATTATCGTGTCGCTGCCAGCCATACTTCCTGGCCTTGTTGACGGACGAAATCGTCAACCACGACTTGCCCGTCGCCCAGTTGAAGAAACCCCAAGTGCCCCAATCGAAAGCCTCGACCTTGCCTCCGTGCTTCTGGACGACAGTCTCCCAGACTCCACGTTTATCCTTTGCCCATTCCACCATATCAATCTCATTGCTCAGGGTCTTTGCCTGACCAGCGGCCTTTTCAAACTTGGGCTCTGGTACCTACAGAACCTCACGGTTAGCCTGCATGTGGCAACGCTACTATTAGGGAAAGCACCATACCTCGACCCCGAAATATTTGGCCACATCCTGCCACATATGCTTCCACACAAAAACATCACCATTGACGTGATTGAATGCCTCGTCCCTGCAATGTTCTTGCGAAGAAGCCCAGACTGTGAGATCCGCCAGGCTTGGTGCGTATGAATTATCGTCGATGGAGTTCCAGAAGTACTCATTTCCAGGGAACGTTGCTGGCTGATTGAGCTCTCTGCAGATGAGCATGTAGATGGCGATGGTCAATGCCTCTGACATTCCGTTTGCTGGATGTTCCAGACAGCGTTAGCCCAGGTGTCTCACCACAGCGAATGGTATGGGTGGATGGATAAATAAACCCACCATGCGGAGCAAATCCATTAATCGCATTTGGTCGGATAATATTGTACGACCAAGTATTCCTCCTCTTCTGCACTTCCCTCAGATAATCTTCCTGGTTGTAATAGAAATTGAACCCCTGATCGTCATACCGCGGGAACGACTCCTCCAAAGGCACCTTCACTGGACCGAGATGCACCCCATAGTACTACTGTCATCAGCATCAACTCCCACCATCCCTTCCACCCATCAACAGAAGAACTATAGAATAAGAAACATACCTTTCCCCCGGTCTGCAAACTCACCCTCTGCAACCCAGGACACACCGCATCCACGGCATCCAAGAAATTCCTAAAAAGAGGAACATTCTTCTCCTTCAGAACCCTGAAATCATCATCATGCACGTACGAAGTAAAATAAGCGTGCGTCACGGGTGCACAGATATCCTTGAGCTTAGAGATGATGGTTTCCACGGATTCCAGGAAATCCACGGCGACGAATTCCACTCGTGGGTCGATCCACGGTGTGGGCAAGGGACGTCGGGAGGTGATGATGATTTTGGACCTTGAGTATTTTATGATGGTGTTAGGGAGGTGGCTAGCTCGGCGAGAGGAGATGAGGGGTGGTTACCATTCATGTTTGGGTTGGCGGATGAGATGTTCCACGATGGCGTAGCCGCTGATGCCGTTGGCGCCGGTTACGAAGGCGACTTTTTGGGGGAGGGGAGACATTCTGTGTTACTTTGGTAATATTGGGTGAGGATATTGGTCGGGGTTAGGATGGTGATTATAGTGATGGGAATGGGAATGGGAAGTTTGTGTCTCTTATATAGTTGACATGGTGGGCTTGCTATATTGACTTGGTTATGGATCAAGTCGATCCTTGCCTTCTTGCTGTGACACGGATATTTCGGCATCTGAAACGAGGACGAATGATTATCTGTCTATGGACCTGCATCTGGGTTGGACTGATTACTGGATCTGCATCTGGGTTGGACTGATTACTGGATCTGTGTGACGTCTGTACCAGTTCCCTCTTGCTCAATGAAGCCGAGTCAACTTTCCATCTACCCAATCCCACAATCAGTCATCTAAGGATACTGCATCAACCGAGACATCTACAATTGCCATCGAGATTTTGGCTTGCCTCCGAGGCATACCCGGATACATCGGCCTCAAAAGCCCCTCTCGGCGATGCCGATCATCTGCAGCTGTGGATCCAGTTAAGCATAGATTTAACCTTTCCTGGCACGATGGACGAGTTAGGGCTGGTGGGTGGGTGGAGCTGTAGTTCCGTCACATTGGAGTACCGTGCTTATTCCGTGATTGTTCCGTTGCTTTTTCCGGGTATTTCCATAGTTCCGTGGCAGACCCATGATCAGTGTTCCGGCAGCCTCAGCAGGAACAATACAACGGTTGTTATAGACTATTTCCATTGATTGTTGGCAGTAAAGGTTGAAATTGTCTCCTCTGAGCATCGCCTGGTAAGGTGTAGCGTGATCAATCAATCTGTTATGCAGTACTACTAGTAGTACGAGTAGTCCTATGAACATCCGGCTAAAATATATAATCGCCGCACAAGTGCGGATATCAACCATTGAGTCAGTGATTCCACCCGAATCAAGCTCAATCACAGTACCAATAGGTCATCAAAAGATCTCTAGCTAGTAAGTTATTAGCTGGGGTGTAAATCACATCATTATGTTCTGGTAGCGACGTTGAACCAACTCGTGGTCCAAGACACCGGACCGCTACTGACGAATAATGGCATCCGTGCAAAGAGTGCTTTTAGCTCCCCTCATATAACGAAACATATTTTGCATCTTTCATCAAATGGGGCTGTGGTTTAGTGGTATAATATTCCCTTAGCATGGGAGAGGTCCGGGGTTCGATTCCCCGCAGCTCCATTTTTTCTTTTTCTTTTTTTTCCCTTTACCCGTTTCCCAACCACCTCCATCTCAGTGCCTACACAGCAGATAGTACATACACTATACCAATCTCGTTCTAGACAAGCCATCCCTCATCACCCCAAATTAAACACTCCACCCATCTCCAACCCACCTTCACCCCCTTCATCCACCACTCTCACCTCGGCACCACCATGCCCTCCCAAACAGCCTTCATCTCCGGCCCTATCAACACTGGCCCCAACGAGGCCTACTTCCACTCACACTACCCACCCCTCCTCACCGCCGCCATCGCCCGCAACGACTCCTTCGTCCTCGGCCCACTCCCCTACGGCGTCGACTCCGACGCCCTCTCCTACCTCCTGCAGTACCCCGTCTCCCCGACGAAAATCACCGTATTCGTGACCTCGCAGGAAGACGGTCTCTGGGGATTGCAGTTGCGTGCGTTAGGGGTCAATATACATGTTGTCGAGGGAAATAGTACCCGTGATCGGGACGCCGCTATGACTGCCGCCAGTACGTATGATATTCTGAGGATTAGGCCGGAGGAGGAGGCGAGGGAGGTGTATGGGGAGTTGTGTAAGGAGAGGTATGTGACGAATACGGAGAGGAATTGGAGGAGGAGGAGGGGTATGGGAGAGGATGAGAAGGTGGAGGCGGAGGTGATTAATGGGGATGTTAGGGCTGGGTTGGGTGTGAAGGAGAAGAAGAGGAGGTTTCTGGGGAAGGCTTTGGGAAGGTGAGAAGTGTCGAGTGTTGTATTTGTTTGTTTATGTAGATGCTGGAGTTGTGTGTGGATGGGTTGGAATGGTGACACAGGAGATGATGTTGTACTACCACTTGCTAGCCCTAATACCGGAGATTAAGCCCAGTCTTGACACAATTTCTCTACAATGTCTCAGTGATCGGTCCTAGAGGTGCAAATGTAGGACTGGCCAATTGAGACCATGTCGTGTTCACCGGTGGAAGCCATCTGCCCACCCAGGAGGAGAAGGGCGGGTGCACCTTCGCACGCTCCTGCTCCAATTCCTTCTACAAAGTCCACGAAGCTAATTGGCCATGCGCCACAACCCACCCCTTCACACATTCCCGTCCATGCATATCCAGGCTGACAGTCTGGCGGAAGGTTCGATCTACCAAGCAGGCCATTTGATTCACGGCTGCGGCCTTGAGTTGCATAGTCACATCACGAAAGTTATCAGTGACATCACTGGGTTTTGGGATGCAAGCAAAGACCCATTCAAGTTTCTCATGCGCGAAGTAATCGATGACGTGTGGAAGCAATCGTTTTCCGTGGTATTCTGAGAGCACCTTGTGCCCACTATGCAGCAGTATCAGACTCAGTCATTGTGCAATTACATAAAACTCAATAAGTCGTAGTCTTTTCTTGTGATGGGGTGAGTAATGAAGTACTAAGAAAATGGGAGGAGTTCCAACGCTTCTTACAGATTAGACCTCATGCGGGCAAGTTCAAGACTCAGATTAGAAGAGCCTATCTTGGACAAACTTACGAAGCCAAGCTCAGGAGGGAGGAGGTTGTTTGCAAGAGGACTCCATGCCTGCCTGAAGAGGAGATAGTAAGACATCAGGATACTGGATCTCACCTGTCTTGTAAGGCCTCTTGTAATAATAACGGTAGTGATTGGAGCTCAAGTAGTCGCGTTAATGGTCGCCACTTCCCAGACATCGGCTAGCTGTAGGAAGCCCGGTACAATGATGTCCATATCCCAGCCTGGTCATGTTAGCCGCGCATGAGCTGCAACCGACTGGCAAAAGATCTACTGTGATAATTGGCCCGATAACGAGGCCCGTGCATCTCGGAATTGTCAATTCTTTAATCCGTGCCCGGAGCCATCGATGCAGACGCGTCTTACGGCACGTCAAATCCCCGGCTCGAGCCAGTACGAGTTTGCACACGACTACAGACGCTGATAGCTGGTTAGTGGTGATGTGAGGGTGATCTCTAGCCCAGTAGAGAAGAGCCCGGAAGTTCTGAAGCGCAAACTGTAGGACTTGCAGTGCATGCTAGACTCCCAATGTATCTTAGGGGCCAAACAGTGGAGAGTATTATTGTGTATTGCGTATCAACGGGTAGTTGGCGACCCATCAGCGGTGGGACGACCCATGACTGAATAGTGGACGGAGTGGATGTACTCACGTAGTGGATAGAGTGGGCGCAGTAGATGTAATGGGCTTGGTGGATGTAGTGGATCGCCAGTGGATCTGGGATGAAGCTTTAGAGTTTGGGACGCGGAAGGATCACACGGGCCGCAGCGGTGTCAAGAGTAGCTGCACTGACTGGTGGGTCTGTTGGAGACTGGAGCTCTACTATTCCATGGATCATGAGGCTGGTCGTACAACCGTACAAGGCGAGATGCATGCATACGTGTCTGCATGCAGGTCACCTAACCAAGGATCCAACCATGTTGCAGAGACATGTCGCACATATTGCTGTATTGGAGAGGTTTAGCCCTCCCACATTGCCAAATTTGAGCCTCCCTAGTGGGATCCGTATCGGTCTTATACACGAGGATCGTTCTTCTCGGATGAGCCAATCGACTGATAATAACAGTGTTGCACGTTGTACGAATCTCAAAGAGCCCAGGCAGTTTGGTTACCGAAGTAGAATTACTCAGGTTGCTTGGCGGAATCCTTTTGGTCTGGAACGTTTCGCAGCATGATGAATATATCGGGCCTGTACTGCGGAACAGGCGTAATAGGCGCTTCACCGGCAGACTGAATTCAAGAATGCCAGTTTAGCCCAATGACAGAAAAATTATTGCCATCTGCTAAAGAAACGCTTGAATACAAGCGAAGAAGGAATATGACGGTGCTTACTAAGCACTTCGAATGTCCTCAACTATCACTACTTAGTCAAGTATCCTGAGATTAACTTAAGCCACTGTCAGTATTCTAAGGTTTTGAGGGGTCAACATATCTGCTGGAAGAAGCTACCTAGAAATAACTACCACAAAGGCCAAAAAGGCCATCATTACCCGCAGAACCTGCGGGACCTTACCATTCCACAAGCATACTGAGGTACATCCTAGGGGAGGGTGGGCAGACTATCCTAGTAAGAAATATATTTCGAACAGTAGCTATGCTCTCTTTCATCTCTCTTGTTATCTGTGGTGTCTCCGGGGAGAGAAGTTATGCTAGCCAAATTATCAAGCTAGCTCAGACCTTCAAGTAAATGGCACAAAGAATTCGCGGTGAATTTGATATAGCCTGCAACAGCTTGGTACATGTACATGATACTAATGCAAATTGTGTATCCGGCGAAGTACACTTAGCCACTTTCCACTCTTTCTTCCGGCGCTGCTTCCTTCTTTCTGCTGGACTAATTGTATGCCCTGCGACTGCACCAGGCTGAGCACAACTTTCACTAAGCGGAGGCCAGACCTCATCGACTCAACGTGCACTTAAGGCCCGGACCGACAGTGATCAGTTGCTAGGCACCAGTCCCACGTCGCGTCATCTGAGTAAGGGTTAGTACCACGTAACAATTGATTGAGGCAAGAAGGGTGGCAAAGGGCATTTCTTACCAGTGTACGAGCAACAACATCTCTTGAGACCCCCAAGACTACATTTGTCACCGTCGCCGCAATCACTAGTCCTCATTTGATAGGGGCGGGAATCATCCTGTATCCAACACTCTTCTGGAGAACACATAGGATCTGTCCCCAGCCAGTAGCAATTGACAGAGATATTGTCGCCGCCGTCTATGGTACTAATCAGTTATGTCACCGTCGAACCATTATTCAAGAGGGGTAGGAGTGGTGACTGAACGTACCCTCTTGTGCCAGACCGGAGCCAGCGGACAGCATAGCGACCAAGAGATAGTTGAAGTGCATGACGGATAATAAGAATCAGTCTTGGGCAATATGAACTTTATAATCGAGGGCTCAGAAAAAGTTATACTCGGAGTATCACTTGTTTAGAGAGTAAAGGGTTTGGTAGTCTCTACTTATATTGCTATTATTGAAAAGAGACTTTCGGTGAGAAAGCCTGTTACAGTTGCTTGATGCAACATAGCTTTGGAGTATGTAACGCGATCGAGTATGGAATACAATAGTGACGTAGGATAAAACGTTCAGATTGAACTGCTGGAGAGCACAACTTCTGGGTATATCGCTGAAGAAATTCAATGTCGAAAAACTTAATAAGAAGCTTGTGGGGTCTTGCCCCAAATTTGAAAATGGCTATGTAACAGTATAAAGACTATTGGTAAGCGGTCAGATGAGATTAGAAGAACTTTATCGCTTTCTATTAGAGTAACTGTCAGGCTAGAAAATCTTCACGCTCCACTTCCGTACGGCTAAAACACTAGTAGTTAACAATTTTCATTAACTCGCTGCTAGTGTAGTATATTTTATCATTTAGGTAGATCAATTATAGATTAAGCTGTTTATTCTTGATCCCATCCTGCTTCGCTATAGAAAGGCCAGACTCGCAGATTTCCATTACCCCATATATATTAACCGCAGAAATTACCAGACTAGAGTCTAGTGATCAGACAGGATCATTTGGAGAGCGGAACCCCCGGAAAAGTGGCATAAGGCGGTATTAGGAGTCATGAGGTCATGGATAGCATTTCCTCGCGTCCCGCAGTGAATATTAGGTAGAGGCTTCTCTGACAGCTACTGATTCTTAATCTTCAGTAGGCCACTTCTATCACACTTGAGAAACTATAGATTTTCCCAGGAACATTCTTTAGTAGATAGGCTTTCTGCCCAGACAATTCTATCCCACCGCTAGATACATTGTGTAACTAACTTATTTTACACAGCAATCGCAGATCTCTAAGGGAGAAAGAGCAAACAATAATAAAAAGGATGATGAATTTACGAAAGCGAATGGATGCAAATATTGTGAAAGCAATCTACTGGAGAGTCAGAACCTGTACTATACCATTGCGTTTAAGGGGCAAATTCTTTCCTACTTCGAAAAGCTAATTCTCTGGGCCAACTGCTGAAGGATTGGAATGCTCAAGACAAGCGGCTTGTAAGCTCACTACAATTGAATAAATAGTAGGTTGCTAAAAGAAGAGGAATGTCTTTTTGGGGTTACACTACCCAAGCTTACTTGAAGCTGAAATCTTATGATCAAGCCAATTATTTCAGACTGGGGCAGGTTTCCATGCGCTACAAACCCAACATAGATCATACAAGCTTTAGCAATACTTAATGTGTGCCCCAAATCAGTTACCCACTACAGCAGATAAATTCTCGCCCTGGACTATCGTGGAGACAGCAGAAAGCCAACATCTTGTGATCTCCCGATGTCCCAAAAGATCGTCGTTCACCAAGCGGGAGGATTACCCGAGTTGCTTCGATTGGTGGAACAGCTGAGTTGAAAGATGACGCGGTCTTACGCACCACCAGTAAACATTGCATGCTGCCCTCTATTTCTCGTACTGGTAGAATACATATTTCTTCTGATCTTAAGGGGGCCTTTGCGTTTCTGTTGCCAATCAGAAGCGTTGGTTGATTGTAGAGCCATACATTGGTCAAGCTTCTCTTCGCAAAATCTAATCTCATTTACTGCAATATCCTATGTTACTGTTGCAACAAAACAATGACACCCCAAGTTCACTTGATAGCATCATGCAAAATAAAGATCAAAAACATACAACAGAAGGGATTCGCTGGTGGTCACCCACCCAACTACTAACCTCCCGGCGTGTGGCTTAAGTACGGCTGAGCGGACGGGAAGCCCTGTTTTCCACACCCTATGGTCGTATGTGCTTAATTTGTCTATTGAGAGGAAGATAATAAGCCTTCATCTATTCAAATAACAGGAATAACTGCCAACACAATGTTTGTGCGGCTACACAACCCGAGTTAAGCTGACCCCGCGTATTTCCGTATCCCGACCGGGCCAATTTGTTCATGTCGAACGAACATAAAAGCAAGCAATCCTCTATGCATGTAGCAAACATGTATCGCCAAGAACTAATGCGGACCCCAAACCAGCTCTCCATTCCAGCAAACGGAGGGTGGGGAAGCTTGGAGCTGGCAGCCATCAGGATATTCAGTGAGGCTGACCTGGCGCGACGATATCATGCTAGATAATATGTGTATAAGACATTCCTCATACTGAGCCGCTGTGGAAATAGTGCATCCTGATATCGTGAAGTGTCGTTGTTCAGCATGCGGCAGGATTACACGAACTGTTTCGATTGGTGGGTGGACGGGGTGTAAGACGATCTTACCATCGAGGATCCATAAAGCCTCACATGCTGCTTTCTTCACTCTATTTCTCGGGTTAAGAATATAAATGTCTGGCGAGAGCCAGCTTTCTGCAGCCATTCAGGATTATTATCATAAAGCCTTACATACTTCACCCTTCCTCCGCAAACCTCCTTGCGTATAACGCCGCATCTACTACCTAAAAGCTACGACCAATGACTTCCTCTCCCATCACACCTTCGGAGGCAGACTATGTGATCATCGGCGGAGGAACATCAGGTCTTGTACTCGCTGCTCGATTGTCCGAGTGTGACTCCAACCGGTCGGTTATTGTCCTCGAAGCTGGGAAAAACCTGATTGATGATCCTCGGGTCCAAACACCCGCTCTTTGGACCACCCTGATGGGCTCTGAAGCAGACTGGCAGTTTCAGTCAACGCCTCAGGTATGATTAAGCTGGTGCCCACATATATTCAACACAAGCCATTCCCGAACGCTGACCGAGTGAGTTAGGCTGCACTCAACAACCGAGTCATTAAGGAAACACAAGGCAGGGTTCTCGGAGGTTCATCAGCTATCAATGGACAGGCCTTCATTGCGCCCACAAAGGCGGGAATTGATGCATGGGACAAATTGGGCGCGACCGGTTGGACATGGGAAAATCTTGCTCCTTATTATAAGAAGGTGACTACGCTGCAGCTGCCGGATGAGGACACTCGCGGCCATATCGGCGTGAGCTGGGTTGATCCTGAGGTCAACGGCAACTCAGGTCCCATCAAAGTCTCTTTTCCTGCTGTGAAGGAAAGCCCTCTGGCCAAAGCCTGGGTTGATACTTTCCAGGAAATGGGGTATGGCTGTACGGCAGATCCGTTTTCGGGTGTATCCACTGGCGGCTATTCCAACTTGGCATCAGTCGACTATGAGAAGAAGCAGCGGAGTTATGCCGCGACTGGATATGGTCTGCCAGCTATGGAGTGGCCTAATGTCCGGATTATCACTGAGGCTACTGTTCAACGGATCCTGTTTTCTACTAAGGAATCCGGGGCCACGGCAACTGGAGCAGAAGCCAGAATTGATGGACAAATTGTCACTATCAAAGCTAGGAAAGAAGTCATTCTGACCGCCGGAGCCCTCAATACCCCCAAACTCCTGGAACTTTCAGGCATCGGAAACAGGCAGATTCTCGACCAGTGTTCCATACCTGTCATCGTGGAGAACCGGAACGTGGGAGAAAACCTCCAAGATCATCTCATGACCGGGATCAGTTTCGAAGTGAAGCCAGGGATTTCAACCGGGGACCCGCTGCTACGACAAGAGCCCGAGGCAATCAAAACTGCCTTCCAACTCTACTCTGAGCAAAAAGCAGGACCCATGACAATTGGGGGAGTCCAATCCTCCGCATACATGCCACTGACAGAATACTCAGGGCAACCAGAAGCCAGAGTAGCCTATTTCGACAGCTTCCCACCAGACTTGAACGAGCGCGACCAAGTCATCCGTGACATTTACGCGCAAGAACATGAACCCACCTGTCAGATGTTCATGTTCCTTGCACAGGCGAACCTCCACGAATCTGGCAAGAGTTTCGTAGGGCAGAAACATCTACCAGGAAATTTTCTGAGTCTGGGAATCATCCAGACCTTACCTTTCTCGCGCGGAGCGGTCCACATCGCGTCAGCGGATCCAACGGTGTCACCAATAATCGAACCTCGCTACTTTTCAAATCCTTTAGATATGGATCTAATGGCGCGAAACCTTCTAAGTCTTGAGAGACTTCACAGCGTCAAGCCTATCGCAGATTATCTGGTGGAGGGCGGACGTCGGAACCATCCGGATGCATTCCTGACGGATCTGGAGTCAGCAAAGAAGTATCTGCGGGATACTGCTACTACGAGCTATCACTTGAGTGGTACAGCGGCTATGCTTCCACAGGAAAAAGGGGGAGTGGTGGATGAGAATCTTCGGGTGTATGGAACTACGAATTTGCGGGTGTGTGATGCGAGTATCTTCCCCCTTATGACGACTGCGAATCCTATGTCGACTGTGTATGCGGTGGCGGAGAGAGCGGCGGACATTATTAAGGCTGGGCAGTAGGCAGTGGTTAAATATGGTGAGACTAGCTCGGTGCCATTTTTGATACATACTCCAAAACAACAAGCTCGCATGTGTCATGAGCAATAAGCATATATATCACTCCCTCTGCATTTACTAAACAAAATACACCATCTCAATCTACCTGGTAGCCTGTTCGCAGGCGATTTTAGATTCCTCACACGCGATCAGACAGCGAAACAAAGAATACCGCAAATCAGCACAAGCCGCACGCACATAATCCACAACTACCCCACGGCAACTCCCCACCCCGGCAACAAATACCTCGCCAGAAACGGTGCCTGCGTGGTAAAATGTGGAAACCTCCCATTCTCCACGGCCCTCAACCGATTCGAAAACGTAGGCGGTCTCTCCCCGACCCACCCCCTAGCCCTATACTCATCGACAATACGAAACCTCAAATTCTTCGCATTCGCCGCAGCAATATCATACCACCATTCGGCCCCCTGCACGATCTGAAATGTGAGAATCACAATACTCCCATCCTCCGCTGCGCGCTTATAAGCATCTACATATTCCGGCCCCAGTTCCAGTGCCATCGACACGGGTGGCAGATCTCCCCACATGATCATCCACCACTTTAGATCCAGATCACAGGTCACGTAATCGAAGAGGAGGCCCATTGTGACGCCTCCGCCGTCTTCGAGGTTGTTAGTGGGAGAAGACGAAGGCTCGGGTGGTTCGGAGTCCTTTGGGTTCTGTTGGACGTATCTCTCCAGATCCATCACGTCTTTCAATGTACCTGGGATGCGGTATCGATCAAAGGTTTTGCCCCGGGCCCAGGACCAGACGCGGAGGACTGGGATGTGGGGTGCGGGTGGTTGCTGGGTGAGCATGCGACGCCAGGATGCCTCGGGGTACAGGTACGCCTTACGGCGCAAGGGATATTTTTGGAGAGGGAGCTCGGAGTAGAAGACTTCTGCTCGGGTGAGGTCGTCCTTGACGGGGTGGCTCCACGCGTTCTCATTGCCGACGTACTGCATTGGGAGGAAGTGAGGCGGGTAGCAGTCTCGCGGTTTAACGAGGTCGTTTTTGATGGTACCTGGGAAGAACGGGGGAAAATGTTTGATCAGGAGGGGGTTGTAGATGATGTCTTCTTTGGGCCATTGGGCTGGGGCGAAGAAAAGGGCTTGCTGGAGGGATGGAGATTGCTGAATTAGAGAGGCCCAGGCGGTGCAGACGCGTTGGGAGAAGAGGAGGGTGTGGATGTCTAGGTGGATGAGGATGCGTTCGAGGATTTCGGGGATGAGGAGGGAACGATGAGGGGGTGGTGAGGGTGTTTCTGGTGCCATTGTGGTGGCAGTGATTGTGATTGTGATGACGATGAGGATGAGATGGGGTACTTATGCAGGGTTCGGAGGTTTATGGAGGTCGGAATTGCACAAAGGTGCAATGCCCTACCGGGCTGAGAGTATCGAGGGAAAGGGGTATTATATATTCCGCCAGAGAGTAGAGATAGCCAGTAGTAGTAGATTTGTGCAGGATATTAAGTGTGAATGAGTAATGAGAAGACTAAACCAAGCAACTAAGCCGTTAGCTTCATGCAGGAAGACAGGCGCGGACGGGCTCCGGCAATGGGACCACCCGCCACGATGTGATTCTCAACGCTCGAACCCCTCATTTCAAGGGAAGCAGGATGCAGATGGAAGGACTCGGTCAATCGAATTGGCTGCTCTTTAAATTAATTATATTACTCTCATGCATGTCTCTTCACAAACTCCACAACCTGATCCGGCACCACCAGCCACGGCGTATGTCCCGTCTTAACCTTGTCTGTCTCGAACGTGGCTCCCTTGGCTCGGGCCTTTTCAACCATTCCTTCTTGTGCAAACAATGGGATTGCTCGATCATCTTCACACAGCAGATAGGCAGATGGAATTCGCAGGTACGCTGCACTTGTGGCAGGGCTATTTTTGGTCGCCCATGCATGGGGTCGCAATGTCTCGGCCCATTTCTGGCCATCGGGAACATCGTGGAAAAACAGCTTGAAGGGATCGTCAGGCAGCACGGTGCCATTCTCCACCTACACCACATTAGAATCACTTTATCGAGATACAAATAAGAGAGAAAGCTATACTCACATCCCGAACATACCAATCCGGCGGCACCCCGCCAAATGCCCCAATTAAACTCTCACCAACCTCCGGAATAAACGCAGAGAGGTAGATGAGCTTCACCACGCCACCTGGTTTACCCGCTTCTTGGCGCTCCGTCTTGCTGAGTCCATCGAGGGCACTGCTGACGGGGAGACCAGACCAGCTGTGCAGGACAATTGCAACGTCGTTTCCGGCATCGCATTCTTTTTCGACGACACTGCGGACGGCAGTAATATCGGGTTGGAGGTCTTTGACTTCATTGGCTTGCTCGATAGAGGGGAAGGCCACGGTGCGACAGGTATATTCGGGAAGTCTCTCGATGAGTGGGCCGTATGCTACTGGTGAGTACCAGGCACCGGCACAGAAGACCAGGGTTGGGTTGGACATATTGCGATCGTGCAGAGGTAAAATAGATGATGCTTAATTCTACTTCGTGAGAAGGGAGGAGCCCTTAATAAATGGTAGCGATTCAAGAAATGGCCCCCAATTATTTCGTGTATGAAGCAAGGCTCAAGATCGAATGATAGGTTGGCTCGTTAAAATATTGCCAGATGGGTCTTAGGCTTCATTGATCCGCTGTCAGCACTAGATGTAATGGGATTGTTCGTTGGTGGTCGATGAGACGGTGAAGCGGGAAGACATGCCAAGAGCTTCATCCGTCGCGGCTTACAGGGACGAAGGCAGCATTCGGTAGGCCACGCGCTACTTTCCGGTTATTGTCTGAAATAGAGACAAATATTAGGCTTCGTAAACACATGGCAGAAGAATGAGAAACTTTTGGATCCAGTGTCAACCACCAATTGCACTATGCCCTAAGTGGACAGGACAGATAGAGATAAGAAATGCGGCCGGACCCACTGGACAGATACGCTGACGTCGTACCGGGTTGCAGTCACGCAAGGGTCGACCGACTACCTCTCACCCCGCGATAGCTGTCACTTCTTCCCTTCGACAATTCCGATTCATTGTGCGGCAGTGGGCTTGACAATGGCTGTCAAGGAGGAAACGTTTATCCCGATGTATCGGACCTCGTCCTCTGGACGACCACGAGGCCGCACGATAAGACAATGGCAACTACCAATCTGTGCGGGCATCTGTGCCGCGGCAATTCTGCTGGTCGGAGCCAATCCAAGAGAACTGCTATTGCCAACCAGTGCAACCACACATCATGAATTCTACACTGGACTGCAACAATGCTACGACGCTGAACGTCAACTGCATGTGCCAGATGCTGGGGACAGCTCAAGACAGAATAATCCCCGATGGAACCCGATCTCCGGACAGGCCACTCCGGTTGTTCTACAAAACGCAACCCTCTTTGATGGCGAATCGACGCTCCCAGACGCCGTAGACATCGTCTTCGAGGCTGGTGTTATCACCTCAATTGTTTCCACTGGCTCAGGTGATGCTCCGCCCGCGAACGCAAACATTATCGATGTCCATGGCAAACATGTCACTCCGGGCCTAGTGGATATGCACTCTCACCACCTGGTAATGCCATTTCCTCAAGTGGTAGCAACGAGCGACGTGAACGAGAAGTCGCTCGGACCAATTACTCATTTCGTGCGCGCAATCGACGGCTTCACGCCGTCCGATCCAACCATCAAGATCATCGCATCGGGCGGAGTCACCTCCTCGCTAGTTCTACCCGGCTCAGCAAACATCGTCGGCGGCGAGGCCTACCCTGTCAAGAACCTGCCCTTTTCAGGTGAATACGGCGAACCCGTAATCGAGGAATTGCTCCTGGAGCACGGTATCCCAGAGCAAGACCGCCAGCGGTATCTTAAGATGGCGTGTGGTGAAAACCCAAAACGCAATTACCAGCACACCCGGATGGGACTTGCTTGGCTCTTGAGGGAGAAGCTTGCAGAGGCGCAGGAATTAGAGCAGCGCCAGGCTGCTTGGTGTCGCGGAGCGTTGGAGATCGAACACACCAGGTTTGACCGAGCTCGGCATATAACGCGCTTCCTTGAACAACAAGGGCGGCGACCGGAGTCATTCGAGTTGGATACTTTCGTGGCCTTGATCAGGGGAGAGCTCAATGTGAATGTTCATTGTTATACACCCGAGGATTTGGAGCGCATGCTGGCTGTACTCCATGAGTTTGGTATCCATCCTCGGGCTTTCCATCATGCATTGGAAGCATGGCAGGTGCCTGAGCTGCTGAAGCGTTTGGAGCCGTGAGTATGTTATCTGTATATGTGTGGCGGTACTAATTGGATGCAGGAATATCACGGTTGCTACATTCGCGGACAATGCGCTGTACAAGGCCGAGGCCTATGAAGCAAATCTGCGCGCAGGGAAGATACTTAACGACCACGGAGTGCGGGTTGCTTATAAATCGGTATGGGAGCAATCTACTGAACTGTATAGATACAAAATGATACTGATATCAATATAGGATCATACCGGGGAAGAGAACTATGCCAAATACCTTCTGTCAGTTGCGCCCCAACATCTCTCCCGACAGGCTACTAATGATGTGATAGCGACCAAGCCTCTATCGCTCACTCATTCGGCTTACCGGCCGATAAGGCTTTACAGTCAGTCACGTTAGTACCAGCCCAATCAATGCAGCAAGACCACCGCATCGGATACGTCCGTCCAGGTTACGACGCCGACATCGTCATATGGGATAGCCATCCGCTCCAAGTCGGGGCCACGGCTGTCGAGGTTTTCATTGACGGACGTGCGCTGTTACAGAAGGGAGACACTGCAGAGGAATCTTTGGCTGCCGGCTTCGATGATCTGCAACGTGTACCCGAGACGCGACCGGTGGTAGATGTCGACCAGCGAATCAACGTCTGCTCGAAGCCACGTCTTGTGTTTACCGGTATTCAGAAAGCACTTATCGGCAGCCCACATCTTGATCAAGTGGCCGAGGATCTAGTCCTCGTGCTAGAGGACAACAAAGTTTCGTGCCTCGGTGCGAAACAGACATGCATAAGAGGCGAGGACGATGGGGTCACCGAAGTAGCCCTAAAAAATGGCTACATTACTCCCGGGCTGATTGCCTTTGGCAATGACCTTGGGATTCAAGCAATTTCATCCGAAGAGTCGACAGGCGACGGATCAAGCGGTGCAACTGGCGATCTTTTGAACGAAGGAAAGAGCGTCCACTTTGCCAAATATGGAGCTCATTTACATGGGGTTGCATTTGACAGAGCGAGGATTGGAGGAGTTACTAAAGCGATTACTCCGCCGCATGGTAGTGGACTTATCAAGGGTGTCAGTGTAGGGTTGCGAACTGATCCTAACGCGACGATATTAGATGGAGGAGTTTGGAGGGACGATGTGGCGCTTCATTTCTCGGTTGGACAGGGGGCCAAGGGTGAGTACATTGGTGTTCAGCGATGTATAAGGACAAGGGCCTAACAAATATGACCAGACGGAGATACCTCAACTGTTGCTTCCGAAATCCAAATCCTGCGCCAGATACTGAAGGAGGGCGGTAAGAGCGACGCAGAGCAGCACAGCGTATATGCACAGGCTGCAAATGGCTCTCTTCCACTGGTGGTTGAGACATACAACGAGGACGACATCTCTCAATTGATTCTGGTCAAACGAGAGTTTCCTTCCGTCAATCTAATTATATACGGTGGCCATGGTGCTGCTCTAGTAAGCCAGCCTTTATTTCTATCCCAGTCAATGTCAATATAACTTACACCCTACGTTAGGTCGCCAAACCCCTAGCTGAAGCAGGCATCCCAGTCATCCTAACCGGCAACCTCGGGGCTCCTGATAAGTGGGAAAAGAAGAATGCGCTTCCAGGGCCTCCGCTCAGCGATAGCTCAGCCGAGGTATTGATTGAAGCAGGTGTGCAGCTTGGTTTAGCACTGCGGGGTGATTCCAGACTCCATGGGCTAGCGCGGGAGGCGCGCTGGGCGGCTAAGCAAGCTGGACTGAGTGATAAGGAGGCTGTCGCGCTTGTATCGTCCAACATTGAGCGGATTCTGAGACTTGACTCCGATGCCAATGGTACCCAAGAGTACACAGGTGATTTGGTGTTGTGGGATGGAAACCCGTTGCGCGGAGAAGGGTCGGTTGTAGTTGCTGTGCGTGAGGGCGGAGAAGTTGTGGATTGCTGGCCAGATTCCGGAAATTGATTCCATTGAAGTCGATGTACCCATAGAGCATAGCCTAGTTTGACGCAGAAGTACCTGCAGATAGTATCGGCGAATATATGCAACCGCCAATAGTTTATCAGGAAATCGCAGCTAGGTATAGGGGTTAACACGAATAGTGGAATATATGAGAACAGCGTTGGATCAATATGTTCCAGATGATTTATGTGATTTGGGAGCTTGACTTGACGGCGAAGGCTAGAGACATTGTCGCAAGGCCATCAATTTCGCGCAGGATAATGAAAATCGTGCTGTTGCAGGGCTATTGCGGATATCTGGCAGCGAAGCAGGCCGAGTTCTCCGAGTAACATATAACAAGATGGTTAAGATGGGTTTCATTGGGTCTTTCAAATAGGACTTTCGTGGCCATTGATATTACGACGACGAGATATATGTCAACAAATTTGAAAGGCGAGTAAATTAGAGTTGTCATATACCTTTCGGGTCTAGCTGAGATCAAAATCATGAGAATGGCAAATGAATGCCCGAAATTGGAAAATGAAGTCTTCTAACTACTGAGAGAAGATAGTTAACTGTAAAATAAACTCAAGGTTACGCTGAGAAACCTATATGCTAAAAGTATGCATTGCATGACCCATGAATGTGGGAGATAAACTCAATAGATACTTCAACTAATGCATATAACACCTCCACTGAAGATGGTAACTTAATTACCCACATACAAATTAACCCGTCAGAAAGAGTGCATGTAGAGAAATTGAAAGAACACCTACTTGTATCAACCATCATCTACATGCTGCATCTCACGACAAAACAACCACCTCGTATCCTCGCCCACTCCCCTAGCCTTCCAATAATTGACGCGCTCAGGAGCAATGGCAACTGACCGTGCAAAGAGTCGAGGTGCGCCAGCCATACCAGAACGTTATCCAACGCATCAAACTTCTGAATCTTCGCGACTGTTTCCACTGCAGCTAGATGGTTGCCGCGCATCGGTCCTCGAGCAACCTGAAAGAAGGGTTTACGGGGATTCTGCCACGACGCAATTTACTCCAACAGATCCCCTAGACAGCTTCCATAGTTGTCTACTTGAAGTTGGGAATCATGGCAGTTCCCCTCTGCCTCTGCTTGGGGCCGCGGCAGCGGCAAATGTGGCGATGGCCTTAGCACACCCGCATGATGGCAGGCATCAGCGCGCGTCCATGAAGACAAAGGTGGGTGGGTTAGCGGTTGTGCGAGCGAGGCCACACAAGTGGCCCGTAGCGTGACCGGGAGCATCGAGAAGGTAGAAGGAGCCGTCATCGAAGTAGTCGGCGGCGTTGAAGGGGCCGACGCGCAAGGGGTTGTCGTGGTCAAAGTGGATCCCGCGGACAGAGCGATCGGCAGCGTCGCTGTCCAGCACAAGGCCATCCGGGTTGGATGTGTGTCCAGGCCATGAACTGCATTCAACACCCGGTCAGACGATGAGCTCGGTTGTAGACGGGAATCGCGACGGGTCACCCGTGTGGTCGAAGTGAGGGTGTGACCAGACGACGGCTTCAATGTCGGAGGAGGGAATGCCTAGTACATTGTGATTGTCCGCGGGGTCATGCAAGATGTCGACGACGTCGCGCGTGCAGTCACTCACGACCGTTGCTTTGATTGCTCGAACGGTCTTGGGTGTATATTTCTCCCAGTCAGTGCGGACGCCAAGGTAGAAGATGATGTGGCGGTCTTCATGCGAGATTAGGAAACAGTAGATAGGGGTCTGAGGGCTTTTGAATCCATGCAGGGTGGGCTTCCATAATGCCCCTGGTAGGAGGTAAAGGCGCGTGTTACTAGTTCTGTCGTAGCTGAGCTCATATTTAGATGTATATCTGAAAGCAGAGGTCAGGGATGGCTTAGCTTACGTGTTAAGTATGCAGACATCGACAGTGAAAGGGGAGGCTGGAAGGGGATAGTCCGGGGGAGAATTAGGGCGGAATTCGGATTTTTTTTCCATGATGGCTGGCTCATATGGAGAGGAGGAGAGACATAGGAGCTGAAAAGGGGGGGTGGGGGGATAAAGTAGCATCAGTTAGCAAGGCAAGGGATGAGGTACCATGCAAGACATGGCAGGACGAGCGAGAAGCGATTGCCCTCACTCCTCTGCCCTAAGTGGTCTATTAATTGTTATCCATGATCAGTGTCATTACCCGCCATCCTCCACAGTGCATTGTTGCCTGCTACGCAGTGCAACAATAATCATTGCATCATCCAATGCCTCATTTCGATTTCTGCATTCTTTTATTTCAATTTCATGCTACGTTGTGGTTTAATTTTCGATCTATCTCTATCTCGGTGACTCTTCCTTTTCGATTTATTCCTTCTTCTTTTTCATTTTCTTTCTTCTTCTTCCTCTTCTCAATCATGGCCATTCTGTTTCAGACATACAGCGGAGAACATCGCAACTCTAAGTAGCGCTTGGGTTATTTGCTGCCACTCCCAACCATAAATAATAAATGTAAAATTCCACTTGTGAATGTCCATTTTATTGGTTTGAAATTAGACAGAAAGGAGGAGATGTTTTCCAACCCAACGGCACAAAAAGCACGAATAGAAAATTTATCAAACTCAATCTGCTATGACAGCCTCAATGATTGCTTGTGCAGCCAAAGGGGACTGCCATACTTTTACCACCCGATGTCCCACGGAGGATAGCAAGTCCCGCCACTGCGTCTCGGTGCGCTCGACCCCGGCTAACAGGGCCATCATGGTAAGATCGTACGCAGTTGCATGTGGATGGGCGTCTTTCACTGGCATCACATGGTCATGAACGAGCAGCCTACTATACCCGGGCTTCATAGCATCTCGGATCATCTTTAGAATCTGCCGCGCCGGCTCATCCGACCAATCATGCAGAACAGCGTGCACATAATATATACGAGATCCTGTAGGAGCCCACCCTCAGTATTGTCTTTAAGCTTTCACAGCTAGAAGGGTTACCTACCTAGAACTGGTTGAGGCAGGAAGAAGTCGTGAGCCATTTTGTTCACCGGGTCGGGACATTTGGCGAGTTTAACCACTGCCGGTAAGTCCTGAAGGTAGAGTCGCTGTGCGGTCTCTGGATAGACCTGGCGGAACTTTTCGATATCGTGGCCGATGTTTCCTCCCACGTCGACCACCAATGGCCCATTGGGATCTGATCCGTTCATGAAATGTTCGGCTGGGATGATTTCCAGCCAGCCGGCTTGATGAGCCATCACCCCGCCCATGACATGGTTGAATGATGCTCCTTCCCGCGGATGGCTGGTGAAGTAGTCAAACATGTTGCCCCGATAGTCCTTGGCGTATTGGAAAGCCACATCTTTGGGATCGGTGGGATTCTTATAACCAGTCTTCTACAGGAACTCGGGGGTCTTGTGGAGGATGAGGATGCCGACATCAAATCTTGTGTCGTCAGCATGAGTCCAGCGCAGTGGAACGATCAGAGCGGGGGATTTTGGTTTCACTCAGCCATATACTCACAGATAAGAGATCCATTCCCCGAAAACAGGTTGCAAAAGAGAAAGAGAAAAGGTTGTCGGCTTGAATACCCCGGCTGTAGGCTCAATCAGAATGTGGTTTGTAGCCAGGTGACGTAAAATTCGGCCTGATCAGATTGTACCCGTTAGAACATTTGCACAAGCCCGATTTCTTTATTGAGGACTTTAAACTGACCAAGAAGGTCCCGATCGCAGTTGACCAGAGCAGTCAACTCATCCCCACTTCGCGCTTCATCGCCATTGGCATGCCATTTCTCGAACAACTGGAGGTCTTTGACTACCTTTAAGCTCGCTGATAATGCTGGCTTTGGTTGCTCGGACTAATTAGTTTTCTCGTTGTTGACGATATCACTACTATGGCCGGGACTTGCCTCGCCCATACACATCCTCGCTATTCTCTCCCAAGGGGTCTCAAGTCGGCTGACTAGCGCATATGCGGCCAAGAGAGCCTTAATGCGATCGCTCTCCGCATCGAAAGAATTGGCACTGATGGCGTTCAATGTCCCAAGAACATCATTTGGTGGGCTAGTGGATTTGGCCATGATGAAGATGTTGGATACGGACTGTTGATTCATAGATCATGCTGCAAATTAACCTACTACATCTCAACTATTAGACAAACGGTTGCCCCTCGACGCTGGGCTGCCAGCTTGAAGAGGCGAGGAGATGGGAGCGTATGTCTGCCCCACTGCATGCAGGAAATGTTGTGCATGTAGCCTGGTGTGACATGCAGTGCCCGTGTCAGAGATCACCTGCCAAGACACAAATAGTTTGTGTACTCGGTGAAGGGGGTTGTTTCACCGCCAGAGCTGGGCATGTCAGGGGTCTAGTTAAAACACATATCATAACTGACCACTTTAGGATGTCTCAACCCTGCATGCACCATCGGGGTTGATCAACAGAGTTGCAGCTGTCTTTTTAAGTCATGATCTTCGCCTGTGATACTGTAAATCGTGGTCTACCCGGGGAATTACCAGATACTGCGCAAAGACTGGTCATTCCCTGAGAGGAGAGGGGGAACGTCCCAAAGCCGAGTAACTTCCTGATGACGGTTGAAAATAGGAAGAATATGTCTGAAATTGGTCAAAGTGGGTGCCTGAAAACTTATTGTATCCTATCTGATGTCATGACTAAACATACAGGCAGGATAAAAAAACAACGAAGGCCAAATCTGCTCGCACACGACCGTTATCGTTTGGTTATTCTACACACAGTATACCGGGAATTCCCAACACTGGAGTTCAAACACAATGGAGACCTTTAATGAGATCCCTGCACTGAATGCTATCCTTGCAAGATGGCAGCAGCTCACCGCAGCAACTACCGGATGGTGGCTACTGTGGGCAGGAGGCCTCACGCTCATCCTGGGCCTTCTTCAACTTGCCCGAACATGGTGGTCGCTGAGGCACATCCCTGGCCCATTTCTCGCCAGCATATCCAACCTGCCTCGTGTATGGTGGCAAATAACCGGTCGCGCACATCTTTACCATCAAGCCGCGCACGCAAAGTATGGGGATGTCGTCCGCATTGGACCCCGCATGGTTTCCTTTAGCAACCCCGAAGCTATTCCTACCGTCTATCCTGTTCGGCCCGGTTTTCCCAAGGTTGGTTTGTCCACGATCAACTTCTCCTTTTCTTTACCCCCTAATCGGCAATCGAGGTTAAACTAAGGATTGTCCCAGGGTGATCTTTACTCTGCTTTGCGTCCTTATACAAGCGAACGAGGCCCCATATACCTAGTATTCAACACCCAGGATGAGTCAATGCATAAGCTAATCAAGAGCCCAATCGCGCCACTCTTCTCACTCTCCAGTGTAGTTCAATTTGAAGGTCTAGTGGATGAAGTGCTTGCAGTTCTGTCTAAGCAGTTGGATGAGCGCTTCGTGGCCACAGGTGAGACATTCGACTGCGCCGATTGGCTACATTTTTTCTCATTTGATGTCATGGGGACCCTGTCATTTTCAAAGCAGTATGGCGCTCTTGAGCAAGGTCGTGATGTGAATGGTATGCTGAGCGAGGTCTATCGGTTCTTCCAGCTAGCAGCACCGGTGCGTCTTGCCCTAAAGTCTGGACATCATAACGAACAAAGATTGATGATGATGATGGTTCATATTGCAGATGACACAAATAACCTGGCTTGACCCAATCCTGTACAAAAATCGCTTGGTGCACACCCTTCGAAAGCTACAGAAAAAGACACCGTCAATGTCCATTCTAGACTTTGCAAGCAGGGCTATTAAGGAGCGGATCGCTAAGGAAGACAACGGCAAGGAGGATCCCAACTTCCCACCTCGCAGAAAGGATTTCTTGGACCGTTTCCTCGAGATCCACAGCCAGAGTTCAAAACTTCCACCATGGTATGACCCCTCCCCCCCAAATAATTCTTGGGCATGGTAAGAGCATTTCCTGATGCGGATAATGCTCATAGGGCTTCTACAGCATGGACCTTTTCTAATATCATCGCTGGCTCCGACTCTGTTGGGACGGTAATGAAGACTGCCGTGTGGTGAGTGAAATTGTCTTCTTTAGCATAGTATTATGTGACGCTAAACCAGAGATTAACACTTGGGTAGTGAGTTCGGTCCCCATGACCCCTGAGAGGAGGTGAAGATTGCAATTATTTTGCTCGTAAGAGAGGATAGAGACTGTCCCACTGACACAAAACAGTTAACCTTCTTTCTCACCCCGATTCCCTCGAAAAGCTGCAACGCGAACTCGACGGAGCGAACCTGACCAGGCCATACCCGCTCTGGGAACAAGTTCGTGATTTGCCATATCTGGACGCTTGTATCCAGGAAGCTGCACGTGTGCATCCCCCATTCGCTCTTCCCTTTGAACGGGTTACTCCTCGAGGTGGTGTGACGGTACTCGGTCATTATTTGCCCGAAGGAACTAACGTAGGAGGTAATGCTTACGTCGTCAATCGTCACAAAGGCACCTTTGGGCCAGATGTGGAGGTTTGGAGGCCAGAGAGATGGCTTGAAGGAGACGAGAGCCACAGAAAGACACTGGAGAAGAGCCTACTCACGGTATGTACGGTGCCTTTACGGTGTTAGCGATGATAAAAAAGTAACTGGACTATAGTTCGGCGCCGGAAGACGCGTGTGTCTGGGTAAGCAGATTGGGATTGTGGAATTGAAAAAGCTTCTACCATTTCTGTTCGTGAATTACGAGGTAGGAAGCCGCATCATCCACGTTTTTGAGTGCAAGCTAAAAACTATAGTTACAACTGGTGGAGCCTTTGCCATTCAAATGGGAGAATTGTTTTTTTTCCAAGCACCGAGGCTTTACTTGCCGGATCAAAAGACGGGAGTAAGGGAAAATCACGAAAGGTGCTGATACGAAGGACGACGAAAGACATTGATGACAGGAAGCTTAGATAACTGGGCTACGACCACTGAATTTTGCTGTTATTTTCATGCATATTTGCAGATTAGAGAATAATTTGGTAACCTCAAGAGAATGAGAATGCTACAAGTTTGTCTGCTGAGATACTACTCAAACACCGGTCACTTGTGATCCACGAAAGCCGCCCCTGGTAGAAACTAATGGAGATAAGATGTGACACGAGTTGAACGCAGGAAAGAGTTACACACAAGCCACGTACCAGAAATTGTATTGCATATAATGCGTGGTCATAACAGCCCTATCAACCGGTCCTTGCATTTACATGAACGAGAACAGTTGCTGGTAAATGGGTGGATGCCTAATCTCCCTGCTCCTTCTCCTTACTCGTTGGTGTCATTACCCCTCACTCCATCAAGGCTCCAATGCAAGGGGAACGTTGAAGACCGGTACATCTAAATGTAGCTAGAGCCTCGCACTAACTCCCAGGAGAAATGCTGCGTAACCGTTTCTCGGACCATAAGAAATGACTTCGCCGCGGAGTATGCTCCAATCAGATGTTCCGTGGTATCATCAACACGTCTGCCTTCAGTTCAGTCATGCGTCTACCATTATCTCTCTATAGAGGCATCGTAAGACTGCAGGGTCACTTGGTCTTTCCATGTCATGCCGAGATTCGTGTGAAACATGCTTGCTGGTGACTCGGGACGATCAGCTCCCAAGGGCGATGCTGCGTTTACACCATTGCTGTGTACCGCTACCGGCAGGGATAGGGCTCTCATCAGGACTATGACTTACAGGTAAGTGGTAGGAGGCCCGACACAGTCATGCAGTGGTAAAGGCAGCAGATACAGTCAATGCCTTAATCAGGTGGAGTGTCCTCCCACTAGCCACGCTCCCCCATAGCGCCATTGAGATACCGCAAACATCCAAATCACCTACTAATCGCCTCTGATGGATACCCAAGACCCCTTTCACAAGGTGAATTGGAAGCCTGCCACGCTATCTGATGCACCCATTTCGTTTCAGAAGATCATTCTTGTGCTTAACCCCAATTCGAAGCAGGAAGACTTTCTTGTGTACAAAGGACAGCTGATCGACGCGGGCTACACGGTACTTGTAGTCAAAGACGCTACCGAGATACCATTGCATCTGAGTTCTGGGACTATTATTGTTCATCTCCCTAAGCTGGGAAGGGAAAAGAACAGCGTCTATGAGATTGCTACAGAATCCTGCAACAGTCTGATAGCAGCAGCACGAATCCTTTCTAAACATGACGGCTATAAGGTGTTTACCGTCGTTCCTACCGCGAGTGGTGTTGGCCAACTTGGTCATGCTCCCCTGTTTGGCTTGGCGCGGGCTTTGAACATGGAAATGCCAAACACTTTCGGTGGACTGTTCGAAGCAGAACCGGAGTCATTTCCACTCGATGCAATCAAGTATGCGCAGGGTTTTGATGTGGTTCGAATCTGTCATGGCGTTCCCCACATAGCTTGCCTGCAGCCTTGCCCGAAGCAGCCAGATGACGCTGTAATGCGTCTTCGGCTAAGACCAGAGAGCACCTATCTTATCAGTGGCGGTACACGAGGCATGGGACTAAAGATTGCAGGCTGGATGGGCAAGCGTGGCGCCGGGAACATCATTCTGGTGGCGCGCCATGGACTGGAGAAAGGTGCAAGCGATGATAGTAACAACACGCTCACATCCCACATGAAGGACCTGCAGAGTCGAGGTGTCACGGTACACGTCTTGAGTATTGACCTCGCTCTACCTGAGGCAGAAAAGTCCCTTCGACAGGGAATTGCTTGTCTTCACCTTCCGCCGATTAAAGGCGTCGTCCATGCCGCCGGAGTTGCCCAATATAACACGTTGGACCGATGCGAACCTTCCGACCTCGATTACACCATGGCGCCCAAAGCGCGTGGTGCTCTGGCCTTGGACGCTCTCTTCTCACCAGGGGATCTGGACTTTTTCCTGCTGACCTCCTCCGTAGGACAACTTGTCGGGTTCCCAGGTCAGCTTACATACGCGCCAGCAAATGCCTTTCTAGACGGATTCGCAGTCTACCGACGGCAGCAGGGAGATGCCTGTACCTCCATCCAATGGACCTCCTGGCGCGGAGTGGGACTGGTGGCGCAGAACAAATCGACGACGCGAATGATTGATCGCGGCATGCAAGCCCGAGGTATTGAGTACATGGACCCAGATGAGGCACTTGCTACATTAGACCGGGTAGCTCAGCTCGCGACCGATCACGTCGCCGTGGTCCGTGCTGTGACACTTGAAGCAGACGAGCCAGTGCGACATCCCATACTCCAAGACATCACACCTCGCAAACCTGTGCGGCAAGCCCAGTGGGACTATCCAGCCCACGCGGTGGCAGTCGTTGGACTGGCATGCCGCACGGCTGCAGGCGATACGGCAGATGACTTATGGGATGTGATTCGGACTGGACAGATGACAGTGCGGGAGATTGATGCAAGACGCTTCCCTGAAGCCGCCGCAAGGAAAGACCCCAAATTGTGGGGAAACTTCCTCCCTGACCCCGAATCCTTTGATCATGGCTTTTTTGGCAAGTCCAAACGCGAATCAGCCGCACTTGACCCTCACCAGCGGCTTCTACTTGAGACGACTTATCATGCTTTAGAGTCGGCTGGATGGCTGGCACAGGAACAAATACCCGAAAAACATAATGAACCGGGTTTCGGAAATACTACAGGCTGCTTTATTGGTATGAATGCCCCAGATTACCCTCTGAATCTAGGAAGTCACCCCCCCAGCCCCTATACAGGAGTTGGGATGATGCGATCCTTTGTCGCGGGTCGCTTGAGTCATCACTTCGGGTGGACTGGTCCTTCCCATGTCATTGATACAGCCTGTTCTTCAGCCATGGTGGCCATCCACCAGGCCTGTCGTGCTCTTCAAGCAGGGGACTGTACCAGGGCAGTGGCGGGGGGTGTCAATTTGATCACCAATTCGGTCTTTTTTGACGCATTGCGGAGCGGAGGCTTTCTCAGCGAGACCGGTGCGTGTAAAACCTTTGACGCTCGGGCAGATGGGTACTGCCGAGGTGAGGCCGTTGGGGTCCTGGTCCTTAAGCCTCTATCCCAGGCACTGCAGGATGGAGACGAGATTCGGGGAATTCTTCTAGGGACAGGAGAGAATCAGAATATCAACAACACCAGCATTACCAATCCAGTATTGGACAGTCAGAAAGCACTCTATCGTAAAATTTTGGCCCAAGGGGGCATCTCATCCCGCCAAGTATCCTACGTCGAAGCCCATGGCACAGGGACGCGCGCCGGTGATCCCATTGAAGTTGAAGGAATCAGGCAGGTGCTAGGGGGGCCTAATAGAGACTCTCTATTACATATCGGTGGAATAAAAGCTAACATTGGACACTCAGAGGGTGCCTCAGGGGTAATCTCTCTGATTAAAGTGTTGCTGATGATGAAGCATCGCCAGATTCCACCACAGGCGAACTTTGAGCGACTCAACCCAAACATTACTGCCCTTGAGCCGGATTGTATGGCCATTCCTACATCTATCCTTGGGTGGCACAGCTCTATTGGCCCCCTAGTGGCTCTGGTAAATAGCTACGGTGCGTCTGGGAGCAATGCCGCGGCCCTGGTGGCCTCGCCTCCGCCGCCAGAACAACTTGCACAGTCTTTGCCTCCCTTAACGTCCGTCTCTTCACAAATACTATCAGCGTGGCCTGTCTCAATCTCTGCAGCGTCGAAAGTCAGCATAAGAGCCTACTGTCAGAAGCTAAGAGAGCTAATTAGGCAACCTAACTTTCGTCCGGAGCTGGGCGCTCATCTCGGTTTCGCACTCGGCAGCAAGCAGAATCGGCAGCTTGGCCAGGCTTTCGTCACTACTGTCACATCTGGTAAGCATACCTTCCTGCGAATGGAAGTCGGACTCAAGTAAGGCGCATATTCATTAAGTGCTCACTTTTGATGCAGTGGAGGAACTGGACTCCCGGCTGTCCAGTCCTGACAGATACACCGTGGAGCGCGAAACCTCACGCCAGCCCATTGTTCTTCTTTTCAGTGGACAGAATGGCAGTACCGTTCCTGCTGCTCAGCCACTCTATGACACGTCAATAATATTCAGGGACTTTCTACACCGCTGTGATGAAGTGGTACAGTCCCTGCACGGCCCTAATTTGTTTCCATCTATACTAGGCGGCATCGACGGAAGCACCGACATTGTTCTCCGCCATACTGCCATGTTTGCCATTCAATACTCATCTGGTATGACATGGCTCGAATGTGGGCTGAAGCCAGATGCAGTTTGTGGGCATTCATTCGGGGAATGGGCTGCGATGACTGTCTCGGGTGCAATGACGCTCGAGGCAGGATTAAAGCTCGTTATTGGGTAGGTTGATTCGGTTATTTCGTCCTCTTTCGATGTAGTTACTAACCGGGTGCAGTTCGTAAACTTTCAAGTATCCAAGCTGCGCTAGCACTAAATGAAAAGGCAGGACGCGCATCCATCATCAAGAAACATTGGGGTCCTGATCCCGGAGCGATGATTGCCATCGAGACGGATCTTGTGGGGACACAGACAACAGCCAGCCAACACCTAGAGCCTTTCCGTCGTAAACATTCAGATTTTACCTTCGATATTGCCTGCTACAATGGTCCCAATAACTACGTTGTGGCTGGGCGGACGTCGGCCATGGAGGCCTTGGAGAATGACTTGACTCAGGAGAAGCGTCGCGGCGTCAAGCTCAGATTCAAGATGTTGCGTGGCATGCATGCCTATCATTCCGTTATGGCAGACTCGATCATCGATGAATGTGCCAGACTGTCAGATACAATACCATTTCAGGTTTGTCCAGATCACCAACACTTTGACGAGCCTACATTCAAGGCTAAATCTACCCCTTACAGACACCAGCCCTTCCCTTTGAAACATGCCACAAGGATCCGTGGACAGGCCCAGGGACAAATTTCATTGCTCGCAATACTCGGGGACCAGTATTCTTTGCCGAAGCAATTTACCGCATTGTCAGCCGACTAGAAGGGGGTCCATGTATCTTCCTCGAAGCTGGCATTGGGGGCCCCGTCGTTTCTATGGCCCGGAACGCGCTTTCGTCTTCCCTTACTTCCTCGAAGCATCAATCGCCGCATACATTCGTACCAATCGATGGAAAAGACCCAGTTCGTGGGCTAGCAGAGGCAGTACTTTCGCTGTGGCATAACGGCCATCCTTCTGTGCAGTTCTGGCCCTTTCACTCAAAGCAACGAGCGAGCTAATGCCCTATGACCCTGCCGCAATATCAATTCGAGAAACATCCGCATTGGCTGGAGCATGTTCCCATCCAGTCTGAAAACAGAAACTTACAGCATGCTCAGCAGCACTCTGGGACATGTCCTCACTGCGGGAAGGAAACGGACGAATATCCTTACATCACACTGGAGGGGTCGCCGCCCGGTTCGAACGATGAAATAATCTTCCGTATTGATCCACGCAGCCCCCGGTATCAGAAGCTGGTGAAGGGCCATGTTGTTGTCGGATCTCCTATCAGTCCCGCCGCTATGTATTTGGAGTTGGTAACTCATGCTGTAGTCCAAGTCGAGTGGAACGGGCACGCAGCGCCGCTCGCCAACCAGACTGGTGATGTTTGGGTCCAGGACTTAAAGATAATGGCGCCGCTGGGCCTGGATCCGCAGGGTCCTGTCTTGTTGACGTTGAATAAGAAGAAAAACGGATATTTCAAGTTCCAGCTCTCCTCCACCAAAAATTTTGGCAAGACAAATTTACCGTCAAAGTCGATATACCATGCAACCGGCATTGTATCCCTACAGGCGCAGAATATAGGCGTGCCGTCACGGTTCTCGGGCGCGTGGGCCCGTCTGACACGTCTTCTCGAAGAAGAACCGGAGATGGACGAGTTGCGTGGTCCCATGGTATATAAGGTCTTTTCCAGAATGGTGAAATACTCCGCTATATACCGAGGCCTACGATTGATTGTGGGCAAGGGCGAAGAAGCAGCCGGGGTTATTTCTATGCCTCCCACAAGCCTGGAGCAGGCTAATGAGCGAGAACGATCTTTTAACAACAGTATTGCTGACCCACTGATTCTGGATAACTTCATGCAGGTTCCCGGAGCCTTTGTGCACTCTCTGCGTGTTGCAGACACTCCAGATGATGAAGACAGTGACATGTCATTTATCTGCACGGGAATGGGATCAGTTGGTCCTTTGACAAAGCTGCCGTGCAGCGAGTCCTACAGGGTGTATGCGAAGATCTTGCGAGAGGATCAGAAAGAGACCAGGCTAGATCTCCTTGCCTTCGATGCCGATAGCGCTACGATGGTTTGGACCGCGCAGGGCCTCAGGTTCTCGAGGGTTCCCCGCCCTTCGCTGGCTAAGGCATTGGCAGCCTCAATGCCATCGGTGCACGATTCCAGGGAGGAGCTGCAGAGAAAGCCTGCGGCTGAGAAGATGACCTCCGAACCTACGGACAAGAATTCCCCTCCTCTTCCGCCAACTATACCTCAAGTCCGTAGTTTTATTTTGGATGGGATCCAAACAGTCCTCAGTATGTGTCTAGATGTACCCTGTCAGGATGTGAGCAGACCTGCCACGCTGAGAGCGCTAGGAACCGACTCACTTGTTAGCGCGGAAATTTTGTCCAGTATCCGGGACCTATTTGACATTGACATATCTGCAAACGAGTTCACATCGCTGAATACAGTCGGAGATCTCTGCGATCTTGTCAGAACGCGGCTGGGGCGCGCTGATCCTGATGATCACGATGTCGCCATGCAGACATCCGACCCAAGGCGGGAGACTACCCCTGAGGTCAATAATGAGTGGCAAGAAGCGGTCTTTGCAATTCTTAGTCATTCCCTGGAGGTTCCTGTATCCGAAATTAGACGGGACTCAATTCTTGAGGACCTTGGCGTCGATTCACTCATCACCCCTGAAATTATTAACAACATCAAGGAATCCTTGAATGTTGAGCTCTCTTCAACCGAGTTCTCGGGGTTGGTAGATGTGGATTCCCTGTTGGATCTGCTCGCGGATGCTTTAGGGCTGGAGGATGCCAAGCCGACCCCAACCACAGGTTCATCAGGCATCTCGGATGCATTGGCTCCATCGGACCCAGTTATGCCAACCGTCTTTCAGGAGATCCGCCGCAATTATGACGACCGTGCTAAAGCCTTCCAGTTGTCAGGCTACTGGGAGAATGTGTATCCTGTGCAGTTGCAAGTCGTGTCTGCATTTATCTTGGAAGCGTTCAAGAACTTGGGGTGTCCAATCCGCGAGCTCCAGCCCGGGGAGACGTTGCCACTTCTGCAAGGAATACTACCCAAGTATCATCGTCTCGTCCGCCGACTGCATGACATTCTTGTGGAAGCCAGCATCATCAGGAATAAACCGGAAGCCGACCACGAAGTCTTCATCTGCGGACCCGCATCCCCTCCAGTCAAGCCTGCAGCCCAGCTGAGCCAGGAGTTAATGGAGGAATTTCCTGTCTTTGCATCCACCCACGGGCTACCTGATCTTCTCGGACCGCACCTCGCCGAGTACCTCATCGGCCACGCCGATCCAGTGCCTCTTCTCTTTGGCAGTGAGCGTGGGCGACACTTGCTCGAAGAATTTCACGCCAATGCACCCGATATTCGCGCCGCCACTCAGGTCCTCTGTGACTTTGTCTCGGCTGCCATCAGTGCTCATGCGGAAGCTGCAAACAACGCAGAGCCATTCCACATTCTCGAAGTTGGCGCTGGCACGGGAGGCACAACCAAACATCTCATTCCGCTCCTCCGGGCCACTGGCATTCCCTTTACCTACACCTTTACCGATCTCTCTGTGTCTCTTCTCGCGCGCGCAAAACGGACAAATTTTGCTGGCGTCGCTTGCATGGAATTCCGCCAATTTGATCTCGAGGCAGTCCCGGAGCCAGAGCTCCACGGGCACTACCACCTGCTCATCTCCGCTAACTGCGTTCATGCAACCCGAGACCTCCGCCAAAGCCTGCAGCATATACGCCGGGTCCTGCGTCCAGATGATGGATGCGTAGCGTTGCTCGAACTGACAGAGAAATTGCCGTGGTACGACCTGGTCTGGGGGCTCCTGGATGGGTGGTGGCTTTTCGACGACGGCCGGGACTACCCACTGCAGAGTCCACATGCCTGGGAGCGTGTGATGCATGAAGCCGGCTTTCCGCACGTTGACTGGTCCCAAAGCGTCAGCCAAGAAAAGCGCGGTGTACAGGTGGTGTGCGGCTTCACTACTCCTGCTTCCCCAAAGCCATGGCAGGAACTGCAGCAAAACCTCAAAGCGCCCTCAACTCTATTGCATCGGGGGTCTGTCGCTATGACTGGGCAGCGCAATCTATTCCTAATGCCCGACGGCTTCGGATCGGGGGCCGTTTTTACGGCGCTAGCACCGTACTTGGCGCGCGTACCGGATACTTCGGCCTACGCACTTAGTAGCCCATTCCTGTCATTGGTGGCGACGAATCGCGTTAATATCGATCAGCTACCCTCCATTGAGGTGTTGTCAAGTATTTATATGGAAGAGATCAAAAAGCGACAGCCGACGGGACCGTATCTCATTGGGGGTTACTCGCTGGGCGGGGTGGTGGCATTCGAGGCAGCGCGCCAACTGGTGGAAGCGGGTGAAATCGTGGAGCGGCTGATGTTGATCGACTCGGCGAGCCCAAGCAAGGTGCACTCATTCCCTGATGAACTAGTGCAGTTCCTGGATACGATTGACGCGACCAATAACCACAATAATAGTGCCCAGGGAACCGTGGGCAGCAGCGCCCACTTCACTTTATCTCGGGAACAGCTGCGGCAATACCGTGTGCGTCCGCTGCGGGGGTTGCAAGAGGGTATCATCCGAGACGTGGTTCTCTTTTCAGCGCGCGAGGGGGTCGACAAGCAAGAGACCGTGCCTCGACCGAAGGTGGAAAGCGACGAACAGAGCGCCGTGGAATGGTTTTTGGATGATCGGGTCGACGACGGGGCACTGGGGTGGGAGGATTTACTGGATAATGTGCGAGTGATCCGCGTTGAGGGGAATCACTTTTCATTAATGGATGCGTCGAATGTGAGTTGCCTCCTTCCTTATATGTAGAACTTGTGCAAGTAATGAATGAAGATTGAGTGACTGACTGATCTGTGAACAGGTGAGCTCATGGGGTCCGAAATTGGCAGATGTTCTGGTCGGTTAGGGCTGTCTCTGTTCCAGTGGTATTGATGCCTACCGTTGTGTAATATGATACCGCGTATTGATGCCAATTGCCCGGAAGCAAACCCCCAACTGATCGGTGTCTACATGAATTGATTCGTTGATCACTAAAACTGAACCAAATACCGCAGACCTCTCCATTGTCTAGTGTAGGGAGTATGGGTCTGTGTCTAACATCGACCAGATGCATGCTTTATCTCCATCCTGGATCGGTATCTCTCGCGGTAGGAAAAATTGCAGCCGATTATACATATGCGCTGCATGCCACTTAAATAAGTGCCAGTCTTCAAAAGGAAGTTATTACGCCATGGTATAAATGTAGTAGAAAGTTTATATTTTCTTCATCTCTAAGTTATGGACCGTTTGAAGATAAGCAAACCGTACACGCCAATGGCACTCCCTTCACCTGCGCAGAAAATACACCCCAAAAGACATAACACCAACCACAGCAAATATACCCACCCACCGAATCAACCCACGACGAACATGCCGTCTTACTGTCCGAGTGATCGCCTCGGAATCATTAACCCTCGGAAACGGTATATCCTTCGGCACCTCCATCCCCAGCGCCCTGCACAACGGCTCCCACCCATCCCTAACATCAACAAACACCAACCTCTCCTCTGGAACCACCTCCTTCAACCACTCAATATGCTTATGATAGGCACCACCCGGACCCCCATTCCTCCCATATATCCGCCGCCATTGCAAAGCAACCAACGCCAGATAATCCATAAAATGCCTCATTCCAGGAATCGGCAGCATTATGGCGCGCAGAAACCACGACGATCGCACCAGACCTTCCAGTTGCGCCATGCTCTTCTCCCACGCGACCGGGTCGCGAACGGTGCAGATGGCCTTGGCGTCGGGGTAGATTTCCATCAGTTCTGGGACGAGTTGGGTACCCGGGGCGTCTGTGATGGCGGCGTAGCCGTCTAATTGCCGGTCTATGAGGGCGAGGGCTTGCCGTCGGTCAGGGGGTGGAGGGGGATTGGCCCATTTTGATGCAGGTGGGTGTTGATGGGATGGCCCTTACGATACGAATTGCGTAAAAGAGCTATTAATCAAGGGTAGTGACTGCCCCGAGTATATATGATGTCTCTTGTGGTGGTAGATTGAAGATAAGCAAGTTTCGGAGCGTGTAGGTCAAACTTTATATGTAGCGGTCCTTAGTCGGGAATCTGGATTTGACTGGTCGAGAACCATGATTTCAGCCCCAGATGAAAGATTTGAGACAACAGAGCTTGCTTATTGTGAACTAGTGCTGACAGGTGTTTGGCCGTTTGATCCTGCATGGTGTCTAGTTTGTTGATGCACTAAAGTGCAGGTAACAGCGGTGGTGATGTGATACCTCTTCCGGCGAATGGGTTACCGAAGTGGGCCCTGTAGCTGTTGAGGGATGAATATGATTGATCCGCTCGTCTGGCCCCAAATGGATACAATGGTTTCTGTCGGATGTTTCAGTTCGTCAAGCATCTACATCTGGGAATCTTGGAGGCTGGCTTCTTTGATTGCGGGAATCTTCATAGATGACAAATCATGAACAGTTAACTTACTTAGTTATGCCCGACCGACTATTCCGGATCGGGCTGTAGATACGAAGAGACGCGCTAGTCCTATTTAGATAGTCACCTGGTCTGCTCCTTCGTGTCTCCATTTTCCGTCGACACGTCGGTTCTCGAAGATCCCCCATTCATCCGGGACTCTGAACTCGCGCTGCTCACTGCTCGATTCTCTTCTATAACGGAGTTGCAGTGCTCATGAATGAACCGACTGATTCTAGCCACGCAGCCTGCATCCTTCATCAACGCGTAATGGTTGTCGCAGTCGACGACGCCCAAAGTGATGTTGGTGCAATGTGCCTTCCACCAACCTACGACTCCGTCCTGGAGCCGATCGGGTAAGGCCACATGAAGGCACTTACCCTCATAGACTGGTGGACTTTTAGATTGCTTCAAGGCTCTAACATAGCCATCAAAGCACTTTCGAAGCGGTAGGATGTCTTGAGGACTGATCTCCGATCTGCCCAGCGAGCTGATGATCAAATTGTCCTTCTCACTTTCACCATTCCATACTCTGTTATCCACTTCATAAGTGCCAGGGTCGAGTAGGACTACCGAGCTGGAATGGGCACCGTATAATTGGTCCCATTTATGGGCCATCTCGAATGCAATGAATCCACCAAATGAATACCCCCCAAATATCACAGGGTGGTCAAGCTGAATATGCTCTTTCATATCAGCTAAGTAACGACTAGCCCACTGCGAAAGCGTCTCGGGATAACGAGCTGCGCCCATGAATGGGTCGTCAACTAGGAGGACATCAATCGTGCCGTCTAGTAATGGCAGCAGAGGCTCGAATACCATGGATTGCGCAAGGAACGGATGAACAAGGACAATGGTTGCCATACTCCCTTGGCGCATGTGAAAATGTAGGTAACTTGCATTGTTTTTGGCGGCTGACCCCTGACGAACTCTGGCTGCTTGCGACTGCACTGTTGAAGTCTGTGAAACGTCTATCAAGTCCAGGTGTAGCTCTTGTCGACGAAGTATTGCAAGCAATGCTATTGCGCGAATGGAGTCACCGCCCATCTTGTGAAAAGCTGCAGTGATGTCAACAGAGTCTTCGTTGATCCCCAGCACCTTTGCCCAGAGTGAAGCTATCTTGTCTTCTAGGCTTCCCGGCGCGGCGGGAACAGGCGTGTGAGAGTGCCTCGAACGGTCTTTTAGACTCTCTTTATGTCTGTCCTCGGCCATCTTGGCGATAGCGATCCTGTCTAATTTACCACTTGTTGTACGCGGTAAGGGTGTTGTCTGCACCCAGATGAAGGCTGGAACCATGTAGGCGGGAAGACTTTGGGCTAGATGCTCCTTGATTGTGGATTCACCTATGACATTTTCTGGCTGGAGTGGATGGACTGCTTCAACGAACGCTGTCAGGGTCTCAGTTCCGTTGCTCTGAAGCTTAGTCACAGCACATGCAATGATTTGTGGATGCTCCTGCGCCACCGAGCAAACCTCTTCAGCGTCAACTCGGAAGCCTCGAACTTTTATCTGCCCATCCATGCGACCAAGGTACTCAAGGTATCCATCTCCGTGGAGTCTTGCTCTATCTCCCGTACGATACATTATCCCGCGTCCCGTTGGGGAGAATGGGTCAGGTGTGAAATGTTTCGCGGTCAAGTCGGCTTGGCCTAGGTAGCCTTGTGCCACTTGTAGTCCACTAATACATACCTCACCAACTGAACCCAGTGGGACTTGCTCTGTAGTTTCGGGATATAACACCCGAATGTGTCTGTTCTGGCCGGGCTCTCCGATGGGAACAAACGATCGGCCTCCGCACACATCAACATCTGGCCCTTGTACCTTGCAGGCAGCTACTTCAATGGTTGCCTCGGTAGGACCATAACCGTTCCAGACCTTTATTGCTCTGGGTATACGGCTCAAAGTACTGAGTGGGAAAGGCTCACCCCCAAAGACCAAAGAGCGCAGAACAGATAGCCCTTCGTTGTCAAGGTCGTTCAGCATCAGCGTACCCAACGTGGGAGTTAGTGACAGATGTGTGACACTCAGACCTTCTAAACAATGGCTCAACCCGGAGAGAATATCCTGTTGTTTACCCAACAAGAGACGGCCACCTTTGCAGAGCGTGGCGAACAAATCTCCCATTGCCGCATCAAAGGTTGGAGCAAGAAGCGCGAGCCTGTTTGAAGTCCATGAGCAGTCCGTACTTCCTCTATTGGAGGACAAAAATGATGCCAAGTTCCGATGATTGATCATCACTCCTTTTGGAATACCGGTTGATCCTGAGGTAAAAAGCACATAAGCCAGAGAGTCCAGGGGTAGAATTTTATGCTTGTACGTCTGGCTGTTATTTTGGAGAAGATCAACTACTGTCAGTGCAGTTGCGCCCGTTGACCTGACAAGACTTTGTAGCTTCTCGCCACCATTTATGCCGTCCCAAAGGAAGACAGTGGCTGCGCTTGTTACGCATATTGTCTCCAGCCTCTGCATCGGATGTTCAATGTCCATGGGAACAACAGCTGCTCCGGCCTTCAGGATGCCCAAAATGGCGCCAACCATGTGATATGACTTCTCGAAGAAGATCGGCACGTATCGCTGCTTGGTGGTCGCACTTGTTTGATAGTTAAGAATTCCTTCAAGGCCGAAAGCAATCTGATTGCTAAGGTCGTCGAGTTGTCTGAACGTAATAAAATCACTCCTTTGAACTTGCAAAGCAATCTTGTCTGGCATTTCCATTGCGCACTTGCGAAAGAGTTCGATAACGGTAGACAACGCACCACCGCCCTCAGACGATCCCCCATCTTGGTGGCCCAACAATTGTTCGATGACAGTTATCTCTCGCTCCTTGATTACGAGCTTAGCCTCAGGGCATTGATTGATCTTCCTTATGTTGCATGGAACGTGTTTGCATGAGGTCAATTGAGTCGATGATATGCTGCAACACCCAATCTGCATCTGCCGGAAGTATTGCCACCGGGTCAAACACACATCGCATGTGAAGATGGCCTGTGAGCTCTTGACAGAACACTTCAAGCACCATGGGAAAGTCCGTACGCTTTAACTCACCGTCGGCAATACTGAATCGGCTCCATGGAAATCTGTGATTCTTGGCATTTGTGACTTGTGCCTGAAAAACAAAAAGCACCTGGAAAGGAAGCAAGTCGGGGTTCTCAGTCAAGCGTCGAATAGAATCAATTCCAAGATGCTGATATGGCATCGTGTTTAAGTATGCATCTCGGGTGCGCGTGACGAGCTCTTCTATTGAAATTCTCCCTCGTGGTCCGTCACTAGAATGTTTCTTCGGGTTCACTGCAAGCGGGATTCGTACCGGATGGGTGGCGATGCAGGGGCCTTTGACGAATTCCGAGTGAGCTCGGCCACTCGAAACCTCACCGAAAATAGCCTCGTCTGAGTCACTATGTACAGCAATGGACAAAGCTAAAGCTGCTCGAACAAGACCGGCCGCGGTGGTGTTGTAAATTCTTGACAGTGCTACTGCATCTCCTTTCCATTCAGCATGAACTTCATGTGGGATTCGAACTCCGTCCATAGGACCTCTGAGACCACATGGAATTGGCCAAGTACATGCTGGTGCCCCATTTAGGTATTTCTTCCAGAAGGAGGAGCCTACCGATCGATCCTTCTGTTGCAACGTGTGAATGAACGTTATGAACGGCATGTGGCTGCTATTGTCATCGTTTCTTGGGCTATGGCTTTGAGCATGGTGATAATCACGAGACAGGCCGTCCAGAATATACGACAGATAGGCTTCATCATATAGGGCATGATGCATTGTCAATTCAACTTGCCTGAAACCTGTCACGTCGTCTTGCCTCAATGCCAATGAAACCGGTATATGGCCCATCCCAAGGTCAGGCGGCTGATTATACTCCTGTTGCCGTAGTCTCGAGACCCTTTCCACTTCGTTGGAGTCGTACCGGAGGACGGCCTGCAGAAAGGCTCCACTACACATTCCGCTCAAGGACAAATCTTGCGTCGATGGCATGAAGGCTGTTCGAAGCATTTCCTCTCGTGCTACCGTTAAATACCACGCTGATTGCAACGTATCCTCGTCGAGGTGTCCGTCGAACTTCAGCTTCATGGTAGCCAAATAAGCGGGAGAGTCTCCGAGGACGAGGTCGGCAGTAAGGACGCCCTCCTGAAAGGGAGAACACGGCATTATGTGCACTACGTCTGCTGCGCAAATGCCGACTGCCTCCACAGCTTGATTCCATTCATCGTGCACGACCGGTTCGTAATCAGCAGACTCATCAATGCCTTGTATTCTGTCACCCTCTGCTTCTGCTTTGCTACGTTCATCACAGATTGTCGACATCTTATTTGCCAAAGCTCCTGGCGTTGGGCAGTCAAACAAGTCTCTGACCGTAATGGCACACTGTGTGCGCTCAACAATCTTGGATATTGCTCTTGTGGCCATCAAGGAGTGTCCACCGAGATCGAAGAAATTCTCTGTAACGCCCATCTCACATCCAAGGACATGACCGAATGCTTCACAGACAATCACTTCGAACTTAGTTCTCGGACGCACGAAGGTCATGTCAACTGGTGCCTGCCTAGGTGCCATCGTGGCTGCGATTTGAGACAGAGCTTGTCTGTCTATCTTGCCACTATGATTATTAGGCATGTCGCCAAGAACCCTTATCACAGCCGGAACCATGTACCAAGGCACGCGTATCTTCAAGAATTGCTGGAGTTCTCTTATGATATGGCGGGTCGGCTGACCTTGCATTGGTTGGTTGCTGAAATCTTCAGTTGAGCGACCTTCATGATCGCTGCGAAATCGAAACATGGTTCTTTGTCGTCCATCCTGGGACTTGATGCGGTGAAAGATGGCATCCAGTCCTCCGTGTTGGGAAAATTGTCGCGCCCAACTTAGTTCCACATGGAACCCTGCCAAGGTACCCAGATCAACAAGATCCATTGCCGAGAGTCCATCCACTTCATCTGCATTCTGACGGATCGATGGTAGCCAACCAATATCTGTCATTTTTGTCCGGCTGGAAAATGCCTCAGCGACTAGTCGTTCGAATATAGTCTTGCTGTGCGGGATGTTGGCGATGGCTACAACGGCTGATTCCGAGCCTTCCTTCAATAGATCTAAGAGCCCATTCCGGCTTAAACCTTGGGCGCTGTAGTTGATCCACTGATCTGCGTCTACGGTATGAATGATGGGGAGGTAGACTTGTCGCACAGCATGGATGATGGCCGAATAACGATAGCAACTAAGTTCGTTTGTCGCTCGCATTCTTTTCGGAAGTATCTCGACGTGGTGGACGAGATCTGGGAATTCAGCTGCTAGGGACGTGAAGAAAGCAGGATCAATCAGTAGCTCAGTTTCATTCTCCACAGTATCTGCCATGCTTTGACGGATATATTCTGGACTAATCTTTCCTTCTCTGTGCAGGGCCTTGGTGACCTGGAATTGAGCATATAGAGCGTATGAACGTATGTCTCCGAAGAAGAGGGTCTTGGCCTGATGCTTTCGCAGAAGATCTAAGATGAGCCTGGATAGGTATTCTGCACTAGGGAAATACTGCGCAACAGAGTTCACTACCACAAGGTCGGGCGATAAAATGTTGGACGATATCTTGTCTAAATCACTGGCACTTCCGACATGCAGCTGTACTTTGCTTGCTAGAGTCGGATTAACTTTGTCCATCATAGTCTTGACAAATTCCAGTATCGACTGTACCGGTTCAAGGCCGACATAGGTCTGCAGATCGCTTGCAATGTTGAAGAGAATCATCCCTGAGCCGGTCCCAATCTCGAGCACGTTGCCTGGCGGTGCACCATTGAGCAGCGTTGTGATTGTGTCGTCCAGCCACTCCCCCATTTCTTCTTTGTCGATGTCCGTACCATCGTACATTGACTTCCATCCAGAAAAGTCTCTACCGGCCTCACGAGGGTCGATCTGGCTGTCGTAAGTGACTTCATTGAAAATTTGCTTCCAAGCCTGTTCTGATTCCTGTTCTTCCCTACCCCTTGCTATCTCCATGGGGACTTGCTTATCGCCCCCCTTCAACAACGTGACAAAAGCTACTAGTCGGCCCTCTTGATCATCGGGCTGCTGGAAGAGCACCGCGGCACTTTCGACTAGCTCTGAACTGCGAAGAACGTGCTCGATCTCCTCGGTCTCAACACGAAAACCTCGAATTTTGACCTGGCCGTCCAACCGGCCAATGTATTCAAGCTGTCCGTCTATCGGACGGCGACGAACTCGGTCACCTGTGCGATATGCTCTGAGAACCTGACCGTGAATATCAATGTTGACGAAACGATTAACATCCCTTCGTGTATCGGTATAGCCGCGCGCTAGGCCATCACCGACAACAACAAGTTCACCGATTACACCGGGTGGCACTGGACATAGTTGCTGATCCACAACATACGCCCCCGAGTTGGGCCCTGCTTGTCCAATCGGTACACCGTTATGATATCCGTCGCCCTCTGCAATTCGATAAAAGGTACTGATAACGGTATTCTCCGTTGGGCCATAAGCATTTATGACATCACACTGAACTAGCTTGCGTGCTTTGATCATGTCCTGGGGATCCGCTCGATCTCCGCCCACGACCAGTGTATGAAGCTTAGAGATCAAAACCGATGAATCTGTCAGAAGCTGTTTCAGCAGGGCGGGTGTAATAAGTGCTACCCTAATGCCTTCCGCATGGAGGACGTTGGAAAAGGCTTCAAAGTCCGTAATTGTCACACTGTCAATGCAAATGACAGTGCCGCCGTTGAGCAGAGGAGTGTATATCTCCCAAACTGCTGCATCAAAAGCAATGCTGGAGATGTGGGCGAATGGCTTTGCGGTAACCTCTTCCTTGAGTAAACCGCAACCCTTCACTCGTGACACAACCGCCCTGTGCTCAATCATGACCCCTTTTGGCTGTCCGGTGGAGCCCGAGGTGAACATAACATATGCGAGGCTCTTGGGAGTAGGCATTATATTATCAACATATGCAGGGCTCTGACCAATACCGCTCGACAGTCGTGCCATGGGGACGACGTCTACCCGATCCAAGTGGGTAATTGGAAATTCACATCCGGAGCCGACCAGAACAACTCTATTTCCTTCAATAAAAGAAAGAATGGTCTCTATTCGAGCAGCTGGGAACTTGATATCTAGTGGAAGATAGGCCATATTTGCCTTAAGTATTCCCAGGAACGCTGCGATGGTCTCGCACGATCTGTTTGCGAAAACCGTGATCACACTCTCTTCTGGCAGTTTAAAATCACGCAACCAACCTGCCATCTTGTCGGACTCTAGGTCAAGCCTGGTATAGCTCCATTGATACTGATTGTCCTTGACTGCTGTTCTATGTGGATGTGCAGCTACCTGTTCGCGGAATACATCGACTATGCTCGAACTCCGAGGGTACTCTGAGCGGCGAATCCCCAAGAGGTCCATATCTTCAAGTGCGGAAGTAGCGCTCGGCAAGGGGATCGTCTCAATAGCTGTATGTAAATCCTCTAGGCCGACTCTCAATATATCTTGAAAGATCGACAGCAATATGTCGATCGTTCGACCATGGAAAAGCTCAGTGGAGAATATGATATCACCCTCCAGGCCATCTTCACACTGGCAGACGTGAAATTCGAGGTCGAACCTTGTCGCATGAGTCAGGCTAATCAGTTCCGAATCGATGCCTTCGAGTCTGATCTTATCAACACGTTCTGGGTGAAAGGCGAAGATAGTCTGAATCAGTGGATTGCGTGACGTATCCCGTGTTGGGTGTAGCTCGGAAACGATCATCTCGAAAGGCACCTCGTTGTGCTCAAATGCCGCCGCTGCTGTCTCCTTTACCCGTTGAACCAGTACCCCGAAGGAATCGCTTTCCGAAATTTCGACTCTCATACACTGCATGTTCACGAACAGCCCAATTATATCTTCATGTTCCTCACGGTTGCGATTGGTGATTGGAGTGCCGATAGTCGCGTCAGCTGCCCCTGTCATTCGGTAATGAGCTGCGCGGAAAGCTGCCAGTAGAAAGACGAAGGGTGTTATCGAATGTCGCTTGCAGAGTCTTTCCAAAACCCTGTACAAAGCACCGCCTATCTTGATTTCCCTCACAGCAGCCTGTCCTGATGGCACAGCAGGCCGAGGCTTATCACACGGGAATTCGGCCGGGTGACTGCCTCGCAGCTGTTTTGTCCAATACGCTAAATGACGCTGCTGCTGCCGGATTTGTCCCTCCTAACGTTGCCATAGCGAGTACCCTCGGTAATGGATTGGTAGGGGCGGTAATCTCAACGAGGGATTCTTTCCACGGAGGCTCTCAGAATAGAACAATGTGAGCTCTCGCAAGACCACCCCCAAAGACCATCCATCTGCAATTATATGGTGGATGACGAGGGAAAGAACATGTTCTTGGGAGCTAACTCGCACCACGGCTACTCTCCACCCGGGTTCATCTGTAAGGTTGAATGGCTTTGTTTGCTCACTATGAAGGACCGAGTAAAGCCGTTCGTGACTAGGGTCCCCAGTAAGATCCAATATTCGGATACCTTTCAGCGAAAAGGGATGGACTACTTGGACATTCACGTCGCCTTTTACTTCGAATGTCGTTCGCAGCGTTTCATGACGCTCCTCAAGCGCTAGTAAAGCGGACTCTAAGGCGTCGAGGTGCAATTTCCCTCGCAACCTGAATGCAAGTGGCATGTGGTACCAGCTCAAATTTGGATGGAGCTGTTCCAAGAACCACAAGCGCCCCTGTGCGAACGATTGCTCAACAGTCATGCTATCTGGAGCTAGATACGTCGGTAGACTTTGCGGTATGTTTTCCGCAGAAGCACGAATGCGAGCACTCAGCGTTTCCGGGGTCAAGCATTCCAAAACATCCCGGAAGGTGATAACAGTGCGGAGGTGTTTCCTTATTTTACTCGCTGCCCGTATCGCTGTGACAGAGTGTCCTCCAAGATCCAAAAAACTGTTTGTAATGCCAACCTGGCAAGAAAACACGTTGCTGAAAGCTTCACAGACATGTCTTTCCACCTCGTCCCGTGGACGGACGTATTCCAATGCCGCTTGGGACGCTTGGCTTGCTAAGGCTTCTGTTGCTCGAGATGACAGTGCTTTCTGATCAAGCTTGTTGCTAGGTAAACGAGGTAAGCCATCATCAAGCTTCACAATGCGCGCTGGTATCATATAGTCTGGCAGGCTCTGGGATAGAACGGTCTTGATCTCATCTACCAGACTCGCCCAGAGGCGCTCTTCAGCTGTCGCATCGGTAAATGAGTCTTGGTGGTTCGGCTGTGTCTCAATGAATGCAACGAGCGCCATTCCATGGCTCGAGTCGCCTGTGGTGACTGCGCAAGCCTTCACTCGAGGATGCTTCCTAATCTCCATTTCTATTTCGAGTGTTTCGACACGCTGCCCTCGAAGTTTCACTTGTGTATCTTTGCGCCCTGTATACTCCAGTCTTCCGTCGGGTAAAAATCGTCCAAGGTCTCCAGTGCGATACAGCTTGCAATTCTCATCTTTCGCAGACGGATCTGAGACAAAGCTTTTACCAGTAAGCTCGGGCTGTCCCAGGTAACCCCTGGATACTTGGGACCCACTGATGCAGATCTCACCAACATCTCCGCTTTTGACCCTTTCAGTGCTTTCAGGTGCCAGTATATGAATATTACATGATCCAAAAGAGCGGCCAACCGGGACGTTTGACTTATTTTCATCCTCCTCTGATACAGTGTATGTCGTCGCTACAAAAGTTGTTTCGCTTGGGCCATAGTTGTTGTATAATCGACACTGCTTAGGGATGCCCTCTATGAGGGAGGGATGGAAGGGCTCTCCGCCGACCATCAGGATACTCAGGTAAGCTGGGACATGGTCCTTCAGCACGTCTGCGATCAAGGGAGACGTATTCAGATCCGTCACGCTGGTCATCTCTAGCCATGTTGCCAGAGTGGACAGTATCTCTGCGTCTGGGCCGAACACCAATCTTCCTCCACGCCCCAACGTGCCAAATATGTCAGCCATGGCTATGTCAAAGGTGCGGTTTGAGAGCTGCAGCTTGTTGGTCATCCAACTTCCTAGAAACTCCGGCTCGTCGGCTTCCATGAAAGCCACCAAGTTGCGGTGCTCTATCATGATACATTTCGGCTCCCCAGTCGTTCCAGACGTCACTTGAATGTACGCAAGCGAGGACGCCGGTTGCTCTTTCCGGGTGAATGGAAGTGGACGCTTGTCCTGCATCCTGGCCAAATCGTTGAGCGCAACGATTTCCATGCCTTCCCTCCTGGCAACTTCGTTCAACTTAGGCGTGTCAGCCTTTCCATCGTAAAGAATGAATGGCGCCCCTGCCTTCCGAATGATCCCCGCTATTCGGCTAGCCGGCAGACTCGCATCGATATGCACGAAAGCTGCCCCTGCCTTCAGCACCGAGAACATAGCTATAACCACCTCAAACCCTTTGTCGAATGAAAGTGGGATAATGATTTCTTCACCAGGACACATTGGTTTGGTACGCTCGATCCAACAAGATAAGGATTCAGCAAGCTGGTTACAACGATCGTTCAAGTCCTTATATGTCAAATAATTGGAAATCTCATACTGCAGGGCAATCTTCTCGGGAAATCTTCTAGCACTCCGCTCCAGCAGGTGATGCGCACATGCACCACCTTCGGCCCTCGCGTTACTCAGAGAAGAATATGTATGTCCAGTGCACTTCTCTATGGTAGTGTGCGATGTACTACTGAGCATGGTAGTCTGTGGAGACTCACCGGCATGCTCATTGTTGGTTTGGATCTTCTTCTGGTTTTCCAGCTGGACAGCTGCATCGGGGCATGAACTCAGGATATGGTGGACCGCAAACTCGAGGGTAATGTCTTTCCATGTATCATGCTCACATTTTTGCCATTCTAGCGATGCGCAAAAGAACTGTCGGAATGCTGCAATTGGGTTGTCTTTGAATAGGTCACGGTGGTAGCGAATGCGGACGAGGTAGAACTCCCCACCACATGGAATCAGTTCGACTACCAAAGGGACATCTGACCATGAATCTTTGCCTTCCCAAGTCCAGGCTTCGACTCCAGTGGAGGCACATGACTCGATGTGGCAAATAAGAGACACTGAAGGTCGATATGCCACGTTCGAAATGAAGGAACACAGCTCGCCAGGTGAGAAGGCGTGGTTAATGTCGCATCCCGAAGCAAGACTTTCAGCGATTCTTGGGAGTGATGTGTTTCTATCATGTTGAGTCCAACGAATCTGAGGCACTAGAATTGGACCCAAAACCTCTCTATGGTTCGAGGGGAGTGCCCCTCTGTGTGGCGTTAACTCTAAAAATGTGGCCTCTTGTGTCCCATCCAATGTGCAGAGTGCCATGTATAGGGCCTGCCGCGCTCTCAAGAGGCAATCGGCCCGAGCGTAAGGCATAGCCACTTTGTCGATCGTCACACCATACCCCTCTCTGTCAAGTGGCTGTGTGCTACCGAGGACGGCTAGGAGAGGAGGTGCTCCCGCAAATCTTTCTCGAACCCGACGTTGCATATCATGGCTGCGTCGGAACGCCTGGCCCTTGTGGGCTGCAATGAAGTCAGACACGACGGTGGAACCGGGGGCCTGCAGCTCATCCCACAGGTAGCGCAACATCCGACAAGCCGAAGACTCGTCCAGGATTGCGGTATGGTAGCACAGTGATAGACGAGAACCTTTCTGGTCAGGCAATGAGTTGATTGTTAACCTCCATGGCATCTCTCCATGCCATTGGCGAATTTCTGAAGCGCCAGACAAACCCAGCACATGAAATTCGATAGGGGAATCTTCTGTATTCGTATCCTGGGTCGGTCCTTCACTGACAAGCTTGATATTTGCTACTGGGTAATCGGTTCCAAGAACTAACATCAATATCCGGGCGGGATGTTGTTTTGTGGCATGATCATTCCAGCAAAAGAGGGAACGTAGGACAACATGTCTTCGGGCCAGTGCATGAGCGGCATTGTTCAAGTGAGCCACATTGAGTCTTTCACGACAGGTGAAGTGTTGTGCTTCCACGTTGACCTGATGCTTGCTGTCCGCAATCGTTGCAACAACCATCTCTTCCTGGAACGCCGATGCCTGATGAACCGCCTGCACGCTCATTGGCGATAGCCTGGCAGCCCACATGGCATTCACTGTTGCCTGGGAAAAGCAATGTGTCTTTTTGCTGTCATTGTTCGCCTGATCCATTGTGCTTGTGTTTCCTGCAGAATGCACAGAAAAAAATAAAGATGCGGAATCATGGCTTATGGAATGCAATCCCGAGGAGATTCGAATAAGTCATGCAAGGCGTGTGGTGTCATATAAAGTCCTGCTGTTTACAGCATTTGCTGTGGTCGCTTAGCATTGAGACATCAGGAGACTTCAAACGGCATTCCCGTTGGAGATGATGTGAGATTCAATGTTCGTGTTCGCAGCACGCCCCTCTCTCCTAAGAATGACTTCATCATCATCTCCGTATTTCTTGTTTGTTTCTAAGACCTGGTCCCCAGGCTTACTGGCCGACTATGTTTCATCATATTACTTGGAAAGAGCGGAGTAAGCCCCCTACAGTAAAGGCCACGAGGGCCATGGCCAGCCACAGTGAGCCGATGCCATGAAACGCTCAACTTGGTACGATTCTACATTTTTGCATCATGCGAAGCGATGGAACACGTCATAAAAAGATTCCCGCTTTAAGCTACGGTTCCCACCCTTTCAGTTTTAAATTGAAATCGCCATCACATTGCTTGCAGTAGCTTCCATGATTTTCACACACTGTCGATCCATTGCAAAATGCCGAGTCACTCTGGTCTCTTCACCTCCTTCACCGGCCGTGTTCTAGCCATCGATGACGAGAATCTCCTGTCTCTCCATTCAAACGACCACCAGCCTAGCCCAGGGGATAAGCTCCGGGCTAATGGCGAGTTCTGGCTCTGTCGTGATGATGGCGTTAGTTGCTCCTTATTCTGATCCATTGCGAATTGGTGCTAATGTCTCGCTCTCGCACTCGAAGTTGATTGGGAAGTTCGGAATCCCAGACAAGGTATGTAATCCCCTTCTTGTTACATCCAGTACACATGATCTCATCCAGCGTTTCCAGGTAGCCTTCGTGTATGATAACTGTGTGTATAACATCTGGGTTGAGACACGTGGTTACAGCGATGACGCACTGGAGGTAAGCTGGCCTGCCGCAAAATTAGTCGCTATCGGATCCCACGTTACTGACGTGTGGCCTCCCGATTATCATAGTACGGGCTTATCCCCATCGTACCTGGCGGATATTACAGTAATCGTTTCTTGGCTGTTAACGACCAGACTGGTCAGCTAGAGATTGCCAGTGAGTGGAAGAAGGAAGCGAAATTCCGGTGTGTTGAGTAGCAATGGCTCCGTATAGTGAGCTCAGCTCGGGTTAATGCAGGGCGGCCCAGCGAAGTCCGTTGTTTTTGTGATTATTTTGCGCTTTCTTGTTAATGATGGAGTACTTTGCAATTATCTCATCAATATTCATTGGCCATGTCCTACATGAACTTGAAATAGGGTTACATCTGTCTCGAGACAACAGTCTGTGCGCAAGAATGATATCTCGTACTTCCTGATCGGAGAATATCCAACTGGTCATGTCCGATCTGGGCTATCGGTCACCAAGCGTTTGTGTGAGAAAATGACAACGCCTGTACAACGTTTCACAGCTGACCTTAAAACTCGGGTCTCCACAGCTAATGACCTCGGTCTCGGCTACCTATCGAATCATCCGAATCATCCTCATGGCCTATCGGATGGACGCATAGCCGCGGAGTTTCGGAAAATACATGCCCTCTCTGCTTTGTCTGACAGTATCCCAGTTCTACTCCGCTGCCGGTGCCTCCCGCAAGGATCTGCGGACTTGTTACAAGCTAAGTTTAACGACCTACGTGAAAGTGATACGCTAGCATCTGCTCATATTCACTGAACTTCTATCTTGACATCGGCTATTAAGTTGTCACAGTGACTTTAGGAGATGGCTTTGCAGCATCTGCTCGGTGAACTCCCAGATCTGCGGTGTGCTATGAGATTCCCATGTGGCCGCGGTGTAAAACGTCCGACGCTCCCCTTGCAGGGAATTGAGATCACGGTAGAATCCGTTCTCGATGGCCTCAGCCGGAACAGTCAGTTGGTACGGGCTGTGATCCCCAATGGCGAGGAATTCTGGGTCCGGAAAGTCGACTTTTGCTCTCCGGCGGATGCTTTCCATATCGTGAAGCATACCCTGTTTCACCTCCTCCTCCGACAACGCCTTCGTGCTGAGATAATTCGCCACCTTCAGCTCCGATGCCTCCGTAGGCTTGAGCACAAGCATCCCAGGCAATTTCGGGATCAAGAAAGGATCGTTTGCCCCACGATTCATGTAACAAGTCCGATCTGGCAGCCCCTTGACTCGCACCAATGCCGTATAGAAGAACAAGTTTTTGAACTGTCCAAACAGAGTCTTCTCCTTAACCCCGAGGTCAAACCCTTTCAGACTGTCCAAGCTCGGCTGCACAGCCACCACCAAGCTTTTAGCTTGGACCGTTGTCTCCTCCTCTCCTTTTCTCACCGTCACATACACCCAGTCCGCACCCCCATCCCGATCCATGCTGACAACCTTACTCCCCAACAACAATCCCTCCTCCCCTAACTCCTTCTCCGCATCCCCATACAACTCACTATTGTTCCGACTCTTTGGTCGCACAAACCCAGTCCTATCGCCTTCCAAAACATCTAAATTCGCGTACTTCAATACGTAAAGCGTCGGCAAATCAGGCCAATTTCCCAACGGATCAATTGAGCCCCCCAAGTCCCCAACCCCAGCTTCCAGATCATACTTGTGCACGAAATCTCCGAACGGCATCACCAAATCCTCCGGCACAGGAACAGGTAAATCAAGCCCGACCCTTAGATACGGGTACTCTTTCAACTGCGCGATATAGCGATCCATAGCAGCGTTGGATTCCGCCTCCGCAGTAGCAGGTATGGCCGTTCCCGTGATGAAGTCAAACATGTCGATCTTGTAATCGAATGCCGAGTAGGTCAGCGGTATGTTGAAGTGACCGAAAAAGTCCTGCACAATAGACATGTTCTGGTAGTAGGTCACCCCGTATTCGATGGGAAGCGGGGTGACGGCTGGGTTGGTGTACGTGGTTGTCTGTCCGCCCAGACGCGGTTTGCGGTCGATTACGACAACGGACTTGCCGAGTTGTTGAAGACGGATGGCAGCGTAGGTTCCTGCTGCGCCGCCGCCGATGATGCAGACATCGCGGGTTAGCATTGGACTCGTGCTAGTGGTAGTGGACATGGTGGTTGTGACGATGCCGAGGGTGATGAGAAGCTTGGTGCTGGGTATGCTGAGATGCATCTTGACGTAGTTTGGTCACTAAGCACGGAGGATATTTATATTCTTGTCTTCCGGGTAAAGACACCTCTCCTTGTGTGAATGACGCGGAATATAAGATATCCCCGAGACGGGAAGGGATGTTCAGCGAAGAGAAGTCGGATGTGGTAAGATAATGAGATGAGATGAGGTGATACGCACAGCCCAGTGATGTATATCCCACGAAGAAGACGAAGGCATCGAATACGATGCTACTATACTCCTCGGACATGGTGTCGATTTATATCATTGGCCAGCTTTACAATTCTTTGCTCAACATCATATACGACGCGAATTTAGATATGCACCGAATTCAGGCAGCAATGCGTTGATGTTGAAGCCACGATCACATATCCGCCCAGGGAAGAAGCAACCCCTTGACCTCGCATAATCATACGATGTCATATCTAAATCTGGGCGAACAATGGAAAGAAGTCCCTCGCCGCTACATCGTCCGTATCACATCATATCGCTTCGTATCCATCCACAAGGGTTTCACCCGCGCGGAGAATAACTGTCAGACCTTCAATCACTCCTTTGTATCACCATTTCAAACTGCGCCGTGATGCCACTGCGGCTTATCTCATCTCAGGCCGTATCGCTCTTGGAAATGTATAATCGTGTTGGCAGCAAGGTGATACAGTTATCTGGCTAACATGTTGGTTGATGGATCATGTATGTCAAGCGTTTGGAAATGACAAAGTCCTTCAGAACCCAAGTCTTCCAGGTAGGAGTGATATTATTTGGAAACGTATGTAATGTCGCTCCTCTCATCACTACTGAGATGAGGATAAATTAATATTCTCCTTCTTCAAGACTAAACGAAATAGGACTCCATTCTGCCGTCTTGACGTAACTGCCAGCACTGTCATAATACAAATTCCTCCGAAGCTATGGTACAACATGGAATAGTATCACATTAGCCAATGATGAAATAATGAATACATGCTTTGTTAACCTCCTGGCTAAGAGACGCTTAGGTAGGACTTGGCTGCGCAGGAAACAATTGCAACCAGCACGACGGTAGTCCTAAATAAACCCGGCAAAGAAGCTTTGAAATAGCATTCTTGCTCCAAACTCTCCATCTCCCCTTTCCTCCCTTCTAGACTCACCCTCTACTAGGGGTCCGCAAACTCAAGCCCGCTCAACTCCTCCAAGCTACTGCAACGCGCCAAACCATTGACTAACCCGTTAGCATGGGTAATTATCCTTTTCAAGGTTGATATAACCCCATTTGTGTCTCCCTGTTCCCATTCATAACTGTGCCCTCGAAATACTCATGCATTGCTTTAGGGACATTGTTGAATCGTTACTTCGCGAGAGGAGAAACATCATTTTGCGACGAACTGATTCGTCCTCGACTAGATGCGATAATCACGTTGGTCTTGGCCAGGGCAATCAAGGAGAATTGCAACACAAGAGATACCGACCATGATTTAGACAAAGAGTCTACATGCAGCTCTAACTTCTCATCGGCCATTGATAAGGTGCCTTGCTGGATGGCTGAACAAAAGCCACTCTTCCCTCTATTACCGATGTATCGTCTCAACCGACAGACTTTACTCTAGACATGGTCCTTCGGTATGGCTAGCGTCCAAATCTGGACAAGTGGTCAGGAAAAAGAGCATTATTGAAGATGAGACCTGGGGGGTCCTTGCGGCTATGTTTACGTCCATTCCTGTTCCCTCAATGCTATATTTAGCTTCGAAGGTCATTATCATCTTCATCTGACACAGCCGCTATTCATCGCGTACACAAGAAGGCCGGTGACTTTAGGTCAATATACGGAATTCATACAGACACCTACCATTAGAACTTTTTCTATTTCAATGATGATGGGAAGGTAAGACATCTCATATACCTCTTGCGGTTGCTACCTTTATTGCTGTTTCCGAAACTAAACCATATTGAAAATGCAGTACTCTGCTAAGTTGAAGTTATCCTGGAACTCCGATCAAGAGGAATTGTGAGTTGCATCTGCCAGATAATCAGGCAGGGTATGGCTTTCTGTGAATTGGTAGGAGGCATTGATGACCTGTTCACTTAACCAGAGCGAGAATCCGATGAATCTGGTTGAGAAGGCGATGCAGACAATCCTATCATCTGGCCGCCCTGGTGAGCAGTTGCTGGTAGGAGATCTTTGTCTTCTAGCTTCCATTCTTTCACCTTCCTCTCTAAGATGTAGGCCAACTTTGTGCGATATATAGCCAGGCGAGATGAAACCCCTAAGTATACTAGTGCCATAGAGAAACTTCATTCCTACTAGGACCGCCTATCTAAGTGTCATTCTCCTGGTAATTTACGACCTATTCGAGAATGTACAACGACTCTGGACTGGAGTAATCGCCTGAAAGACAACATAGGGAAATAGCCATCATATATATCTCTCAAATGAGGCTGCTTTCTATCGGGCAATACTTGTCAAGGTCGAATGGTTCACAAAGTTGCTGCTTGTCAATTCCCAGGATGTGTGTGGTACTTAGATGCCTGACTCCTAGCATCTTAGCCTCATGGACTACCGGAATTGCTTTATTCCATTTTCCATCGACTTCTGTATCACGGCAAATAGTCTGTTCATCCAGACAGCATATACAGTTTTTTCAGCACCTCAAGGTAGTTCGACATATATCTCAAAATGCAGATAAACAGAACGACCAGGCCTCACAAATGAGCAAAAATATTGGTTCTGACCTAACTGGTATCCTTCCCGACTTATGCGAGCGTATTCTAACAATGCCACTTTGTGTAAAACAAACGCGCAGCCAAAGCAGCGTACAGGAATTAAGGGGCACAGAAAACCGGTCTTTCGACGAGATAGTTCGTTTCCATTAGTAACAACCTCCAAATTGCCAAGAAAAATAACCGGGAAATTCTGGAATCAGACTTGTCATTGGAAAGATGAGGAGACTCTTTTGAGACTTCCAAGCTTGAGATTCAGCCTTTGCCAATCATAGTACACCTTGATACCTTCGTCGGTTGTCATTCTCTCATCGTGCCCCGGAATATGAATTTAACATTTTTCCCTTGCGGTTCCTCTGGGCCTGTGGGAATTGCGTCTAATTTGTGTCATTAGGAATAATCTATAGCAGGATATGAAGGGTATCTGACTCCCCCAGCTTCAGGCGTGGCAAAAAGAGAGGATCTCCATGAGCGTTGTTCACGTACCCAACGTTGAGTAATCGTTCACCCGGTGCTAAATATCTGCGATCATCGGGGAAATTACAATAAAACTCCATATAGTTCTCATATTGATGGTGAATTGATCGAAAGTATTGAGTGATTAAGGGATGCACTATTCTGGTACGCTGTGCTCTGCTCCTATTTGTTGTCCAGTGTGTTGAAGAGGATACCATCGTTCCGGGCTCGGGTCTATGCCCTCGCTTAGCGGGTGTCTCTGTGCTAAAAATATTCATTTTGTGTACTTCGACGGTATGGGCTTCGCTCCGGCGTTGGCTGGATTGTAGTTGTGTACTCGGCTGCATAGCGGGTTTTCAGGACATGCCGTGTATAACGCATTTCTTGTTCCCAAAATCCATGTCCTTCTCGAACTGCAGATAGACCGGTCACTGGGACGTGGTGGAAGAAGTAGTGCAGTTAGTATGCACCGTCTCTTTCTTTTTAGTACCAATGGGGCTAAATGATATAAGGAACTGCGTATTCCATTTATTCTCTGTGAATGCTAGTCACGAAATTCAAAATCGTAAAATTCGCCTTTTGAGATTGACGGACTGTAGATATGTTATTATGTCAGAAAGGAAGGGTACAGTTAGGCAAGGTGGTATATCAAATTGAGCTTGGTTAGTTATGTGTATGTTTGACAATTGACCATAATTTTAGGCCTAATCATTGGAAAGACTTTGAATGCCATGTATGCTTCTTGATTCTGATAATTTGGCTATTTTTTATGGAAAGGGAAGGAAGAGGAAGGTGGTGCAGGCGAAGGCTTTATAGGTGCTGCTGCTGATTCGGGCAGGGAATGACTCTTATTGAAACTGTGAACACTGTTGACTGCCGACATTCCCGTTCAGATCCTAGTATTCAGATTCACAATATAAAGCGCTTTATGTATTTTGAATTTACGCATTAACGTTCAGATTCGTGCCTTCACCTTACGCTACGCCATCCAGTATCCTGTATGATTTCGGGGCGGCTACCATGATGCTTGGGAAGCAGCGCCTCTTCTTGAAATATTCGGTCGAATAAAGACATGATCTGCAAAACATGCAAAGCAAAGACTAATAAATTGTTGAGGTAGCCTGCACTATGAGTAATAGCGGTTCCAGGGCAAAGGAATAACCCGAAGTACAAGCCATAATCACCGACCAAGAGACAAAACACACCGATCACAAAACCAAATCATATCAACATTCTAGAATTATCCCCGGCGACTCACTTTAGTGCTCCTTTTTCACCTGATTTTCAACCACAGTATTTCCCTCATGATCGGTATCAGTAAACCAATTACGATAATTAACCTTCGGGCCAGTCTCAGACATGATCCTGGAGGTCTCCGCAAGAACCTCATAGTTCTCCAACGAGCTCAACCGCACAAAAGGTTCATGGAGTGCAGGGAAGCCAAACTGCGCTCTGATCTCATTCAAGATCTCGTAGACCATTTTGGTATCCCCATCCAGTAGCCATCTGTCCCCCCTAACAATGGGATGCATAGCATAACAATTACCGAATGAACGCATAGCCCTGAAAAAGTGTACGTGACCCAGCCACACCTTGGCAACATAGAGACCTTTATCAGACGGCAATCTGGAGTCAGTCTCAGCACACAATTCATGCGCTCTTGCGTCCAACCACACTGCTGTGGGCAGCTTGGTGGTAGGCTTTTTACTGCAACCGACGAGAATAATGATTTCGTTGTAATCGTGGTGCACAAACTTGCAGACCTCATAAGGGCTCTTCTCTTCGAAAATCCTCCTTTCAAGAACAATATTGTACTTGAGTGGGTGGAAGCCGCTTTGGGTCTCGGACTGGGTGATGGGGTTGTGTTTTTGGGTGAGGATCTGTTTGAAGCGCTCGGCCCAGCGCACAACTTCACAATTTGGCCGATCTGGGCGATACAATTCAGACATTTTGTTGTTGTAAATTGTAAAGTATGACTGGTAGTGTATGATAGTCTCGGTAATATTGTAGTCTCAGTGGGATTGTTTATCACATGAAAAGAACTGTTGATACAGGTTGGTCGTTATAAAGAGCCTTGTCCTTTGGAGTGTGTAGTCAGTGACATGGAAAAATTCAGTAGGTGACAACCCATCGAAGCCATTATAACGGGTCAGTCCTCAAGGACTTCCTGTGCATATGTAATTTCTAGTATTTATTATTTATCATATACAGTGACTCGTGAAGAAATCAATGAATCAAGTATTTGGAATATACCATGCCTTTCACATATAAGTGCGAGAACTGCCTGTGTAACAGCAGACAATCAGTAATCACAGTCACTTACCTGGGCCTTGAGGAGGCATAGAAGTGCATAAGCAACAACACACAATTCACAAGTTACTCTGATAAGCCATCACGGAGGCAGCACCCATGTGCTTATAGGCACATGGTCTGTCCTCGAGCCGGTGTGACAACGATAAGCCTGACTATTGGATGTTTCCATGACAAATTGACAAGTGCGTGTCTAGGGTTATGGGTTTTGTATTCACTAAATATTGTCTACCATGGGTCCCACGTATGAGAGCCACGTCTACCTATGGGAATATGATCAACGGACTGCTTTTACAGGATGTCCTTGCGCTTTGCCACGGAACCTCCCGGCCATAAGTGCTGCTTCAAGGCGGTCAGGACGGGCAGTATGGGGCATCGCCAGCGTTACCGGCAATAGGCTACTTGTGCAAGCCCTACATGATCATCAACCCAATCAGCAGCTTGCAATGGACCCATACACAGTGGAGTGATCCATATCTGTCAAAATGGAAAAACCAGTTTTTACGGGCGGATGAATCATCCGGCGCCGTTCCACCTCCCCCCTTGGTTCACAGCGTTGTCCCTGTATCACCAGCACCACCCCCACTCCAACTATATCTCCATAGTATTGTCAAAGACCACTGAAACTTCCTTGTCGACCCCACCGTTAACCTCCAATACTTCCCAATATCGCCATAATGCAGCCCATTGCTCCAGCTCCACAACGCCCAGCTACCTCCAACCCTTCCTCTACCCCCAACGCCTCTGTCCCTCGGCTTCGCAAGGCATCAGCAGCATGCCGGGAATGCAAGCGATCCAAGGCGCGGGTAGCAGCAATTCTCTACAATCTCTAAATATTTTACCCCAGACGCTAAACCGTGACAGTGTCAAATCAGAGAAGGCGCCTCCCAGTGCGACCGTTGTACCGAACGTCGCCTTTCGTGTGTATTCGATCTGGAAGAAGACAAGCGGCGGAAGCTGGCTCACAAACGGAAGATTTTAAAGCTAGAGGAGGAGCGCGATGACCTGCTGCAGCTAGTCAAGGCACTTCAAAATAGCTCTGACTCCAAGGCTATTCAAGTTCTCAACCTCATGCGAAGTAAGGCTCCACTCAGCGAAGTTAAACTTTACATAGATAACGACAATTCGGAGCTTGAACGAGAGACTACGCCGACCTTAAACAAACAAATGTCATCGCATCGAGGCCCAGATATCCAGCATCCTGTAGATATACCCGTCTATCGTATTTCAGCCGCCCCGTGGACCTCGGTCACTGAAAGTGACGATTTTGTATCTCATCTAATCTCCCTATGGTTGACCTGGAGCCATCCGTTCTATAACTGGATTGATCGGGAGCTATTTCTTCGTGACGCTGTAGCAGGAAAGGCAAATTCGCAATTTTGTTCCCCATTCCTTGTGAACTGCATTTTGGCCGAGGCATGCGTAAGCTCATGAGTTATCACAGAGCGTTTCTTTGTGGTCCGCTAATTGACAAACCTAGTTTCACTCCGACTGTCCAGAGGCTTATGCCGACCCGAATAATCCAAACTCGAAAGGCGTCCATTTTTACGAAGAAGCGCAGAAGCTCTACAAGAAGATAGAGGGTCGGCTCGATATGCCATCCATTCAAGGATGCGGGGTGCTGTTCGTGTGGTGAGCTAATTCCCAACTAAATCACATGTCCCCTCATTAAACCTCACTGTCCAGTATGGCGGCCATGGGTAAGAATCGCATGGGCTGGTGGTATCTCGGTCAAGTTCGCAGCATGGCTGAGGAATACGCCAAGATGCATCTTGACTCGCCGTCCTCGACCCCTACCAGGGAAAGTCGCGCAATTGATAACACCATCTGGGGCATCTACAATCTTACAGCGTAAGTCTGCTCACATCTGGCTGCTAGCATTATTTAATCCTAAGCTATATTCCAGTACTGCATCAATCTCGCTCATGAAACATATGGCCATTGATCATCTCGAGGAAGATATCTGGACCGCGTACCCTCGGCAAATGGATCCAGTTCAGTCGCACATTCCCTGCGTGCTGAACAGGTTCACTACGCTAAGTGAGATTAACGTGGATGCGAATCGACTCGTGTTCGCAAGCGGCCTCAATTCACCACGCGATGAACTGGAAAAGGCCCTTAAAGGTATCCTGAAACGGCTAGACGTCTGGAAGAGCAACCTTCCTACATGCCTAACCCCCGACAACCCCACTGTTTCTCAATCGTTGAGTTCGCAGTAAGGACCATAACCCACCCCCGAAACCGACAACAGCATGGACTTTTATTATCGTGCTACTAACCAGAGTACTTGCATCCAGTATGCTCTATCACGCGGTGGTGATCATGCTTTGGAGCCTCCTCGAGAGGGAAGACACGAATGGTGAAAACAATTTCAAGATAACCCGCGAGGCCGCAAGGAAGGCTGCGTGGATTCCGCCTTAGCAATCATCGACTTTCTATACATTCCTCGCGCCCGGTGGGGACCAGATGACATTTCACCGACGACCATTCACTGGGTGAGTATGGCGCTCTTCACTCTGGTAGAGGACCTTGACAACAGTGACCATTGCAACGCCTTCACTGAACTTGGTGTCACTGCGTTTCCTTTTCCCGGAGAAGGACTCTTTTGAAAGAGATTTTGCGGATGTTGCGGGTGTTTGCGCTGAAAAAGGGATAGCTCTTCTGCCGGATAATCGTGCCGTCTCTGTGAACTTTCGGAAGATGGGGGATGCGAGCCTTCCAGAACAGTTTTGCAGCCTTTATCTGAATCCTACTTCGTTGTCGGAGACGAGATGGGATCATACACTTAATGAGGCGGAACTGGACGGCTTTCTTGAGAAGTGGGATAGTCTTGATCTTCAAAATGGCGTTGCGGATGTTGGTTGGTATGTATAACGCGGGTGGATTCGAATGTTGGTGCTAGTTTTTGAAGAAGTCAGGAGTGAAATGGGAGGCTCCTGCTGTATTTCGGGGAAGTTTGAATTTGAACTGCCTATTAAATCAGAGAGCATCTTGTATATCAAAATGCTTGGCAGGGGCCTTTTCCGATGGACTCTGCCGATCGGCGAACCATAACGGAATCAGCAGGGATGATCAGCCCAGGATGCCACTCAATCAAGGGCTGACATGATATCCGCCCGTCGATTTTAGTGCCCGGGCGCGCTTATATCTTCCCCCATTTCGACTTGTTATTCTCACTTCTACCAAACCAACAACCACTTTCAACCCAAATTACACAAGCATTAAATTCCCCAAACACAATGGCTACCGAGAAACCGTCAATCGTACTCATCCAAGGCTCCTTCCAGACCCCCCTTGTTTACGCCAAGTTAGCAGCGGGACTTCGCGACCTAGGATACCCCGTCATTCACCCAACCCTCCCCAGCTGCACCGACGTAGAGGCCGACGACTTCCCTACCCGCACAATGGAAGACGATGTGCGCACCATCACCGAAACCCTACAGCAGCTAATCGAAAAAGAGGAAAAGTCCGTCGTCGTTGTAATGCATTCATACGGTGGCATTGTGGGCAGTACGGCTATTCTCCAGTCCCTCGCCTATACTTCCCGTCAAGCAGAGGGCAAGAAGGGCGGTTTTTTACATCTTTTCTACTATGCTGCCTTTGTTCTACCAGAGGGCACATCCGTCATATCAACATTTGGCGAGTCGCCGAACAATTATGTGACCGTATGTTTTTCATCATCTAATCCGTCTAATATCTTAAGGACCAGCTTAATTTCTTGCTTTTAGTCGGACGGCCGCTTCCGTATCATGAACGGGGCCAAAACTCTGTACAGTGATCTCCCGGACGCCGAAGCAGCCCTGTGGGAATCGCGCCTCATTCCGCAGTCTTACTTGGTACAAACCACGCCCACCACTCGGGCGGCGTATGAGTATCTGCCATCTACCTATCTCATCTGTGAGGGTGATCAGGCTGCACCGGCTACATTTCAGGGCGGGTTTGCTAAGTTGGCCCGGGCGGAGATTGATCGCTGTAGCGCGGGTCATTCGCCGATGCTGAGTGAGCCGGAGATGTTGGTGGGGAAGATTGCGGCGGTGGTTGATAAGGCGGTTGCGGCGTCTGTTTAGTTTGACATATGATAGAGTGGTTCGGTTTGTTCGAAATATGATATAGCTATATATAGTCAGTGCTAGAGGGGCGGTTCTTGTCAAGGGAGATAAATATCTGGAATAAAACACCGATGATCGGCGGTTAATTTCCCCTCCCCCTCTTACTTGGCTGGCCGTCAGATTTTGGTGTCATTGTTAACCAGTAAACAGCGCGTCTATTTCGGAGGTAATTATGGCCAACTCGTCCCAAATTGAGAGGGATGGCTCCTTGGGTATTCTAAAAGAGCCTCGTCTCGTTTCGTCGTGACTTACATACTAGTACATCATCTGTGTGATGAAGCCTGGTCAAGTAGGACCATTATTGAGCTAGTACTACTGAAGATATATATTTTTTCAACACGTTACGACGATGGTGATTCATTTAGTAGCATCATGATGATGGAGCCTCAGCTTCGGTCAATTGGTATGCGCTATAGCTCAGGAAAGAGGTGTAAGTACACAATACTATTTTGGAAGAATAATTGTATAAAATTTGGCATAATCCATATCAGACAGGCAAAGTGTTAACTATTCGATGATGAGCTCCAAAGGAGTCAAGTTAGCGATAAGATAGTGGCGATAAGATTACTGACACGTGACTGCTTATCGAACAGTGGTCGGAGTAACCCGGCCCGACCCATCTGACTGCCTTACCAGTCAGGCTGCGACTGAGATCTTCTCCATTGTATCGCTTCACAACAACCTCATTGGAATTTGTAACAGTTAACTATAGCCCCAGCTGAAACTGGACATCTGCGACCCACTTTAAATATACAGACTGAAAAGTAAGCTACTAACATACTCTGTACGTGTCATTTTGCATGCGTCGGCCTCTGTGGAGTTCTGTTCATTGCCCTGATGCCTTTTTTTTCTGCCTCAGGCCTCAATAGAAGCATAAGAACAGTCGAGGTGAAGAACCAGCATGCGTGATCCTTCTGCACCATTGGGTGCTTGGATCTTCGCTCCTGGCCAGCCAATTCAAAGTAAGGTCTAGGTCATTTAGATACGCTACTGGCCGACAAAGCCTATCAGATCCTCTCCCGCTGGTGTTGCCATCGGCGGCAGGGCGCACGCCATATCCCCTCCCACCAGCAAGGAGCCACTCGATCTCTGTCCAGCAACTCAGTTCATCCACCGTGAAACCAATGCCGTATCAAGCGGCTCACAGCTGCATCCTTGCAGCTTCCCCGCCCTGTTCTCGGCCGGGTTATGTATAACGCCATCATAGCCAAGAACAGCGTGACACTGACGGTTATCGGCGAGCCGCTACGCATTGTGCTCATCCGGCAGATACTTAAGACATCATGCCTGGCGTCGATGTAACTTCCTCGGCAACCCGAGGCTGATGGTCGTTTTTGCCGCGTAGCGCATTGGTCACCATGGCAGCTGTCGAACTCGTTACGCAAGGGACGGCCTATGGCCTCCTTATCGGCCTTGGTGTGTTCTTCTGCGGGGTGATTCTTATCGCAATCAAGGTGCAGAAAGTGTATCTGTCTGAGGATTCTGGCACGTCGGAGATGTTCATGGTCGCAAATCGATCAGTTGGCACAGGTTTGACTGCGTCTGCTGTGTTCTCCTCGTGGATGTGGATCAACGAGACGGTGCTATCTGCGGCGATGTGCTATCGCTATGGATTGGCAGTTCCGCTAGTATGTCTGCAGTCTTTTATTTTAGTTATACCAGATGCTGATCTGTATCACTCGTACAGTGGTGGGGATCGGGCCTCTGTTTCCAGATCGCCTTGATGGCTGCTTTGGGTGTCATGGCCAAAATCCGGGTCCCGTATGCCCATACGTCGCTTGAGATTACCCGTATGCGGTATGGCTGGATCGGGCATGTTATCTACATGGTCTTGAATTTGACGAACAACGTGTTTGGCTGTGCCTCGATGATCTTAACCGGATCCCAGTTGATTAATGGTGTTTCCGGCATGAACTTCGTTGCTGCGACCATCTTGATTCCCCTAGGAGGTAAGCTCGGTCATTGAATATCACAGGGTATTATACTGACAAAGTATGGCAAAGTTGTTCTTTACACGGCTGTCGGGGGACTGAAGGCGACGTTTCTGACCGACTTTCTGCATACCGCAGTCGCCTTAATTCTGATCATTTATTTTACTCTCTCCGTCCTCACACATCCCGAGGTTGGCGGACTGGCTGGACTTTACGACAAGGTTGTCGCAACTGCGAGCGAGAATTACATCTCCGGGAACTTTGAGGGATCGCTGCTCACAATGAAATCGAAAGGCGCCATTATCTGGGGCTTGATCTTGAAATTCGGTAATCTAGCTCTGGTAGTTATGGTAGGCCCATCCATTCCTTTCCTCCAAGTATATGGCAAACATTAAGACTCACTCTGATATAGGACACTGCGTTTTGGCAAAAGTCCTTCGCCAGTGAAGTGAATTCTACCGTACCGGCATACAACTTGGCTGCCATAGCTGTCTTTGGTATCCCCTGGGGTTTAGGCACTGTTATTGGCCTGACTGCTCGAGCGCTCCACCATACTCCCATCTGGCCCACCTATCCCGTTGATATCACGACAACTGAGGTCAGCAAAGGCATGGTGATGCCGTACCTGGTCAAAGCCCTTCTTGGAGAGTCTGGAATGATCGCCTTTTTCGTGCTATTATTCATGGCATTGACCAGCACCGTCTCATCCTCAATGATCGCCGTCAGCAGTATTCTGTCGTTTGATATGTACAAGACGTACATCAACCCCCAAGCCAGTGATCGCCGGCTCCTGGGAGTTAGTCACATAACAGTCGTATTCCATGCCATCTTTATTACCGGAATTTCCATTGCTCTCAACTACGGGGGCGCCAATATGACGTGGATCGGCTACTTTCGGCCTATTCTGTCCTGTCCAGGGATCATCCCTCTCGGACTGACTCTGTTCTGGTCCCGCCAGACGCGCCTCGCCGCTATCGCTTCGCCAGTGCTTGGCTTCTTTACTGGTCTCGCCATTTGGCTCGCCACGGCCAAGTCAATGTATGGGGCCGTGAACATGACCACGACTGGAGAAGAGCTGCCCGCACTGTACGGCGCTATCGGCTCTTTCTTCTCACCCGCCCTCTATTCCGTGGTAATTTCTCTATACCGTCCGTACACGTTCGACTGGAGAGAGTTCCTCAGGATCGAACTCGCCGAAGAAGCACCGACCAGAACCTCGCCGCCTGCAGCTCAAGAGACCAAGTTTGAAGGGGTCTATATCTCGACGGATGCCAGCCCGACGTCAACCCCGAGCCGTCTCAGTTTAGACGACGTGCGCCACCCTTTTACAGAAGACACCCTTCGGAAGCTGCACCGATGGTCATGGATCGCGTGGGCCATGTTCGTGGTTTTGGTTTTGATTACTTTTGTGCTCTGGCCAATGCCGCTCTATCGCGACTATATCTTCACCAAATCATTCTTCTCGGGGTGGACTACAGTCGCAATCATCTGGCAATTCTGTGCCTTTTTCGCTGTTGTGGTCTATCCACTGTACGACGGACGGTTCGAGATTGCTAAGGGCGTACAAGGCGTACTAACGTCAAGTCGTGAGCTCATCAACCGGCACAAAAGGTAGAATGGGTTTGGTCAAAACTATTAGAACATTTATTATTAGATCTAATCATCGATCGATGGTATTTCATCTCACATATACATTAAGTTCCACACGGAGACACTAGTTATCCTTCTTCGCCTCACTGGCGAGCTTCTCCATCTGTTCCTTTCTCTTCTTCAAAACTTGCTGGATTTCATCCATCGTCTCCTTGAGGACATTCTCAGCCTCCTTGCCCTTCTTCTCCTGCAGCGTGCGAAGCGACTGCAACTGGCCCAGAACATTCGATCCTCCAGGAACCATATCCGCCCACTTGCTCAAATCAAAAGACCCACTTTGCTGTGCCTGATCGACCTTCTCCTTGACATACTTCTCCACCTGCTCCGTCTTGCCTGACGACGCAGCCTCCTTCACCATACCCCACAACTCACTAACATTGCCCTTCTTCAACGCATCCGCATTATTCTCCACCAACTCCTTGACCTTCGGATTCTTATCCAAGTACTGCTTACTCTCCTCCAATCCCTTCTGCCACATCTCATCCCCAAGATTCTGCAACTTCTCCGACTTCTCCTGAATAAGCTTCCTTACCTCCTCCACCGACGCAAGACTGAATCCCTTCTTGGCCACTCCGGCAAGTTGCTCCCTCGTCTTATCCACCTCCTCCTTTGCCTGCGGCCCATACGCCTCTCCCATCTCCTTCAACTGCTTCCACCCACCACCAACCTTCTCCTGCAACCATGGATGGTTATCAAGAATATCTCCGGCAGCATCACCAGACAACTCCATCAACCGTGTCAGACTCTTCTGCAGCACCTGCAATGCCTGGATGGCAGTATCGGCATTCGAACCACCCTTGCTTCCCAGCGACTTCAGCTCCTTATACGCATCCCGAACAATGCTATCCACCTCAGGCCCATGCCGTTGCTTCACCTTCTCCAGATCATCGAACGCAGTATCAATGTGCTGGCTCACGCCAGGGAGAAACACCGCATAGCTCTTCAGCGTATCGCGCAGCCAGTTCAGCGCCTTGTCCGGCTCTGGAGCGTTGTTGATGATACCTTGCTTTACTTGATCCGCATAGACCTGGGTCTGTTTCATAGTCTTGACGGCTTTGCGGGCTCCCGAGAAGTGGTACCATGTGTAACCGGTGACAATGGCGACGAGACCGCCGCTGAGACCGCCGACCAGGGCGGGGTTGCTGCTGCCGGTGCCAGTGGAGCCGGAGGAAGAGGACGAGGACGAGGACGAGGATTGGAATCGAGCGTTACGGTAGCGACCGGCTGATTGGCGGAGGCGTTGCTGTCGCAGACAGCGGGTAGCGACTCTGGGGGATCTGTTCATCATGATTGTGGTATTGTGGGTGCTGTTAGAGGGTAACTGAGAGGTTCAATGGCAATGAGTAGTTGTATGTGATGAGTAAATTGGGGGAACATTATTGAGCATATAATTGAAGGGAGTTATATACTCAGAAATGAAGTAAATGGAGTGGTTGAATCACCCCCCGTCAACATGACGCACGCCAAGCATTACATACACTAGTCCATTATTAGCAACACACTAACCATATACAGCTAGCGAGATCTATCTTATCTCGCATCCGAGCCCCATCCTACTTGGTTAATTACGTTCATCACATTACTACATCATAGCCTATCCCAAAAGACCTGAATAACGTCATCACAACAGCTTGCATTGGAAATTAATAATTGGCAGCGTGTAACTTGGCACACGTCTTACAGCGCCCGATCTCCTTTCTCCGCCCTGAATATGGCTGCTCCGCATACGGAAACGTCTTCAGCGATTCCGTCCTTAACCGGATCTCCCCTTTGATATTCAGTACATGCAATATCCCCGAATATGTTGTGGACTTCGTTATTTCGAAGATTCAATCAGACAGCTCATCGCCAATGTAGTAGCGACAGTTAGAAGATCTTAGGATTCCGAACCCTCCTCTGTCGGGGCCTTGCGCTAATACCAACGAGATGTCTGTGAGCCCGTAGGTGGATGCGAGTTCATCAGGCCCTTGTAGGTTACAAGTCTTATCTATCTATTCAGCTGGGATTGCTCGGTTTCCTTTAAGGGATCCTGAGATCCTGAGGCGGGGTGTTACTTGGTGGGGTGGACTGGGGATTATTTGGGGTTTGGTTGGCATGGTAAGAAGGAAGAAGTGAATCTACTGAAGCAAGTATATCCCTGCGGCGCTCGGGTATTTCGTGATGTGTCACTGAAGAGTCCTACTGACCCCATGAGACATGCGAGGAGATAATTGCACTCCAGGGACAGCATTATTGACTAATAGGTCCATTGATACTTTACTCTAATTAAAGTTTTTCAGGCGGTAATGATGGGTGATTTTGATTGATTATTGTCTAGTACTGGTAGGAACACCAAGCCCCCCCCACCCTCCTAAAATAACGGATATGTTTCAGTCACTTTATCATCTTGAGGCAGTCCGTACTCCGGCGCATTAGCCAACTCGGAGGCACTGGTCTTGAGAGCTATGGGTACGACTAACGAACCTCATTCTGGTCTGCCAAACTTGGAAGGGGCGTCATGGCGTGTATGGAACAAATACTTCTTCCCCTTCTGGACCGTCCAGCACCGTAAGGTACATTGTCCTCCGGTATCTCGAGAGCCTTCAGCTTCTTCATCCCCACCTTTTCCATCCCGTTCTCCACCATTACGTGTAGAATACCTGGCCATGTCGTGGGCCTACTTATTCCGAAGATGTCTCACTGCCTGGCCTGTATAAATCGGCTTAATGCCTTAGGCATCAGTTGTAGCCCGCGTAGTCACGTGCCGTCAGCGGACCACGGAACCTTTTGACATTGCTTACTATCTAGCTTATGAGCTGTTCCATAACTATAGTCAATCGACAGCGCAACTCAATCGCTGCAGTTTGGATGCATAAGATAGGGCGCTAGGCGGACAGTTGTGCTTCTCCCATAGGAGGCTGTAAGTTCTGAGCCCACCTATCTGTCATGTCGACAATTTCCAAGCGTAAGCGTGCGAGGAAGGCCTGCATTCCATGCCACCAGCGGAAGCGGAGATGCGACAACCAATATCCCTGCGGCATGTGCACCACATACGACTATAGCTGCAGATATGATGACGACGCGACGGGTACTGTGGGTGAGAGCGTGGATGACCCGCCCCAAGCTAAGCGTATCAGCGTTGATGGAAGAAGTCGTTTGGCCAACAGGCCTCACGTAGAGCAAGGGCACCGCGAAGCCAAGGCCAATAGCTCGTCGACGAAGAGTCCCGCCACCGTAACCAGCACACCACCTGGAATCTTCGACGAACAGAAGTTCAGATATACAGGAGCATCGGCGGCTATGGCTTTCCCACATGTTCTGGGTGTTAATCTCGGTGGTGACAGTCCTCCGAGATTGCGGTCATGCGCCTACAACTTTGGTAACCGACCAGACGAGGCTTCAAGCCCTCATAGCTTTCTCGGGGATCTGATCTCCGAACAGGACCTCAGCCACTATGCGGGGGTGTATTTCACTGTCATGAACCCGATCGGCGACATCCTGGACCCCAGAATATTCGCCGATCGGTGTCATCAGTACTACGATGGCGGTTATAGTACAGATATTACATTCGCTGCTGTGGCTGCTGGCGTGGCCTGCCTCGGGTCCTTTCTCTCCTCCAACAGACATCCACGGGAGACTGACCTGGTGCTGTACGCCAAAGCAATTCTCGATGATCCAGCGTCCATGCGCACGTTAAACATTGATCACATCATAGCATGGGACATGCGTGCCTTCTATCTTCGCGCGACAAGTCGCCCCAAAATTGCCTGGATTGCCTCCTGCACTGTCATGCACCTGTGCGAAACAGTGGGGTTGCACGACGAAGCGAGCATCAAGAAAATAGCATCCAAGGCTGGCGCTGCTCTCCTTGGGCTTGATGCTGACCGGCTCAGAAGAATATTTTGGGCCTCGTGGGCTGCACACAATATGCTGTCATACGAGCAAGATTGTTCTGCTGTAAACTTTCGCTCTGTGACGTGTCAGTCTTTCATCCCAACACCGGGGTCTGTTGCCGACCAGTTCGTCCGATTAGTCCAATGTACCCCAGCACCAAACTCCCCTTTTCGTCTCGACTCGGAACCAGCGGACCTGAATGAGGAATTATTCGAACGTCTGAAAGCAGTGACTGAACTCAAAGTAACCCATCCATTCCTAGTGTTGACTGCGGCAGACATCGCCTTTTGCTTTTATCGCCGCTTGTACCAGGCCCAGGCGTTGCCATCGCACGAATTCATCAGTCTCATCATTGATTGTGGCAATGCAGGAGTGAAGGCGGCCGAGCAGCTCGCTAACGAAGGTCATCTATTCTGGAATGTCCTCGGCAGCGTCTTCCAATATGCTTGCGTTCTGTTGGCGATTGACAGCCCGATCGCCTCCGCTCACCTCGGCACTGTCTTCAAGCGGTTAGAGAACTTAGTCAAGGCGGCCGATACAACACTGACGCGCGAGGCATTGTCAATAGCACGACACCTACTCAGCCTCAAAACGGCTAAAAAGCGCAAGGAGCTGGCTGAGCTGGAAGCGATTGAGGCAGGCTTCCAGTCTGGTCTGACACCGCCAGAAGCAGAGGCCAACGCCTCTATGCCTGACATAAGCTGGGAGCTGTACTGGGATCAATTCTTTCTCGAGCCGTATTTGCCGACGTTCGGTGGTGGGATACAGCTATAGTGGAGAGTTAACTTGCGGACTGTAAATATGTATTCCGGAGAGTATTCATGCTGTAAGAGATACCATACTGCTTACTGGGAACTTCGATGTTCAGAATTGTAGAAGATGCAGCCACGTGAGCGGCGTTGGTGCGGCTATTGCGGCGATACTCATGCTAGTGCGGAGTTAATTGACTATCTCCGCATCGCCGCTTTAGTTGGTGTGCGGCGGCGGCGGCGGAGATGAGCGGGAATCTCACCTCATCATCAACTTACGCTCCTTCAGTGGGCGAAGGCCGCCCAATTACAGTCGGCAATGTTGCTAATTCCCTAAAGTCCGATCGTGTCGGGGCTAGGGCCTCCGAGATTCGAAATCTTATGCAGTCTGATTCAGGTCCGAATTCATAGAAGTAGCAGGATCGACACTCAGGCTCCAATACATAAATAGACGCTCGTCCTCACTTCGGTTCAAGCATTCACAAGCTCATGCACTACACTCAAGCACAACTCTATCATCACTACACCTCTCAAAGAAACTCAACCTCAAGCCAAAAAGCAAATAAAATGGCCAAGTACGCAAAAGACCAACCCGCCGGCTTCAAGAACGCCATCGAGCGCGTCGCCATCGTCGGAGTAAGTCACTCTGCCAATCACAAGCCCCTGCACAGCACTACTAACACACACGTCTAGGCCGGAGGCACCGTGGGATTTCACATCGCCACTGAGCTCCTCCAAACCGGCAAACACACAGTTACAGCCTTGACCCGGGCCGATAGCACCAACAAACTCCCTGAGGGGGTCCAAATCGCCCACATCAACTACAACGATGAAGCAAGCATTGTCTCCGCCTTAAAGGGTCAGCAATTCCTCATTATCACTATGTCCCCCACCGCGCCCCCGGACACCCACAGCAAGATCGTCCAGGCAGCCGCCAAGGCCGGTATTCCCCACGTCATGCCGAATGGGTACGGCGGGGACATCGACAAGGTCAAGCTGGGCGAGGAGACCTTCCTAGGCCCTGTCTACAAAGCCAACCGAGACCAGGTCGTCCAGCTCGGTATGCAGTGGATTTCTGTGTGCTGTGGATTCTGGTACGACTATAGCTTGGCGGGTGGAGAAGTGCGCTTCGGGTTCGACTTTGACAAGCGGGCTGTGACTTTCTACGATGATGGCACTACTAAGAACACGACGTCGACGTTGGCGCAAATTGGGCGGGCCGTGGCGAAGGTGCTCAGTCTTAAGGAGCTTCCTGAGGATGAGAGTGATCCGAATCTTACGTTTTCGTCGTTCCTGAATAAGCAGTTCTACATCAAGAGCTTCGTTGTCAACCAGAAGGATATGTTTGAGAGTGTCAAACGTGTTACTGGAACTACGGATGCTGACTGGACGGTTACTCACGAGAGTACTAAGAAGCGGTATGAGGAGGGATTGGCTCTGGTTAAGGTTGGTAACATGGCTGGATTTGCCAAGTTGCTGTACGCAAGAGGATTTTACCCGGAGGATCCGAATGATCACTTGGACAAAGTGCAGAATGAGTTGCTTGGATTGCCGGAAGAGAGCTTGGATGATGCTACCAAGGATGCTATCTATTTGGTCAAGAAGCTGCAGGCTCGTGCTGAGCGTATGGCGTCTTAAAAGAAGAGTCTACGGATTCGATGTTTGCGATGTGGAAGTGAGCGGTTCTCGATGTTTAATATTACCGTAATAATTTGATTGTCGACTTGCTTTCTTAGATTACATCCCTTCACAATGTCCACAATATCCCTGCTCTCATCCACAGCACAGCTAGCAGTTTTGGCTCCATTAATCTTCCCCTAACCCCAATTCCTTCCCCTGGGTTAATGCGACCTCGCTCGGGTTTGGTCGAGTTATCAAAATTCTTAGTACCAGATCACCCTAGTCAAAGGTTAGAAGAGCACATAATACCACATGTCGCGGAGAACAGGGTTCCCCGTTTGCTGGCCATACCTAAGCCACCAATCAATTGCGGTCGACAAAAGCGTGTCCGTCCAGTCCTGACACCAAGTCACCAAGATACTGTGAGCGTGAGAATCAAGAACTACCATCGTCTTCAGTAGCTCTCTTGCTGAATAGCACTCGCGTCGACGCAAAGGGCATGCGGAAATCCTCCCAAGTCCACCATCTGGGTGCCTCATGGTCCGCCAATCGCAAGGTATAGTTGGTCACGATATGCACAACAACGATCTTGATCATAAAAGCGGCATGGTGTCTTCCTGGGCTAAGTGGGGTCGGTTAGTATAGGCCGTAAGTAAAAAATGTCAATAGGTACTGAGCAAACCAAGCGAGAGATCCATAGCCCCAGATCAAATGATTCTCAGAGACGTCGGCAAATTTGTGCGATGTATCCTTGCATCGCCCGTTAAGGAATCGCTTGCCGTCAAATTTCTCGGGGTCCGGGTAGATGTGCTCATTGCGTGTGGCATCGTATGAGGATACGCAAAGGATTGATCCGGCCGGGATAGAGAGGGGCGCAGACGAGAAAGAATAGTCGGTCAGGGCTTTGCGGCGGATCGCGACTGCACTCAAAGTCCCGATGGGGATGAATTAGAGACACAAGTGTCTAGGACTCAACTGGCAGGGCTGCTCCTGAGAAATCTACTTACTTTTATCCAAGGAATTCACTCGTGCAGTCTCCCGCATGAAACTATCCAAAAGTGGTAGCTCGTTGATCTTGCTTGCGAGGTCGTCTTGGCTCTGTAGGGCCTCGTTTCGGAGCGCATCCTGCCACTCGGGCCGTAGGCACAACTCAACTAGAATTGCGTGTAGATTTACCCATGGCTGGTGCGAGGCTGCTAGCCAGAGGCCCAGGAGTGATTGGGAAAGTCTCTCTGGTGTCCAGTAGCTGCGGTCTGCCGTCGATAAGTCAACCATGTGATAAAGGAGTGTCAACTGTGGACCATGTTCATTAGCCTGGGTAGATCCCATGCTGCAGCAGAATCCTAGAATCTTAGCCCAAACCTTCTTGATCTCTGGTTTTTCATCCAAATTGTCAATTCCAGCAGTTATCACGTCAATCAGCCTGTCTTGGATCAGGTGCATTGCCGATCCACGCCAGGTGATCATTGCGTGGACGAGGCTAGATAAGTGGAATAGGTTAGTAGAGTACCCGCATAGCGACTGCTGACTCTAAACATACGGTGCAATAAATCTTGGAGTTAGCTGGAATGCAGCAGAACATGCTTTGATCTGGCGTGGGTGATTCAACAAGGCGTCTCGAAGACGCGGGTCAGACGCTGAAGCCAAGTTATTCGCGTTCAGACTAGTGTTTCGTCAAGAGGTGGTGAGTAGAGATCGAACTTACTCATATTTCCCCCGAAAAACCACGCGCCCATGAGACGTGAGAGGATCGTTTCGCTGAATAGAGCTAGACGGACAGACGCAGTGCCTCCTGCTAAGTCAGCTCAATGACTGATACAGGATACCTTGGCAGGTACGCTAGGATCTAGTTCAGAGCGAACGTACCAGAAGAAGGCCCCACATCCAGAATGGTCTTCAGGTGGTGAAGAAGATACGGGTATAGCTCCTCGAACTGGGTCGGACCTCGCACCTGTAGAACCCGGCTAAGAAGACGCGACTTTCTCGTGTTGACCTCGTAGTGGTCTGCGCCGTTCAACGTATGTTTAAACCCGAACAGCTGGAGAAGTTAGAGCGTCACGCCCTTTCTTTCTTCTTTCACTTGCCGGACTTACGTCTGAATAGACCGCTCGCTGAGATAAGACAGATGTTTCGCTGAGCTCGGTCATTATTTTCTTCGTTGCTGGGATCATGATCGGCTTCGGCGCCCAAGGACGGTAGTACCGATGGTCACGCTGCGGAGGTTAGAACGGATGATCTCCATCTTGCTTTCCTTGTAGTAGCACTACTTACGAAGTCGCGTACTACATTCCGGATGTTGGTAATATAAACACTCTGTTTGGTGACATGTTAGTTCGCCGTACCAAGGTTAAGAAGCAGACCTGACCGTACCTCGAACACCGAGTAGTACAGCACGTTTGCTATCAGGAGTACGCAGGCAACTGCTAACAGCCAGGAGAAAGGGACGTCAGTCATGGTGATGAGTGCGCCGGTGTTCCCAACGGAAACTGTAGACATCATGCAGTTAAGGAGAGACGGGAGGAAGCAGTATGTGCGCACGAAGTTGAACTTGTTCAGAAATCAGGCAAGCCCATTCACCTTTATTCAAATGCAAACACAGCTTTCGAACTGACACTTGTTTGCATGCAATCATGATATGCTACTGTTATTTGAACATCGGACCTTACCTGATCAAGTGAACCACACTAAGCAATCAAGCTTAGAAGCAATGTTCTACATTTGAATAAAAATGACCGCACCCATCTCAGTTGTACGGAAAGAGTGAGTGATTTAATTATGGTTGAGACTAAAGTAGTGAGCTTTGTAGTGTAACTCTAGTATAGTACACACTTCAGAAGCCTAAGAAAGAAGTAAAATGCAGAGACAGAGAGCGAGAGAGAGGGAGAGACAGAGAAGAGCCTAGAAAAGATTAAGTTGGACAAGATAGACAGATTCTATGAGAAGAGCCACTTTTGAGAGACCTGGTGGGTTGCTTCGGATGATGGTATGCTTCCTCGTGGAAAGCAGACCTTCTGTCTGGTATGTGGTTAAGGGATTTCGAGCTGGGCATTGTGAGAGAGTCATCATTCAGATGTGCTGGGGTAAATGACTGGAAGAATCACTGTCAGTTAGCTACCATGAGACGTGGTTCTAACGTGCCTACCAGGAAGCTGCTACATTAGCGTAGGGTTTATGTGGATTCTGTTCCGGCGGCACATCGCCGGATCGGGCGAGGAATTTGTCTCCACATCGAGGGTTGTATGCACAGTAATCCCCGTCAAGCTTAACATGATTTCTATGCTCTCAATGGTTTCCATATACTTCTTTTCAGACAATTCTCAGTCCTTACTGATTTCTAAGAACGGTTGTTCCTCTGGTGGAAGATATCACTAATGATCAGGAGCGCTTGACAATGATCTGTAACATGAAAGGTTGTATGGGATTACATTTTAATCGGGACGATTCAGGGGGGCACAGTGAAGTGCTGATGTTGGTCTGCTATGTGTATTCTTGGACAACAATCACCATACGTCACTCCTGGTCACATTCATTCCAGTGGATATTCAACATAACAGACCGCACATTACTATCCCAAAGCAACACGTGGCTGCAAATATCGATATGAAATTTAACCCATTAGTACATACGCTGAAGAGAGTAGGACAGTCCGAAAGAAAGCATACATGTGACAAAGTTGAACGCTCGAAAACTTTGATGAACCCTCCCTTGCCGTGGTAGGTACTAATCCAATCTATTCCTGGCCCTAGCCAGCTATCCACGAAACCGCAAAGAATACCCTCATTCACTTTCCTACATACTCAAACTTCTTTTTCTGGTGGTTGTAGACATAAGCATATTCGGCCACGTCAAACCCCCAAGCGCCAACTACCTTGGTGCTTGCACTGCAGACCTTGCTGTCTCTAGCATTGAAAGCTTTGCAGTAAGGCCTAAATATACGTAAGTTAAACGCAGATATCCAGGCGGAAGAAAAGCAAAACATGAGCCAAATAAAGTTGACAGGTCGATCGCGCTGGTCTATCACTTACCCAATTTTTGCAGTTGTCCCAGCTCTCGTTTTGAACCCAGTGATCTCGAACCAGGACCTTTCCGAGCTATTTGTGGTCTCGTTATATGCCCATATCCTATTCGAGTGGTAGAAGGTACGTAGTGATGTTTTCTGCTCCTCCTGTGAGTTCTCCGTGACTCCGACAAGAATTGCACTGAAGAAGATAAGGCAGACGTCATCCAGTTAGCGCATGAGTCGGACTAGAATATAGAGGCCCTAGTAGCACATAACATACTTCTTCCCCCCATCAGCGGTTGACGCGAAAGGAAATTCTTCGGCTGACGACCACTTTCTGTGAGCTGCCCAGGCGCTTGTTGCCGGGCTCGCTTTTATCCCATACTTGACTCGGTTCGCAAAGGGTTGGTTTTTGGCGCCACTGCCGGTTTTTATCTGTCGGTGCTTCCTCGCTGTGTTTTGATTCACCTTTTGCCTATATAGTAGTAAGCATAGCTCGACATGCCCACGTCAAAATCGTGAAGGGTGACATATCCCAGCCATGCTCACATTACTGTAGGCTTGCCCTTGCATAGCATATCCCAGCAGTCCACATCATAGGTTAGGGAATCCTCTCCGCGGATCTCGATCTCTGCTCGGATGGGGTTGCTTTTGGTGTCTCCTATCTTGGAGCGCGGTTCCAGGACCGAAGAATTGGTTGTAGGGAGAGCAAAGGCATGATAGAAACCTGAAGCACAAAGCAGAGCTGCGATAACGATGGAAAAGATTCTCATCTTGGGAAGAAATTGGATTCATATGTATATGACTTTGGGTGTAATCTAATTGCTGGTGGATTTTCATTTGCTTTCCGTTTGGAGCTTTATGTATATATATATTTTCCTTGTGAGAAGTATGACGGATCGTGATAATTGTTTGCTACCGGCATAGCAGATGTGAAACAATCTATCCCCTTCAACACTTTAGCTAATGTTATTGAGGCCGTACTATCAGCAGAGGAATAGACTTGACATCAGCAACTTCCTGGCACGGATTTTGATTCAGACCAGCCCCCAACGGGGCGATTGATGTTGAAAAGTTCAGATACTGGTTTCACTGGCCCCAAGGCTTGTCATATTATAGCGCGACTCCTGTGTAGATGATTGTTGCCAATATTGGGGGCGGTCGAATTGACAAGAATGACATTATATTGTATTACCTCGAGATTATTTGGGATATCCGTTAACACTACAATCCCTGACGGCCGACTGTACCCCGGCTAATACCTTGCATTCTTGCCGGTTGGGTAGCAAGTTCCAATTCACTTGTCAGCCTTGCCATCCCTGTCAACTTCCCCCTTTTTCCTCTCCCATCAATTCAACATCATATCCCCATCAGACAGCACCGGTCCCTACGCAACGCAACCATGTCAACGTTCTTCCTCTTCTGCACTGCAGACATACCAGCCAGTGTTCGAAATTCCATTTCTGGCAGCCCTTGGTGGAAATAACCCATGCTAACTTCACTCTTACAAATAAATAGATTCTTAACGATTTCATGGACCAATTTCGCAAAGTCTATGACGACAATATGCCCAATCTCATGTGCGTCGTTCGCTCGCCAGATCAGAGCTATTATCCAGACTGGGGCACTGAGCTCCCAATTAGCGACTTCTCCACTGGGTTCAAAGATGCTACAAACAGTGAGCTACGTGCTTTCACTCAAGCCAAAATTGCTGAGCTTGGGGCAAGGGGGGAGGCTGGCTCCCTTGAGCCGGACTGGATCGCGGTCATGGATGAAAGGTCGCTTCGAGATAGAACAGTCGTTATGCAATTCAATATGCAGATGTCCATGTGGGCCCAGGATCTGGAAGATGCAGATGAACCTTTCGAGATCCCCGGTAATGCTGATATAGAGGGCGATGATATCTGGTGGAAGTGGCGGGTGCCCTTCTCGGGTGCTCAGCAGATTTTCAACAGTATTGATTGTGGTGACCCTCCAATGATTCAGTTGTATTCTCGCCCAGAATTCCTGGGCTCGGACGGGGTTGTCAAGGTGGACGTTATTCGGAAAACTATACGTGGAGACAGGTGACCCAACTCATCGTGTTATACATAGAGGTCTGGAGTTGCAGGATTGTGAACAGATGTGTGCATTGCTTTCAGTATCTATCCCAGGGAGTTTCATTCGTAACATGGCTTGGTTTGAGCATACACAAGTTGAGACGACACTACACCTTTGTGGAAAAGAGAGCTTTATATGTCTCTTGTTGAGAATTTATGTGAAGCCCAGACTTACGCACTCCTCCAGCTTCTTTCCGACACTAATCATAGGGAGGAACATAGATAAGGATTACCGGAGCTTTCTTGGCTTAAGCTAGAATACTGAACTAGAGGCCTCGATTCTTGTTTGTTTATAAAATTGACCTTACCCACTGCTACGGCGTAAGTAAACACCAATTTGGCAGGTGACTCTTCTACCATGGTCACTGCATGTAATTGTATCTGGGTTATCTCGCTGCCAAGTGCCCATATGACTGCATATAAGCTTAAGATATAGACAATGGCCTACATGGTGTTGATTCTCATTCTACAAGAGGGCCAAGTCCGCCTCCAGCGGCACCTACTAATTCATTGTGCTAAAGGTCTACGCAGATACGTGAGAGAGAGTACGGTCACCATACCACGCCTCAAAAATGATATCGTTCTGATGCATACGTGGCCTTCAAAGCTCGGATTTGGCTCTTGTTCAAAGGCTGAACTGCAGCGGGTTTAGACGATGAGCACCACGTACGTAAGGTGGCGTTTCCTAAATAAGGCTGGCTCACCCACGAAAAGTAATTTTTTTCAATGTGAATATTGCCATGATCAACTCACTCCTTAACTGACCCGTATACTCAAACCTGTTTAGAAGCCGGAACTACGAATGGCGCCACACTGCCCAGCTTCTCACAAGTTTCAGCATATTCGCGTTCCGGTTTGGAGTTGATGGTCACACCAGCCCCAGCCTGTAACCACTGGCGACTATCATCCTGGAACACCGTGCGAAGCACCAGAGTAGCATCAAACAATTTCGACCCTTCATCCAGCATAAGCACTGCACCACAATAAAGATCTCTAGGATCTGGCTCGAAGGACTTCATTGCATCTGAGTTGCCGTCTCCTGGTAGCCCAGGCACAGTAATATTGGCTATGAGACCCGGCAGAGCATCCCAACCATCGCATCCAGGCTTCAGGTTTCCGCACACATGGGAATGGAGGTGCTGTACGCTTCCTCTTGGCATGACCTTCATGAAATCTTTGATCGCAATCGAGTCCGGTTCGCACAGTTTGCTCAACCGACGGATGGAGCCCTTAATAGCGATGACATGCTCGGCGACCTCTTTGATATCATCGTGGAGTTTGTTGTTGAAAGGATCAAGGCTGGCTTTGGAAGAATTAGACAGTTGGGTTCCAGCAAGCGCTTCTGTATAGGCCTTGTCGCCGTTGATGGAGAGAAGGACTTCAGGGCTAAAGCCAGTAGCTTGAATGCCGTCGTGGTTGAAGGAGAATGTGCGCGCGGGATTGTTGGCCCGTCGACCGTGAAGGAGGGTTGCTAGCATATCAACCCGAAAGTCTAAGGGGACTTTCCTGGATGGAATTGCCTTGGTATATTTAGCTTCGGAGATATCCGCGATCGCATTAGCTACGCGCGTCTGATATGTTTGTGCGTCCACGTTCAGGTTTATTTTGCCTTCGACAGGAGACGACAGGGCGATATCTTCGGCCAGCTCGGCTTCCAGTATACTTTTGATCTTCTCGCTTACTCGGCGTATATCCTCATCATCATCTCCCGTAATAGTGACCTTACTCCGCTCAATAATAACCCCCACGCTAGGAACGATGAGGCTTAACATTGGCCATTGACCCGATTCGAAAGCTTGGCCTGAACATCGGGCTGAATAGTTGAATCCCACTTGACCAAATATTTTCCCATGACTGGAATACTCGGAGACAAACTCTCTGATCAGGTCCGTGGGTGAGCCGGTGATAGCCGTAGATTCCGAATGGCCGTCACTGCCTGTCGTGGTAGCTGTTTGGCCTTGTGCATCAAACGTCAGAGATGCATGAGTGCCAAGCCCAATGTACCATATTTCATTGTTTTCGAATATATAATAGCTTCCTTTCGAGTAGTGAGCCACTAGTGCGACCGTGGTCTCCAGCGGCCGTGTGGCTCTAGCAAGGGTGATCTGTTTCTGGGTGCGCGTCATGCTTGTTGAAGGTCTGTACGGGAAGGATCTGCAAGTGCTTGATAATAAGATAGGTCAAGGTTGAGGGATAGGTATACTACTCTGGGAGACAGAAAATAAGCTTTTCAGAGTTTAGGGTGAGAACAACGCAGACTGCCTCTGGGTCTAGAATACCAGCGTATATTTATATACCTTGGCGTAAGTTAACTCCATAAGCTTACAATAGAAGCACCATGATCTTTGTTCAGCCTAATCGTTACGCAATTGACTTTGTTCTAGATGTAAGCGGTAACTGGGTGGTGATGCGGATACCCATCCAACGATGCAACCCTACCGAAAGCGGATGGTTTGTGGTTGGCGACTCCGCGGAATTTATACTCAACCGACTATAGTGAGCTCTTAGGGTGTACCCCTCACTCTGCCTCATTCTCGCACAACGAGTGAAGGTCTTCTCTCTATTTGTCTGAAAACCTTATGATGACCTCTTAAGACGATCCACCGAATGCATGCTTCATCCGGTGATTGCAGTCTTGATCTTTTCCTTTAGATCGGGAATCGGTTCGTCTTCGTCGACTTTGAGACCTTTTATCACTCGGGCCAACGCGGCGTACACACCAATGATCAATAGAACCTCTACCACATCCGCAACTGACAGCGACTTCAAAGCATCCTCAATTGTTTCCGGCTTATTGTCATAGGTGCTCAACTGTTCTTCGGTCATGCGGAGAATTACCCTATCTCGATCACTCCATGGCCCCTGACCTTTCATCACATCCTCAATACAGCATCCGATGGCGTCAAACTTCTCTTGAGGAAACCCGAAGACCTCGGCCACGGGCTTATTGACGTCGATCTCATACTTCGCCTGGAGAATAGTACCGACGCGTAACACTATCAATTGCCACTCATGCACTGGAATACTGCGCTGGTTTCCGTCAAAACAAGCACCAAGTAGACCGCTGATATGAGGAAATAAACCGTGTGAGTGAGCTAACGTTAGGAGAATATTGCGTCGAAAGGGCAGCACTTTGAGTCTTTCTTGAATATTTGGAGGTGCCGTGTCAGGGTCCACGTAGGGGACGAGGCATGTGTGTCGATAAGATTCGCCTTCCAGCTCACTTGGATTGGTTCCAGACATCTTGCAATGCGTTCAAACAATTTGTCGATGCCTTTTAACTATTGGCTAAGTAATTCCTAGTTAGATCCAGACGCCTCTCGGCATTCAATCCCGGAAGGATGGTGATAAATGATAATAGTAGCTCGTACCTGGATACCGCCGTCCGTGATTTTTTTCAATTTCTTCAATTGGGACCGACTGTTAAATCTCAACGTTCTCTACACTGTAGTTTCTCATTATAAACCAGTACTCCTCAAACAGTATCTCTTATACCCGCGTACCTCCACAATGTAGCCCTCCAGGAAACATACCACAAGTCACATGATATGACGGAGGTGGCATATAACTTTACCTTAGCCAAGTTTTCCGAAGAAGGAACAGCACTGTATTCTATCCTTTCCCCCCTAATACATTGGATAAACGTGTCCGTGCATAATCGAACCATGGCACCATGTGTCTGTCTCGGTGAACTACCGGTTTTGCTGAACGGTTTTCAAGGCTGCGGCTCTAATGGCAAAGGATGTCGGTCTTCGCAGCTCTGGACGTTTCTACGAACGAACTTGCGGTACAGAATGCTTGATTTAGTCTTTCCTATTTGGGCCATTCCCCTGTTGTAGGATGGTACACGTCGGCCGACACAATGATTGGGCAAACGAGTAGGCTTTTCCGATTAAGAACTCGTGACATGTATTAAGCTTGGAACATGCCAGTAGCTTCGTACCTTAGCTTACTATGACCGCTCTCTATGACTTACCCTGTTACGTGAATTTCTTGGAAGAGTGTCCGTCGGGTGAATATACAATTAGACCACGGTATTTCGCAGATCCCTCACAAACAGTGAGGGGATCGAGGCTACCTTACCTCACAATGATCATATTCAACTAAGCATCACCCTTGTAGTAGGAAGGCTATTCGTAAGATGAATATTTATACTATCGAGCCCGCACGAAAATGATCTATGTATAAGTCACCCAAGGCTCAAGCAGATCTTCAGAATTTTAGAATTCCAGCCTACATCCTTGCCGTTACATCATGCGCATCCCGAATGGTTCACAGGTTCAGCATCTTAATGAAGTCAAAATCAAATGGCCGAAGCTCAATACAACAATCACGGTGAAAATTAATGATGCAAACCCAACACTAGTTGGTTTACTTGAAACTGCCCTACCCTATCGCTCCCTCCAAACACATGCCGTTGTTGCCGGCGACCAGCTATATCACTTGATTCCGTCAGAACAGCTGATTGTGAGTGGCTTATGTCACAAAGAGAGTCATCTTACTAACTGCGCAAAGTATACACCTGCCGACAAGAAGGCTCCTGATAGGGCGAAAGAACCCGACGGCTCGGTATTTCTCTCGTCATTCCAGCATTTTGTGATCAAGTATGGTGAGGTCACCGAGCACCAGCCGGTGGCTACTTGTGGGAAGGTTATTGATGAAGATATGGATAAATTGCGCTGGGTTGCGGATGAAGTTTGGAAATGTCAATGTGAGACAAGAAAGCACCCTATTGAGGTAGTTCTATGGGATGCTACAAAGCCGGAGCCTGATCCCAATAAGCTGGACCTTTTCAGACATCAGAGGGCTGGTGTGAGTAAGGAGGTAAGGAAGCTCGTCGATGAGATTCATACCGAAGTATATACCTAATGGTTTTGATTGGTGATAACTAGCTAAAGAAGTGACACAGACGCAAAAGTGTTGGTCGGATATATCCGAGGACATTGAAAAGATTCACTGTGGTAAGGCACCAGAAAGGCCTGGGTCAAAGGAGTCATACTTTGGTGCCATGGTGTTTTCTAACAGTGTGATACGAACACTTGGATATCATGTTCTCGACAACATCATAAAACTGGCGTTTACGCGTCCTGAATTTACCTTGAGGCATCTGATTGTGCTTTTCCGGGATTTCGTTCCATCAATCGCCGATTTTGTTGGCCATCTAGGAGCAGAATACGTCAATGACAGTTATGAGAGCATTGAAAAGCTCATCAAAGAGAAGGTTGAGAAAAACCCCAATCGGGAGGAGGCACGTGAGGACTTCCTTGCAATGGTCAGCGCATTGAGCTTCTATGTCAATCTTCTCAACGCCCAAAATCTCCACATGTTTCCCTGGAGGCACGCGAAAGAATACCGATTGATTCATAGGGAGCCATGACTCTTCACACTATTTTGCTAAAGATCGCACTAACGGGTTCTATGGTTTGATTGAACTTGATTTTTGTTGTTATGAGTTTATTAAAGTCATTGATGTTTGTTCCCTATAAAACCTAATGCCCTTCTCGCACGCTATCCCCACAGCAGCGTATTATCAAATCCACATTACCGTGATATGGGATATGGCGGCAGAAGTAGCGAGATGGATATTAAGATCCGGTCAATGTCAATACTTGGATCTTACTTTTCGCTTGTTAAAAAAAATTATCTTACTTTGCCCACTGAGGACCCCAGTATACGTTGAAGGAGCCAAGAAGTAATTTATCTCACACTGTTAGGTCATATCAATTCGTGACCCTCACGAAAGGCAAAAAGACTTTTCATCATTAGAAGCCATCCAAAGTAGACGAAATTCATCCAAAACCTTCTGTCATATCCGTCTATATTCAATGATCTAGGTTCGTTAGATTCAGTGAATCTCGTGGACTAAAGCTAAACGGCGATATTTGGAGATTCGCCCATGACGTGTAAGCTTTACACCTCGAATTATTCGCCAAACCAAGGAAGATCTTGCTGAATGTTGGTTTGTTTAATATATGAGTTCAATCCTGATTTAGACGAAACTCAATATCATTGAGTCTAGGTCAGCCGACTTGAAGTTTATGGCGATTGATACGAGCACGAACCTTTTACCTGCGGTTGATTCAAGTAATAAAATAGTCCTGAATCAAGATAATAGCAGCATATTCTGTATTTAATACACCTAATTCGAAGATTTTCGGAAATCACTTCCCATGTCTTTAGCTTCCTTAGGAAAATAGATGTCTCAATCGGGTAGGACGAACCATCGTAAGCTAAAGTTAGACCTGCATATGGAGAAACCCAAACCCTGGGCATATATCTCTGAGCACTGGGTACATGAACTATACTGCCATCTCAAATGGGGTATGGGGTTTAAGGGTCAAGTATCTTGACCTTATCAGAGGAAGAGCATAGAGGTGAATACCGCAACTGGATGAGGCATACTTACAAGCACCTTTTTCCTATGAAGACAAACATTCAGTAACGCAGGAGGCATATTGGAATGATTTGTATAATTACGGATAAGTGTCGCCGTCACATAGAAAGTCTGTTTCCCCTTACAGCCATCCTTTGTTCTCCTCGGCCCATTGTACTGTTGAACGGGAGCATTCGCCTCAGTTTTGCTCCACTAAAATTCTTGCCTGGGATCATCAACTTTCCCTGTTCTATGCTTTTCTAAAGGCTGCACGTCCAACCATGCGTTATTTACTATAGTAAAGGTTCAAGTTTCCAAATATGCCGGCTGGTGGCAACTCCAAGATAAGGCCCAGACTTAGACAGATCGTCATATCAACATCGCCATCCTGGTATAGTGTTGTCTGTCTACAAATTAACTCAATTTCCCTTGTAAAACTAGTGCATTGGATAAAAAGCAGTTTTTGGGATTGTAGCACTTGCTAGCTGTCGGAACCATGCATATTATCTGGCGCGACACGGCAGAAGAAGCCGACTATGAAGCCGCACGCCTCCGAGGGATATTCACTAAAGACATACCACCATATTACCCATTAGCTATCGTCCATGCCAGAACAACGAATGACGTAATAAAGACCATCAATCTAGCGAAACAGAAAAATTGCCAGGTGGCAGTGCGTGCCGGAGGACATTCGCATCCTGTCTGGAGCCTTCATCCGAACTCCATCTTGCTTGACCTGGGCTACTGGAAGGAGCTCGACATCGACAATGAGACGAAGATTGTTCGAGCAACCCCTGCTGTAACAAGTGGGGATATCAGTAAGTATTTGAATAAACGCGGCCTGTTCTTCACTGCTGCGCATCATCCGGATGTTGGTCTGGGTGGGTATATGCTACAGGGCGGTTCGGGATGGAATTATCGGGTAAGAGCTCAACCTTATCGTGTTTCCAATTTCCGCTAATGGATATAGAGGTTGGGCTGGGCCTGTGAGAGCCTTGAGGCAGTTGAAGTTGTGACTGCAAATGGCAAGCTTCTTCTTTGCAATCGTTTGCAAAACCAGGAACTCTACTGGGCGGCGAGGGGTGCAGGACCGGGTGGGTTACGCTTGTCACTAGTTGAGATCGTGGGCTCATTTCCTTTCTAGCTTTTCCAGGCGTCGTGACAAATTTTTACCTACAAGCATCACCTTTCCACGCAGAAGGTGTTCGCTCCTCCGGATACGTCTACCCTAGCCACCGGTATCGCGAGATCTTCACCTGGGCCCAGTCGATGGTATCTAAAACGTCTCCCGATATTGATATACTGCTGAGGGCCATGCATTCGGAGTCAGATGACGATATATGCTTAACAGTGCAATTCTTTGCGATGGAGAAGTCATGCTCCGACGCTGAACAGGCTCTTCGTATTGTCGATGAAGCACGGCCTTCGGGTGCCATTAGCGAATGGTTCTGTGAGAAAGACAGTCTCAAGAGCCAATTTGCAGCGATCAAGAAAAGTAGCCCGCCTGGATATTATTACGTCACCGATAATGTCTTATTAAATAACGACTGTGACGCTATATCTGTGCTTCAGGAAGCATTTTTGACGTTGCCACAAAGCAAGTCATGGGCTGGCTGGACGCCCAGGTATCCAAGCAGTGACCACGAGGTAGCCGGTATGGCAAAAGGGATACAGGCAAACCATTATTTTGTGATTCATCTAATCTGCGAGGATGCTGTCAGTGCCAAGCAGTATAAGCAGCGTCTGCAGGATATAATGCAGAGAATACGGCCAAGCATAGTTGGTCACTACTTGGGTGACTCAGATCTGAACCAGGATCCGAAGTGGTACTGGGGTGAAGAGAACAGTAAACGTCTGATGATAATTCGACACCACTGGGACCCGGATGGATTGTTCGCAGCTACGCATAATGGACCAATGTGAGATGAAGTGAGTGGACAGTGCGAGGGTTCTATTTGAGCTTATACAGACTATTTTGAACATAAAAGCAGAAGTAATTTCGTTGCGGTCACCCACTAGCCTACTGCTCTAAGCGCGGATAGAAGTAGGGTAGCTGCAGCACCGGTCGAGCCAGTGGGTACGGGCTGGGAGTACCAAAGATCAGTGGGCACTCCGGCGGAGGGATTGTATATGAAATCGATCATAAACCCTGCACAAGATCTTATCATTATATAATAGTGCTTTGGTCTCTTTTCACGAGTGATTGTCAGGTATCTCGTACCTATTGAAGGGGTGCCATTGATTCCTCAATTCCAGGAGCAATGGTATCCTGCACGTTCAACTCTTCAATATCAAATAATATGAGTGCCCATGGCGCTCAAAGGTTTGCCCTGATAGATCCACAATATGAAGAGAATGATTTACATTAAGTAAAACCTGAAATTTGCCGATTACACACAATGTCCGCGGGATAAGCAAGATGGCCGGTGCACCCACCCGCCACCGCCGGCCTACCCACCCTGCCGGCGTGATTTCAAAGCAACAACTTTGAAAATGTCAAGAACGACATATAAATTGAGTAGTAATAGGTAAATTGTCCACACAAAAACACGCATTATTCTGCATTCTGTGGAGAGCTAAACCCCTTGTCTAGAAGCTAGATCGATATGGTTAAAACTCGCCAATGGGTCCTTCAAAAAAGGGCGACGGACCTACCCTTTCTTCACGGACCTAACGCTACTTTCGCACTCATTGAAGCCGATTCCGGTGCACCACAGAATGGCGAGGTTCTTATCAAAACGCTGTATTTCTCAAACGACCCTTCTCAGCGTGGCTGGATCGATGCCAATACAGAAAAAGAACGCCTTTATGTTCCCCAGCTTCCCGAAGGAGAGCCTATGCGAGCATTTGCCATTGCAGAAATTGTCGAAACCAAGGCCGACACCCTAAGAAAAGGCGACGTGGTCCGGGCGTGGACCAGGTGGTCGGAGTATGCGGTAGTGGACGCGCAACTGTGCACCAAACTCCCGCGACTGCCTAGCGAACTTAGCGTAACACATCATCTTGGTGCTCTTGGGATTACAGGCCTAACGGCCTACTTTGGAATCAATGACATCGCCCAAGCGACCAAAGATGATATAGTCGTCGTGTCTGGTGCGGCAGGTGCAACCGGAAGCATGGTTGTGCAGCTTGCCAAAAAGGTCATTGGCTGCAAAATAGTCATTGGCATAGCAGGGTCCGATTCGAAGTGCAGATGGGTGGAATCTCTGGGCGCAGATATCTGCTTAAACTACAGATCACCAACCTTTGCTCAGAATCTGGTGAAGGAGACACCGGACTTTGTCAATGTTTACTTTGACAATGTTGGTGGAGATATTCTGGATCTGATGCTCACTCGCATGGCTCGATTTGGCCGCATCGCAGCATGTGGCGCAATTGCCAACTACAACAAATCCGACAATGACAGCATCGGCATCAAAAATTGGTTTGAAATTGTCAGTATGACGGTTACTATTAAAGGTTTCCGCGTAATGGATTATGCGGCCTGCTTTGAGCAGGCTCTTCAGGTACTCCTGAAGGCTCTGGAGGATGGGAAGCTCAAGATCGATTCCGAGGTAGAACAGGTGATTGAGGGCCGTTTTGAGGATATCCCAGGGATTTGGATGAAGCTTTTCACGGGAGCCAACCAAGGGAAATTGATCACTAAATTTTAGGTTCCCACCTAGCTACGAGTATTATTAGCTATAAAATATATCTACTGAGTTCCACAATCATATAATATCTACAAGTAGTATTTTCTGTTAGCTTTAATTTGTGCGAATTTTGGATGTGGCACTCAGAAGACTAAGTGTTAGAATCTCCATCAGACCACCCCCCTTTCTAATGACGTATCGTCGGATAAAGTACCGGTGGCTGATATTGGGCGTCACGATGCCCCGACTCGAGAAGCTCGGCTCTCGTTCATGATTGTCGCGCATGACTTTGTCAGCCACACTCGCAATAGGAACAAAACTACTAACCGAACCAAAAACTACTTCGGAAATTTTTGTAATAACGCACGATCTGAATTTGATCTTTGGAAGTCAAGTCGAGAGTTAAGAAGGTGAATGCCAATTAGAAAGGAACCTCGAAAAGCAGCCATCGGCTTGTTACATGAAACCAACATAATCCGTCTCCCTCATGTAGCGTTCAATATCCATGAGTTTGTCCATCTCCACTCCCGCTTCTTGGGGTTCCTTAACCTTTGGATCACCACCTGCCCACCCATACTTTGAGACATACTGCTTGCTATCGTACATTTCTCTCGCCAACCAATCAGGGACTCCAGTAGAATCGAACTCTTTGTCCACTTGCACCACAAGTCTAACTCCTTTGACCTCAGCCCATAGCTTCCAGTAATCCTGGTAACGCATGAGTCGGCTGCATCCCAGAATCGCAGTGCCGGGTGGGGCGCGTATGAGAGCTTTAACGAAGTAGCCCGTATCGTGCTGAGCATGGACCCAAGGGATTGGGTGGTCACCATAGTCTGCAGTGACATGCAGGACATAAGTATCATCTGATTGCTTCTCCGGTCTCTGCATCGGGTTCCACCAGTTACTGAGATAGACTCCAATATGAAAATAGCTCGTCTTCGCTGCTAGAGCTGGGTATGTTTGCTGCATGTACTCGGTGTACTGAGCTTTGCCATCGAAGTGGAGGTTCCAGAGGATTTCACCATTACTCCACTTCTTGCTGTTGCTCAGGATGGACAACACGAGTCGGTCTAGAGTTGACACATGCTTGGCGGCAGCGGTGACGATGTTCTTCCCTTGCTGGACTTCGCGCTCAAAGGCGATCTCATTGACTTGCTTCCCCCTTGTTTTGGCTTCGGCGATTACCTGTGGGTCTTTGATGAACTGCCTGTATTGAGAATAAAACTGTCAGTAATCTTCGAAGCATATAATAATACGGTTTCAGCCTCGTACCAAAAGTCAGTGGTTCCAAAGATAGCGTTAGCTCCATTAAAAGCCCTGTCTAGGGAGTCCACGTCGTCGTAATCGCCGGCCACGAGCTCAATCCCAGCCTCGCGCAGAGAGGCATTAGCAGGCTTATCCGGATGGCGAGTAATGCCCCGAACGCGCCAGTTTGGGTCTTGGGCGAACAAACGAGCAACGGAGCCGCCCTGAACGCCGGTGACACCAGTAACGACTATCAACTTGGTAGACATGGGAAGAGGTGAAAGAGTAATTGATGAGTTGAATAGATGTTCTGCAGGCTTAGAGTACGACAGTCTTATGTTTCTGTGATATTATAGTCACCATATGTAATCCAGTGGTATCATACAACAAAATCTCTCCACATTGTTAATCATTCTTAATCATTCTTAATCAGCTGGGTCGACTGCCGAGGCAAGCGAGCTCCACAGAGAGAGTGAGGGGGACTCTCCGGTGGGCGTTGCGGTGGGCTCACCGATCAGTGCATATGCTCTAGAAATAAGTTGCATATCTGAATGCACAATAACCTGGGATTTTCAACCACATAAAACCTGACATTAGTAACCAACCGCTGCCAGCTGGAATCTAATAAGTTTAGTGCTGGTAGCTTACGTAATATGGCAAGGCCTAATATCACAATTTCTACTATGCCAAGCATTCCAGTGCAGTATTGGAATCAGATAGCTGGCCTGAGGTAAGCACGGCCTGAGTTGCTTTCTCAGCATTGATACATGTCGACCAGTTAGTGATACACTTCGGCAACATCTGCGGGCAATGTTTGGTGTACAGGATCACGACCTCGAGATTTTCGCATTTTAAGACTGGGCCCACCCCTAAACATAATGGATATCCGTCTCGCCAATGTCAGAGTGGACTGGGCAAAACCAATTGACAGCATCTGGGCACTATTATTTATTTTAGGACACACATAATAAGCAATTAAAAGTAGGATGAGTAGGGGTTTAAGTGGTACTGGTGCGATACTAAAACAGACGGTTGTTGAGAGTTAGACAGCCCTGGGACCTGGATGGACTTTTTGCAGCCACGCATAACGACCTGACATACGTTTGGAGTATACAGAAAGGTAACATTTGATTTCAGAGCATAAAAGAGAGGCATAAAAACATACAACAGAAGGGATTCGCTGGTGGTCACCCACCCAACTACTAACCTCCCGGCGTGTGGCTTAAGTACGGCTGAGCGGACGGGAAGCCCTGTTTTCCACACCCTGTGGTCGTATGTACTAGAAATATTAGTGGAAAGATTTATCTGATGTCTTTCCATAAAAGTTGTTGCTCGTTGCTGCGATTTGGATCTTGCCCCTTGAGGGTTCATCTTCAGAGGCAGCTCACATGGGTAGGATTTCCGCATCGGCCACAACCTCTCCAGTATGTGGGTGTTCCGACACTTAACCTCAAACAAATTTTGATGTACAGCTCCAATGGCTATTTTTACATCATCTTCACTGATTTAAATATACCTGATCCTCCTGATTAATCCAAGTCATAACACTCAGGTAATATTGGCGATGTAGGCACAGTACTGTCTAAGTTGGGAGAGAACTTATATATTTTGGAGCTTTGCATCCTAGGTTATAGCCACACATGAAGGCACGCCAACCAAGTACTCTGTATAGAGAAATCTCTAGCATCACTCTTCTGTTAGCTTTTCTATCGTCTATTTAACCGGAATTATGTAAGAGTACGATTAACGGCACAACATAGTAAAGGATTATTGTCTTGTAATCTTCCCAGTCGCGGTTAAGTCACCAAGATCAGCAGTACTAATCACACAATCTTACGCTTTCACAACAGATATGTTTGACAGTATTCAAAAGTTTCATATTATACAACACAAGAACTAAGTTTCATATCGTACAAAGAGTGATTATATCCCCGACTTACTCACAATAAGCTCAGCCACCGCCCCCAACGTACCCGTAGACAAAAGCTCTAAAACCTGCACATTAGCCCTCGCCTCACGTGCAATCCAGCTCCGAAGCTCAATAGCAACCAGCGAGTCAAGACCCAGTGCAGACACAGAAAGCGATGGCTCGATGTCCTCTGGGTTCAAGACCAGTACCTGAGCCAGCTTGGCCGCCAAAGCTTCGTAGCAGACCCGCACTTTCTCTTCCTTGGAGGCAGCATTGGTGAGTTGCACGTGGAGGGGTTGAGAAATTCCCTCATCGGTTACATCTTCCTCACCTCCGCGGGTCTTGGGGGTCAGGAGCTCAAATTTGGCGTCTTGCGGCCAGAGGGGTTGTCGTGTCGAAGACGCCAATCCGGTAATTGCCTGATGGGCAAGGTCTCCCGTCACAACCGCAGCGAGCAGGGCCAACACTTCCGACTCGGTCATGCCCTCCGTGCCGATGGTGCGGAGGACCTCTTCTCGGCGCGCGGCGTCTACCGTGGAGAGGTAGCCTGCGTCCCTAACCGCCGTAAGGGCAAGGCTTGTACCGGGGAGACCTTGGCTGCGGCGCCATTCCATGAAGCCGTCTAGGAATACGTTGGCGGCGGCGTAGGCCGCTTGTCCCTTGTTACCGACTACACCAGAGACAGAGGAGAGGGCAACGAAGAAGTCAAGGGGGTGGGAGATAAGGGCGTGGTGGAGGTTCCAGGCTCCCGTGACTTTGCTGTCCGTCACTGCCTGGAAATCCGCGAAGTGCATGTTCTCGAAGATCATATCCTAGAAAATGTCAATTTGATTTTGAAGAAATCTTGGTAAGAGAAGCCTTACCCGTAGAACCATTGCACCGTGGATGACGCCGCGAATTGGAGGAAGGTTTTCCAGGTCCTTCAGCATGGCGTCGACGGACGTGCGATTGCTCACGTCGCAAGCCTTCACCACAATGTTTGTGCCGCTGGGACGCAGAGCATCTATTAATGTCTGTACAGGGATGTCGACAATGCCGCGTCGGGACGCAAGCACAATATTGCGAGCGCCCTTTTGTGACATCCACCTCGCTATGCTTCGGCCGAGACCACCAGTACCCCCAATAACAACGTACGTGGCATCTGCCATGAGGATATCATCGCGTGTCTTAGCGACCACAGCTCTGACCTGATCGCCTTGTCTCGGGACTACCACAGTTTTACCCATCGACTTTCCAGTCTGCAAAGCCCGGAAGGCGCCTTCAATCTCAGCGATAGGGCAGACGGACAGAGGAAAGACGGAGCGAATGAAGCCCTTGTCCAGAAGCCAAGAAACCTTATCCAGCAACTGATGCATCAACCGAGGCCTGTAAGCAGCGACCTTAGTAAGATCGACTGAGTGGAACGAGAGGTTGTTCTCGAAAGGTAGCATGTCCAGGCGCGTATTCTTGGTGATGTCCGCCTTGCCGATCTCAATGAATCGGCCAAACGGTGCGAGACACTCCCAGCTTTCGCGGAGAAGATCCCCAGCGAGGGAGTTGAGTACTATATCGACCCCGCCGCATGTGAGCTCGCGAATGCTGCGGCCAAAGGACGCATCACGACTGTAGAAGATGTGGTCTGCACGGAGACCGTACTTCGAGATAAGGAGGCTCTTCTTCTCGGCGCTTCCAACGGTTGCGTAGATCTCGGCTGAGGCAATTTGGGCCAGCATAATGGCTGCCTGCCCAACACCACCGGCAGCGGCGTGGATGAGAACCTTCTCGCCGACTCCGTGTTGGAGACGGGCAAGCTCATAAAGGGCATAGTAAGCAGTGCAGAAGACGACAGGTACGCTGGCGGCAACCTCGAACGAAAGGTTTTCGGGGATGGCAGTCGCGCTGGTTGCCTTGCAGCGGGCGAAGGTAGAGTATGCGCCAAGAGGCAGAGCCATAACTCGCTCGCCAATCATCAAATTGGTAACCTTCTTGCCAACAGATGTGACGACGCCACTGCACTCAATACCAATGTAAGGCTGGGTGAGTTGTCCCATGGTGACAGCAACATCCTTGAAGTTGAGACCGGTAGCATGGACCTCGATTTCAATTTCATCGTCAGCCAGGGCTTTGACATCATCATCTGTAAAGTAAAGGGTATCGAGAGCGCTGTGGCTTCCTATTTCAAGCTTGAAGCGGCGGCCGGGTTGAACGAATGGTTGTGTTTCAAGAGTGAGATCGTCACTGGTCTCCTTCCCCACGAAGGCATCAAGAGCGTTATCGTTTATGATACGAGGGACCATAAGCTCGCCATTCTTGGTCTTAAACTCGAAGTCCGTACAGGGACTGAAAGATTCCTCGGTCGGCCACAGGGCCTTCATAGCAGCCAAGATAGGGCCAGCTGGCCTCTCCAGATCTTCAGCGCTCAGTCCAAGGGTGGCAACCTTGGCATCAGTTTCGGAACGCAAGCTACGGATGAGGCCAACGATCATCTGGGAATCAGGAGTGTCGTCGCGGTAGACCCAAATAAGGTTTGTTGAGCTGAGAAGAATCTGCTGAACGTTGGCAAAGTCTGCCTCAGTAAGATCACGCAGGGTTTCGACTGCAGTCTGCAGGATAATAACATGCTGCAGTTTCTGCTTCGCGTTACAGTCACTCAATGACGAGATGGATGTTGACCAGCGAATGGCTTTGGTGGAGATGACCTCTTGCACTTGCTCGGCTGCAAGTGCGCAGTCGCCAAATTTGACAATAAGGATATCGTCTTGGGGTTTGTTATGGTGGCAGTGGATTCCATGTCCGTATCCATTGACGTGTTCAATGGCGTGTGGTTTGCTATGGCCATTGGGTTGTTTTGTCTGGATCGCTTCTCCAGTAGTCACTTGTTCGACTTTACTCAAGGGCTTCCACTGCAGCTGATAGCATAGGTCCCGGGCCACCTTGTTATCGCATCCAGTATCGTTGATTGGGGTCATTACCAACCCCTCCATATTGATCAAAACCTCACTAGAGTCTGCAGGAGTCATCCATAAGTCGAACTTGGTAGGTTCAGGCCTGGCCCGGCCGGAACCTCCCATACACCTGGCCGGAAAGTGGTGACCGGTAGAAGGAATGTTTCCATCAATGACAAGAGACTTTATGACGGTTGGCACGTACAGAGTCTCCAGGTCCATCCGACCCTTACCAAGAATGGGCCAGGTCAGGTGCAAAAGAGTGTCCAAAAGAGTGGGGTGGATGACAACGGGAGCTTCGTAGTGTTTCGGCATGAGCGACTTGGTATCGCAAACATACAGGTCCGCACGCGAGTGATGAGGCCCGGAGAAGCAGTTTCGAAACCCTTGAAATGCCATACCATAAGTGGCGCCGACGTCGCTTAGAACTTTGTACATGTTCTCGGTATCAATTTCATATGTCGCCGCCTCCAACACCTCACTACTCTTCTTCGCAAAAGCCCTCTCTGCCTTGTCGACAACGTCAACGACCGGGTTATGCTTCCGGTACTTTTTGTTGGGGTTAACCTTGACAAGACCCGTACAGTGGTCAATCCAGTGCCGCTTGGAGTTCCAAGAGCGAATGTGGAATTCATCCCACGCATTCGAAGCACCTCGCGTGCCTTCAGCGTAAGGCCGGAGGGTAATGGTGATCTCGGTATCGAGGTCGTCAGTCAAGACCAGGGCAGCACCCACGCTCACTTCCCGCAGTTCGAACTGCGACTCGGCGGCCACCGTACTATACTTCTGTGCACGCGTCCGAGCGGCCTCGATCGCCATACTGATGTAACCAGCAATTGGATACACAATCATACCCTGCATTCTATGGTCTCGGAGCCACGGTATGTCGTCGAGGCGGACAATATTCCTCCATGTTGGCTCCAGGTCATTGGAGTAGAATGCTTCGGTACCCAGTATGTCGTTTCTCTGTCCATCACGGAATCTATGCTTCTCGCTGATACGGCTATGGTGCCAGAAGACTGTGTCATGTTGCCACGGGTACCGAGGTAGATCATCGAGGACATTGCACGTTCCAGTGCCACTGAAGGGAAAGTTGATTTCGTTGATGTTGAGAGTTCCGCCACGTACATAAACGGCACCCGCGGCGTCGAGGAGAGATTGGGAAGGATCAACCTTCCGAACCACCGTCGGCACATATGCGACTTCAGAAGCAACCGATGACCCCAGGGCCTTTAATGTATCAAGAATTGGTCCTTTGAGAGCGGAATGGGGCCCAACCTCCACCATAAGGTTGGGTTTGCTCCCGACACCGCACATTTTGCCAAGAGCATTGGCAAAGAGCACCGGAGACGTCAAGTTCTGGACCCAATAGCTTGGGCTAAGGTCGGTAGGATCGCTTACATCACCAACTACGGACGAAAAGAAGGTGGCAGTGGCGGCGCCCGAGGGCTGCACTGATGCGATGGCGGAAAAATAGGCCTCGCTGACCTTTTTCATGTGATCAGAGTGGTAAGCCACATCAATGATGAGGCGACGGTTGAAAATCTTCTTCTCTTCGAGAATGCCCTGCAGCTCCTCAATAGCCGGTACATCACCAGATATGGTGACACTGGATGGACTGTTGACGCATGCCACAGTAGCATAACCAGAGTAGAGGGTCTTCAGCATTGGCTGGATGGCTTCCACGCTGGTTCCAACGGCCATCATGGTACCCTTCAGGTCTGGATATTGGCTTTTCAACAACTCTGTCATTTGGCCACGGCGGTACGCAAGGGTCAGAGCACCCTCTAGGTCAAAGATTCCGGCCGCATACGCCGCAGCAATTTCACCGGAACTATGGCCAACTACCGAGACCGGTTGAATTCCCCAGGAGCGAAGCAAGTCCACAAGGGCAATTTGCAGCGCAGTGCAGGCCGGTTGACTGATGTAGGGCATATTAACCCTTGAATTTGTATCGGTTTGCAGCAACTCCTCGCGGAGAGAAAATTCTGCGCCCAATCCTTCAGACAGGTGTTTGTCGGCGCGGTGGATCGCCGCTGCGAAAACGGGGAATTCATCCATGAGTGGCATACCCATCTGAGCCCACTGAGCTCCCTGGCCGGTGAAGACAAATGAAACAGAAGGTCCGTCACCTCCAATAGCGCGGACAGGGTTGATCTTCATCTGCGCCAGTTGGACACCGGCATCGTCGAGTGATGTAGCGGACAGGGCAATTCGGTATGGCAGGTGAGACCGTTTGCTCCCAACTGTGTATGCAAAGTTGCCGAACAAAGTATTCTCGAAGACTTCAGGGCGTTGCTCGAAGTAAATGCAGTATTCCTTGCATCTGGTGCGGAGGGCATCTCGGTCGTGTGCGGAGATCAAGAGCAACCGGCGTTTGCCCTCTTTGTCTTTAGTGCTAGTCACTTCTTCCTGCGGCACCTGTGATGGTGCTTTTTGTAAGACGACGTGTGCGTTTGTACCACCGAAACCGTAGTTGGAAACACTGATATATCGTTTGCCGCGGGGCCAAGGACGCGTCCTGTTGACGACTTTCATATGCCACTCTGCAAAAGGAATCTTGGGATTAGGATTTTTGTATCCGGCGTTGGGGAGGATAAGTTCTCTCTCGAGCATCATGGCAGACTTGATAACTGATATGATGCCACTGGCACCTTCTAGATGGCCGACGTTCGTCTTGACTGATCCGATGTAGAGCGGGTTTCTCGCGTTGCGCCCCTTTCCGAACACTGCTTGGATCGCGGTTGCTTCTATTGGATCACCGACAGCGGTTCCTAGACGATACTTATGTTAGCTATGGACCCAGTGAACGACGGTCTCGTGCATCTACAACCTGTGCCGTGGGCTTCAACAAAGCCACAGTCAGCCGGGTTCAAGTTTGCTTCCTTGTATACCCGCCTAATCAATTCTTCTTGTGCCACACCATTGGGACATGTAATTCCCCTCGTCTTGCCGTCCTGGTTAACTCCTGAGTGGGCAATCAAAGCCCGGATGGGATCGCGATTACGCAAAGCTGCGGAGAGGCTCTTCAGCATAATTATACCTGCGCCTTCACCCCGCGCAAAGCCCGAGTTTCCTCTCTCCTCAAATGCGAATGATTTCCCTTCGTCGTTTAGCAACCTGTCGCAATCTGGAGGTCAGAATCATGCAAACCATCACCAATGATTATCGGGCTTCAAAAGGTAGTTACTCACTGTTGCATCGACATCGTAATGGAGTTCTCGGGGGTCAAAAGCAGATGGCAACCACCGACAAGCGCCTCGGTGCACTCTCCGCTCCGCAAACTTTGTACAGCGGAGTGCAAGGCCACAAGGGAAGACGAACAAGCGGTGTCGACCGTCAAACTAGGACCCTTCAGGTCAAACATGTAGGAAATTCGGTTCGACTGGAGGGCAGGGTATCCTCCAGTGGCCTGGAACATTGGGGCCGTCTCCGTATCGCGGATATTGTTCGTCTCGTAGTCGGGCCAGTTTGCTCCAATAAAAACCCCGATGCTACGTCCGGCCATGTATTCTCGCGAAATCCCGGCGCTTTCCATGGCTTCGTATGTACATTCTAGCAGGAAGCGCTGCTGTGGGTCCATAGATATGGCCTCCTGGGCACTGACATTGAAGAAAGGTGCGTCGAACCGGGAAATATCACCGAGAAAGTAGCCACCAGCCTGATTGCTGGTACCCGGTTTCGAAGCATTCGGGTGGTGAAAGGCCTCAACAGACCAGCGGTCCTTGGGTATGGGCGTCCAGCCGCTGCGCCCTCTTGTGCAGAGCTCCCATAGATCACTCGGCGACGAGACCTGACCAGGAAGTCGGCAGGAGTATCCAATAATTGCAATTGGCTCCAGAGCCTGTGTTTCCGTCGGAGGTGGTGACCCATCCATGTCTACTGTGTCACAAGCTGGAGACATGATGGTTGTAACAAGTCAGTTGTGACAGAGAGATTGAACTGTTAAGAATTACAAAGGAGGGGGATGCAAGAGGCAGAGAGGGGGGTGTGCAAAAACAAGCAAATATGCAAGGGATGTAGTAATAGCGAACAGATGGATGCAGTGCCTGGCTGACGGCAAACACCTCGCGACAGGCTCATTAATCAGAGTAGATCATCGAGCGCACTGCATGGGATGTCTAGGGGCCGAGAGAAATACGTAGGCCCGTAAACCTACTCAAGAGCCATCGACGATGGTGTGGAAGACAGTGGTAGTAGTGTGACGCCACTGAGGCATCGGAACGTGGAGGAAGACCAACGGCACGCAGCGAATATCTTCTGTGTAGCGTTTCTTTCAGCATTCTTCTTTGTTATTTGGTCAACTGATGAATCCAATTGGCTAGATATCCTGTTTCATGCTTGTGTATGCAATGTGTGCTTATTGGGATACATCAACCGACTCTGTCACGATATGATGCATGGGCCTAATGCATCATGTCGAGTAACTCGGAGACACTACCCTAATTGCCAATGACTTCCCAGTTTAGGGGTCAGCACACCTTCCCCACATTCTCTGGCGAGCAGATAAGTATGCCAGCTCTCAACAATTGATTCTTCTCTTTTTGCTTGTCTTCTTACATCCCATCTATGAATAGTATAACCAATCATCCCAAACACTTCTGACATGCATTTCCTCTGCCTTCACGGCGCCATCGGCAACACCGAGGTGAGTGTTCATTATTTGGCAACGTCATACTAAGCGAATGGGTTATAATTCTGACAAGGACAGACTATCACTATTCAGTTAGGTACTTGCAGTCCTTAATCTACAAATTGTCCTTGCGACTTGTTATCTTATTAACGACAAGCAACTTACAGCACCACTATTGAAGGAGTTAAACACCGACAGTTCAGCAACAACCTTTCACTATCTCAACGGTCCTCTCCTGGTTTCCCCTCCCCCGGGATTCGAGGCGTATTTCGGTGTGGGACCGCATTACCGGTGGATTGATGACGGCCAAAAGCCCGGAAAGTCCACGATTCGGCGCGTCCGGGACCTGCCAACTAGCGAGAACAATGATGATGCCATGAGGGAGGTCTTAGGGGATGTACACTGTCGAAACTATGCGGATCTCATGGATTACATTGAGGGTGTCCTGGAGAAGAACCCAGAAATCGGCGGGATGATCGCCTACAGCGAAGGAGCTGCGGCAGCTGCGACGTATATTCTCGATGAACAACGTCGACATCGCGAAGACGGCCGCGAGCGCCAAATCAAGTGTGCCATGTTCGTTGGAGGCTGGCCGGCCATGAGGCGAGACACGAAGGGGTTCATCCTTGCAGATGACGGCGGGGATGAAATGATCGACATTCCCACGCTTCATGTCCTAGGGGCGAACGGTAGCGACAATCCTTTCTCTCATTTACTCTGATTTTTCAATTTCAGGTTTCAGCTAACTTTATTTATCATTCAGACCCTTACCGATATGGCTCGGAAGCACTCTTTGAAACCTGCGATCCTGATGCAGCAGAGTTCTTTGATATGGGCAAAGGCCATACTCTTCCACGGTCGGGGTTGGTGATCAGTGAATTAGCGCAGTCAGTGCGGGACTTAATTAAAACGACGGAGTAGTCGAAGGGATAACTTAAGTAAGGGGTTGGGAATTTGTATTTCTATCTAAGTTTCTACCCCTTGCGTGTATATGACCACTGTGATGGGCCCGATCTGCTGGTGAGAAACGTGATCTAGCTCGTATATAATTGACTTCGAGACGTGCAGCCCGAGGAAGGGGTACACGCGTATGATGAAGGCTGTAGAATCGTATTTGCACCGACTGCGCTTTTAGTGGCAGACACCCCCACCCAGGAACTTTCTTCTCCATCTACAGAAAAATGCGATTTCTATGCCTCCACGGCTCCATAACCAGTGCTGATGTAAGTCGTAATTTTCTCTGCGAAGAAGACTGTACGCCACTGTACTGATATCAAGTCGCAGACACTCAGTGCTCAGTTAGGTATGAGAATAATTGCTACCAGGGAGGTTCTCAACCGCTAACTCATGTGTGACTAGGCCCTTTGCAGCAAAACCTGGCGGCCGATAATACCGCTTCCTTTTATTGCGTGAATGCGCCACATGCCACAACTGCCCCTGGAGGTGCGACATAAGTTCTCCACATCAATCTATGAATCGACTGAGGTATGGCTGACAGAGCCCAGGCTACATAGAATATTTTGGTCACCCACCCCACTACCGCTGGCTTAATTACGTTGGCGTTGGCATTGATGCCATCTACGACACTGTCCGCGGGGCGCGAAGCAAACAACATGCTACTCCGGAGGATGCCTTTCGATCGCTTATACCTCCTGAGCTTTCCTGGGTCAATTATGAAGATGTTCTGAGATATATTGAAGAGACACTGGAGAAGAATCCCGATATTGAGGGTCTCCTGGGATACAGTGAAGGGGCGACTGTTGGTGCGGCATATATCTTGCGCGAACAGATGAGGGAGCAGGAGACCGGCCGCACGCGGCAGATTAAGTGCGCGATCTTTCTCGCTGGGATCCCCCCAGTCAAAGCGGAGAATGGATTTATATTTGCCGATGAACAAGAGGAGATGATCGATATCCCCACTGTCCATATCGTTGGCGCAAATGGTGTGTTTTCTTGTGATATATGGGCATGTTTGACCGTTGGCTAATGGCTCGCTTTTGCACGACTAGACCCTTTTAGGATAGCCGCGGACTGTCTATACAACATTTGTGATCCTGATAGCGCTTACTTCTTTGATACTGGCAAGGGACATACCATACCACGTGGAGGGCCAGTGATCGATGAGTTGGGAGATACAATTCGAGAATTGGTTCAGAGGACAAAGGAAGGGTGATAAGTAGATATACAAATTCCGTTTGGAACATATTCATACAATTGAGAATCTATGCCAAATTAAGCGATGATGATCAGAGACGCCAATCACAGGATGTCCTTAAACAGAACTGAAAATATATGAGGCCACCATACATTAGTCCTAACCCTTTAGTTATGATAGCCAAAGACCCTTAGCAAAACTTGACCTCCTACTCTAGCATAGTAGTATCTGTAGGGGTTTTCTCCTATACTTAACTATATGGCGCTTCAAATGGTGGGAAAAAAAAAAGATCGGGGGAGAGGGGGCTGCTTATAACAAGGCAATATATTCAACATCTTTTCCTTTCTGGACGATACGATGTTTCCTAGACATGAGGTGGTTTATTAAGATATCTCGGAAATTTTTGCACGTTTTAGGCTATATGACCTATCAAAGAGGCGACTTAGATAAATAGGTGGAGGTTGTGGCCATGTGCGAGGAAAATATTGACACTTTGATCCTTTGGTACATCTATGATCAGAAATTCCTAGTGACATGCATACGAACATGGAAAGTTGTTCGGGAGCCAACTGCCACGTTAGTGTAGGGCGAAAAAGAAGAAAAAGAAAAAAAAAAAGAGAAAAAAAAGAAAAAAGATTGAAAAAAGATTGAAAAAGAAACGTCTTCTCTCCTCTAATTCAACCAATTGGCCCAGCGTACGAATAAGGGTTGCTTACACTGTCGATCGCTGTTCATTATAGATTTAGCGCAAGCGCCATAATGACCCCTATAAAAGAGCCATTCCGTTTACAGTACAGCTTGACTCACAAGGCGTTGGTCCCACAACCAATGAGCGACTGATTGAACACTCACGCATAGCCGCCTAAGATTCATATATATTATCTACTATGTAGTATATTTTGCATGTACAGCTAATAGACGTTAAAGATCATGGCTCAGCCTGCACTAAACCTAAAATCGGACGTTCCATGGATGTTATCAGCAGCCAGGGCTGAAGCTCGGAGGGATTGGAGGCGTAAGCACTAGCGCGAGCTAATCATGACTCGCCCAAAAATTGGCTTGGGCAACACAACATTTAGCGTGTAACGTGGGCCTCGTGTTAATTTTACGCTCCCTATCGTGACCCCTAATACATATTGGTGGCCGCTTATTATATTGTCCGTTGTAAGTGTCTAGTGTCTATTGGCTAAAATGAACACCCCCTGGCCAAAACTTGTACCTCCACCCCTGTCTGTTCGGATAGCGATGGTTGTTCGCTCGCCTTTTTGTGCGCCGAAGCGGTTTAACTAATAAACTGCTGGGAAAATCTCGTAGCCGTCCAATCACACATGTGACTTAAAATTATTTAGCTTGGTTAACCATTCTTATGCGGCCTTCACGTACCTGCATGACTAAGACGAAATGATCTGGCCGAAGTAAATAAAGATTTCAAGACCCTGACCAGACAAGTGCTAAGAATATCATTGAGTTTGATATACGGACATAGGCATTTTGCTACCTCTCAATATCTTGTATCTGCACCGATAGGGTAGAATTTGGCCAAGTGGCGGTCGGACCTCTGTACATGACAAACCTTACAATATAAGAAGCAGCATATCACGGCTAATATACTGCCAGGAATATAAAAGGACATTGTGCAGTTTGGGGCTGAATATTTACTTGTCCATGGTAAGGGGGTGTAGCAGGTCTCAGGTTTGTTAGGTGGCGTCGACCAGGATCCGAGAAAAGGATCACACGAAAAAGCCATTGAGGCCATGCACAGAGTCTCATAATTACACTATAGTGCTTGATATTATTATAAGTATCGTTAATATTATCCCGGTTTCAACTCAGCTCGTATGGCCCCACCCGGCTTGCGGAGGTAGAGGGCATTTCGTGCACCATCCCCGTGACGCTTTCTGTCGGCAGCTCGGAAACCGTCCGCGCTCCCGGAGAGACACTTTGGTACTCCATGGCCTGAGGGCCTCGGGTTATCCGGCGGCGTAGGAAGAAGATCACTGCGGCTGCAATAGCACCAACGCCTACCACAGCGCCGATTACAGGGCCCGCAATCCACGCTTGGCTCTTTCCGGAAGAAGATGTGGATGTTGAAGACGGTGAAGCGGTCGAGGTTTGGGTCGCGGAAGAGGTTTTTGTGGCCATGGAGGTGATCGGTGCGGTGGTTGCACTGGCTGTGGAATCTATGAGGCAAAGTTCCAGTAAGACTTATTGCATCTAAGAGGCATTGTGGGATTGAATGTACCTGAGGTAGCTGATGTGGTTGAGGTTGTCGTTGCGGGCAGCTCTCGATAGATTGTGTACGCAGACCAAAAGTCAGCGCAGAAGAGGTTGTATGCGGATGGGGTAGCGTAGGGCTCGGATTGATAGATAGTCATGGTTTGGCATGACATAGACTCGGCACCGCTAGTCAGACACAAAGTCCAGTTGTGTATTAGCGACAGCCTGTCTCAACGTATAATATGATGTTTTCAGGCATACCAGTCCAGGGTTTTATTGTCGACATCGTAGTAAAGTATGTTCCCACTACACGCGGTAGCCCAGGAACAGGTGACAGAAGCGGTGCAGCCGGCTGCATATTGCCCGGAAGTCGACCAAGTGCCCGCATCAGTTAGGGCTTGGGCTGCAGTTGACGGTCAGGGTAAGCGATGATGTTCAGATCAAACAGAATAGCACCGAGGTGGCGAACAAGTACTGACTGGTCGTTCCAAGATACCATCCCATAAAATGTGGACTGTCCTGAATAGAAGTATTCAACGATGTGGTTGTCTGACCAAGACTTCCGGGGAGGGAGAGCAGCATCACCCAGGAGAGTACCTGCCATGCCGCAGGGACTTCAGGTATCAAGAGCCGCGCCATCATTTCACAAACACGACGATCCAACTTGACCCTAGGATACCCTCACCTCACATATGAAGGATGTGTCTGGGCCCAAACGTAGACTACCAGATATAACGGGTTATTCATTTTCCTGTGCGGAGATTGCGCTTATGTATTCGGTCCTTGTCCAGCATCGCTAAGAGGCACCACTAGTGTTCCAATGCCGACCAACAGAGCCTTAGCGCAGCGAAACCTCGCGTGGCCGTGATACAGCCACACTTTAATGCTCGAGCGACTCAAAGGTATGGCATTATGACTATTTAGCGAGGCTAAAGGCCTCCCAGGATTCTGACCAATTCAACTAGCGGTGGGCCGGTGCCTCTCAAGTAAATTAAAAAGCCTCGCGACACCTCTCCGGTGACACCCGGCACTAGCAAGACTAAGGATCTTTTTGCCCTCCAATCAAGACAAACCGTTGATGACCCTGGTGGGAGCACAAACTCAATTTCCCTGACTGTTAGCGCCCGCGCTAAGCCATCATGGAGCGATCCTCGAACCGTGGCAATGATAGTAATCCCACCTTGTTTTTAAACAGGTGGACGCTCTCCGCTGGGGCCTGGAGCGCCGAGATTATTTCTCATCTCTTCTCACTCAAACACTCATCCCCATGAAAGCTCCTCATCTCGCCCAGCATCGATGCTCCCTTCCACCCTAAAATCTTCGCGCTATGGGCGCTTTGTTATCTTGACGATCCCGCTGCTCGTATTCAGCTGCCTGCTCTTCTTGACGTGGGACCCACTGCCGGGCCGACTCCGTCAGCAATCCCAAGCCCCGACAACGTCACAGTCCGATCCAATATCTCAGGTACCACAACCAGTCGAGCCATCAAAAGAAGAGGCAGCGCACCCTGAACCACCAGTATCTACTAGCAATCCATCCACCTCGAAACCGATTGCTGACATCGCTGGCGGTGATGCTATCTTCGGTATTACCGACAAGCTTTGGCAATCCGCCAAGGATCCCCACCTGAGCGACGACCAAGACGAATGGATCAGCAGCTGGCTCGAAAAGAACCCATCCTTCCGATATGAGCTCTTGACTGATGCCTCTGCTGCAACCTTCGTTCGTACTCATTATGCCTCGCGACCAGATATTATCGAGGTCTTCGAGACTCTCCCGATCCCGATCCTGCGGGCGGATCTCCTGCGATACCTGCTCGTGCTCGCGGAGGGGGGTGTCTGGAGTGATCTGGACGTTACCTGCGATAAGCCCGTGGCTGATTGGGTTCCAACTGAATATAAGAATGCAAAGATCGAGATGATCGTGGGCTTGGAGTTCGATTTTGACTGGCGCGGAGAAGGAACGGAAGTCGCATCGCAGTTCTGCAACTGGGTCTTCGCGGCACCTCGCTCATCACGTATCCTCCAGGTGGTGGTGGACTCTGTCATAGCCCAGATCAAGGAGATCGCCGCAATGAATAAGGTGCAGGTGAAAGACCTGACATTAGATATGCTGCCCATCGATGTTGTTAATGTGACGGGGCCCAAGATCATGACAATAGCAATCCTTGACAGCCTGAAGCAGCTGCTGGGTCGGACGGTTGATGATCGCGACTTCCATGGGATCAAGAAACCTAAGCTCATTGGAGATGTCCTTATCATGCCTGGTGTGTCCTTTGCGGCGTCCCAGAATGGATACCCCCAGGATCAAGGAGATGCGCTGGTTACGCATCACTACGCGGGTTCGTGGAAACAGGCCGATGCGGAGGCTAAGGAGAAGAAAAAGCAAAAACAGAACGGGCGGGACGAAGACGTATAGGATATCATAAGCATGGGGTTATTAGGAGCTATTTTCTGGGATTGGCGTTGGCATCGTGGTTCAGCATTCTGTAAAGTTGCATACATCTAATTCACTTTCATCTCTTGGCGACACATTCTGCTCTGTTTGTGTGTTCCTAGTTTGGCTCTGCAATGAGAACAAACTGCCTGTTCATTGATTTTGGATTTATGATCCCATTCTCGCGTTGGTATAGTGGCCGTGAGATACCTAGTAGTTTACAATTCTCATTTCCAGCCTTAGCCCCGGATAATACTATATACAACCGCCATCACCAGTAGTTCTGCTTTGCCAACCAACACTACTAGTACTCATGGTAAATGCAAGATTTACATTTTCGTGTCACCTATGACTAGTAGTACAGTGCTTCTGGCATTCGGTCGTCCATTGGGGAATGTTGGTAGAAGCTGGTCAGAAACATTGATCTTTAAGGTTGATGATAGTGACTTATTTTCGGCTTCCCGTACCCACTTGACTAGCTTTGCGATCATTAGCAACGCATCCAAGCAGTAAACTTCCCAGTACACTATATGATTTAAGCCCGACTAAAAACCAGTACATACGACCATAGGGTGTGGAAAACAGGGCTTCCCGTCCGCTCAGCCGTACTTAAGCCACACGCCGGGAGGTTAGTAGTTGGGTGGGTGACCACCAGCGAATCCCTTCTGTTGTATGTTTTTTCCCCTCCATGTATTTTTTTGGGGGGAGGGGGGGTTCACCTCCTTTGTTAGGTGAATTCCAACAAATAACGTCACCGAGATAGCATACGAAATAACATCTATATTTGGGAGAACGTCACGGTGTAACATCCAGGGCACCACTCAAGTGTTGGACTTCACTACCCGCATAGCTGCCCCAACAATCCGTCTTAAGTCATGTCAATGAAGGGAGCGGCTACCATCCTGGCACCATGTTTGACTCAGTAGTCCATCTACTTGTCATCGGCATTAAAATGCTACGAAATGTTGTATTTGGTTGATGGTCGGCTTTCTATGCATACGTCCATTTTAGAGGGTTTATGCATTTTGCTCTCACAGTGTTTTCATATGAGTACGTGACCCCGAAGTGCATGCCAACTAGTAGAATCGTTTCCAGGGTCATCCCTAGTCATTTACCCATGGTTTCGAAGAGCCCAATGTACGTGCATCCCAGTCCAATGCCGCCGAAGGTTATGTTGGGCGCCATCTGACAACCTACGAAGTGTTAGATAACTATTACGGAGTTGACTAGAGGCTAAGGTTAGTGCTGTCGCGTTAGCGCGATCCAACTCAAACCGGGCGGCGCTTGGACCACTTAACAGTGAATCCTGGCAAAACGATTGAGCCAAACTGCTGCTCGATCGTTAGTCACCGTCCATATTGGCATTGAATAAATCCTTGGAGAAGTCAAGTTTGCGAAAGATTCATTCAAGCGCAAGGGATGTCTTGCCATTTCCGGTTAGTCCGGGGAGAGCTCCAATCATGTGACCTTTGGGTGGGCCGCAGCAATGACATAAGCAAACCAAGATCCACCCAAACTTCCAAATCCAGGGTTCTGAAGCATTCTTCGTCTCCATTCCTTTCTCGTCATTGGGCCTAGAGCTAGTCTCCTCGATCAAATAGCCACTACTGTTCTAGTCTCGGCCCATCAACAATCGCCAGTATGCTACCTGGATTCCTGCAGAGTAGCTACGCTCGCTACAAAGCAGATACCAATACCTTCGCAACATGGCTACTAGAGACTGCCAACCAATGTGGCTATCGGCCTACCCTTTCTGCTACCGTTCCTACGGCGAACAAGAGTAAGCGTAAAGGTAAAACGGATGGCTGAAACGAACAGCCACATACACTGCTACTACCAAAGACCTACAAAAGTTCGCCGAGGTGGTTGCCGGTTCCTCTGACCGTGCCGAAATCAGTCCTCACCATTGCCAAACGCACCATCAAATTGAGGAAAACGGTCACTTCATGGTTCTTGGGTCGTGGCGACACCGCGAACAATAAGCGCCATGCTCGCTTTATCACTGCGCTGGAGCAAATTTGCGACACCCTTCAATGGAATACCGCCCAACCCTCCAAGACAGATGCTAAGCAGCCACAATCAATGCCTGAGGTCCGAGATGACGACGCCGATGCTGACAGATTCTTGAACAAGTTTGCTGCTCTCACGGTGTAGGAACCTGAGGATATCCCAGAGACTCGATCGGCGCCCGCAGCATCGAAGAAGGTTGTCAAGGTCACGGTTGTGGCGGAGGAAAATGAGGCAGCCGACCCCTATCTTGGTCACTTGTTCTTCAAGACCTTGTGTCTACTGCAAGATTTGGACAACATGCGGAAATTTAATTCCATCACCTGGTCGGAGTACCGGGATAAGAAAATCGACCTTATGAACGCCGCTATCGTGACGGACAGTGCCTTGTAACTTGCCCGAGATATGGTGAAGGAGGTAGAGGCTGACTGGCTCTCTACTCGCACGCCGGCAATAAATGATGTTCAGACACTTGTTTACAATCTCGCCGTCATGAGCCGGGGCATCCCCGCAGCTCCATCCACGGAGGTTGGCCTGCCATACAACAAGAACATGGCTGATGTAGCCGATTGGTGCTATGTGCCTACCAAGGTTCTGCTTGACGCCTTTGCCAATGTCCTCCACGACAATCATCAACCAGTCTTCAAAAAGGGCTATTTCGGTACCTATAACCCAAAGGCGAACAGGGAGCGGGTGTCTGTGGGCCAAAAGTTCAACGAAGACAAGATCATCCTTCTTTCGATCTTGCCCGAGTTCTGCATGTTTGACACTTTCAAATTCAGGACGCTTAACTCGGACGCTATCACGCAAGGTCTTGTTGAATTTTCCAAGAACAAAAAAGTTACCCTATGGCTATGCTTTGCCTCCCAGATTTTCCTCGACATCCATCACATCATGCGATACAGTACCCTGGGTGCCTTTGGAGACCTTCGGATGTCAGGACTGCGCATCCAGAAGGTCATTGATGTCTACCTGAAGCTGTCCAAAACACACCCCCAGCCCAAATTTTGGGCAAAGGAGGGCGACGAGGAAATTCAAGGTATTAGTTCTACCGTCGACTCCTGGATCATACAAGACGCATTCCTCAATCTTCGGGTCCTGTCTGGACTCGATAAAACCGGATCACCGCCTGAGAAGCATGCACTTTTATCGCAGCACTCTCTCCTCTGCGGACTGATATTATTCCACCTCAATATTAGAATGCAGCGTGTAGGCCAGCAGCTTGTCACCCAATGGTATGACGTCCAACAGCTGGCTTTCTTGCACAATCTCGTTATCAATTATGCTATGCACAAGGACGTGAGATGGCCCGATATGGATGCTTTCATCAAGATCCATGGCGAGTCTCATATCTTCATTGGTTTGCGGCCCCAGAACGCGGTGAATCGCTAAACAGGCTTGAACTGGCCACAGGCATCTCATCTGCTGCCAATTTTGCGCGCGATTCCCGGAGTAAACCCTTTCATAAACCGGATGGCAAGAATCCACGCTTGCTCAAGCCTACCACTGCAGTTGCGAACTTGTTCTCCCCAAAGTATGTCGAGGGTCTCGCGGAAGATGCCGGGATCGTCAACATTGACCGGATCCTAGACGAGCTCTCACAAAAATCCAAGCTTGAATCCTCGTCCTGCAAGGAGCTCAACAGAGCTAATGCGGAGCTCTCGATTACCCAAAAGTGGTCGAATACCCGCAACATTGACACACTCCACCTTTTGGCCTTCCTGAAGACCAAGCTTTACGAAGAGGAGCCTGTCATCTTGTACAACTACTTCGGCATGCACAAACGTTCCATCGAGCTACTGCGGTTGATCGGAGAGAAAGAGCATGACAAATTTGATCAATATTTTACAGCCGGGTACATGCCTGATGAGTCCTTCATCTCCAACATTGTCCTTCTCATCCACCATGTCGCGCAAGGCTCGGCGCAAAACGCACGTTCAATGGGACTCGGATCAGGGGACGTGGAGTTAGTAAGTCGTATTGTTATGAGCTCTGGCGACGTCATGCGTGAATACCTGAAGAAAAATGGTGACGTGGCATGCAAAGAGCTGAGGGTGTTTTGCAAGAACAAAAAGCCCATTCAAGATGAGGTTGCTGATGATGCGGGCGAATCGGACGGGCTGGTGACGTCTTGGCTGCATCTCGAGGATGTTCTGGGTCCGAAGGGCGTGGCCTCGCTTATGACCGGGATCCCGATGGCCTAGTCTCAGGAACCGTCCAAATGCCGACTACTTGCCAAGAACTTCCGCCCGTCCCCCTTGAAATCTCTGCCTCATTTGTTACCGCCAATAATTATGACTCAAAAACTTTTCATGCCCAGGCTGAGCAAGTATATGACAATGGGCTCCAACAATAATAATGTCTCAAATCCTTTGGCGTACGCCTATTTTTTAGGTGGTGAAGAGTGGGTGACAGGCCATTGTGGAGCCCCCAAAGCTAGAAATCATTAGTTAGATCCTGAACATCGCCCCCAAAAGGCACCGATGCGGCGACTGATCCCACGCCGTGTGATATCATGGTGAACAACTACAACGTACAACGTAGACAAGCATAACTTCGATTTCGAGCAACAGGTTGAGAATACCGACACGATGTCGCCATATTCCTATTTCCATTTGTCATGACTTGGCATTGACTCCAATCACGCAATATCCACAGCCCCACCCACAATACGAATTCTCCTCGTTCATCCCCAACCCCAAATTTTGCCCAAATATCGAGACTTCCTTCTTCTCAGTTATCAGATCAGATCAACCACGTGGCGAGTGCCCTTCTAAAGGTTCCATCACCATGGCCTCACCCCAGCCGACTAACCGCTTCCTGTCGGTGGTCCGGTCGATCCCCTTCCAGATCGCCATTGCCAGTGGTGTTTCCTTTACTGCTCCGGGCATGTGGGATGCCTTGAACAACTTGGGAGCTGGAGGTGCCGCGGAGCCGTATGCTGTCTCAGCTGCGAATGCCCTGCTGTATGGACTGTTCGCCGTGGTTTGTATCGCTGCCGGCGCCATCAACAACCGTATCGGGCTTCGCTATGGCCTGGCGCTGGGCGCCATCGGTTACCCTATCTACGGTGCCGGTCTGTATACGAACAATTATTCGCCGACGACTTGGTTTCTGCTATTTGGAAGTGCTTTGTGTGGTATCTCGGCTGGTTTCTTCTGGGCTGCCGAAGCGGCCATCATTATCGGGTACCCTAGTCCCAAGGACAGAGCATTTTACCTAGGTGAGTAACTGAATTTCTGAATTTGGTCCTGGTCATGCGCATCTGACAGCTTCTCTAGCGATTTGGCAAACCGCCAAAGCTGCAGGCCCTATCGTCGGTGGTGCAATCGAACTGGGCCTTAATGCTCAAAACTCTGGCAAGGGAACCGTCAGTGCAAGCACGTACATCGTCTTCATCGTGCTCATGTGCCTCGGACTTCCTATCGGTCTGTGCCTAAGCCCAGCGGAGAAGGTTCAACGCAAAGACAGAACCTTAGTCGTGGTCCATACGCAAGCCACGTGGATGGCCGAATTCAGAGCCGTCATCTCGCTGCTCTTTACTCGCCGTATTGCCATGCTGATGCCGGCCTTCTTCATCAGCTACTTCTACAACGGCTTCCAGAGCACCTGGCTGACTGACTACTTTACTGTTCGCTCCCGGGCTTTCTCCTCATTCTTCACCAACTTCGCCGGCATCACGTCTTCCTTCCTGATTGCCACCTTGCTGGACAAGCAGTCTATCCACATCAAGACGCGGGCCCGCATAGCGTTCGCCTCACTCATTTTCGTGCTCGTAGGCACCTGGATCTGGGCCACCATCCTGCAGTACCAGTTCTACTACGAATACACTGACCCAGTCTTTGACTGGTTCAAGGGCGGGTTCGGCAAGACATACGCTCTTGTTTTCTTCTGGTCCTTCGGTGGACAGGCTTTCCAACAGTTTCTCTATTGGCTTGTCGGGCAATACACCACCGACCTTTCGTCCCTGTCTCACCACTGCGGTATCCTCCGTGGGTTCGAGGCTCTGGGACAGACTGTTGCCTGGGCGTGAGTCCCATACCTTTCCCGTATCTACGAGAATTATAACCAACTAACTAACGAACCCCCATCTAGTATGCAATCCGAAGGCAACGCCAACCACTTCGTCAGCATCGGTCTCAACTTCGGCATCACCTTGCTCTGCGTGATCCCCACCTGGATCATCATCTCCGAGCTCGAGCATACCCATGAAGTGGAGGTTCGCGCGGAGGATACCGCCAAGACTGTCGATGATGGCGAGGCCGAGCCGCAGACGGCTTGATTTAACTAACTTGTATAATATAATTTTAGCGTTTTCAACAACTTATGCTGCCTTTCAGCGAGGCGTTTGGGGGTTTTAGTCGAGCAGGACTGGACTTGATTCAACAGCATGTCGGATTTCTTATGAAATATTGATGGTGGGTAAAGTGGTAGAAGGGTTTAGATTTGAAGGGGGAGAGGGGTTAAGAATAATTTAATATACTATAATATTGACTAGAGGTGTCAATGCTACGAGTGTTTTGTCCACGCATGCTTGAAGTGCTAATACTAATGAAGGCGTAGAAAGAAGAGGGAAAGATATTGTATCATTTGCCGATGCGAAGGGACTAGCCCACCCGGTGGTGAAAGGACGGACTGCAGACGCAGGTGTCAATGAAACTAAGCGACATATGGAGTCGCAGAGGTAGATGCAACAACTGCTGTTGATGAGACGGGGCTGATCGAGCACGGGCACGCCCCCTCCTTGGGATCAAAGGAGACACCATAGTGGTAAGCAGCGCTGATATTGGTGTTGATGTCGCTCAAGATATCGTCGATCGCTGTGATATTGATGAGTGATCAGAATCTCGTCTAGCCTCCCTCTAAATATACTGTGGAATGAACTGATTGACTTACTGATAGGACTAACACCAACATTATAATCACCAGGACCCTCCTGCGTCTGAAGATACACTTCACCATCCAGCCAATAGTACTCATTATGCCAGGGGTTGTGGCCATTCGTGAACCACACATATCCATCGGTATCGCCACCCGTGCCATTGAAGCAGTTACCACTGGGGTCGTTGCAGTAAGGGGCAGGAGAGTTATCGCCCATCTGGTATCCGCCGCCGCCGGCAACAGGGAGCCAAGTTCCGTTGGGTTTCATGATGATGTCGGCTGCTGAACCGGAGTGTCTAAAAAGCGAAGAGCCGAGCTTAGTATAGTGTAATTGACAGTTAGGAGGTATTGCCAGTTGTTGAACTCACTTCCAGTACTCAATCTCCCACCGAAGGCGCAAGTAGCCGGTACCGCGAAGAGTAACGTTGTTCGAACTGTAGAAAAGCTCCCATTGTCCACCTATTAGGGGTGAGTGTGGGTTAGTTGACGGACTTGCTCCGTTAAAGGGTCTATGAAGAATACCTAGGAAGCCGGGCTGAAAGGGGACATAGTTGCCCGACACATATTCCACTCCAGTGTTGGTTCGATTGGTGATGGGTGTAACTGCTGCGCTACCACATGCGAACGCTGTAGCTGCACCGGAGAGTATAGTAGACCATTTCATGATGCTAAATGGGAATTCAGAAAGGTGTTCCTGGGGCACGTGAGTGTACTTGGTAAACAAGTCGGAAACAGGCAAAAATTGAGTTCAACTTCTTCTGTTGGGGACTGAGCTTCCAGTTATATTATATCGGAATACTAGTAGTCACTCCTGATTGAGGTCCACTCCCCGTTAAGCTTTAGATTCCGCTCGCAAAGGAGAATCTGTCACGCAGATAGACTGAGGATTACGGGGAAAGATCGGCGGCCTGATTACGTATCTAAGCATCCTTCCCGCGCGTTATGGGCCCTTATACTGGCTGTGCAGCCGTCTTCGGATCTCCTAGGAGTGGGTCGAACAGACGGAGTGTTTCAAGGGTCTAAGCGAGTCAACGACCGGGATGTGAACTGATAGATAGGATACGGAAGGATAGGAGACCCTGATCATCGTCCATTTAGCCCTGGTTAGCTCCAGCTTCATCAGTTATCTGATCCAGGTTCTTGTATCTGTTGACTATATAAGGAGGGATTCTGAATTGATAGTAGTCTTTATGATTGGATCGATGTTAAACCCGCGGCTTCGTCTTCGCGGTCGGTGGGCCATGTCTGTCGGCTAAACCAAGCTGAGATACCAACACCGTGTACATGCTCGGCACAGCTTTCTGTGGAGAAATAATAGGGGGGAAGCCTTTGGTAGTTAAAGTAGGCTAGGTTGCTACTTGATCATGCCATCGTTTAAACCTCGTTATAATGACATATAAGAAATGACCGTACCACTGTATGGCTATTCACATCTCGCTCACTTCTATCTCGCTTTCACGTCACCCCTGCTTCAATTGGCAGTGACCAACATTTCTTTAGTCTCTCTTTATTTAACATATTTCAACCAGACTAATCATTAAAGCGGGCGGACACTAAAAACAACTAAAATGGATCGTCAGGAGGCATTTGAATCTCCATCTTCCGTATCAGAGCGAGTAAGAGGACCTATTGGAGTTCACCGCTACATGTTTCATATTTAACAAAGATGCGAGATGCAGTGCTACAATAGTGCATTCTATAGTAGATAAATATTTCGTGGCTGCTGATACTGGAAACCTATGAAGTATCAGATGTATATTTCGTCTGCCATGAGATAGATTGGGATTAAGGAAGCTAGCAAGCACACAGTGGACAGGAAGGCCAAACAATATATTTACCATAAAAGAACCGGTTTGATGGTCTTCCCACTCTTCATGTCGCTTATCGCTGTCCTGTAGTCCTGTGCTTGATAAAAGCCCACCATCTCATGCAATGGTAGTAGTCTCGTCTTGACCCACTCAATCATCTTAGGCACAAACTCTCGAGGAATTACGTCTCCCTCCACTACCCCAATATATTGCTTTCCAGCGACCATGAACTCATGAACTGGAAGACTAAGCACCGCGTTTTCTGGTGCTGTTCCAAGCTGAACAACCCTCCCCTTGTTAGCTGTCATGCGAATGCCCTCGGCGATCAATTTCGGCACCCCTGTAGTCTCCAACGTCACGTCTGCACCTAGACCATCAGTAAGGGCACGAACCGCCTCTGTTACATGATGTTCATCAGCATTCGGATCGATTCGAACAACATGCGTTGCCCCAAGTGCCAGCGCCAACTCAAGACGGGCCTGATTTCGCGCCACACCGATGATTGTCCTGCAACCAGCGATACGCGCTCCCATCACCGCACTCAACCCAACACCTCCCAACCCGAGAACAGCTACAGTATCCCCGGGCTGTGCGTTTGCTGCCTTGATGACCGCACCTGCACCTGTCTGGACGCCACATCCCAATGGTGCCAGCAGCTGAAGGTCCTCCCTTCCCTCCACCAGCCCGGAGACATTCACCACCGATTCTTCCTGCACTAGTGTACAGCTAGCAAAGCTCGATTGGCCGAAGAACTGTCCGAAGATGTTCGGCTCCGTAGAGACTGTTGACAAGTCCGCATCAGCGTCCCAGAAGACGCGGTTTGCTTGAGTGGACTCGAAATTAATAGGATCGAAATTCTGACAGTGTGCAGGATGACCTCGACGACAGCATTGGCAGGTCTGACATGCGGAGAATGATAAGAGCACTGGGTCGCCGACTCGGGCTGCGGTGACTTTGGGCCCGACCTGACGAACATATCCGGCACCTATAGAGCGGTGATTCATCAGATTGTCAGGTTCTTTTGGAAACCTATTAGCTTAAAGGAAGTGAGTAATTACCTTCGTGACCCATCACTCGCGGATAATGTACACCATGGCCACTCTCCAAACCAGCAAAATGCAGATCAGTCTGGCAGACACCTGAGGCAACAACTTCAACAAGCAGTTCGTTCTCTCGCAGGGGTCGTAGGGAAACGTTCTGAAGCTTCCAACCGCCGGCATGGTAGGGGCCGTGAGAGACTAGGGCGCGTCCGGTGATTTGCTGTGTGTCTGCCATGGTGTTACGAACAATCTTTTCTGATGGTCTACATGTTCGGTAGCCGTGGGCTTATGTACACATGAATTGTTAGAGTCGTTGCTTGCCGAATTCAAGGCCCGGAACGAGTGCATGCTGTGCAAATTCCGGTCGGCATGCCGAGATGGGGTCAGATATCTTTCGATTGATCCGGATTTCCGTCTTCGAACCCCCGAGTGGGTCCATTTGCGAGATAAGACTGGTACGGATATAAACTTATTTTTAAGCTATGCTTACGGATGTTTCATAGGTTTAGAGGTCGCGGTGCTCTGCTAGAGAAGAGGCCAGGAGGAGAGCCCGAACATTCATTTATTTTCTGCAACAGCCGACTACCTATGCCGCACGGAAGTAATAAGACCAGAGTAAAAACCCATGATATCGGAAAGCATGAGTAATTTCTGCCTAAGGCATCACATGTCTTGTTTAGGCAGCGAATTCAGAGAAGGATATCACGGGGTCACTATAATCCTCAGAGAAAATGTAATGTAACTCCCGGCCGCGCCGGCCACCCGCCCGCACCAGCTATCTATCTACTACATATCTATCTACTATACACTTATCTACTATATACCCACCTACTACATACCTAACGCAAGTAAGAATAAAGCTATTCAAACAACATTATTATTAGTAAAGTCTATATATTATTACTTATTACGGAGGTTTGAATACTGATTTCTTCTGTAATTAATTATATAATATTTACTGTAGTAGAAAGATATCTGAGTAAATAATTAAAATATTATTTTCTTTATCTAGATCTTTTTTAATTATTATAATTTAATTCTTGCTTTCTGGATTAAAATATATTTTTTAAAAATTATCTACTGCTTTGATTGTTTTTTCTTTTAAAATTATTTTTTATATATAATATATAGATCCCGGTTCTTCTTTATTAAAATTACTATATTATTTATTACTAACTTGCAGTCTTTGATAATTTAATTTATAAATATTTTTATAGATAAAGATAGATTTCTAGTATATTTATTAAAAATCTCTATAAATATAGATTTATACTTTTAAAGTTATTATATATTATAAAAAGTTTAGAATACTGAACCAGTTATCTAGCTAGTTAAAATAATTAATATTTATAATTAAATTTCCAGCTCTTCAAGTACTTAGTCAGGATCTAAAAAAATAAAACTAATAACTTTAAAATTACTGATTATATTATACTTATTTTAAATATTAGATTATATTTAAAAATAATATTCGAGAAAGTCCAGCTTGTTAATATAATTAAATCTAAAATATATTTTATTTTTAATTAGATAATTATATATATTTAAAGGGACTAAAACAGCTGATATTAAAAAATTAATTAAATAAAATAAATACAGAAATATATAAATAAGTATAATATTATTTTATATATAAAAATTATTAAATTCAGGAGTTGGATAATTTCTATAATTATTTAAAATAAATAATTAAAATTAACTAGCAGAGGATACAATTAATAAAATAAAATATATTTTAAATTATTATAAATTAATAAAATTAGTAGTTTAATTATTATTATTAATTTTAATTTTTAATCTGCAGGTAGATTGGTATTTTAAAATTATATTTATAAATATATTTTATTTTTAAAAATTAGAATTAGAAATAAAGCTGATCTAAAGATTTAGATATATTTAATTAAAATTATTTATTTCTGATTTTCTGATTATATGAGTAATAGCTTACTTTTAATTTTATATTTAATAATAATTTATAAAGTTTTAATAATATTTATTATAAATTTTATTTTATTAAAATTATAGATATTATCTAATTAGATCCTGTATTAGAGAATTATTATTCAAATAAAATTAAATTATTTTTATATTATTTTAGAATTCTTATATTTAATTTATTAATAATTATAGCGTCTTGTAAACCTCTACTTTAATTAATTATATTATTTAATAGAATAAAAAATTTAATTTTAATTAATACTTTAGAGTTTGGAACTACTTCTTTTAGAAAATAAAATATTAATTATATTTTATATTTAAAAGGGTCGGGGAGGTACTTTATATTAATTTAATAATAAAATTTATTATATAAAAACTCCTCCGGTGCAGCCTGGCTGCTTTTGCAGCTTTTCTTTCTGGTAGGATATAGGCTCTGTCTTATTAAGCTGACCATGGTCTCCTTGGTGGGTAGTTTTAGTCTAACAGGGTAACTATGCTTCCAAAAGTGGTAGAGTACTCTAGCTGTTATTATAATAAAAAAACTTACTATTATTATTCTTTTTTTTATTTATTTAGTAGTATTACTTCCCGCCGCTGATCTGGTCTAGAATTATTAATTTTCTATATATTATATAAGTTTATCAGCCATAAAAACTGTTTATGATAATTTATTTAAATATTTATAATATTATTAGAATATTTATCTAACAGATAAAATTAAGATTTAGAAACTTTTAAAGATCCTGATTCTGGCTAGAATAATTAATTAAATTATAATTAGATAATAGAGTTTTCTAGTAAATTAAATATTTTTTTTATTATTATTATAATAAAGAATAACCTCAATAACCAGCTATATATATTTAAAGTATTGGCTGGTAAGGAGGATCTGCAGATTTTAAATATATTAAATTTTTAAATATATAATTTATTTTTAATAAAAAAATTAATAATTTTTCTGTACTAGATACAGTCTGGTATAGTAATTATATATCAAATTTATTTTATAGAAATTACTATTATTTAATAAAATCTTATTTATAATTTAGTTAAAATAATAAATTCTTTTACAAGGTGGAATATTTTCCAGAATATTTAGAAAAAATTATAATTATATTATACTTAATTATATTAAATTTTCTTACAGATTAATTATTTTTTCTGTTAATATGAAATTACCTGCTTCTAGACTTTAGAAACTGATATAAATTATATATAATAAAAAATTTTTACAACAGCCCCATATGCATATAAAAAATTCTTAAAGATATTAAATACTTATATTATTTTTAAATCTAAGTTAAACTTAAAATACAGTATATAAAGAATATTATATTAAAATAGATAATAATATAATTTATTATAGTATAAAAGTAATAAAGTATAAGATAACACAGGAAGCTTATCTCTTTATTATAGATAATATTATTTTAGTTATATAAAGAAGGATATGTTTCCTGATATAAATTATATTAAGTATTAAATCTGGCTAAGTGTCTTTACTAGAATTATTTTATTATATTTATATATTACTAGTCTTTATATCATCCTGCTGCAGTTAATAACTGTAGATTTATTTTATTTAGCTGGGATAAATTATATTTATTATTACTAGCCTAAAATCTTCATTTTATGTATGAATGAAATTTTTATATCTTTTAATATTTATTCTGAGATAGAAAATAATAAGAAAAACTTAAAAATCCTTTAGTTATTAATTATAATATATAATAATTATTCTTTTTCCAGAAAATCTTTATCTATATCTCCAGCTAATGAGGGTTCTGTCTTATTATAAGATAAATTTAAAAATATATTTTTAGATGTAAAGATACTCCTGGTTTTTATATTAAAAAAAACAGAGATTATATATTTAAATATAGATATATAATAGATAAATACTATATAAGAAGAATAAGGTAAATATATTTTTATATATAATAAAAATAATAATAATAAATATACATCCAGTTCTTTAATTATTGAATTATAAATATTTTATTTAAAATATTCTAATTTTAGATTTATAAGTAAGGCAGTAGAGGCAAAATCTGTATTATTAATTTTAATTTTTAATAATTAATAATCTGGAAATCCAAGTAAACTTAGATTATTTAATCTGGAAGATTATAAGATAATTTATATTAAATCTATTTTTATTTTAGTCTAAGAAAATTGAAGATATTTATTAATTTAAGCTTTTAGATTATAATTAATTTTATAATATAGATCTGACAAACTCTCCTTGTTATTTAAATAATTAAAATATAAAATATATATTATTAATATTAGAGTACTTTGATATGTGTTTAATATCTGAATAATTAAAGATTAATATATATTTTCTAGAGAATTAAATAAAAAGTATTGAAATCTCAGGCTGATCCAGAAAAATAATTATTAAAATAGTAGTATTTTTTTAATGTTACTGTTCTTTAATATAAGTAAATTTAGTAGAATCTAACTTAGATAATAATAATTTTAATAATATAGATTTTCAGACAAAGTCTAATGAATTAGAAGAAGATTTTATATTATTAATTAATTTATATAAATATATTTATAGAATATATTTCTGTAAATATAGATATATCAGATATCTAATTAACTTTTTAAAAAAAATATTAAATTTTATAGTATCTTATTTAACAGAGTTTATAGAATATTATTTATAATATATTTTACTAGTTTTTACTGCTATGCTTATTATCTGTATTTACTTTTTATATAATTATATATTATAATCTATCTTTTAGTATAGTTTAAATAATTAGTCTGATTTTTTAAGTCTACATACCTGCTCTCGGGGAAAAATACTAGTATATAATTATTTTAAAATATTACTGGAGAATTATAATAATACTTTTATATTTTATTTTTTTTTAGTATATTTAAAATATAGAAAACAAGATTATTATTATCCTGAATTTAATAAATTTTATATAAGTATAGATATAGCTAGTCTTTTTAATCTTGATTTAAGTTATCTAAGAATAAAAGAAAGATTTATAAAGATAAAAGATTAGTTTATTATTATATTAAAAAATTATAAATTATTTTAGAAGAAAATAAAGTTCTTTTTTCTGTAATAAAAGTTAATAGTATTATAAAGCTGTTAGTTCCGGCAGTTATAAATAAGATAAAAGATTAAAAATAATAATTATTATTAAAAAATCTGGTATATATTTTTACTTGGATTATATTAAATCTTATTATTATTTTTAAAAATTATAAGTATACTTCTTGTAGCATAATTCATGAGATATTTTAATATATTATAATATTATTTCTAAAAAACTGAAATAATAGTCTTTGCTATAAAAAAATATAAGTCTTATATAAATATTATTTTTATTTAACAGAATCTGTCAGTAAAGGAGACTTTATAAAATTAAAATAAAGAATATATAAAAATACCATGGAAATGAGGTATGGTATAAAAAGTAGTATTTACTAATTATAATATAATATAAAGATATAATATTTAAGCTTAATATATAGAACTGATATAGTTTCAGAAATCTCTAAAAAAAATATTCTAAGATTCTAATTTTTAATTATTTATATTAATATATTAAATTACTGAGTTAAAATATAATATAATATTGAGGTGCAAGATTACTAGTAAGATAAAGTAATAAAATAATTAAAAATAAATATAAATTACTGTAAAAGAATATATTGAATTATTATTATCTAGATACTTTTATAAAGTAAAAAAAAGAGGATTATATATGATTAGTCTGGGCAGTCTGGGTGCTAGGTATATGATTAAATTTATTTTAGTAGATATCTTAATATATAATGTAATAAAGAGAAAGCTAGAAGTTAGATTAAATTTCTGGGAATCTGTTAGTAAAAATAAGAGAATATTCTTATATAATATACTATACAGGAAGTTCTGGTGAAAGTAAGAATAAGTATAATTATAGTATAGTATTATATAAAGAATATTATAGTATTTTAATAAATATATCTAGCTAAATATAAAAGATATAGTAACTTAATATTAAATACTAGAAATATTATAATATTATTTTATATACTTAGTCAGATAATTTATATTTATCCGGGTGCTGCTGTTTTTAATAATTATATTATTTAAATTTAGTATTTATCAGCTGGCTTCCTGTTGTAGATTAATATTATTTTTTTTAGATTTATTAGATTATATTATATTTAAATAGAAATTATTACTCGGGTCTGTCTTCATGGCTTTTTAATAATTATATAAAATTATAAGTATATTTTTTAATAACTTCTTTCTTATATATTTGATAATATTTTTAAAACTCAGTTTAATTATAGTTATTTATTCTGTTTAGATACTATTATTTTAGGTCTAGTATTATAGAAATAAGTTTATAATTTCTTTTAATTTTTATTTTTAATTTAACTGTTAGAATTATTAAATATTTATAGGAAAATACTAGACTACTTATTTTTAAATTAATAATTTTTAAAAGGATTTTTTTAGTAAATATAATTAATTAATTTTTATTTATAGTATATTTTTCTTCTAGTAGAATACTCTTAGAGTCTGGTTCTTGTTATTAATAAAATTATAAGATTATAAATAATATATTAATATATAATTTCCTAATTTATTTATAAATACTAAGTACTAATAGCAGAAATATATTATATAATATATTTTATTATTAATCTCAGGATATGTCCCCTGCTATATTATTAGATTTAAAATTATTTTCTAATTAACTGTAAAATAGATATTATTTAATTATTTTATTTTATTATAATAATCTGGTTAATATTATAATTTTATTTAATTTTTTAGTTATCCAGAAACCTCCTTGCCAGAGAATTCAGTTAGTTAATTAAAGTAAATAATATAAATTATATTAATATTATATAATTAATAATTATTTCTGATTTATTGGAAGAGACTTACTTTTATTATATAAAAAAATTAAGTTAATGATTTTGTGTTAGCTAAATATAAGAAGATTATAATATTAAAATATTATTTTATAATTTTTAAAAGAACTTAGAAATTATTTATAATATATTTTTTTAAGGCAGGGTCAGTGAGCATCTTTAGCTAGAATTATAAAATAAATTAAATACTTATTTCTTATTAAAATTATGTTTTATTTATTAATATTTATAATTTTAAAGTCTCTGTATATTATAATATATATTTATACTGATATATTATACAGGCTTTTAATCTTGAAATAATTATAATAGAGGCTCTGTATAATAATAATGAAATTTAATAATATTAATTAACTAATAAAATATTTATATAAATATCAGATATAATTTATAAAGTATTAATATATTTATTTATTAAATTAATTATAATATAAAAACTTTCCTCGTCTCTGGGCTTCAGATAATTAGTTATATATTATAATTTTAATATAAGATTTTTTATTTTTTTCTTCTCTTTTCACCAATTGATATAGCTTTTGAAAGATTCTTAAAATTATATATATTAATTTTAATAGTATCAGTTTTTATTATTTTTTTTTTCTAAAATTTTAAATTACTATATTTATTTTTTATTAGAAATTATATAAGATTTCTCTAGTTTTATATAGTCTTTCATACTCTCTTCTATTTAAATTTCTTATTTTTATAATAAATATCTTGATTTTAGATAAACAGCTAACTGCTGTCCAGTAATCTTAAAATTTTATAAAAAATAAGATTTCAGCAGTATTAGTATTCTATAATATATTTAATATTAAACTCAGGAAAGTCTCGAGAGAGTATTTATAATAAAAAATAATCTAATTATAGATAAGACAGATCTGGAAATATACTATAATTATAGATTTCTAGATAAAATTATATCAGATATATCCTAATATCAGAGTATATTTTTAATTCTTAGTAGATAAATTATATAATAAGTATATTTTTCTTAGAATTAATTAATATTATATATAGTACTATATTCAGTGAGCTTAGAGTTAGTGTAACTGCTAGTAAATATTAATAATTATATTATAAATTTATATTAATTAAATTATAGTAAATATTTATTATTATATAAGATAATAAGTAGCTTAGATTAACTGAGAAAATCAGGTAAGATAATTCATGAAAAAAATTAAAATTAAAAAGTAATATTTTTAGAATAATTTTGTATTTTAAGATTTTATGTTATTAATTAAAATAATATAATATTTAGAATTATTCTGATTTATTTTATTTTTTTATTTTAATAATTCTAGCACCCACTGATCCAGAGCTGATGATAGATTAATCTTCAGTAAAATAGAGATATAGTATATAATTATCAGTATAAAATATATTATATTCACAGGATTATTCATGTTATAGAAACTGTAAGAATATAAAGTTATAAAATTATTTATTTTCTTATATCTGTGCTCTATATATTTAATCTATATTTAAGAAATTTTATAAATATTTTACTCTTATACTGGCTTATTAAAGAACAACTATCTTTATTAATAAAATAATTTATAGATTTTAATTTTTAAGACTAAGTCTGGTATTTACTAGTATATAAAACCAGATATCAGATAATTAGAATTTTTTTTGATTTTTATAATTAATTCAGATATTTCTTATATAATAATATAATTTTTCTAAATCTTTAAAAGTTTATTATATTTTATTATAATCTTAACAAGCTGAGTATCAATACTTGAATAGTTTATTTATTCTATTAATAAAATCTTTTACTAAATTCTAATTTAATTTGAATTGTCTTTTATACATGTACTACTAGTTATAAATCTCAGAAATTATAAAGATTAAAATATTAAGAAACTTGATAAAGATTAAATTAATTATATTTTTATTATAATTACTATTACTAGAATAAAATATTATAAATAGTTACTCATAAGCCGCACGCAGTATTATTCTAATATGATATTTAAATATATCTGGATAGAATATAATAAATAGTATTATATTATAAATTTTTATACTGTCATTTATTTTATTCTTAAATTTAACTTTAAATATTAGAAATAGAAGTTAAAATACTGTGTCTTATACTAAGGTCTTATTATTTTTATTAATATAATAATACTTATATTTAAGTTTATAATTTATTTTACAGACTTGAAGATTAATAAAAATATAATTAATAATCTAATTTTTTAATATATTAATTCTAAGGAAATTATATGTTTTATAGAGAGTGTAATATTAAGCTAAGTTAATTAATAAAGACTGAAAATAAAATTAGTAGCTTAATTTAAGTTCTTGTAGTATAATAATATTAAAAAAAGAATATTATTATAAGTAAACTCTAATTTCTGTAACTAATAATTATGTTTAAATCTGATAAATAATACTAGATAAAAAATTATTAAATATTTATAATATAGAGTATAATTAATCTTTAATATAATTTCTAAAAAGTCTTATCTAGCTGGTGCTCTTTTATGGGATATATTTTTTATATTATTATAATTTAATTTTAAATAAAGATTATCTGATAGTATTTTCACTGTAATAATTATCCAGATTTCTAATTTATTTTTTTAATAATTATATTGTGCAGTAGTCTTACCCCTATTTTTTTATTATATTAATTAATTTTTTAAATAGTAAATCTAGTCTTTTCAGATCTTTTTAATAAGATTCTTCTTATTTTTTAATCTTAGTTATAATATTTTCTACTTTTAGTAGTACAAATATCTTGTTTTTATAATATATATATATTAGATTCAAGATCTATAATATCCAGAATTAGAAAAGGATCTTTTATATACTGATTAATTTATAAATTATATATATTTTAATTTTAAGTATTAAGTCAGCTGCTATAATTTAACTTTTATATTTTAATAATAACTTAGACTACCCCGAAGTGTTATAGAAGATATATTTAAAGAAATAAAAAAATAATAATTAAATTATATTAAATAAATTAACCTGATCTATGCTGATAACAGAGAAATCTAATAATAAATTAATATATTTATTTATTTTATAATAAATAATAAGTCTGAGTTTATTAAAAAGTAATTAATAATTTTATAATAATTAGTACTTCTGTTAACTTAATCTTAGATATATATTTTTTTAAACTTATAATTAAAGTTTATAAAGTCTCTAGATCTGAGAAATCTAATTATCTTAATCTTTATATAATAAAAGATTACTATTTTATTTATAATTTTTATTTTAATAATAAAAGATTTAAGCCCATTCTTTAATAGACTAGAATTAATAAAAAATAAAAGTTTATAAATATTATTTTAATTTATTATAAGATTAACAGTATTAATATTAAATAAAAAGTAAATTATATATAAAGTATAAAATAAAGATTCCAGAGGACTTTCTGAATATTAAGCTGTATTTTAAATTATATAAATATATTTAAAATTTTTTAGTATCTTTTGGGTATTTTTTAGTAAAGATTATAATAGTAAGCAGTTCGGGATAATAATAATAAAAATTTTAGAATTTATTTAATTATAGAATAACAGATACTTAATATCTGTAATTAATAATATAATTTTTTTAAAGTTCTTGAGATTTATATAAGAGATACTCACTATCTTAATAGAAATTATTATTAAATAAATATAGTAATACAGGAATTATATATAAGTATTAAAATAGAATAAGAAAATAATAATATTTATATAATTAGTTATCCAGTATCTAAAGCAGTTCTTTTAAGAAGAAAATATAAGACTTAAATTTATAAAAAAATTAAAAATTATCTAGTTATCTATTATATGTCAAGCCCTGTTCTTGAATAATAATATTTTATAATAATTAATATAATCCAGGATTTAGATTAGTAGATATATATAAGATAACAGTATAATAAGAATAACAGGTATAACAGATATATTATTTTATATATATTATTAATAATAATATCCTGTATTCTGTATTTTATAATTATATTAATATTTTTTATCTGGAAATTTAATCCAGTTTATACTGTTATGAGTTTTCTATATAATTAAAAAAATCTAAGATATTATATAAAATTTACCTGAGTTAAATATAAATAAGATTTAATATTTTTATTTATTATTATATCTAATAAATTGCCAGTGGATAGAAGCTATAGATTTTTATAAAATTTAAGCTTTTAAAATAAATATATATCTAGTTTCTTCTTGCTTATAATTATTATATATAATATATTTTTAAAATAATCTAGATATTTACAGTTACGTGGCCCAGGAATTTTAATATAGTATTATAATACTTACAGTAGTAACTGGATAATTAAAAATATATTAATTTTCTAATATTATAAAGCTATATTTCTATTATTATTATTTTAAAAAATTAGATTAGTTTTAATCTTTATCTATTTTAGTAATAGCAGTAGATTAGTTAATTATTAAATAAATTCTTTTATTTTTATAATATAACACGAGGCTGCTTATTACTAGTTATTATAATAATTTCTTAAAGAAAAATAAAGTACTAGAAATTTTTTTTAAGTTGTATTATTATATAGAAGTAAAAAAATATATTAATAAAAGAATATAGATAAAGTCTGATAGACTCTATCTCTTATATATTATAAAATATATATTATTTATAAATTCCTGATTTAGCTACTCTACAGGTCTCTGAATACTGGAAAAAAAATTATAGATTTTTATTAATTAATTCTTATTATTTAACTGGTATCTAAATAGAAATAATTAAGTATTATTATTATAATTAATAATCAAAGCCATATCTCAGTAATAAGAATTAGATATTATAAAACTAGTTTTACTAGATATAATTCTTTATTTCTATAATTAGCTTAAAATAGATGTTATCAAGAAGACCAGTCTATATATATTATAATATTTTTATATTTAACTACTGGCTCGGCCTGTAGATAATAAAAAAATAATAAGACTAATATATATCTGAATTTCTGTTTTCAGAGTAACTCCTTATCTTGAAATATAAGATAAATTTATATTTATAAATTTATAATATTTTTTTTATTTAACTTATTCTGTAATATTATATATAAACTATTTTTTTTAATATTCTTATATATTTTTAAACTGGTACTGAAGAACTTTCTTATTAATATTTTATAAAAACTTTATATTAAGAAGAAATTAGATCTTTTTAATTTAATTAATATATTTTATTATTAAAATATAAGTTACTTTATCTCCTTGCTGTAGATAATAGTATATAATAATAATTATTTATATATAAATCTTATTTTTAAGATGATATTCAGTGTTGGATTCTTTATAAACAGTATTCTGTATATCTAATTTTTTATTAAATTTATTTTATAAAAATATTTTTATATTAGAATTTATGTGCCTGTAATATTCTATTATATTTATAATAATATTAAATAATATTTACTCAGGATTTTTATAAGTACCTGAATAATTTTAATAGTTTAAAATATAATTTATCTAATATTTTTAAAGAGTTCTTATAGTGCCTGATATAACTATTTTAAAAATAATATAATTAGATTTATAGAAAATATATTTTAATTTAAAATTATTCTTCCTGTAGGTCCGTCTTATAATATCTAATTAGATTAATAGATTTATAAAGCTAAAAATAATAAATTTAAATAAGCTTATTCTAGCTAATACTAGAATTAGTAAATTTATATTTTATTTTTATCAAAAACAGACACTTATATATATATTATAAAGATTAATCTTATAAAGAATAGTATAATTATAAATACTCAGGAATCTAATTATATATCTCTTTACTTATTTAAATAAATATCTAGATATTTATTTCTAGTAATAACAGCTGGATAATAGTAAAATTCTATATAAATAAGATTATTTATAAATATGATTTTAGATAGATTTACCAAGTCAAGAAATATCCTAATAATTATCTTAATATTTTATATAGTAATTAAGCTGGTATTAATCTTAAAATTTAATTTAATCTTAAATTAAATTCTGAGCTCGGACTGTGATATAACTAGAATTTAAAAACTGTAATATAGTATTTATAATACCAGAATATTTTTTATTATTATTATAAAGAATACTTAAAAAAAGTATTATTAATTATTTATATATTTTATTCTTTAGATAATTTATATCTTTAAATTTTAGTAAAATATTAATATAACTTAGCATATATTTAGCAGGTTTATATTATTAGTATTTAAATTAATTATAATTATTAATTAAGTACTAAGCTGATTATCTATCTGTCTTCTTTTAAAATTATTTTATATTATAATCAAGATATTTAGTCTTCTTTTTTTTGGGCATGATTAAGTATATTATATTAAATACTAGTTATATATATAAATTTTAGTGCTAGAGAATAAGATAGAAAAATAAAGAAAGACTATATTTAATTACTATAATAAAAAGATTTATAATTAAATTTAATATCTTTCTGCTATTTTATCTGATACTGAGAAGAAATTAAAAATATTATAAATATATATTAAAATATGAAGAAATTATTATTAGAAGACTTTAATATTCTTAATTTATAGAATATAAAAGATTTTCTTGATTAATTTTTAATATTAATAATTATTCTATCAAGAAAATTTTATTTTTTAACTATATATAACTTTACAAAAGGTTTCTCCGGAGAGAATAATAAATTATTTTTATTAATAAAATAAGTTATAGCATTAGCAGTCTTGATTAATAAATATTTAATATTATATATATATATATAAAATATATTATAATTTAGAGAGCTCCATGGGATAATATTTTAAATATTTTATTTTTATAGAATTTTATAGATCTGGACTGTCTTATTTCTTATAAATAAATTATAAATTTTTTTTACTGTTTTTTTATGTGACTCAGGTTTAATATTCTTTATAATATAATAGATTCCTGTAAAAAGTAAAAATAAGATATTTCTATATAGTAGATTAAAGATATTTAAATTAATATTATTTATAAGTAAAAGTTTTATAATTTTAATATATCCATGGTATACTGCAGCTTGGAGGACTATAATAAAATTATAAATATTATTATTTATTTTCTAAGTTTATTAATGAACAGCTGTGATTGGAGAATCAGTTATAATATTAATAGCTAGAATTTTATAAATTATATTTATACTGGAAACTGCTGTAACCAAAATATTATCTATTAAAAGATAAATAGGATTACTCAGCTTAATTTAGATATTTTTATTAATTATGTATATAGTAATATCCAGCCAGCCATTATAAAGTATTATAGTGAGTAATATATTAAAGAAAATCCTAAGATTTAGATTCATGTCAGTCCCGTGCTTAATTAGAATATTATAGATTTTATAATATTTATCAGATAGTTTATTTTCTACTCCAGTCAGAGAAGATGCCAGAGTATTATCTCTAATATAAGTCTTATTAAAAAAAAGTAACTTAACTGTTTTAATATTTTCAAATATAATAATTCTAGTTAATATATTAATTAAATTATCAGGATCCTATATTTCTTAATTATCAATCTCTATCAGTAGATTAACGTCTGCGCTATAATCCAGAAAAAGTTGGTAAATATAATTATATTTTAATTAAGCTATTACTATTAATAAAATTTTATCTTCTATTTTCTTATCAGCTATGGCCCCAGTATCTAATAATAATTAGTAAATCAAGATAGATGATTCATATATAGCTTCTGTTAGAATACTAGAAGTACTAGTATTACTATCCAGAAGATATTTGATTAGATTAATATTTCTATATTTATATATAATTAATAAAGTAGTTTTATTAAATTCTTCTCTTGAATTTATATCAGTACTGTTATTAAAAAGAAGCTTTACTATTAATATATATCTGAATTACACAGCTATAATAAGTATTATACTGTTAGTAGAATAGATCCTGATCATACAGTACTCCTTATACAATTCTTATACTTGGAAATACTTAGGATTAAATTTAATATCTTATATTATATAAAGATTAGCTGGCTATTATAATATAAGAAGATAGATTATTAATTTAAGACCTAGAGTAGCTGCTTATTTTAAAGATATATAAAAAGTTAATTATCAAGCAGTATAACTAAAGGGTATATTAGAAATTATATAATTATATATTAATATAATATATTTCTACTTTTCACCTGACTGAAGGAGGGTAGATGTTAAAAATACTAGATTTATCTACTTTTTATTTTTAGTTAGATTTATATACTTGAACCAATAGCAGCATATTGTCAAATCCTAGGATCACTTCCCTGTCCTGGTTAGCTTAGCTTCACTGGTATACATACTGTCAAACTGGATCAAGAAAATATCAGGCTGATAACTATCTAAGAATAACTAGTCTTAAATATAAGAAGAGAAGTAAAACTAAATAATACTGTACAGTTATTTATAAGTAAGTACAGATAAATATTCTGTAACTAAGCTTTTAAATATATAATTATTTAAAGATAGTATTATTAAGTACAAAGAACAGAACTAGCTAAATATATAAAAAAGTATTCTTATATATTCCATTCTTTATATATTATTATTATAATATATTATACTGCTAGTATATTATCTTATATTATTAATATATCCTGATCATAGTATTAACATATTATAGTATATTAATAATATATTATTGTAATTATATAGTACATGACTGTTTCAGATATTATAAAAGTAATTTAAAATTATATTTATTAATAATTTAGTTTTATTTAAATACTGTTTTTATCAGTACTTTCTACCTGATAAATCTATTTTACTAGTAAGTTAACTAGCAGGAATCTATAATATTATTTCTTCTTTTTTAAGATTTTTTATTCTCAAGAAATATAAATCTACAGTATTTTTTTTTTAAGATAAGTTATCTAGTAATATTTCCTGATTTTTTTCTTATTCAGAATTAATTATATTATTTAATTTTTTTATCTATAAAAAGAATCTTTACTGGCAGATTAAAAATAAAGATTTTCTTATAATTTTCTTTTATAAATATTATATTTGTTTACATAAGATATATATCAAGTCTGAAAATTCTAATCATTGTAATAAATATATTAAAATAAATAATATTTATTATAAAATACCTGACCCTTTATTTTCTGATACTGAGTAGAAATATTTAGTTAAGGCTTAGAATTCTATTAAAAAAGAAAAAAAGATTATTTTAGTAAAACTTTTTTAATTATAGAAATAAAAGTAATTATTATAAAAATAAGCTGGTGATTTTATAGCTCATAATATAAAGAAAATTAAAAAACTAGAAAAACTTAAAAAATAAGAATAGAAAAAGCATAAAATATAAAAAAAACTATATAATTAAAAAGCTGTAGTGTCTGAGACTGAGACTAGTATTATTATAAATAATAATATTAAACTAGTCACCGTGTCTAAGCTTAATTTTAGTTTAACTTAGTTAGTTGATTCCTCTTTTTTTTAGATAAATTTTAACTTATCTATTAGTAATATTATTCTATAAGCTAGTAATAGCCTATTAAATTCTTAATAAATTCTTATATATTTTCTAAAGTATCATAGTCTTTCTATTTTATTAAATAATATGATTTATTGCTGATCTTCTTATAGTCTAAAATTCTTTTAACTTTATATTTTTATTTAATATTATTATTAATTTTTATATTTTCTATAATTCTAATATTTTTTAGCACAAGTTCTAATAACAAGATATAAAATACTAGATAAATTTTATTTATTAATTTTAGTAATTTTAGCTTATAATTAACTAGTCTTTTCTTTTCTTTGATAATAAATAATTCTAGTTTATAATAATTAAGTTTCTAACTTAATTATTTTATCTTAATATTTTTATAAAGCAGAAATACTTTTTCTCCTTTCTTTAAATTAGATTTCTTTCTGTGTTGGTAATTATAATAGATCTTACTATATAAATTTATGAATTTAATATTCCAGGATAACTGAGTATATATATATTTTATAAATATAATAATATTTTTAACTATATCAGTAACTGGTTACTTTCCTAATAATATTTCTAAGAATCTTAAGTAGTAATTATAATTAGCGTAAAATAGTAAGACTCCAATTATTAAATAATTAGTATTATTATATAAGAACTATACTATAAATAATAGATCTGCCCAATTATCTTATTAATAATTAATATAATATTTTAAATATTACTTAATTATCTGATTAATTTTTTTTATTTATCTATTTATCTGAGAGTAATAGACTGTTATTATTTATTTTTTAATTTTCATGAGATCTGTAAATAATCTCTAGAATTTTAAAATAAATAATTTATTTCTATCTGATATAATATACTTTAGCATCCTATAATTTATAATAATATTTTTTAAAAATAGTTCTGTTATCTGTATTACTATTATTATTATTTTATTTAATATAAGATAGATATACTTAGTAAGACAATCAGTAATAATTATAATAATATTATATTTTTTTAATTCAGGTAGTAGTCTAATGAAGTTAATTATTATTTATTTTTATAGTTATTGCGGTGCTTTCTATACTTATATTTATTTATAAAATTAATATTTTACAGGCTTATCTTTAATATATATTTTATATTATTTAATATAATCATATATTTTTTATCTGAGGTTTGGAATATAGTAATTTCTAGTAATTAATTCTATAATCTTCTTGACTTTTAAGTATTTTTTAAATAATCTGTTATAATATATAGTTATAATTTCTATTCTTATATTAATCAGAATAAAGATTAGTTTATGGAAATAAACTAATTTTTTCTTATTAATAATAATCTTTTCTAGTAAGTTTTTATTTATTTCTTAAAATATTTTATTATCTTGGATGGTATCAGCTAGCTGTTTAGTTAGATTATTATTTATCTTTAATATTACTGCAAGATTGGCCTTATTATAATTAATTAATCTATTTTTATTTTATTTTAAAATAGCTGGTTTAATAGCTTTTTCTTTTATTTTATAATCTGGTTTATAACTCAGTATATTTATATATTTATTCTTTATTCTCTTATAATATATAATATAGAAGTTATACTATAATAGAATTTTTATCTATTTTATTTATTTTCTAGTTAATTCTTTAATTATTATAAAGTAGATCAAGTTCTTATAATCTATTTTTATAGTAATAGTATATTTTACTTTTTTAAAATAGATCTTTTACTGCTTGAATACTACTATTATAACTAGTAATTTTTTATTATAAATATTATAGTTAAGTTCCGCCTGAATTAATTTTCTTAAGTAAAATATAATTAGTCTAGATTTTCTATCATCTTCTAGCTGTATTATATACATGCTAATAATATAATTTAATATATTAATTTTAATAATAGTTTTCTTTTCTGGGTCGTGCTGCACTAGCACTGGTAATATAATAAATTAATATTTAATATCTTTAAATACATACTACTATGATTTTTTCTATTTAAATTCCTGTATTTTCTTCATAAGTTTAAATAGCAGTATTATATAGATAGTATATCTGTCTATGAATTATTAATAATAATTAATTAATCTAATAAATTATTATAATTCTTTTAGATTTTTAGATTAAAATTAATTCCTGATAGCTTATACTTTAATTTATTTAGTATAAACTTTCTCCGTGGATATCTAGTATTCTAGAAATTCTATTTTCTAGATATAAAATTTATATTTCTTTAGCTTATATTATAAGTGGTATAAATATAATTTATATAATATAAATTTTATATATTTAATATATTTTTTCTTACTCTTTGAAAAGATCAGGATATTATTCAGATAAATAATTATAAATTTATTAAAATATTCTCTGAGTACCTTGTTAATATATTATTAAAAAAATATAAATATATTAATTAGTTTAAATAATATAACTAAGTATTTAAAGTATCTATACTTTATTCTGAATATAGTCTTTTATTCTTTATTTTCTATAATATATATACAATAATATATATTTATAATATTAAGTTTAGTAAACTATTTTATTTTTTATATTTTATTTTAAATTTCTAAGATCAAGAATAGCAGGTACTGATTCTTAATTATAATTATATTAAATAATCAATAATTTATGTATAATTATAAATTATTATTTTTCTTTAATATAAATAAGATTTCATATTCTATAGATAATTTTGATAATCTAATATTATCTTTTATTAATTAGTTATTGATATATTCTTATAATATCTGTGATTTCTTTTTAAATATTAAATAAATTTTTTTATATACTGGTAATTTTCCTTTTTTAATAAGGATAGTATAGTTATACTTTTTATATTAAAATAATTCAGATTATTCTAGTTATTTAAACAGGTTTTTAAATCTTTTATATTATAATAGAATATACAGGTCGTTCTTAATTATAATTAAAAGTTCTTATAAATCTTATAATTCTATATTATTATACTCAGGTTCTTATTTATTCTAAGTTTTTTAATCTATATTATTAGATCTAGATTCTTATATTTGAATCTTTTATTACTTTGTATTATTAATTTTAAATTTTTATTTTTATATTTCAGCTTCTGAGTTAGTATTTTTAATATTATATTCTTAGTATTTATCTGTTATTACCAGTATTTATTTTAGTAATTTCTTAAATTAATCTTATTATAATAACTTGGTTACTGTTATTACTTATATAATTATATTTAAAGTATTATTTTTCTTTGAGCTTTCTCTGGTGCCTGGTATATTAGATTTCTATAATATTTTTAATTTTTTTATAAATTATTTAGTTCTTGTTCTAGTCTTTTATTAGCTAGTAGACTATATAGATCTAGATTTTTAATTTAATTCTTACTAGTATTATTTTGGATAATTATAATTTATAAACTGGAGATTCTTAGTTTTTTAATTAATCTGTAGATTATAATTCCTGAGCTATAAAATTTCTAATATAATATTATATTATTCTAATAGTATTATATTAAAATCTATATATTTACAGTGATTTATTACAGCTATAAATATAGTTTCTAATTTAATTATTAATATAAAAATTTCCAGATTCTCTTTATTTAGTCCTGTAATTAGTTTTAATTTTTCTTTTTATTTTTTAAGTATTTCTAGTTACTGTATGAATTACAGATTTATAAAATTTCTAGTTATATTAAAATTTATTAATACTTGAACTAATTGACCTAGTACAATTATTTAGATTTTTAAATATTTTTTTAATTTAGTAGTTACTAACTGTTGATCTGACTAATTAAATTCTAATTATTTTAAATATTTTCTTAGAAATCTTGAGTTTTTATTTTTATTATATAATATATTATATATTAATTATTGAAGCATGCTATCCAATGTATTATATTATAATATAAATATTATTTATATTTTATATATAAACAGTTATAGTTAAAACACAGGCAATAACTTTTCCTGATATTTATTATTTCTGGTATCTATAGTTAGTAACTCATAATATACTTCTAATTATAATATATAGAGTATATATCTATATAATATATAATTTAAAAAGTTTATTATATTTTCAGTATCTCTTGTTTTCTTTAAAATATTTATATAAATATTTTTATAATTATATTATAAGTCTACTCCTGCCACTTCTATTTTTCAGTTAATTTTAAATAAATAATAATAATAATCTGTATTATCCTGTCTATATATTAAATAAAATTCTGGATAATAAGAATACTTTTATAAATATAATTTCTAGTTTTTATTCTTTATTTTCTAATATTTCAGGTTCTAATGTGGACAGTACTATATAATTTTCTTAAATTCTAAATAAAATTATATTAAATTCTTCTTGAATTCTTTTATAATATAATCTAATTAATAAAAAATATTTTCTTTATTTTTTTAATTTTTTTTATTTTTATCCCGGTATGTCAGGCATGATTTATTATTTTCTAATAAAGATTTTTCTGGGATATTAAATATTTTATTAAGTCTTTTCTTACTGGATTCAAGGTCTTCTAGTTAAATATTATATTTTTTATTTAAAAAATTAAATTTATTTTAAATTATATCAGAATATTTATTCTCTAGAGCTGGTTTATTACTATTACTAATTTCTATAAATTAATTAAATAGTTCGGATAGTTAATGAATTTCTTATAATTTTAATAATACTATTAATTTATCTATAATAGTTTATTATCTTAACCAGCTTTAATATATTCTATTTATTAATATTAATAATTATTTTTATTATATAGCATGTAGCTTCTTGTTATCTAATATTTATATTATAGTTTTTATCTATATTCCTGGTAAATAGATAATAATATTATAAACTTCTCTAGTCTAGTCTTTTTTAGTAATTCTTAATTATTTCTGAAGCTGTTACTGTTTTTATTTATAATTCTTTAATTAATAATCTGCTTTGCTGCAGTTAAAATATAAATAATTTTTTTTATATTTTTTAAACTTTTTTTTAGAAACTTTATTTTATTAAATTTAATACTGTATTACATCCAGCTCTATTAATTTTAATTTATAAAAATTCTTGTATCCTAAGTTTCTAGACTATATTAATTATTTATTATTAATTCAGTAATTCTGTTAATTACTTTATCAAGATATAGATTTATTAATTTATTAGTCTTTTTTCCATTTTATATTATACTTATATAACTTGTTATTAATTTTAACTATTATTATAATTATTTATTACAGTGTTCCTGGTCAGTCTTACTAAATAAATTTTTTTTAAATCTTTATTTTAAGTTCTTCTTTAAATTATATAATATAGGTGTTTTTATCCCAGTCTAAGTAACTAATAATTTATAAGAACTTAGAGATATATTTAAATACTAATTTAGTTTACTTAAGTTATTATAATTTTTATTTAATATTATATATTATATTAATATCTCCGAACATTTGTTCAAGATATTTTTTAAATCTAGTATAATTAGTAAAGATTCTTTTAATATTATTATTCTAATTATTTATTAACTTTTCCTGGTACTTACAGATATATAATTTAAATTAATTAAATGCTATTCTGGTCAGATAGATAAATATAAAAAAAATTTTATTAATTTTATTTTTAAGCTTTTCTTTATTTATATTAAAATATAAGTCTAATTAAGTTAAGAAAATCTTAAATTTTGATTAGTTATTATTAAATAATTCTGGTAATCTGATTTTAACAAACTTAATTATTAAATAATCTTTAAGTAGCTGGTTCTATTACTCTAAAACAGTAATATTTTCTTATAATTAACTAATTATATTTATTAATTTTTATATTATTAGATCTTACTGTTATTCTCTTTCTTAAATACTGGAGTCCTGCTGCAGAGTACGTGGTAAGCTTAAAATAATTAATATAATAAATAATTATAATAGTGAATACTTATACTAACTAATATTTAATATATTAAATTCTAAGATTATTTCTCTGTCCTGGTTAGCTTAGCTTCACTGATATATATATTATTAAACTAGATTAAGAAAGTATCAGACTAATAATTATCTAAGAGTAACTGATCTTGGATATAAGAAGAAAAATAAGATTAAATAATATTATACAGTTATTTATAAATAAATATAGATGAGTATTCTGTAACTAAACTTTTAAATATATAATTATTTAAAAATAGTATTATTAAGTATAAAGAATAGAACTAGCTAAATATATAAAAAAATATTTTTATATATTTTATTTTTTATATATCATCATCATGATATGTTATGTTGCTGGTATATTATTTTATATTACTAATATATCTTGATTATAGTATTGATATGTTGTAGTATATTAATAATATATTACTGTAATCACGTAGCATATGGCTGTTTCGAGTATTATAAGAGTAATCTGAAATTATACTTATTAATAGTTTGGTTTTACCTGAGCACTGTCCTTATCAGCGCTTTCTGCCTGGTGAGTCTGCCTTACTAGTAGGTTGACTAGCAGGGGTCTGTAACACATATATATTTAAAAAAAAGAAATTATTTAAGATCTGTTCTAGTATCTGTTTAATTTTTACTATAATAATAATAATTAATATATATAATACAGCTTTCCGCAATCAAAACATGTATTAAATTATTATAGAATCTATATAATAAACAGGTATCATACTTAAGAGTCTCAGAAGTGAGAAATTCTTTAACTGAGAAATAAGAAAATACCAGGTACTTATTATTAATTCTAGTCTAATAAATAAATTTAAATAGATATAATAAGATTCTTTTTTTTTCTAGTCTATCTTCTTCTGCTATAACTAGTCTATTCTACAGTATAATAATACAGCTTTTGTTAACCTTGACTAGATAAAACAGTCTGAGAAAAAATAAAAGTTATAGAAAAATTCTTACTGCTTTACTTGAAAGCAGGTAATAAATATTTTATAATATTTTAATATATATATTATCCAGTCTCAGTAGCATATTTTTCAGAATATTATTAATATCTTTCAGTCTGGGTGTAGATAGTTTTATAAGCTTAATTATCTAAAGATAAATCTATAGAAACCTGTAAGATTATTATAAGTAATATCTATTAATTAAAGTATTTTAACAAGAAATAAGATACTTATATTCTACCAGACAAACTGATCATGCTATTAAGAATTTATAAGAAAAAATAACTAAATATTTTATTCAGAATATGGCTTTTTTTAAACTATATTTCTAGATATAAGAATATATCATGATAATTACTTATTATATTTATAGTAATAATCTTTATTGACAGGATAATATCTATAAAATCTTTAATATCTTGAGTATTTAAGTTACTTTAATTTATAAATAGAATATATATATACTGATAGCAGATAATAATTATTTTAATCCAACTTAGAACATAACTTTTCTGGTATTTATCAGGATTATTAAATAATTTATTAAAAGTATTAAAAATAATATATATCTTTTTATATTGCTGGAGACATGTAAAGACTGAATTTAATATAAATTTAATATTATAATACTCTAGAAGTCTGCTTGCTATAAATCTATTAAATTTTTTATATAGTTTCTTGATATTCTGGAGAACTTAATTATTTATATATATTTATCTTAATATAAATAAGAAACACAGAAGTAGATTAGACTGATAAGAATTAATAAATAAAAAAAAATATATAAGAATATTATTAGACTATGTTATATAATAAGATTATAGATATTTAATTATTACAGAGTTAAGTTTAAAGTTAGCCAGTATTCTAAGTATAATTAATTACCTAGAATAGTATTCAGATTTTATTATAAAAATAATTTTCCATAACCAATTATTAGATAAAATCAGTAGTTAAGTATAGTAAGTAAATTAAATATTTAAATATATATTTTTACTTTTTATCCATAGTAGTAGCCCTGTAGATTTCTATTATAAATATTCCTGATTTTAAAGAAACTATTAATAGGTATCAGGATATTTTCTAGATTCTTAAGACTGGTAAAGTATAAATAAATCTTAATTATAAATCTATTTAAGGATTTTTTTCTGTTTTAAATTTATAATAATCATAAATACTTTAGCTGTTATCTTTATATACTCTTTTATTATAGAATACTATATAAATCTTGTATAAATGCTTTCAAAATATTCTTATTCTTTTTTATATTAGTCTTTAATTAAGAAATATTATATGATAACTGAGATATATGCTAAGTAAAAATCTCTAATTTAATAAAAGATATATTACTAATATATTATATAATTAATATCTGACTGTTAAAGAGTACTGAAATGACCTATATATTTAAAATATTAATAATAAGAATCAGATCCAATTTCTGTTCTTAAAGAATATCTTGAAGTTTTAGAATAATATTTTTTTTTAAAAAGTATTTAATCTTCTTTTACTCAGACCTGGTGCAAGTAATAAAATTATTATTTATTATATTATCTTAGACTTTCTTTATTTTTATATTTAATTTATATATAGTATTCTTACATCTCTTTAATAACTTCTTAAAGTCTGCTGTTCTATTATAACTCTTAAAAAATTTTTATTTTACTATTTCTTTTAAAATTATTAGTATCTAATATATTTTACTTATAGAATTACAGATATTATTTATATCTTTTCTATAATATCACTATCTGTTATAATATATAATAATACTTTGAGATATTTAGAGTTCTAGATTTATAAAGCTAGTAACTCCAGCAGCCAGGTCTATGAAATTATAGATAATAAATATAATAATTTAATTAAGAAAAATTCTAGATTAAAAGATAGTTTTTTATCTTTTTATCTGCTAAGACTGTCAGATAATCAGAAATATAGCTTAGATAAGCTAGTTATTATATTATAATATAATATAATCTACTATATAATAATATAAAAATAAAAATTATATTCTTATAACCTGCTTTATTGTGGTCGGCATAATTATAATATAATATCTACTAATACAGGTTCATCTGCCAGTCTTATTTCTAGTCTATTATTGAATAAAGAAGTCTCTTTTAGATTAATTAATTTAATATCTAATAGCAGCATGTCATGGATTATATAATAGTCTCTTAATATAATATTTCTTATTTTTAAATATACTATATTACTAGCTGGAGTCAAAGAAGTACTAAATAAAGCTTTCTATAATTATTATATAATAATCACCAGCAATCTATAAGGATTATCTAAAGATAATAAAAAGTAATTTATTATTTTATCCAGAAAAGATATGCTGTGGTTAGAAAAAGAATCAAATATTTTAAAAATATTAATAAAAAAGTAAGTTTTATTTTAATTAAAGATTACCAGATATTTCACAGAGTAATATCCTGGTAGAAGCTAGAATTCTATATAAGTATACTGGAGCTTGAGACTTAACCAGCAGATAAATTTTAATAAAAAAAAAGTTTATTACTATTTTATAATTATTATTATATATATATATAATTTATTATCTGTCTTCTATATTTTAATATTCCGGTTTCTATATAATTATCATGATCTTTAATTATTTATTTTATTTATTTAATCCTTTATCTGTTTCTGCTATTTCTCTATTTTCTTTATTATCTTTAATAATTCAGCCCTGTTTCTACTCTTTTATCTATAAATCTAATTAAATAACTATATTTACTTTATTAATAATTTTATTCTATTCTTAATACTTTTCTTCTCCAGGATAATCTCTGTTCAGACTATTTTTTTTTATTCAGCTAGCCACTGCTCTTTCCACTATCTGAATAATTCTAGAATTTTTATATAATAACTTCTTCAACACTTCTTCCATCATCTGATTATGTTATATTATATATTATAAATAAATTTCTTATATTATAAATATCTGATACCTATTAATATCTATTATCTTAATTAGTTCCTGTTGTATACTAGCTTTTGAAGAAGATAGTTTCTTTATTTTAAGATTTCTAAAAGATCCCTATTTCTTATTTCTAACTTTACTGTTATATTAATATAAAATAATAATTTATAGCTGGATATACTGTAGACATGTTTATATAAATTTAAATAAGTTTATTATTAACTCAGCTAAATCTTTTGTAAACTGTTTTAATCCCAGTAATTTATCTATAATTATTAAAAATATATCTATTATAATTATATTATATAGTTTAAGTTTTAATATCTCAAGGATTTTCTTTAATTACCCCAGTATTAGCAATTATTAAACTATTTACTTATATTCTAGTATATTAAATAGACTGAGATTAAGTAATAGAATCACTGGGAAATCCAGTTATTTATACAGTAATTCTTTTTAATTCTGAAAGCTTATCTTTGAGATTCTATATTTTATCTAGAATTCTTATCTGGCCTGATAGAGCAGGCAAGATTTATCTATTAAAAATTAATATTTTTATTATAAATTACTAAATCTTTCTGGAATTATTTCTTGAATTAAATATTCTATAAAACAAGACAAGTCTTGCTTGAGATAAGATATAAATAAATTAAAATCTTTTAAATTTCTTATTTTTTTTTTTTTTTTTAGTTTGACTGCTGCGAGGTGCCTGATAAAAATATTAATATAATTAATTTTTATATATAAGACTGGAAGAGATATCTTTTTATTTTTTTTAAAATTTATATTCTTTTTTTCTACTTTATTACTATCTCTGTCTTGTGCTTTTTATATTTAAAAAAAATTTTTATTATTCTGAATGCAGGTAGTATTATATATTCTAAAATCTATAGACTATTACTTAATATAAACTGATCTTGTCTTTAATCTTAGCTGTTTATAGAATCTTTGATTATTATTATTATAATATTATTTTATTCTTTAATTACTGGTAAATTCTCCTGTTAACTTAGTTTATTATATATTAAAAAAAGTATCAAGCAGCTGGAAATAATAATAAGTAATTTAATTACTGTAACCCTGTTACCATAATTAAATATTACTATATTAATAGAAGCATGTCTCTGAAGCATCATATACTCTGTGGTTAATTATCCTGATGCTGATGGCTCCAGAGATAAGGACTAGAAATTATATATTCTAGAATACATATCTCCAAAGCAAGTACAGCTCTTGAAGAAATTCTAGACTGGAAATAAAAAATATTAACAGGCACAGATAACTTATACAACAAATCTATATTATCAAGGATATTATTATATTATAATCCTATTCATAGCAATAAAATTAGAAAGAATATTATTGCTAGGCTATAGCTCTATCTATATTAAATCTTCTTACTAGTTAGAGTCCTTGTATTTTCATCTATTCTATCTAAATATTATATACTGATTATGTAAGTAAGATCTTTATTTAGCAGGGATTTGTAATACTCTTCAGGAATAGTTTCTTTTTAAAAATTTATCTGGTATTTCTCTGAATATTCCATATCTCTGATAGTCACTGTCATGAATCTCAAAGTAATTTTTAGATATTACTATATTATTTATTCTGTCCTACTTATTATATTTCTTTTTAAACTAATTATATATTTTCATGTTGACCGAGCAGCCATGATAATAAAAATAATCTCTAATAATATTATAGTATTTGTTTTGTTCTACGGCTTCTTAGATTAAAGACCAGCTTTTTTTTTTTTTTTTTTTTTTTTTTTTTTACAAATGAGATTTACTTAACTTAGTCTAGTCTTGTACTCAATATCACCTCATTACAGGGATTATTCAAAGTAAAATATCTTCAGGTAAGGAGATTACTGATCACTTTTTATATAAAATCATGCTTTCTATAATAATTAAAACTAAAGTATAATTATAACTGGATACAATAATAATTATAAAGCAGATGAGATTGCCTATATAATAAATAAATTTAAAAAAGATTTCTATACCCAAGAATTAGCCATGAATTTAGTAAGACTAAATAAGTAACAGATCTCTTAATTCTACTAGAAGCTTATCGCGCAAGGATAACTGCTTATGAATTCTAATATATTTATATTAATATAACCTGCGCCCAGACAGCTTGAAATACTTGGTTAGACTTATATAATTTAGTACTATAATATACAGAATACTGTGACAAGTCTCTGGCTTAAGAAGAGATTGGGTTTTAATTAAGTATATATTAAGGACAAGTTATTAAAGATATAACTGGTAATCTAAATAACAGAGTAGGATAATTCCTGGGATTATAAGATTATTAACAGTCTTTCTCTACTGTTACGCTGTATGTATTAGACAGATACTCTTATAATAGCTATTGATTCCAAAAGACTAGTCTATTCTATGGATGTTGGATATCTTTGTTACTGTTATATAGATTTATAATATTTTATAATTGAGTTCTTACATAGTTTAACAGGATATTTATTTTGATGAGGAGATTTTATCACAGTTATTATATCTTTTATATTCTGATATTAATATTAATAGGTATTTACTGATGTAATCAAGTTCTTACTTAGTTAATATTTAAAAGATTAATATTAAGTTCAGGTCAGGTAGCAGGATACTAAAATAATATATGATTTTTATTTAATAGTACTTGGTATTCTACAGTAGAAATATAAGTTAAATTATATTATAATAGGACTATAATCTTTTCCTGATATAGATTATTGATACATTGATAAAATATTACTGGTTATTAGAATATAAATTTTTTGTAATTAGCAAAGTATATTATTAAAAAGATTTTCTAAGCTAAATTAATATGCAGGCTATAGGATTTGACAGTCTAGTATATAGTAATATAATCTTACAGTTATTTGGCTAGTAGGCAACTATTTGTTTGGGTCTAGGTCTTATATAGTTCATATATTTGGATAATAAACACGGGTATAATTATGTGAAAACAAAGATAGAGATCTAGATAATCTAAATATATATAGAGCCTATTCTGAAGAATTACTGCAGTTAAGAGAGTATTTTTCTGATAAAGTTGTAAAATAGATCTAAGATTATAAAGAATCTTATAAGTAGTAGAAGTAGCAAATATAATTAAATACTAAATTTTTTTAAATAAGTTAGTGATGCTGTTTCATATACTTGTAAAGAAAATAAATATTATTTATTATTACTCAGTAGGCGGATCTATACCCTCTACTTACTTCTTAATCTATAGTTATTAATTATATTCTAGTGGCTGACTATTCTCTGGTTGTTGATTTTGCTGTACATCTTTCTAATTTCTTTAATTAAATAAATTATGTTACTCGGGCTGTTTAAAAGAAAGAAGTATATATTCTGTCTTCTCAAATTCAAATTATCTCTTGTAATGTATAATTTTTAGTAAATAGTTTAATTAGACTTTAATAAGCTATTATAGTATTAAAAGCTCACTTATTAATTTCCATTGTTTATGACGGACTGTTGAATTTAGAAAGATAAGTATAAGAAAATAGTATATAATAGAAGATAGAATGCCAGCAGAAAGAATATAATCCAGTTATTTAAGAATTTTTATAACATAACTAACTGTCTAATATTTATTTATTTATTTATTTATTTATTATGCTCCTCCACTCAGCCACTACATTTTTAATAAGTTGTTAATTTAGATAAAGCTGTTTATTATAAGTATTAGATTCTGAAGAAAGTTTATCCTGATCTTATTCTTATCTAGAAAAAAAAGAATATACAGAGAATAGAGCCAAATAAATTTCTAATTAGTCTAAATTAAAATAGAAATAATAAAATGAATTTTATCTGTAAGTCCTGATAAGAGTAGATTACGGCTTTTATAATACTATTATCTATATCTGTTTCTACTGGCTGGGGTAACAGCCCAGATCTATTAATCTTATGATAATTATTATGATGATTTCTTTATACTAGATCTATAAATATTTCTATACAGGCTAGTAACTCTGAGTGACTAATAGACTTCCAGCTTGGTAATTTCTTGTTATAGTAATTTCTCTGCTCGTAGAACTTAATTATTTCTCTTCTGGATCTGCTATCTTAAGAAAAAAGGCTTTTAAAGATAGATTTATTTTTTCTTAGATATCTATCACCTCAGTTATATCTACTTTGAGGGGTAGGATATTCCTGTATATATCTCTGATATATATATAAATAGTAGTTTTCTACAGATAGCCTTTATCTGTTTTATTATAAGAATCTTTCTAGTGTCTACTCTTTTAATTAGTCTTGTCTGTTATTGTCTTTTCTGCTGTATTTCTTTAAAAGATATTATTATTATTAAATAATTAAGTCTTAGCTGGCTTACACAGGCACATGCTAGTCTAGAATAGATATTATATTTTAAAATAAATTTAGACTGTATAATCAAGATCCTGAATTAATTAGATCTTTGTATATAAATAACTTTATTTTAGTATATTTTTAGTAAACTCAAATCCAGCTAGCTTAGTTGTACATCTGTTTCAGATTAGATTTTCTTATTAATTCTAAGTAGAGGTCCTATTCTAATTATATTCTATGATTATCTGATTCTTAGATATCATGATAAAGTTAGTATTTAATTTATCTTATTATTTTTTTAGTAAATATGAGATCCAGCAACAATGCCTTTCCAGGTGTGTTAAGAAACCAGAAAATTAATTAATCTGGAGAAAGATACTATTAGAATCTATAAATTTATAAAATAATTAACCAGTTCCTCTATATATTAAGTAAATTGGTAGTGGGCTGTACAGTAGCTTAATACTAAGTAATAACAGTGTCTGCTAGGATAAAATTAGTCATTCAGTAGTTTTCTAATAGCTAATTCTATTAATTCTATCTGATAGAAAAAATTACTTAAAAATTTTTAGGGTTTTCTACACGGAGTCTAGAGATTTATAATAATATTTCTTTCTTAGCCCTCTAAATATCAAGAACAAACCAGATATCTTGGTATAAGTAGTAGACAGAATTAGGACTTAAAGAATAGAATATTAGATTTAATATTAAATACTTATAATTATATAAACTATAGTAAGGTCATAGAATGCTGGTATACTTAGAATATAAAATCTTAGTTATTCAGTCAGAAAATAACAGGTTATTTTGAAAAAGAGGCTGATTTCATAAATTGCTATATTTTTCTCAGATGAATAAACTAGATATATATAAGGCTAGTATTACATTGTCAGAGACACACCGGGAATACATAGTAGATGTATTTAAGCCAAGAATCTGATATTTTTCTTTTCCTTGCTTTATTTCTTGGGATAGTTTATCTATTTATATAATAATAATGCAGTCACTATGCTTCGTAATATATATAGGCCTCAGTATAAGTTTGCTAAGATTATAATATATATATATATTAGAAATCCATTCAGGGCTAAGGCTCAGTGTTATTAGAGATTTATTAAATAATTTATTACTCTTGTGAAAGCTGGCTCCATTATATAACTAGCAGGAAATAGTAATTAGGACTAATATTAACTGAGAGGATTTGGAAGAACTGCTGATTTCTTTTATATATAGAAGTGGGACTTTTGGTGTATATTAAATGAGAAGAATATTAGTACAGGAGACACACCAGGCAAATAAATGGTGAAAAGTAGTGTTGATAAGCTTGTTTTGTCTAAGGGTAGATACCAGCATCGCGATTGGTAATTTATTATTAGTAACTGTTTTTACAGACTCACAGACAGGGTCAGTGAGCTAATCATTAGTATTATCTATAAATCTCTTCAATATTGTTCAGGAATAATAATATTTTAGTATAGATAGTATATAGTCTGACGTATTTAAGCAATTTTGTTTAGGGTTTATATAGGAAAAAGGGGAGAGCTCCAAGGGATAACTATGTTAATTACTCTAATTATTACATTTCTAATTTTTTATTTATATATATTCCGAGGCATGGAGCAAGCTATTTCTGGAAATAGGTAATATTCATTTTTCCATGGCTAGCTACTACTTTAATAGCTATTATAGATAAGTAATGAGTCTGTTATATTCTATTTATATTTCTGTTTTAACAGTATTTGAATATATTAAGCTATTTAAATTCAGTATATAGGTTTCAGAATTTTCTATTACTGATTTTAAAAGAAGTGTAAATATTTAAATGATTGGTATTAATTAATTTAGTAATAAATTATTGTATAATAAGTACCTGTCTTACAATTTATTTACATAGACAGGGTCTTGAATAAGCCTAATTCTTTAACTGATTCTTACTTGCTAAATATATAGAAATATTAAATGAGCTGCTAATTATTCTAATCTATAAATTATAAGTCTGGATATATGCTATTATATTTACTGATATACTTCTGTTATAATAGACTATACAGTCCTAATCTATCTGCTTGAATTCTGGCATATAGACTGCTCCTAGTATATAGGTTCTTTATTAGCTATATTCTAATATTCCAGAGACTGAGTTAGACAGATGCTACTTATAACTATAATATAAGAAGTAAGATTAAGATATTTGATTAGTGGGATGATTCTAAAATAACAGAAGTCCCAATAGCGGGTGGTGCGAAGAAACTCAGATAAAAGGGGACTGGTGGTCATAATATCCATAATATAAGTTTAGAGAATAAAAATAATAAGATTTCTTAATCAAGCTAATAGTTAGTTATGCTGTGTATGATATCAGTAAGTTATATGATAGATATAGATAAAAAATATTGAATGGAAAGAGCTTCACACATATTATTTAAATAAGAAATATTCTAAAATTACTTGAGCTAAAGTAAAGAATAATAGATCTCTAAATTGTTTCAGATTTTTTAATATTGTCTATTAGTATAGGTGATACAGCTGGACGGCGGTGACATGGTATAATTATAATTATTCAGTAATAATAATATTTATTAACTAATATCAACTTGGTAGAATTATGTAGCTTAAGTGATCTGCAGCCTCCCTAGAAGCAACTGGACGTGCTGTGTAGGTGATATAGAAAGATTAGTTTAGTATTTAGTGTATTTCTTGTACCGTGTGCATGGTATAGTCTAGAGCTTGCCAAAGCCTGCTTAAGTCTATGGGTACCCGCTAAGAACCCAACCCAGAAACCTAAATGGGTTGCCAAGTTAGACCTCGCTGTAGAATATCACGTGATGTCACATTAGCAGGGATTGGGAACAGAGATATATATATGAGGCATCCCGCCCCTGTAAGGATAGAAGTAAAAAAAACAATAATTAATTAATCTATTCTCACTTCAACACCACCCACGGGTTTGCTGACTAAGACCCAAATCCGCCCATGGGTTGGGTTCTTGGCGGGTACCCATGGGCTTGGGCGGGCTTTGGCGAGCTCTAGTGTCATATCATTACTGGAATGTCATGGTGGGAGATTTTTAACCCCTTGAAAAAAGAATTTTCATTCTTATTACAGAGAACATATGCTGACCTTTCAATGTTTGCCATTAGTCTGACTAGTGGAAGTCCGAATAAGCCACTGAAAACCACAAGGCTATATCTATATTAGAATAAGAGTTACCACCTCTCTTCTCCCCCCCCTTCCTTGCCCACCCCCTATGTTTTACGGAAAGCTCAACCGGATTCCGCATTAAGTTCACCAGATGATTCTAGTATATGATGAGCATCTAGATATCCTATCTAATCATTTCTTAACTTGTAATATCTATTTACTAAAAATAACTATTATAATAAATATTAATCAATATTCATAGAGTCTTTATATAAATTACTTAAAATAATACAAATAATAAATCTCTCTTTTATATATATTAATTATATATTATAATTAGCTAAACCACAGTACCAATAATCATATATCTGTTATTAATTAAGTTATCTAACTTTAAAATCTAAACTAAGTCTTCTCTTTCAGAGATCTAGATAAGAAAATAAGATAAATTATCTTCCAGAAACAGCTCTAGTTAATTTTTATATTAATAATTATATATTTTATTATAGGATCTTAGACTGCTAGTAGCAAAGCTCAATACTATTATATATATTTTTACTATAATTATATTTAGATTATATATAAAATCCTTAATTTAAATTAAATATAATAAATCTCTACTTTAGCAGGGCTTCATTATTTCCTATAAAAAATATAAAAATATAGTAAAAGTTTAATAAGATTATAATATATCTGTTCCTCCAGTTTCTGTTATAATTATAAATAAAATATAAAATAAATAATTATTATATTTAATATAGAATCTTATATCTTTTAATTATAATATTTCTATAACCACCTGACTTATTTACAAAAAATCTTATATTTTATTTATTAATAATAATTAAATCTAGAAGCTAGAAGATTATTTTTAGATTAAACTATATCTTCTAAAATATATAGTTAAATCTTTAATATATTTATTTTTTAATATCTTATTTATTAGTTTTAATTTTTTTCTAGATTAAATAAATTAATATAACAGATGCTCTCTTTATAATCTTTAATTTAATTATATTTATAATTTTTATCTTTAAAATAAACAAATTATTCTATACTCTAGTTAAAAGCTTTAAAAATATACAGTAAATAATTTATAAATTATAATATAAATTAGAATCTTTAATACAGGTCCTCAATATCTTAATCTTAATAATAATAAATAATAAAACTAAACTGGCCAGCTTAAAATTATCTTTTTTATAATATAAAAAAATATACAGCAAGTTTAGAGAGATTATTTATAAATATATAATCTATTCTAACAGCTAATATATAAATTTTTATAACTAGATTAATTAAATTACAGTATATGAATAAGAATATTAATAATCTAAAAATAATATTTACTAGTTATAAAATAATTATTTCTATTATTCTCAGAGATATTATATTATAAGATATATGTCCTATAATAATTATAAAATATTAATTTTAACTTATTATACTTAATTATTAAGCCACTATTACCAGTACTGTTATTAACCAGTATAAAACTATAATTAAAAAAGTAATATCTAATCTTTAAAAATATTTATAAAATATTAAGAAAAAATTATAATTATTTAATTAGTATAAGAGCTCTGTTCAAGAATCTAATATTTTTTATTTATAAAATATAAAAAAAAAATACTGAATAATATCTAATAATATATATTTATATTATATAAATTATTATATACTTCCAGCAACAGTTTCTATAAGTCTATTTTAAGGATAAGAATATATCTATATAATTTAATTCTAGTAATAATAATATATCTAGTTAATTCTAGAATCTGACTAGTACTATATTTACTAATTTTAGTACAAGAATTTTATTAAACTTAAAGATATTCTAGATATATTTAATAAAACTAATAAATTAATTAAGATAAATATCAGAACAGAGTATAATATATAAAAATCTTATAAATTTAAATTTTATTAAGAAGAAAAGAAAAAATATTATTTAATATCTTAATATTTATTTAAAAATATTTAACTTGGTATACAAAGCCCGCATAAATATCTTTAAAAATATAATATCTTTAGATAAGTTATATTAGTTTATAATATTTATTATTAAAGATCTGATTTCTATTAAGTATATTATCACTAGTTCAAAATCAGTATAATAGTTAGATTAAATATCAGATACTTTATTACAATAATTATCTCAGGATTTCTATAGATAAGTTAAGATAAGAAAAAAGCTATTCTTATAAATAAAAAAAATAAATTTAATATTTACTACAGATCTAGTCAGCTGCTTAGAAAAAATTCTTTAAAATACTGAATATCTTCCAGTAATAAATATTAAAAATATATAATTAATATATATTTTATTTTATTTAGTAGATTATCTCTTACAGCTCTGCTAGACTATTATTAATTAAAAAAGATTATTTTATTTTATTTACTAGATTATAAATATTCTAATCTATACTACTTTTAAATATCTAAATTATTATTACTAGAATATTTCTATATTTTTTTATTATTTTTTCAGCATGTCACAGAGCTTTTTTTTTTTATTAATTTTTAAAAAGCTTAAATATATAAGTTTATCTAAAATAAATATATATTTTATAGAATAGAAAACTAGTATATTATAATTATTTAATTTTATTAATATGAGTTTATTTTATAAAATTAATTTTAATATATTTTCTCCGGTAATTTATACACATGAATAATCTGTACTTGGATAAAGTATAAATAAAAAAATAAAAATAATTTATTTTTTTAAAAGAAATTTTAAAAAGTAGTTATTAATATAGATATTCTGATATCTTTTTATTTATAATAAATATTAATTAATTTTGATAGATTAAATTATTTAATAAATATAATTAATTAATACTAACACTTCTTATCTAGTATATAATAATAAAAAGATAATGAAAAAACAGATAATCTTTAAAATATAATAATAAATTATATTATATAATAATATTTATTATATATATAACAAAGCATATTTACTTCCAGAGAAATACTAAAATTAAGTTTATTTAATCTGGTTCTGTTAAATTTATTAAATAAAAAACAGTTTATTAATTTTTTTAATTAATATCAGTATTACTTTATTAAACTCAACAAATTATCTTCAGTAAAAAGAAACTATTAAATAAGCTGACTTTTTTATTTTATAATAAATTTTAATATTCCAGACATAATATTATAATTTAGTAAAAAAATACTATTATCCATACTAATAAAAATAAATAAAAAATAAAAGAAATAATAAATATTAAATAATATACTATATAACTCACCGTGTAATATAATAAAAAAACTTTAAGAGATATTATATTATTTATAACCCTGAGAACTACAGAGCTAAAGATAATAATTATATAATATTATTAATATTATTAACAACGAGATCAGATCTGTCTAGTTTTATAAAAAACTTAATAACACGCCCGAGTCCAGGTACTGTTATTTATATAAATTATTATAGATATTAAAGATATTATAAGTAATATATAACCCAGCTCTTTAACAGCCGGAGCAGGCATAGTTTCAAGAGCTGCAGTATTTGGTATTATACAAACTACACATCTATTCCGGTGCAGGTACTCCCAGAGACTGTATATTAGCGGACCTCACGGCATAACTAAGCCGGCCTGGAATAAGATTATTCCAAGATATATCCCTTTTGAGACTAGTTTTTCTGCCACTAGTCAAAATCGTACAGATATGAGGCGGTCTTTTATATATTTTGGTAAGAGGCCAGCAATGATATATAGGATTATGCTCAGTCATATTCCAGACTCAAGCGGAGCCTTGAGCCGTTAAGGAACATTCTCAACTACAACAAGCCAATGGTTGGTAGGGTTCCGAAAGGAATAAAGGAATGCGAATAAACACCTTATTCATATTCGCATTCATATTATTCATATTGTGCAATTTATCCGGAATAATACTTTGTCCGGTACGATGGTTATCGTATTACCAAATTACGCTTAGAGGTCGATTTCATATTGCCATCACTTCATCGGCGATGCTGGACGGTGGAATATCACTTTCAAACATATGTTGGAATGTGAAACCCGCCTGTATAGGCTTTCTAGAAGCCTACTATTCCGTAGGCAAGTAACTCAAGCTATTTTCCCTATTTGCGGGTGCTGACATGGGAAACGTTAACACCAGCCACAAAGATCCTTGGAGATTATATATATCTACATACCCAGTTTCATTTCATCTTGGGTTGAATTATTGAATAGACCTGCTCAGCTCCGCTATATACCTTCAATCCGCTGCAAGCTCTGTCTATACAATAAACTCGATAAATGACACGTAAAAACGCGTTTGTCGCACGACGCCGAGCTCTCGGTAGCCCTAACTACATTTTGTTTACATTCAAACCCATCAAGATCGCGTCGCTGGAAGCTGAGAAGAGACCTATCAATTTTCCACATCAAGAAGGGAATAAAAAGCGCGAGCATGATTGAGTTCGTCCGGAATCATCCTTGAATCCCTTGCCAGCCGACTCCTTATTGTTCTACCGGAGGACAGCCAATTCAGGTAGCTCAAGGTATGTTATGCATTACTGCTGATACCTCCCTGAGATAGTGACCCCAAGAAACAGTAGCATGGCGTCTATATCTCATCCGATCTTGCGGAGGACTCGCGGTCTTCCACGTCGGGACTATAATGCTCTACACAATGGCCTAGTTTCCTCGTCTTCGGAGCAATCCGAGGAATCGATCGGTGAAATAGAAAGCCCTTTCTCTCCCGAGCCCTCCCTACCTGTGCACACCGACGAAACGCCTCAGTCAAAGCGGTTTTACTCTTTAGTGAGCTCTTCACCCTCCCCACTTGATCCCGCATTCTTGGAGAGTAGCGGAGATACGGCGAGTCCGCTCCCGTCAAAAAGACGAAAGACCAAGTCGTATTCCAGTTGGACTGTCGAGCACTTTTGGACCACAGATCTCGATAGCACTTGGTGTCGGCGGGATGGCCCGCCAAAGAAAGATCGACTGCTGGTGTGCAAGCACTGCAACTGGTCCTCCAGGGATTCGGCGCGCTATGGTTCCACTTCAAATTTGCTGGTGCACCTCCAAACCAAGCATCATATCAAGTCTGGGACCGGCTCCATTTTCTTACCCGCAGCCGAAGGAAACATCGATCAGATAAACAGTCAGTCACGTGGCCTGACTGATATTTGGAAACCGCGAGAGAGGATCCATTTCACGAAGCTTTCTCCTCGGGTGTGGGGAGCTGCCGCACCCCGAGTGTGGTGTGGCCTTACAATCTGGACGTACTTATATATTGTTTTGGTAGGAGACTGTATACCATCCCTCCGGGTTATAGAAGAAACTGTGTTATCACCATGAAACAACTTATTATGATTAATGTGTGACTCAGTTGGAAAGCGTGACTCTAGTCAAGAAGTGGCTTCACAAACAGTCTTCCCTTGATTTTCTTAATTCTTTCTTGTGAATCCAGCCATTGTGGCTAGGTAAGAGAGCATGATTACAGCCCACAAGACAGTACCATGTTGTTGACAACTTAGTACTCTGATTGATAATTCCATACTATATACTATAATATCTAAAATACAGTATCATGCAATCTACGGCGGCAGGAAGGGTTATGTGGCATGGTATAAGGCATAGGCAATCTATGTAAGCCCTTAATTTCTGTTGTATTGGTGTACTTAATTATGATAGTAAGATTCTCTTTACTTCGCGTGCAGGGGGTAATATTGTAATAACTTTTTAGTATTAGAAATCTTATCTCTTTAAAGCCTGACAAGTGCTATTTCATTTCATGTATAGTGAATATATTTCTAGTGGAAGTGCTTTGATGGAACTTGTGCTTGGCAGGCGGAAGGGAGATTATTCAGCTGATATCAGTTATGCAGGAAAGTAATCCAACTGAAAGTGAGTTTACTTGGTATTATTTTAGCTGCTATAGACTGAAAGCCGCCCGGCAGTCTATCGGTTATTAGTATTGTCTAAGCTGATGTGATATATAGCCTTATATATATGTCTCTCGTGTAATCCTAGTTTATCAGTATCTAATACATAATCTAAATAGATGTATCTGACTTATAATATTAATTAAAATATAGAATTATAAAAGTCTAACATAGTCTATAACATGCTTAAAAGCTTAGACTTCCTGAAGAGAAAAGAAAGATAAGATTAGTTATAGCTATGAGACTTAAGACAGAATATTATAAAATAATACATATTTAACTGAGCCTGTATAATCTGTATAATACTAATTCTATATTATAAATTATATGCTTTAAGATTTAATTAAAAGAAAAAGACAGTCTATTATAATCTTAATTTTATTAATTCAGAAATACAGAAATATTAATAAGACAGAATAGTGAGTATAAACTCTGGATGCTGCATGATCAGAAATTACAGACTATAAAGACTACCAAAATTTGGATAAAACACAAGCAGGTCATGCTCAATGTTTTATCTCCTGTTATATATCATCTCTTTTCCAAAAATCTGGCTTAACCAGCGTTTTAAGATGGAGCTTATAAATTGATGTCTCAGTAGGAGGAAGGGTAAGGGGCCCTTTCCTACTGGCAGAATTGAGAAGAACCCAGCTTGTATATTTTTATAAGTACCATCATTTCCCTATATACTGATGATATGATAGTCCATCAAATAACCTTATCTAATAAGAACTGTTTAAATATAACTTGTTAAAAAAGTTTCCGTCCAGCTAATACAAGTTAATCTATCTCAGTAGAAGATTCTGTATCATTATTATCAAGACTTGTTTTAATACCTCAGCTGTAACCTGCCCCAGTCAGTCTTCTGTTATTATTTATAACAGAGAATTAACTTTATCTTATAATATTACTAATCCCTCATACAAGATATGTAAAGTTCTGATTTTTATTAAAGTTATTAAACTATAGAATCAAAATAGACACAGTAGCTGGAGTTATTATTTATATAAAAAATACAGAAAATTCTGTAATTAAACTGATTTAATAAACATCTCTAGCAAGAATCCATGATATCTATATAATTAACCAAGTAGATAAAGAAAAAATAATAGGAAAAAGCAGTACAAGAAATTCTTTAATTATGCTACAGGCAACTTGTGCAAGCACATGCCAAGATCTGTATCCCTTCCATGCCTGAGCTACAGGATGGAGTGTAACCTAATGAATTAAAATATAACTACAGTTCGCGAGGCCTTATCAGAAACATGCTATATGGATTTACTTCTTTCCACTACCCGCATTATATGATTATCAAGGTGAAATTCTCTTCTCTCCAGTACCATCATAAATACCCAGTCCTGGACAGATCTCAGTCAGATTTAATATAATACTACTTCCCAGGCCAATAAAATAACAAATAACTATAAAACCTGAGAGTCAAGATCAGTATCCTTTTCCAAGAAGCTTTTCTACAAGTATAATCAGATAATAAATTATAGATCTTATTTAATAGAACAGTCACTTCTACTGCCAGATCTTTTAATCTATAATATTCTCTATTTAACTAGACAGTTATTATCTATACCAGCTGAAATTAATAATATCTTAAAAAGAATATAAAGAAAATATAAAAATAAAGTAATATTTATTATTTAAATAAAAATAAAACTTTTTTACATACTACTAGAAAAATTAGACTATATTATTAAAATATACTTTAATAATAGTCTTCTTATTACTTTAACTAAATTTACTACTCTTTAATAATTTATATTACATTAAGAATCCACAATTATCCTAAAAGAAAATCTTAAATTAATAAAAACTTATACTATTAAATACTTATCTTAGATTTCCTGTAAACTTACTATTATATTTATTTTATTATTTATTTTTTTATAAGAATCAGAAGCCATGTATATGGCTCTAAAATAATAATTATATTTTTTAAATAAATTTTTTATTATAACAGATATCTAAAGTATAAATTTATTTAATCTGCCAAAATAATTCTACCAGATTAAGAAAATAATAATTAATAATAAAATCAGTAAGACTACTATACTAAACATAAATCTTATTAATATAAAAATAATTAAATATAGTAAATATTATAATTATAATATAAATTATATATCCTTTACACACTGCCTTATTCTAGCTATAAAAAAAAAGAATTTTTAAATATATTAAATATAGAATAAGTACAGCTACTGCTTAGACAAGTACTTAAAATAAAATAATTTATAATTTTAATCCTAGCAAGAGATAATAACTTTCTTAAAAAACTTTCAGAAACTCTACTATTATTTAATAAATCTGATATTTTTTTATTATTTAAATTCTATAATTTATTTTTTCAGGAACCATAGATACATGAACTAAAGAATATCTATTAAATATATTTTAAAATAAATCTTAACTTATTTTATAAAAAACAGTATTTACAGGCTTCTCTTATTCCTGTATATTAATTATAGATAAAAATATTTAAGATAAAAGATATTAGAATAAAGAATATCAAGAAATTTAAATAAAGATATTTAGTATTATAATTACCAGATATAAGTTTGCTTGAGATTATAGTAATATATAAATAATTTATTATACTTTATATTTATAATTAAATTAATTATATAGTTTTTTATTTTATTTTTTTCATATTAAATGCCAAACCAATATAATATAAAATAATAATTAATAAATTATTATCTATACACACAGTTTACATATCCTTATAATAAGTAAAAGACTGTTAGTCAGTAAATTATTTAATAAGTCCTGTTAGTGAAGTCTTTCAGTACAGTTAATTAATTTTATGCAAAGAGTACCTGACTCTTATACTTGGATCTTCTTTTCCGAGAACCACTGGAGACAGCCAACCGGGCTGCATACTTTTATAAGACAGACTTACCAATTACGTACCATGCATTCCCAGATTAGGATCTTTCTAGTGCCATGACGTCTTATAGAGGATACTGTTAGGGGGTTTTCAATGAGTCGGTGAGACCGGGTAAACAAGAACAAACCCCAGTATTATTTCCAGGCCCCATCCAAAACCCGTTTTGGAAAGATATACCTGTATCTCAGAACACAGAGGCAAATGCCATTTGAAGTAAGTCAATCTTTACTATCTTATCAAGCAACTTGTCCCCGAAGAACAGTAGTAATCCGAGGTACATTTTCTTGACCGGCTGTGGAAACTGAAGGTTTATGTCAGTGTCCCTGTGTCCGCGTGTGTCCGCGTGTGTATGTGTGTGTGTGGCTTAGCTGTACCCCTATCAATCAAGTTATGAGGAGAACCCTTGTTATGTTACTAGAAGACGCCAGTTATATAAACAATCGATTTCTGGTGTCGCATGTATCTTAGCTCATTTCTCATCAGCCCTGCAAATACCAACCGTACTATATATTAATTGAGAATCTCACCTATCTGAAACTATGCTAGTTTAATCACAACTCCATGTCGTACGAACTATATGCTATATATTGGAGAGTTTCTCTATTAACCATCTTACAGTACATAGTTACTGTATTAGTCACTGGCTATGATCATATTATATTCTGTTAGCTATTCTTGACACAACATTATACAAAAAAAACATTCTTCAAGCCCACTTCTTCATTCGTGAAACTGTCTGCGGTGTTATTTTCAGGGTCGCCAAAGCATTCTAGGACTCATTGTAGTTGCAGCAGAATTCCTTATACTTTCAGATCCACTACTCTCTAGCGAATGGCCAGTACGATTCGCTGCCTCCGGTTTTGTTTCATGATTTGCAGCCCTGCAGTACCGGCATGCAAATAATAATTGCTGGGCCATGATCTTTTGTCGTAGAAGTCGAATTCTTCCGTGCTAGAAATACCAGCATGGTCACGTTAGCAGGTTGTTTTGATTCTGCCACATATATCAACCAGCACTTCATTTAACGGATGCCGGATCATTGGAATTTGAAGTCCTGTCAAGTATAGTCCAGTCTTATTGCTGATATACTCAGGTGATTCTGTGGTCCAGATAGACTGGAAAAAACTGTAACACCAACTAACACTTGCCGCGTCAGAGCCAAAACTTAGATAAAATACTTCCCGATACTGTACCGATGCCAGTGTATATATATTTTAATTATTCTTGTGAACATTACATATATACGAAATTACACTGAATTAATGCATAAGGTAGAGCGTCTAATTGCGCCTTTATTCTATTTCTCTGGTTATATCTCCTTCCTGGTCTTCCGTATTAGAGAGTCAAATTCCCAGCCGCTGATCGCCCCAAGTACGTGCGGTTGATGTTTGGTATGTGAAGTGATGCTCTAGAAGATCCCTTGTGAGGTTACAAGCTCTGTTACCCCGAAGGAAGTTCACTCAACGATTCCGGTTTACAGCTTGTGAAGAGCACTTCCATGCAAGAGTGCGCAATGGTTACACTTTCGAATTCAAACAAAGCAGAGAAATGAATCAGCAAACCGGAGAAATTTCAAGGAAAGTAAAACATGCAACTATAGAAATCCTGACGTTAAGGTTCGGGAGTATCCCAAAAAAACAAAAATGACAGTCAAGCTTGAGGTCCAGATTGAGGCCGAGATTGTCCTCGCTAAACCCCCTTGAGAAAATTAACAGGTTATTTGCCTGCAATATGGGTGAAAACATCAATCTACCACAATTGGTCGTTGTCGGAGATCAATCTAGTGACAAGAGCTCTGTGCTGGAGAGGGCCTGACAAAGCTGAAATTTCACCGAGATAGTGGTCCTTGCACGCGGTTTATCTCACAGATCATATTTCGGAGAGGTCCGAGCTTGAAGGGAAGGAGGGGGGGGATTTTTGGCTCAATCATTTCAACAACAAACAAAGATAATAAAGATAGCGCCAGTTAGTGTATGTTAGATACTGTAAGCCTCAACGAGGCGGAGTTTGAGATTTTAATATATAAAGTAAATAAGTCGTCCTTGAACTAATATTAGTTAAGTTTAACTGTCACAAGGTTTATGAAGCTATGAGTCTCTTAATATCTGCAGGAGACAACTTACCCACATTTTTCTCTGATATATTTCAGCTAGAGATTATGGATTCTTATAAAAATTATCTTAAAATTATTAATATTCCTGGTATTTTTAAAATTATAATACCTGGCTTGACTTCCAAGTCAGATATTACTTTTATAAGAAATATAGTACTTAATTATATAAAAAATTCTTAGTTAATTATACTAGCTATTATTTCAGTTAAAATAGATATTATAATAAACAAGATCATAGAAATTACCAGAGAATTAAATTCTAATAAAATAAAAATACTCAGAATTCTTATAAAGCCTGATCTTATTAATAAAGAAGTAAAAGAGTAAATCATTAATCTAATTAAAGAAAGCTAAGATTTAGAAGAATTAAAGTGGATAATAGTTAAAAGTCTTAATTAAAAAAACCTCCAAGATTTCTTCAAATATCATGATATTGTAGAAGACATTTTCTGATATTTAACTCTTTAGAATTATCTATCTAAAGATAACTATAGTATTAAAACTCTTAAAATATAATTATAAACACTTCTAGCTTGTAACATGCGCCGAGAATTTCTGTTAGTAGATAAATAATTTATAACTACTATATAATAAAGCTTGATCAAAGATAATAAATATTATCTGAAAATTTAAAATATTTTAAACAGTATAAAAGAGTTCTGGAGACCTTAGGCAAAGAGTATAAGTTTATAAAATAATAAAGAAAATATATGCTCGAAATTATATTGAAATTCCAGCATATCCCTGAGAATACTTTATAAAAGAATTATAGATCACAAGATACATTTAGTAATGAGTCTGAATTATACTTAATAACCTTAGTTATAAACCGGAATATACTGTTCTCTAATAAGATTTCTACTCATGGCTACATGTATGCCTTTATGTCCCATACTCAAGACAATATTTCCAAGGATCAATATAATCATACAGTAGCTTCTCCCGCGAGCTCTGTCCACGTGCAAACCGGTCACTTGGATTTTAACAATTCTGAAAACAGAAAAGAGCGCAAATTTATCTCTAACAGGAAGATTGATACTTGTAAAGATATTACAGACATCTTATATAACTATATCTTAATCTAAGACTCACAGAAACAAGGCACCCTTGTATCAATCAGAAAATTATATCAGATCTCTCATAGATTTAAAATTAGTACTTTTAGTTCTACCATACTCTTAAATATACTGAAAAAACAGCCTGTAAAGTGGCCGTCTGTCACTGAAGGCTAGATCAGTAATATTATATATATAATTTATATATTTATTAAAAAGACATTAACCATAACCTGCAATAATCAGAGATTAAACTAAAACATCCTTTTATTCCTGTTAGACAATCTTAGCGACAAATATCAAGGCTCTTTCGACAATGAACTTCCTGCTCCGGGAAGGTACACCAATAACACAGAATAATTATCTAAATAGTAATCTGCAAAAATGGTCAGAGTCAACATTATCTATAAATATGAAGTTACTAATGTTTGTTTCAATCAGCAAAAACACATCACTTCCAAAGCAAAGAAGTCATTATTCTCCGTGAATCACGAGAATGGTTAAAGTGGGGAATATGTATGACTTTCTGACCTAACCTAGATCTATCATATGAATAATATAGAGCAGGCTGTGCAAGGCATTCATGATATATTAAAAACTGTACTACTCTAATGCTACAGTTGGCAATCAACGGTGCAACCAATGTCGCGGCTAACGCGAGAGTCATTTGACAGCAGTGTGTTGTTCCGTAATGATGCGCGCTAGAGTCTCAACGTACCCACAACGTTGATGACCCGCGACCGGGTAGTCAGTAGCATTCCATGATTAGAACGGCTTTCCTGAAACTTCGTAGCACTTTCTTGTGAAGGGATATGGCTTCAAGGACCTGAGTAATTCTCGGACCTGTGACTGATGTTCGAGTGGTAACGTAGAGCGCCCAAGGTTCTGTGCCTGTCAGCCTCGTCCACCATGACTCGGGAGACCATAGGTTACTCTACACCTGAAGTACCGTGACTCCCCTGCCAGTCGTCTCTTCGTCAAGCAGAATCTTCTGGACGGGCCTGAAGCACACACACAGACGGTCCGAAGCAAACTGAAGGCTTTATATGATGGACCTGTCCTGGAAGCAACGGCTCTTCGAGATCAAAGCAGTCTTGCGGATGTATTCAGTCGACTAACAACTGCAGGTTCCGCACATAGGCATGTCTGACGTCCAGGGATCCCGTGAGATTCACAGTTTCTGGAAATATCACATCGAGATTTTGGAGCTCGTCGAAATGGCGTTTTGACATGGTCTACGAGGAAGGGGAGGCTCTCTAAGCTTGTTCTATAATTGTTGTCTTGATAGAGTGAGACTGTTCCCGGTCTAGATCTGATTTAGTGGAATTAGCTGCTGGCATCTGGTAATATGAGATATTTAAACTGGTATATATATTGTAATTGTCGACTTCTATGTGGTTTATTCTATTGACTCTCTTCCTTGATGTTCATGTAGTAAATCGGGAGAAATAATGAGAAATCAAACTTTATGGTGCTTTATTCAGTTTATCTTTACGTGGTGAATTGCTTTGATCTTTCTATTATTATTTTATATAATTTGCGAAATGGACATGTATGCCAGTTTGTCTGAAGTGTTGCAGTATGTATTTTTACTATCTTGAACGAAAGTTTACCGTTGCGGTACGGGAGTCTGTCCCTGTTCTCTGCCCACGGCGCGTTGTGTCTGCTTACAAACGTGTCAAAATTCCCGATAGCGGGTTTCATTTCTCCTGCCCTCACCCCCAGTATTGATAGAACTCCGTAGCCAATATATATCGCTAGATATCTCTCGTTAGCGGAGAATGCGGATCAACATAGATTAGAATGACTGATTTGCGCCCGTCGTTTGCACGCTGATCGAGAAAGTTGTTTACACCGCTAGTCCCAAATGGAGGGTGACAAAATAGCAAGAATCCCCTAACTCTACAAAGGAGGGAATCCCTCTGAGGGGTGGTTAGCATACCCTGTTCCTGTTTATAGCCCTACTCAAATAACCTGGTATTGCTCTGGCCAGTTGGCCAGTCATGAAGGGTTCCCAGCAAATACCAAGATCCTGGTGCATTCTTAAGGCCCGAGGAGATCAGAAAACCTCCTCCAATTCGGCTTAGTGCCCAAAGTTCCTAGTGGCGAACTACGTCACAGTGGCGCTCTGGCTCTCCAGCCGCCATGTGACTCTCCCTCAGCCAAGTATTGGAAACTCCGGCCATGACCGGTTAGACATTCTAGGCCCACGCCTTGGATTCGCCACAAAATACCTCCCAGGTTATTTAAGATACGCAATAGGACTTTAAAAATTGCGCACGTAAAGTTTACTACCTTGGCAAATCCTCCTAATCTACCGACTATCGATAAAGTGCATAAACTGGTGATGCAGATGACACGCCGACTACAATACATATGCAAGACTTTCCAGGCGTGGAACTCGACCCCTCATTCCACAATTCCTTCTTATGCAGCCATCCGTTCGTATAGTCGCTTAAGGCAGTCTCGAGACGACGAGGCAAGCAGGGCAGAAAAGGAAGTCAACAGCAATGCAACCGAAGAAATAGGTAAAGGTTAGTTCCTTTATCATTCTGATCAAGTATCAGTTAGCGCAGTTGGCTGGTTGCGGTTGATCAGATGTCGTACTAACGTTCATGTAGACAAAAAGGTGTCATCGAAAACAACAAAAGTGCCCGAGACAGTGAAAGGCGATGACAAACACCAAAAATACTACAGCCTTAAGAATTATCGAGAGGGACCTAATACCGAGAGCGGAGAAGTCGACAGTCGCTTTGAGGAGGAGGAGGTTAAAACACATAACAAGGACATGCGAAACAGACGCGGGAAGAATTGATCCATTGATACGCCTAGGGTGTCCTGTTGTTTTCGGGTTTATTCAGTCTCGCTCTCTTGCACGTTGTGTAGATGGAGATGCTGCAATTAGTAGAGAGGCAAAGGCGTGTCCGTTTCAGTGTATAGCAATGCCATTTCGAAGCAGTGGCATGTAGATTGTAACCTCGTCTACGCTGACTATCTGTCAACGATAGTCTCCGTCATCTGTTATCATCCCAGTGCGGACGTCTATATAACGTGCTTGACTGCTGGAGGAAGTTAATACAATCTAGATTGGAGGACATTGAAACACATTCCTGGAAATTTTAAGGATAGCGTGCTAGAACAAGACAGTCCTTGCCATACAGTGGCGAAGTGGCACCAGGTTTCATCATTTCTTAGCATGTACGTAACAGCAGTCTAGCAAGTACGCGTACATGCGTTCAATCAAGTGGTCTGGTGTGGTGGTTTCATACCGGTTGGCAGCTAGCCGGTACTCTCCATAGCACAGGGTTATTGGATGCTGCCTAGGTTATGATGGCGCAGTTGTCGACCAGGAAGTCGAAAGGCCAAAGGCATGTCGTACAAAGCAGATTGGAAGTACCTAGCGCCATTACATGACTTCTCAACCTCATCTATAATATCCAGGAATTCTAGCCGAAGTGCACGTGTCGCTGTCTGACGTAGATTTGATGACTATAAAAGACGAGTACAAAAACTCTATTCAGCCGTAATTAGAGTCCAGTAACGCTGCCCACGACGAGTAACGCAGTCCTCTTGTCACACAAAAATTGACATTAGCATTATCACTTTGATTACAAAACTTTTATCTTCATTTAGCAGTCTATATGCCTCCGTCTGTTAAACATCGGGTACAGTTGACTGTCTCACCCATCGCGAAAGTAGAAAAGACTGAGAGAATGGAATATCTGCTGATCGATTTTCAGATGTGTGAAGCTATTCTTTGACAACGGTTTCTAAGGAAAAGGACCTCTTTCGATAGTCGCTTTTCTGCAGGGTATTTTCATTCAGGGTATACGATGCATTGCCCTATTGGATTCCGCTAACCGCCAAACCATTTGAAGCCAATGCCATAACTCCCCTAGTAAAGTTCCAAATGGACATTTAGGACTTAGAGGGAGCCCTCATAACTTGCCAGTACACACACCATGAGCCACTCATACCGAGAACTGGTAACTATTCGAACGATCCAAGCAAGGAGATATGCTCGAGCCTTCGGTCTGCCTCCAGAATATTTACAACTCGCCTAGGGGGAATAAGCTCCACAGTAGCTCTGAGATTCTTACCGGTGACTAGGATCCGCCCTGGAAGAGCATTATCGGGATTATGCGGCTACAATTTACCGTAAAGCTTCTCAAAGTCATTTTGTCTGCATCTGTCTCCGACCCAACAAGATTATCTATGATCGGACCATCATAAGGTTAATTTTTACTGACAATAAATGGTGTTTCTTTATCGGAAATCTTTATCCTAGAGGTATGCTGTTGGCCATCTTGCTGCAGACAATGTCCATAGAATTCGTCTGCAGTCCGAATGGTGGAGCGCTTGGAGTAACCGGGATTCTTGTACTGCTTCTTAATTCGCACACAAATAAGGTTGCCCTTCAAGAAGAGATAAGACAAGTCAATATACCAAGCGTAAACAAGTAGCTTGTGATAGTAGGTTTGTTTCTGGCCTTACTATTCCTAGGACGCCTCTGGTCGTGACGGCAGAGAGTTAGGAGCTCAACTTCCTGTGCATTAGGAGTTTAGGGCTTGTTGTTGCCTTATTTGCTGAAGCAGATCCGAGAGCCCCGGTGTCCACCAACGCGTACGCGGGAGCTTTTGGGTGTTATATTTTGAAACACCACAGTAGCTAGCTGTGCCCTACGAATTAGCTCTTCCGCAAGTGTGTCGATAGTGAGGAGTGGAGATGGGGGAAGGGTTATAGTAGTGCTCTAGCCTTATCCCGATCCGTTGAGTCTAACTTTGGACGGGATGCGGGCACCTTCTCATCTATATTTGTTAACATAGTTGCATGGTCGTTTGAAATGTGGAGTAGCCTTCAACCTTAGCCTTTATTTAGCATGTAAGGTAAAAGACCAGGTCTAAGGTATTTTGTCCACGGGCAGGGCTGCGGTGGTTCAATGCGTAGAATTAGGTCATGGCTTTCAAGCCACTTTATAAGCACTGTTGCCCCCGCTGTGATCTTATGGGGTTTTGCTCTAGGCTGCCAAAGTGGGTGGTGGGTAGTGAAATCTTCCGAGAGGATAGTCTTGCGTGAGGGAGAAGATTGAAGTAAAGTACTTAATGCAGAAAGAGTTGAGTCAGACCAAGTAGTGTAGCATGGCCGTGAGGGTGACGGAAGACATCTATAATAGTCAGACCAGCTATGTTGATAGCTGCAATGTCTGGTGATGCAGGTTGTAGAAGAGAATATGCTGAAGGATCCCGGCGTACGTACATCAAATTCCTAAGCCTAGATTCCCAACGTGTGGCAGGGTTGAATAGTTGATATCGCGGGTGGGTTTTGTACAGCGATTTCCCATATTCGTCCAAGGTTCTTGAACTAGGAGATGTCTGCTTCGAATGATAGTAAAAGGCCGTGGGCGGGACCACTCCTTCCGACATTAGCCTGCACCAATCTCATAGACGTGAGGAGTGAGTCTCATAAACTCCTGGGTGAGCTGTCTTGAAGGTTGATGGGGATGTAGGGGCTCCCCTCTTGGATTGGAGCAGCTGTTAGCCTGCTCTTGCTGGAAAGAGAGCCGATCAGGTTTACGGATGGCACCTAGTGCGTCCTTTGAAAAGCGGACGATGGAGCCTCTCTGTTTCGTATGGCGTAGCAGGGCATTTTTGGTAGTCTGCTGCATGTGGACCGCATCAGTTTATGCATTGTGTACGGCAGGTATGTTCTTGTTTAGAGAATCCCCAAGAAATACAACGCTCACTAGAGCGGCAAGCCTGTGTATCATGGAGATGGAAGCAACGGGTGCGTGCAATGCAGTGGCTTTCGTTTAGAGCGGGTAGGCCGTGATAGGTCAGAGGAACCGCATAATTGCATAGCATAGTGAGGCTCCCGAGAAACCGCTATGATCGCTGTAATCGGGTCCGTCTCCACCTGATGTTGGAAGAATCTGGTCATGAGTGGCTTGGTAGCGCTATTACGCTCTGTTTGAATACTGATATCTTCAATAGTAGTTTCTATCGATCCATCGAGAAACCAGAGCCGCGACGGAATCCGGGGGATGACAATTTGGTGATAATCCATTGGGTTTTCAAAGTATTCATCTCCAGCTAGTTCTTTAGCTTGGTTGGATAGTAGGAAAGCCCCTCCTTCCTCATTAACTAAGATAGTATAACCTATACGTATAGTTTTGGACACGTGTGATTCCACCGGGGACCTTCTCTGGCAGAGTCTGTCGGATACCATGGGGGCCAAGTGCTAGAGGGGATGAGGAGGCGGAGAAAGATGCGGAGATGTGATTTCCCTGATTTCTGAGGCCTTTGCTACGTTGGCTGTTGCTTTCCTCGTATATAGGTTTAGGAGTAAGGGTCCACCAGGAATTCTGGCCTGCCTTGGGAGCGGATAACGAGGCCCAGGGTGGTGCCCGGGTGGTCTGCCTGGCTGGAGGGAGTCTCGCTTAGCTAACTGATAAAGCTAAATGCGAGTCCCTTTGCAAGCTGCTTTGGGTGGCCCTGTACTGAGGATACGGTTGCGTCAAATGCCTCTGCGAGCGAGATTAGCGCCAGCGTCCAATCCTTTAAAAAGAAGGAGTTGGTCATTTACTACTGCAGTGGCCTGCAGGCAGATGCGCTGGGCAGCTGGCTTGATTGGTGCAAGGGCTGAAGTGGCTGTAGGAAATACGAATGGTGATAATAGTGCTATTCTTTCCGAAGAGTTGTAGGAAAGGGGTTGGGAATCGGGGTTGGGAGTAGAGGTAACTGGATAACAGGCCAACAGCTAACTTTACTCGGTGAGTCAGTAATATAGAACGAATATCACACGCTCAATTTTGGGTTCCGGCCAGGCTTCAAGATGTATTGATCCGTACATATTCTGCGCACCAGCAGCTAAGCACAGGATTGCGCAAATGTTTCATATATCGTCATGCAAAGCGTATCCCGAATCAGTCTTGTCTGAGCGCGCCAACAGGTATCGTGATTGATCGCTACCACCAGCACGATATCGCCTGCGCCGCAAGAATAGCCATTCCCCCTACAACAATTCTAATAGTCTGGCGCTGAAGACAAGTAGTCGTAGACATGATGGTACAGAACCGCTAAGGGATAAAACCCAGGAGATTTAGAACGGCAATTGTAATTATAAGAAACCCAGCTCTTGTTTGTTGGCTATCACCGAATCGTATTATTGATGGGCTGTTGATGATCTATCTAAGATCTCAGAACTCGCCAGGTCCTCCACTGGGGCAAGTAGAAGTAACCAAATGATGAATTCTACAGCCTCATAATGCACTGTGTTAAGGGCCTAATACCAAGGGTGCAATTAGACCGGAAATCCAAATCGGAAGAAGTCGAACGTCATTATAAAAGCCATGGCTAACCGTTACGCTAAGCATTAAACTAACGTACATGAAGATTGTCCGAACTTTTGAGCACACATAGTACTAGTCACACTTTCTGAGTGTATGGGTTGTGTTGGATGGTCCATTTTGGGAAGAAGGGATAGCTCTGAAGCCCTGAGGGAATTAACTAGGGTTGAGGGAGAAGATGACGAGGGATATGAGGGCCCTAGCAGTGAATAAAGCGGTCGAGCACTTCAGCAGAGACCGGTTTTTTTATTCGACGGCGCCAAGCGGTGGGTTCAAAGGTGTTAATGAACCTGGTATGAATTTGTCTATATTATATCAACCCACTATCAAACATAGTTCCATTTATCCAAAAGCCCTAGTCAAAAAGGTATACTCAAATTTGCGGTCCACCTCCAAGACATCTTTTCCTTGTCTCAATACTATTAATTCTAATGTAGACTGTAGATTTTCCTGATTAACTAGTATTTACTCAGGAAATAAGCTAGTCAAGTTGGTTTATTCCCAAAGTACTAAGAAATCTATCAGACTCTGTTTATAGACATCTTTGCTTAAGTCAATATATTTTCTGATAACAGCAAGAAGTTCTTGGTAAGGTATGTCTTCCCGGACTGTTATTAATATCATATTTACACTGATTTGCAGTATAAGTGGTACGCGGCAAGGCATTATAATCAGCTAAGATAACTAATAATAGTTTAGCTGTAAAGAAATACTGAAGAATCTACTTCAATCTGATAGTCATATAATAATTTCAAACCACACTGATTTTAATAAACTGTGTTAAGCTCAATATATAACTGTGTTATTTTTAGTGACAAGGTTGTAATGGAAGATTAAGCGCCGCCTCATGAGTCAGTATAATGGTGTAGCTGTGTTATCAAAGGGTTCCTACCCGTATTCTACCGGTTATGCACCACGAATCGCCACGGGAACATGAAACTGGCCATAGATTTATGACGCCTAAGGAAATGATGTGGGATTAGGTGGCTAGAGTTCCTCATATGGGGAGCAAACTTGGAAGCCGGAAATTTGAAATCTGAGTGTCCACATTAGAATGGGGGGGAGTTACTATTCTCATTTCTCTTTTGGTCCTTGTGGATACGCGGTCGACTGTCTGACGTAGTTAGGTTGGGCACATATTGGGTTTTGCCCGGTACTATTCTATGCAGTAAAATTGAGAACCTTCTCTCGGGTGGCATACCTACCATAGCTCTTTTTACTTGATCTGTTACAACTCCTGGAACGTGTATTCCGAGGGCTTTTCTATTAATGTTCTTTTAATACGAGTTTCATTTCACATGTAAAGGCTTCATCACTGTCGCCTATATATTATCTGAGATATATCTCTTTAGAAAGAAGTACATTAACCCGTGTATATACTATACAACTCTTATTCTGGTTACTTTAGGCTGATATCTTCTAAAACCATTCCAGCCTACTGGGTTTTGCTATTGGATCTATAGTGAATATTATTTCTATATACAGTTCCGTCACTGTTAGATATAAAGTACTAAGTAATATTGAAATAATAGTTAATTCATATTCTCTAATACTAAGCCGAATCTCTTTCCTTTCTGAATAATATATATTTATTTTGGATACCTAATCATATTAATATAATATTACATGCTCTCCTTCCTCAACCTCATACTTACTATATTTACCATGGTATATACTGACAGATAAATATAATTATATATATAATAACAAGTTTTGCAAACTAAGCTTTTATAGTTATATTCATGTGTTGCTGAGCTGGAGGCCGGGAGTAAAATACTAATTAATAAAGAATAAATGAGTCCAAGATAATTAAATAAATATTTAGAGCTTTTACAAGCACCAGTCTTGCCTTTAGTTTAACTTAAAGATTTATTTGCCAGTAAAGTAGAAAAAAATAAGAATCAGCTGTTACTTCTGTATTACAATATATCAATACTTTATATCCTGCTTGCCCGCATCTATATGAATATATAGATAAAGCGGAAGGACAGTAGAAGCTCATTCTACCGCGGTATCTAAACAGCAAGCATCAATGGAATCTGTCTTAGATCACTTATGATATATATCTCACCATTCTACCTGTTCATAGCACCAGTAAAACAAAGAGCCAGGAAAAGTATCAGAAGGTTGCTCTCACCAGGGTACAATATCTATTGACCTGAGAAACTCCAGGCGATATGGAATATAGATGAGATTCTGCGTACTCCTCACTGAACAAGAGGTCCATCGGGCTCTTCAGGCCGCGAAACCATGAGATTAAGTGGAGATAATGGAATGCCAACACTAGTACGCAGGCAGCTATGGCATCAAAAGTAAGCTTAGCTACGCTACCATTTGTTAACGAAAATTTGCGTTATACGTTGATAAATTAGCACATATACTTGGCCTTGACGGCTTTATCGGTTGATAGAAACTCGAAATAATTTACCAGGTAAGGCTATGGAAGGTACTCTTTCCCGTCGAATATAACATATGATGATTTAATGGACCTAACCGAGGAAGAGAGCACCCACACAGTATTTTTAGTAATCCATCCCTCTCCAGAAAAGCCAGGCTGTTCTCAAGCCATTTGCCTCAGGTAATTTGTACTTCCCGCTTCATTTGCCATGGTCCGGAAAAAGAGGCTTATTGAAAGTGCTCTGAAGAGTGAAACAGCGAGAGCTATAAAAGCAGAGGTTTGGGAGAAAAGCAGGATCAAACTTTGAAGGAACCCAGGCTCTTTATATAGATGGCTTGCCGGTCTCTAGTATTAGACTCAGGTGATTATCCCTCACACGCAACAATGATACCAGTTGTTATGCGGTACACATATTCCTTGCTGTTGACCTGTCCAAACATTCGTTACAATTGCTATAGATTGAACGGACGCTTATATGCATCTTATGACCACCCTTTTCCATTGGTTAGTTTGTTCCTCCTTTTGATGAAGGTTGTTTACAAATTTCCTATTTGTAAATATGCCAATGCAAATAATTAAACTATTACGTTGGAAAATGACAGACGTAAGTATAAACGCCTTGATCAGGCATCCAGATGACCGATACTACAAGTGAAAAGAATTACGAAATATTGGGCAGCAAACGACATAAATAAAAATTTACGGCTGCCAAGTAACCATCCTCCAGAAATTCGGCCTCATTATCTGTATGACAGTTTATGAACATCCTCCGCCGCCAAGCTTCATAATCTTTCATACTTTGTAGCTTGATATACTGCCACACAACATCCCCTCTATCACCAGTAGTTGGGCACAGTCTAACCTAATGCCGAAACCACCAAGGTTATAGTATTATTATAAAAATGATTATCCCTATAAGATCTGCAAATTCTGTTGGAATCAAGTAAAGAGACTTCTAACCGAACTCCTTCAGGATTTTACCCTAACATAACCTTATTGGGATAGCTCTACTATCATTAGACATTCTGAATTCGTGCTCAAGCATAGCCCTGTTGGCTTTATAATGTGTCCTTTAAAGTTTATATATAGGCAGATTGAAGTTTCAAGTAATAGTTGACATTCTCTTGCTAATAAACCCCTGCATTTTACTGATAAAAGAGCATATATCTAGATCATTTCAGGATAGGACACATACTGATGAAAATTACATATCTGCCATTCAACCGCAGGTGGACAATTAGAATATTATAATGGTTTTTTCCTTTTGAACAGAAATAAAATCTTCAGATCATTATAACAACGTCTCTAGTCAAATGTAGTAGTGGTGTGGAGAACCCGAGATTCTCGTGTATTGTCGTGTATTGCCGTGTATTCTCTCAGGTCACTCTGAAACCCTCCGTTCGCTTTAATTATATTTGTCAGTTGCCCCTCTTAAATGAACAGTAACTGGAAACCCATGGAGAGTACACAACGGACAGCTAAGCATTTGAACTCGCAGAGATGAGGCGAGACCAAATGAAAGCAGAGAATAAGGAGGGGTGTAGTGGAGCGCCACCATGTCTTATGTCATTATGACCCGTCCTTATCTCATGACATAGTAGAACACCTTTTCATTTTCATTTGCTACACATTATATCCAACGAGAAAGGAAAAGAAGAAAGGGCAAAAAAGGGAAACTCTATATCATCGCAATCTAGAGCCCATTTCGCGTTAGCGCTCGTAGTTCGCTTTTAAAGTTGTAGTACCATATGAAGCGTTTCCAAGGAAACAGATGCAGCGAGTCAAACGGGGGCAAATCTGATAAGTGTGCAACCCCCCGGCCATATTAAATCCTTCGGGATCTTGTTAACTCCTCAATCTTCTTTACCGTTTACTTCTTTTCAGCTTAAATCACAAGATGCATTGAGGAAAGGTCTTGGATTATAGAAAAAGTTACGCTAGGGATTCATACCTGTGAGTCCTATCAACATTGGGCATATGACTTTTGTCACCACACGAACATTTTTAACGGGAAAGTAAAATTACCATAACCGATCCCCGTCCTCCCTTTCTTTCTGTGCCCTCAACACCACCTCGTGGTCAGTCAGCACATCCAGAGAACAACATGCCAGCATCGAGTAACCATGGAGACACCATTGTGCGCACGTCGTCTCGTAGCCATCTCGATGGAGACAATCACGGTGATGGTGACTCTCTCGGACCGGAACCTAGCGGGGAGTCCGACTCGGAAGTGGAGAACAATAAGTTCGCCTTCTCACCGGGCCAGCTCAATAAACTCATCAGCCCCAAGTGTGTAGGCGCTTTTGGCGCTTTTGGCGGGTTAAGAGCGTTGGAAAAAGGTCTCCGAACCGATGTGCGGAGCGGCTTGAGCATGGATGAGACAGTGTTGGATGGCACGGTGGGCACTGACGGGGTGGTTGCACAATCCTTCATGCCACCACAACTGGCCAGCGTAGAAGGACTGGCAGTCAAGCAGCCACAGGACAGATTCGTGGATCGGCGAAGGGTGTTCGGAATCAATAAGCTTCCGAAGAAGAAACTGAAATCAATTTGGGAGCTCGTGTGGATCGCGTACAATGATAAGGTGCTAATCCTGCTATCAATTGCCGCTGTCGTCTCCCTCGCCGTGGGTATTCCGCAATCTGTGCGAGGAACGGGGGTGGAATGGGTGGAGGGAGCAGCGATCGTCGTCGCCATCGTTGTAGTCGTCGCCGTCGGTGCGGCGAATGACTGGCAGAAAGAACGGCAATTCGCGAAGCTTAACCAAAAGAAAGAGGATCGATATGTGAAGGTCATCCGATCAGGGAAGATGGCGCAGCTGTCGACCTATGATATCATGGTCGGGGACGTGATGTGCCTGGAACCGGGCGATATAATCCCAGCCGATGGGATCCTGATTGACGGGCATGGAGTTAAATGTGATGAGTCTTCAGTCACAGGAGAGTCAAGCCTCCTGCGGAAGATCCCAGGCGACAAAGCGTATCGGGCAGTTGAGCAGAACGAAGACTTGAAGGGACTGGACCCGTTTATCGTCTCGGGGTCCAAGGTTGAAGAGGGTATGGGGACTTTCCTGGTCACTGCTACTGGCATTCACTCGACCTACGGCCGAACCATGATGTCTCTCCAGGATGAGACCGAGATCACCCCGCTGCAGGTCAAGCTCAATGTGCTGGCAGATTATATTGCCAAGGTCGGCCTTACCGCAGGCCTGATACTGTTTGTGGTGCTATTCATCAAATTTCTGGTCCGCCTCAAGGATATTGATGGCGGTGCAGAGGCCAAAGGCCAGGCCTTTCTACGGATTTTCATCGTGGCGGTCACCATTGTCGTCGTAGCAGTGCCTGAAGGGCTGCCATTGGCTGTCACCCTCGCTCTTGCCTTTGCAACAACAAGGATGATCCAGGACAACAACCTCGTGCGCTTGCTGCGTGCATGTGAGACCATGGGAAATGCCACGACCATTTGCTCCGACAAGACTGGGACGCTCACCGAGAACAAGATGAGCGTCGTGGCCGCGACTCTAGGCACCATGTCACGATTCGATGAGCAATCGAACAATACGGCGGCCAGCACACGAGGCCCTGCAATTCTTTCAGCCTCAGAGTTTGTATCTAGACTTTCATCATCAATCAGAAACCATCTATTGCAATCGATCGTGCTCAATTCGACTGCGTTCGAGGCTGAGCGTGACGGAGTAACGACGTTTATCGGATCTAAGACGGAGACGGCGTTTCTGTCATTCGCGCGAGACCAACTCGGGCTTCGGCCAGTGAGCGAGGAGAGAGCGAATGTGAATATTGTGCAGATCTTTCCGTTCGACTCAAGTCGCAAATGTATGGCCGTAGTCTTTCGGATGGATTGTGGAAAGTATCGGATGCTCGTTAAAGGTGCTGCAGAGATCTTACTACGTCAATCGTCACAGGTCATACAGCATGCAAGCAATGGTCTGGAGGATGTCCCACTCTCCGGGGAGTATAGAGCCGCGCTAGATACCATTATTACCGATTATGCGTCTCGTTCTCTGAGATGTATTGCGCTTGTGCATCGTGACTTCGAAAGATGGCCGCCTTATGGGACATCAACGCTTGAAAGTGACGGCGAAATGGCAGACTTTGAGCCAGTTTTCAAAAACATGACGATGCTAGGCATCTTCGGCATCCAGGACCCTGTCCGTGAAGGAGTCCCTGACGCAGTCCGCCAGTGTCAGCGCGCTGGAGTGTTCGTCAGGATGGTGACTGGCGACAGTATTACCACAGCCAAAGCCATCGCTCAGCAGTGCGGCATCTACACGCCTGGTGGAATCGCTATCGAAGGGCCTGAATTCCGCCAGCTGAGCCATGATCGGATGGACGAGCTCATCCCAAATCTGCAGGTCATCGCGCGGTCAAGTCCAGACGACAAGAAGATGTTGGTCGGCTACCTCAAGAGACTTGGCGAGACTGTCGCCGTGACTGGGGATGGGACAAATGACGCGCAGGCACTTAAGACGGCTGATGTCGGCTTTGCAATGGGTATCACAGGCACTGAAGTTGCTAAGGAGGCGTCAGACATTATCATAATGGACGACAATTTCGCATCAATTGTCAAAGCGATAGCATGGGGACGCACGGTGAATGATGCCATCAGAAAATTTCTGCAGGTAAAGTCACCATCAACTGCCTGTAAGGTCAGAAATTAATCATGTTTTCAGTTCCAAATAACCGTCAACGTCACTGCTGTCGCTCTTACATTTATTTCTGCTGTTACCAGTAATGATGCGGATTCTGTACTCAGCGCAGTGCAGCTGTTGTGGGTCAATCTCATCATGGACACCTTCGCTGCTCTTGCACTTGGTATATTCTCTCCTATGTTTTGGATTTAAAGTGAGTGCCTAATCTTGCTATAGCGACCGATCCTCCTTCGTCTTACGTTCTCAATCGCAAACCTGATCCCAAATCTGCGCCGCTAATAACCTTGACAATGTGGAAGATGATCGTTGGTCAAGCCGTCTATCAACTGGCTGTGACGCTCTTCCTGTATTTTGATGGACATTTCATCTTCCCAGAGTGGAATAGCAGGTGTATGCAGACAGTGGTGTTCAACACTTTTGTCTTCATGCAGGTATTCAATCAGTACAAGTAAGAGCAGGTTTCCCTCCTGGCAGTGTTACTCACTGACTGACCTCGGCAGCTGCCGCCGGATTGACAATCGGACAAATATTATGGAGGGTATCCTACGCAATACGTGGTTTATTATCATCCAGGTCATCATCATCGGCGGGCAGGTCTTGATCGTCTCCGTGGGTGGGAAAGCCTTTTCCGTGCAGCGACTTGACCAGCCCTCCCAGTGGGCAGTGAGCATTTTGCTTGGAGCTTTTGCCATACCGGTAGGGGGATTGATTCGCCTGATCCCGGATACAGTCATCTCCAAGTCTATTTCATATATCTGGCCCCGCATGAAACGTTCTCGGCTAGACGCTTCCAGAAAAAGCCGATTTTACAGTCGAGATCTGGGACGCAAGGAAATTAGCGATCAACTTGCATTCATGAGGAGGGTCCGAGGGGGGCGACTGAGGCATATAATACACAAGCATCCCCAGGTTTTTTTCCAGTCCCGCCGTAACTCCAAACCCCCCTATACCTCTATGCCGCCCACAGTCGTCGAAGAAACGGCCGCCAATGACAATACCGCGGATATTTATTCGACGTCCGCGCCTGTATCTGAGAGGACACCTTTGATTCGTGGTAACGGGACGAGTCTCAGCCGATGTCAAGTATAGGCACCAACCAACGGCGTCTTCTTTTTCAGTTTGAGTAATGTATGTTTGACGCATTGCTATGCAGACGCATGGAACTCTCGCGATTTGTGTCTCCGAACAATGATCACTTATTTGCCTAAGTAATACTGTGTACATTACTAAGGAAAGCTGAAACCTGGTGCTACTTTTTCCCGCTATCTTGGCAGGCAATGCCCAGTTTGGTTATGGTATCCTAAAGATTTTCCGGTAACATGCATGCGTATTATACTTGGTATCAGACTAACCTTCCGTATCCTTCATTTGTATACCAATATGTTACATCAGGATTATAGTATGAGCTAGGACATACACCCCAGGGTGCACGAGCGACCAAGTGTGAAGCCGCTCTCGTGTGATTCGCCCGGCGCTTAGGTCTAAACTGGGCGTAGGCTCGTGGTTCAGTCACCTGTGAGCTTGGAAGGAGCGGAGCAGAAGTCCAAAGTGGTCGGGCGTTATGGTCGGGCGTTATCAGACCGGACGTAAAGAGCGTAAAAAGCGTATGCTATTAAGGGCAGAGGCGAGGTGCACAACGCTTGGAAGGGTCGGTAGTGGAGTCTCAATTAGATACTAACGAGTACTATAGTATGCCATGTTAGAGCTAATCGAGGGATTTGGCAACAAAAGATAGCCAAACAAAGAGAATAGTCTATCCGGGTTCATCGAACAAGGACCGATGCTTATAATGTACATGGGATTTCATTTCCATCAAGCAAGATGATGAGCAGAACAATTCTCAAACTGACTTATTACCGGTACAATAGCTAAGCATATTCCAGAAAAACCTCATGCCACAGAATCTAGTATGACTAGACTATCTTTCCACTGTAGTACTGTAAACATCTCAATTTCAGATTACTCATAATCCAGCAAGCTATCATCTAAAACAGAAGAACGAATGTATCAATCTTCTTCTCATTCTTCCTCGGCCATCAATCTTCTTCTAAACAGAAAGCCTAATACCAAACAGACCATCCAGCCAATCTTAGAGAGCACATCACCAGCAATATTAACCCAGTCAATGCTATCTACTTAGTCCACCTCCACGCCTCTGTTCACTAAGAAATGGCCCTTATAGACCGTATACTCGGCTTCAATCAAGGCTACTGCTTTCACGCGTGCAGGCATATCTGTCTTATCCAAGGCCATGCTGTTGGTCATCCTTTCCACATAGTCCTTCCGGCTAAAGCCTCTCGCTGCATCATGTCCCTAGATTGTCCTCTTACGGGACAGCTCCTTTCCCGCTTTGCTCTTTGCCAGACGTCCAGTGGACACGGCGTGGGCGAGCGACTTGGAGTTCCAATAGGTAATTCTTTCTCCCAGTTATTGTAACGTGCCTCCTGTTTCTCCCAGGCCACCGTGACTCTGAAGTAGCCAGTTCCTCACTGGTTATTTCGATCAGATTTGTTCGTGTAATCCAATTGGTACCATCTCGGCATGAGTGATTTTCTTCCTCTTTGATATTAGTCCACTTGAGCTTGAAATAGGCCGTTGGCGCCTTAGAGTTTTTCGTATTAGGGGGCCTCTCCAGGGTTTTAGGGCTCATGAAGTGCGAACTGCAACGTCTAGACGAGGAGCTCGCTCAACTGGTCTCTATGCCCCTCTCCACAGCTACAACCGCCCTATCCGGCCCGGCACCTGGGCGCAGTCTAGAAATGGATCCCCTTATCTCTTCAGCCGGCCCAAACGAGCAAATAGATTTCGGAGTAGAAACTGGCTTCGGGGCGCATTTTGAACTTAGCCCAGGCCAATTGATTGACCTTGCGAATTCCCTAGATTCGCATTGTCTGGCTTGGCCGCTGGATGGGTTTGGCGTATGATTGGGAATTCCTCCGGTTGCTTTACTTCCCCAAGTAATGGGGTAACCTTATAAATTATAAATTATAATTGGATTTATCTTTAATCACTCCTTTGAAGGAACTTCGTAAAACTTGAATCACAAAACATGAATTCATGCCGCTCCCCAACTTGAATTTGTGTACCAGCGCAAGTTTGCAAAGGCAAATTTATTTTTGGCAGCCGCTTGGCTCTAACCCTATTATGTTAAAGCTTGAGAAGCCACCAAGGCCGAGATACTCAACTCCGGAGTAGGGTCCGGTTTCCCTACCGTGCACGCCTTCGAAGAAGGCCATGGCCTCGGCGGCGTCTGGTGGCACAACCGGTATCCCAGCGCAAGTGTCGACACGCCCGTGCCCTTCTACGAGTTCTCGGACCCGGAGATCTGGTCTGAGTGGGAATGGTCGCAGCTCTACCCGGGGCAAGAGGAGATCGTGCGGTATTTTGAGTTTGTGGATAGCAAGTGGGGCTTGAGTAAGGATATTAGTTTTGGAACAAGGGTGACGGATGCGAGGTGGGATAATATCCGGGGGATTTGGAGTGTGGTTACAAGGATCAGAGATGGGGTGGAGAGTGTTGCTGAGGCGAGGTACCTCTTACCGGCGATGGGATTTGCCGCGAAGAAGTTTGTTCCAGAGATTGAGGGGCTGGAAACCTTTAAGGGCATCATGTGACATACGGCCGAGTGGCCAAAGACGCACGTCGACTTCACAGGGAAGCGCGCTGGTGTGATGGGCACCGGTGCAACGGGCGTGCAAATCATCCAAGAGCTCGGTCCACAGGTGGGATCAATGGTCGTCCTGCAACGGTCTCCCAACTGCGCTCTGCCCATGCGCCAACGAGCCCTCGAGGTTCCCCTTGATAAATCGAACTACCGCGACAAATTCGCAGCCATGCACCTCTCGCAAACGGGATCTGATTACCCGTGCATCGAGCGGAACGCATCAGACAATACGCCCGAGCAGCGACTCGCGGTCTACGAGAAGCTGTGGGCGATGGGCGGGTTTGCCCCTGCGCATGGGAATTACGCGCATTTCATGACGGATCTGGCGTCGAACCATCTCTTCTACGCGTTCTGGCGGGACAAGGTGCAGGCACGGCTTCCGGCAGATGATCCCGAGCTCATTGAGAATCTTGCGCCGTGGGACCCGCCGTATCCATTTAGGACGAAGAGGCCGTCGCTTGAGCAGAAGTTCTACGAGGTGCCTGGGCAGGAGAACGTCGAGCTTGTCGCGCTAAAGAAGAATCCCATTTCACGGGTAGTCTCAAACGGAATCGAGTTCCAGGATGGGAGAGTGATCGAACTCGACGCGCTGATCCTCGCAACGGGCTTCGACGCCGTCACCGGAAGTTTCGCTCGTGTGAACATCGACGGCACACACGGCCAGACCCTAAACGGCGAATGGGCCATGGGCGCACGAACATACCTCGGAATGGCAACCTCAGGCTTCCCAAACCTCTTCTTCCTCTACGCTCCACAGAGCCCCACGGCGTTCGCGAACGGGCCGCTTATCTCGGAGATACAGGCCGATTGGATTATCCAGACGATGGTGCATATGGGCGAGCACGGATTGTCGACCGTCAACGTAAGGCCGGAGAGTGAGCTCGAGTGGGCGCGTCTTACGGATGAGGCGTGTTATCGGACGTTACCGTCGCATAATAAGACGAGCTGGTATATGGGTGGAATGTGCCTGGGAAGCGGAGGGAGGCGCTCAACTATATTGGGGGGGAGGGGGGGGTGTTCCCCAAGTATCAGCAGTTTTTGAGACAGTGTGTCGAGTGTAATTGGCCGGCGTTTGAGTTCGTTAGTTGTTCCTATAAATGCAATCTCGAGTCTTCTCCAGTATCGCAGTGACACTATGAATGCTGCCGTAGAGGCAGTCGGAGACACCGGCCAAAATGGCCGAGATAATGCATCCCGACACACCAGAAGATGCGGGGTAAACGTCATAGCTGAGATAGCCACGCTTGACCTCAAATAACACTTAACACCTTTCCCAAGAATCCAACTTCGCGAAGAACTCCCACTACTGCACACGCGTTAACATTCCAACTTCAGTCACAATGGCCACTTCTCAATCAACACCAACAATAATCCCCTACAACATCAAACCGACCCCGCTAGTCCCTAACTCCCCGAAACCCCTCCTCCTTTACAAGAACTGCTTCCTCCGCAACGGCAACGTCGACATCACCCTCGCCTACGACACATTCACCAAGAACGGCTGGGACGTGCAATGGGTCACCACCTACGGCAACACTCAGCGGTCGCGCTACCATCCGGCCACGCACGAGGTTATGGTCGTCCTCTCAGGCCCGGGAACGATCAGATGGGGTACCACGGATCTCACAGATGATCCCCAGAAGCATACCTACGGGACTCCGGGGACGCATTTTGAAGACGGGAGTGTGTTCTTAGAGGTTGAGGCAGGGGATTTGTTTGTTATCCCGGCTGGAGTGACGCATAAATCTTTTGATCGCAGAGCCAAGGATCTTGATCCGACGTGTTGACCGGTGGAGGGGCGCATAATATTGAGGCGGATGATCCGAGGAGTTTTGTTGGGCAATTACAGGTGCAGGGTTTCACAATGACGGGCGCGTATCCCAGGGGGATGAGCTGGGGGTGGGCGGAGGGCGGGCAGCATGTTGGCGCGTATGAGGAGGTGTGGAGGGTGAGAAATGCAGATCTGGATCCGGTTCTTGGGGCAGAGAGTGGTATACATGTGCACTGGAATCGGCGTGCGTCGTCGCTTTGACGGCATATACCATGTTTATAAACCAGTTGCCTACAAGTAGCGTTTCGTTTGATATACCCATTCACCAGGCTCAGTGACACTGCATGAGAATCTCAAAGGTGTAATTAGGACGTTGGCGTGTAAAGCTGGAGGCTACCGAAATAATACATTCCTGGAGCGACGGTCTGTGTAGCCATTCGTTGTAACATCTGAAGAATGCAAGCTGGATGCGACGGGAAGACATATTAATGCCAGGATTTGAGGCCACGTCTCTAGCTTGACCTGACGCCGATGCATTGTTCCTGGCCCATAGCACTGATAATTCCGTACCTAGCACAAGGCTTGGAAATTCGATTTGCAAGAAACCTCGGATCTCAACCCATGCCGTGATCGTATCGTAGCTTACGAGAGAGATTGATGACTGGACGACCGAGTACAATAACAATCAAAGCCCGGTGGAGTCAGACTACGTGTCTTGTTGACCCTGACCCGGACAACCGCCGGAAAATACTATAAAGGCAGAGAATTAAAGCTCAAACCCGGTGCCAAAATCAAGATCGAATGAAGTGAGAGGCAGGCGAGAGAACTTTTGACGATGAGACTCTTTTGTAGGTGTAAGTGAAGGCTATTCAAGACCCCTGCCCAGGCGCGGTACGCGGTCCGAGATATATTGCATCCTTAACATCTTGGGAAGTGAGTATGAGGTTGGGAAATGTATGGGCTGGGTGGCGCCTGGTTTAAAATTTCCCCGCGAAAAATTTTGAAAAAGCCCCGAGATTCTCGCTGACTCACCCCTTTCACTGGAACCCTAAATTACGGTTGCCGATCCACAGCTCAGGTAAGGATATTGCTGCCTGGCTGCATTGCCATGACATCTCCATCGAAATTGAGATGCCGCAGCGGGGAGAGGGTTCACTTCTAAGGACCAATTCCAGATCTTGAAGGCATCGTTCCAGAAACGGACAAGGATCAGAATTGCGTCCGAATTAGCACCCAGCGCTCCTTTCTGGACCTGAGAGGCAACGAAAATGAAACATCTTGGGCCGGTACCTCTCAACAGAGTCTGCGAACGCTCATATCCGCGCGGCGCTGTTGAACGCACCGTCGACACAGGAAGTCCAGGTTTCCGGGGTGGGCACCACCAAAACGGGATATGTGATCCGATTCGAGAATGTAGAGTCGGCGGAAGCAGCCCGCAACAACGTCGAATGGCTAGACAAGCTGGGGAACAACACGAAACTAGTTAAGCCACGGTTCGGCGTGGTTGTCCACCGTACCCCGACAGTACTGTACAGGACTTCATGGGTCTAGCATTCTACGGTTCATAACCCTTCTTTTGACTCGGATATTCAACTGCCGGTATATCAGATCTCAACCCCGAGACTTAGCAATTACTGAAGAAGAGCATTGCCTTCCTATTTATCTGATACTGTAGATCAACCTTCGCTAATGGTTTTCTTCATAGCCGTTTCAGATAGTCAACCTCTTGCATCCATAGCGTCCCTCCGCCATAGCAATGGTGCGAATATATTTCTGATGTCTTTCTTCCATTCATCAGAGTTTCAAATCTTGCTGAGCGTCCTATACCGTTGTTCCTGAGCAAGTGGAGCTCGAGTATTTGTAGTGCAGTGCCTGGGTCGCCGGTCGCCGCTGGCGTTTTGGTCAGCTATCTAGTATGTACTTGTGTCCTTTCGGTTGCGATTCTGATAGAAATTACTCATAAAGATTATGCATACAATATAGCTCCTCATCATCACAAATCTGCATGCAAACTTGAATCCTCATTTGTAGATTCATCGCTTCAAGCTCAACATCCATTTGGGTTTCTCATCCTCGTGTATGTATCAATTCATGATCATTCTGCGGTATAATCACCTATTGCGGCCAAGTTCGGTATAGTGACTTTCCCTTCGTTCACTTTATCGCCCAAGATTATTGTTATAGCTCCTAACAGACCCTCAGGATAAAGCTGTAAGCGTAAGTCAAATACAAAAGGATTTTCGAGAAATATTCCCTCCTTGGATGGTACTAGGGTTACCTCAAGGGGAGTTGCGGGAGGGGCACTCAGAATAATATCGCACTCAGCCTGGTCACCAGATGAGCTCCGGACGTTAAACATAGTCCGCGTATTTTCTAAGATGACACTCCCTGGACGAGCAGTCGCATGCATGCTGGTACCAGGGACACCCCGAATTCCACACCAACTCACCCGATCTGTTGCTCCACTGATTCCATTACCTTAAATATACCGGTAGCGGTAAGAAGCCTTGAGTGGAACTTCCAGGCCAGTTCGAGTTTCTTTCCTATAAGCATGTATTCTTGAATGGGACTTCCGGTGAAGAGATTGCAGATATTTCCAACTTGATTGTTGATGATGTCGTTCTGCTCCCCCAAATCTATGCTCCTTAACCAATTATCGAATAGCCTACGCTCGGTCGGGTTCCGAGCCAGAGCATCTGCGATTTGTGGATGTCCTCCCAAGACGCAAAATCCTCTATCAAGTCGTCCTAAATATTCCCTGTACTGGGTTGTATCCTTCGGCCCCTCATCCTTCCCAATAATTGGTGCAAATTCCGTATCAATGTGTGTGCGAAAGTTATTCTTCGATTCGCTAGATGCGTCTGGTCTTGTGATTTGTAATTGATACCTTGCACCGAGAGAGTAACCCAGAGCAATGTCCGTGCCCCATCTTGCGAAGAATTCGGCGAATGTGCCTCGTACTGAAGGATTATTCTCCTCCCACGGAGGAAGCCTCTTTGCCGCCACAATGAAGTCAACATTGAAAGTGTCTTTGGAGGCCCGGGGTTTCGTAACGGATAACACAGAGGGTCCGGCTGGTACTCCAGAGGCCGAATAGGGTTGTGGAGTCAAGTGATGGCACACTTCCGGCCTTTCCATCGTCTGCCATCGAGACTCCCAAGTAACGCTGGCTTAGGTATGGCTTTCCAGTCAATTCCTTCGACAAATTTGCTCCATTATCGCAAATCAAATCCTCGGCGATGGAGGATAGGTCACCGTCGACTACAGACATATATTCAGGGATTGAATACACTTGTTTTTAACCGAAAAATTGGGTTGTTTTGGTGTGAGATCCGAGGCGCAGAAGATGATTTTTTTCAGAGGCCTCAAGGATCTGTCGGCAGTTGAATATGTTTGAACCTGGTGCCCATTAGAATCTCAAAATAATGATAGAATTAGAGGTTAACAGTACCAGGGAAAAGAGTAATACCACATCCTACCAAATCGCAAAAAGGGAGAGCTTCTGGTGGAACATCCATGCCGACAGTTGACGCCTGTATTACCGAAGTGGAAAAGCGTACTAGAACGCCTGATTAGCCTGTCGGCTAACGTGTCCTCTGTCTCACTTTATGTAGACTTGGATTCAAAGAGTGATCGATTTGCTTCCATCACTTTACACGCAACACTAAATGTTCGCGATCACAACATTGTCTCCCCATGTTTCTGCGCGACTAATATGACGTAATTGTTTTGTGGAAGTTAGTTAATCACCAATCGCGAGCGTGACGACTTTATTACGGAATCATCGTCAAACGCCAAGCCCTTAGGAACCCGATTTTCTGTATGTAAGCGAGAGTCATAGATGAGCAACTTAGGAGGGTGCTGCACAACCACATAATGAGGCATTTCCAGGGAACGGCACTCACTACAACAAGCGGCTCCCACGGAAGCTACTTCGTCACCTGGAGAAACGGTGGCAATAGCAATGATTTCAACATGCATTTCTTAGCTAGACCCTCAAAGAGGTGCCAATAACAATGAGAAGTAGAACATCTATCAACGGACCTTATTTGCAGGCCATGCCAACAAGATTCGAGGAGTCGTAGAGAAAGAAAAACAACTCGAAAACATGAGAAGTTGATCCGTGGGTCGACTTCGAAATAGTATATGTGTGAATCGATGCAAACGGGATTGACAGAGAACGACAGACATTTCATCCTCTTGCATACATATTTATAGTACAGATAATCATTAACCTTCCTCACGCTTCGATAGAACTCAGCGGATACGGTTCGTTTCAATACGAAAGGCATTTAATTAAGGGAACATGATGAACGTCAACTAGAGAGATCAGGCAAGGTAAGGTATGCTTCATGTGTAACGGCATACCAAGGAGCATGGATTTGTGGCAAATTACCATGTTGTTGAATTATTCAGGTTCTCCAATTACTGCAAGGCGGTTTTCAAACTACAAAATCGCGACGAGAGCTTTCGTACAGGTATGCGGATTTTCATTACTGTTGTCGTTGTTAGCCAAATTGGCCACGGTAGCTCCACGCACAGCGAAGATACACCAAGGCAGCATGGGCTTGATGAGAACAGAGAAACTCAGGTCATTATTCCGAAAGAGAAACATGAAAATGATTTACAAGTACCTCTGGAAACGTCCTGCGGTTTTAGAACCGTAACCATCCGTTAAGCCGTCACTGGAGGATTCTACCCCGATAGTTACTAAATTCCTCTGCTTTCGGTTTCTGAATTTCTCTCTACTGACAGCCATTCTTCAAAGCGTTTACAAGATCAAGGTTCACAAACGAATAGTGGCCATGGCACAAACGTACCCCCTCAAAGGTCGTACGATACGTCGAGAATTATTTTACGAAAAAAAACTGCACTTTGCAGTCATACCCTTGGCTCCCGAACAATGAAACATGGGTTCAAGGTATATTATTGCGTCCATGGTCCGGGGGATATTCGTAGATATATAACTGACTGGAGAAGAAAGTTTGTAGGAGAACATTAGACCTAATTACCACGTGCTTTTCCGAGTGATTTAAGCCCTGCTTGACGACTGCAGGGACCGATTATCTAGACTGTGTTAGCCTGGATCGGGGCGTGCACAACCCATCATAAGGGCCATTCTTCGCCCCCCGAAATTGCCGTTCCTGGATCGTTGATTTAAAGAATGCAGATCTACATCGCGAAGAAAGGCCGTCTTCTAGCAATTCTTACCTCCATCTTCTTCAATCTCCCAGCAGCGACCCTGCCGAAATATCTTGTCAACTTATGACATCTCAGACTATCCTCTATTGCCTTCTCAGAAAGGCATTGGCCATTGTGATCACGTCTTTAAAATGCAATTATATAAGCAGGTCCATATCAAAAAGGGACATGTGCTTGTCATATCTATGACAAATAGTCACACGTGCTCTTGAGCCCAATACAGGAAATCAATAAAGTTTTTAAATACTAGTGAGGCTAACTTCATCTCCCTGATAGATAGTGGGTCGTTTTTATATTTACTCCCATATACCTTTATTTCCTCAGGTTATGCAACTGCCGTAAAACGTTACCGCACGATCCCCTCTTGCTGTCGTTGCCCATTATGCCACCTCGTAGATGTCAGTACAGCCAGGATACAGCACGCAAACATCGAATTACTATAGAGACAGCTACGTGCGCACCCAGTCTCACAGACTCAAGGGCAAGGATAATGCCGTCGATGAACCGTTTACTTGTCAATACGGTATTGGCAAGGTACGACATAGATCCGAAGTTGAAGGATGAAAACAGTTGGACTGCTCTTTGATATGCGAAAGGAAATGGAGATATCCCGATATACTACTCTCTCGCGGGCGACCCCCGGCTGAACATCAACAAAATGATCAACCCAATTGGCTCCCCAGGCGAATAATACCACGCGTGCTCTGACATGAAAAAGACAACGATTGTTGGAATGATGCTGGCAATGTGCTTACTTACCGACTTACTTAGACCTCGCCAAAGCGCGGGTTGGGTTGGGTTTTCATTTTCCGAGCCCATACATGGATTATGTTAAAGTGATAATAGGTTGATTCTGGTTGACTTAACCACCTAGTTATCTTTTACAGGGGCGGGATGTATATATGATTCCAATCCCTGTCGAAAGGTTCAGCATCAGCCACCATGATGCTCAACACAGCTACTGTGATACTCAACAGTGATACTCTACATTTTGGGTTATCAGGTTTCCGGGTAACCAATGGGTGCCCAAGCAGGATGGCAAGGCAGCAACTTGCTGCCTTGCCCTTGGGTATCGTTTCGTAATTACCTGGTTAGCATTCCATTACCGGGGGAGTATCTCTTACCACATGAGACGTCGGCCGTAACACCTTCTGTCTGAATGGGCGCATACAGAACCGTGGTAAGGCTGTAAAGCTACCAGCTCCTCGGCTGGCCGTCATAATGACACCAATTATCTGGTGACTGAGAATACTGGCATACATGATGTGTGTCTCCCATCTCGAAATATACCTTTTTTTTTTTTTTTTTTTTTTTTTTTTTTTTTCTTTGAAACCTCAAGTCTTTCCATTCAGCGATGTTTAAATATACTTTGCAGTCACTTAATCGACCGACCGCTGCTACCGTGATTCCCAAAAGAGGCAGATCAACTTCCTGTTCTACTGGCCTACTGGTCACTCGCTGGACGCAATCAATTTCATCTGGTCAAGCTGCCGAACGCCCATCTACCGAAATATCATCGCTGCTCGAGCAGAGGATAAACGGGATTCAAGGCTCACCTAACCTTGCTGAGTCTGGCCATGTCCTGTCTGTCTGTGATGGTATTGTTCGCGCGCGTGGGTTGACGAACGTTCAAGCTGAAGAACTTGTTGAATTTGAATCTGGAGTCAAGGGGATGTGTATGAACTTGGAGTCCAGTCATGTCGGTATTGTTCTTTTTGGTTCTGATCGTCTGGTTAAACAGAGTGACCCTGTCTGGCGAACCGGCGAAATTGTGGATGTTCCGGTTGGTCCTAATATGCTAGGACGGGTGGTTGACGCACTGGGAAACCCTATTGATGGAAAGGGACCCATTGACACCACCGAAAGGAGTCGTGCCCACATCAAAGCTCCTGGTATTCTGCCTCGCCGTTCCGTCAATCAGCCTGTCCAAACTGGTCTAAAGGCCATCGATGCCTTGGTGCCTATTGGCAGAGGCCAACGTGAACTGATTATCGGTGACCGACAGACGGGAAAGACCGCTATCGCCCTGGACACGATTTTGAATCAAAAACTATGGAATAACCAAAGTGATGAATCCAAAAAGTTATACTGCATTTACGTGGCTGTCGGACAGAAGCGGTCCACGGTAGCTCAGTTAGTCAAGACCCTGGAAGAAAACGATGCTATGAAATATTCCGTCATTGTGGCTGCAACGGCGTCTGAAGCTGCTCCTCTGCAATATCTTGCCCCTTTCGCCGGCTGTGCTATGGGGGAGTGGTTCCGAGATAATGGTCGGCACGCCATTATTATCTATGACGATCTGTCAAAGCATGCAGTTGCCTATCGTCAGATGTCGCTGTTGCTTCGTCGCCCCCCTGGACGTGAAGCTTACCCCGGAGATGTTTTTTACCTCCATTCTCGCCTCTTGGAACGTGCAGCAAAGTTGAATGATAAAAAAGGAGGTGGCTCACTCACTGCTCTTCCTATTATCGAGACACAAGCCGGCGATGTATCGGCGTACATTCCTACGAACGTCATCTCCATTACGGATGGGCAGATATATCTAGAAGCTGAACTCTTTAATAGAGGCGTCCGTCCTGCAATTAACGTTGGACTATCCGTTTCTCGGGTTGGCTCTGCGGCCCAGGTTAGAGCTATGAAACAAGTAGCTAGCTCACTCAAGCTATATTTAGCACAGTACCGCGAGATTGCTGCGTTTTCTCAGTTCGGATCAGACCTTGATGCTGCCACCAAGCAAACTCTCAGACGTGGTGAGCATTTGGCAGAACTGCTGAAACAAAAGCAGTACGCTCCGATGGCTGTCAATGAGATGGTTCCCTTGCTGTATGCTGGGATCAATGGTCTTATTGACGGAATATCCATCAGCCAAATCCAACGCTGGGAAACTAACATTCTCGCCCATTTTAAAGAGTCTGAGCCTGAGGTTCTCGCCAAAATCGAAAAGGATGGCGAGCTGAGCCGTAACCTAGAAGCTCAAATTAAGGACATAATTATTGCGTTCAATAGAGCCTTTCCTTGAGCTAACGGGAGCTCTACTTAGCGAAAGTTCTTTGGGTCTTTGATTTACTTTCCTTTACTATTCTATGAATTGCGTAATAGTTAGCTGAATGTACTCTTTAATACTCCAAACCAAGGGGTAATATCTTGCACAGGTTCTTGGACAGGACATTAGCTGGGGAGATATAGCTCGAATCAGTCAGGGTACGCGTTGCAATTACTGCTATCGCCCAAAGCAAAGGTCGTGTCCCTCGGATCTAGCAATGGTACTTGACCAAACACCACAGAATTAAGGGTCAACTAAAGTAAGATAGTAAAATAATCCAAAAAGGGGACTCAGGCGTAACCGAGTTGGAGCTGAATCCTAGCAATATCTAAATATCGATATTAAAGTGCCCAGGATCCGATTTCATGCTTAACACAATTTAGATCTTAGAATCCACGGCACTAATTTTTTCATGGTTATTTTGCGCAGCATAATTGCCACCTTATTAACTGTCATTCGTACGTGATTTCCCAATTGAGACTAAGCACTGCGCGATGTATTTCAAATCCGTTTGCGATAAAGGCTCGTAATTGTCATACAGTAGATATCCAAGAAACCTAGAGCATGTACCGCGGCGTAAGGGTGTTTTTGTTAAAGGAATGGGACAGGATGCCAACGCCAGTTTCTCAGAGGGCTGGGAATATAAGGTGTGGCTGGTACTTATTATTATAATAGAGACGGCTGCTTTGTGTAGGCTGAAGTGAGTGCATTATTTCAATATAGCGAGGAAGACTTCTCATCTCACTGCCACATCTGAAACTGCCATGCTCAAATGAGAATCGGATTTCGGTTGACTTCGCTGTCAAATGCATATAGGTCCAAATTCCCAACTATTAAGTCTCAACCAGAACTGGAAGACAGGCAAAAAAAAAAAAAAAGAACAAAAAAAGGAAAACCCTTGCTTTCATGTTATGTATCTCCAGAATAAAAGTATTATAGTCAAACTCCCCGGTGCCTGATTCCTATACAAGTTTGATATTCCCTTTTCGCACGAAGTAAAGTGGTGATTGCAGCCAAATTGGGAATGAGAATCGAGTAACACAGCATAGAATTCAAAAATCTCATCGCGTGGATACCGAATGGTGGATGAAAGATCATCTGGTCCATTCGAAGATGTTCAAAGGACGAATTTGCCCGTCTCCCAACTTTTGGTCCTTAGTATACATGGTTGATGGGTCCATGCCGGAACAGCTGAAGCAATGATGGGCCAGGACGATGTAAGCCCAATACGAACGCAAGTTGCAGTTATTCCGGGGCGCCTACTCGATCTTCCTGAACCTAAGAGCTTTGATATACTTCTTTGCTTTCACCGTGGCAAACTCTGTTTTTGCTTTTCACACCTTGCCTCACTGCTCTGTCGCGATATTTGAAGGGACGGACATCTGTCAATTAGTTGAGGAGCTAAAAAATGCAGTAGAGCGTCCGTGCGAGTTGCACGATGTGTTGGCGGGATGAGAATTTCGCTGAACCCCTTTTCCTTTGGACTAGCAGAGAAGGACCTAGAATGGTCAATTTCACCCTGCTAACAGGTACCAAGGAAATCGAAGATGAAGCGCGTTCGGTCGTGGGAAGATGAATATATTTCTAGCTGATAATGCGGCTGATGGTTAACAACGGATAGCTGCTGGGTTTCCGAGATCAGGGTCAAGGAGCTCGCTGGGAACTTGGATAACACTGGAATCTAGTGTACAAGGGCAAAATGGGATACGGAATCCTGACATAATATTTGTGATAGTTGATGAAGGGTAAAATCAAGAGCATTCATTTATTTGTGCGGTTATATAATCTCTCGATTTCAGACTTCATACCCGAGGCGACCTTAGCAGTGTAACCTTTCCAAATAAAGAGTTTGAGAAGGCGTGCAACGACAATTTTGCTGAGAAAGTTGTCATTTGGCTTCAGCCAGTACCGCCAGACCACAGTCGTCTTTCCGTTTCCGGCATCTTCATAGAACAAGTTACCTTGCCAGAAATCAAAACCCGTTATCGGCGGCAAGCAGGCATAGACGTAGTGGTGAGAGGATGCATCTCGCTTAATGACGATCTCCTCAATCTTACTGTTGTCTGTCATAGTATACTTGATATTGGAGCCCGTTTCGTTGAAGTTTTCGGATGTCTCCCATGACCGTGCCCCCGGCAACCAGCGATAAGGCTGCATCACTTGGCTGAAATCGATATTTTTGGGCAGGTTCTGCCAGACAAAATCCAGAGGTGCGTCAATAGTTATGGCACTGGTAACGATATATGTATCTTCTTTGGGGAGATCCACCGACATTCGCCGGATCTCTCCGGGAGTAGGCATAGTTGTTTATCAGGTATAGCATCAAGTAGTCCATCGAAAATCGTAAAATCCGGTACGTTGAGTACCATATAGAAGAGCCTTTTTTCGATCTTGCCCAACGGGTTTAATAGAAAGTGAAAATCTGCCGGTGAGCAGGGTGGACCAACAACGGGGTGTTAAAGTTTGGTTGTCATGACTCATGACTCGACCCTACGCATACTGCGACATTTGTGCTGTCGAATGAATGTCTACCTACCCGGAAGAAGTTGACTTTCTACATTACGTCATATGTATGTGATCACATGCCAGTACCGTGTTGTCTTGTTTGCTAAGTCAGAGGATATTCCAAAGACCAAATGATAACTTGTTGGGGAGGCGTTACCTAATCCAGCAATCAAATTTATCAATGAATGTATTATAGACGGATATCTTGCTCATTATCAGTTTTTCTTTACCCTCAAACTATTCATTCGGACCACCATGATCGGAACATCTCCTGCTGAGTACTTCTTCATGCGCATTTGCATCCTGTTTCTTCACAACATTGCGCCAATCAGTGCTTTGTACTGCATTCAGTTACTCCTTGCTCAATTCTTTCATCTACCGACTTATGTCGAAATCATACCCTACCCAATTCAAATCTGGCTCACTGCAGAGGCAATCTTTTTCACGGCTGTATTCGTACCCGTTAAATACGCTCTCGACCGCTCGCCTATATACCACAGGTATATATCTACGGCGTGCAGAGAGCAACTATTTGAGAGTTGTCATGCGAATGTGCCAAATCTGGAGAGATATCTTAGCCGGTGGCTTATGGTCTCAGAGGCTGAATATATTAGACGCGATAACGTGAAAGACTTTATCAGATGGGCGTTCTTCACACCTGGATATGTGCAGGAGCGGGACCAGCAGAACGAGGGGGAAGTCGAGACCTATGTAACCGAAATTGAGAAGCTGACTGGACGAGAACTGCCACCGGGAAGAATGGACGTTAAAAGCCTTGGACAGCTTCTAAATGAAGCGGGCGGTTCACATAGGAGTCTATTATGGTACACTGTCAGCAACCTCCTTTCTATGTGTGTAGAGTCCCATCAAGCTGACATTTGGATTGACTTTAGTGCATCTTTGTGGTTGACACAATGATGTATTGCAAGATGTTATACAGTGGGTTTCACTTTCATCGCAACTCCCTCTCGCGATTCTTTACCGTCTTTCCATTTCGCCCTCCCACGATACTCACGACCTACCGATCACCGGCGCGGCACCTCACATATTGGCATCGACGGCATACATCCAGGACCCGGCTACCCGTACTATTCATACATGGTATCGGAGTTGGGCTGTACCCTTATACGAGCTTCCTCCGGGACCTCGATAAAGAGCTAGAGAGGGGAGCAACCGACGATAATGAGGTTGGCATCATCGCACTTGAGATCATGCCGATAAGCTCCCGAATAACCCATCCGGCTCTGGAAAAAGATGTGATGATACATGAGATCATGGAGATTATACGGTATCATGGGTGGAGCCGCTTCGTGCTCGTGTCTCATTCTTATGGCTCCATAATCGCCGCAAACCTCCTTAAATCCGACCAGTCTGCTCCGCTAATCGGACCAATGGTCTTTATCGATCCAGTATCATTCCTCCTCCACCTGCCTGACGTGGCATACAATTTCATAGCCCGACGGCCAGCACGGGCGAACGAATACCAGCTATGGTATTTCGGAAGTAAAGACATTGGAGTTGCGCATGCGTTGGCAAGGAGATTTTCTTGGGTTGACAACATCATTTGGAAGGAGGACCTCAGGATAAAGGGCGACAATAATCAAGAGGAGGACAGAAACGTTACAGTTGTTTTAAGTGGTAAGGATTTGATTGTGGATGCCGAAACGGTGGGGCAGTACTTGATGGGTTCGTCCTCAGGAGCCTGGACAGTTGACAAAGACGCAGCACAAGCATGGAAAAACAGGCCCTGGGTTGGACACGGACTTGAGCTGCTGTGGTATGAACAGTTGGATCATGCTCAGGTTTTTGATTTTGAGAATACTAGGGGGCCAGTGATTAGGGCGGTCTCTGTGTATTCAAATGCGATCTAAAACTCATTCCGGTAATATGAGAGGTTGGCTTCGGTCTGACGTGGAGTCTAGCGCAGGCCAAATCCATTTTTACCTCCCATGCCAACCAATGACCTGTTCTGATTTTGTATAGCCTCACTGTCGTAGTTCTGTTGACATTGATCCCGCTTCCGTTTCTTCGGCTCTGGCAAAAGAATCAGCTGGGTGACGACGTCAGCATTTTACCAAATTGGCAAATCGAGTTCCGGTTCGTTACTCACCTGCAGCCGCTGATGTTGCACGGCCGGAACCGCAGCTGGTGTAGCAGTTGGTGATCCTGTCACCGGTACAGGACAGCCTTTGACCGTCGAACTTGGGCCTGGACTGATGGGGACCATCTACGATGGAACCCAAAGGCCACTGGAAGCTATTTTATACCTGATAAGAAGCATCTACATCCCACGTGGAATTGATGTCCCTGCACTCAACCGCGAAAAAGTCTGGAACTTCAAGCCAGGAAATTTCAAAATTGGAGACTACATCGCTGGTGGTGATATCTGGGGAAGTGTGTTTGAAAACAATTTGCTTGATGATTATAAGATCATGCTGCCTCCGCGTGCAAGGGGAAGAATAACGCGAATAGTAGGGCCATTTAGCTACACCATCATTGAGAAGCTTCTGGCAGTTGAGTTTGATGGTAACGAAATAGTATACAGCATGATGCATATTTGGCCGGTACGCATTCCTCGACCCGCCACTGAAAACTTATGCTGTGACTCCCCTTTTCTCACTGGGCAGAGAGTTCTTGATGCTCTCTTTCCATGCGCACAGGGCGGTACAGTATATATTCCCGGTGCGTTTGGAAGTGGTAAGACTGTCATCAGCTAAAGTATTCCCAAATTCTCAAACAGCGATGTAATTATCTATGTTGGATGCGGTGAGCGTGGTAATGAAATGGCCGAGGTCTTGATGGAGTTTCCTCAAGTACGTCAAGTATAGCGTACCGGACCGGACTTTTAAGGATTGCAAATCTGACTCGAAGCTTAGTTGTCCATAAATATTGGTGGCCGAACAGAGCCTATAATGAAGCGAACTTGTCTAATCGCCAACACCTCCAACATGCCCGTGGCCGCCTGCGAAGTTTCAATCTACACGGGTATCACTATCTCAGAGTATTTCCGTGACCAAGGCAAAAATGTAACGTTGTTGGCGGATTCTACCTCTTGCTGGGCCGAAGCCTTACGTGAGAATTATGGTTGACTGGGGGAAATGACTGCAGATCAAGGGTTCCTTGTCTACCTAGGTTCCAAGCTAGCTTCTTTCTATGAACGTGCAGGACGGGTCGTGGCTATCGGCCGTGCAGAAAGGAATGGTAGCCTCAGTATTATCGGTGTAGTGAGCCCTCCTGGTGGGGATTTTTCAGATCCCGTCACTAGCTGTACTCTCGGTATTGTTCAGGTCTTTTGGGGTCTGGACAAAACTCTCGCACAAAGGAAGCATTTTCCGTCAGTCAACGTTTCATTATCGTATAGTAAATACCCTGCGGCCTTGGATGAATACTATGAAAAGTACAGGCCTGGCTTTCCACAACTGAGAACTAAGATGAAACAGCTTCTATCTATGACGATCTGAAACAGTTCGTCCAACTGGTCGGTAAGACTGCACTTAACGACCACGAAAAAATTATACTTGATGTGGCTTCACTGGTTGAAGAAGACTTTCTACAGCAGAATGCTTACAGTAGCTATGACCAGTTCTGCCCTCTGTGGAAAACCGAGTATTTGATGAAAGGTTTTATGGATTTTTACGGTGAAAGCCAAGCTATCATTTCTCAGGGCTATAGCTGGGCAAAAGTCAAAGGATTCAGTGCTGATACCTGGAGTGCACTTCGAAATATGAAATTTGAGACACCAGATGATGAAGATATCGTGTCAGCCAAGGTGAGAGGTCGGCCGAAGTACGGTCAATAGTCTATTCTAATCTTTCAACAGTACAATAATATTCTGCACACAATGCTTGATAATTTCGCCTCCTTCCTAGCTAGTGCAGCTGACACTGAGGGCCGAGCACGATCTTCGAAGTGCTAAGATTTCCCGATATATGTTGCACGCCGGCTAGTTCTCTGTTTTCTATCGTTCATTTATTAACAGGAAGAACGGCTCTTAAAGTCCATACCAGCTTATTTATCCCTTCTTGAGAAAATTGTGGGAGCATAGTTGATCGTTGGCCACTGCAATGAAGCATACCAATCGAATATGATGTAGACAACTTTTACGTTGAAATTGATACGAGTCGTTAGTATCATCAACCAGAATTATGTTCTCGACGACATGTGCAGTTGCGATAAAACCGTTATGATACTGGCTGTTGGGTTGATAGCCGTGACCTTTCCTAGGATGATCATTCAACAGTCTTAGTGGTCAAATACATCTCAGTGTCATCTTGTCGTTGTGCTCTCATTTCAGCTTTTATGCAATTACTCGTATCCTCGCGATTCGTTCCTGACTCCTTCTTGTTCGGATCCCTGACTTCGAATCCAGGGACAGTCCAGTCGTCCTCGGAGACCCAAAATTGGCCTATGGGGACGGTTAAAGGTTATAGGAGTAATAGCGTTCAAAGGGGCTTCCATAGACGTTCGTGGAGCTGACAGGGCTGTGAACGGATGGGGTAGATCACTGTATATAAATCTGCCTCTAAATCCCTTAGTCCATACTCGAAGACAGATCCCATACATAGCCCCATCAGCTCCTGCAACGTAAAAGCGAGCCCTGGGAGTCGAGAGGCAGCCGCAACGTGATCTGCCTCCCACGTCACACCAGGATGTGCCGATCACCTTTCTGACAAGTTAACTAAACTCACGGTGTAGCTCCCATGGGCTCAAAGGCTGGGGAGGTGCAGGAGAAAGAGGGCACGACACATGTTGGTAACACATGTTCGCGTCTTTGACTCGCGGACCCACTTTACCGAATCACTGAAGTCAGAATGATCAACTGCGCAGCCGATTCGTCCAAAACTCCAGCGCTACTGGCGAACCCGATGCAGCAAAGGGTGGAAGTTTGTTTAGAACAACTTATTCCTTTACCTGAGGATCGACAGACATATATTGCCCTGCAGCAGCCAGCACCAACATTCTCTCCCAAAAGAAGATAGCTATATACTCTTAGTATCGTACAAATCTTATTTTCTACCGGATAGGCTTGGCACAAGACAGTAGTTCCGGGCGATGTAACTCCGACCATTCCATGGGTATATTCCCGGCTTCTTATGTAAAACGTTCCATTCCCTTCTCCTTCGCGCGGCGGCATCCATTCCAACTCCATCTCCATGTACGGAGCTGAACGGCGGGTTCTTCTGTGAGGGGTCGGAACCCTCTCAAAGATGCCGCTCACTCTTTTGTGCAGATGGTGATTTCCCGTCTCTTGGGCCCTCCCATTTTCCTCCAAATTTCTATAGCTCGACATCAGCTCGAGGTCACGTTGAACATTGCGCTACCGCGCAATGGAACTAAAACCTACCGGAATCTGGTTTCAAGAGTTGAAGATATAGATCAGCAGCGTTCGAAGGAAGTAGCAGCGGGCTTAAAACATCATAGGACGGGACATACTCACAAAGCAGCGACATGAGCGTCCTCTGACTGGCCACGTCAATGGGATGGTCGGGAAGCTGGTCGCGGCCACACTGTCGGTCTCGCACACTCCATCCCTCTCGCTTTGGTCCTTTTCATGGATTTGCATGCCCTCGCCCGAGGCGGTCTGGGATTTCGATTTCCTGTCATCTGGCGGGGCCGATTCTGTGATGTGTGAGGCAGTCGACCAGATACCGGAATGGGGCTTTCTCTCAGCTGATGCCAGTACTTTCCGGAGCTCGTTCAGTTGTGGCAGGTGGGTTTTCATTGTTCGCTGAGGATATGGGTGACGCAGAAGAGATGAAATTTCGGTGAGAGTGTGCGTATACCCCGAAAGCGAGAGACCCCAGCCGAGGACGCACATGACGCTTTATAAAGGCTGGCTGTCTCGTTGACTCAAATGCAAGGTGACTCCACGCGCCAGTCCTGCGTTAAACGGTCCACCCAACGCAAGTCCAAATATGAAGGTAACATCGAGGCTAAAGGTCTAGGCACGGGCAGGCCAGGGGTTGGGTGTAACCCTGCCGGCCCTTGTGGTACTAAACGGTGACCAACCAGGGACTGGTCAAACTATTTGCAGTCTGGCTATTTCGCCTGCCCACAACCCAGAACAACTGGGGCTGGACTCCCTGACCCGAGTGGTCGGACGGCCAGAAGACGGGTGACCTCGTCCATGGAAGCGATACAGATATATACCATAAAGCAAGAAAACAATGAACCCTTAAAACAATACAGGCTGTCTAGAATCGGCCCTCCAACCATTAATCGCATGCTAAAAAGGAACCCAGTATTACTCTCCGTACTAAAACCCGCAAGAGAATTTTCAACAAAACGCTTGGGATCAAAGGATTCTTTTAGGATCTGTCCCGGAAAACACCCCCGATCTCCTTAGGGTGTCCCGCTCCCGCTCGTCCCTGGGCCACACAAACATCCGAATCCAATAATCGGCGTGATCGATGGCCCGCATGTATGAACGAATAACTTGGCAGATCTGCTTGCGGCACTGTTCGAGGTTGCAGGGGGTGCATTCCACGCGCCAAAGGAAGAATGGCAAGACGTCGACTGATTCCAATGTGTACTTATGAACGACCGTAAGGTGAATTTCTGAACAATCGACGGGGTATGACAGCATGGCAGAGGCATACCGAAAGACATCCTCGGGGTGCGTAAGCGGGGATAGGATTCTGGGCCCATTCCAAGTCAGGAATTCGGGATCCTCATAAGACAGATAACAGTCAGCTGCCACGGTCCCATACTCGCAGGGTGATACCTCGTCGCTCAGCTGCAGGTTGATCATTACCATATCAGGCAAATCTTCGTCTTTTTTCGAGTGTAGTGTGCGATGAGATGATTAGAGCCTTTCGCGGACAGTGCGCCTTCTGGATCTTCGCCCTGTAGCGGCCTCCCAATGTGTAGCTGTAGTCTTGAGCTTCGTGGAATTTGTACATACACTATTGTACGATGTATAATGTTTGTGTAGACAATCCTCGCGTGAAGGCCCTGAACTCTTCATCAAGCGAGAATCAGATACAATGGAGAATTGCCTGTAGCCCCCGTACCCTTTATAACGCCTTGTACTGTCGCGGTGAGATAGTCCGCCTCAGTGGGGTGTCCAAATATTCTGTCTGGTCCGTTTTAACGCTGGGTTAGGACTGCGGGCCGAGAGTGGTGGAACATTGGTCAAATCACGCCGATCCTGTCGGGCAAGCAGCTGGGCAAAATGTAGGGGTATTATGGAACAGCTTGGAAATTACCTTGCGCAGACGTTATGCCATGATTATCTCCAGCTGCCCATCATGGGCAAAAATCCAGACCGGCCACCTGCTGATAGAATAATTCTGACCATCCTAGTTGACAGCACCGCCCCTCAATGTGACCTTATGCTTCTGGTATTGCTCAATACGGTCAAAGGCACAGTCGCCAAGCGACAGACCTTGGGAAAATGAGCGGTGCGCTTTGTGGGGACGACGTCGTCGGTTCTGGACCGTGCTCTCAACTCACGCGGTTATCCAGTCTGGGGTAGACCTGGCCAAAACGCGGGTTGGGTTGGGTTTTCATTTTCTGAACCCGCCCACGGGTTACCCAGCCTGGGTTTCGTGGTGAGGTGAGAATAGATTGATTGATTGTTGTTACTTAAGGAGTTATCTTTTACAAGGGCGGGATAGCACATATGTATGTGTGGTCCCATCCCTGCCATAAGGTTCAGCCACCATGATACTCATCACAGCCACCGTGATATTCAACACCACCCATGGTTTGCTGACTAAGACCCAAACCCGCCCATGGGTTGGGTTCTTGGCGGGTACCCATGGGCTTGGGCGGGCTTTGGCGAGCTCTAGTTTGGGGATGGGAACTTCGTTCCCTTTTCAACTTCATTCCCTTTTCAATCTGCGCTTCCCCCGGCTGCGCTCCCCCAGCTTTGGGGAAAAGGGGGTAGAGACAGTTACCTTGGAAATGTGACGCGGAACACGTTGACGCGACACGCGACACGACGCGTTTTCTTGACGTATTATGTCAGCCAAATCCTCCCCACACCTGTGGTGCGACTTGTTGAAAGACTAGTCGGCAATCTAGAATGACGTGTATTATATTTTCCCGTTCACTGCAGAGGCACCGGTCATTATTACAGAAGCTGAACAACTTTCTGTATGTGGGCAGCCAGCAATATCCTAATTATATCTGGGTTAGAAGGTATGCTTGATTTCTTGGCAGAGCTCTATAGAGTTGTCTGGTGTATTTTGCTGGTAATATATTATTAATTTTCCAGAGATAGCTGTTATTTCTGGACTCTTTCTATTCTTTCTTTTATTAAGTAAGGATTCCTTGCCTGATGTATGCTCTTTCACACAAGAGTAGGGGAGAAAATGGGTGTATCTTGCTAGGTATGGCTGCTTTTTTGGTAAGCTTAGCTGTGTTGTTACTGAGGATCTTGCTGTGTCTGGGAATCTACTGTAATTAAATTATAATATTATATATTCTTATAGTCTTGGCTGCTTGAAGAATTATATAAATATTTTATTAATCTGATTTATTGCGGGGTTTCTGAATAGCTAGTAGTGCTGATATACTATTACTGAGAATAGTAATTATTTTTATTTATTTCTGGCTGGCTCTCCGCTGTTACAGCACGGTTTTATTAATAAGATTGATTATATAAAGAATACTGATTAGTTCGGCGGCATGTACTGACTATTAGTCTGTAGATTTAATTTATATTTATAAGTTTTCAGTTATTATTAATCTGTTATTAAGAACTGCGGCTGTAGTATCCAGATGGCCTTGGCACCCTGAGATATTAGAGTATATTATAAAATCTAATTTAAACTGTGCTGTCTCTGCCTGCTCTATTATTATTTCTTTATTAATTATAATATTAATTTTAGAAAAGGCTTCAGTCTGCCATGGTAGTTATAAAGCTGGATTAATTATTTCCAGATTATTAAGTCTTTCTAGATTTATGGTTTTCAGAGCCTCCGCGAGTAGAAACTGGATATATAATTTAATATTATCTTATTATCTCTGGGTTTGAAGCAGGACTTCCCGGATTAGATACTTCCGTGGTAATGTGTGGAGTTGAGTAATAATAATTTAAGTATACTGGTATAGACGAAGAGAGATAGGCAGTATATAAGCTTTAATATTAAAAGTAGATGTGGCTACTGTTCAGAAAATAAAAAAAATATAAATAAGTATTGTATACTACACGGTATATAATTATCTTAAGTATATTTTATTTTACAGTAGATCATGCCATACAGTTAATATATATTAAATAACTGGTGTGATATATATTTTATATAATTATTATATCTGTTTAAACTAAAGCTGTTACAGCTTCTTAATTATTATATTAATTTTAATAGCTTACTTGACAGCTTATTATACATATTTTTTTTATTATAATTTATAGTTAAAAATAATGCCGAGGAGCTTTGCAGTTATTGATAAAGTAATAATATTATTATTTATAGTGATTTGACCTTGATATTATTCTCTTTTCTTTTTAATAATATAGATGAGTTCAGTCTTTTCAGTAGTAAAGCTTGATTCTGTTTTTCGAATCCAGGCTTTAATCCGGGATATATTTTTAGATTAAAGTTTAGCTAAGTTTTCTTTAGTAGATTATCTAACCCGCCCACGGGAGTAATCATTGATAAAGACTGATATACTACTATAAAAATTAATTAATTAGTCCACCAGATTACTGTTAAAAAATATAAATAGAATAAGAGATAAGAAAGAACCTTGTACTAGTCCAGTATTTTTTAATGATTTTACCTCAAAGCAGTAGTTATTAAATCTAATACTGGCTTGTTAATTATTCATGAAACTTATAATTTATTTTTAAGTAATCTTAGAAATATTTTTAACTTGGAGATAAATATCAAGATTAATTTTATTTATATTATTAAAAATACTCTTCAGATCAAAGATTATTAAGATAATTATTCTCTGTCTATATTATATCTGATTAATTATATTAGTTAATATTAACAGGGCCTGCTCGGTTGTTTGTTCTAGATATCTGCTAAACTGGATATCCGGGAGAAGTCTATAATACTTTATGAAATAGAACAGCTGCTGGATTATTATTATTTTAAGTAATTTATTAAGTATATTTAGTAGTGAGATCAGCTGGTATACTTTCAGGATTAAGTAATCTAATTTCTTGGGCTTATATAGAACTACAATCCGGGTGCTTTTCTACTTTCGGGGGTAGTACTCTAAGTTAATTAATACTATAAAAATTCATGTAATAAGATTTCTAAGGTATCTCTATAGTTATTTCCAGATTAATATCAGGAGCTTATTCTCTCTGGATACTATTAAGCTTTTTACTGTTTATAAGAATCTATAAACTTTGAGTTCTGTGATTGGTTGCCATAGAAGTTCTGCTGGAATTTATATAAATATTTTTTTTTAGGCCGGTGCCATTATTAAGAAGAATATATTTATAAATACTTCAGCCTTCTTTTAATTTCCAGTCATGCTGTAGTTATTAATTTTAAAAGCTAGAATACTACTTCAGAATTCATGTGGCTGTATATATATTATTATTTTCTAAAACTTTTCTTTCCCTGTTTTGTCCAGAAACTGTTTTTAATATATAATTTTAGCTTTCTTAATTACCCGTGTTTATGTCTGGTACTTTTAGTATATCTTCTTAAAAAGTAGTTTAGTATAAGAATTATTCTATTCTATTTTTATGCAGCTCTCTTACCATTTATATCATATTTAGTTTATTATTTTTTATTAGATTTTAAGGTCTGGTGTAAACTAATATTTAATATATAATAATAGTTATAAGTTCAGGATATTCTTATTAATAACTGTTATAATTGCTTGAATAAGTTTCTTTATTATAATATTAAGTATTTTAATTATATTTAATATCTTCCAGGGTCTCATACTTCTTTATATATTTTATTTAATCTTTTTCTAATTAGCTTGTTTATATACTTTCCTTAGTTTAGTATTAGGATTATACAGTATTCAGAGACTTTATTCTAAGTAAATTACTCAGTGATCAGAGCTGTAATTATCATGGTAAAGATAATATTTAAAAAGTATTCCCAGACCTGTCTATTAATATCTGATTAATAATAAAGTTTCTACTGGAATAGTTTAGTAATTAAAAAATTACTGTGCCGTATGGAAAGCAGCTCTGAAGACTATAAATATTAAAGAAATTGATTAATTCACTTATATCTTTGATGAAATAGAATTAGTACCAGAAATAACAGAGATAAAACAGCTCATAGTCACCTGTAACACAGTCTTAACTAGTCTGGTTAATTTTAATATTATCTATTAACTAACATTTATATTTAGACAATGACTTTACCTGTTTCTATCAGTAGAATCCTGGTTTATAAGATTCTACTACAGTAAATATCTCTAGAATTTATATCTTAAGCCAGCTATATAAATAATAATATTATAAATAATACCACACCAGGATACTTCTAGGGACCTGAATATAAATTAAATATAATATTTTCTTTTTTTAAACTAACTAATATATATATCTGTATTCTTAAGCTACTATAAAATCTCTATAAGCTGATTTAATAAGATATATTAATAATACTACATTACTGTAGTCCAAGTATAAATTAGAAATATAAATACCAGTAATACCACGCAGTAATAATTTAGATATAAACTGGAAATATATTATATTTAGTACTCTCTAGTTATTATTATAATACTACAGCCCACTACTTCTAAGAAGTAGTTTTTTATTATTATTTATAGTCTTTCTCAAACAATTAATTATATTTTATAAAGATTCTTACTAGCAATATCCAGTCTGTATATTATTTATATAATTAGTTACTATTAATCTAGCTTAGTTCTTATTATATAATTTAATATTCTACAGCAGTGCGCTGTCTCTGTCTAGATAATATATAATTTAATTTTAATATAAATCTTATTCTTAATATATTTAATAATTATTAATCTGCTAGATTTAATAATTTTTATTACTTTAAAGAATATCTAGGCTTTGTTCTAATCCTTACTGAAACAGACTATTTTATCTTTTAATATTTCTTTATATTTCCTACCTTAATCCCAAAGCTAACTGAATTTAAGAATATCCTATCACTCTACCAGAATAGCTTTATATCAGGTAGTTTTTATATCTTAATATTCTTTTAATAATTAATCTAGTTTCTTATAGAGCTCCCAGGTACTCTTTTAATAGAACTTAAAAAACTTCTTATATTTATCTTAACTAGTCTTTCAACAAGTTACCTTATAAATACAGGGAGGATTTGGTTGATATAATATATTAAAAAAATATATCATATTATATATTATATTAATATATTTTATATCATATTTTTAAAATAACTATATCCCTATCCTGATCTTCCCAAAGCTAGAAGAGCATAAATAAAAAAAAATTAAAATTAGAAAGAAAATAGCTATAGTATAACTTAATATAAAACTAATTTTACTAATTTAAATACTTTTATTTATTCCAGGACCTACTGCCAAGAAGCTAGTCTAGAGATTAAATATAAATTAATTAGATATTTAGCACGCAGATTATAAGTATAAAAACTTAATAATATATTTCTACCAAGCCCTGAGATACAAGTTTATATTAAATTAAGACTTGATAATATAATAAACTGATAATATCTAATTAGTATATTATACTTAAAATAATAAAATATTTATATATTTATATCTTTATAGACCTGATGTGCCGGGGCTGAAAATAATTCTTATAAACTTTAAATCCCAGACAGACAATATTGTCTAGATAAATATAGTTCTTATTATAGAAGCTAATAAAAGACTGGCTAAAGTAAAATAAGATATACATTACTTTAAATTTACTTTAATAAATTAGATAAGTAGTGACTTATCTTAATTAGTTTACAACTGTGAATTTCAAAATATTTAGCATATTCTAAGCGGGATATAAGTCAGTATTAGATTTTCTATATCTCTCAGGTGCTCTTTCTGAAAAGAGACTTACTAGATACAAAAAAAAATAGAATTAAATTAATAAATACCTATTATATCTAAAATTAAATGAATAATATCCAGCCTGATATATATTCTAGAATAATTTGATTTTCTCTAACTGCTAAACAAATCAGCTGAATCTTAGAAAATAATTATATTATCTATTTTTTCTTTATAGTTAACCAGTTCTTCTGTTTCAATGACATATCTGGACCTAATTTAAATAAAATAAAGATATGATATTATAGATAAAATTAAAATTAAGAAATCCTAAATTAATATAAAAATATAAATTATTTTCAGAGAATATAAGTTTATTAACTTCCCCTATGCTCAAGATCTGCTGTAGTATATCTATTATTAAATCCTAAAACTGAACAGTTTTAAAAGATAAGCTAAATACTAGCAGTTAATTATTAAAAAAAAAGCTACTAATTAAACTAAGTCTAAATAATCTTTGAGTATCTGTAATTCTGTACTTTATATTTACTCAGCTTATAATAACTAGTATATAAAAATAGAAAACTCTGCTTTAAATAATCTCCAGATAATTAATATCTAAAATATAAATACCAGACCTGCATAATAAATACTTTATTTATTATCTGGAAATTTTTTAGAATGAAATACTTTATATCATATAAGAAATTTATTAACTAAGATAATTTTATCTAGTAATTAATATTAATTATCTAATTCAACTTTTATATCACTGATCTTTCCCAGTGATTATAAACCTGTGATATTATAAATTATTTTTAAAATCTATTTAAAAAGACTTATTACTTTTAATTAATACAAGAAATGTGACTTCAAGAAATCTTTTATTTATCTTTAATCTATAACAGATAATTTACTGTTCTTTAGATAATGTATTCAATATTAATATATATACTGAAGCTCAGGTAGAATATACTTTTTAAGTACTATCTTTTTTATCTTATTTCTCTTTAAGATTAGATCTGAAATATAGTATATATCTCTGTATAAATCATGATTTATATATAGAAGATAATTTTTAATAAGCTGCATATAACCTGCTGGTTTATTAATCCAGAATTTATTAGATACTAAATAATTAACCAAAACTTCACTAAATAAGAGATAAAGAAGCTGGATAAAAATACTATTATCTTTTAATACTAATATTACAGACTGGAGAAAATTCAGTCTATCTTAGACTTTAATTTTATTAAAATAAATGAATTTAGCCAGAAAGATAAACAAGAATAGACTAAAAAAATAACTAATAATATTCATAATATAATAAAAATCATTTATCTAATAACTTAATTCTGTCAGCTTCTTCTATAATACAGTATACTCTAAAACTGGGAAATAAATACTAATTAATTTTAAATATTTACTATTAACCTTCTTCATCCCATTGCTCGAGTGTAAGAATAAAATATGATTTAAAATTAATTATCTAGTAGTTCTTCTTCACAGTTAAAAAATAATTATATTATTATAGTATAAATGAACAGAGACACAGCTATATTAATTAAATACTTAAAATTCTTATTTCCAGGCCAGTCTTATAGTAACTTATAATCACTTCTTATCTTATTAAGCCTTTTCCAGAGGAAGATTAAGATATTATACTTAATAATTAATCTTATAATTTAATAGAGAATAATAATATCCTTATCAATTAGATAAAAACCCTTAATAATTAATGATTCTAGCTTACTGGTAACCAATATTTATAATTAAATATCTTTTAAATTATTCAATTTAGATAGAGTTAAGAGAAAGATTATAATATTAACTAGTACTTAGTATTTATCTAGATTATTAATAACAGCTACCAGAATTAATAGAGTCTTACAGTTAAGATTAAGACTTTTAAAAGATTAAAAAAATAGTTTATTAAACTGTTCTTTTATATTACTACTTCTAATATTATATAAATCTTGAATTACTTTCTTGACTGCCTGTTAAAAATAAATTAATCTCTTTATTATTTTTTTAATAAAAATAATAAAAAGCTGTCTAATATTCTTATAATCTACTTTATTCTTCTTAAAGAAGAAGCTGCTATCTAGAAAATCCTTATTATTTAATTACCAAACCATTATCTATAATATAATAAACTTTTCTATTCCTATTATACCCTGCAGCTAAAATACAGCTTATCTATCTGGATTAATAATCTAGTTCTTAATATTCTTAAGAAATTTAGTTTAAGTCTCTTATAGATATTATTAATACTCTTTTCTGGTATATATATTATAATAAGTCTTTTCTATAATCTTGAGCTCTGTAAGGATTATCTTATTATAAATTTTATTAATTAAGTCTAGTATATAATTAATCTTAGTTAATATTTAATCTATTTTTTTAAGTAACTGAATTTCTTTCTCTCTTTATTTATGCTGATTAACTACCTGGAACTATTAGTTTAATTATAATTCTACTTTATTAATAGATTTCTAGAGTTTAAAAAAAAGATTTTTAAATATACTCTTCCAGATCTAGATAATACAGCTGCAGTTATAAAGTGACTGGACTAGAATAGTAAATATTAAAATAATAATATATACCTAGATAAGAACTGTCTTAATATATTTATTAATATTTAGATTTTTCTGGTATTTATTCTCTACAAAGATATACTGTATAAATATATCTATAAGAAAAATATAAGACTCCAACAAAGCTATTTTTTAACTGTAATAATTTTGCATCATCTTAAATCATTTTTATCAATTATATAATCTTTAATATCTTTCAAAAATAATTATAAGTATACTATAAGTTCTAGGGACATGACTATCTAGATATTAGTTATATATTCTATTAAATTAAATATTATAATTATCTGGATAAAGTTCTAGAAGCTAAGAATAGTCTTAATAATTTTCTGTACTAATTTCTTAATCCTTGATTTTTCTTGATTAAGTTTATATTTAATATTTACAGTTTTGATTATCCTATTAAGAGCCTTTAAATAATCTAAAGTATTAGGACTAATATTTATATTATAATATTTAATCAGTTTATTATATATTCACAGGAGTATAGACTTGATAAACTATTATTTTTCTAAATTAAGATTATTTAAAACACATGATATTTATCTTTCTATTATATTAAATATAGATTTGCTGCTATTCTACAGCTTCTTTATAATTATATCTAACTATTTATTTCCACTGATGTCTCTTTGAAAGTATATAAAGAGTTTATATTTATATATTTTCTTTAAAGCTATCAGAATGGTTTTTAAAAGATATTATCTGGATCACAGCCCTGGGTTTTAGAATGTTTATAATATTATTTAATTATCAGTGAAAATTATTGTGTGTTGAATTTGGCAGTATAAAATGATTATCTAAGATAATAAAATATTATACAGTATAGTGGCATAGATTATAGATTTTAATTATTTTTTTTATATATACTGATTGTTTATTCTGATGCTGGGGACAGATTGCTGTTATATTAATTCTATTCTTTATATTATAGCTATTTATATATATTATAATTATAAAGTGACTATGTTCTATTATTACTTTATATTATATTATTATTATTTCTATATTTATATTAATTATCACATCTGATAGCATCCAGTATAATACTATAATAATATAGTTAGATTCTCTTGAGACCCTCCAGGCTTGTTTATTTAATTTCTAGTAATAAGTTTATTAATTCTTTCCAATAGACTCCATTTCTATGGTCTCTAATTAAAATATATATATTCTTATTTCCCAGTCTTTTTACTGTATACTTTTCTTATTAAACCTGCTGTCTTGCTTATATTTATCTATAATAATATTTTTAGATTATTTGTAGATAATTTACAAGATATTATTCAAAGAAATAAATTACTAACTGGTGGTGATTAATAACAAGATAATATTTATCAAGATCAAGATCTAGGAGAATAGTAATAATATTCAGAATTTTAATATAATTATTTAATTTATATAGTATTATAAGAAATATTAGAAATCTATCCTGAACTCAAAATTTATGTTCTGCAGATTATACTAGATATTTTTAATAATAACAAAGAAGAGCTTGTATTAATGAATATATTTAAAGAAAATATTATTTTAATATTTTTAATAGTAGCTGTAAAGAAAATAGAATCTTTTAAGCTAAGTACTCTTTATTAAGTAAAAAATAACACAAGCTAGCTTGAATAAGAAAAAGTAATATTTAAAAAAGTGAACTTGCTTTACTAAAATAAAATATAAAAACTTATTAATTTTCCCATAAATTAGTAGATTCTTAATAGAAAATAGATCTTTAAAGTTAAATAAGGACTGTATAACAAAGTTATCTGTTATAAAAACTGATAGATAATAAGAGACTTTATATAAGAAGAAAAAATTGATTATAATAAAATATTTATCTCAGTGGTCAAGTTAATAAGTTATAAAACTCTATTTATAATCATAGCAGTCCTAGATCTTGAGATTAAATAAATAGATGTTAAAATAATATTTCTGTATAGATATATAAATTATGAGATTTATATTAAATAGTCTTACTACATGAGTGATAATATATCTAAGATTTATAAACTTTAAAAGATATTATATAGTTTTAAATAAGCTCCTCAGATTTAGTATTAGACTCTTATAAATTTTTTTCAGAATCTCAGCTTTAAGTTAATCAGCTTTAATCTTAGGATCTTTATCTGGAGTAATATATATATCATGATATATATTAATGATCTCCTGATTATGGGACTAAGTATTATAGAAATAAAGAAAATTAAACAAAGCCTCTGAAACTGCTTTTAAATAATAGATCTAGGATTATGCAGTTATTATCTCAGAATATCTGTTTAATAAGATTATTAAAACAGGATATTATATCTTAATTAAGAAGTATATATTAATAAGATTATTTACTAGTTTAGAATTAGTAATAGTGCTCCCGTCGGTATATTAATAAAAATCTTATTATTTTTTGAGAATAGTCTAGGATATAACTGTTCTCCAGACTAAAGAGTTATATATTAATAAATTATCAAATTTTTAATATATATTATACTTGGAACTAGGGGGGATATTATATATATTATTTTAATGGTGAATAGATATCTGGTAAATCCTGGATTATAATATATAAAATTTATCTAATATATTTTATAATATCTTAATAGTATAAAAAGTCTTTGGTTTATATATAAGGATTAATTCTAGATACTGAAAGACTTTACAGATACAGACTAGGATGGATATTATAATATTAGATATTTAATAGCTGAATATCTCTTTAATATCAGGAGTAGAATAATAAGTTAATAATTAAAATACTAAAATATTATTATTTTCTTAATTTATGAGACTGAATTTCTAGGCCAGATACAAGTAACCAAAGAAGTAATCTAGCTAAGAAGACTTTTAAATAAGTTAAATATAAGTTAAGATAAAACTGTTATGATTATTTATAGTAATAACTAAGAAGCTATTATCTTATCTTTAAATCTGTAATATTATTTTTATATAAAGTATATAGAAATTTAATATAAATGGCAAGGAGAGATCTAAGACCTTAGAATAATAAAACTGAAATATATTCTAATTATAGAGCAAATTACTAATAAATTTATAAAGTTTTTTCTACGGGAATAATTTAAATGATTTTAGAGAGGGCTTGGCATTGAGTGATATTATCTAGTTTATTAAAAAAGATTAAGTTATACAGGTATCCTTTTTTTCTTTTTCTTTTAAAGATTTTTGAAAGTTTTAACAGGGTCTTTTACTACTGTGATGGATTATCACTGGTATTCTTGATAATAGTTATTATTGAGTGGGAGTGTTGAATATTATAATAACTATAATAAATATTATAGTGGCTGAATCTTATGGCAGAGATAGGACTAGATATATATATATATTATATTCTACTCTTATAAACAATAACTTCTTAAGTAATAATTAATTAATTTATTCTTATTTTAATAATTCCTGAAATCCAGCCTGGATAATTTATAAATAGATTCAGAAAATGAAAATCTAATCTCACCTGTGTTTTGGCGAGGTTTAGTTGAATGATAGTGTAATAATATAATATTATACTAATAAATTACAGTCTTGTAATATTTAGATATAGTATAAAATAGTAAACTAGCATATTTATAGGATTATGTAGAAAGAAGCACTGGAGAGTTTTTTATAATTAATAAGAATAGTAAAAAAATTCTAGCTATCCCAGGCCCTTTCTTTATAAAAAAATTAGAGAATATGAGATGTGGAAGTATATATAATAAATTTTTAATAAAATTATACTGTTATACTGGTATCCTATCTCCATGTTGCTCGAGAAACTGTTATATGATTTTAAGATTATAATATCTATTATTTACTGCAGCTGCTTCAACTGTATTTTCAAAGTCTAGTAGATTTAGTAAATTTATTATCTGTTTCTATAATATCTGTATAGTATAATTATTATTTTTAATAAGTATATTTAATAATTGTTGTTATCAGACAGTTAGAATAAGGATTTTAAGATCTATTTAATAACTATCTATTCTAACTATACTTAAGACTGAAACTAGATTTATTTTTCTAGTAAATATGGTATGGCCTAGACAGGAGATAGAATATCTCTGAGTTTAGATATTTTCTAAGATTATAAAATATTTAGCTGAGTTCTTGAGAATATAATTTAAATATATATAGAGAAGTGAGGGAAAATAGGACTAGTTAAATAGTAGAATGATTTTTTTTATTATATTTCTTGAAGAGAATTGTCTATTCTTTCTCTGATTTCCTGGTAGAAATAATTTATAGATAGTTATTCTTAGTCTCAAGGATTTTTAATAAATAGATAAGGAAGGATTGCAGATTGATAGCTGGTGATAATAGAATTTAATTATAGGATTTATTATTGATTATCCTGGGAAAGAGAATAGGATATTACTATTAAGACTATGTATAATAACTCTAATTAATATATAGATAACTGGTTTTATTTAAATATAGATGTTCTTGGTAAGTTCCTAACTACTCTTTTCTTAAGCTATATAATAATATATATAGGATTGGATAAATATCTCTGGTAGTATAAAGATATAAATATAAAGTTTATTCTGGTCATCTGGGATGAAAATTATATAGAGATATATTATCTGAAGATAATCTCCAGTTATATATTAATAATATTATAAATGAGTTCTAGGTATTTCTTTTATTTATTATCTTTATTTTTTTTATTTAAATATTAAGTACCTCCTCAGACTCCTAAATTTTATATACAGAGATATGTGACTGTAAAACGGCAGTACTAAGCTATGGTTAATAAAATATATTAAGATTAGAAATGAAGATGACTTTACTGGTAAATATAATATATATCCAGATTACTTTTTATAAGTATACAGTGCTATCAGTAATAAATATTTTAATATTACTTTTATTATATTAAATATAGACTATCTCTGTTTTTTTATTAATTTATTATCCAGCCTGATATATAATTACTATTATTATTATAAACCAGATAATCTTATAACTATATTTAATTACTGGGATAACCAGCCGCACATGCAGCTAATTATAGTAGAGAAGTATAGATATAGAAGTACCAGTAAGATAGATAAGATTTCCTGGTCTTCTATGTAATATAGTTATAATAAAGCTGCTTATATAATTAGGTTAAAGAGGAACTCGGATATAATAAAAATAGCTGTATATATACTGCTATTATAATATTTTAAGTATATTTAGTGATTTAGTAAGTTTAATTCTCTTATAGACACTTTAGTATATATATTATATTCTTTTGAATAAATAAATAATAATAAGCTAATACTTTTCAGCTTTAACTTTAGTCCTGACTTGCTGACTTCCTTAGTGTCATATTATCTTTAATAAATGTTATCTATAAATTATAAAAATATTATTTTTTTTATAAATATAACTAATTTTTTTTGGTCCGCTGTACTGGGTGGTATCAAGGATAAATAATATAATAATCATAAAATTAGCTAATTACAGGATTTAAAATTAGATTATTTATGTAACGGTTCTGTATATAAAAACCAGGTATGTGGAGATACTGTACAGGCTGTAGAATATGATTAATTTAATAAATAATATTATTATATAGCTGAAATTAAGGAATGTCATAAGCTTAAGAGAAAGTTATTACCTGGATATATTATTTTAAGAGATTTCTGTTTTATTAATATTATAAAATATTGTTGTTATATGACAGGAATTTTATTATAGAGCCTGATGCTAGTATATAGCTATTAAATAAGAAAGCCACTAAATTAATTATATTAAAATAATTAATTAATGTGTTCTGCTCTTTATCTTTAGCTGTATTTTAGAGTCTGATAATTTTATTTTATGAGTCTGATACTAATAAACAGCTGTCTGGTAAGAAGACTATTGAGTAGATTAAACAGAAATAATTAATTAATATAAGCAGCTTATTGTTTATAGTTATATTCTAAAGTTTTATTATCTTATTTTCTGAGTCTGATACTAGTATATAGCCATCCAGTGAGAAAGCTATTGAATAAATTGAGTTAAAATAATTGATTAGTATATACAGCTTATTATTTATAGCTGTATTCCAGATCTTTATTATCTTATTCTTTAAGTCTAATACTAGTATACAGCCGTCCGGTGAGAAGACTACCGAGTAAACTAAGTAAAAATAGTTAATTAATATATATTATCTAGAGTCTATATTTATATTCCAAAGCTTGATTATTTTATTATGAGAGTCTGATACTAATATATAGCTGTCTGGTAAGAAGGCTACTGAATAGATTATACTAGAATAGTCTTTAAATAGCTGGATATTTGAATTCTAGGTCTCTGTTACTGCTGTTTTAATTATCAGCTAATCTTTAACTTTTCTGTGGAATATCTGTTTTATAATATTTTTAGTCAGTAAAGATATAAGACTAGTGTAGTAGATCTGTAGTAGAGTAATTCCTGTTATATAGTTATTTTAATAAATAAATCTTTCTATATTAAATAAAAAATCTAATAACTTAGAGTTAAGTTATATTTAAATAATATTTAGCTAGATATTTAAGCAGTGAACCATAAACTTATATATATTCTTGATTTTAATATATCTATTAATTCTATTGCTTCTGAAATTCTTTTTATCAGAGCTAGTATCTTTATTTAGTAAAGAAAGTAGTTCTGGAGAAAAGGAAGAATATTATAGTTTATAATATAATCTTTATTCTATTTAATATGATAAATCTAGTAGTAATAAATATATTATATATTAGTAATAAAATAATCTATAATAATCTTGGTTTTAATATTCTCTTGCTGCATTCTGTAATTTTATAGTTTATATATATTTTTTTTAAGCTGGGCTTTCATAAGCTGGAGATAATATGAAATGATTCTAGTATATATATTTTATTTAGAAATATAAAATAGGTACTTTTTATCCAGAAGGTAGTCTTAAAATAATAAGTACAGAATCTGGACTAGTGTTTTAAAATCTACTAGTATACTGAGAACAGAGTAGAATTTGTTTAAGTAATTATTAATATTATTAAGTAGAAGTTTAATGAGCAGGAAGAGAGTATTAAAGAATAAAAATAAAACTAGAAGAATAATTATTTTAATTATATATTAGAATTTTTTCTTTAATTAATATATTTCTTTCTTATTAACTCCAGCAAGAAGCTGGCTTAGGATAAGTATATATATTTATGCTATTTTATCTTCTAAAGATATATTTATACTGTCAAGAATCTTTTTAAGCTGTTATTCTAGATATTATTTTCTATCTTTAATAAAGCAGTAAATTATAGCTGCATAAAAACAGCTGCTAAGATATTAATACTAATATAAATACTGTATATTAAAAATTTATATAAATATTAATAATTATACAGTATATAATTTAGTTAGTTTTAAATCTATAAAATTTATTTATCTCTCTGGAGTAAGTAATAGTAATTTAAATTTAATAAAATTATTATAGACTCCTGCTAGTTGAGCTACTAGTAAAACAGATTTATTAGATAGAAAATATTAATAGATACAGCAGTTAAATAATTAGCAACTCTTATTAAATAGTATTTTTATTATAATCTTTGAATACTAAAAGTCTTTTTTTTAAAAGAAATAAATAGATTTAAACAGAGATAATTCGCCTTTAAAAAGATCAATAATATAATTTTTATTATAATATTTTAAAAGAATTTTAGATTAATTAAATAAAAAAACATCAGCAAATTCGACCAGCTCTAATAAAATAGAATTATTTTAATAATATTCTAATATTTTATTATTATTTTAGAATCTACAGTTCTTCTGCAGCTTCAATAATAGTATAGATATAAATATAATTTTAATAAGTTTTTATAAATTTCTGAGAATTTAGTTATTAAATCTTTATTAAACCCTAGGATCGCTTCCCTGTCCCAGTTAGCTTAGCCCTGTTGGTATATGTACCGTTGAACTACATTAAGAAAGTATCAACTAATAATTATCTGAGAGATAACTCAGTCGTGGATAAGAGAAGAAAAATAAAGCTGAATAATACTGTACAGCTATTTATAAGTAAGTGCGGATGAGTGTTCTGTAGCTAAGCTTCTAAATATATAATTATTTAAAGATAGTAATATTAAGTATAAAGAACAGAACTAATTAAGTACATGAGAAAATATTCTTATATATCTTATTCTCTGTATACCATATCATATATTATTCTTGATAATAGTTTTAATAATAGTTATATACCTGTATACCATGTCTTGATAATAGTAGATAATAATTATTTATATAATATATGGTTGTTCTGGGTATTATTTACTTAAACCAAGATTTTATTAATAAAATCTTTTTGACATGTATTAGTCCAATAAGAGTATAGAAAAATAAAAGAATAGTTAGTATAGAACTAACTTCCTGTAATATATAAAATATAAATATATATATAAATTCTACTTTATAATTAACCAGAATTGACTTCTTTATCTTATTTTAACTTTAATTATTATCTCTATCAGTATACTGCCTTGAAAGAGATAGTGATCAAAGTTAGAATAATAGAATTAAATAAATATAAAAATTATAAAGATTGAGTAGGCTATAGTAATAATATTTTTAGAAATTATATATAAAATTGAAGTCTAGAACAGGCTCAAGAGTTTATATATTAGATTAAAGAGAATATTATTACAGCAGAAGCTTATCTAGCTTATATTATTTTAGTTATAGTCAATACCACTTCTATCATAATATATATACTAAATTATAGTTAAAGATAATTTATATTAAAGATAAGGACAGATGCACGTAATACCTAAAGATAAAGATATTAAGAACAGATTATTTAATTTATCCAGAGAAACATATTAATACAGAATTAATTTTATGAGTTTAATATTATCTATAGTGGCTATACTGATAGCATTTCAGATTTAAATTCTTGGAATTATATTATATAATCTCATTTCTTAAATACTCAAGTTACTAGATAACAGCTTTGGCTAAAGCCTAAGAATCATCCTGAGTAATGTTAATGGCTAGATTCTTCCAGTCAGGAGATAGTATAATATCTGTATTAAATTAGTCTCTTTATAATAAAATAAGAATATTAGATTAAAATTAATCTATCCCTACCACTCTTATGAGGACTAAATATATCTATAATTTTAAAATCTAATAGATCTCTAGGTGCATACTCTCTCTTATATAATATTATAGTTGATATGTAGATTACTAGATAAGAAATAATATAAATTATAGAGAGACCATAGCTTGTATTCCAAATAAATCCAAATATATTTATATAATAAATGATATTATTAGCTGCAGAGTTATTGGCTCTTTATAATTTAAGATCTAGTATATTAAATATATTAAAACTGCTTAGAATATAATATATACCCAGAATATTAGTCTGTAAGTATATATTTTCTTTACTATCTAGATTATTCTTATTCTGACTATTATATATAAGAATTAAATTATAATATACAGGGCTTCTTGTTTATAGTAAGTTTTAAGAGTCTTTCCAGAATTATTAAACATGCTGATAGTTAAATATTAGATTTATTTACTACAGTTCTGGGATTACAGGGTATTCTTACTGTATTATAGATTGAAAATAGAAGCTGATTAATTACTTATTAAAAGATCTGCTGGTTATTTAGTATATATTCTGTATTCTATATATTTTAAAGATGTTAGAACTGTGCGCAGAAGATAGAATTTTTTTGATATAATAGAAGAAGACTTATTATATTTTATTTTTTTTTAATAAATCTGTTTATTATTAGCCAAGATTCAGCAGGTTAACTTGTATTAGAACTTAGAATATATATATAAATTAGATTAGAAGATAACTATATATTAGATATAAGAGTTTTATTAGATTACTTAGATTAAAGCTTGAACTTATATAAAAATTTATTACAGGACAAGCTCTTGCTGAAACCAGGCAAAATGTAAAGATTAGGATTTCTTATATTAAAGGCTTTCTGTATAATAAGTAATTATAGAGATTATTTTAACTTAGAATATTCATAAATAAATATATCTGGTTTTTAATATTTTTTATAGACCTGTTTATAATAGCTCAGGTTATCAGCTTTTTATATTAAGATATACTTCAGTTATATCCAGTTATTTTCTATAGTTTAACTATTATAGTTTTATTATATATAATTCTGGATATTATAACAGATCCCTGGAAGTAAGAATTATTAAAATAAAGTGTTAAGTTTAAGAGGATTAAATAAATAGCTTTACTTATTATATATAGACTTATAGAGCTTGGTTTCTTTAGTAAATTTGTTAAGATTAATAATTTTAGTATCAGGAAAGTAGTTATAATTATATTATAGTATAGGTTAAATATAATTAGGACTTCTGTTGCTATTAATAATAGTATTATATTTAGAATTATTATTATTAGCTGATTCTGCCACTGCAGCTGTTATTAAGGTTGAGTTGGTGCTATAGCTATCTTCAGCCTTTATTATTAAATATGTTACTATATTACTAAAATATCTAGTCCTAGTTCTATTAGCTATTACTTTTCCATAGTCTGAGATATTATATTTTTTAAATAGTTTCTCTATAGAGTATCTGATGCATGTTTTCTTAATAAAAATAAAAGGATTCTTAAATAATATAATATTTATCTGGATTCTCTAGAAGACAAGATTATTAATAAATCTGGCTATTACTTATTAAAAAGAATATACTATAAAAATATAAAGCTGGAAAATATAAGAATAATTATTACTTATAATATATCAGCCTGCAGGAAGACTTTATATATATAGTCTGTTCAGTAACAGAAGTCTGTAGATATAATTTTATTAATAGATATTCCAGCCAAAGTATTTACTTTTAGAATAAGAGTATTTAAGATACCAGCTATTATATATCCTGATATCAAGCTTTTTTCTAGAATTGAGATCTTAAAATATACCTCTGGGATTAGTGTTATTATAAAACTAGTTAACAGAGCTTTTAACAGTAAAAAGAAGTGACTAGTATGAATAAACTAGGTTGTCTTTAGTAATTAATTTTGTATTCAGGATTGGTTTAAATGAGTATATTTGAGAATTATTATTAATAAGATTTTTTGGTATAAAATTATCAGCAACTGTAATCTTATCCTGGGGAAAATAGATTTTTATCTATTTTTAATTAATGGAGATCCCGGTGTTTAATTTTTCTGATATCTGAAGAGAGATATCCAGCTTACTGGTAAGATAAAGTTCAGAATTAATATTAATTAAGTTCTTGATTAAGAGGCCCGGGAAGCTGATATTTAAAAGTTCTATAGTATCTGAATTAGACTATATTACTGCGTCTGTCCACAGGGTTATAAGGATCTGTTACTGATATCAGTAAGATTTATAATGGCTTTTAAATATTAATTATGTTATCTCTGTCATAGATTCAATAGAAAAGTATCTATATGTAAATATTAGTTTTAATGTTAGCAGTATTATATCCTTGAAATAGTAGTTATATTAAGAATAAAGTTCTATATAGATGTAAGTATTGATATTAAAAATAATATAAAGATTTAGATTAAAGCAGTATTACTTAATATAAAATAGTTTTAGACTATTCTTATATTCTAATAATAATAATCCTTACTTGTTTTAGATAATTATTATTATATATATAAGCTAGTTAGAGAATAAGCCAAACCAATACTTATGGCTTGAAGCTGGTGTGGCAGTAATAGAATTTCTGCTATTTATAATTAATATAATTAATATTATTTATTATTTTATATACATACCAGTACTCCAGTAGATTGGTGTAATTTATATAAAAATTTATATTATTTTTTTTCTTACTTACTGCAGCCGGCAGGTCATAATCTATAATTAATTTATAAATCTTATTGACAGACCATGGCCGGAGATTAGATATACTAGATAAATTTTATAAAACCAGACTAATTATTTAAATATATAGACCAGCGCCCAGATCTTTTAGTATTTTAATAATCTTATTTAAAATATTATTATAAAAGATATTATTATATCCAGAGACATTAATATAGAGCCAGGTATACTGAATATAATATTATTTAACTGTATTTTTAAATATATTATTCCTTATTTTAAATATATTTTAATAATGATAATGCTTCAGCTTGTGCTTGGCTAAAATTATCTAGTTAATTAAAAATATTTATTAATTAACTAAAAATTCTGAATAAGCTTCAGGATTATTGTTAATTATTATAAAGATAAATGAATTAACTATTAATATACTTATTACTACTGAGATATTAAGGCTGCTTATTGTAATTATAAAAAATAATTAAATTAAGTTAGATATTTATCCTTATTATTAAAAGTTTTTTGAATATTATAATAGTAGTTTATGTCTGTCTTATCCAGATACTTGAAGAGATTCTTAGAATTAACTAGAATACTGTTATTATTATCCAGAGAATTATAGTAAAGCTTATCTATTTTAATTTCATAAATATTTAATCACCTGTGATAAAGACTATTAATCTTAATTTTCTGGATGATTAAGATCTGGATATTAGGATAGGTCTTATTATATTTATACTAGTTATAGCTTTTGTAGATATTCTTGGCGGGATAATAAAAATAAAAGATACTGTTATTTAGATATATTTTAGTATTTTGTTTTAAATCTATTAGTAGAATCAGTTCTGTCTTTTTTATTTAATTATTATTTTAAAAAATCCTGTATCACTTATTCAAGCCTGGATAATGTAAGATAATTTTTATAATATAAGAATTCTTAGGAGTACTGGGGTTGCTATCTCTATAACTAGTCTAAATATATTAAAAAAGAATAATATTGGTATTATAGTATAGAGACTATTTAACAGTAATATAAAAGATATTTTTTATATAGTTAGTATAGGTGTTGGTCATTAGCTTAAATTTATTTTTTTTATAGATTCTTTTTTTATTAATATATTAGTTATTAGTATTTATTTTTTTTTATTTATAGTCTTCAGGCATAGCATCCATAGGACAATAAATTAATTAATATTAAGTATTAATATTCCCCTTTTTTCTAGAATAATAAAGAGTATTGTTAGGGTCCTGGAATGTACCAGAAAAGCTATTATAGATATAGTTAAGGATACTGTATCCTACCTTACACTGTTTAGTATTTTAATTAATATATTTACTAATATAGCAGTCTGTACCAGTAAATATAAAATACTTCTTAGCTAAAGTTTTTATATTACTTATTAAATTACTTATTAGCAGATTGTTGCTGTCTATAACTTTATTAAATAATACTATTAGAATCTTTTAGTTGTAGGTATCTTAGTTAACTAATCAGATTATGATATCTTCTAGATATATCTAGTTAGTATAGTTAATCTTCTATCAGAAGATAATATTTATATTAAAGGATATTTATTAATTATTCCAGATAATATAATTAACAGCTGCTGTCTCGTCCCATATAATAATTATATTATTAAAATTAATAGTTTCTATAATTTTCTTGAATAAGAGAGTACTGATTAAATCAGTATATAATCCAGAATCTCCAGGTCTAGTAAATGGGCAGCCTGGACTAGTATATCTAAAGTTAAATATTATATAAAAATAGTTATAGAATATAATATCTAATACTATCTGAGATAAATCAACTTCTACTTACTAGAATAGATTCAAGATCTTTTTAATCTCTATCAGGTTTATATATACCTCTATGGTATCTCTAATCTAGTTATAAGACTTGTGAGTATGATTCTCTAAGCAGAAATATAAAAAAGAAAGACTTAAGAAATATATATATTTATCTTATTCCAGACTCCGTGGAGATTATAAATTATAATATTAATCTAATTAGTACCAGTTTCTAATATACCAGGCAGATCGAAGTGCTGGAGATACTAGTAACTAAAAAATATAATAAAAGAGATTCTATATATATAATTTAAAGTATTAAATATTTTATATAGAGTACTAATCAGCTTAATATAATTAACTATGTCAGCGGCTTGGCCACCATAATTCTTTATTATAGAATACTTCTAATCCAGATCTATATTATTAAAATTATAGATTTTAAGTATATAGAGAGCCTTCTTAGTAAATAAAGTCTGACCTATATTAGTGGAGACTATGTTTAACTAATAGATATTAATAAAAAAATTATTAAAAGATTATCTACTGATAAAAAGAAAGTAAGACAGAGTTAAATTAATATTTTTTAATATAATTAACTCAGCTACTAGCTTCTCTATATTATTAATATCTATTATAAATATTATACTCCAGCTTATATTATCTGTGTTAGTTAGCTCAAAGATAATAAAAACATAGTTAATGTATATAAGTAAACTTATAGTAATATTATTTAACTATTAATTATTATATAATTATACAAATACCCAAGACTCATAGTATCTGATTATTTGCTTAAAGATATTATTTATTAAATATAATAACTTAATTAAAAAGTTATAATTGTCTTTTTGACAATTATTCCTGTAAAAATTATTAATAATATTATAAAAATCATATTAAGAACAGCATATTTATTATAATTATTTAAATATAATTAAATATAGTTATATAAAATAAAGATAATATATATTTAAAGGACAATTCATGGTCAGATTAAAAATATATTATTTATATTTTACTGTAATATTACAGTTGCTCAGATAAGTCTTATTATAATATATAAAGCTAAATTTATAGATATTTTTATTATAAGAATATTTATAGTAGATATTATTTGAACAGGGGGCTGTAGAATTATAATAATAAGTCTATATATTAATAAAGAAGATTAAGATAATTAATAATTTAAGAAAGTACAGTGTATAATTACTAAGTTTAAATATAATTAAAGATATTATACCAGTGCTGTAGGCCTTAATAATACTATTATTTATTAGAATTCTGTTTATCTATATACTTTTTATAGTAGTTGGTATATTAATAATACTAGTTAATAGTAAATATAGTCCTTTACTTCTCTTCTATTCCTGGCTAAATTCTTTGTCTTTTAATTTTAATAATTTCTTACTCCTTTAACTGCTGTTATAATATTTCCTTTTTTCTATTTTTTATTTTCTTTTATTTAATCCAGTAAATGTATTTGGATTAGAGTGAGGATCTATTTCTAAATAAATATTGTAAATATATATTAGTATTTATTTATATTAATAATATTCTTTAGCTGAGCCAGAGAAATAAGATAATAAGATTAAAAGTATTAGGGTAGTACTCACTACTTGGAGTATACTAAAAAAGATTTCTATTAATTAATACTGTATTATAAGAATTCTAATATTATTAGAGGTTTTTATATTATTATTTGTGGTTGCTTTCGGCTTAAGATTAAGTATTAATAATATTCTCTAGATTTATACTCAGTCTGAACTTAGAGGACTCACAGTCTTAACTAACTATCTAATTATATTATTATAAAATATGAGCTGCTATATAAGCTTAAATATTATTATAATCCAGAAAAATATATAGTCTACTACTGTCTTAGATCTTATCTATTCTATAAACTATAAAAGTTTCTTGGATAAGTATATTATTATAATTAATAATATATACAGCCATGATACAGTATATAATCTAATTAATAATTTTTAAACAGTATCTCAAGCAGAAATTATTTTAAGATAAAAGAAATAAATAATTTGTTTAAAAGATCTAATTATAAGTTAATATTACCATTTAATCCTGCAGAAAACTGTATAAGATAATAATAAAAGCTCTCTATAATATAATAACTATATAATTATTTATCTAGTAAGCTTAACTAATACTCTCTCCAGTTAATTAATAATCTAGTTAATAAAGATAATCAGTATAATCTCAGCTTATTCTGGTACTGCCTTCTTATTAATAACAACTTCTACTTCCTCAAGAACTGCTATTTTAGTGATAACTACTAGTATATCTAACTCTAAGAATATTTATTATAATACTGCCACTTCATGGTATATAATTATAAATAATAAAACTTATATTAATATTTTATAAATCAGTAATATCTTAACTCTAGTCCTGGTATTCTTAAATACACTAGATCTAAGCTACAGATATATTATTATAAATTAAACTTTATACTTATTTTTTATATATAATATTTATAAGATATCTTCTAATATCATCTATATCTTTATTCTTAGTGGCCTGGACTGAGAGGTATCAGATACTATTTTTTATTTATAGAATTCTAATATTAATACAGCTTGCTCTAATCTATAAATATTTATTAATAAATATATCTATATCAGGTAGAAAGTGATTATTAAAGAAAATTAAAGCTGTTTTATTAAATTAATAAATTATTTATATATGCCTAGTCTTTTAGATATCTTAATAATTCTTAGTAACTTCTTCTTAATTCCTGTAATAACAGCTGTATAAAAGACTTTGGTTAATTTTAATTATATAATAATACTAATTAATTATTACAAGGCAGTTTTAACTAATGCAGTTATAACTTCTAATACTAATTATAAACACTGGTATATTATCTAAAGAAGAGATATATATAACAGAATTACTGGGGAATTTAAAATATTTTTATAAGAGCTTTATTTTCTTAATCCATAGTTTAACGGTACCTGTGCATCTCTTTAAGTGGATAATAACTATATTTATTTTTCTTTTATATTTTTCTTTATCCTTCCTGATTAATCTTTGAAATATATATAAATAATAGATAATATTAACATCTACTCAGAATATATTATATCCAGTTAAGTATATATAATATTAATTTAGATAATAGATCTAAGCATGACTTAAACTGTTAATTAAATAATTATATAGATATTTATTCTCAACTATATTATTTATTCTTAGTGGTGTTAATATCCTATAAAATATTTTTTCTACTTTTATCTAATTATATTAATATTAATTATTATATACAACCTAATAGCTTATAAGATAACCTGTAATTATATTCTTTATTAACAAGTCTTAGCCTACTATAATATTACTAGTGATAATTAAATTATTAATACTAAGTTTAATAACCCAGCTTGGTATCAAGAATATAAGTATATATATCTACTTAATCTTATATAATTATTATCTATAATTCTATTTAATATAAGTATTATACTGGTTATCTAAATAGATAATATTATAATAGATCAGATATTGTTTATTTATAGTCTAGTTTCTTTAAATTATATTATCTTATCAGTCTTTATAACTGATAATACTTTAACAGTATTAATAATAAGCAGTAATAATGGTTCAACTTCTTCTAATTTTTTATTCTTATTATTCTTAATAATTATTATTTTTTAAATTTCCAGTTCTACTAGTTCTTCTACCATATCACCTAACAGACTTTACGGCGTGATGAACCATGACTGGGTCTATATAAAATCTAAATTCAGAGATTATTATAATAACAGTAAATATTGGTATATTTTTATATATAATTTCTATTCTTTATAGCTTATATTTAACTTTCTAGTAGATTGACTAGTAACTACTGTTTAATAATTAGCTGTGATTCTATTTATAATATTTGTTTTTTAACTATGATTTTCTTCAATAATCTCTGTAAAATAAGTAATAATTACTGGGTTTATATTAGATTTAAATTTAGTGATTATTACAGTATTTATAGCTATTAGTTAGTTTCTTTTTTCTCTTATTTTTTTTTTCTTTATCATGAATCTATCTCATGGTTCAAGGTTATCTATAATAGATACTAATACTGAAAAATAACAGTGGGTCAACTAGTGACTATTATAATATAAGAAATTATAATAATACTTTTAAGAATTATATGAATTAGATAGGTATTAATAACATAGGGTAAATCAGGGTCTTTGAAGATGATTATAGATGCTGTACTCACCCATCAGGTAGGATAGGAATAAAAAGAATCCAGGCTGAGTAATTATTTCTTGTAGAGTTATTTTTACTCACTGAGTGCTACTTGTAATCTATTCAGTAAAAATTAATTAATTAATATTATTAAGTAATACTACTGACTTATTTAAGATAGAACCATCCAGGAGTATTTAAGGGTCTTCAGCTCAGTTATATAGCCCTGCTGTTTATATAGTAATAGTTTTTATTATTTAAAACATAATTTAATCTATTTCTAACTGCTCTAAGTACTATAATATTCTTAAATCTTAAGATAATATTTATTTTCTCATAGTAAGTATTTTTATTACCTGAACTGTCTCTTTTATAATACTAGCCTGGGGATATTTTAAGTATTATTTATAATTATACTATCTATATTTATAACCATGGCAGGCTTTTAAATATTATTAAAAACTAGTTTTTGTTTATCTTTAAGTAATAGATCTTATATAAAAATATAAAGATTACTGAGTATGAGAATATAGAATATGAGCTGTATTAGTAGCAGACACTTATTAAATAATAGATAATAGTAAATTAATTATTTTAAAATATATGTATCTATTTATATTTTCTTATGTTTTTTAGAAAGTATTATTTATATAACTATAAAAAATAATAATTAATATTTGTATATTAAGAATAGATTTATTAAGTTTATATATCTTGTCTAGTTAGTCTCCAGGATTACTGTTCTGAAGCATGTAAGAAAGTTAAATATATCTATTAATTATAAAGTTAATTTCTCTGTCTGGCAGACATGCAGACTTATAATATTTTTAATTAAGCCTGCTAGATAAAACTACTGATTCTGTTATAGAATTTTAATATTCCAGTTAGTAATAAGTTAATCTGTTACTAATCTTTAATTTTAGATCTTAACTCTGTTATAGATATTTAAATATTATCTTTTTCTAAGATAGATATACTCCAATAATTATTTCTAGAAATGGCAAATTTTGAATAGATTATTATGACTGTAGATAAAATAATTCTTTTTTTAAAATAATCTGATTATTAGATAATAAGCTAAGAGAATCTAGAGATAGAAATAATTAATCTTATTTACTTTAGTATGAATAGCCAGGTACTGATAAAAAATCACTAAAATATATAATATATCTGATATATTAGCATAGCAAAAAGAAAAAAATTACTTAGTTAAAGAACTTCTTCACAGGCATGCCAGAAGATTTCTATAAAAAAATACTATATTTATTACTTTAATTTTTTTTTTATTTAGATTACTGCTGACTCTACAGGTATAAAAAATATAGTTTAAATATAAATCTCTTTTTACTCAAGATTCTGAATATTATCTAGAATTAATATTTGATACACGGCTTCTGGCTGGAGGCTAAGATAAAATTTATTAAAAAAATTAATAAATATATCCCGGAATATCACAAGCTGGAGATATAGAATTAAAAAACTAATTATAATTTATATAATCTCTATCTACTCTTTAAAAAATAAGTCTGAGAATTTATTTTAATTACTAAAGTCACAGTGGACTATATAAAAGATATTTTAGAAATATTATTTACTATTATATATTCTGTGCGTTATTCAGGTCTTTTTAAAATAATTTAGTTTTATTTATCAAGTAATAATTAACCACAGTAGTACTGTATTAATTTTATAAAGAATAATCAGTAAAGCTGGAAGTCAGAATAGAACAAAGATATAAAAAATATAATCCAGTTAATAATATAAAAATATTTAACTGAAAGACTGAAATATAAATATTATTAGATTAATCCAAGCATGAGTTTATAGTCTAATAAAATAAATTTGGATATAATCTAAGCTATAAAACAAGTACTTTTTATTTTTTTTTATTTTTAATAGATAGCTAGACTATTTCTAAACTAATTATAAAAAACTATATTTAATTATTCTATATATTAGAAGATAAATAAAGGAATAATTATTACCACCAACTTTTTAACTTTCTCACTTTTAGACTAGTCAGGTAATAATGAACGCTCTTTTTATATAATCAAAAGCTTACTTTTAAAGAAAAAATAAATATCATATTTAATCACAGACTCAGGAAGCTTTTAGAGGATTAAATTAAAATGATTCTTATTTTTATTAAAGATATTATAAACAGTGAGTTCAGATTAACTAGTTATAAATATTTAAAGATATACAGATTTAATTTCTTACATCTTAAATAAGCAGTTAAAGATAAATTATTAAATCTTATCTCTGTTATACTTATCTAAAGTATTAATAATAATCATAATTATTATAGATTGGCTAATAGACAGTTTTTAGAATAGCTGATAAAGAAGCTTCTTAAACTGTATATTAAAAGATTTAAATATAATATTTAAATTATTCTCAATTACATTGAAGATATTGAAATTTAGTTACTGATATTTAATAATTAATTAATATATAAATATTAATATAAAATATTTTATATTATCACGGTCAGCTTCACCTTACTTGAAAAAAAAACTAGTATCTAAAAATTCTTAATTTTAGAAGAATTAAATAATAGTCTATATAATAATAAATTTACCAGTTCCTACCATATTATTTAGTTAAAAAATAAATTAATCTTGCAATTGAGCCCACAACAAAATATAATTAAGAAGATCTATTCTTATATCTGAAAAATAGTAATCCTTATACTAATAAATATAAGAATTAAAAAATATTTCTTTTATTAATAGTAAATTCTTAAAGCCAGAATATTTAAGGAGTCTTTTCAAGAAATCAGCTAGCTTATTAATCTTATATATAATATTCTCTGTCTCTTCTATACAATTAAAATATTTAATTAATCTAATTTATTTATCTAACTTAGCCCTTTCATTTTCAACTGAAATCTTGAGTATAATAAGTATTTACTATAGACTATTAGTTACTATAATAAATATTCTTTCTTTAATATTTACTTCTTGGAATTTATATATCTAGATTATATAATATAAGATAATTTTATAAAGTTTAATTAATATATTTTCTACAAGATAATTTATCAGAAATCCTCTTTATTTTCTTATAGAATTTCTGCTTGATAAAGATATTATATATTAGAATATTTATCAAGTACTTTAATGATTTAAATAAAGAATCACAGGACTGGAAGTAATTTTTTTATTAACTAGTATATTAATTAATAAATATATCAGTAGTGATTTTTAATATACTTTAGTTATATACATACTATAAGATTAAATAAAATAATATTTTATATACTAGCTACATGCTATGTCAGGTCAAGTATAATTATTATATTTATAATATCTTTAAATAATAGTATTATATCAAGAATTCTCTATCAAGTCTTCCGGAATATTTTATTAATTATTTAATAATACTTTTTATATCCTTCTTTAGTTGTTGTAATAATCTAATTAATTAGATTTTTGAGATATTTTTTTCTCTTACCTGGTATAATTAAAATCTTCTTAATTAAGAGTATATCTTACTAGCTTTTATTAAGCTGGTCATAAGCAGCTTACTATAAGTCTTATAACTGTAAAATTTATATTAACTAAATAGTCTGGTCTGCAGGCTTAAAAAGAACAGCATAAATATTATTATTAATAGAATACTCTTAAATTTTATTTTATCTTAATTTAATTATCAGTTTCTCATTCTCTTTCTATTAATAGAATAAATAACTGAAATATTTTTTAAAAAATTATAATATCTTAAATATCTTGAGAGATCAGCTGCTGTATATTAAGTAAAAGTAAAATTCTAGAAAAAGAACAGTTTAAAAGAAATATACAGTTATTATTAATTAATATTAATATTAAATTTATTGCTGAGCTGGCATAGCTGGATAGTAAGAATAATCTTTACTTTATTTAGTTAATCATAGCCAGCTCTGTGATTTACTGGAAAAAGTAGAATTCTTATCTTATTTATTATCAGAGCCAGAGTTATGTGTTATGGTGTTAGCGTTAGAACACAGAAATATATCTAGAAAGGGGGGAAAGAAGAGAGATTCTCTTTATTCATTATATTATAAACTGAATATTTGAGGTAGGAGATGATTCTCAGTATTTATAGAAATAATATTCATTATTTTAAATATTTTTATGGCTAATGAATTAAAAGATATGGATATTAATTATAAACAGGATTAATAAACTATAAGTCAAGATTATTTATGTTCAGATAATCTTTGATTTCTTGTAGTTCAATAAATTTGGTCCTAGTAATTAATTTAAAATCAGATATAATATTAGCCTGAGCTGAGGGTCAGTCATGACTAAGAGAAATTCAAGAAATATAATCTTCTATTTTTAATAGTTCTACTGCTTATTACTTTTTTATTAGTATATTATTATTAATCACACTTCTGTAGTATGAGTAATATAATTTATTTAGCTTTATTTATTATTTTCTTGAGCCTATTAAAAATCTTTCTTAGATTTAACTCTATGTGTTCTAGTTACTTGGAAACTCTTATCTTTTTAATTAATATCTAAGACTTCTTATTAATAGACTATATATATTGTCTTGATAATAATACTTTTAATTCTCTAAAAAAGACTGTTTCTTAGATTCAGGATTTTACTCTATAAAAATAGTCCTCTTTAAATATCCTCACCCCCGGGAACTTTGGCTGTGAGTATATCCTATTTAGATCCAGTCTTTTTAATTATAAAAGTTAAAGCTTTATCTTCTTATGTTATACTTTATCTGAATAATAAAATTCTGTACTAAAGTGGAATATAAGAATTGATAATTAAGAAGAAACTGATATTTATTATTCTATTAAATAGAGAGTGACTCTGAATAATCAGATAATAGTAAAGAATATAGAACAAGACCTGATATTTAATTCCAGCTTTTATTAATCTTATATTAAATAGAAAACAGAGAATATTCTACATCAGAAGATAGCTTATAATTAATAGATGAGACTAGATAATACTATAATAGTAGTTTCTGTAAATGATTGCTTACAGTAGAATCTGACTAAGTATTTTAAGAAGATTAATATTAACTGGATAGCTATATAAAGATAGCTTACTATATAAAAGAGCTTGTTTTAAGAAGAAAAAAAACTTCAGCTTTATATTTCTATTAATTATTTAGATTCTAAACTGTCTTTAACTAGGTCTGATAAAAAAAAATAAATATTAGTTATTAAAAGGATACTTAATGTATAAAAAGTTGAGATTAATACTAAGAATATTTTAGGATAATTTTTAGTATAATAGAATATATACAGGGCAATGCAATACTCTGGTATATTATATTATTTTAAATTATAATATTACTGGCAGGATCCCGTGGGTAAAAAGTAGTATAGATTATGGATATATTATCTAAGAAAATTAGTGAGATTTATAGAGAAAAAGAATAGAATAATTTAAATATATAATAATATATTTAATATTATTTGTAAACAGCTATATGCAGAGGAGCAGTAGTAATTTAAGTTATAATAAAAAACTTTTATATATTTTATAACCGGATCTATCTTTTTAATTAATATTAATATATTCTTTATATAACTATCTCAGTTTATAACAGTATCTTTTCTAGTTAATACTGATTTTCTTTTTATAAGTTATTCTTTTATCTGTACTGCTATTAATATTCCCGGATCTCTTAAGGTAGCTGTTAAAGAATATACTATATAATATTTCTTATAGATGAGTACTGATAGTTTTAATAATAATATTATTAAGGCACGTGACGTGGCACTAAAGAATTATCTTAATCTAAAATAAATTTATTATAATTAAAATCCTGAATTTTTTATTAGTCAGGGTGTCAAATTGGGAGCTGTATATAGATTTATTAATAAAATTAATAACTAGTTTTTAAATAGAAAAGTCAATTAAAATAAGAACTTTGAGTTATTTTAAGAATCTTATACTTTGGCAGTCTTTTCATGTAGTAGTTTATATAAAAATATAGATATTTATAATTATACTATATAATTTATGATTACTTAACTATTATTACTAACAGCTTAATTATTACTACTATAATATTTAATAATTAATTCTGTATATTAGAAGTATCTCTCTATATTTTATTCTCTTACTCTAACTTTATTAATATATTATTTGAGGTATATTTCAAACCCTTAGGCTGTATTATCCTAGTAAATATATTAGTTATAATAAATAAAAGATTTGAGTTTAGTATAAAAACTTCTTAATAGGATTTAGATTAGGTTAATAAAGCGGGAAATAGATTAGTTTAATATCTCTTTCTGTATATATTTATTTAATCTGCTCTGAATAATAAAAAGATATATTATTTATAATTAAAATTAATTTAGGCTCGGGCTATTTTTTATAATACTAAAAAAGTTTTTTGATAAAGTCTTTGAAAAAAATTATATTAATTATATCTTAGAATATATAAGCAAGCATAATTCCATCCTGGAAGTAAACAGGAAGAATCTGGTAGTGTTAATCCTGGTGGATTTTAAATATCTAGACTAGTATTATATTACTTAAAGATTATTCAGTTTTTTGAAAACTTATTTATTTATTATATCTAGACTTATTAACATAAACCAGGTGAAACAAAGAGATATTAGAGATTATATAAATTTATTTATCTTATAAATCAGAATTTCATTCCTTAGCCTGCTGCCGAGTAACTTTCTTTAACTATTCTTATTTATAAAGTATATTATTTATAATAAATTTTAGTATATACATGTCGAACTTGTCTAGCAGAAATAATTCTATCTTATATAAATATAAATCTAGCTTTTTAAAAAAATAATTATATAAAGTTTCTAATATTACTGGAGTTATTTTTTACGGCTGTCTGCCTTTGATTAGAGATCTTTTAAAATTATTAAAAAGTTAGAGATTAAATTACAGTTAAAAAATAGTTTATTTACTGTAACCAGCTGCCTCAGCTATCTGAAAAATATTAAGATCTCTATTAATCAACATATCATGGATAAGTTCAAGTATTAATTAAACTAGATTAAGGACTATTCTTATATTTAACTACCATTAGTAATTGAACAGTATTTATAATTTTCCTAGAACTGATAGTAAATAATATATAGTATAAAAAGATAACCAGAATTATATATATTATTATATAATAAAGATATTATATATCTTATAATATACAGGTCAATTATCTTCCAGGTCCGTGCCAGGATTAGCTTAATATTATTTTATTCTGGGGTTACTGAAACAATTAAAGAATATAAGTAATGACTTTATTATCTGGAAGAACTATAGTCTTGGATTCCTTATCTTAATATACTATTATATACAGTTAACTTTAGAATTATTATAAAAGTACTATTATTTCATATTCTTAAAAACAAGCCTATTATTCATTAATTAGAAATTATATAAATTATATTCCAGTTCTGATGCGGGGTTTCGGTCCCAGTAAAATAAATATTTTTTAAAAAAGACATGACCTGCTTAATTCTTCTAAGCCTTATATATTTAAATATAGCCACTATAACAGAGTTCACACTGCTATAATAAAATAGCTAGTTTTATATAACTAAAAAAAATTTAGATCTCTTGGCCAAGCCGCTCTTATTTTTTAAATTATATATTATTCTTATTTATTTTCTAGTTTCTTTAAAAAGAAGGGCCTCAGATATATAAACTTATTAATCTTAGCTATATATAATATAAATTTTTTTGATCAGTAGATTATTTAGTAATTATCTCTAGTTTATTACTTATCTTTAATTTAGATAGTTATATATTAATTAATAAATAATTAAATAATATCTAATATAATACATGTCAATATTATATACTATAATATTATATTAAGCCAAGCTTTTATTTAGTATTAAGCTTTGTCTAGCATAAACACGCATTAGAATTAATAAAATAAAAAAATAAAAATAGTAATATTAGTTTCCAGATCAGCTGTAAAATTAATATTTAAATAATTTATTTTAAATAAGATACAATACAATTTTCTATTAAAGCTATAAGAATATAGTTCGTTTGGAAGAGTAGTATTATAATATTAAAAAGATATTAGATATATCTAGCAGCCTAAATTATATTTTATATAAAAGTATAATATATCTAATAACATCTTAATAAATCTATATAAATTTATATAGTTTATTTATAGATCAGAAGAATAGGCGCGGTCTATTTTATCTATAAAAATAAAATTAATAACTCAGAAAATATAGTATAGTAGATCTGGTATAAGCTGTTTTACAGAAAACAGTATCTTTTATATATATTAATTCAGTTTATTGACTTTCTATAAATTATTTTATTAAATATTCTATAAGCTAAAGTTTATGAAATAGCTTTTCTTACTAGTTAACTAAAGAACCTGGAATAAGAGAATAATTTTTTTATTAAAATATAATATATATAATGCGGCCGGAGCTGAGATGTAGTCTTATTTATAAATATAATATATTTCTAGAATATAAGATATTATCTATTTTTACAGCAGATATAAACTTAGTAATTAAATAGATTTCTGTCATGGCTTATCTTGTTTATTATTATTAATCAGATTATATAGATAATAAATTTTTTTATATTACAGTTATAATAACAAAACTATTAACAGTCTGAAAGAAAATATATAGATAGTAATAGTAGTTTAATTATCTAAATAAATCTTTAAGCTTAATTAACCCTGTTATCTAGAATTATTATATTAATATATTACTTAAGACAGAGAAAATATTTATATTATATAATCTGATTATATCCAGCTGTATCTGGCTTCTTTTAGTAAAATTCTTGATTTTTTTAGATATATTTTCTATACTATAAGACACCGCGCTGGTTGATAGATTGAAGGACTGGAGATAAAATAATAAGATAATATTTAATATTATCTAGAATCTTCCCTCTTCTTAGCCTAGCTATAGTATTATATATTCTTAGTACTGCTGGCTGTAGCTAGCTTTAATAGAGATAATGATTAAATCTTATCTAGCTAATATACTAGATTTTCTTGTAGTATATCTTTATCTTCATTAGATTAAAAATATTAATAGAAACTAGACTGATTCTCATCCACTCCGTGATGGGCTTAGTTAATATATTTTTAAATATATATATAATATAAAACTGGATCTGGTTTGTGATGGCAATTACTATAGTAATAATAATAGATATATTTATAATTACTATTATTATTCTTCTCAGTATTATCTAGCTTATAGCTCTGTAATAAATTAAATATGAGTATTAAATTACTGTAGTAAAGTATATAATCCCGGATTATATCTATCTATATAAGATCTGTGAGTGCAGTAATAGGATATTTAAAATAGTAATTTCTGATAAAAAATAATCTTACTTTATATAATTATATATAATCCCTGTTTTATTTATCTATTATTTTTTCTCTATAAGAATAGATATAAGTATATATAAAATAGACTTAGATTAAGTCAGGCTCTCTGTCTTGGGATAATGATAAGACTATATCTATAATATATATATATATTATTATATATACTGCTGTAGAGAAGGAAATATATTTATTATAGATTTATTATTTATAGCCTGGTTACAGTATACAGACTAGTATATAGAATAGCTTGATCTGGCCTGAAATATAATATTAAATATATAATTTAAGTACTTGATGAAAGGATATAAATAATTATAAGAGTTGAATAACTAATAAAATTATAATATTATATTATAGAAGAAGCTCTATAAATACTGAATCTATATACTTGTAATTTATTATAATCAGTAATTTATTATAAAGATTACTTAATTAAGCAATCACTTAAAAAGAATTATTTTAGTAGAGTTTTATTTAAGTCACATAATACATGCAATAATATATAGTATATATTTTAATACTGGATAAGTATAATGCCATAGCTAGTATTAATATAATCCAGTAATTAAATTTATAATGTTTTTTATCTTTACTATAGAGTTATACTGGAATAAGTCATGCTAAGACTAGCTTAAATTAGAATATATTTTCACTTCTTAATACTAGAATTCAATATTTTTCTTAATAATAAGATAAAATTTTTGGATATAATATTAGAATATTCAGTAATTACTAGAGACAAGTTTTAGGGTAAAAATACTAAACAGCTACTTTTATTTAATAAAAATAATATAATAATTTTATTTGAGATGGCTACTATCTATATATAAAGAATATTTAAAAATAAAGGAGGACTATCTCTCCAGATAATACTATAAGATTATAGAAATAAATGACTGTGATTATACAGATAATTAATAAGCTATTAGATTAATCAGTGGTTATTATATTAAAAAAATTATAGTCTATATATTATGTAATTTATTAATAACATTACACTCTTTAATACAAATAATAATTATAATTATTAGTTTAAATATAAGCTTTATAGTATATTCTAGAATAGAGTAAGTAATATATATACTTTTTAATTAAGTAAGTAATAAAATTATATATACAGTAGACACTTCATTCTGAGCGCTTTTAAAAGTGGTAAGGGTAATCTTAAATATAACTTATATCAAGATTAGTAGTATTATTAAGGCAGTATATACAATGTGTAACAGCTCCTATAAAAATCCTTTTATAAAAAGTCCCTTATATATTTTACTAGATTAGTATAAGAAGTCTTATTTTCTCCAGATTAGATATTATAATATATATCTACTATACTGGGAAGATTAGTATCTTCTTTTATTATTATTAAGAGCTTATTATACTCTAAACCTGCATCTACTGGTAATCATGAAAATATTATAAATAATATATAATAATATTATTATATATACTGCTGTTTATATCTAGATAAGTGATTCTTTACCTATCTGTAGCCTGTTAAATACTAATAATAATATTAAAGATTATTCTTATATCTTATTTTTATCAGCAACGGGGTCGGACTATCCTTGTAAAAGCTATACTTATAATTTTTTTAACTCAGTTATTAAGTATATAACCAGACAGGAATATATAATTACTCTAGCTGGAATTATAATTTATAATAATAAATTATACTAGATTTTCTTATTATATAACATGGGTAAGATATTTTATATTATTTATTTTATTCTCAGTTACTACCCGGAACCTCTCTATTATTTCTTTTAAATCCTGGAAAATATACTGCATGGGCCGGTATTACTAGTATAAACCTAGTTTAATAAGATTAGAAATCAGGAAATATATATGAATTATATATAAATAATAATTTAATCTTTTATATTAAATGTCAGGGCACTGCAGGAAAAGATATAGTAAGATTTATGGCTAGAATAATCTTCCATCTTTCTTACTAATATTAACAGTGAGAGGCAGTGTGTTATAATTAAAGATAAAAAAGTTAATTTCTTAATACCAGATAATAATGTTAAAGATATTATTACTAGTAAAACTAGATATATATATAGTAGCTTAGTTATTTTTCTAAGTCTGGTTACCAGCTTATCTTTTATAATAATATCTCTTATTTCTCTACTAGTTCTAAGTATAATAAGATCCAGAATAATACTACCAGAAAAGAATATATTAAGTATATAATTAATACTCTATATAGTTACTAAGAAGGACTTTAGTTTATCTATAATTCCTGTTAATTCTATAGAATTAAGATATTTAACAGAAATTAATATTAAATTTAATATAATTAAACATATCTACATACCTAGAATAATATACTATTCTAGAAATAATCATTTATTTTTCTTATATAATTCAGGTAGGTTTATACTAATGGGAGCTATTACTACAGATATAATTTATAAAAAGAGAGTTATTTTTTCTGCAGGCTAAATAGGGTAGATTACTAGTACAGGTTATATATATAGTAATCTAGATGGATTATATATATACTCTCCTTGCTGTTTATACTACTATTAATTTTGGCTTTGGATACTTATCTTATTTAAATAGTGGTATTATCTGTAATCATCACTAGTGAGGACAGATAAGTATATGCTCCTACTACAGAAAAAAATATACTTAAAATAATTTTTATCTTATATATCAGGGTTTAGCACGGTGATATCTGCTGTATAATACAGAAGATGAAACTACTGAATATATAAGACTTGCTTGACAAGATAGATCCTGTTCTACTATAAACAGATATATATCTCTTATTAAAGATAAGACCAAGAAAATCCAAATCATCTAGTCCTGTAGATGAGAAACAATGACTTATAGTTGGTAATAAATACTTAATTATTATTTAATATTATTAGCTATTAATATTACTAGTAATCTGGCTAGAATATTATTGTAATTAATGATAGTACAGTATCAGATATTATAAAGATAAATATTATCCTGATATATTAAGATATTACTACTGCCAGGTATATTTATTATATTATTAATAAAGAGCTTTTTAAATAATATATTATACTGATGAATAAAGTCAGAGATAGCTACTATGATATCTATATTTAGAATATTTGTGCTGGTGGCTGGAATACTATTAAATCTAAGTAATAATACTTTCTAGTACCAGAATTATCTTCTCAGAGTTATTATCTTTAATTATCTTGTTAAGAATATCTTTATATAATTAATTATTAATATAATTAGTTTAATAATTATAATTCCCTACCAGGAACAATATTTTAAATTATGGAAAATTAAGATAGATAGTAATAGTATTTTAATTAAACTAGCCACTGAGCTAAATCAATGTAATATTTTGTAATTTAAATATATAAAAATAGATCTGATCATCTATTAGGATATGTTATATATTAACCTAGATTATGATTCTGATCTTTTTTAATATAATATAATAATAATATTAAATAACTTTTCTTATCCAGTAATGAGCTGTATTACTGGGATTTATAAATATTATAAAGTCTATATATACCCAGATAATAATTATACTACGCATGGATACGCAGTGTAAATCTATCTTAAATTCTTTATTAATAGCTGTAGTAATTTATAAATGAAATATATTATTTTATAAGAGTAATTAGATTTTACTTATACAGTATTAGAATATATATATTCCATGAGATATAGGCCACCGAGTCTGTGTTTTCTCTATTTAAAAAATATTATTTTATTACAGTATAAAGATGAACAGCTGACCTTATTATACATCTCTTGGTCTCTGGATCACGAAACTCCAATATATATCTGGAAGAATGTCAGCTAATAGAAGAAGTACCATAAAGCCTGTAGAAACTAATAGGGTTTAGTGAATATCAAGATTACTTTATAAAGTTATATTATTTTTCAGCTTCTAGAATAGCAGATGATCTATTTATCCAATGGCTTAGCTGACTGAGTGTATATTTATATTATAATAATATCAGCTGCTTACTTTGTTACATAATAACTAGATTAATAATATATAAGTACAGTATTCACATCCTTCAAAGTAGCATGTGCATTGCAGAAACAGTAAAAAACTTTAAGAAACATAATTTCACAGGCTTCTTTTATTTATCTAAGATAGAGTTTGGTCTTTTATAAAGCCTTAGCATAAATAAATTCTAATACTAGATATTACTTATTAACAGGTATTTCTAACTGCATGTAGTGTCTTCTGATAAATAATTCCTGTGTTATAACAGATGCTGATATGTAAACTAGAAGACTGGAATTTGAGAATATACTAAAAGAAAAGATAGGAAGGCGGGACTGACTAGTATATAAATTAAATAAATATTTACAGGATAATAAAACAACAGAATATAATTTTATTATATTTTTTACTACAGTACACACAATGAAGAGAAGACTTTTTGATTAATAGATTATAGTAGAATAATCTGTTATAGTTTTTATTTATCTATATCTTCAGGTTTTTTAAAATAGAACTAGTTATAGAAGAACAGGCCTAGGTAAGGAAAGTACTAGATTCTAAAGAAAGAATAATAAAGTATTAATAAAATAAATCTAAATATTCCTGGAGCTTATAATGAGAATTCTTATATTTAATAATATAAAGTGCTATTTCTACTAATATTAAGATTAAAAATTATCTGGTTATTATATTAATAAGAATTATTATTTAAGCTTATTAAAAACTAAACTAATTTTTATAAAGTAACTGGTATTTAATAAAATAAGATAATTCTATTTATTATAACAGGGTTCTGGTTTAGCTGGAATATATAATATAAGTTTTATATTCCAGATTTGTAAAGTATATAGAGTCTATAAAAATAAAAGACTATAGTATTACCTGGTTAAGCTATAATAAGTAATAGTTTAAATAATAAGTTACTGTGATTATTATTATTATTATTTATAGATATAGTCCCCACATTAATAATAAACAGGTGAATAATGGTTATAATATTAATAAAAATAATATTAACAGTATTATTTAACTATAGACCAGTTATCTGTAATATTATTAGACTTAATAAGAATTCAGTATATTCAGAAAAAGAAATTATTAAATTTTTATTAGTCTTAGAATTTATCTTATCTAACTGGAATAAGTATTATTATATTTAAGACTCTGGTAGCCGGAAAATTATTTATAATAATATCTATAATTACCAGAATAATCCTGTCATCTAATCTATTACTAATATTATAATAATATTTATAAAGAAGGTAGCTGTCAGCTTCAGATCCAGTCTTATATATATATTAAAATTAATTATTACTGCAGTACTGAGATAATTAATTAATTCTATAAGACTTTATATTATTATTTATATAATTTAAATAATAACTGCTGCTGTAGTCCTGCCGGTGTCTATAATAACAGTAAATATATATTATATAATTATAGTGCTGTTATATAATATAAGAAATAGAAATAATATATAGCTAGATTCTGTTAGTATATATAATTATTCTAATAAGCTTATACTGTATATAATCTATTTTAATATTAGAAGAATTACCATGGACAGAAGAACTAGAAGAAAAATTATTTATTAAAATATCTTAAATATAGCTTCTATAATAATACTCCTGCTTTTAAAAAAATTAAGACAGGACTTGCAGCAGTTTCTAGATAAATCTTAATTTTTATTAATATTATAAAAGTCTTTTACAGGCGCATAAAACTATTCTCTTTAATTAAATATAATACTAATTGCTTTGTATACTTTATTAATAATATTAATATTATATCTCTGTAGTTATTTTAGATTAAAACTGTATTAATTTTAGCAACTCTGTTATTTAAATAGAAGTATTAATTTCTTGAAATTATATATATCTTGCTGAACAGAGAATTAATATAAATAATTTTATAACTAGAATATCTAGATAGCAGATTTTCAGATACTGCTAAACTCTGATATTAGGATTATTATCTAAGTCAGATACTGTATTCTTGGTTTTAATTATATCTGCTCTATTATTTATCTAAAGTTAATTAATTTTCTAAACTTCTATCTTCTCTTTGGTATTGATCAAATAGATAAGCTATATTAATTCTTATCTTTAACAGGAAAACGCGACCCAGCTTTGACAGGATTAGATTGGTGTATTATAACTGGGAAATATATATAAATTATATAAAAAACTCCTGTAATCAATAATAAATATATATATATATTCTATATATTATTCTTATATTGTGGGAGGCACGACCAAAGATTATTATATATAAATATATATTATTCTAGTAATAGATATTCTCAGTAAACTATTAGTACTGTATTTTATAACTATCTATTCTGTATATATTTAAGTAGTGAACTCTTTGAGATCAGTAGAAGTAACTTTATTCTTTAATAGCCTGATTTTATTATTATTATCTTTTCTATCTAGAACAGTAGATAAATACTTTCCAGGAATAAGTATCTATTATAATCTAATATATATATAAGTCTAAGAAACTGATAGTAATAGTATTCAATTATATATTATTAATAATATTAAATATTAATAAAGCTTAATCAGTGGACTACTATAATTATAATACTTAAAAGTAATATTTAAAATATCTTTAGCTTAAAATCTCACTTACACACTACTTAAATAAAAAACTAAAAACTTGATAACTGCTTAAAAATAAGTATTAGTTTTATTAAACTTTGATATATTACCATGTAACTAGACCAGTTCTAGAAAATATATCTTATTTTAATAATAATTCTGCGGGAATATATAACTTTCATGAAATCAGAATATATATTAAATTTCTATATTAATAATTAAAAAAGAAGTAAGAATTTATTAACAAGACTAGACAGCAGTAGAAAATAGTAAGATATAAAAAAATATAAAGTTTTATTATATATATATTAATTCAGCTGAAGCTTTATTTAATATATTATATAATTATTAAATCTATTATTTATATTTATTAAATTTCTTAAATTAGATTAACAGTACCAGCCAAGTACTGTTTTATAAATATAGTTTATATTAAAAAACAGTATATACTTTGAAAGATTATTAAAAGTAAATATCTGAAATCCAGTAGAGAATAAAAGCTTAATTAGCTATTTCTTATTTTATTTTTTAATCTTATAAATTAATCAATATTATCAGCTGCTGGAATAAAATAACTACTATAAATATTCTTAACTCTTAATATCTTTATTAAAAAAGAAGTACATAGAAGCTTACTAGCTATATTTAATTTTAAGAATATATTTTATATTTATCTACTTAGATATTACTGAATAGATTAGTATTTATTACTTATAAGTATCAGTTATAATATATCTGCTTATAAGTATATAAATCATCTATATTCAGGCTTTTATAAATATAAACTGAGCCAGATACTATTCTAATATATTATTATCTTAGTAATACTATATATAAGTCAGTCTATATTAAAATATAATAATCAGGTGAGAATTCTTATTTATAATTAAATAATCATACTTTAGCAATATCTGCTAGTCTATATTATATAGATATTATATTATAGCAAGTGAAGTGAGGGATTACTGATATATATATATTATAATTTTTATCTCTCTCCATACTCTGCGGGCCTCTATTATATTTCTATAATTAAAGTTATATAAAGTAGTTATTAAGAGCCATTACTAAATTATATTTATAAAAGAAAGTTATATTATTATACTACTAGGGCCAAACTAGAGACTGCTCTACAGTAGTTGGATATATTAAAATATTATTACTATATATTATTCTTGCTATTACCAGTATATTTTAGTAGACTCTCCAGGCGGCTGTCTTTGCTATTATGAACATAACTTATTCAAAAAGTTACTTAATTAAAAAGATCTACTTCCGTGCAGTAGCATAGTCTTGAAATCTCTATTATACTATAATAACCACAAATTTTATTATCTAGTAACTTAAAATATCTAGTTACAACACCTATTATAATGAATTTGAGAAATAACCTTAACTAGACTCAAGATAATTATATATAATATAAATTCTACTTTCTACTTTTTCAGAGCTATTTCTTGATATATCAGAATACTGATTTTTTAATATACAGTATCTCTTGGTATTACTATATAACCAGTAATTAGATTTTAAAATAACTTAATCTTTATATTCTACTATCTCAGCTATAAAATATAGATCTATAAAACTAAAAGTATATCAGATTTATTATAATATCCTAAGAATTACAAAGATATCTAGTTTAATTAATAGAAAATAAGGCTTCCAGCACATACACACAGAAATTTAGAATTTTTAATTAATATTTTTATAATAAGATATATCCATATTTAATCTGGAAAATATATATATATTCTATAATATCTATAATTATTAAAACAACCAGACTTTATATACTAATTATTATTAGATTATTTTACAGCTAGCATGGGGAACACGGCAGAAACATAACTTTTAATATATAAATATTACTTTTATAAATCAGCTCTAGAAACTGAGTAATTCTAGTTAAAAATTATAATAATTAAAAAACTCCTACTGCAGGCAGGTGGTTCTAGATTAATATATAAAACTAGAATATTATATAAATAAATCTAATAATCTTAAAGCAGAAGCAAGAGCAGGAAAGAAAATAAGTTAAAAATCTTTAAAAATAACTTAAGTAATAAAAAAACTATTTTATTTAAAATCTTTATAACTATACTTTTTTAACTAATATTAAGATATATATACTTATCCAGAACCACTGAGATAGTATAATAAAGTATAAAAATATTTCAGATCAAAAATTTCTATTAATATATATACAGATTATACATGTAATATATACCAGTCAGTTTATTTAAATATTAATTAATATATTTATAAAAATGATTTTTTTTATCAGCCAGTCTCTTAATACCTAAGAGCTTTAAAGTCACTATTAATTAACCAGTAAAAATTAATTAATCTAACAAGTCTATTAAGCATTTTTTGGACCTGACTGTAAAAATATTTATAAACAGCTGAGTAATAATTAAAGAGCTTTCTGCTCTAAGTAATAATCTTGCTCATATTCTGTTAGAATAAACTTTATAAATAGAATCTATATTAATACCACTGCTCACAGAGACTGATATACAGTCTTATTTTATATATACAGAATACTAAGCACAGTTCCTAAAATCTTTTTATAGAAGAAGATAAGCGGGATATATTCAACATAAGAGTTTAAATCCTTTCCTTTGATATCTTTTCTTTCTAGCTATATTATCTATATTTTATTTATAAAATAAGCATTGTCTTAGCAGGAATAAAAAGAAACAATCAAGCACCTCTACTTAGGATTATAATACCTGTCTATATTTTTTTATATACTTAACATAATTCATCTCCTTCAAGTCTATCTTTCTGCGGGTATATATAACATAGTCGGGTTGCTCGTTACCCAAGACTAACAGCAGCCATGATGGTATATATATTACCAGACCATGCAATACTTAGTCCAAGCTCAGACATCTTTCCTATTCTACAGGCCCTCTCAATAGCTGTAAAAGCAGAAGACCTTGGTCTTCTATAAAAGACTTCTAGTCTGGGAGTTGGCTTGGCACATGGACAAAATTTTCAGGCATAAAATATCAAAACAGGCTAGCTTACCACACGTCATCTGCTACTACTAAATGTAGCTTAAGCCTGCACTTATAACACAATTACTGACTCATCCATTAGATTAAACTAAAAATAGTATCGCCGCGGGGTCTCAGTTGCGAGGGGGTCAGAAATTAGTACAACAGTATCAGAGAAGTCCTGACTTAGAATAAGCTCAAACACGTGAAAAAATAATCCTGACTTAGACCTAGTTTTCCAGCTCCGGTCTGACACCATCACACTAATTTCTAGACCCCTTGCAGCTGTCTGCCCGCTTGCCGCTGCACTGAAGATAAACTTTCTTATTACAGATAATTAAACTGATCATATATTCTATATAATATGGATCTTATAAAAGAAGTACCTTATTAAATATTATCTTATTATTATCTTAAACAATATTATCCAGAGCAGATTAACCATACAGCTCTTAATTCCTTAACTAAAGAGACAAATTAGATCAGGTACCTGACTAGAGTAGAAGCTATAACTACTAAAATATACTTAAATATAAAGAATATAACTTTTATAATTCACTGGAGGTCTTTGTTACATCTGTCCTGATCACTCATATACCATATAAAATTCATATATCTTCCGAATTTGACTAGGTTAGGTTGAGGTGATTAGGTTCAGGTCTGGACTGCAGATAGTTATATCTTCTAGATACAGAAAGCTAGAAAACTGAACTATACTTATTTAATCAGGAATAATCATCAAGTTATCTAACAAGACTGTATCAGACATGCTTGAGGACAAGGGCAAACTAATATTTTAATCTCACAAGACTCAATAGTCTAGATGTATCTTTTCCCATATAAGTATTATTTAGTTCCACCAGTCATGATATATTACTACTTTCCAGTACTAGATCTTATTCTGTTCTGGAAAGACATCCGTAAGCATTCTTCCAGTCCTTGATATATACAACAGACAACAAATATAATTATACTTTGAACAGAAAGAAGTGCAAGATATACCACTCTATCTGAAAAAAGGATATACACTATGCCTTACCAGCTTACAGACATATCTAGTCAATGTACAACATATTTTCAATAGTAAGTAAGGGATAAGTTCAATTTTTCTTATCTCCTTTAAGCCAGCGGATATGCACCAACAACTAGGAGCACTAATAATTATAGCTTTAATTACTTTTATATCCTATTCAACATCTGTAACTTCCACTGGCTATCTAGCACCTGGTCAGAGGAACTGTAATATAAAAGCTGATAAAAAGCTGTTTTATATATTATTTTATATTAAGATTAAGAAATATTATATAAACCAGTGATTATACATGCCAGGATATTCTAGAATCTTATACTTTATATATTATATTATTCTATTAATATTAAATTAATATTTAATTATCCAGTGTCCACTAGCATTTGGTAGCTATAATTAAAAAGAAAAAATCATCTAAGAAGAATTCTCTCCGTGGTATAAAAGATAAAAGTAATAAGAACAAATTCTTACTATTATAAAACAAGAAAGACTTTTTATTAAATTAAGATATTAATAGAGATATACAGATACATTAATCAGAAAAAATTACAGTAAAATCTTAAAAATATATAAAAAAATACTATCAGGGCTACAGTTTAAAGCAGCATGTAGTTATAATCTAAATCTAGAAATATAAAAATAAAAATTATTATAATATACTAGGATTTAAGAGGACTTGTAACACAGAAAATATTTAATAAGCTTATTAAATCTTGGCTCTACTGATATATCTAGATTAAAATAAATATAAAAATATAAAAATCATATTTAAAAGTAAGTGTCCAAGTGATTAATTATATTATAATTATTATTATAGCTGTTATAAGATTTTATTAGATTATTATTAATAAATATACCTGATAAGAGATTAGTCAAGCCTACTAAATACTTAGTAATTCTCAAGAATGGGCTGCCTTTAATAAATAATATAAATATTATAAGAATAAAGAAAATATTAATCTATATAATCTCTTCAGGAAGAAATTCATGAATAATACTTTAAATAATAAATTTAATAAAAATTATTTAATTAATAAAAAAAATAGACCAGAGACCCCTGACTATATTATTTTAAAAATTTACTTTAAAACTATTATTTATATTAATAAATATCTTGTAATAAAAGACATGTCTGTCACATATAAAATACATAAAAAAATTAATAATCTTAACTAGAGAATTAAAGAAGAGAACCAGAAACATAACCAGCCTAAAAATAATTTTCTGATTAAAATAGACCTGCTAACAGGTGTCTGTGATAAATATAATAAAATAATTAATATAATTTAAGATAAAACTGCCAGCGGAAGATAATTAGAAATACTATATAAAATTAAGAGCTAGTTTAAGAATATATAAAAGAAATATAGCTATCTAGAAATATAAAAACTTCCATTAATTAATAATAATAATAATAATAATAATAACCAGGGACCTGACCAAACTAATAATAAATATTAAATAATTAATTATTTACTATACATGGACAGCCAGTGAACCATTTTCTTTATAGAAAACTAATCTAATAAAATTATTATAAAGTAATTACAGAATATTAAATATAATATAATTAAATTATACCTGGAGCTCCCTAAGTCACAGAAAAAGAATATCTGTTATTTATAAAACTACTATAAAAAAGACCAGTAGGATAATTATAATCAGATTCTAGAATAAGATTATTAAGTTCTATCTAATATATCTTTATCTGACTAGAAATATTAATAAGCTCTATCTTCTTTATATAACTTAATCTGTTTTTATAATAATTCTATAAATATCCTGAGCCGAACCACCCTGTACAATATACTTAAAAGAAAGACTATTAATTTAAAAATTAATATTTTCTATAAATAATATAATATAAATCTGCTGTAAGATTAAATATTCTCTTATAAATAACTCTTTAGCTGTAGTTATACTAAAATTTAAGAATTATTAATAACCAGCAGTACAATCAATGGATAATAAAATATTAAACTAATAATAAAAATCAAGTATAGTAAAAAGAACAGACATATAAATAGATCCCAGAAAGATAAGAATTAATAAGCTAATTCTTTAATAAAAAAACACAGTAGAGAAGACCAGGATATTATAAATATAATCTAAACTATTATAAAAATAAATTAACTCTAGATATAGATTATTACTAATATACTTACTTAGCTAATATTACAGCTTGTTATTATAGACCAGACTTAAAATATTCTTTTTAATTAATACTAGCATAAATATATTATAAAGCAAGACTATCTTGAGAGGACTTACCAAATATACTAAGAATAATTTTTAATAAAAATAACTTACTATATTCAAAATTCTTAAAATACTTGAAGTAGAATTATATTTACCATAAGTATATAATACTAAGAACTCTTGGTCTTGATCTTACATTAAGCTGGATACTTACAGTCCCTACTCTAAAAAATACTTACATAATTATCTTTCCCAGTCTAAGATATAAATATTCAGCAGTAACTTAGAATTGAATATATATACTTCAAGTATTATAATATACTGGCTTACAGTAACTAGAAGGATCTTCATATACAGTTTGTTATATATAGTATTTAATATAAAGCCACTTCTTTAGTGTATTTTATATATTTCTTTTACTAAATATTAAAAAGTACTTTTATATATATACTCTAATTTCTATAACTAAAATAACTGTCAGGAACATACATACCATTATAAATATTTTAGTATTCCATATACTGTTACAGCAAATAATATTAATAAGACCTTGATATACACATAAACTATATACTTATAATACAGATTCTTAGCTTACTATAACATTAGACATCCAGACACTATGTCTTTAAAAACTTAAAATAAAATAATAATTATATTATTTATTTTATTACCAAAAATAATAGAATACAGATCAACCATACTAATCCTTTTTTTATTATTAATATACAGATCTTTCTTTCCAGCCAGGAGATTCCATCAGTCATTATTCTAATTTCTTATAATATAAAATAGAACATTACTTAAGAAACCACCGTGGTATAGTAGAAACATACAGCTAAAGACTAATTATTTTATATCTTTAAAAAATACTTTAAAATATTATAAGCCAGTTTTCATGAGTATTATTAAACTATAGAATACTTATATATATAACATATTCTGGAGTTCCCACAATATTAATAATGTCTTGTTTCATTAATGGATAGAAGTTAATCTAGTAATTAATAGAATTAATTACAGCTAAAGAGAAGCGCTCCATCATTGGCTTTATAATAAATCTATTATATTTAATCCTAATATCTGTAACTGAATAATAAGTAGAAGAGATATTAACTACACTTGAAGAATTAGATATAAAAAATTCTGTAGACTGTTAGTCCTTTATCCAGATTATTACTGCTTTATATTATTTCTACACCCTGTTGCATATATAGACAGCAGAATTATCTGTCTGTTCTGACATTCCTTGCTGTCTGGGAATATATTATTATACTATTTTTTTTTTCTCTGAGACATACTAGAAGGGTCCAGTTTATTAATATATATAAAAAATAAACTCTCATACCAGGAAGAAGAATATAATATTTAAAATAAATAATCTATAATTTATATATTTTACTGTAACAGCTAACAGACTCATTTAAAAAGAAAAAAATAAAAAATTAATATTAATATAATAAGATATAATACTGGCCAAGTCCTCTGCAGAGCTTTATACAGTTAAAAATTAGGTATTCCTTCTATATATATATCTCAATTAAATGAAATTAGTATTTATATTCTGGCTAGATCTCACATTTCCTTTTAATACTTAAGATTATCTTATTTATATCACAATATATATTTATTCTAAACTTTTTTATTTTATAAGACTGCCTGTAGTCACTTTCCTCCTCCATGGATTATTTAATGCGGGTATCTACTAAATAATAAGATACAGACCTAGCTAATAATTAGATTTCATAAAATTATCCTTCCAACTTACACAGATAAGTACTTATAATATTAGTAAAGAAGCTTTACTATATCTGATACATATCTTACTATTTAGTATTATATTAAAGTAGATTATGAGAGATTAACAGTATCATAGTCTATATATACCTTTAGATACCTGCCAAGGCTTCAGCCTGTAAATAAATTTTAATCTTAATAAGTAATATATATAATAAAAATAAAAAATATCATGTTATAGTGTATATAATATTATATAATAATAAATCTTTCTATAATTTAGATTAGTGCTAGCTTTTGCCTCGGAAGACTAATAATAATTTTATAAAATCTTTAATCTTATAATCTTTTACTAAATTATATTTTATTTTATTTTTTTTATCTAGACAGTACAGTCATAAGCTACTAGATATAATAATAAATTCTATAGATAATCGCCTGGGCAAACTCTTTTAATACTATAAAATAAGATAATTAAAGTATAGACATATCTCTATTATCTTAATCTAGCTTATTAAAAATATTGCTAGACAGTTTATTTATTCTAAACTCTTTTAACTTATTTTTAACTGAGACTGAGACAGATAAAATAAATAAATAAAAATCTAATTAATTAATCTTATTTTTAATATAAAGTTACTATAACTATATTAAAGTAACAGATAACTTCTACAATTATTAATTACAAGACTATACTCTTTTTTAATTTGTTAATTTATCTAATAGATTTAATATTTTTCAAAATCTCTAGTATCTGAAATTATTAATATATATAGTCCAATTATTATTACAATACTTATTTCTGGAGATAGATAATTAAATTAATCTTTAGACTATATCTAGAGATATGACTTATACTTCAGATTAAAGTCAGATATAAAATTTTATATTAAAAAGAATATACTTAAAGTAACCTGTTCCAGATACACTAATTAAATCAGTAATAGTCGACCGGATTACTAAATACTTGTTTATATAAGATTATATACCCTTAAATAATTCCAGTATTCTATTATATTAATTTTTTATATTATCCAAGATCCTATATGTTAGCTCTTAGTAGATTAAATCATTTACTAAATCAGGTCTGTAAAAATTTATATTATAATATCCAACAAAACTATAAACCTAGTTAATGTCCACTTTTTTCACAATATCAATAACATTACTTGAAAAAAGCTAGGTTTGCCATATACCTCACATCAGATATTCAGACTTATTTAATGATAAAATACATTAAATAAACAATTCTTCTTTAATTTTGGATTATTTTAAATATAAATATAAAATATAAGTCTAGATCATAAACACACGCAGCTTTCCTAATACTGAGAATCTGGTATTTCTTAATAATTCTATAATAACATATATTTAAACCTTTCACTCCGCCGTCTTTTTTAACAAGACAGATAGTTTAGATAATATTTATAATAATCAAATTTAATAAATAAATCAGCAAGAGGTGGACTTCCAGAAAAATCACATAATATAACACTAAGGCCATATCCTTATCTACTATATAAAGCTGACTAGAAGTTCTTGATATAAATATTCATAGAGAGAGAGCCTGTATATAATCTTATATCAGCTTATAGAAGATAAGATATCAAGACAACACCCCTTAATACTATACAAAGCCATAGCTTCTCTGGGTTAATAACCCGAATAGGATTAACATTATACTGTTAAAAATCATTAACTAAGTCCTAGCCTTTAATAGTATCAAGATCAGCATTTTTTATATTAAGACAACTGCCTGTTTTCCTTGATATAAGCTTTCCTTTTAACACTGTCAACAGACTAGAAACTGTATATACTCAAGCTAATAATAGTAAGTATACTTTATTATTTCTATGAGTGCAGAATAATATAGAAGATAAATAAGCTTTGTTAATCTAGAGATATAATAATAATAAAACAGCTGGCTCTGTCTGTTACTACTTATAGTTCTAAAAATATTCTTATATTATTAATTAAAAATTATTGTATTAATATTCCAGGAATATCTCTTTTAGTTTTATTTCTTGGTTTTATCTTAGAGATATATAAGTATATTATTCAGCTTTAAGTCTGCTTATTTTTTCTGTTTACTAATCTTTATCCTTACTATATTCTTGATAATAAGACTTATTATATAAATCCTGGCTATAAGCCCCTGGGAAATTCTTCTCAAGTATTATATTTCTAGATTCTAGAATATCTTCTAAGACTATATATCCGTGAGACTAATTAAAATAATATAATTTATTAAAAATATTACCAAGCAAAGTTTCTGCTGTATAATTTTATTTAATAATTACTTATAAAATACTATTATAATATTAAAGTCTATTATCTTATTAAACTAATATTTAACAGTATTAGACTTATAATCTGTAACTTGATTATAAATAAATAATAAGACTTAGTTTATTTTATAAAGTATTTAATAATAGAGATTAATATTTATATTACTAGAAACATACTATTAATTATATTAATTTTATTCTAATAAAGTACTTTTTATATCAGATTATATATTTAACTTATCTAAACTCTAAGTTATTTAAAAATACAACTCCATACCCGTGACTTAAGTAATTAACTATTAAATATTCTATAGCTTTCTGCAGTACTCTCAGGCTCTTAAATAATTAGAATATTTAATTTATCTCTTTTTATTTTTATCTGAATATTTCTTTAATATGTAGAAATAGATACAGTATAGATTTCCACCACTTCTTTCAATTATGATAAATATATTATTATTAATAGCTAATACCATCAGCTGATCTAATAGATTAAATATCAGGTTTTTCTTATATTTAATCACAAATCTCTTTCTATATTTATATAAGTAGATAATTAATATAATCTGCTTTAGATCTGGTACTTATATACTTGACTTTTAGTTCTTATTTTTTATATAAAGCAGTATTATAATAGTAGTAAGAATATAGTATTCACCGGGAGTTAAATTATAGATAATATAAAATTTAATATATCTTTAAAGAATAATATTAGTTTTTTTATTACTTTTAAGATATCTGTTATTTATAATACTAGATATATCTGAATTATAATTAATATCACTCATAGTTTCCAGCTCAGAGTGGTGGCTGAAAATATTATTTAGATTAATTTCTTCTAGCTTATCTCAGTATCTTTATCTATTATATGGCTGGAAATCCCAGAGGATGCCTTGTCTTCCAACTTGTTAAAGAGCTTTTATATTATATATAATTACTAGGATTCTTAAATCCAGAAATTTCCAAGAATCATCCATTAGATTGAATATTGATAATATATTTTATATTAAATAATGATACTACTTGACAGGTAAAAATACTTGATAAATTAAGACCAGTTAAAATATATAATTATTACTTTTTATTAATAAATACCAAGTTATAATAGGCTATACAAGTAACAAGAAAATATAGAAGGTTATCTAATATTACTGTAGACTTAGACAGAGAGTAAGCTAGTACTAGTAAAGAACTTTTCTATCTTCAGTTAAAGTCTGGGAAGACTTGCCTAACACTTCATATAACTAGCTCCTTATAATATAGTCAGGTGATATGTTCTACTTTAATCAATTTAAGTCTTCAGTATTCATTAACAGTTAGCTGTCTCCAGTAGTTTTCAGAAAAGAAAATCTAAGCATAAGAGCCAGGTACTCTTTACATAAGATTAACTAAATATACTAAAAGATTTTACTGACAGAACTTACTAAATAATCTATTAATTAACAGTCTCTGGCGCAGTACAAGAATATAAAAACTGTGTATATAAATAATAATCTATTAATTATTATCTTATATTATATTAGTCGGACATTTAATATAAAAGATATATAAAGAAAAAAATTATATAATTAATTTAATTATAATTATAAAGTATAATAAATTATTCAGGTATTATTATGATCTCAAGCAAACTTTTTCCTGATAATTATTATATTATATATCTTTATCTAAACTTCTGGATATTCTTTATTTGAATATTATTAATCTTAAATATTCTTATTTATAATTAATATACAGAAATAAAAGAAGTCTGTAAATACTGTTTTCTATAAATTAAATTAAAATCTATTTTAAAATAGATATAGTAGATATTCTTTAATTTATATATTTAAAATTTTTAAAAAGATTAATTACAGAATCCAGACTATGAAAAAATATTAGACTTACTAAATAATAATAAAGTTTCTGAAAACTTTTAAGAAAGTTATTATTTTTTATCAGAATTAAAATTATAAATTATTTTATTTTAAGTACTTATCCAGGTAGTAGTCATGTTTATTCTATATCTGATATATTTAAAAATTTTCTCTTTTTATAGTCAGAACAAAGTAATATATAAAAATTATATAATTTATATTACAGCTTTAATATTCACTGTATTTAATTATTTTTATATTAATAAAACTCATATCTAGTATAATAGTCTTATTAATTTTACTATTAATTACTATTTTCTTAGCCTGGAAAAATTATTTAAGCAGATTAAATAAAACTATACTTAAAATATTTACAATAATAGAAAGTTTATTTAAAAAATATAATTATTATTTCAAAGCTATGTACATAGCTTGTAACTTTTATAAAAAAATAAATAATAAAATAAATATAATAATAAATTTATAGAAATTCCAAGATAAGCATTTAGCAGCTAAAATCTTAATTAATAAAGCATTTTTTTTTAGAAGAATTATAGATTTTCCATATAATACAAACTATTGAAGAGTAATAAATTTAATTAAAATAATAAAAAAATTATTACTAAAGTATACTTTAATAATACAGTCTAATTTTTTTAATAATATATAAAAAAGTCTCATCCTTGCCCAAACAGCTAGTATTATTTTATTTTTATACTTTCTCTATATTTTTTCTAAGACATTATTAAATTTAATTAATATATATAACAGCTGTCTACTCAGACAGAGAATATTATAAATTAAATAATTCAGCAGTGGAAATAACTATTCTATTAATTAAAATCTGTAATTTACTATCAGATTATACTTATAAAAAAATTTTTTAATAAAGAATATTAATCTTAAACTTTCAGACTTTCTAATTATTTATTATTTTTTTAGTCTAGATAATAATATTATATCAAACTCTGACTAAAATCTGTCAAGGATAGATTATTCATGATAATACTAAAAAGAAGAGAATCTGTATTAATAAATATATAATATAAGTAGTAGAAAGAAATAAATCAATATAATATATTTTAGATAAGGCCTTAATTTAGTTCGTAATCCTGCTTGTATATCTTTGAAATTATTAGTTTTTTCTAGAGTTACATCAACAACTCACCCGCAGTATATATAATTACAGATTCTGATAGCTTCCTTATTTTAATACAGCTCTTAATTCTTATATATTATAACTAGAATCTTTTATATTCTTCTCTCTTGCAGGCTAGTTACAATAGAACTAAATAATAAATATCTATTTACTTCTAATATAAGTTTCCAGTGAGATACTATATCTTAAGCTCTAATTTAGCTAGTTTATACTTTATCTTAGTAACTACTAAGCAACCAGAGTACTAGTTAAATCTAAATACTATAACTGCTTGCAAATGGCTAAATATAAAGAATATTATTAATAAGCACTGTATCTTCTCTATAAGAAATACTACCTATAGAGATACAGTTTATCTATATATTTTAAAGCATATAAAAAATAACTGTGTTATACTATATCATAACTCCTGCTAGCTTGAAGCAGTCAATTAAAAAGAATAAAAAATAATAGGTAATTGGTGGGATGATATATATAACTAGTTAAATTAAGATTACTTATAATAGCTACTGAAAAATGTTTTTTATATAAGAAAACACAGCTGGCTATTAATTAATTATAAATTAGAGAATATTAGAAATTTTATTTTTTTCTTGCTTTGACTATTCAGATAATCTTTATATTTTAAATAAGCAGTTATATTATAGATTTAGATTAGATTTGAAATTGGAGAGGGATTTATAGGATAAGTAAATATTATTTTATAATCTTTTATATCTTATTTTATTAATTTTATTAGCATATTCTAATAGTAATAGCTGATGTATGGTTATATTATATAAGATTTATATATATTATTATACCAGACAAAGCATTGTATTAGCAAGAGTCTGATAATTAAATTAATTCTTAAGTTTTTATATAACAGCTTATATTTGCTTATTTATAAATAATAGTAATAATAATCTTTTTTTTTATTTTTTATAGGATTCTTCTTCTCCTACCTGAATATATCCACGAATCTTTAATAGGGAAAAAAGAAAAAAAGAAAGAAAAGTTAGTAGTATCTAAATCTATTAATACAGCTGTTATATTTACAGAGCCGGTTTCTATAAATAAATAAATTATTAGAAAAATAAAAGATCTGATTCTTAGATTAGATATTATAATAGAATCTTATCTTATATAATTACTAATATCTAAATTAATTAATTTCTTAATTTAAAGTACAGTGATTTGTCTATCAAATATAATAATAAAATCTTTCTAGTTTATTAGAATATACTCTGTCTCTAATTAAAGTATTTTAAGATTATTTATAATAGCTAGTTCAAGATAAGATACTCTATTTCTTTTCAGCCATTATTATAAAGTTAATCTTAATTATTATAGAAAAGTAATAGTGAGATTATTATTATAGAAAAGTAATAGTGAGATTATTATTAAAAATAATAATTCTATATTTATTAAAAAGATACTTGAATTCTTATACATAGGTAACTATATTTATAATAATTCTCTAACTATCTAAGCTTTTTTTAATTTAAAGAATAGTTCTGAATGCTCACTCCAAACATAAATAGAAAATAATAAGTTAAATATAGATATTATAAAATATTTAAATCTATTTTAAAAATCTAATACCATAAATTTATAGAGCTGTTATATCTTTTTTTACACTTAAATTTATATATAAAATAATTATTTTCAGATTAATGAGCTTAAGAAAAAAGTAAAAGATTATTTTATAAAATTCTTCTTAAAATATTCTGATTAATATTTATTTAATTTTTTTATTATTAAAGTTTACAGTTCAACAGGAAAGCATAATTATGGCCTAAGAAATCTTATTATCTAGCTTATAATTAATAACTTTAAGACTTTGAGAAGTAGGGGTAATCTTATATTCTATAATAGTCTTTTAATATTTATTTCTAATTTTATGCTGGATGTCTGTCTTTTAATCTTAGATAGATATATTGAATATCAGAGATAATAAACTGGAATCTGGGATTAATAGAAACTTGATTTTAAAATATAAAAATATATTAAATAATTTGCAGCTTCTCAGCTTTTTATTTATTATATTACTTTATTTATTAATATAATGATAATACAGGACTTCAAGTACCAAAGTAGAGTTATAGTAATATTAATCTAGTAGACTTATTAAAAAGTATTCTTTATTAAAGTTTATTTAAGTATTGTTTTATTAACAGAGACAGTAATCAATATTTTTTTTATAAATAAGCTAGTTTATTTATAATAGTCTGAATAGAGAAAAACCTGTCAGATATTTTATATAGAAGATTAATTATAATATTTAAACTATAATTATATTTTAAGTTATTAGATTATATTCTATCCTGTAATTCAGGCATGGAAGAGATACAGATCTTGGTATATACTTCTATAAAAAAGCTGCAGTTATCTGTAATATAATTAAAGAATTCTTTATATTACTTTTTTCTGTTATTTTCTTTCTATTTACTTAGCTAATTATATAGATATTATAGATTCTTACCAGAGATATTTATTAAATCAGTCTAGCTATAAAATACTCTATATTTTCTATATAAATAATAATTTCAGTTACTGTATCTGTTTTAATTCTATGGTTTAATAACTTTAATAAAAGTCAGAATTCTATATATCTTATATAATAAGCTAGTAATATTATAAGATAAAATCAGTTTTATTATATATAGTAGTAAGAGACTGACCAGGGCAGGATATAGCTAAAATATTAGAATAAGTCTTGATAGTAATAATACAGGACTTAAGATAGATTAACTTGTATTAGTCAGATAGAAACTTTTATAATAAATTATATTTAAATAAGTCTTATTAAATAAGATTATTTAATGGACTATCAGATTATCAACTTAGAGAGAAATAATAATATAGAGTTCTGGTTTCTTACTCTTTCTTTTACTAAGATATTAATTTATAAGCTCTATATTATAATACTGATTAAACTAAGTTTTTGAAAGAGAGATAATATATAATAGAAGATAAAGTACTGAATATAATCTATTTATATTTTTAAATATTTAAATTTTTAGTAATCTTTACAGTCTGTAACTTCTGATCATATAATATTTAAAGTCTATACTTATTATTCTGTCTTATTAATATCTCTGTATTTCTGAATTAATAATATTAATCTATAATAAGTTATTTTTTTTTTAATTGAGTCTTAATACACATGATTTATATTATTAGATTAATATTATATAGATTATATAAATTTAATTAAATATATATTATCTTACAGCATCCTGCTCTAAGCTTTATAATTATAATTAATTTTATTTTTTTTCTCTTTTCAGGAAGTCCAAGCTTCCAGGTATATTATAAACCATATTATATTTTTATAATTCTATACTTTAATTAATATTATAAGTTAGATGTACTTATTTAAATTATTAGATATTAATAAATTAGGATTATATAAGAAATATATAGATAAGGTTATATTTTATATTAATTTAAATAATATTAATAGCTTAATAAACTGCTGGGCAGTTTTCAGTCTTTAGTAGTTATTTACACCTGAGAAGAAAGCTTTATAAAATAGATATTTTCTTATAATTTCTATACTAGTCAGATTATATAATTATTAATCTATTTTGTTATATTATATATTATTATTATAATATATTAAATACAAAGTCTTTCTCTAGGCAAATTCTATTAAGTAGATTATAAAAATATATTAGACTCCTTACTGGTTATATTTTAGATATTTATTTAAGTTAAAATTATACTCTTATATTATTTAGTTTTTTGGCTACTTTAGCTCTTCTTTGATTTCTATAAGATAGTTTACTAGATCAGTTTATAGTTAATGCTCTGTATTAGTCTTATAGAAATAAATTATTATTTCTATCTGCCTACTCTGGGACTTAATTATTTAATTATTATTTAATTATTATTAGAATTCTTGGATAATATAATCTATATTTATATGGTTTATCTCTTTGGTATAATTATCTAATAAAATTAAAATAAAGTCTTTTAATTAAGATAAGATTATATATAAATACTAGATATCTAATTACTAGGTATTTTAGAGTACTGTATATATTTATAGTTAATACTGAAGTAATCTATACAGTATAAAGATATACATAAAAGGTTTTCTAGAGGTTAAGATAGCTGTTTAATTTTAATCTTAATCTCTAGAATTTACTTATTTCAAATCCCTTCTTGTTATATAATTCTTTGAGTATCTTTAATAGTAATATAAAGAAAAATAAAAATAAAAATAAAGATAAAGACTGCTTTTTATCTGTATTATCTTGACTAATAATAGAAAAACTGGTTTTAAAAGAAATATATCTTAGAATAATCTTATTCCAGGCCGGCTTAATTATGCTGTAAGATCCTAGAAGTACTTATACTGGAATAGGTGTGGTTTATATAATATTAATTATTATAATTCTTAAAACTATGCTTACTCTAACTATTAAAAAGCTGGGTTATATATTACTTATAATATATTTAATATTTATAATAATTTATATAAGTAATAATATCTGAACTTAGATTTATTATTAAATTTTTTATAAAACTGGACAGATCTGACCTTGTTATTAATAATATTAATAATATTATATAATTATTATCTTAATCCTGTATTTATCAGGACTATAAATAATATAATACTTTTTTAAACCCTAAACCCTAATATTTTATAGTAAGTTATATAATATATTATTTAATATTTATTATTCCCTCTATTCTTTACTTATTTTTATTAGTATGAATAATAATATTTTTTTATTAAATTATAATATCATGTCTGGAACATTAAACTTTATTAAAAAATAAAAAATCTGGTTTATTAATTAATTTTTTTTTACAGAAAATAATTTATTAAGTTTAATAATATGATACTAATATTAATTAAGAGAGAATAATAAACTGTTCTTTATTTAATTATCTTAACAGAATCAGATTAAATAGACTTAATTTTAATATTTTTCTGGAAGCAAATATACTTTATTATATATATAATAAATATTATTATATAATATAATCGAGTATTATCTCTTTAAGACTATATATTCTTTATTAGTTTTTTATTGTTATATACTAGAAAAGAAGTATAAATATCAGTTAATTATATTTATCAGATAATTTAATCTATAAAAGCTAATTAATATTTATTATAAATAAAATAATATTAAGATATTTATACTAACAGCTACTCTCTAAAATCTTCCTTAGAAAAATAAATTATTATTATTTTTTTATTTATACTTTATCCAAGCACAGATTATTCACGTGTATAAATTACTGGAGAAAATATATTAAAATTAATTTTATAAAATAAACTCATATTAATAAAATTAAATAATTATAATATACTAGTTTTCTATTCTATAAAATATATATTTATTTTAGATAAACTTATATATTTAAGCTTTTTAAAAATTAATAAAAAAAAAAAGCTCTGTGACATGCTGAAAAAATAATAAAAAAATATAGAAATATTCTAGTAATAATAATTTAGATATTTAAAAGTAGTATAGATTAGAATATTTATAATCTAGTAAATAAAATAAAATAATCTTTTTTAATTAATAATAGTCTAGCAGAGCTGTAAAAATAATATATTAAAAAAATAAAATATATATTAACTATATATATTTAATATTTATTACTAGAAAATATTTAATATCTTAAAAATCTTCTCTAAGCAGCTAATTAAATCTATAATAAATATTAAATTTATTTTTTTTATCTATGCAGGTAGCTCTTCTTCTATCTTAATTTATCTATAAAAATCCTAAGATAATTATTATAATAAAATATTTAATATTTAATTTAACTACTATACTGATTTTAAGCTAGTAATAATATACTTAATAAAAATCAGATCTCTAATAATAAATACTATAAATTAATATAATTTATCTGAAGATATTACATTCTCAAAAATATTTATATAGATTTTATATACTAAATTAAAAATCTTTAAACAGATATTAAAATATTGAATAATATTTTTTCTTTTTTTTTTAATAAAATTTAAATTTATAAAATTCTTATACATTATATCCTGTTCTGATATTTATTTTGATTAATTTATTAATTTTATTAAACAAATCTAGAGTGCCTTTGAATTAAATAAAATTCTTATATTAAAATTAGTAAATATAGTACTAGTCAGATTCTAGAATTAACTAGATATATTATTATTACTAGAATTAAATTATATAGATATATTCTTATCCTTAAAATAGACTTATAGAAACTGTTGCTGGAAGTATATAATAATTTATATAATATAAATATATATTATTAAATATTATTTAGTACTTTCCTTCTTCTTTTTTATATTTTATAAATAAAAAGTATTAAACCCTTAAACAGGCCCTTTATATTAATTAAATAATTATAATCTTTTCTTAATATTTTATAGATACTTTTAAAAATTAGATATTATTTTTTTAATTATAATTTTATACTGATTAATAACAGCACTGGTAACAGTAGCTTAATAATTAAATATAATAAATTAGAGTTAATATCTTATAGTTATTATAAGATCTATATATCTTATAATATAATATTCCTGAGAATAATAAAAATAATTACTTTATAATCAGCAAGTATTGTTTTCAGATTATTAATATTTCTATTTATATACTGTAATTTAGCCCAGTTATAAAAGCTTATATATTAGTTATTAGAATAAGCTATATATTTATAAATAATTTCTTTGAACTTATTATATATTTTTCTATATTATAAAAGAAATAATTTTAAACTGGCCAGCTCAGCTTTATTATTTATTATTATTAAGATTAAGATACTAAGGATCTATATTAAAAATTCTAATTTATATCATAACTTATAAATTATTTATTATATATTCTTAAAATCCTTAATTAAAGTATAAAGTAATTTACTTATTTTAAATATAAAAATCATAAGTATAATCAAGCTAGAGATTACAGAGAAAGTATCTACTATATTAATTTATTCAGTCTGGAAAAGAGGATTAAAACTAATAAATAAAATATTAAAAAAAAAATATATTAGAGATTTAATTATATATTTTAAAAAATATAGTTTAATCTGGAAATAATTCTCTGGTTTTTAAATTTAATTATAATTAATAAATTAAGTACAAGACTCTCTATAAATAAACTAGATAATTACAGAAATACTATAATTAGAAAATATAAGATTTTATATTAAATATAATAACTGTTTATTTTATATTTTATTTATAATTATAATAGAAACCAGAGAAATAAATATATTATAATCTTATTAAGCTTTTACTATATTTTTATATCTTTTATAAGAAATAATAAAGCTTTACCAAAGTAGAGACTTATCATATTTAGTTTAAACTAAGGATTTTATATATAATCTGAATATAATTATAATAAAAATATATATAGTAATACTGAGCTTTTACTACTAGTAATCTAAGACTTTATAATAAAATATATTTTTATTAATATAAGAATTAACCAGAGCTGTTTTTAAAAAATAATTTATCTTATTCTTTTATCTAAATTTTTAAAAAAAATAACTTAATTTAGATTTTAAAATCAGGCAGTCTAATTAATAACAGATATATAATTATTAATATTATAATTTAACTAATTATAATACATGATTAATATATATAAAAGAAAGACCTTTTATTTGTACTGTTTTAAGCAGTCTATATAAAGACTCTATAAATATTAATCAATATCTATTATAGTAGTTATCTTTAGTAAACAGGTATTATAAGTTAAGAAATAATTAGAAGGGATCTCTAAACACTTATTATATATTAATTATCTAGTGAACTTGATACAGAAGCTGGTATAAGCTTTTATTAAATATAAAAATAACCAGAGAAGAATAACTCCTATTTTAATATAAATATAACTAACTTGTGGTTTTTAATAGCTTATTTAAACTTTTATTAATCAGATTAATAATAAATATTGAAAGGTCAGCATATGTTTTCTGTGATAAGAAATAAAAATTCTTTTTTTAAAAGATTAAAAATTTCTTATCTTGATATTCCAGAGTAATAATATATTATTTTATCATGAGATCTAGTAAGGAGATTATAATCTATAGTTTAATTAAATTATAATTATAATTAGTAGCTTTCTCTTTAGGATTATAAATATAATATAATAGAATTAGTAGAAATATTTTAGTATATTTTTAAATAATTTTAGTAGTATTAGTAAGTTCCCGGGCCGCTTATACCCTGGTATACTATTATTAATAATAGAGCTTTAGCTTATTTAATATATATAATTTAATTATTTTTTATTATTAAACCAGAAAGCGCGATCAGAAGTCTGAGAATATTCTATATATATTTTTAAGTATAATTTACCATGGAAATTAATCTCAGTATATATTAAAGAATCAGGTTTATATCTTTACTTTTTATATTTTTTCTTACATAGTATTCTAATAGAATATTTTATTTTTTATCTTTTCTAGCTATCAAGTTATCTTACTAAATTAGAAGATATCTGGTTAGCAATCTAATAGTCCATATTATTTAAGACTAGCTGTATTTATTAGATAATATATTTTAATATATTTTATAATCACACGGTTTATTATCTAATATTATATAATAATATATCTGTTTTCTTATCTTTTTCTTTTTTTATAGTATTCCTAACAATGAATAATTATAAGAGATTAATATTAATATAGATATAACTATTATTTACAAAATAACAGAATATTCTGAGGAACTAACTATTACTATTTATCTAATATTTTTATAATCTTCTAAAAGTTTCTGACAGGATTCAGTACCTGTTATTTATATAATAAATAAATAACAGCTGATAAGACTTAGAAGACTTAAAAGATTATTTTTATCTTGTAAGTTAATCTACTACTATTATAATACTTTATATATTTTAGTTAAAAAAACTATAAAAAATGGGATTAAGCACTATCTGGAATTATAAGATTATTAAGATTACTATAAAAATATTTTTTACTTTATATTATAATAATATACTAGCTGTTACTACTGGACTCCAAGACTTAATCTTCTATATGAATAGACTATTACTTATTTAATATTTTATAAGCATTAATATATTATTTTTTATCCAGTTAATATTAATTAATCAGAATATAAATACTTAGCTTCTTTCTGTTAGAATATTTGAAAATTATTATTATTATTAGGAATTTATCTTTTATATAAGATTACAGAATAAGCTGTAAGATTATAGAATATATCTAGAATCTTAGGTATATTATTAAATTACTAAAACCTGAATAAAGATCAACAGTTAGACAGCCTATCTGGTTATTCTATATAAAAATTATTTTAAATCTTTTATATCTCAACTACTATTAAGATTGATTAGTTCTGACTTTACATATAAATAATATATAGTAGAAAAACTGATATATATTTTTCCAGATCTTTAAATTTCTTTCTTATATGTAATATATTGATATATCTAGAATTACAGATAAAATATATATATTATATTATAATAAGATACTATTTATACCTATTTAAATTTTAAAAAGTATAAGATAATTATTTATATTATTTCTAATTTATTTATATAATATTGAGTCTTTCAGACTTATAATAATTAAGTTATCTTATATTTAAAAAGAGTTTTTTATATAATATTATTAGATGGGCTGCCCAACTGTATGGGCTGTTTAATTATTAATTATATTAATTAACTATAATATGATCTTTCCAGAATCCTATTAACAAGCCATGGAAACTAGTTTGCTTTTTAATATTATAAAAATCTAAAGTCTTAGATATAATTAAGTTCTAGAAGCTCTCATAAGGACATAACTAATTATATCTTAATTAAAACTAAATACTTTATAATATTTAATATATAGGAATTTGGTTTCTTAAGATTAATTATCAAGTTATTAAAGCTTAATATAATCAGATAATAAAGTAGTATAATAATAAATTAATATAATAATTCTTAACTTTTATAAACAAGCCATTATTCTGTCTATTATATTATAATGATCACTTTAAATTAAAGTAATTAAATATTATATAAATAACTTATATTCAAGCAAACTAGGTATTAACTTTATCTAGATATTTGAAGTAATTATAATTTTTTTTATTATAATTACTACAGTATGGTAGCTGATATTAAACATATTTTATTATCTATATAATCTCAATATTCTTTTTCTGAGTAATATAATATATAATAAAGTTATTTAACATATTTTCTTCTTATAAAAAGCATTTCAAGATCTTCTTCTTATTTTTTTTATATTAATCTACTATACAGAATTAATCTAATTTTTATTAAAATAATACAGTATTCTGTATTACTATTTCTGTATCTTTATAGACTTTTTCAAGTATTTAATTAGTAATAAATAATAATAATCCAGCTTTCTGTAGTATTTCAATCTCTGCTTTTTAATAATTCAGTTAATAAAAAATTAAAGATATTTTACTAAGATATATAGATTAATTAGATAATGATATCAAAGATAGTAGAGATATTTAATTTAAATCTTTAAAATATTAAAGTACTCTTTAAGAATTATATAGAGAAAGCCCTGTTACAGTAAAATCTTACTTTATATTTATTATATTAAATACTTTTAAATATATTTTTTTAAAATAATAAAGAAAGTCTTTTTTCTATATATAATAGATATCTTAATTAATTATATTTTTAATTTAACAGCTATACAGGGTCTTTAATAGTATAAAATAAGTAATATCAAGTAGTTAAAGTTTATGGGAAAAATAAAGCAGTATATATAGAAAAATAATTAATCTTTTTTTATAATATTAGTTAAATTTAACAGTTAAATAACTTCTATAATTATTAAGAATAAGAAGACAATACTGGCTCATTATTTTAGAAACTGTATATATATTAAAATATTAAAACCAGTTAAATATAAGTTTATTATTTATTTATTTATTATTACTAATACTGATCTACTAGTTATTAGAAATAGCTTTAAATCACTTTTCTTACTGCATCTTATTTATAAAGATAATTTATAAAGATAATATACTCCCTGCAGTATTAATTATAATAATTAAAATAATCTATTTATAATTTTCAGATTATATAAATCTTATATTTATTTAATATGATTCAGTATTATAAATAATCTTTACAGTTAAAGCTATTCCTATTTAAAAACTTATTTTATTTATATTATAAGTATTATGTTCAAGAATCCTATATTTTTATATAATATTCTATATTAATCTAAACTATTAATTTATAATCTTAATATTCTTATACTTTGCATATTAATAATCAAAATATTAAATATATTTAGATTTTAATTCAGCCTAGTAATATTAAACAAATTAATTAATCCAGTATTTATTAATAAAAGTATTTTTTAACTTTGATTTTAATGCTAAAAGAATTTTTATAAAATATTATACTTTAATAATAATAAGCAGATAATCTTATAAATCTAATTCAAGGATCCTATATTTCAAAACTAATTTATTATTATTAGATAGCTTTCTTAAATTTATCTCTATTTTAGTATAAGATTTAACACCATTTAAATAATTTTTTAAAATATTTATCTTGATATTAAATACTGCAGTATACATCTTTTTAATAATAAATTAACTGTAATTAAAGATCTTACAGATAAGTACTAGTTTCTTATCTCAAGAAAAATTTTTTATATATTTAAATAACTTTAATTTTAATTAAATTAAACAAGGTTAAATATCACGTGTTATATTATATAGAGTTTTAAAGTAATAAGAATTATTATACCGGCTTATTATTATATTATTTTATTATCTAATTATATTATTAGATTAATAAGTAGAATACTGGATTATTATAATTAGTTTTATCAAGTTTAAAAACTATAATTTAAAAAGTAATAATTCTAATATATCAGAAATAATCTTCTGTATTCTATTTTCTAGTATTTATAATATTAATAAACTATTTTAGTATTGTATCAAATATCAGCTCTAAATAATTTTTATATATCTTTTAATTATACTTAAAAAATAAACTCTGTAAATATTTCTTTAATAAAATTAAGATCTAGTAAATATAGAGACAGATATAGTAACTTTATCTTAGTATTACTATAATTATATTCTACACACTCAGTATAATGAAATAATATATTATTTATTATTAATATAGATTTAGGTTCCAGCTATCTTATAATAATAAAACAGCTGCTTTATAAATTTTTAAATATTAATATATTACTAATTTCCTGGAATTTATAGATAAAGTATAATATTATGCTGGGTATATATTAGCAATACTTAATATTATTATTCATAATAAATCTGAGAGATTTATACCAGTATTATTTTAATAAAGGACTATACTGTTCACTAAAATCTAATTTATTTATTAATATGAACATGGCAGTATAAATAAAATTTAGATAAATTATAAAAATAATAATTATATAAATCTATATTATAGTTTCTAGAAATCTAATAAACTATTTTCTTTAACTATCTAACTAATATAAATACTCTTTTATAATAGTAGTTATTACTATAATTTTAAATTTATTTTTTAAAAAAGTTATTATTTATCTAGATATAGATCCAGCTTTATAAAAAAATACTTATAAAAAATATTCATTATAAATAAATTATTATTTATAATTAGCTAGTTTTATTCAGAAATACTTTGACACTGCTGAAAAAATACAGGTTTAAATATATATATTAAATACTGTACTTATTATAACTAGCCATGTCAGTTATTTAAGTAGTAATTAAAAACTTATTTAAAATCATACTATAAATAAGCTCAAGCTGAGATATTACTAGACTTGGAATTATTTAGAATATATAAATAACTATTTATTTACTATAAAAAAATATAAGAAATAGTATGGTACAGGAAATGACTTGATATAATTAATTATTTATATTATATTATTATATTATTATAAGAAATCAAAAGTTCTAGAGATATATAGTATTTATATTATATAAAACATTATTAGTACTGCCAAGATACTAAAAAACTAGAAGTAAGACTATAAAATAATTAAAGAATATTCAGAATAAAACCTGATTTTAAATATTTCTATAAAATTATTATAGATACTCATAATATTTTAAGACTACTAATTATTTTAATTTATTATTAAAAATATATTAGAACAGCTCCAGGTATATTTAACTATATATTACTAAAACAAAATAGTTCAAGCTATAATTAAGATTTATTTTTACTAACTCTATTATAAAAAATAATAATAAATATATATTAAAGATATCTTTATACATGATATAAGACACTTAATAATTATTTAAAATATAATTATTATATAATAAAACTATTATTATTAATAGATATAAACACAGTAAACTCTTCACACTATACTAAAAAGATTTAAATCTTATATTATAAAATTATCCACGACAAAGTTCAGGAAGATATATAATAAAATTATATATAATTTATAATTTTCTATTATTTATTTAATAGTTTATGGCAAGCAGGATCTGGGTATTAAATATATATATAATATATATATCTAATATAATATCTAAAACTGAAGTCAGATTTAAATAGTTTTTTTTATATACTATATATTAAGCAAAGAAGACACTCTAGTAATTATATAATAATATATTTATTATCTAAACCTGCTGTAGTCTATTCTAGAAGTTTCTTATTTAAATAAATAGTTCTTAAATATAATATAAGACTAGGATTAATTTATAATACTATATCCACAGCTATAACTCTACAATTTATTTCATTTTATTCTAAAATTAATATAAAATAAAAAAAAATAATAATTACTTTTTATCTCTTCTGGAAGAGAGCAACATTATTATATATATTATATATTTTTAATAAAAGGCCATGAACTTATTAAATTATATTTTAAATTAATTATTTTTTATTAAACCAGGATTATTTTTTCTTTTTTATCTTATAATAAGAGGCCTGGAGTATAATATAATATTTTATTTTTTATTTTATTATTTTTATATATAAGAATATTTTTATAATACTTGTAAGAATTCCATGTTTTTATTATATTTTCTACTTATATTTAAATTAATATTTTAAATAACATTTTACTAAGAGATTAGCTCTAGCTTTAATTTCTTTAGCTCTACTAAGATTAATAACTCATTATTAATTAATTAATTAACTTTAGTTACTAGCCATTCAAATAATCATGACCTGTAGCTTGAATTATCTCTAAATAATATTAAAATTTATAAATAAATAATTAGATTAGTAATTCTTCTGATATACTAATCTAGATATATATTATAATAAAAGATTTTATTAAATTTCATTAATTTTATCTAAAAAAATATTAACCATGTCTCTTCTATAAAAAATATTTTAAATATTTATAATTATTATTAACTGTTTCCCCTGCGTTCTGCTACAACCAGTAAAAGATAATTAGAAAATTAAATCTAATTATTTTACTGAGTTATTTAAACTAACTGTTTAGCATTTTAGTGGAAATATTAAAAAAATATATATCAGGATTAGCTAAGTAAAAAGTAAGGAAATTAGCTAATTTAAATATTTATAATATATATAGCTGCCTGGTAGAACTGATATAAAGATATTTAAAAATAAACTTATATATTAACAGCCTGAGAAATAATATCTTAGAACAGAATAATAAACAAGACTTACTTAAAATTTTAAAAATATTTATTTCCAGGCTGTATCTGTTAAATTAAATATTTAGATATTTTATATAATAATTCAGAATATATTATAGTTTCTTTTTATTTCTATAATCTTTAGTATTATATGGTTTTATTTCTAGAATTATATAAAATCTCTCTCAGCTAGTAGAAAATAAAGTAATTATTATATTAATATATTTTAATAATATAAATATTCTGGATTATTATCTGATTATTTTTATTAAAAGAATAATCAGAACAAGCTGTACTAGGTCTCATGGCTTAATTATAGTTATTTATAGGACTTTTAATAATTCAAAAATATTTTCAGATTATAGTATAGATTTTTCCTTTAATTCTATCCGAAGTTTATGTTTCTTTATTATTTAATCTCAGATCTATATAATCAGCCCTCAGTAAAATATATGAAGTATAAATAAGAGATCTTATATTTTAATTATTTTATTTTTTATTTTTAAGAGAATTATTAGACCTGTCTTTTTTTTTCTAAATTATATTTAAATATTCCAGTATATCTGCAAGATTAATACTATCTTAATATACTAATAATAAATAATAACTATATAGTCAAAGAAGATATATTATATTTTTAAGTTTAGTAAATCAGCTTTTAATAATTCTAATATATTATACTTAATTTTTATACAAAATCTGTAATCCATTTAAAGCCCTATATTAATAATATATATTAATATATTTATACCAGTACTAGAACTTTTATACTCTCTTCTAGAGATAAATTATATCATTATTATATTACTACTTTTAAATAATAGAATTATCTAGATCTCTTTTCTCTTATAATTAGTTATATTAAGTACTTCAGCCTAGGCTAATATAAAACTTATATTCTAATAAATTATTTCTATTATTATTATTATTTATATCTTTATAGGCTGGTCTGTTTATCCTGGTTTCCTGATACTTTTTAAAAATATTATATTTTCTATTATCATAATTATTATATTAGTAGTAGTGCAGTTGCTCTTGGAATCTAATCATTATAAAAATATTTATTTATCTTTTTTATATAATTAAAATATAAAAAAATATTTAAAACAGTAGATAATAAATAAAAGATAATCAAGAATAAAATAAAAAATAATAGAAAAAAAGAGATAGAGAAGAATACACAAGAATAAAGAAAAATAATTAGAGATTATATAAATAATAAAAAAGAATTTTTCAAGTGAAAGCCAAGGGCATGTATATTATAAAATAAAGAAAAGAAAGCTTAGAATAAATATCTTATTATTTAATTAACTAAATTTTTCTCTGTCTAAAGAAGACTGGAAAAAACTTCTAGCTTTTTATATATTTTTATATCAAGCAGGAATATAAATACTTGCCAGCTAGATTAATATTCTAGATTTTACTATTTCTTGATAATTTAATATATAAAATGCTGAGTTACTAAGCAAGATTTATATAGATTCTACAGGTTTTAATAAAAAATAAAACAGTTAATATAAAATCTATAATAAATAATACCTTAGCTAGAGAACACTGATAGACTTTATATTATTTTATTAACTGAGGGCTCCTGTTCACCTGTACAGTAGAAAATCATGATAGATTATTATAAGAATAATTCCAAGATAATAATCAAAATAGAGTTAAAGCATCAGTATCAAAGGACTGTAAAAGCAGCATTACAACAACCACAAAAGAGGCAGCTCTTTCACCGAAGTGTTGCTTCAAATTATAAAATATTCTTCTCTATTTAAAATTAATCTTTGAGTATTATTAAGAGTTTCTTAAATAAATAGAATACTGTGTAGTTAATCTTATAAACTAAAGTATAAAATAATAAAAAAAATATATAATATTATGAATATTATTAAATTAATACTTTTTTAGAATTTTAATAATAAATAGAATTCTGCTCTCCTGTTTTGCTGTATTTTTTGATGCTTTAAACTATATTAGTAATATGGTTAATAGTTAAATAGCTTTAAATAAAGAAGAAAAGGGAGGGGGCAGGGTGTTTATATATAGATTTAAACATATTAGATATGTAGTAGGTGGATGGCCGGTGCAGGTAGATGGCTGGTACAGCCGGGAGTTACATTATAGAGTAATCACTTCTAGACTATCAGTCACAGTCGAGGTATTGCGTAAAAGTAGAGATAGCAATCCCGATGACACCATCTGCCGAAAGATTTGGTATGCCATTGACCACTTATCGTCCCCGAATCTGCCTACGGCCGGCAAACCAACTGCATGGCTCATTCTAGCGTCGATCACGCAACGCCAATAGCACGCAACATGATGTCTCCAAGGGATGATTTCCCCGCACAACTACCAGTATATATACCGATGTAAGGGCTGTAGGATGTATCTGTATACCACGTCACATCAATCTGCAAATGCAAACATGACACCTAGATATCGTCGAATTGCGGTCATTGGCACAGGCCCTTCAGGCCTCTCCGCCGTCAAGGCTCTCCATGACGAGAATACCTTTGACAAAATTCAGGTCTTCGAGAGGCGCGACCGTGTAGGAGGCATCTGGCACTATGACCCAGCCCCAGACCCGTTTCATGCCCCCGGTAGCCCATCACAGACTCCCAACATCCCCACCAGTCTTCCCCAGTTCACCTCTCCACGCCCGGAAGACACCAGTGCCAGAACAGGGATTTACTCCCACCTCGACAGCAATGTCGGTGCCAAAACAATGGCTTTCACCCACACACCATTCCCCGAAATCAACTCATCAACCTCAATCAAAACCTTCGGCCCATCCAATGCCTCCCGTCCGTTCCGTGCCGTGGCCAACTACCTGGAGGACCTCTTCATCCCCTACCTGCACCTAGTCTCGCTAAGCACGACAGTCGAACGGGTCGAGAAAACCGGCCACGAATGGACCCTGACCCTCCGTAAAACCGGCCAGCTCTACCGCAGCCTACCCCAAGACTACTGGTGGACCGAGACCTTCGACGCCGTAATTGTCGCTTCAGGTCACTACAACGTGCCTTCCATCCCGTCCATTCCAGGCCTATCCACCACAGCCTTAACACACCCCCACGCCTTCGAACACGCCAAAGCCTTCCGCCACGCTGACAACTACGTCAACAAGCGCGTGCTCATCATCGGCGGCAACGTCTCCGCCGCTGACCTCGTCACCGAACTCCACGAGATCGTCTCCGGACACCTCTACATCAGCCAACGCGGAATCAACCCCGCCCTCGAGAACGCCTGGACCCTGCCCAACGTCGAGCGCAAGCCCACTCTATCTCGCCTCGAACCTACCACGGCATCAGGAAGCACAAACAACACCGTAAGAGCCCATTTCACCGACGGCACCAAGCTTGAGTCCATCGACCGTGTCATCTTCGCCACAGGTTACACCGCGTCCTACCCCTTCCTTGTCCCGGACCCCGTCACGGCTAATAACCGCGTTGCGGGATTCTACCAGCACATCTTCCGCATCTCGGATCCCTCTCTGGCGTTGGTGGGCCAGGTGCGTGCTGCTCTCAGCTTCCGCGTCTACGAGTACCAGGCTGTTGCGGTGGCGAGGTATTTCTCTGGTCGAGCGAAGGAGCTGCCGAGTCAGGCGGAGCAGGATCGGTGGGAGTTTGAGAGGTTGAAGATCAAAGGGAATGGGGTGGCGTTCCACGAAATCAAGCCGGATTTTAGGGAGTATTTTGAGGCGTTGTTGGAGATTGCGGGTGACGGGGCTGGATTGGCCCCGTTTGAGGATAGGTGGGCCGATGAGGCATTTGAGATTTTGAAGGCCAAGGATGAATATTGGTTGAGATTGAAGAGGGATCAGAATAGGGCGAAGTTGTAGGGAGCTACTATTGCTCTGGGATACTCCTATTTGCGATTGGTTAAATAGAATCATGTTTGTTGTCAACAACTTGCGAGTGGCAGGATATCCGTCATAATATTTATTCCAGAGCATCGTGACTATAAATACTGCTTGGTTCTCTATCATCTGTTTATGTCTTATCTACTGATTGATTTCTATGAATCTCACAGACAGTAATGCCCGCGAAGACCTAGACCTCAGAAGACCTTTTCCGTCCCACATTCCCGATCTTCCGTAACCCGATTGAACTCACCACCAAACTGACAATATTCATCGCAAAAAGGAACCAAAATGCCGCCCGATAGCCCACCATCAGTGCCCCCGGACTCTCCTTATTCTCCGATTGAGCGTACTTATCAGTCACGCTATTTGCGATCAACGCCACCAATGCCAATCCAATGCTTCGACCAAACTGTGACACTGTATTGAACACGCCCGCAGCCAGCCCCTGTGTCTCCACAGGAAACATCCCAGTAATAAGAATGGTCGAAACCGTAAATAGAACATCAGCCGCGATGGGGTTGAGGCACATGGCAAAGAATGCACTCCGCCAATATGTCCACGCGGGATTTATAAGTGCTATGAGCAGCGGTGAGAGGGATGAGAGAACAGTGGCCCAGTTGATCAGGGAGTCTGCGCGCACTCGATGCAAAATCATGCCAGTGACCAGGCTTGTGAGTACGCCCATGACAGTTACTGGGATGAAGCGTACTGAAGTACTGAATACCGAGAGTTGCTGAACGTCCTGGAAGAAGAAGTTGGCTATTTGCTCAAAGGCATTGAAGGCACCCCAGATGAGGAATACGTTGGCGCAGATGCAGGTGAAGGCTGAATTCTTCCACAACGAGTTCTTGATTAAGGTGGGCCGAGATCGATGCTCTTGTTGACCTTGCCAGAAAGCGAAGAAGGACATAAGAATGATAGACAGGAAGAAAAGTATAATGGTGCTTGATTCGTGGATTTTTGATACATTATCTGTAATGACCCTGTTATAGTGAGTAGTCCAAGTTAGTGATGTTTTTCCATGTCAACTCGACCTTGGATTATACGAACGCTAAAGCATATGAGAGTAGAGCCAGCGCAGCACTTGCAGTAAGAGCTCCGATCCAGTCAATCCCAAAGATGATATTACGCCATGAAACACCCTGTTGCTCAGAGGTCCTGGCGGGCAATTGCCGTACCGATAGGAGCAAGACCGGGGTATTGGCAATTGCTGCGCTGTAAAAGCCCCAGCGCCAGCTCACAGTGTCTGCAAAAACACCACCCAGAAGAAGTCCGACACCGAATCCGATGGGTTGACCCGACCCCATCAGAGCAAAGGCAAGATTCCTGAGCTTTCCTGATGGGAAGTGCTCAGCAATGATGCTCATGGCAGACGGCATACAGAGTGAGGCCGCGACACCAGAAATTATTCTGAAGATTATCAGTTGGGTTCCGCTTCGAGCGAGGCCACAGGCTATCGAGGAAGCACTCTGTAGAAAGCATCCCGCGAGTAGAGTTACTTTGCTGCCTACCGCATCGGAGATGGCACCCGAAATGAGCAGTGTGCACCCTGTTCCTAGGGCGAACATAGACACGGGCCTAATTTACGTTTGTGTCAATGTTGTTCTAAGTGACAATACAATAAAGATTTATAACGCACCATAACTCCACACCAGGACTCAGGTTCAAATCCAAGGATATCTGTGGAACTGAAACGGTGACAAGACCACCTAGATAAGAGCCGATCAAAGTGACACAGGAAATGCAAAATATAACGACGGAGGCGTTTGGAGGTCCTTGTCGCTCGCTATCCGGCAGGAGAGATTCATTTTCGGAAGTTGTTTGCTGCGAGATCGACTGTTCTTCTCGGCTATTCTGCTGGTCAGACGGAGTGGAAAATTTCTTTAGTGTTGATGCTTGAGACATAGCATGTGTTGTAAGAATGTTTTACGAAGGAGGGGGAGTGGGAGGAGCGAGAAATTCGTGTGTTGATCCGCCAGGCAGACAGTTTAATATGGACGAGAGAAAGAATTCGGAAGAATCGGCAGGTGTTGTCTTAATGGCTACCCCGCCAGTCCATAGGGCCGAGCGAGACCCTGACCGACTCATGCTCGATTGACTATACCCGAACCAGAACTAAGTAGAATAGGGCAAGGAAGTCCGAGCAGCCTGCAGCTGCTTGCGCGGTTTCGGAACTCGTAAGGCTGTCTATCAGCTTATCTTGACATTCCCTATGCTATTTGTGGGTGTTACCGAGCAGCCTGGTGCCGAGATTCAATCAGTTGCAACAGGTACCGGGCATAGGTTCACTACAACACAATCGTACACATCGCACCTGCTATCCAGTCGCAACAACTGATCTTATCTTGACTGCTGATATCAGCAATCTACTCTACCGAAGGCCTTTATTTAGCTAGTACCCACAGTGACACTGCTTAGACGCATACGACGATGACCTATGTGAAATCGAGTAGCTTAGAAACGCCCGTTAAGTGCCCGAGCAGCAAAGCGCACTGTATTCGGATCAGAACAGAGCCTTAAGCATCCCGCCAGCTTGGGTAGCGCGAAGGAAAAGTTTCGTATGCAATACAGGCCACGCCAGTAGGGTTGGAATAATATTGGGAGATTCCCTTATACTATATGTGCCAGACACTCTAATGCCGGTGTGATAGGCTTATAACTTCCTCTACTATTAACATGGCACTGCATCTATCCCGTGAGGCAGCAATGTGCGGACAGCGAATGAGTGTCTTCCTTATCCTCAATTTGGCCCTACGCGGGGCCATGGAACGATGATGAGCTGGAGCAAAGCTAGATGGAGGAGGCGGTGTCATCCTCGTTATGATGACATACAAGAAATGACACCCGCCGAGCTGAACTCTATGGTATAGGTCAACAGAATTGCTTAGGCCAAAACAGTAAAGCTAGATTGTCCAGGAGGCATTAGAATTTGTGCTTGTATCTGTCGGACCACAGCGAGGCGGAAATTCTATGAAATTGTTCCACTAAATGCGTTATATGCAGCGAGAATGAGGAATTCAGTGCTCTGCTAATGTTTTCAATAGTAGTATTGAATTCCACGTGGCTGCCGACACCAGAAACCTTATTAATAGTCAATCAACGTCATCATGAGCAAACACAGACAGGCCGCCGCATATATGCAGCGCTCTCATAACAAAAACTCACATGCCAACATACAATCGTTCAATTATAACATCAAAATCATGGCTTCGAACGATGTTAAGGATACAGGAAGCGACGTGGTTACTGCCTGCGGCAGTCGCGGCTTCCTGGAATATCTCATGGATCCCACCTGCCCGATCCCTAAATACGCCTATCGAGGGCGAGAAGGTTTTATACATGACTACCAGCATGCTATCGATACGTACCAGTCTACTAGCGAGTGGATGCTGCTGACAGGTGTTACCGATGAAGCATTCCGCAACGATTTTTTGGAATCAGAAGATAGCCCATTTTCACGAGTCAGAACATACGACAGCGAGCACCAGATACTGCTCCTCATTATGCCGGAGTCAAACGCGCACGGCACCGCATCCTCTGAGTTCGATAAGCTTCTGTGTATGGCCACCGGACGGCTGGGGTTGCATTTGAAGTCCTTTGAAGGATACCATGCCATGGAAAGAGGGGGTAAGGTGCCTGATAGGGCCTGGCGCCCACTTCGACTCCCCCGTAACCGATCGACTGAGTGGCCTAGTGCCGTCCTCGAAGTTAGTTACTCAGAGACCAGAAGTAAGCTTATGGCAGACATAAGGCGTTGGTTCCACGCCTCAGGTGGAGACGTTAAGCTGGTCTTCACCGTGGACATAGATCGCCACGCACCAAAGATAGTCATCGAACAGTGGACGCATGATAAGGACAGCCGTAAGCGACGGGAGCAAGTAATCGGTATTTCTCAGTCGAAGACTGGCGTTGTGGTCACCGGTGCACCCCTGGAAATATCATTCGAAAGACTATTTTTATGCCCGACAAGCACTCCGGAAGAGAGCAACATCCTAATCCACGAGCCGGCACTGAGGAATTATGCTAATCTCATATGGGAGGAACAAGGCTATAAGGAGGTTGAGCGCATCTGACAGACGTGTCGAATTCTTCGTGACATTCAACCCTAGCTCAAACTAGGCTTTCCACACCCATGTGAATATCCCTACTGTTAGACAATAGCCGCTTCACACCACGGTTACCAAAATTCAACTAACATTTGACAGATCTCCTTATTGAATATGGAGAAGCATCCTGAGACAGTCCCAGAAAGCGACCGTGAGGAAGAAGATGTTCAGTTAGGAGAAGGAGTTATAGAAATACACGAGCCCGGAGAACATGTGACCGAAATTATCTTTTGTGGATATGCCTTCCACATCAAGCACGGGGTGCCCCGGGAGCACGGAGATGAGCTATGGGAATTGTGGGCCACAGAAAACATTACATACGAGGATATTCCAGAGCACTTGAAAGTCTACGAGTTTACCCCAGAGGAATATGATGTGTTGGAGAGAGAGGAGAAGAATTTCAAGCGTGGTGGGTTTGTGGCCCATTGGCAACAAGGACGAGGACAAGGATGAGGACATGGAAGAGGGTAGCTTGCCAGGAAAGCCTTGAGGTGATATTGACAAGGTTTTGTGTTCACCAGACCGTGTTCTATGTTACTGGTGTCATTGTTTATACGCTTTGTATTTGCCACGACGTAAGGGGAAGTCGACGAATGAAGGGTCGAGACAAAGAAGTTTTCCGAATGGATCCCAATATAGTGAGCTCCAGGATGAGGATCAAATGGTGGCTTACTATGCTGCCAGAGTGACTTTAGTAGGTTTTAGCTTATTTCAATCTTAGGGAATACTGCATCAAGCTGTAGAACCTTTACCAAGTAGGAGTATTGAAGTATGAATTGTACGAGGTTGCGGTGTGCCTTGTGGCTCACTTTCCCTTAGCACCCTTCCTGTTCTACTTGGAGCGCTGGGCTGTGGATGTAGAACGACTCGTCCCATACCAGTTATATTCTTGAGCAGCTGCACTTCAACGTTATATATTTGGAAATTCGAAGATATAATATATTCGAGTAACTAGCATCATTATCTTTTTGTATGAATGTAATAGAACGGGCCGAGTCCCTAGTCTACCAGGGCATGCCGTAGGAATCTAGATGCTACCCTCAATTGCATGAGTTTGTAAGTAGATTGCAAGGTATCGGACTGCGGAGCATGATAAGAATCTATTAGATGATGATTTTACCACATACGACCACAGGGTGTGGAAAACAGGGCTTCCCGTCCGCTCAGCCGTACTTAAGCCACACGCCGGGAGGTTAGTAGTTGGGTGGGTGACCACCAGCGAATCCCTTCTGTTGTATGTTTTTGTTGGTTCAATGTTCAGTCATCAATCCGACATTTTTGCCAAGATCGAAACTACAAGAGTGCAATAGCAGGTATTGAAGATCGAAAACAAGCTCTGGCAACGTCTAGTACATAGCTAACGGCTCGTGGCTAGAATTTCTGCGTACCAGCCTTTTCTCAGGGAAGCATCCCTCTATGTCGTCCTTGAATCGGCCTCCACGAAATACTCACTGGATCATGCCGTAAGCCATCAACGATCCGCCTCCAGACCGCATTGCCTTCCACACCAGCTGGGTGTTCGAACCGCAGGTTTGCTGCGTCAGGCACAACCACGAATTCGTACTGCATATATAGCCGGACCGCTATATCAGTGCTTTCTAAGTATGTTTCCATCTGCAGCTCGTCTACACATGCTGCATGAATTGGTCGACTATCAACCCTGAGAACGAGATTCTGGCAGAACCCACAAAGCGCTGCCACCTGCCACGCCACACAAAGTCAGTGACCACCATCCAGATATATACTTGCTTTGGTATCCAAGCAATTACAGGCATCCTTGTCAGTGAGACACGTGAAACAAGATGGTTGGAAGAAGCCATGGTTATGGATTGACAAGTGGCCACGCTATACGCAACGGACGTCTAGGCGACTTTAATACTCACTTCAACACAATACACTGCGATAGGTTAGCTTGTACCTCACAGGAAACATGTTTAATGTTCCATAAGACCTTTCTTGTGGCGCTGCACACTAGTTTGCGAACGGCAGCTGTGGCCTTGATTTCCCTGTTGTCCACAGATCCATCTCATTGAACGACCTCGCTTCTCCACCATCCTCCAATTTATGGCTTTTATGATTAGCTACTAATATATGCAGACCAAGTGGGAATCTGGAGGGTGATTACGCTCCAGACAAGTACCGGATATGGTTGCAATGCAAAAGGACCCGGTCTAGGCTCCTGGATCTCGCTATCTACTACCCCCTTGCCAGAGGTCTGGCCAAATTTGAACCTAGGTCCCTACCATGGTATTGCGGGCGATCGAAGAGATAAGAATTAATTTATTGAATATGTTGAACCTCTCTTTAACGTTACTCATATTTGCAATAAATTTGTCGCAAGAGGTTCAACCCATCGATGTCCTCGGCTAAGGGCGTCGGTTCGTGAGTGGCCCAGCGATGCTTGTGACCGAGACCATGCCCAGCTCTATAGCAAGGAGGTGCTATATGGACGAGTAAAGACACCGCAAAAGGTTCTATGGAAAAGGATAACCAAGTGTGCGATCTGATTTCGTAGCGGTTTGCAGGGAATGGGGATTACTGACCCGGCACCTCCACTCCAACCCAACCCAAAGTCCAGTTACGGCTCCTTTGACGCAGTTGCATCTAACACCCCAAGGTAAAATTAGTATATATTACACGGCGCGCACATCAAGTGGAGCATCTTGAAGGAGAAAGAATGGGCGAGAGTAGGCAAATCACCATCACATCAATAATGAGGTGGGGTTTGGCATTGCTGACATGGCAGGATCTTTAAAGGAAAATCAATCGACGTGTAAAGTCATAATCAAGTACTCCACAGTAAGCAAGCCAGATGAGGATGTTGTTCAATCTTGGAATATCCTTGTAAACAGAGAGCCGTGCGGCTTTGTTATTTTCAAACCCTTCCTGGTCTCCAACTGACCGGTCGGATTTGTTCGGACTTCGAGGCGCGGACAGACACCCCTGGTGTTTTAGTGCGAATGCCAGAGGTTCGCCAACAACTCAGGTCGACAGGGATATGTGTCCGGTGGAGCATGAATTCAGAGCTAGCAATACAGCAGGTACATATAAGTATTGGAAAGCAAACATTGTGATATTCCAAAAAAAAAAAAAGGTTTTATGGTCTGGTAATTGGTAGCTAGGAAAAGATAATGTATAATAATGTGCTGAATACCGATCTCATATAATTAGGTTATAGTATACCAGGAATATCATATCTTACCAGGAATGAGGTTGATTTACTGTTTTATTATTCAGACAATCCATCCCATCACTGCAAAGTGATTGTGAATACTGAAAAGGAAGTGTTGCCTACTTCCCATTCCTTTCTTGATCTCCTATTTACCCCTGTTAGAGATGTGGGCCCAGCCTTTGTTCTTTTAACGGGGTAAGATTTTAGACCAGCGTTTAGTTTCCCCAACAGCCTTTCTAACACCCCCGCCCCCGTTAACCCCACCGACCAACACCTTCTATGCGATCATTTAAGCAATGAGTCGATCCTGGTGAATTTTCTCTTTCTCCCCTTCACATATTTCCCGTTCACCACTGACCTCACAAAAAGGAACTCCCAACGTGATAACAATGCCTGCCGACCTTGTCGACGTTCTCATCATTGGCGGCGGTCCCGCTGGTTTAACAGCAGCCCTCACTCTTGCACGACAATTACACACAGCGATCCTCTTCGATAATCAGTCCTACCGCAACGGCAATTCCTCCTTTATGCACATGATCCCAACATGGGATCACAAAGATCCTGCTCAATTCCGAGAGAAGGCTCGCCAGGAGATTTTCTCGAACTATTCCACTATTCGCTTGGAGAATGCAACTATCGCAAAGGCAGAGAAGAAAGACGACGCTCTTTTCAAAATAACAGATGAGAATGGAAGTTCTTGGGAAGGAAGGAAATTGATCCTTGCCACTGGATCCCAGGACATTTTCCCACCCATTCCCGGCTATGCTGATGCCTGGGGAAAGCGCATGTGAGCTCCATATTCCATGGCTCTCCACGTGCTATCCTAGATCTGAGCTAATTCTTTGGAAATAGCTTCCACTGCCTCTTCTGCAAAGGATACGAGGACCGCAGTGCAAAGCGAGCAGGCATTCTAGCCATCCAGTCCGCCGCAAATGTACCGATGGCGATGCACCAGGCGGAAAATGCTGCCCAGCTGGCCGAGCAGGTTACCATCTATACGAATGGACAAGAGGCCCTTGAATCCCAGTTGGCTGCTATATTAGCCGATAAGGGTAGTAAAACAGTGTTCAAGGTCGACAATCGTGTAATAACCGGTGTGTCGCTCAACGGGGACGATCTGAGTAATAAAGCCTCTGTTCAGGTCCAGCTTGCCGATGGTAGCCAGGTCGAAGAAGCTTTTCTCGTTCATAACCCTGACACGCAGGTCAAGAGCACCCTCGCTACTCAGTTGGGTCTGGACCTCGCACCTAGCTTTGTTCCCGGTACGGGCGATATAGCTGCCGCAGCCCCTTTCTATCAGACCAGCATCCGGGGTGTGTTTGCTGCGGGCGACTGTATGACTCCGTATAAGGTGGTTGCGGGCGCCATTTCTAGTGGATGCAATGCGGCTGTTGCGGCTTCAGCGCAGCTGCTTGCGGAGAAGCATGGCCACCAGCCGCTTTTCTAATTCTAACGTTTGGTGAAGATTCTAGATGATATGAGGGCTATACTATCCTAGTCAGATGTTACAAGAAAAGGAAGGTGATGGGAAGCGGAACATCTGTAAATTCTATACAGAAATTGAACATATGTCCAGAACCTGTAGAAAAGGCTAATTGGTGTCGTTCGAGATAGGGTCCTTGAAAGGCATGTAGGCAGCTAAACACCGATTGTCCAGGATGGTGGATTACACAGCCTCAGCCTACACAAAATGGCTAGGGAGGCTTTGCAAGGATACTTCCATGAGACATAGCAAATGACAAATATGGCAATGATAGGAAGGAAGGCGCTGTAAACAAGCTTGTTTAGGACCCGTGGTTCCATCGCCCTATTGATTCGGCCAAACGCCGAAACGGGGCAAAATTTCGCCGTTTAAGGCAACTGATTTCCCGTCCCCGCACCTGCTCGGCGACTGCCATCCGATCGCGATTTTAAACAAGAGCTGAACAATCCTGACCTCAAAGACATACCCACCGACCGTCTTAAAACTACATTGCTTCAAGGTGTTTCCAGTCGCCCCGTTTATTATACAAGACTATTACGGGCTTTTGTTGATAATGGACCCTCCTCAACCCTTACCCAGGAGGTCTCCTACACGGTCGGTTCGAGAGAACATTTTCCAGTTACTCCATAGAATCCATCATCGAAATGTGTATTGATATTATTGATGCAGTATTATTGTTAGTCATTAGACTATCTATTTTTTTAGTCTTGTCAAATGCATAATAACAATTTTTGGTATTATGAGTCAATAGCAATCATTGGTAATCATACCAAAAGCGTATCCGCGAGTCCACTTGACAGCCATAACGTTCGCATCTCTCCATGGGACCCGAGAACTATGCCAATCCAATGTTTTGCCAACTTCAACTTTTCGGAGTGTTTCTGTGGCGGCCGTCAGATCATCCGCAAGGAAGAATAGCCTCGTACTGAGGATACTTTTCTGGCAGATATTGGTTATAACGTCCGTTATCTGCTCGACATCCATTCCCACGAAAGGCGAGCAGAACATGTCGTCGACTGGGGGAACACTGGCTGATTCGGAAGTCAGGGAATCGAGGGCGTGTATAATGTTGGTGTCTAAGAGTATCAGACCGGGGGGAAGACTTCGGTCGCTCGCGTATGCTTCGCTAAATATATCAGAGAGCATCTAGGATAATAGTGTTAGAACGGATGCGACTGTGTTGGAGACGATTGAGTAAGTCTTACGTATGGAGGGATGGATTCCTCCATGCAAATTATGCACACCAGTTGCTCGAGTGGATCAATCGGAGGTGGGATGATCGACATCCTCCTTTTCGTCTGGATAGTGAGGCTGCGGGTCGGCTCTACAGGGACTGGTGTCACCTGGTTGGAAGTAGAGCCGTTTGGCTTCGTCAGGATTGGCAGATTACTGGTGGACATTTTGTTGTTGTTAGGTTCGTAGTATTGAATAACGACAAGATGCTGGTCCTTTAAACTGACCATCTGCAAACCAGGAACAAAGGGGTCGGAGTCTCCCAGTAATTAGTAGTAGCAAATGAAAAAGTCGGATAAAGGAGACTCGAAGCCAAACAAGCCTAAATATTCTTTCATAGAGGCTTCTACCGTCTTTTATTGGCGACTTGCCTTAGCAACAAGTAGAAAAGAGACGGATATTAACGACATACTGGACATTCTCGCAAAGTGCCCCGTTAGCTGCGCTGAGTCTCCTTGTTTGGTTCTCAACATGACCTTAGATCGTATAGAATGATGCCAGATACACAAGAAATGACACGGTCTTTTGGATCACTATTGGGGAATGAACATAATGAGGACACAATAAGGCGTGAAGAGACAAATGAACATTTGTATGTTGGGGGTTCTCTCCAAGGATTGTTCATTAATTGCATGAGATGCGTAGGCCCGGCACATGAAAAGTTCAAAGGATGATCTTGACAAAGTTTCACAGATAAAGTCACACAAACACGCGGGGCAGAGGAGGTACATTGGAATGGGTCTGGTGCCACTGTTTTGCTGAAATGAATGGCCTACAATAAAAGACCTTGAACTATTCATATTACACAATATTGGGAAATTCCATGACAAGGCAAGGAACATTCCTTCCCGAACCGTGACGCCAGGAAGAGGTTGCAGTAATAGATGCATAGTTAATTGATTCCTGCAACTCTTAAATCCATGCTAACTACTCCTTCAATTCTCATTCGATAATTATATCCAAACTGAGCTGTAGTAGAATTTAAGTCTAAGTTCACCTCTCTCGTGGATGATAGCCCCCTCCGAATGTAACAAAATGAAATTACCCAAACGTAAGATCGTCTCAGATATTCACTCCAAACTATTCCATCTATATCAAGCAAGGGATGTGGCAGAAATGATACTCTAGAGAGAAAAGTCCCTTCAGTCTGTCTCAGTTTGGCACCTAATTAACCCGGGAGACATCAGTATCACTTTCTCTAGGCAGCATATGAAGGCTTGAAGACACAGAGTGAAGAATTATTGAAAGTCATTACCTCCCCTTCAGTTTCAGTTAGCAGCCTAGTAACTTCATACTCAGACGTACGTAAACCCCATTAACAATGGCATACAATGTCCTACAATTGGCGGAGCGAGAAGATGCATTCTCTAAAAGCACATGAACTGCTTGTTGGATTAATTAACGTGAGTACCAGTGCGTCCAGGCGAAGGGCATGAATATTATGGTGCCACTACAATGGGATTGCTGCCTTGGGTGCACTACAACTGGCCCCTGGCTTGTTACTATCCGCACAATATATAAACCGGGGACGAAGCAGGTCCGGACCTACGAAGTCATTAGAACCCACCTGCATTAACAACCACAGCATACTAGAATGCTTGATCGTTTGCCTGATATAGTGCTGCTGCAGATTTGGGAATGCCTTGGCCCCGCGGCCCACAGTGTCTTCTCCAACGACCAAGGCTGGTACATTACCCCTCTGCTGCGGGTCTGCTGGCGACTCTACACAATGTTCATGCCCCTTGTGCACCAAGCGTTCCATATCCACACAGGCTCTTTCCCAAGATTTGAGAACACCCCATATCTTCCATTTATTGTCTCTGCCACACAGAACACATGTCGGTATATTCACATTGCATCTGCCATTCAAATCCTTAGCGTAGAGGATCTGTTCGTTGGCCGAATTCCCAAGACGCCTCTTCCTCTCGACTCCGTGCTCCTCGAAGCCCTCTTGCAATCTCTCAAGACACTTCCTGACCAGGTATGCTGGTGGCGTGAAGCACTGGAAGCCGGCCGTGAAGATGCATGGTTCTCCATTCTGCTGCTCCAACTGCCCAATTTGCGCAAGCTGGAGCTCAAATACCTTGACGCAAATTCACCATACCTGCAGTCCATTCTATCGCGGCTGACTGACCCAAATGACCCTCTCACAGGTCTTACCCAGCTATCAGAGCTGAACTTCAGCCCTCAGATGCCTGTTGACTGCTCATATTTATCTAGCTTCATACCATTTACCCAGCTCCCTTCAATACGGAAGATTCGCCTTGTTAGAGCCATTGATAACTACCAACTCCCATCATTCAGAGAAGAAGGCGATGCAACCGACTTGCTTGACGCATCATCTCTTCCCCCGATACTTCCGCTGTATCAATCTTATTTCCATTCGAACCTAACGCACCTTACCCTCCACGGCTGCTCCACCATTGCAACACTCCCAAGCCTCCTTACACGCCTCCCCAAGCTCAAATCCCTCATCTACCGCCACTACGACAGCGGGCTACCACAAGTCAATACGCAAGCCACCACCGATTATACCAACCAGGATGCTGGGATAAATACCTCAATGCGCCAGGCATCACGCGTTGCTCAAACAACGCATGTCGCTACTTCAACTCCGATCAATATTTTGAACCCAGCTGAGCTGTACCTTGGTCTGACTGAAGCGTCTTGCAACTCCCTTCAAGAACTCTGGGTGACTATCGAGAGATCTTTCCGTATGAAGGAATACGAGAGACGTACGCAGGACCTTCCAGGAATTCCTATCGGGGACCTAGGGGTATTTCACTCGCTACGGCAGGTGCGGATTCGTTTGGATAATCTCCTAACAGTGGTGCGGAATGGTGGCAGTCCCAAAAACGGCATTTTCTCCAATGTCTGGGTGGGTAATGATTTATGGGATGTCTTGCCTTTGAGTCTGGAAGGACTGTTTTTGGAGGATTGTGATCGGGGAATATTACCTGTCTTAGCAAGCCAGCTGAGAAAGGTATTGGAGAGTCAGGTAGGGATGAAGGAGTATGTTTTGTTCCCTTTGTTGAAAACGGTCGTGTTGCAGCAGCCGATCGACGAGGTGGACCGCGTGCCTTTCGTGTGTCCACCGAATATACCCCACCACTCGCTAGAGGCGTTTCAGCTGGAATATAATCATCGGAAGGCCGCGAATGATATTCAGCCAGATATATACGCTCTGTTGATGGTGTTGAAGAAGAGATTTACTACGTTTGATGTAGAACTGAAGGTGCTTGATAAATGGGACAGAGACGAGACTTTCCCTATGTAGAAGGCAGTTTCGACTCTTTGCAACATTATCATTATAGTCTCAGGATAGCGTAATACGAACAATTAAACATGGAACTCTTACATTTGACCACAAGTAAGTAGACACATTGGACAAATCAAAACATGAGGAATCGGTGCGCCCAGTTTTCTCTTTCCATCTCCCATCAATACCAGTCTCTATCCAGATCACTATTCCGAACACTCAGAGAATCCACAGTCTTGAGAACGAAGTCTGTCAGGAAATAGAGAGCCTTATCGTAGACCGGTCTGGCAAAGAGCACGAAGGATTCACTCAGCAGTATAAACTGCTAGTCAGATTCATCTGAGTCCAGCCAAGACATACCCAACAAGTCGATGAAAATGGGATCCCAACCATAGAGTTCCTTAAGGTCAGACTTAAGACGTGTATCCGGCTCAAAGTTGAGAGGGATGGATGACATCCACTGCTTCACGATTTCGATGTCTTTATAATCGTGAAAAACGTTTTGTTCGTTGAACCAGAACTGTTCCACCGCAAGCTTTCCATCCTCGGCTTCATCCTCTGTGTTCAGCCTCTCCCTGTACAATCGCAGATCCACCCCAATGGCTATAACCCCGTATACCGGTTGGAGAGTCGGGAATTTTGCTCGGATGTTCGTAAAGGCGCGGATCAGCGTCGCAACATGTTTTCTCTCGATAGCCTCCCAGCCCTTGCCGTCCCTGTCGTAGTAAGAATTGTGGGGATGACAGCTGAGCCAAAGAATGGAGGTTGGAGGAGCCGACCAATACTCTGTAGTTCCGGGCACATCTTGGCTCGCCCGTATAAAATGTTTGAACTCCGCGCGATTTAAGTCAAGAGTGACAGTAGTGACGCTGAAGCCATCGGGTAAGGTGCTATGGGATTGGGTGGGGGCTGCCATCGTGACTGCTTTCCTTTTTCGTGTTGTCACGTGCATTGGAAAGAAGGATGGAGTGACGGCAGTGTGATTATAAGTAACTGCCGAGGTCAAGCTGCTGCACTGATATGCACTTACAGGCAGTGAAATATGGAAGATGAATGGTTGATCTATTTATAGACGTTCATTGAGATATATGGTTTCCATCCAGTGACTAGCACAAAGCTTTTGTCTTCGTAGTGAAATATAATTTGTTATTCATAGAGGATGTGCCTAGTAGTGATAGTTGGAACGTGCCTTGGTCAATATTGGTTTAGTAACTGCTAACTTTAACCATAAAAGTTAGGCCTCTTGTTCTACGGTCACCAGACTTGGTTGCTAGACTCATAGCTACCATTGACTGGGACTTTTCGTTAATTGACAAAGGTTCTCACCTGTTCCTATCACAATCCAAAATTGATCAGACATGTATAATCACTAGTAGACACACGACCTGAGACAGTATAGCGCCAACTCAAAGCCCACAGGGGGTTCAAACCCCCAGATTTGAGGATGCACTCGACCAAACTCCGCGTGTCACAGGTAATTTCCTATTTAGCTATCGAAGTGAATCATAGAGAAGTGCTAGCCACTCCAAGACATGAATTGTTCACATGTAGGGAATGCTACTTCCTTTTAACTGCTTTCAAAAGAGGCTTTGTCCGCTTTTGTCCGCTTTTGTCAAAAGCCTTTGTTTGTTTGCCTTTCCGCGTTCCCGGTTTTCATACGTCCTTATATTGACTCTCTCACCTGGAACATTTACAATATGTTGCTGCTAACCAGTGAATAGATCATGCGTGTGGGCTACGTTCGACTCTTTTTCTCTATTTGAGGCTCACTTATAGAGCTTATATATAGTAGAATCATAGATGAATACACAAGAACTTGGATGGAATATTATTAATGTTGCACGGGCCTACCACCCCAGACACTCATCGGCGCAGACCTGTGCACAATCTCATTGTGACTTTGGGTCTCTGCTCCTAGCGCCTGCAACCTCTCTCTACAAGATGGTTGTCTCGCAGGCCCTTTTTTTCTAGGCATTGCGTCTAGGAGATGGGACAGAGTTAGCGTACTTAGCATCTGAGCTGCTTATATTACCGGATATATCCAAAGGGTCATGGTCAAAAAGACCAAAGGTAGTTTGCTGCGTGGCATAATTAACTCATACATTATGAGTGATTACTCATTCTATTAGAAATAGATAGAAGATTGACCAGGCCCATTTCCTCACGGAGCAGGTTGATTTGCCTGGGCCCCCTCTTTCTCCTTCTCCTCCTCCTCCATACTGAACTTGGTATCCAACTCCTTCCGCAGCGGAATCTCCTTCTCCACAACGACCAGCAAAAACGCCAGCCCAGCGAAAGCCATAGAAACATACCACACCGTCTTAATAGCATCAACATAAATACTAACCACCCGTGCCCTCGTCACTGCATCTGTAATCGAATCTATAAAAGCCTTCGTAGCAGTCTCATATGCCTTCCCGTCCTTCAACTGCTCCGCAACACTCGAGTCCCCAACCCTCCCCAACAACGCATTCACCCGATTATTGAACGCCGCTGTAGGAATAGTCGCACCCCATATAAGCCCAAAACTGCGAATAAACGCCCACGTTGAAGTTGAGAGCGCCGTATCTGCTTCCGTGAGCGACGCCTGCACGGCAGGAAGGAGGACGGGCAGGGCAAGACCTGTCCCCACCGCACTAGGAATCTGAAATCCGACCCATTGGCCCGTACTCGCGTGAGCTTTTAGTAGAGTCAACAGCCCGAAACCGATGATCATGAACGCGAAACCAGCATGTTGAATGGGACGGTAGCGGCCCAGTTTGGAGAGTAAACCGCCCGCGGTGATGGCAGCCGGGATCATGAACAGAATAGTAGGGAGGAGTTGGACGCCCGAACGGCTGGGTGAAGCGGCAAGAACAGCCTGGAAATAGACAGGGAGGAAGTACATGACCGCGATGGCGGAAAGGCTGTGCAGGAAGGTGAGGCCGAAGGCCGTAGCGGACGTGCGGTTAGCAAAAAGGTGTAGCGGCATGGTGGGGTTCGGGCAGTATCTCGGGGAAGCTTCGTAGAGGAAGAAGACAGCGAATCCAACGAAGCCAAGGACTAAGGGGACGATGACGCGGAAGGAAGACCAGGGGTATTGGCTACCACCCCAGGAAAGAGCGATCAGGACGGAGATCATAGCGAGGACGAAGAGGGTGTTGCCGAGCCAGTCGATGTGTTTCAAGCGCTGCAGGTAATCGGGAGTGCTGTCGAACTTTACGCGCAGGAAAAGGAACAATGTTACCATAGCGGCAGCGCCGATGGGGACATTGAGGTAGAATACCCAGCGCCAGGTGGTATATTGGACTATGAGGCCCCCGAAGAGAGGGCCAAGTGTGGTTCCGATGGCGATAAGGCCGAACATGAGACCTAAGTAGCGGCCTCGTTCGCGAAGGGGTAGCAGATCGCAGACGATAATTTCGATGAGTACGTTGATGCCCCCTGCACCAATACCTTGGATTAGTCGACCGGCGATTAGCATGTCGATGTTGCTGGCGCCGCCTGATATGCCGCTGCCTAGGGTAAAGGTCGCCGTGCTGATTATCATCGGCCATCTGCGACCGTAGATGTCGGCGATCTGGCCGAATAATGGCTGAAATGCTGTCCTGCGATAATGTCACGTTAGCCGAGACACAGTGTGTATGATGAGCGGTCCGTACTGAGTAAGGTAGAATCCATTGACCACCCATACGTAAAGATTGGCACCCCCAAGGTCTGCTGTAATGGTCGGGAGAGCAGTGGAGGTGATGGTCGCCTCCAATGAAGTCAAAAGTCCGGAGAGCGCGAGCGCCGCGATGATCGCAAAGAAGCGAAAGGACTTTTTCTCGGTCGCTAGTTGGGGCGCTTCGTCGTGCTCTCTATGGTTCTGCTTCTCGGCGATTATCTCCTTAGAGGAGACTTCCCCTGTTACATTGGGTGTGATGCTTTGCTCTGGCTCAGCGGCGGACCTTGTTGTGAAAACGTTCTGCGCCAAGTTGGCAGTCATTGTCTAAGAGAGATAAGCCCTGACGCTTATTGTGGGAATAGAAAGATATCTTATTCCAGTTGAAAGAGATTTCTGGAATTTATTTGTATAGGCTCGAGAAAAGACATGACTAAAACATTCTAGGCTTGCGGCCAAAGTAGACTACGTATAACGCTTCATGAACAGCATCCTGCCCAACTCGATCTGTCCCAAACCCTCCAATGAAAACGCCAAACAGTGTACATATTGGGTGAAGGCAGTGTTCAACTATGGAAAAATAGGAGTGCAGTTTAAACAGAGTGTTGGCAAATCATCCGGATGATATTCAGCGTACAGATCCGGCGAGTTAGGAAAGATTGGGGAACGGATGATGACAGGATCCGGGGAGGAAGGGAAGGAGTGAGGCGGAGTCGCACAGATCCGAGCCGAGCAAGAACGGATGATGGATGATCTGTTGGATTGAAGGTAAGAAGAGTGTTCAGACTTATGGGTGGACGAAAAACCCTCTTGTGAGAAAAAAGAAAAAAGAAAAAAGAAAAAAAGAAAAATAAATCAAAACCAGTCATGTCGAGCTTTCTTCGGCACCAGTTTCATACTATGTAAATAGCTCCACCGGGGTCCGTCGCAGACTAGACGAGCTCCAACCAATGTCTCGAGTGCTTAATCTCGGACCTGCTCACCACATCCCCGTCAAAAACCATAGACAATATGCGACCCCTGTATTTTGAAGCAAACCGACCAATGACTCGGTGATCGTGGTAGAACAGATGGCCTGAGATATACTAGTTCATTCGAGCCGCGAATTTCCAGTAGATTAAGCACTACAGACATACCCAGAGGCAAACAACCTTCCAGTTATCACAGAGCTGCAAAGCATCCCAGCGTAGCCCAAAGCTACGTAGAGCCTTCTACCACTAGACAGTGGCGTCTGTTTCAACTGCTGCCCTAACTAGTTAGTAGTAATAGCAACAAGCTCAGCGAGGGTGCAGACCTCACCGCCCTATAGACCGCTCAGAACTGGCAGAAACTAGCGAACCTCGGAGCAAAAACCTCGGATATAAGCGGATTTAAGCCATTCCAGCCCAGGAACCACCAGTCGAGAATCTGTGATTATTTTGGGCGGTGAAGGGGGTAGTTCTGCGGGAATGTTGTTGCGGCCTCAGGCCTCAATGAAGGATTTGCGCCCCCCAATCCAAATGCACAGAGCGAGAGTCCAGCTTGAATAGATGCTCCACTTCCCTTCCTCTCTACTAGTACTAGTCTGGTAGCTAGCTAAAGAGCAAGAGTGTTTCGGTATCGCTGCCCCGACTTTGCCCCGAGTTCCCGACCGAGGCCGCCCGCAGATTGCGAGTTGACTCAACCCCGCTGCGGACACTGAGATAACTTGAATCGCCTTTCATGAAACATCATCACATGTTCCTGTTTCCCTTCCATTACAACTGATTCTTTGACATTCATTTACCGCCTGGAGTCGGTTTCACGTCCGGAAACATACCGCAGTTAATGGTCAACTCAGACCTCCACGAGCCACCGTTCAGCTACTGCTCTCACTCCCATGAGGAAGATGTGGCCCCAACCTACTTGGATTCGGGCGAAGTTAGCCCTATGATGCATGATTCATACCCAGGAGTTCTATCTTTTGACCCTTCAAGTCTCCGGTATCCAGTGGACGAACGATTCGATGGCAACCAGCATATGCCTCATTTGCACAATGTTACAGAAACCTACGACTCCTTCGGGCAAATAAGTCTAGATTCATCTATAATGCAGAATGATCCTCTACACGAGTTTGTCCGTGCGGATTGCATTTCCCCTGAGTCCTTATATGATTCCAGCTGCCCTGAAGCATGGAGCATGGCGTCTCTAGATACAGGAGCTTTTATAGGTGAAAGGACAGTGGACGCTCCTTCGGCGCTTGCATCCGGTGCAGAGTACGAACAGGGTGGGCGCAAGCGCAAATCTCATTATTATCCGAGAGAGATAGTTCGCATTCTGAGAGATTGGCTTGACCAACGCCAGGAGCGTCCGCTTGCAACTAAAGAAGAGCGCGAAGAGCTTCTGCAGCGCACAGGATTGACGCGGGCTCAGTTCCGCAACTGGCTTGCAAACACTAAACGTCGGGAAAAGGTTCGATTGTCTACGCTACAACAGAATGAGTCGTTACCACCGGGTGCTGTTGACATCCCGCATCAATCTGTGTCGCAGATGACACCTTTCGAGCGCTGGAAATATTCCCCACCTGAACATGAGCCTGCTGCACCGAGCGACATAGCTCAAGCGCTGTCGAACCTTGCACCCGGCTCTCACGCAGAACTAGCGACAGGTTCAGTGAATTCTACAGCACATTCATTAGATTCCGGGACCAGCCAAGATTCCCATCCTGGCCATTGGGATATTTTCCAAACACCATCTGTTGGCAGCCACCAAACCAGTAGATCTTCCAGCTCTAGTATATCGATTGCATCTGCCTTCTCCCAGCGCTCATTACCGCGCTCTAGTTTGCCAGGTCAAAGCAACTATCGCCGTCATCGTCGCCGCCGCCAGCAGCGAAGCAAGGCACCAGCTCTTCCTAACAATCTAGCTCCACCTCACGCTCCAGAGCTTCGTCGCTTTCAATGTACCTTCTGTACTGATACGTTTAAAACTAAGTATGATTGGCAGCGACATGAAAAGTCCCTTCATCTGTCCCTAGAGGAGTGGACCTGCTCGCCCTTTGGCGGTATTGTCCCTCTGGACGGACACAACGTGTGTGCCTTGTGTCTGGCCATCAACCCGGACGAGAAGCACCTAGATCTCCATGAGTATTATCTATGCCATGAGAAGGGCCGACAGGAGCGAACCTTCTCCCGAAAGGATCATCTCCACCAACACCTACGCCTAGTTCACAATGTCAAATTTGGATCATGGATGGAGAGCTGGAAGACTAGCATCAATGAGATACAATCAAGATGTGGTTTTTGTGACACGAATCTCAACACCTGGACAGAGCGTGTAGAACACCTTGCGACACATTTCAAGGCTGGAATGGACATGCGCCAGTGGCAAGGAGATTGGGGATTTGAGACGGCCGTACAAGGCTTGGTGGAAAATGCTATGCCACCATATCTAATCGGTCAGGAGCGGTTAACGACAAATCCTTATAGTGCCAAGTCCGCCAAGGCGCTGGAGACAAGCTTCGAGGCCGACAGCCCGGCTGTTGCAGGGACGGATCTCGTCGAGGACGTCAATCACTGGCGTATCCTGGAACGTGAACTTACAGATTATATCAAAAGTCAACTGGAGATTGGTGTTATTCCTCTTGATTCCACGTTACAAGATATGGCTCGCATGATCGTCTATTCCTGTGACGATCCGTGGAACCAAACCTGTGCGGATAATCCTGTATGGCTGGGCAACTTGAAGCGAGAGGCTGGAGTCGAAGCTTTTCGGTCACGACAGTCGATTATGAAAACTACTGGTGAAAGTGGCGGTCTTGGCTAACGTCTTCGACGCATTTCTGAGAAGGATATCTTTTAAGCGCAGTCATCTTACTGGTTTCCCAATTCACTACATTCCTAGAGCATTGAAGCGATCCCTCACTACTTTTAGCGTCTTCGAGAATTAATAATTAATTAATATATTCTGGCAACTTGCTCCTTAGTGTTTCCAGTCTTAAACCAGTCACCAAAATGCCCTCCGAAGCATTACCATGTCCGGAGAAAAACAACTGACATGTGATGTCGAATTGTGATTGGGCTAATAAAATGTAGTGTGTGTGTCGAATTAATCATGCACCAGAATGGCAATCTAGACACCGCCTGGGAAAGACAACTTATATATATATATTAGCCTCCGAGTCAAGATAAAGACTGTCCCGCGAGGTCCGCAACCCCTCAAGTAGTCATTTCATTAAACTAAACCCAGCTGATAAGCCAGTCCTAACCTCAAATGCTTCCTTCACCGGCTTTCAGCAACAATTGTTGGTTCGGCCACCTCCGTGCCAAAGTTATCGGACGCCATTGGGAGATCCGTTGGAGTTCCTGACGAGTGGAGGGCGCTAAGCAATCTAGGGTCTCGGGTGGAATGCCCTGACGGGTGAAGATCGACAGACCCTGGATCCTGTGGCTGTCGCGACTGGAAGAACGTGCCAGGAACGATGCTATCTTATCGGCTGCTCCGGATGCAATGTAACCTCGGAGTTGGGAGTCCTGCCGTGTGCCGTGTTGGCTGTCCTGTTTGTGGCCTGGTTGATAGGAGGCCTCCGACTAGATGGTCCTGCATGAGGAGGCCTGTAATGAAGGGATAAATAGATCGACCTGTCCGGGGCAGTTGGGGCTTCAGACACATCCTCTTTACATCAATTACCTCTATAAATAGCCTCGAGGCGGTAGCCACAGCACCGACAGTCATCATGGTTCAATTCAAGGTACGGACCGAAAGTCCCCGCCACTCTGACATTATGGGACTAAACTAGGTATTGCAATCAGAGCATCATCGCCCTTCTCCCCCTCTTCCTCTCCGTCTCGCTCGCCTCTCCCTCCGCCAGGAATAACCTCGAAAGCCGCGAAAGCTGCGAGTACACCTGCGGAAGCACCTGCTACTGGTCTAGCGATGTCAGCGCAGCCCAGGCCAAGGGGTACTCTCTTTACGAGTCTGGGAATACTATTGACGACTACCCGCACGAGTATCACGACTATGAGGGATTCGACTTCCCCGTCAGCGGCACTTACTACGAGTATCCTATCATGAGCGACTACGATGTTTATACTGGGGGCTCGCCTGGAGCGGATCGCGTGATCTTCAACGGAGACGATGAATTGGCGGGTGTGATTACGCATACGGGTGCTAGTGGTGATGACTTTGTGGCTTGCTCTTCTTAGGAGGGTGTGGTGTAAATAGACTGGTGTTATGTGAAATGTCAAGTTTATGAGGGTGACAGAATTTCATATTGTGCAGGGAACATATTTGTGGTTCTAACGTGAGAAAGTAGATAGAACGGTAAGGGTGGAAGTGTCTAGGGAAGATGAACTGCGGTCGCATTACTTTCTCTGCTCTACGTGTCTTTCGAGAGGCTACCTATGCGCCTGTTAATGTTTATTTTGAAAGGTAGTGCCCAGACAAGACAATACTACTCTTTAGATGGCGTCAGCCTCACCGGGATGTGCGCATCTTCCTTCAGCGCCTCACAACGGCTTTTATACACACGACCCTCCTTCATCACCCCAAGGACGCATTCCTCCGGCCGGTCGAAGATAGTGACATCCTCAAGCGGATTCTTACTGAGGAAAAGAATGTCTGCCAAAAACCCCTCTTCAATCTGTCCGATCCGCGTTTCCTGACCCATCATCTTCGCCGGGTTGATGGTCGCGCTCTGCAGGACGGCCAGCGGACTGAGAACCTGCGCTCTGAGCGCAAACTCCCCAGTCTGGGCTATACCTAGAGGACCTAGCAGGTCGCTTCCATAGCAGAGAGTGACTCCCGCGTCGGACGCAATTTTCAAGCTCTGCATGCCAGCGCTCAAGACCTCGGTATTCTTAGCCTGTCCATCAGGGGGCAGATATCCCCTCCAACGTTCAGAATCCATCTGCGCATATGAGATAAGAGTCGGAGTCAGGTAGATATCTCGTTCCGCCATGATCTTTGCGACTTCCTCGGTGATGAAATTACCATGCTCGATCCCCTTTACGCCATTGTCGATACAATGCATAATAGCCTTCGGGGTATAGGCGTGCGCTGTAACATAAGTGCCCGCATTTTCAGCACATTCAACCATAGCCTGGATCTCGGCTTTGGTAAACTGCAATTGGTCCAACCGATCTGTCGGGGTCGACACTCCACCGGAGCCCATGATCTTGATGAAATCAGCGCCCGAGCGGATCTCCTCACGAACCGCTGTCATGCATTCCGGCACTCCATTACATATGCGCCCGAGCCCGTTGGTGTGTCCTCCACAGCATTGCACGTGGTCGTGCGCGGCGCGAATATCCCCGTGGCCTCCTGCCTGCGACAGGGCGTGTCCGGCAATGAATAGTCTTGGCCCCGGGAACACGCCGTCCTCAATTGCCTGTTTCAAGGCCAGCTGTGCACCTCCGCAGTCTCGTACGCTCGTGAACCCGCGGTAGAGCATCTGTGTGGCGACGTATGGCTGTCGCAGGAGGGAAACATCGTTGAAATTCCCAAACGCCATGGATAGATCTTTGAAGCCGGGAACGGCGACGAAGTGCACGTGGGCATCAAACAGACCTGGGCAGATGTACATGCCAGTACAATTTATGATCGTGTATTCTTGGGGTGGCGGACCAGGTAAAGACGATGTAATCACACTAATCACTCCCTCACATATCAGCACGTAATGATCTTCCAATATTGTACCGCTTGCGACCTCAACAATATTGGCGTGGGCGAGAATATAAAATCCAGGGTCTGGACGGAGCCAGGGTTTGATATCTGTAGTGGACGCCATGGTGAATGAGGCAGAATGGTGGAATTGAATCGAGAGGAGGAAAGATGGATGAGGAGGCGAGGCAAAGAGGGGAAGCGCTGGATGATAATGAGGGGTCGGCATTCGCGGCCGACGATCGGCGATCAAGAATCCTGATAAGCAGATAGTCATGGCATCTTTATCAAAAGTTGCCAAAGAGCCTCGGCATTGTGCCCATCAGCCCGCTATATTGAACACTACGCAAGGTATCTGTCTAAGGACCTAATTCGCTTCTCTGGAGTCCATTTACTCTCCACATCACGTTATTTCTGGCCCCGCTGTGCTTGGAGTGTCAGGAAATATAGGGTATCCGACGTTCCGGACAATGTAACAAATTGGTAATATCAGAGCAGACTAGAGCCAGTGATGGCCAATAGATAACAAGGAAACACTGAAAGTCTCATCGAGTACCTAGGAAAAAGCTTCCACCCATTCGCGCACCCATTTCCGGATCCATTCATCTTGAACTGCTGGAACGCTCCGGAGTATAGCACTCGATTTGGCGGTCTTTTCAGTCTCCGGTAATGCATGTATCGCATCACTGGCAAATACATCTCGATAAAAGTCCAGCATGCGCATGGCGGAATATAGACCAGACATCTTTTGCCGGCATGAGGTCCGGCATACCTCTTCCTGCTGGTTTTGGTTATGGGGTTGTTCAGAGCCTGAAACATGTGAGTCACGCTCGATTTGGATCTGCTGTATCCATTGATGAAGTGAAATGGGTTTCAAGCGTTGACCAGTGATATTTTGTGTCTCCTTGATGATGATATCGTGAACGACACGCCAGTCGACGGGGTGAAGATTTACAGGATGAAAGACCTGGAGTCGAGACTCCACTTCGTTACCCCTTCTAGCATTGTCAAAACCATGGGATAGCGCAAGATCGACTAGAATGTCAGATAATAGGTCAACGGGAATCCAGTCGACGTGACTCCAACGCTGCCCCAGAGAGTCAGGAAGAGCGCCCATTTGTAGTGATGCGGAAACCAGCCCTGATAACCAGTCGTCAGGGCTCCACACGGATGGATGTTTCATTGTGCCCGGGGTGTATGTCAGACGAGCAATAGATATGGGTATGCTTAGCTGGTCATGGGCGTAGTGAAGAAGCTGCTCTCCGACGTATCTGCTTTCGCCGTAGTTGTTAACACTGGGCTGATCCATCTGTATCAATTGCTCAGGCAATGTCCCGGAGTCGCCGTGCAGCTGGAGAAGGGCACCAATGGAAGTGACCCAGAAGAGCTTTGGTCGGGCAAATGCGACCGCACAGAAGTGGAGAAGGTTAACCAGGCCGACAAGATGGGGTTCAAATGAGGAGAATGCCCAATTGAGGTTGATAGGCCATGCGTTATGAAGAATGATCGTGACATTGTGCCGAAGATTGTCAATGATACTAGGTGGGAGGCCAAGTTCCTTCTGCGATATATCAGCTTCTAAAAAGGTAATATCCAGCGGATCCAGATTGGTTCCAAGTCGTCGGCATTCGTTAGCAGCTATTTGGTGCGCAAGGCCATTGTGGACATGTGAAAGACAGTAGACATGGGATACCGAGGGATGTTTGAGAAGCATATCAAGAATGTATGGTCCTGCCCCATTTATACTGTCGGTGAGCATAACAGAATGTTTTTCTTGCCGGCAATATGAAGCCTCCACCCGAGGGATTCGGTCGATCAAGCCTTGATACATCTGTAGCGCTTTGTATCTCTCAGTTAATCTCTTACTTACCATACCCTGCTGATGAGCCCTATCATTTTCGCAGCTTTTATCGACCAAGGCCTGTGTCAGAGCTGTCACGGAAGGGTTCGCATACAACGTCCCGGGAGAAACGCCCGTGTCAGGTAAGCCTCTTCTGAGGATCCGTACTGCGCTTAGAGTTTGCTGAGAGTCCATTCCTCGAACATAGAGATCTTCGCTCTCATCTAAGTGGTCCCACCACGTAATTTTCTTGATGGTCTTTTTGATGAAATTAGCCACTGCTTCGGGGCGTGACATTTGGTCAGGATTAAGAATGCATTGCCCGTCTTCAATGGAAGTATCAAGTGCAATCGATGCATGAAGTGCTTCGAGTTCCTGCTGGTATAACGCAATTGTCGCTGCGCGTTGAATGGTTCCTTTTGCAGAACGCATCATTGGTTTTTCAGACTGAGTAAACAGAATATGGGTCTTTTCAATGCGTGCGTATGCGGGAACGACTTGATTCGCTTCTTGAATGATGGGCCATATGGTTTCCAACAATGCGTCACGATCCTTAGATTCTGACTCACCCACAACATCTTTCTCCTCCACCAATAGTATCGGTTGGAAATGCTGTGATCCTGTAACTAGAGCTCCCGAAATTAATCTGCTGCGAGATGTGATGCAGTGCTCCATGCCGACCGGGTTGATCTTCTCCCCATTGGTAAGGACGATAATGTCATCTCGCCGGCCACGCCACGTCCACAGTCCCGACTTCTCGGGTGATGGATGGCGCTCAAAAAGATCTCCTGTTGCATAGTCGCTTGCATCTGTGAAACCAGGGTATGTAAAGACAAGCTGCTGTGTCTCCACGAGATCCTGACGAACCATGCATAGTTCATACTGATCATCCATTGCGGATCGAAACTCTAAGCCCATATCTGGATGAAATTCAAGATATTTCCAATCCTTTGGTTTGCGGTAAGAATTGGACAAAATCATGGGTAAAAGCCCTAGTTCTGTCGAACCGTATTGGTTGTATAAGGGAATCTTAACTGCGATCACGTCCCCTACTTGTTGTGGGAGGTCTCCACCGCAGTAGATAATACAATCTAAGCTTAGGGCACAGTATTCTAGCAGATCAGGCTCTTGTACCAGCTCTTCCAGAATCGATGGAGGAACGATGGCTACCTTAGCCTTGCTTTGCTTTATACCCTCCACGAGTCCCGAGGCTGATGGGATCGCTGCTGAAAGTGGGGCAACCATGACAGTGCTAAATGGTAGGGCATTTAGAAGTAGGCTAGCCAAGCAGGCACCCTGCACTGTATTAGCTCTATTCTCAAGTCGCACGAGAGGTGGGCTAGTCCTGGGCCCAAAGGAGAGCATACATGAAAGGGAGGAAGAACTAGAAACACTCGCTTCCCATAGTAAACCTTATTCAAACATTGGTATTCCTCAGGGGCTTCCAAGCAATGCATCTTCATCCCCTTCTTTGCCGTATCATGCGTGAATGTCATAGGTCTGGGTAGTCTTGTTGAGCCGGAAGTATGGATGGTCAACAGGGGTTCGGACAAAACCTCTCCGAGAGACCTCGAGAATGGAAGGGGTGGATAAGCTGTGTCGAGGAGCTCTTCTGTTGTCGGTACATCCAGCACGTGCATTTCGTCGCCTTCTAAAATTCCGACAATATGTGGGGGACGTGGTGTAGGGCAAATGATAACCTTGCACTGCATATGATGAAGTAGTTCGCGTTGCACAGAGGCACTGTTCCTGGGCGAAGGGAAGAACATCTATGGTAACATGAGAAACTGCTTTCACTCAATCTTTAGGGTAATTTGTCTTCCACATACCGAATATCCAGCTTTAATGGATGCCAGTGTCAGCACACTATATCGCATATCATTTGGTCCGATGTAAGCAAGTTTCGTCGACCCGTTGCCCATTTCGAGGTTCTGGATCAGCCATCTGGCAACTCCATTGACAGCATTAGCCAAATCATGATAGGTTATCTTGCGGTATCCCTGGCTATAAGTTGATTGGGATACGGGATACTCTGCGAAGACAGCATCTGGTCGAATATGAGCATAATGATCCAATATTCCTGGTAATGTGTGCTCAGTCGGATCAAAGTCACTAAGGAGAAGGTGTTCCATCATGGTCGCTGTATCATAACAGTCTGGCGCTGTGTTGTGATTAAGTGCCAAAAGCATCTGTTGTGCATACGAGGCATCAGTCTCCAGGTCACCGCTACCTCGACATGAGCACTCTCTGCACGATTTTCTGTTCTCGAACTCTCTTCACTGTGGGATTTTCGTCACCCTCATCGAAAGAAAAGATGCCCTGACATCAAAATCATGGGTTGTTCTCCTGCTATCATGCCACAATACTGATGTAGTGCGGGTGGTATTGCAATTACGGCTAATACACAATCGTTTGCAAAATTCGCTCGTGTGTACTAAAATATTACGAATACGTCACCACCATAACAACCTGATTGCAAGAATGCTGATCTTCTGCACAAATAAAAAGCGGTAAGCCGTCTCCTGTGTCACGTAGACTCAAAATCCTATCGACGACGTAATTGGCCTGCGGTCCGGGCCCCCTTTATACTCATTGCAGAATCTGGTTATCCATTGTGATTACTACGTGCGGCAAGGGAACGAATGCCATTCTCGGATCAGTGCATACAGTGAACCTTCGATAAAACAGGTCTGAGGATGGCTTGCCTAATCTTATGTTGGAAGAAAGGGTAGCATGCTTGGCCGTGTCTTCTCTGGAGAATCCGCCACTATGGGGATCATCGTAGTTGCCTTCATTTACAACGTAGACCCTAGCATTAATTAGTTCTATGTAACCTTCATGTATCCCCGCTTCAGCCGAGCTATCCTTTAACAAACTCGGAAACTTTACATAAACATGGAAACCACGAAATCACCCGCATCCGTCATTGTGATTGGTTAGCAAGCCGAGAACCTGCAAAACCACCTTTACTGACCAAAGCAGGTGCTGGAGCCGGCGGTATCGCTGCGGCGGCTCGGTTGGCCCTTGAAGGCTTCCAGGTGAAAGTGGTCGAGAAAAATAATTTTGTTGGAGGTAGATGCTCACTTCTTCACAAAGATGGATATGTATGTATTCTTGTTGCAGCAGATTTGTTTTTCATTAGTCTCATGTTCTAACATGCTGAAAGAGATACGACCAAGGTCCCTCTCTAGTGCTTATGCCGGAGTTCTTCCGCCAGGCATTCCAGGAGCTAGGCACTTCTTTGGAGAACGAAGGTATTCATATGCTTGAGTGTGAGCCCAACTACTGCATCTGGTTTCCAGATCATGATCACATCGAGCTCTCCCGCGACATCCCCCGTCTCAAAGCGCAGATCGAGTTTCATGAGGGGCCAAGGGGGTTCAGCCGTTTCTGTACTTTCCTCGCCGAATCGGGCCTGCAATATGAGCTTTGTAAGGAGAGTGTCTTCAATCAAAGTTTTCCCACCCTAAGAAGCATGTTCCATTCGGCGCTTTTCAAAGGTTTCCTTTATATCCGGCCTTGGACAAGCATGTACAGCCAAGCAGCCAAATATTTCCGATCGGAAAAGATGCGTCGCGTTTGGAGTTTCGAAAGCATGTATCTCGGGATAAGCCCTTATCGCGCCCTAGGTGCCTTCAGTCTATTGCCTTACATTGAGATGACTGATGGAATCTGGTATCCGAGAGGGGGCTTTCAGCGCGTATGGAACTAATTCCCTCAAAGAAAGGAACAGTTGAGCTGATTTACCACCACAGGTGTTACATGCCCTCAGTAGAGTGGGACGTCGCCTTGGGGTAGAGTACTTATTGGATAGCCCGGTAGCCAAGATTGAGCTCAGTGATGATAATGCAAAAGCAACAGGTGTGCGTTTGGAGTCCGGCGAGGTTCTACGAGCTGATATCGTTGTGGTGAATGCTGATTTGGTCTATGCTTATAACCATCTTCTGCCTCCCTCCCCCAAAGCTGAACGCCTACGCAAGCGGTCTACCTCTTGCAGTAGCATCTCATTCTACTGGGCCTTCAATGAGCAGATTCCTGAGCTTCGACCTCATAACGTGTTCCTGGCAGGCCAGTTTCGCGAGAGCTTTGATAGAATCTTTAACGATCATGACGTGCCGGAAGACTTTTCCTTCTATGTCAATGTTCCCAGCCGGGTAGATGTGACAGCTGCCCCAGCAGGGAAGGAATCCGTCATGGTTCTCGTCCCGGTCGGTCGATTAGTTGACACCCTGGGTCCCGATGAACAAGAAAAACGGTGGAATGAATTAGTAGCTCAAACGCGCAACATTGTCCTTGACACAATCGAAGCACGTACAGGAGCCCGCAATCTGCGTGAAAAGCTTGTCCACGAGCTTGTGAACAGTCCTCTTACGTGGCGTGAAAAGTTCAACTTGGATCGCGGAGCCATTCTAGGCTTGTCTCATGACTTTGACAACGTTCTTTGGTTTCGTCCGCATATGAAACATCCCGCTATTCAAAGCTTGTATTTCACGGGCTGCAGTACACATCCAGGCGCAGGAGTTCCCGCATGTCTGCTCAGTGGCAAGTTCGTGGTCCAACAGATAATGGAAGACTGGATGGAAGCGAAAGCTACCACCAGGGATTATAGACTATGGGTAATGTTGGCAATGGCGTTTGGGCTTCTGACGGCTCTGTCTTTAGCAAAGTCGTCCTACTTGTCGTAGTCGTGCTATCTAGAAACTGAGCGGTGGCTCCATTCCAGACTATTATTCAGCGTACAATTCTCATGTGCCGCCTATTTCTCTTCTTTACCCCACATCCTGGCGATTATATGCCCAAGAAACGTACAAGAAACGTAGTCTCTGTTTTTGGATATATGGTCGCTTTGCATGACCGGTGTCAACACGATGGGCAGTGATCCTTAATCAGAATCCCTCAATCAGAATCTCTCCAGGCAAATGGTGCTCAGGTTTCCGGACCTCATTCTGGTCAATCCCTGATAACATCACTGTTGTGGAAATACCGGGTCAATCTTCAGTACCTTAACAGTGATGGCGCGTCATCTCAGCTGGACACTTCTACGCAATACCAACAAAAATAGACTATTCATATACAATATTACGCAACCGAGTGTATAGCGCGTATGAAAAACCAGAATTCAGATACGTAGACACATATTCAACCGACTGTGATAGCAATGATCCCTCGTAGTACCACATCTTACTGACCCAGACATAGAAAGCTATCCAAGGACCCCGGACCAAGCAAATTTAAACATGCCGTGACTAAAACAACAACCAACGTAAAAGTCACCCAAATATAGGCAGTCGCGAACATCTTTGGTTGTTGGGGCCTTGTGTCCCGTAAAATCTTCTCGCAGACCAACTTACTTCCGGCTAAGCAGACTGGGACCCCTGTGCCGGGGTGGGTGCTAGCTCCGGCAAAGTAGAGTCCATCTATCCTCGGATGTTTGAGACTAGGCCGAAAGCTCAACATATTGAAAAAAGAGTGCGAGAGCCCAAGTATAGCGCCACGGTCGAGGTTGAACTTATCCTTCCACGTGTGAGGGGTCTCATATGTCTCATGCAGCAATTTCGATCTCAAATTTTGTATCCCAGTCCTTTCTTCGATAGTCTTTATAACTAAATCACGTATGTCTGGTATAATCCTATCCCAGCGCTTCTGATCATTGATTCCTGGTTCCGCCAGGCTCCCCACGGGCACCAGCACAACCACGGCGTCTTTGCCAGGTGGGGCTGCTGTTGGGTCAATCCGACTGGGAACATTCACATAGAACGAGGGTTCATCTGGGACACTGTGGTCAATGAATATGGAGTCAAAGCTCTCACGATATTTATCCGCAAGAAATATATTGTGGGATTTGAGCTGTGGAAAGGTGGTGTCAAATGCCCAAAAGAAAGAGATACTGCTGCAGGAGGTATGCCGTCGTTGTAATGACCTACCGTATCCTGATTCTGGGAGTAGATTATTGTAGGCATACACTAGGTCTGCGTTTATGACAACCAGATCAGCGTATATTGCTTCACCTGAACTGAGCCGAACACCCTTTGCCGAGCGCTGGTCCGGAGCTAGGAGAACAGAGTCAACTGGGGCCCGTAGACGGTAGTCCACGCCCAGTCTACGACCAACGTCTGCAAGGGCTTGTAGGACCTGGTGGTGGTTAGTTGTTGATTTGTATTCGTAATGTGCTATTCAGTGGAATATGGGAGGTGCCTGATCTGGTATGATTGACAGGTTTAACTCACCTTTTGAAACCCACCACGGGGATACCAAATTCCATCGACGGTCTCGGAGTACTGCAAAAGGCTATATGTTCCAGGTGCCTGGTATGGGCTCATACCCATGTACATAGAAGCAAATGTCCATGCTTGCTTCATCTTGGTACTAGTAAAGTACTGCTCAACGATACCAGCCATGGTAGTCCATGGGCGCATAGCGACGAGCGCCCTCAAGACGTTGGGCTGCAGAAGACTGAGGAAGTGTGGAAAATCTCTGTTCAATATATAGTCCAAGGTCAAATTGTAGTATTGACCAGTCTCCTTCAGGAAGTCCAAAAGCTTAGAGAGGCCCGTTATACCCTCGTGTCGGATGACCTCCTCTTTCAACCGTGATATATCAGAAGATAGCTCCACAATATCATTATCTGGAAACCAAATGCAGTAGTTGGGTTCGCATTTTAGTAGCTCTACACCTTCCGAACTGAGGGATGTTCCAAGATCTTGAAACGTTCTGCTGAAGATTTCACGCATTAAGAGAAGAGATGGCCCTTGATCGAAGCGCTATATTGCTTTAGTTTAGTGGTAAATCTTTATAGACCGAGAACTTACGTATCCATCTCGTTGTATAATAGAACATCTCCCTCCAACAAAGGCATGTTTCTCCAGCACAGTCACCGTGAATCCCTCCCGGGCAAGTCGCGCGGCAGTTGAAATTCCTCCCACACCCGCGCCTGTGATGTATTGATCAGACACTATGGCACCGTCGAAAGCAGGCTGCAAAAGCAGGCTGCAGAAGCTCTGTTTAGAATGTACATACCGACTACGATGGCGGACTTTTTGGCCATTCTGTAAGTGTACTTGACGTCTCCTCTGGACCAATGTGTCAAGTTTCGGGCAGGATTGAAGTAGTGAAGAGGGCCGGGAGAACGCAGGATTACATTGGATGATAGCACAGTGGCGTCGAGTAACGCTGCTGCTCAATCCATCTGACTAAATCGTATGTGCTCCTTGCAGACTTCTTCATCTGGAGTGTATCTTTTCATACAAGTGTCAATTACCGTATCAGCCCGGTATTGTAAATTGCAAAAGTGGGACATCGACATCGTACTTAGACGGATGGAACGTTCTTTTACCGAACTTTGCCATCCTTGTTCAAACTTTTGCGTGACCAAGTAAAGCAGGGAAGAGGAACGATCTGCAATTTACTCACCCACCGAGATATAGAAGACTTTTTCGCGTGAGACGCTGAATCAAATGTCAACCTTGCATTTCTACTGTCTTCCAAAGCCCGATCCTTGCTGCACCAGTCCAGAATTTCCCGCTCTATGCGCCGAGATGGCTGCCTTCATGTCTATGCAATCCTGTTACAAGATAGGTGTGCGGCATACTGTGTCCAGTGTTGTGATACGGTGCCTAACGGATGAGAATATAATACGCCATGGAGGGGTACGTGCAGCAGAGCCCATACTTCATCATGCAGACCTAATTCATGCAGGGGGTTATAGCCAGACCAAACTACCTGAGGATGAGTTGTTTTCTATGACACTGCATCATATGTTGTATGGTAGGACAGCATGAATTCTTTCAGGCAGGCCTAGATAACTGGTCATGGCTACATATGGACTAATGGATGCATTGTTGTAGTCGTGTAACAGATGTGCTTCATCCTGCGAAGCTAAAAGTCTTCAGTAGCTGTACTATGCCATACGTAGTACTCAAAAAAGCGGCTTGCGGTGGTATAAACGAATTCTTTACTTTAGGCTGATAAACCACAAACATTGAGGATATACATTCTGTGTCCTACTTGTATCACCGCACACTGTACAGGATTCATGCGTTTATCGAAATATAGCTTTGATATCAAGCCATCATGGCACGATAGGTGACCAGTAACCGACGCCACAAAGACAACTTAAGCTTCTTGACCGACCCAGAGCGATGTCCACGCTTTAGAGCAGCCCCAATCTCCATGTAATTTTCGATAACCGCACGTAGAGGGCCTTGAAGCTCTACCGGTAGGGAGGCTAGCGCTGGTAATGAACGATCGTGATATTCCTGGGCTTTGATAAGGACACGCTCCCTCATGCGCTCGACGGATTCAGTGTGTTGACCTCTGATTACATCCACAGGCGTGATACCTTCTTGCTTGAGCCAGGTAGTAGGAATGTAAACTCGACCTATCGCAATATCTCTTTCAATGTCACGCGCTATATTGACCAACTGTAGCGCTCGACCCATCATTTCTGCTGCTGCCAGGGTCTCATTTCTCACTGTATCGTTCGTAGCATGTGCATAGCAAGGGAAATGATGTACGAGCAAGTCTATCATGCTTGCAGCCACTGTGCCTGCGACATGGTAGGCGTAGTTGTCCAAGTCTTGCTCTGAATGTATGGGGAATGAGTTGGACTCGCTATCAAATCTTAGATCCGTGCGGAATCCTTCAAGAAGACATTGTAATGGCTCAAGGCGCAGCCTTGTTGCGGGTAAATTTTTTATCGCTTGGGTGAGCTCCGGGTACTTGGAGTATCCTAGTTCAACGCAGTCCACCTTTGATGTAAAGCGACTTTCCAGCTCCAAAGTGCACTGGTCAAGGACATCTGAGGCACTCTTTCGATCTCCGGCCTCGTCGACCAAGTCATCTGCAATTCGGCAGAAGGAATAACTTCGATGTAAATTAGTTTCATTACTCATTTAAAAAAGATTTGTTGACGTACAGCATGATCAAGTCGATTCGGAGTGGCCCCTGAAACATAGCAGAACCAATATACATACTCTGACTCGAAATAGCCAGGCGGCAAACCGATTCGTCAATGGAGGCCACAAAATCATCATTTAGAGTATGTGGCAAGCGAACAAAATCGTGTAAGACATGATTGTATGAAAGAGGAGTATTGATAGTACCAGGCGAGCTAGCTAGTCGACCGTGTGTCAGAGCTATTGCAAAGTCACTTACTGCAATGCCAAACACTATCATCATATTTGTGAGCAAAAAGAATAATGCTTCTCTGTGATGAAATTTAGCAAAGTCTCTCCAGGCTGCTTCTCGTGACATACTCGATATCGAGCTCGCCCCATATTTGCCAGTCAAGCTTAGTTCCACCCTGAATAACCCAGATTCCCTGCTGCAAAGCAAATGTGTCAACTGCCCACAAGAATAATGTAGGTAGTATCACAGATATCAGTAGCATCTGCACTGGGAGCTGGACTATGAAGCCGCCTGCGAGTAGCCTGCATACAAATTAAGATTAAAAAGGACTCCTTCATCTCATGTGGGTTTTTACCATTGTAATAAGAGAATTGGGCAGGCCCAAGCGAGAATGAACCCAAGGTAGGTGTATCTACCCCCATGCCAGATGCAAAACATACCAGCCACAGTGAATGCAGCAAGAAAAATGATGCCTAAAGCTCGATAGATTGTGGAGACCTGTCGCAGAAAGGAAGGGAAAACCAAATGACGTGTTAGCATGACATATAGCATCCCCGTGTTGTAAGTCTGAAACGCGACGAAAAAAACGTCTTCCACCGGAACGAGCAATATCCTGTAGCCGAATAATGCACTAGGATTGTAGGAGAAAATTTCGTTGTGGATCAAGTACGAATCCCATGGTATAGTCGCTCCGACTGCTACCTGTAAATATATTAGAGTGAGAATAGCACAGCCCAAAGCGCTACAGTCAAGGTAAACGTACACCTATAATAGTGCAAAGCTTTGCCCAGTCCAATCGTGTCATAATGGGCCATGATAATGCGGTAACCCCAAGCGCCCACGGGACGTTGGAGTAAAAATGTCTGCTGTACTCAGTGAAAGGTAATTGCTCGCATGGTAGATATTTGCCTACATGATTGCATACTCATATGGCATATTGAGTTGATTGTCTCCGAGCCAAGGGTGCAGTAAGGTACTCAATGATAGTAGCGAAGTACCTCTATCTAGTGACGGAGACAAGATAACTCATTGCACCCTATATAATATTTGCCAATGCCAAGACGGTAAGATAACGAGGTCAAGGTACACCAAGGGGTGTAATAAAATATCGACTTGACTATGTTTAGTCGATCATGACGCAGTTATCTTTGAGCTACAGAGGAGTGCGGTGTTCCTCAAGCTGCATTACAAGACGGCAGAATCACTCTGAGGTTATTTGGCGCTCATTCAAGGATAGAGATGCTGGTCCTTGCCTCGACATAGTTGAGCATATATCTACAAATGCCGTGGTACCTTGCCTTGATGTTGTGCTACCTACAATTGCCGAAGGGTATTAGATGGTCTTATTAACGACCACTGATGACGTATACCTGGCGTCGAGCCTGATTATATATCTTATTTTTGTCCAGCCGAGCTAGGCTAGATAAATATGTTCCTTATACACACCTTTTCAACATTCGGGTTGGTAATCCTTAAGCTGTGAAGCAACAGAGCAAAGAAATGGCAGGTCGGCAAAAGAATTTGTATGAATCCCTTGCTCCCAAATAAGCTACTATGCTAAAAGACGATGAATAGGTATCTCCTCGGAAACTTTGCGCCCATCCAGACCACGGTGTCTGACATTACCTGTGATGTGAAGGGCTCAATACCCGAAGAGTTTTATGGTGGTCAATACGTTCGGAATGGAAGTAACCCGCTTAAAGATGACACAAAGCACGATATCCACTGGTTCGACGGCGATGGCATGCTCACTGGCGTTTTCTTCAAGCGGGATCCAGATACACCAGGAGCCCAGCCGGTTTTCTCTAATCAGTATATCGTGACAGATGTTTACGGTGCCCGTAAAAAGTCCCCATGGATCTACCCCGTCATTCCTGGTATGAACACCATGATTGATCCCAGATCATCATCGATCAAAGTAGCAATGAGCGTCGTACGCACAGCAGCGATAGTAACTGCCTCGATCTGGGGTTGGATCGCCCGTCCAATTAAAAGAATAGGTACTGCCAACACAAGCCTCTTTCATCACGATGGCCGAGTCCTTGCCACTAATGAAATCGGGCCTCCCATGCGGGTTTTTCTTCCCTCATTGAAAACCGTTGGCTGGTTTACCGGAAGCCAGGCTGAAGGCGAGTCAGATCAGGAGGATCCATCAATGCCCTATTTCGGTGCTCCTGGTCTTGAAGGGGTGTACAAAGAAATGACTACGGCTCATGTATGGAATCTAGGCCGACCCAGAAGCTTATTTCTTGGAAGCTGACATCATCTCAAGCCCCGTGTGGATCGCAAGACAGGAGAACTCATATTGTTCCATTCCACGTTTCTCCCGCCTTATATCAATTACTCAATCGTGCCGCAAGGCGTCCCTACCAACGCCACCCCGGCTTTGAACCAGGCTGTGCCGGGATTGAAATCAGGGAAGCTGATGCACGATTTTGGAGTGTCTCACAGGCACACCGTACTTATTGATACACCTGTTTCGTTGGATCCCTGCAGGCTTCGCCATGGTAGACCAGCGGTCGAGTACGACCCCGCAGGTCATACACGCCTTGGGGTCTTTCCACGACACTCACCAGATAGGGTAAAATGGTATACAACCGATGCCTGCATAGTGATGCACACCGTCAACACATGGGACGAGAGGGATGTCAATGGCTACCGAGTTCATACCTTGCTGTGTCGCATCAACAGCCTTTCTTCTCTATACTGGATGGGTGGGCTGGACTGTCCGGAATGGGCCTGTCCATCTGAACCCGAGTGCCGCCTTTACTATTATCAGTTTCCCTCCGCCGGCTCCTCGGATCATATCGTACAGCAATGGGCTCTGTCCGTGATCCCGTTTGAGTTTCCTCATGTCCCTGGACATCTGCAAATGAGTGCAACAAAGTATGTCTACGGCTGTTCGATGAGGGAAGGAAACTTTGCGACCACGCATAACAGCTGCTACAAGATAGATAGCTTGGTGAAGGTCAACGTGGAGTCAATTATCCGCAAGGGGCTTGATAATCCACCATCCCAGGTTCATGGATGTGTTGATACTCGCTCTATCCACGAGATCATCAACTCCCAGGATCCGCATGATCCCATCCAAGTTTTTGCTCTGCCTCCAAGGCATTACGCACAGGAATGCTCATTCGTGCCTCGCAAGGATGGTGTCTCTGAGGATGATGGATGGCTAGTTACGTATGTCTTTGACGAAGCTTGGTTGGACGACAGTGGGGTTCCTCTACCTGATGCACACAGCGAGTTGTGGATCATTGATGCGGTGAGCATGAAGGAAGTTGTTGGCCGGGTGATCTTGCCACAACGGGTTCCATATGGGATGCATGGAAACTGGTTCTCGGAGGAAGAGATCTTGAACCAAAGGGGGTTCCATCATTATCGCAATGAGTAGATACGACAACTCCATGCAAGTGTCTGAAGATTGGGCATTGCAGATACGAGGTCGCAAGTTGATATTCCTTCCCGAAATGGATCCGTGCATTGTACCGTATCTTTCAAAACCATATACTGTAATTTACAACATACAGAACCCTGGTTTAGTGAAGATGATCGGCGCAAGGGGATTGGATGCATGCATAACGCACCTTGGGACGATGAGATATCCTCACGGAGAATATTCCCGCAACAATTATCACCTGTGATATGTTCGTGTGACTCTGCCTTTTATCCGCGTGATGATCGGGTCAAAACCAGTGACAATTTGACAATGATTTGTTGAAGCAGTCACCCATGTAGGCTTGGTTGGCGCTCGGGCCACCACAGGAAGCCCCTCATCGCGCTCGTTTCGCTGCGCGCTCTAGATAGGCAATACAACTGATTTTGCTGCATTCTCTTGCTCCGTTGTCCTTACTCCCGCTGTAGGGCGCGTGCCTTGAATTGGTTTAACAAGGATGGTCTGCATCGTCAGGAATGGAGAAGTGCATGGGGGTAACAAGGATTGGACTGCAATATGAGGGGCATGCCACAGAACAAGTATCTGATTAAAGCCAACAACCATATATTTGTCGTTGTCGGGATCCTCCAATACACATAGTACAGTTATTGATACAGTGACTTTTTGGAAAGTAAATCAGGCTTTACCTTCCATTCCACCATGATATTCTCCTCAACAAGGCCCAGGCTAGATGGTATGACCATACTGCGATACAGTGCGCATTTTTCAACCTGACAGAAAAGCAGTCCCCACAGACGTAACTATTTGGGACTGGCTCTTCGAATCCAGGCATTACACTGCGCAACAAGCTACAAAAAGAGGTGGCTTCAACAATGCTGCCACGGGTGTGCGGATAGGCTACAAGGATGTGAAAGCTTATTCCACTTTCGCATCAACCGCGTTAGTACAGAACCATGGCCTTCGGCCTGGTGACACCATCATCATTCTTAGTCCGAACTTGATACAGTATGCAGTAGCAATGATGGCGATTGTTCGAGCTGGTTGTCACCCACGCTTCATTGGCGTCCTTAAACAGGTATGCTTGGTTTACTGACTTTCATTAGGTGGTATTGTAGCAGGCGCATCCCCTGCTCATGGTGCAGATGAACTAGTCTATCTCCTCGTTTCTTCACGCGCCAAGTTCATTTTCACCATTCCTTCCTGTCTGTCTAAGGTTATGAGATCAGCAGACAGGGTAGGAATTCCGCATGCGAGGGTGTTCCTGCTGGAAGGGCGACAGGATTCTCAAACAACGCTGCAGGATTGCATTGATATTGGAAGATCTTATGGCCCTGGCGGTCAGGAGGGGTCGTTCAAAATACTGGATGGGAGCAGTAACCGGGATTCGTGTGGATACCTGAACTTCAGTAGTGGAACCACGGGACGGCCAAAAGCTGTAAGTTTCAAACTATTGCATTTGTCTTCATGTGTTTCTATGATACCTGCTAATATAGAATGGCAGGTCATGCTGTCACATCATAATATCATAGCACAGTGCATGCAAGCTGGGCAAACGTCTGACATCGAGAACAAGAAGATGCTCGCCGTGCTCCCGCTCTATCATGGTAGGACTGTGTCCCCTCTGGATGTATGTTGGGTATTGGCTGATAAACTCGACTACAAGTCATAGGATTGATCCATCTGATACACGTGCCCATAATGCGTGATATGGAGGTATTGATGCTGTCGTCATTCACCATGGAATCCATGCTAGACACCATTGTGAAGCACCGAATCACGGAAGTGCCAATTGTACCCCCCATGATTGTTCGACTTCTTAATGATCCAAAAGTGGCACAGTATGATCTTTCCCATGTTAAAACCTTCTCTTCTGGTGCAGCGCCAATTGCAACAGAGTTACTTCGCCAGCTAGAAAAAGCTTATCCCGGAACTGGCCTGAAGCAAAGCTACGGGATGACGGAGACTTGTGGCGCCCTAACGACCCATTCCCTTAATGAAGGGGGATACAAGTATGCGCATACTGTTGGTACCATCATGGCTAATACAGAGCTGCGGATTGTTGATACAATGACATCATTTCCCTTGGGTTATAATGCACAGGGAGAAATTCACGCCAGAGGCCCGCAAATAGCCATGGGATATTTAGGTAATGATGAGGCTACTAACAAGACCTTTCCTCCAGATGGTTGGCTACGCACCGGTGACGTTGGTTTCATTGACAGCGAAGGATTTCTGACCATCACCGATAGGATCAAAGATATGATTAAAGTCAAAGGCATAGGTGTGTCTCCTGTAGAGTTAGAGGATAGCTTGTTGCAGCACCCGGCTGTGGCGGATGCAGCGGTTGTAGGTATTCCCGAGGAATACTCGGGACAAAGACCGAAGGCATATGTGGTGATGAAGGGAACATCTGACAGTGGAGCAACTGGGGAGATTTCTTGGCGCGTTGTGGGTCAGGAGCTGATGGAGCTGATCCGGTCTCAGAAAGTGCGTCACAAGTGGCTGTCGGAAGTTGAATTCATAGATGCCATTCCAAAAGGGCCCAGTGGTAAAATCCTCCGCAGGAAGCTTCTCGAACGCGCAGAGGCAGAAGGCATGCAGCAGTGCAGGATTGTGCGGGAAATTCAGTCAAGGGGGAAGCTGTAAAATTTCAGGGGCATGTATGTAACTTGTCACATCCAAGAAAGGGCATTTTACTATAGCCCTAGATATTTGGCTAGCTAGCCGTACTGACGACGTCCTGATCGGGTTTCTTTGTATCGATTTCCTTTTCCAATATCTGCGCCATTTCCGCCATCCCCTCAGTCAACAAAATACTGCTTCCAAGGCAAAGTGAGGAACTCCAAGAGATTTTCCCTGCAAGTGTACCGTTTTGTGCAGCTTCAGTGAGAACCCTTGCCTCGTTAGCTCGCTATAGGCGTAGCTTGGTGTGAGACTGAAAGAGGAATGTCACCCCTCACGAAAAAAACATTGGAGCAAAGGCCTATACTCTCCCTTGTATATACCCTGGACTAGAAGCCGAACAACGCCTTCTCTCTCCAATCCTTTATTGCGACGAATTGTTTTTTTTTCCGTGGCCTTTCATTGACACTCAGCACTGACATCTACCATTATGACCCACATACTGGATGTTTACCGAGCATCTCCCTCCGGTCAGATTTATCTTGACCATATCACCCGCCAACTATCGCCTGACGAGGCACTCGTCGAAGTGACGCATGCCAGTATATGTGGTACAGATAGCATCTATCTACATTCTCAGCAAGTCCTAGGCCATGAGGGAATCGGCATAGTTAGGGCGATCGGAGCCGATGTGCGGAGCGTCCGCATCGGCGACCGTGTTGGAATGGGCTACGTACAGAAAACGTGCGGGGATTGTCAATCTTGCACATCAGGTAAATGACTCTGCCACATCCTTCATTCAATATTGAGTATTGTCGCTTAGATAGTTAATTTCGAAACACTCTGTAGGCTGGGACCAATATTGCCAAAGAAAAGACCTTTATGGCATGTCTGACCCTGACCGCGGTTGCCTCGGCTTTAAAACTATCTGGAACGCGAACGCCCTTATACCCATTCCAGATGGGCTACACTCTGGTGATGCTGCGGCGCTGATGTGCGGTGGTGCTACTGTCTGGACTGTGCTTAGTCGTTACGGCATGCAGCCTAGAGATCGTGTTGGAGTATTGGGCATCGGCGGCATGGGGCATCTGGCCATCAAAATGGCGGCTGCGCTGGGATATCATGTTGTTGCTTTCTCCGGATCGGAGTCCAAGAAGGCGGACTGCTTAGCCTTTGGGGCTAAAGAATACTATCTGACTAACGGCAAATCAATGGAAGGTCTGACTACACTGATTGATTTCCAAGTTATCCGCTGACAACTACATTTAGATATGGAGCCACTGAAACACCTTCTCTTGTGCGGTTCCAGCTCGGAAGATTATACGTTGTAAGCCATTGATTTTATTTTCGTCACTTTGATCATTCAAACTAAGCATGGACCCGGTAACAGCATTCTTTCTCTTCTGGCAGTACATGGAACAGTCTATCCATTGACAGTCTCTCTTCAACCGGCTGCTATTCGAACCATCATGCTGATCAACAAGGGCCTTCGGATCCAAGGTTCTTTGGTCGCATCCCGTGGGGATCTAGCCAAGATGCTGCAGTTCTGTGCGGACAAGGGAGTGCGACCTGCCACAAGCAATTTTAGCCTTACTTCTACAGAGGAGGTCAACCAGGCCATGGAAAGCCTGCAGCGTAACACGGTTCGCTACAAGGCATTGCTTGTCGCAGATGAACATCCACTGAAGCTCTAAGGAAATATGACAAGTTACAGTGGTTTTATTCCCTTCAGCATAGGATGGTAGAAGCGTAGTGTAATGCAATGTCATTGGATGATATTATCGTGCCTGCACTTCTGCAGAAGGGTCGACGTCACAAAGTATACATGGGATCGAGAAGGACAGATCAAAAGTAGGCAGGAAACTCCAATATGGCCTACCACGGCACCACTGCTCCATCATATTGGTTCAACCCTTCTGCCTGCTCCCATCCGGGAACTCGAATATTGAAGAATTTCCCGTTATCTTCTTGAGTTGCAGGAACTATGATATCCAACAGACCTTGTACACTCTGTTCAGCTGTTATATCCGCCCTCTCTCCACCAAGGTCTGTCTTCACCCACTTTCGAAGAAGTTAGTTCCATGATTGTTTTAAGACACGGCGATAAGTAACGTACACCCGGTGAGATTGCAAGGAACGTGAATCCTTGATCCGCGAAAGACTGCGCGTATTGCACGGTAAGCATATTTAGCGCCGCTTTACTAACTTTGTAAGCTGGCACCGGAAACAGTGCGAACCTGGGTGCCATCGTGATTGAGCCAAGTGTTGTCGAGCTGGACGCAATTAGAATCACAGTACCCGATGTCTGGGCGAGGGGCAGAAGACATACATGTTTACCACTTTCTTCTGGTTTCCTTTCTTAAGGAGTGGTAAGAAGGCACTTGTCACCATGTGGGCACTGGTGACATTGGTATGGAAGACAGAGTCTAAATTATCCCTATTGAGTGTCAGCAGCGCAATGAATGCAAGCAGGAGAATTGCAGCTAACATATTTTCGATGCCACCCCGGGTTGAGGGCATGATACCCGCATTGTTGATCAGGACATCGAGACCTTTCCCTAATAGCACACTTTCAACGGTCCCAACTGCCGTTCGTATACTATTTTTGCTTTCGACATCCATGGATACATGATGAACTCGCCCGGGGGACTGCGCCACGAGACGTTTTAGATCATCGGTCTGGGTACGTGCCGCTGCAAAGATGACGGAGACTTCGCTGGCGGGTTTGGAGGCCAGTGTACGGGCTGTGGCAAGACCAATGCCACGGGAAGCGCCTGTAATCATGTAGGATGCCATGGTAAGAGAAAGATATAAACAATTGGATGGGTTGAACCCAAGATTTATTGGCTCTCCCTAAGCATATGTATTCTGTTCGAGTACGTGACGCCCGACTATATATAACGACAGTGGAGATCCGTATATGCAAGGTATCCACCCTCTGATGCTTTGAAATCAAAGCCAGCAGATGATCACCGAAGCTATTCGACGATTGAACGTATAGTAGTATGGTACGCGAAGGGTAAAGAAGGCCATTGTAGAATCCTTCGTTAACGTCATTAGTGGGGGCTGCTGAATTGGGTGCCGATCCCTGGATTTGTCAGAACGGCTTCTTACAAATCATCCACGCAGTTCATCAGCCCATATTGGCAGAGGGGAGATTGGAGCTTTAGTTGTATTATACGGACCAAATTTTATTACTTTTACTACGTCCTCTCTGCTCATGAAGAAAATCCGAATTCATTTGTATGGCGTGGCTCAAGCCGTGACTGGGCAACTGGCGAATCGGAAGCGGTGCAGTATTCGCAGGCTCCGACCGTGGACTGTGCCCGAATGCAAGACTTCTCACTCATTTACTGGAACGAATTCATTCAATGAAAGTGGATCAGAATCGAGTTTCCTACACTTTCCGTATATTATAAAAGTAGGTAAGGTCTATAGAATGTGTGGAGTCATGACCTTGTTGTTGTCGCTCTGGCACAAGTTGTCACTTATCACTGGAGGCCCACAATATAATACTTCCAATCATAGATAATCATCTTTGCTCAGATCTCCTACATTCTGCGTCAGGAGGTCGAAAAAGTCCAGGATTACCGCATTCTGAAGCCCCCGTTCTCTCTCTTGCCGAAGTATGCTCCGATGACCTGCTTCCGACGCTTATTTCGCGTAGCATGTTGTATAGTCCGTTTCACGCCTTGCCCGGGATAGGCAACGAGTCCCAAAGAGCCTAAGTTCGATATGTTAGCAAGTATTCGCACAACCTCTCCACCCCGTATCTCAATATCAAGGTATGAAAGATCCCTTATACCAATGAGCTATCTTCCCAACCGTCCCAAAACTGCCCTTCAGAAACCCCGTCGCAAACCCCTCCGCCCCATCATCTCTCGCCCCTTTATATGGTTGGTAAAAGATATCCGTCATTCCTTCACCAATACCCGAAGCAAAGGACTTGGCTCCAGCCATTGTCCCAGTTTTCCAGCCCATAACTTGGCCGTAATCGTGGACCTTGTGTCCATACAGACCGGGTAGAACGCGGAATCCCTCTGCAGCCGCTAGTGAAATATTGACAACCGCGCCGGACGCGTACTTGGTTAGCAGCTTGCCACAGGCTTTTGCAGAGGCTGACGCCATGGCACCTGCTTTGTTTTGCTTTTGAACCCCGGTAGCTTCCGGTGTTAGTCCAATGTCGTTCATAGATAGGGACTTATGGATGTGCTGCTGGGTAGATGGTGGCTGTAGGAATTGTGTGTTCTCTATGCCCGTGCTTGAGCAAACTGTGGCGGAAGGTGTTGATGGTCGCGATGTATGGCAGAAATACAAAAAATACATAATATCGAATAGGACAGAAATATGGAATACTAAAATTGGGTTTGATAACCCCAGACGGATACAACGAGGCATGAATTGGTGGTAATTTACGCCTCATTCAATGGCTGCTTGTATACCACCCCATCGACGGTAGTAACCAGGGTCCCATTGGCGTGGAAGATATTAGTCATGGCATCGTCAACTACATGAAATCCATCAGGGCTGGTTATCTTCGTACTAGACGAAACTCCATTTCCGGTAAGGTTGGAATGCCAGTCGAGGCGGGTAGATGAATATGACAACGTAGTGGCGGCCACCGACTCATATCCATTTATGTAATGAAGGCCATCATCAGAGTAGTTATGGTAGGTGGCCGAAATAAAGTTGATAGCGGAAGTGGCCTCGCTCTTTTGGAGAACAACATGGGCCAACCCCGAGTGGAGTCCATGGAGCGTAAAGTTGCCCGGGGGCACATTCAAGACCTCGGGAATGCTGGTGTTGCCTGGGGTATACGGCAGTCCCCATGGTACGGTATCGGAAACCGGATGCACAGTGTCAGTATGGTAAGGCTGCCGACTGGTGAGTCGGGCCATCATCAAACGCGTGGTTCGGCCACCGGGCTCAGTGGATATGGGGCATGGTAGCGGGTTGGTACCGCCACAAGCAGGAGGTATGACCATCTTCTGCCAGTACATGATCCGAGTTCCATCAGGAGACCACCGTGGATCTGCTCCAGCATTCCAGTTGGGGTCATTAACGCTGCCAGGCTGTCCGTTCCCATCAGCATTGACCTGTTGGCCGTAGTAATTGGGATCGTGGTCACCCTGAGCGTCCAGCAGCCAAGGTTGGAAGTAGCGTCGAACCCCATTATTACGCACAGAAGAAACCGTAGCGATTGTAATCAGGTCCGTCACAGGAGGAATGCCACGCATCCCCGACAAAAATTCCATGCGGTCCGTGCCACGGGTGTCCAAGATGACCTGCCATCGGCCATCCGGAGAATCACCCACAGGGTCAACGTAGCCAGGGTGCGTGGTGACACGGCGGACGCGACCAGTAGCCAAATCAACGGCAAATAGATCGACATTGCAGGATTCCCAAGGACTACCTATATACAGGACTTCGTTACCGCGGCCAGTGAATCCTCGGAACTCTCCCACGGTTATGGCCTCCCGGTTAACGTAAAGTCGATCGCCTGTGACGCTGTACGGTTGTAGTCCGTTCGGGGAAACGAGGACAGTCACATTCACGACGTCATATCGAGCACTGCGAGGAGACCCTGTAGTTGGGGATTCGTTGAAGTGCAGTCGGCCGAAATATCCATTCTCATTCAGCTGACCAGATGAGGTGGTGCTGTATGAGTTGAAACCCAGGTGGACGTTATCGGGGTGCAAGCGTAGCTCGCGGATGCTGGCTCCCGACCCGGAATCATCGGCCTTGTTGCTCATTCGAATGGGATAGATATAGATTTGGTCCGGAGTGCACTCATCACTTGCCAATTGACCCGCTCGACATTCGATGATGTTGGTTCCAGCCATTGCGCGTCGACCGTCGGCAAAAGTCTGGGGGTAATCGCTCAAGGATGTGCTGCCCACTTTGTTGTTTTCCGGTACACCGCAAGTCACACACTTCCATGGGTCGCCAGTGGAGAAGTTGGTCCCATTCGTGCTGACCATGATCAATTGGACTCCCGTATAGATGCTTGCTGGGTCTGGTGCGGCTGGGGCACCGGTGAAATTAAGGCTGGCCCAGACGTAATTTCCGTCCGGGGAGAAGTTGCCCCCTTGCATGAGAGATGTTTTCCCCATGCATCCAGTGCCATGAGGGTTAACTCGGCGGGTACAAGCACCGACATCGTCTGTGGGCACGACTGGTGGTAGTGGCAGTTGGACGACTTCAATTGGCTCGGGTGACGGAAATGATTCGGCGGCTGCGGCGGATAGGACCGACGAAACGATTCCCAGCGACAGAGGGAGAAGCTCTCCAACAATGGGAAACAGCATGGTTTCCGAAGATAAAAACAGGGTTGATAACGAAACATCATTTCAGCAGCGTGGAATGAGCTTATATTTCTAATGCGCAGATGGGGGAAATCCAGAGACGTCAGGAGGTCTGGTGGATTTCGGGAGTATTACCGGCCAACGCTTGCCAATTTGCCGTACGTGTATGCACGGGCCAGGCTGATGTTGATCGTCTGCCTTGTGGGTCAACGGACCAGTAGAAAAGGGGAGTTAAACCTTGATGGCGACGGCTGATGGGGAATCTTCGGCGGGATACGCGTATGCACGGGCCATCTAAGGGGGTGCATACCCTCTGATTCACAGTCAAGGTGCCTCGGTGATGACGCTAGAACAGGTCAAGCCAGGACTGCCTTTCACGTGTGCCTCTTACAAAAGGGACTAGCTTGAGTAAATAATAAGAAATCCCGTCTTGGCTGCATTGAGTGCAAGCGCCGTCGTATCAAGGTTATGTAGACCCTTTATGAAAATTGAACGACATTGACGTGTAGAAGAGTGCGATGAACAACGGCCAGTATGTTCGCAATGTACAATATCAGAGCGGACTTGTGAGTTCGTAGAAATACCGCCCCGTTGAATCAGACCCACCAGGTCTCGAAGACAGACCCCTTTCATGCCAGCATCCTCAACAGGGGAGACGACAGATTCGAATTCAACGGTGGCTGATGCTAATCCCCCTTGGAGAGGCAGCAGCCAACATGCTTGACACGGATCTCCTGTATCAGTTGTTAATTGAGGCCATCGACTCACTCAATGAGCATAATAGCCCGGAGATAGTATGGTCCCTGCCGACATTACCAGATACTCGATGAGGGTTCCATATCTTCTAAACGAGCTCTTGGCTCTCGCTGCCACGCATCTCAGTGTCATCCGCCGTGAACAGCACGACCATTACTGCCCCACTTACAGAATCGTGCATTGAGATTCTTTCATGCAACAAGCGATGCAGATGACCCTGGAGCATGCATTCCACGATTCACCTCCATGCTCGGGTTGCACATACTAAACTCTCATCTCCCGTGATGGTGACTTTATGGACTTCTCGACTCCTTTGTTCCTTATCTCCGCTTACATCAAGATGTGCGTGTCGTTATCGGAAAGAGCTGGATCATGTTATTGCAGACTAGTAATCTCGGGCAGACTTTGGACTCTGCAGAAAGACAGTTACAGAGCGATGGGAGTCTGGGCCCAGGATGTAGCCACCTATTGGCACTCATACAGCAGTCCAACTTGGATCCCTCCATCACTGAAACGTATCGACAAACAATCGAAGCATTGCAGTCGGCAATACACTCTGAGGCGCTTGCATTACTGGAGTTTTCGCATGACCCGTCAGTGTACCGTCGGAATACTTCGTAGTCCCGACGCCCTTACTGTGATGGCAGATTACGGGGTAGTTCTACATTCTTTTCGCCAATGATGGTTCTTGGGCTATGGCGGGCAATATCTGATCGAGTCGGTTATTGATTAATTGGGGCCCGCTTGGTCGGAATGGTTGGAATTCCCGAGCCATGTGCTGAGCGCAGGTTCACACGGAAATTAGCTTTTTATAATATGTTTCTGTTGGCATTTCGGAAGCGCATATTACACGTTAACAGCATACAGGCGTCATGAAAAAAGAATTTTGACTGTGAAAGTTCCGATATAGGAGTAAACCCTTCGCAATCTATTCAGAAAAGTATCTCTAATAAGATACATGAAAGACTGTGTCCGTTAGTGAACGTAGTATAGTTTACACCAACGCTTCCAATTGTTTTCGCAAAACTTGCAATAGTTTCTCGTTCTCCTTCCACCTTTTCCTGGCCTCTTCGTAGTCATCATGTGAGACCCATCCTTCTTCATCACTTATTTGAGCTCTCAGATTATTGAATTGACTGAACGCGGCCGCCCATGCCTCTGCATGCTGCCGGCTTTGCTCAATCTCTCTCCTTGAGAAGTAAATGGGGCATAGGCTTGTTGAACCTCGCTGTGCCATGATTCTGTCCCACTTCTCATATACCTGTATCAAAAGCTCTCTTAACGGTATTGGCCCGTCCCTGGAAGTCTGACTGACAATGTGGAATATAAAGCTGGTGGGGTCATCATCATCTCTCATTTGGTCCATGGCATGAACAAGAGACGGGTTGAATTTCCGGGAGGCAAGCTCGTAAAACTTCTTCAATCTCAGTCTCTCTAGCTTCTGTTCGGCTTCTTTCTTTTCAGCGGTCGAGAGCACGTCAAAATCCGTAGGTAGCTTAGGCTGCAGAGCACCCCAGATATAAGAGTCATCACAATTGAATATCGAGGGGAACTTTGCCGTGAGGAATAGGGGCGCTATGTGTACTGCTTGCCAATCAATTATGCTTGTAATCCGAGTTGGATCATGTCCGTCGACAAATATGTTATCCGCGTGAAGGTCATGGTGCAGCATGACGGGGGAATGCGTGTTATCTGACGGTAGTATGTGAGGGAGCACAGCCAGGAATTTCTCAAGGAGCTGTATATGTTCTTTTCGTCGCTTTGGTGTCCTCCCCAAAGGTACAGTGGTATGGTTGGTGTTGCTGTGTCCATGTCGTATACGAACAATCTCACGGTTTGTAACGGCGGAAACATACCCCATGGCCGATTCCCCTGCGTTGTCAAGCTTAATAAGAGACTTCTGGGAGGTGACTGGCACTACACTCACAGGGGCCTCTGTCAATATCTAGATTTTCCACTTCGTCTTCCCAAAAGGACCGCTGAGTTGTCGGGCCGAATACATATTTGGATTGGATATCGTCATCTAGACCGGGTAGGGCAGCAATGCTTCTTCCCTGCGGGAATGTGTCCCGATAATACAAACTGCCATGTTGAGTAAATTTCGCTTCCATCAATCTGCGTTCAATATGTACCAAGTTCCTCACCAGGCGGAAGCGTTGAGCCTCAGACATAGTATCCCAGACCTCGCTGAGTTGCTGCCCTTGTACCTTTTCCATGATGATATATTCCGCAGCAACTGGGTTAGTCTGCGACGAAGAACTCCACGAGAGAATCCGGGGAACAGGTATCTTAAGACTGGCACGCAACTATGACGGGGATTATCCCCTCGGCATTAGGACATTGGTTCGACATCTAGATCCAATCTCACGTACAAAATCAAGAGTTGCTACTTCACTAGCAACAACATAATGAGGATGGCCCGCGTTCGGGTTGGGAATTCTGGCCAAGACCTCCTTACCATTCGCCATCTTTAGAGAGAACACCTTGTTGAACATCCCCTCGCACAATTTGTCCATTGCAACACATTGGGTTCCGAGTGTCTGTCCAGTAATTTGCTGAAGTGCTGATTCATTAAATGTAATATGACGTTTCTCTAATTGAAGACTTTCATCGTGTAGCCAACGACCGGATGTGTAATTAAAGTAGTGACTATTTGTGTCAGTTGTTTTGGTACTTGCCGATCGAACAAAGGACCATGGAGGATATCGCGCTGTGCTCATTATCTGCACAGATAATGGTCGCGGGCTACCAAAAGACTTTCTTGTATGGAGCATGGCTTGTTCGATGGTCATGGCATCAAGGCAACAAGGCTGTCGTGTATTTGGATACTGAGTTTGCTCGATGGCCAACGCGCTTTGCAGAATCAGGCTCCATCACATGACAACAAGCATAACCACCAGTGCATGCATTGCGCTGTTATTACTAAGCTGTGTAGCCCTACACTTTAATTCACTAAAGCTGGTAAATACCGACCCGCAGCGAAGTACGAGTAGAGCCAGTGGGATGCAAGCTTTAGCATCATTGATGTTCCAAGGGGTATGGCAACCTCCAGGGATCCCTTGGGAAACCCCGAAAGCCGTTGCACAGCCTTATTGGATGTTCTGTGGGAAGCAGTTGCAAACCTACCAATATTTGCAACCAGTTTCGAAGACGATGGAAAGTTCAGCCCTACTCCCGGAAGCGTATTCGGAGACCGTGACAGATAATCTCGTGTCCTCGGAATTAAAGATCTGACAATTTACCACACATAGACTCATCCCCTTACTTATGAGGTTATAAGGGACCTGTCGAAAATGGGAACGCGAAGTATTGATCAAGAGAACAGCTGCTTGAGGAGGCTGGACGAATCTATATATCACAAGTTACAAGTTGTCACACTCACCAGAAATATAACAGCAGCCTGACATCGCTGTGAAAATCGGTAAGCCAGGCACGTAGGTAGTGCTGCAAAAAGCAGTCATGATAAGAAGGAGAAGAAGCAATAGGTGCAATTCTGGATGTACTCTGCTCACTTCGGTAATGAGCTCACAAAGATTCCTCGACAAAACAGATGCTTCTGGGACCCGCTGCCGGGGATAGCAACGCCCCCGGAAGTCGGATTATACCAGCTAAAATTATGATAGTTCGATTGGAGTACGTATTGATAGAGGTATACAAGTTGGCAAAAGCATTAAGATTTACGTTCAACCAAACAAAAACCCCGACAGCCAAACCATCAGTGATGGAGCCAATGAAGGAAGTCACAAAATTCTTGGCGGTCACTTCGTGGACCTTGCTGGACTGTGGTAACACATCCTCATTATGTCTCAAGGGATAACGCGATAGGTACAATAGTCAGGTCAAAGCCATGTTCAGCGATGTGTCTAGAACACTGATCTCCCCGTCCAGCGCAAAAACCTTGTTGGAGCCTTAGCTCCTTCATGAGATGAATGATGCTCTCATTAGTCGATATCCAGATGCCACTTGGGTAGTTGGTGGATTATCGCACACTACTCCTGATTCTCGGTTCTCAACCGTGGTTAGTTCGTATTTTCTCACTCGAGACAGCATTTTGAGTACATGCCACTCCACATGCCAACCAAATCAAGAGCCGCTTTCGGTGAGCAATGAGTGTTCCGGGAACATAAGTCAGTCCGCGGATATTTATTCCTTGCATTCCTGGGTCAACACCCGCTGCAATCACACGCGTTCAGCCAGCAATCCAGCCACGCCCGATCCCCACCAGTATGAACAACCAATTTGGAATTGTGGCACAGGTAAACTTTCCCAGGTCCACGGATTGCGGCTGTCATGAAGCACGTCACTACGTTTATGTTACACAGTGAGGTTACTATGTACAACGCGCCCACTTTCTCAAGCTTAAACATGCCAATCAAGGCTGATTATTGGCTGATACATCCCTGAAAGAAAACATTCTTTTGTGATTTAGGCGACAAAGGTGTAATATTCAAATATCTGTGTTCAGGCATCCGGCTTCCGGCCTAGCATGAGATACATGGGAGTGAAAATGTCCTTCTTTCCCGCTTCCACCAGAGAATCCCCAGCAAGGTCCAAGCTATCCTCCACCGCAGTAGTGCCCTTTGGAACAGCCCTAACGGTTTCCAACCCCCTCAACATATAATGGGTGGCAGTTCTTCCCCACTTACTCATCAAGGCGTAGTAGAACAGATCTCCATAGTGACGGGCATTCCAGAGACTGATATCAAGTGGGTAATACCAGGGTGCGGTGCAAGGCCGATGCGCAAAATCTTCATGGTGCAAAATCTCAAATCCGGCGGATTTCATAGCATCAAGACCTTCGGAGATCGTGAACAGCTTGGCAATTCCGTTCCCCTGCTGGATCCCCAAAGCAAGCTGCCGATGCTCGGTATTTTCTTCCTCGTACTTGTCGGTGAGAAGCCACTCGTACACACCGAATACTGCACCGGCTTTACCATAGTTATGTATTCCGCTTGCCGTTTCTGCAGAGAGTTGTTAGTCCTGATGAATATCCTGCTTGGCACCAGTCACCGCCTTACCTTTTCTTGACCTTCTCTATCCTCTTCAACGACGTTTCTTCCGAAATACTCGAAGTACCCGTCAAGTACGGCCTTGTGGGTTTTGAAGTCTTTTCGCATGGCCAAGAGACCTTGGGCTTTCCCTGTTGTTCCATGGAGTTGTTTCGTAAGAATAGCATCTTGTTTGTTCTGGTAATGAGATCCTGGTGCCATTTTGTTGTCGGATGGTAGGGTGTGCTGTCTCTCTAAATGTAGTTTAAGTCCGATTAACTAAGAAGTACAAGGACGGCTGCATACAGGAACCAATAATAGTGCTGCTCAATACTGATAGCCCCAATTACTAAATCTTGGAAAGCATCGGCAGATATTTATATTGGGAGCATTTAGAAACTTTGCAGGTATAGCGAGCATTTAGGAAAGGCGTACAACTACCGTTGTATTGTTGGTCAACATTACAGTGGCACCTTCTGATACCACCACAGCACCTTGTACTGCCGTGATAGTACCTCTTTTATTACCACGCCTCGTATTCTAAGTAAATACAATGCACATATGCCCAATGCAACATCTAGAATAGTCGTCGCAATGGGTATTAACGGTACTGCCCCTAGCTACGAACCTTGACTAACCCCCAGGTTCCGCGGGATTATGGTCCACTGTTTAGGTTCGGAATGCTGAGCCTTACCAAGCAGACGAAACCCTACTAGCGAGAATCTATGACTGTTAGACTCTTGGGCCTTGACTGAATCCCAGCTGAAAGGGGTGTTCCTACGAATTTTTTGGACATGGAAGTCTATAACATCATCATGAGCTCGAACCTCTCCTCAGGGCTGATTATGAACGCCACGGCATACACCGTTTATAAGTATCCGAGGATGGTGGTCGGGGTCATTTGGCATGTTGCATCGAGCCATAATCACATAAACGAGTCCCTACTACGTTGATCTCTCTTTGTACTGGTTTCTCTCTAATCCGTGTGGAATACCAAGTAACCTTGACTGAATTGATTACCTCTGTGCTGAAAAGGCAATATGACCGTTTTAAGCGGCCTTACATGGTTTGATGCTGCAGCATACCTTACCGCGGGATATGTATCTTGGTTCATCGCACTTACAATCTATCGTCTTTGGCTAAGTCCACTGAGTCGCTTCCCAGGCTCGCCTCTTGCGAGGGTAACATATGGGTATGAATTCTACTACGACTTCTTCAAGCCGGGCCAGTATTTCCGGAGAATAAACGAAATGCACCAACGCTATGGTATGTCCTCGAGTCCATCGACTTCCCCGAAATTGAATTCGATGGAGAAAGGAGCACGAGATACTCACAAGTACATGGATACCCGCAGGCCCTGTTATACAAATCACCCCGGATGAACTTCATGTCTCGGACCCTGGGTACTTCAAACATCTTTTCGTCACAGCAGGGTCTCGGAGGACCGATATAAATCCCGGCGCTTTCCGAGGAACTCATTTTGAAGGTTTGTTCATTGAGATGTCCATATGAACGCTACGCTCGCCTTTCCTCTTTCTCACAATGCAACTGCAAATATGAGCGCAAAGCTAAACCCGACCGTCAATATTCAACAGGCTATATCAAGAAAATGAGAACGCACGATACCCATCGTTTCCTTCGAGCGCCTATAGACAGATACTTTTCCAGAGCTTCTATGATGGCTGCAGAGCCGCGAATCGTTAGCTCTATCAAGAGGTTCACTTCCCGGCTAGAAGAGTTCAGAGACACCGGAAAACCAGTTAACATGAACTATGCCACATTGTCTCTTACTGTTGGTATGTCATCGATGTACGCCAATTGGCAAGCTAGAGAGCTGGTGCTAAGGATTTGACGTGAAACAGACCTCATTTCATCGATTGTTTGTGAAATGCCTACACGTTATCTTTCAGATCCGGAATTTAATGCTGCATGGTTTGTTTTTTTTTTTTTTTCCATGTCGCCACACGAGTGCACTATCCTTGGCTGACAATGCTTGCCGCTGTAGGTTCAAGGCGCGAATGAAAGGAGTGATGGCGGTCCCAGCCCTAGCTATGCTCCCAGAGCCTTTAAGGTATGTAGCATAGTCCTTCTTTCCCAACTAGTAACGCTTCTCTTACCACGAACTGCTAGGAGCCTTTGCATGCGGTTTGTGCAGGTTCTTTCATCACGCGCATCTGCAAAAGTACCATATGGGGTATGTATTGAGATCCGAGCTTGTGCAAGAGTTTAGTTCAGCCTCAATTAAATATCAGCATATAATAGGACTACAAATTTGAGAAGAGCTTCACCGATTGCCTGCGACCCTCTCCAACTGTAAACTTTGACAACTCGAAACGAACAGAGGCACCCAAGCAGCGGTATGGGGATGATATATATGATCAAGGTGGACAGGTTCGCAGCTTTCCCCGCGTCCCTTTCATCAAGTATGCGTTGACATTATTCACCCTTGTTTAGCTCATCCAAGAAGGCGGCATATATCCTACGTCCACCTGTCTGCAGACCCTCATTTTACATATGGCTCTGAGTCACAAGACACGCCAGGCCTTACAGAATGAGATCAAGACATTCTTATTAGAAAGTCCTGGTTCTGAAATTACGTGGAAAGAGCTTGAAAAGCTCCCGTACCTGGATGCCTGTGTTAAAGAGACATTGCGGTACGTATAGTAGGCGGAAAGAGTATGTCAAGCCTTCAGAACGGTAACTTAATATCCGCAGGCTTGGTGGAGGACGTCTGAAACGGGCAACTCGGGTTTTCCCTGATAATGAATCTTACGTTGCAGGATGGACTGTTCCAAAAGGGGTGAGTACTTAAGACACATGTTGTCCTGAGACTCAACTGCCATTAAAGTACTCACATCAGTCTAGGTCGCAGTTGGAATGACTACGTACTGGATGCATATGGACCCAGAAATCTTCCCAGAGCCACAGGAATTCAGGCCCGAGCGCTGGCTTGAGTCAAATAAGGACCAAAACCCGCTAGCTTATGAGTATTTCGTTCCATACAGCAAAGGATCAAGGGATTGTCTTGGAAAACAGTGAGTGTTTGTCGTCAAACTAACAGGAAGTGCTTCAAGGCTTCAAGTTGTGACGGCCTGCTAATCTCAGTGGTTAAAATTAGCGTTGTGAATATTGCTCTATGTCATATTATATTTGAGTTGTATAAACCGGGTGCACCAAGGCTGGAGCTTTTCGACACTGGGGAAGATGCGATGACATTGGGCCGTGGATACCTTTTTTCTTTACCTGAAAGGGAGTCTGAAGGAGTCAGGGTGCTTGTCCATAGTCCAGCTTAAAACTTTTTACGAATGCTGATAGAAAAGGTATCTGGTACTGTCCCTGGTGCTTCTTGTATAACAACATCAATAGAGCACAATTATGCAATCTCATATTGTTCGTGACGTATCAGTAGCGACTGTTTTGCGCTATAATATCGATCCAGCAATTCTCATCTGCTGCGCGAAGTAAAGTGCAAATGTAATATGCAGGGATTAGAATCATCAAGTCTAGTGGGCGCTTGAAAAAGTCTCGCTCTGTCTGTCCTGGTGCAAATGATACATCCTATCGCCGAAGGACCTCCGAAGTGACGCGCCTTAATTCCATCATGGCAAGTTGTCTTCCATGGCACGCATACGGCCCTTGAATGAGGTCAGGAGTCTGTAAGGGTACAAGGTGCTTGGGGGACGCATCTCACCAGTCTGGAAAGGAATGAAAAGCAATCGGTTCTTTACTAGCTCGGGTTTTGTGGTCCAACGCTCGGGGAGGAATTCTTCAGGCCACTCAAATGAGCGTTTATCTAACATATGTTATACACTATGTTCATCAAATGTCATGCTTTGAATAGGACGCACCTCGATGGATGGAGTATATAGGGATCTGGACGAGAACGTTGCCGGGAATATAGTTTTCTCCTATGTGGATGCCTTCCTTGGGGGTAATGCGTTGAGACCCGCGGCAACGGGCGCATATAAGCGAAGCGTCTCATAGATCACGGCGTTAAGAAGGTCTATTTTCCGCAGATTATGCTCGCTCATGTCGGGAACATCGTCTAATGCTTGTTGCAACTTGTGTGTAAGTGCGCGATCGCGCGCTAGGTTAAAGAAAACGTTTGTAGCCACGGAGAATGTCGTATCGCTAATGACGAAATACGGTGGTTAAATATGGGAGAACGGCCTCCTTCAGTTGCGATAGCAATATCTTACCTTCCTGCAAGTAAGATAGAATACCCTAGTCCACATAGCTTGTAGGTATCTAGCCTTGTCTTTGGGCCTTTTCCGTGAGCACTAAGTAGCAAGGAGAAGATGTCAGGATTCGGTGATCCTTTCTACTTGGACTCAGTGATCGGTCAATAATTGGCCGCAGGTAATATGCATACCTCTGTTCTCTGTCTAAAGTTAGTCTGAAGCCACGTCCAGAACCGCGTATTCTTTTTTCGAAAAAGGGGTGTCTTGATCAAGAGGGCTGGTATCCAAGGCATATGTCTCAAATACCCCATCATATTCGTGTCGGAATGGATAGAATCCAGTAGAAAGGTATCTCCCCCTTCCTCGGAAATTGTATTGAACGGTCTACCGAAAATAAGATGACCCATGATTTCGAAACTGTACCGTTTTAGCCACTCGGTTATGTTAATTGGATTTCCCGATCGGCCCTCGATTATCTGCAACAGCTGCTCGGTGCATTTGGCTATTACTGGCTCGTATGTCACGAGGGCTGTGATTGGATTTGGTTGGGTTAGAAATCTTGTACTAAACCTTTCCGGATATTGCGATTTCTCTCACCTTTGCTGCTAAGACTTTGGTCCACAATCTTCCGGCGGAGAGCATGTTCTTTCCTATCCCGAGTGAAGACAAGGCCATCCAGGGGCTCCATCAATATGTACCAGGGCCCTTTAGCTGTCTCGGAAGAATTACCATACAAAGGGTTCAATGCCCCAGGGTCAATGATGGAAACTTCCATGGGACCTGTCTGTTGTCAATAATATTCGGTATACGGCTGATGGAATTTGAATGAGACATCACTCACCGACTCTCACGTAGTCCCCATACTGCTGGTGAAGTCGATGGACATCCTGGTGGATTTTCATGCTCTTGCATGTCTGGATTGTAAGATACAATGTGGACAAACGTGCACCCAATGGTCCCGGGAATCTGGATAGACGATGAAAAAGACCTCTGTGAACAAGGATACTTCCAACGATGCCCAGGAAATGGTATCCAATGAATAAGAAGACGTCAAACGCGGAAATGACCACTGAGCCATTGCGGGTAATTGGTGAGTGAAGTAGATACGCCCCTCCGATGAGCGTGGCGCATAAGTAGCTGAGTACAATATTCCACGACTTTGTATCCCATTCACCATGTCGAAATAATAAATGATGGAGAGAAATCCCGCTCAGTCCGGCGTGAATCCCAGTATTACTCAATCGCTCGTGAGGGCCATACTGCAAGTAATGGATAGTCGAATATATCAACTGTGTTTAGCTCGGGCGACGAATACACCTTTATAACATACATGTGACCTTCGCCTCCAGCTCCCTCACAACAGCGGTCGTATGCTGATTGCTCCAACTTGTTTTCCTCACATACCTGGTGCAACCCCTCCTTCCCTCCCTCGAACCTGTATTTATGCATCCCATCTGAAATGGACATCAATATTCAGTTCTGTCAGCATTCCTCTCTGTCAGATCTTTCCTGCAATCTACCTTGCCTCGAGCAGACTAAGAGCTTTGTATATGAGAGCTGAGATCTGACTCAACGCCTCATCAGATGAGTCGACATTATGGTTCAATTGAAATTGATTCCTACTTATCTACCTCATTGAACCCACCATATGGATGCTAGCTATGCAGGTGCCTCAACTTTTGAAATGGTTTGTATGGCCCCAAAATGCCTCCATCGCTTCAATCCGCGCAATTTGCACTCTTCATGCATGGAAACGTGAATGCTGTATCACGAAATCACGGTCACACTAAGCTAAAGATTTGCCACTCGACCAACAGCTGATACGGCCAGCCACAACATTCGTATCCTGATACAACCGACGTGAATGCAACAAGGAGTGCGGGCCTTACCAGGTGTGAGATAAAGCAGTTGAGAAAATGGTTGTCGATGAATCCTATAGAGACCCTTTTTAGTCTCCTCTCCTAGCCGTACTCATGACAAGCTACTTCACATCGTTCGAATGAGATACCCGGATCCCATTTTCAATCTCATCAATCATGTGATATACCGGTCTCTACTCCTTCATATTCTTATACACATCAACCCGCCAATTCTTGCCTATCATGGATAGGAACGAGTGCAGGGAGTCATACGCGAAAGCCTGTCAAGAACACACGTACCGAAGGCGGCTGGGTTCACTCCTCAGACCGGATGATTGATCTGCCCTCCATGACGGGCATCTCTCCCAAGAGACCCATGCAAAAGAGCTCGGCGTTAACGCAGTACAGGCACTGGGCTACCAGCATTTGTTGTATGCTCCTGCGGAGGCGAACTCTGTGACAGAAAGGATAAACAGCAGCTCAAGTCAGCCACAGTTCTGGGTTATTACTCTGATTCACTTTCACTATAGAGCAGAGAGCTCCTGTAACACGTGCATCAAGACAGGTATTGTTCTCATATTCCGCACATGGTTGCTTAGCACCAGTGCCGACCGGGGAATTAATTACACTTGCATGCACTGCAACATGTAAATGTGTATCCAAGAACTCTATCAATAAACAGATCGCACGAGAGGCCAGGGCCAGTTTACTGGAGACCGAACATTTACTCATTGTCGAGACAGGTGATCCTGCCCGGACCGTTACCATGAGTTTGGCCTCGGGGCAATATTGTCATGGACGCAAAAAACATGGTGTAGACTAAATTGTTTGACGTACTCATTCGACGTATGGATGTTTGGGTCCTTCCTCGACGTTGTACGAGCTTTCCTTCGATGTGCGAGGGCAGGCACAGTCCAGCACCGAAGAGAGATGCATCTATGACTGCTCCGGCGGTCAGGAAGGCGAGCATTGGGGGCTTCGCACAGGTGAGATGTCAGATCATACACCTGATCGTCTGGTGTGCTGTTGATCTGCATTCAGCATCTCCGAGAGCTGACTTCAAGAACTGGTCCTCTATAAAACAATGACGGCTTAAGGAAGACGATACAGAGTCTGACGCTGGCCAGTCGTTTTGTATTGTTAGTTAGTGTGGATAATCGATTGACCAGTGTCAGAATCAAAGCCTGCCGTCGTGTTGCCCTAGAGTTTATGTAATCTTTTCGTGTGATCTCTTTGCAATAGGAAATTAGTCATTACTAGTAGAATCCGATGGTCAACTCGCACATAAGCTCTGTCAAACTAGTCAGCAGATCCATAGATCAAGTCTCATGGCAGGTTGGGGCCAGGAAGCTTATTAAGCATAAGTAGCACAGCACGTCTGTCACATATTTCCGATTGCCGGCCCCTTGCTTGGGATGCCATGCAGGCAATGCCTGAATAGGTGTCTCTTCTCGGCGGTCTGGGCCAATTCCGCGGGGCATTATGCGCCCCGAAACGATCGTCAGCCTGTCCGACTCCTCTTCGTTAAGCCACACACGATATTGACCCATGCACAGAATCAAGTGACACAGTCTTTCTCCCAGGCTCTCTGGCAGTATGTGACCCTCGTCCTGCTCCTTTCTACGCCTCACATTGGGTGTAACCCATGCGTAGCGCGTACAATTAGAACCTCACCACATCCCTTGGGAAAAGTTGCCACAACACCATCCTCGAATACTATGACAGGCCGTTGCCGTTACTCTACAGCAATACCCTTCCAATTTGTACCACCAGACATAGTACTACCTGCACCGCTCCATGATTGACAACAGTGTATCTACAGTCAGCTGTGACTTGAGCGTGCAGATGTATGAGCTGCCAGTCTGCTTCTAGTCGCCGGCTGATAGCACAGACTATCCAATACTTCGTTATAAAATCCATTGTAAGGGGTCATTACTAGTTAAAGTCCGCTTGGTTTGACCGGTACTGGGTAGTACGTTCATGCAAGGCCTCTCGAAGCAACACGCCTAGAGATACACACATCACAAGAACATCGGTCGACAGCTTCATCTTCCACTTCGGGCCCTACCATACCCATAGCCAAAGTATCTTTCGTCACCTTCGATATTCCATCACAGAGCATTGCCGAAACGAGCTCCGTTCAATTACTATAGGGCTGTAGCTACTTTTAGTAAGAGGTCCCGGTACGATTCTCGACGAATTCTTTCGATGCTTCTTCCTGAGAAAAATCCTAGGCGTCATATTAAATACTTCCCAACTCAAATCGATAATTAATCGTTACCTCATCAACGGCATCTCGAGGACCTCTATAACTTTGATCATCATTCCTTGTTAAACAACATTCTTCTTCAGTTTAGACTTCTCAACACTTCTGTTCCAGAACATTTAGGATTACTTACTGGTGAAACTGGTCCGCATCTAAGATATCTTTAGGAAATTACTGACACCACCAGCTTCAGGCCTGACAGTTGAGTACATCTGAAAATCAACCACCCAACGCATGGAAAAGGAGCACTGTGCATCCGAAGCTGCTGGTGATGCAATTAGCTGGGGCAGATTGTTGACACTGCGACAGCTGCAATTAAAAGGTCCATTTGGGGATGGTGAAACAATTATCTCATGAATAATGCTCCATGAAACAAAGCTTATCCGCTCATGTTTGCTATTTCGTTGCGATAACGAGCAGACGGAGGTTTCTTTCTCCGAGGCTATACTGGATAAGAACATCTCCGAGCGAAGGACCTCCACTCCTCCGAACAGAATGCTTGGCAGCAAACACATCTCCATTTTAGACCAAAGTAAAAGCAGTACAAGATGCACCCAAATTTAGCGGAAACAACGGCACTCACATTTTCTGCTCCTCGACCTGCAAACTCCGACCCTCAACTCCAATTTCCACCCACCATGACCAAACCAACAATCCCCGCTCAGGACATTCACAACGTTCTCAGCAATGTCCTACCCCGAATCAAGAGTCACGTTGAAGCCCAAACATCCGCATCAAAAAAGCGCCCATTTATCCTGGGCTTGACAGGCCTTCAAGGAAGCGGAAAATCCACATGGACTGACGCACTTGTACAAGCCTTGAACGATGAATACAAATGCAACACAATCAACATATCTCTCGATGACCTTTATCTCGATCATGACGACCTTATCCAAGTACGAGACAACAACCCATCCAACAGACTTCTTCGAACTCGAGGGCAACCAGGCACTCACGATATCGCACTTGCAGTCGACTTCTTCGACAGTTTAACAAAGTCATCGGAGAAAGTCATTCCATCATTCGACAAGAGCCTATTCAATGGAGAGGGTGGCCGAGCACCCCAAGACACGTGGCGTCGCATTCCAGCAGATGTCACCATCGACATTGTTATTTTCGAAGGGTGGTGTGTCGGGTTCCAACCATTGCCAGAGGATGAAATCTCGTATCGCTGGATCCATGCGAAAGAGGTCTCCGCGGGAGGCAGCTTGAAGCAGACGCTGGGGGAGCATGAATTAGAGCATTTGGTACAGATTAATAAGAATTTGCGTCATTACTGCGAGCTATTCATGGGGCCGCAGTTTTTCGACTTTCTCGTTCATCTTCATACAGATGATTTAATCAATGTCTATGGATGGCGCCTTGAACAAGAACATGTTCTGCGAGAGAGGAAGAAGGGCGCCATGTCTGATGAGGAAGTTATCCGGTTTGTGAAGGGGTATATGCCTGCTTACGAGCTGTATCTTGATCAACTACGGAGTGGGTTCTTCTCGGGTCAGCAAGAGGAAAGACAACTATCTGTCGTTCTGGACGAGCGAAGGAAGGTTATGGCAATTCGTCCTGTTTAACGTTATATGAGTACAGTGTTCGTTGGCTATGTACGATACGGAGCCGTTTATAACATGTTCCCGTGAATTATCCAAGGGCCATCTGCCACGCTCCATAGATCGTTCATGAACAGGTAAGAGGGATCGGAGAAGGAAAGCGGATCCTGTCCAAGTCCCTGGTTGAGGACGGCGTTGCTGTTCGCCATGTTGCCGAATATTAGACCGGCGGATGTTAGTGCGTGGGAGGCGTCGTTCGAGTTTATGTCAACCATATCACTGGCATTACGAATGAGATTGGGCGAGTCGCAGTGTTCTGTTGGGTTAAATCCCTGAGGGGCAGAGTCTGTCGATGTTTCAAATTGTTGTGGACTCATAGAAGGCGACAGACGATGGTACGTTGTAGGCCCCGTTCTGTGGGTATTTGGAAAGGCGGAGTTCATGCTCATCGAAGCGGATGGATGACTTCTATGCTGGGACTCTGGTCTCATCGCCCCTCTGATATTTGAGGGGCCGAGCTGGGAGGCGTTCCCATCGGACAAAATCGCTGCAGCGTTTTCATGATGCTCCCGACTGGACTGGTTCATTGACAAGGCAGATACCATACTCTTAATCCCCTCGATGCAGGTTTCAGGCCAACTGCTTCCACGCAAAGCAAGATTCTGAAGGACAGAAGTCCCCATCCGACCGTATTTTAATGCAGTACTGATCGGTAGCTCACCTTCCCATGACGCGTACATCAAGATGAGGCAAGCCATCCATGTTGTCCATGTGAAAGAGGGCCAGGTCATTGGTGCTTGAGATGGAGAGGACATGTATTTCTTTAATGCTGCAAGCACAGATCGCGATGATTCAATACACGTCTGTAATGCATTTTTGTAATCCTGGTCCTGGTTGGGCTTCTCAACAGTAAGCAATGGTCGGTTCATAGCAATGACCGCCTCGTGTCGTAGGACACTGAGAAGCAGGCGATGATATGGGGCTAGTGGTGAGTCTTGTTTTGATTCTGTATCTTCTTCATCCTCCGTAGGATAGACATCGTCGTATACCTCATTCCACCACTGTGAAAGCTCGCCGTTCACATACGACGCCTCGACAGGACTGGCATGGCTATGCAGGACAGACTTGTTGCGAAGCTCAATTATCAAGCCACGTACCCGGGCATATTTAGCCATGTGGCAAGATAGTCGTAGTCGATGATCGACGTGGCCTTGTGGTGTTGCAATAACACTTGAGTGCCTTTCTTCGCCCGGATAGCAAACATCAATGTCGTCATCTCGGATGCTAAGCGGGATCCCGAGGGCTTGTGATAGATATCGTTCCAGGGTGTATATGGACCAGAACAATCGATATCTAATATCTTTTTCGAGGCTACTGAAGCACGAAAAGCGAGCAGGACATCGGTGCAACCCCAGATGATAAGCAGTGCGAGTGATGACTCCACCAACCCGAGAAGCGGCGTTAAGACGTAACAGAGACGTCAGGGTCAGCTGGGCACAGAACGTCGCTTGCAAGAGTGGTATCGTGGTTGGCTCCATGAGCAGGCTCTGAATATCTTGTATGATGTGATGTACAGATTGAAATACCAGATTGGCTGGAACTGGTTTGGTGTTTGCACCCGAGCCATCTGTCTGTCGGTTATCGGCAAGAGAGATCGAAACGAGAGAGCGAATAATAATGATGTCTAGTCGGCTGATTGCTGGAATACCCTGGTTCGCGAGGGTTTCCATCGACTTGAGGACAGTTGGTGCATGAAGAAAGGGAAAGATGGGGTGCCAGTCCTCAAAGTAGCGGCGAGTCCAACTGGCTAAATCATCGAATGATAACGAGGAATTTGACTCAAAGTGCAGCTCCTCCCTCGACCACAGCTCATCTGTATTGTGAGAGTTGAAGTCGCCGGAGTCTCGCTGCAATCGATCATCTTCTCCTGGCACCGAGGTTCGATTCCGAGCTCGCTGCAACTCGGCGGATCGACGAGCAAAGGCGTTGTAAACCTGACGAACGAAGTGAATACCGCTAGAGCTTCCAAGAAAAGTGGCTGGTCCATCGTTTTGAGATTCTCTCATCACTCCGATCTCTCGGGGCGAAGGTCGTGATGCACCTGCGTTGGAGGCTCGCTTGCGTCTTTTGGCAGCACGGGGAGCGGTATGCCAGTCGGTTTCATTCTCCTCCAGGCGGGAGCCAAATGAAGAGGGCGACACCATTTTAATGCTTGCCTGTCGTCACATTTCCACGAAACTGGGTGTTATTCGCAGTGTTCGAAGTCGCACACTACGAATCCGAGGCTTGAAGTTATCGAGTTGGTTGCGGGCAGTGCTTAAAGTTGCTTAGTCATTGCTGGTGCACTTGACCACCACATCATATGTACGTCTACTCACACACCCCGTACTGCCCTAGGCAGAATACCCTGCTTGAATAAAACTTCTCAATGATTATGGAGTAAGTTAATATTTTTCTATTTTGCAGAAAGATATATCCCATGTCTCGTACAGCCCAGTTGACCTGCTGCTTGTCGGGTAGTGTCACGTGACTCGCTGACCTGGGCTGCCAGCAAGCCCTGTTAAGCCCCCTTCGCACCTCCAAGTCATCGTCTAGATAGCAAATATGGAACCAACACTTTAGCCTCATAGGTTTCCTCGCTCCGCAATTTGACAGTCTTGAAAGTGGCAATTGCAAGTACAACGTCATATCAACATTCGGCACTCGAACCTTAATTAACCATGGAGAGTACCGTCGGAGGTTTCTTTCTCCGGATGACGCGGTGGCTCCCGCAGATACATCAAGATCAGTCCGATCGGCGGCAAAAGACACTTGGCTGACTCACTGCACTTGATAGTTCCCCGGAGATATTCTAATTTTCATATCAAGTTGGTTGGACAACAGGCGGTGAGAAATGGGACGGCAACGATCTAAACGGGCATCCAGTGCCGACATGCCAGGTACGTATAGCACCTTCATGTCTACAGTCAAGCAGTTTGACGATTATTAGAAGAAGATGATGTTCTAAGTCCTATCTCCTGTGAGGTATGCAGGCAGCGGAAATGCAAGGTGAGTTAGTATTTCGTCGATCTATTGTTCCTGCAGCGCTAATCCCCGCATAGTGCGATCGCAGACTGTATGCTGAACCTCCAACCATGATATTTCCCCCTTCATCGGAGCTTTCTGGTCACTAACACACCCCTGCAGCCCGCATTGCACTCAATGCTCCAACGAATCATCAAAATGCAAATATCCTGAAAGCGGCAAGAGGTACGAACATTCCGTGCGATCGACACCTACCCCACAGCTAATTATCTTTCACTTAACAGAGGCTTGCCTCTCGGATATCTAAATCAATTAGAGCAAAGACTTGCAGAGACTGAGTCGGCCCTTTATGGTGCTCTCATGACATTGAGCTCAATGGGACCAACTACTACTTTGCTCCAAGCCACCACGAAGCCGGATTCGCTACAAAAATCGAAAGCTGCACGAATGGACGAATGGTCGCGATTGCCGCTTCGAGGTTGGCCCGACATATACCACTGGAAGGCATCCATGTGCGAACAATTTACGCTCAACCGGTCACAAGAGGTACCGCTCGTGAATCATTCGACAGCTAGTCAGGCCATTTCAGCTTCGCCTGCTTCTACTACCATCCACAGTCACAGCCCTCAAGGTGAATTAGAAACTTCGGGGCCGGCTAGCTTTGCGTGGCACCCAGGAGAAGATGTCAACATGAGCAGTCCCTATAATGTCTATCTTCGACCCCCCGGGATGGTTTCTTCTCCGGTATATTCAAGGGACCCAGCTCCGGGTCCAGCAGAGACCATAGTTAATCCATTTCCCGACTTTAGTACCGCCACTGTGACGGGTAATAGTGGGAAAGAAGACGAGCATTCCACAATGGCGGACGAGTTGTCTAAAAGCAAGCCTAGTATATACTTCTAATAGCAAACAAAATAAAAATAAAAGCTTATGTCAGAGTTACCCTCCGCTATAAATCGATGTGAAACAGTGGGCTTATGACATGATACGCCCGAAAATTTCGATCACGGGCTATGAACGATAGGATGCTGATGATGAAAGAGTGCAGCCGCATCAGCGGATTCCTTCAACATCTCTCAAATTTAAGACTTTGCCAAGGTGGCCAAGCCTCTACTCGGGATGGGTGGGGATCAAAAGCACTCTAAAGTTAGGAAGAGCGACGCACAAACCCACAACCCGAGATGATTTCTAGTTCAAAGGTAGAGGCGGTACATTGGGAAAGCTGCAGCAATTCTTTGGATGGATCTTGAATCTATAAGAGGACTTATATACACGCTAATAATCTATGATGCCACTGAATGTTTAGAAGACACAGCCTCTCCTTCCATATCTAGCCCTTCACCAATGTGACCCTCTGCCTCAAATCCCTCATCCATGCCTGGCCACAACGTCCGGCGGGTAAAGTAAGCCCATATGTGGAGACAAAAGCAGCCTAACCATAGAGCGACTTGAATAATGGTAGCTGCACTGCCAACCCACTGGATAGGCTTCGAAGCAACCAAGTCTCCAATCTTGATCGTTGCCAACGCAAACCCAGTATTGGGGAACACCGTTGCCCACCAAGTGATATCAAACTTCCACTCATGGTAGGCAGCAAAAATGCTAAGCCACCCAAGCATCCAGAGAAAGAAAGAGAAGATCCACATGAAAATGGACAAGAATACCGCAACAATGAGTACAACTTCTGCGGTATTGACATGCGAGGCTAAAGGAATATAATGAGCAGGGAACTTTTCTGTTGCAATCTCAGCCATTCCCATTAGCGCAACTGCAGTAAACGCCGGTGGTCCAATAGCAATGAACATCTGAGGTCTACGGCGCATGGGCGGTAGGCCATGGTGGTGAAGGCCATAAAAATATTCACCTAGTATGAACAGGGAAATCAAGAAGCCGAAACCCTGCAAGCATGTTCCAGCAATAAGAATAGGGATGGCAAAGTGATTAGGCTGGGCTCCGGCGAGTAGTGAGGCAGTGGTACCGCCGAGCATGGCCGGAAAGGACGGAAGGAGGCGCACGAGCCAGAAAGGTTGTCGAGAAGCCATGCGGGTTTGATAAAGATGCCAGTTAAGGCCAACTGCCAGCGAGATTGCCACGGCTGTATAGACCCAAAATAGGACCAGCTGAACATATTTCAGCCAACTTCCACAGGCAGGAACGCCGTAACATTCTATTCCGAAAAGTATAGTAGCGAAGCCCAAAGCAGCTGTAGGAATGAGATAGGCTTCTTCCGGGTCGTTGAATGTATTCCTGAAGGCGTGTCGGTTTCGGGTGAATCGCGTGATGAGTGATGCCCAAATGGCCAAATAAGTGATAATATCAAGAATGAAGAATATCTTTCCAATAATCATAAGACCAGAAAATTTGTGAGGGGTATTGTAAAGCAGGGTACCAATGCTCCCAGTGCTCATCGAGACTGAAAACCACCCCCAGGAGACCCGACAAATTCTGTCGACAAAGGTCATTGAATGCATGATTCTGTCTTGAGCAGACATTCCAGAAAGACAAAAGCAACGTAATTGCTCAAACAAATAAAAAGATAATAGAAGCAAACAGAAGAAAATGAGCAACGGAATGAAAATTCTGTAGGGAATAATTGAGACAAATAAGGGAAGTGAGGCAACGGCCAGGTCAGGTTTCCTGACCTCCGGATGGAGAAGGCAGTGGAGCCTAGGGGGTCTGGGGCCCCATGGATACACATAAGATGAAATGCCGAACTTTCCGGTATGAGGTCAAATTTCATATACATTCGTTCCAATGATCCTTTCCGAAAAAATAGGCTCTCGGTACCCCATTTGTTCGCATACATGGTTATCCGTATTAACTCTCCTTGGAAGAGCTGTGCTCCAGTCATCCCTTGACTTCCATACCTCTTCCTTGAAAGGATACCATGCTATAGAACTGGTGGCAGTGAGACATATGGCAAAGAAAATACCGCATTTGCGTTCCGGCATTGGACGGGGGGCTCTCGAAACTTGGAAGAAGGTCGGATGAAGTCATCGTGTGGCCTGAAATCTACACCGGGAAATGAGCTTCGTGGTTAAATGAAACCTCGTACTAATCAATGCATTCGCAATATATAGGAACTGGACTCCGTCAAATGGCTGAAGTATATATCATCTCACAATCAGTTTGGAAAAAAGTTGCTATTTAAGCTATCCGTTCATATGGTTGTATGCCAAGATAATGAAAGCCTAATAGACTTGGCAAGATCTCCCCAATTTCTCGTAGTAGCTGCAGATCAGATGTTTATTATTGCTTACTAGGTTGACTTGACCAGTCATCTTCCAGGTATCCACTATATGATGTCTGGGCATGGCTTGCTGTAGAAAGCATCATTGCTCCAACCTATTCACTCTTCATGAGATGTGAAACGCCAGACATGACTACTCTGGTTGACTCAACAGCTCAGTCGATCTTGAGATTGTCTATTATCGTCCTTTGAAGTAATAAGGGGTTGGTCAGGGTCAGGGTCAAGTACCCTCTGCATGTCTATACTTTGTCAATAGAAGCATGGCTTAGTCAGCCCACCGTGACAATGCGAGTCACCCAAAAGGCTGCCATCTAGTTCAGATTACTCGTTACCAAACTTGCAATATGCGAGATTTTCATGATTGGAGAGCATTTACGACTCATAATCAATCTCCCGTCATTTTCTCTCGCTGAGCCTTGGAGTCGAGACCATCTACCGGAGAAGTGAAGCTCCGACGCTTCATTTCTCTCAACCGGTCATCCACCGGACTTGAACATCTCCGAACCGAAATACCTCATTGGCCACAGTGTTAAGCGTCATAACAGATTGCCACTTTGAACTAGAGAAGATCAGATCACGCATTGGCACCAAACTGCTTATAACCGGGCAAACACTAAAGCTACCCCTCCATTTACCCCTCCATCTATCTCAAATCACTTCAATTCTACACACACCGCCACACCTGATTCACAATGTCTCCGTCCGTCACTCGCAGAACATACAGCATTGCTTCTATCCCCGCGGATGGAATTGGTCCCGAGGTCATCGAGGCCGGTATCACCGCCTTGAATGCTTTGACCGATACCCTCCAGACTTTCAAGCTTGACTTCGAGCACTATGACTGGAGCTCTGAGACATACAAAAAGACCGGCAAATACATACCGGATGGAGGTCTTGACGAATTGAAGAAGCACGACGCTATCTTTTTCGGCGCTGTTGGCGCCCCTGGTGAGTACCCTGGCATCTGAAGACAAAACATTCTCTAACAGGTGTAGATGTCCCTGATCACATCTCCCTCTGGGGTCTTCGTCTGGCTATCTGCCAGCCTTTCCAACAATATGCCAATGTCCGCCCCACTCGAGTATTCCGGGGTACCCAGTCTCCCCTCCGCAACTGCAACATTGGGGATCTCGACTGGGTCATTATTCGCGAGAACAGCGAAGGCGAGTATGCGGGCCAGGGTGGTCGTTCTCACACAGGCAAGCCTTGGGAGTCGGCAACCGAGGTTTCCGTCTTCACCCGTCACGCTGTGGAGCGTATTATGCGTTTCGCTTTCGAGACCGCCCAGAAGCGGCCTCGCAAGCTCTTGACTGTTGTTACTAAGAGCAATGCTCAGCGTAACGGAATGGTTCTGTGGGATGAGGTTGCTAAGATTACGGCTAAGGTAGACCACTCTTGTTGAATACCCCTCCTATCATCCGAGTACTGATATGCGAACTTTTCAGGATTTCCCCGATGTCACTGTTGATAAGATGCTGGTCGACGCTATGACCACCCGCATGGTTCTGAACCCCAAGAGTCTTGATACTATCGTGGCAACGAACCTACACGCCGATATTTTGTCTGACCTGGCTGCTGCTCTGGCTGGATCTATCGGTATTGCCCCTACTTCCAATCTCGATCCTACCCGCGAGTACCCTAGCATGTTTGAGCCTATCCACGGCTCTGCTTTCGATATCACTGGCATGGGTATCTCGAACCCTGTTGCTACTTTCTGGACCGCGGCTGAAATGCTTGCTTGGCTGGGCGAGCAGGAGGCTTCCGAGAAGCTTCTGACCTGTGTTGAAAATGTTTGCGAGCAGGGCATTCTCACTCGTGACTTGGGTGGCAAGGCTAACACCAAGGAGGTTACCGATGCTGTTGTTGCCGAGATTAAGAAGCTGGGTTCTGAGTAGAATGTTAGGATGACTGAATTATGGGCTGAAGAGGGCCTTCTGTTGTATATAGAATTGCAGGATTTAGGAATATAAATTACACATAGTAAATGAATATTGAGCACTATTATTCGAGATCTCGGAACAAGGTGAAAATGCTGCGAGTACTTGGCATAATAAATATATTCCAGCTTTTTACCATAGTAGATACTCGCTGAGGGGACAACTTCGAGCCTCAATTCTAGTCACACATCGCCTTATGCAGCTCGTAGAATATTTCAAGAGTGCTACCAAGTTGGACACAGTAATACATCCTGGCTATCCTAGACATTAGGGAAGAGATGTGCCGACAGGAAATGATCATCAACCTCTGCAATTTTTTTTCCGATCTCGGAGAAGCAAGTATTATGCGATATTTATCAGTTCTTGCATTTTTAGCCTATTACGATAAAGCAGCGCACGCATGGCAAGACTTTCTGCACGTTGATGTAATTTCGTTATGAAAGTAGCCGGACATAGCAACCTCCGGTGAGTGTGGTCTGATTATCACTTCCTCCATCGTCGTAATGTGGTCCAATCATGATGCCGCATTAATTCAAACGCCAAGTATTCCCCGCAATGCATGGGGAAATCCTTGTGCGCTTCCCCAGTTTTACGGGGACCCCAGGTCATTGACAGCATGTCTCGGGGTTGGCATACTTTACCACTCCGGGGATGGAAAAGTTTTGGTTCCTCCTATATAAAGGAACACAGTCATTCTCCCAAGAATCCATTTCGTTTTTGTCTACTCATCTTTATCATTCATGACTCTTATTTGAGACCCTATTCAAAATGGCTCAACAACTTTTGCACCTTACTGGCAGTGCTCTACGCATGGCCCAGGTTATCCTCATTGTTGCTCCCGCTTTTATCATTTTCGGTTACAACCAGGCCGGGGCTGGCCCCCTTGCTACCCTCCAATCTTGGGTTAAGATCTTTCCTCAAATTGACACAATCAATACGACAGGCGCTTTGGAGGCAAAGAATTCAACTGGAAAAGGAGCTGTCATTGCGTCTTTCCAAATTGGTGCGCTAATTGGTGCGCTGTCGTGTACTGTCATTTCGGATCGTCTGGGGCGTCGCAAAACTATATTCATCGGTTCTATTTTCACCATCATCGGTCAATTACTACAAGTGTCAGCCTACTCTTTGATTCAATTTACAGTTGGCCGAATCATTCTGGGTATCGGTACTGGCCAATTCAGTGTTGCTGTCCCTGTTTGGCAATCTGAGTGCTCTTCCGCCAAGCATCGCGGTCAGCATGTCATCGCCGACGGTATCTTTATGTGTCTCGGATATGCTCTGTGCAATTGGATCGACTTTGCCTTCAGTCGACTTCCCAATGAGAATACCGGTCAGTGGCGTGGACCGCTGTCGCTTTCCTTCTTGCCATCACTGGTGATCTTGGTCGCAGTCTTCTTACTCCCCGAGTCCCCGCGTTGGTTAGTGAGAGTCAACCGTACCGAAGAGGCAACCGCTAGTCTTGCCGCATACAAGGGCATGTCTCCCGAGGATGAAGCTATCAAGTCGGAGATTTCTGGTATTGAACTGTCTTTCGAGAATACCTCTCAATCCACAAGGGCGATTCGCGAGATGTTCTCCAAGGATGATGACGAGCGCTTGTTCTATCGCTTCTGTCTCTGCATCATCTTGCAATTTTTCCAACAAATGTGTGGTGGAAACCTCATCTCAGTCTACGCCTCCACCATCTTCCAAGAAAATCTGGGCCTAAGCTCTAGTCTCTCAAAGATCCTCGCAGCATCTGCACTCACATGGAAGTTCGTGTGCTGTTTCATCTCCTTTTTCGCCATTGATCGACTGGGCCGCCGGGCGGTATTTATGATCAGCGGGACTGGCATGGCATTCTGTATGGCCGCATTGGCAATCACCACTAGCTTCGGAGTTGAGAACAAACAGGCGTCGATCGCATCGGTGGTTTTCATTTTTATGTTTAACCTCTTCTACCCCATTGGCTTCCTGGGCGGTAATTTCCTGTACTGTACAGAGGTTGCGCCCCAGCGCCTTCGAGTCGCCATGTCTGCTATTTCCACTGCCAACCACTGGCTCTGGAATTTTGTTGTGGTCATGGTTACTCCGGTCGCTTTGGATACTATCGGCTACCGCTACTATATTATGTACGCGATCTTATCGGCGTGCATTCCGGTTTTGGTGTATTTCTTCTATCCAGAAACGATGAACCGGAATTTGGAGTTGATCAACCATGTCTTCCGGGATGCATCGTCGCCTTGGCAAATTGTCTCTATGGCACGTCATCTCCCCCAGGGAGAAATTACCCCGGCAGAGTTGGTTGCCTACAACAAGGAGAAGGATGATTGCTCTGTTGAGATGAGAGAACATGCATGATTGATGATATTGTAGCTGAGTTACGTTGGCGAGATTTATGACATAGTCTAATCTGCATCTTTTCACGAAATATATTCTACATAAGACAATTGGTCACGTTTACCCTGTTTGTCGCACCTACGTAAGAATTTTCTGAATTGTAACCACGATGTTTGTCACCTAGCCCCAGCAAAGACAAGGTGGAAAACACGAGCAGATGTAGACCCTTGGCATACTGCAACCATGGTCTGATAGGCGGGATGGGAATAGGGAAATATGACGAACCTATTAGAATGCTGGCAGAAAGCCCGGAGAAAAATACCCCGCGGCTTGCCGGTCAAATATGCCGCAGCCTCATTCATCTCGGTTTATTAAGCCGTAAACCAGAGTGGCTAGCCCCTGGTTGGTCCGATTTTCGGAGGTTTTTTACCCCGACTTAATTTCCGCGGGGGGGTTGGTTCAAGAATGGCTACCTAGGACTTGGCATCATCAGCCGCGTCGGAGGTGATTTTCTCTGCGAAAGTCGGGGGTTAGTGTGGGTCCTCTAACGGGATCGGACTATACAGCTTGCTGCCGGTCGCGATAAGCCGTCACATCCGGGGTTCATACTGGCGATTCATGTATGTTATCATTGTAGATGCCATGTCTCTTACCCGGTCCCGTCGGACTTGTTGGAAGCCGTTTCAAGATTTCTGACGTAGGGTATGTCGGCTCCTAGAATCGGGCTGTGTCGTATACTGGCGACGGAGTCAAGATGGTATCTTATTATATATCATGTTAATCCTTGGGTGAAGGATATAGAACCCCATGCTTATACTGGATAATTAATCACTATTATCAGCACAATAATAACTCTTCAGACTATCCTCTAGCATTACTGCGTATCTACACAATCATGGCTCCCTCCACCAATGACTCTCCTCTTGGTATTTCCACCTCACCATTCGCCTGCAGAGTAGGTATCAACGGCTTTGGCCGGATAGGTATGTTATTCCATCTCCTCAGATAACAGTACAAACCACTCAACATCCATTCCTAGGCCGCAACCTCCTCCGCGCATCCCTCGTCCGCTCAGACATCCAAGTCGTCGCCATCAACCACACATGCGTCACAGTCGAAGACCTCATCTACCTCATCCGATATGATTCCTCCATGGGAGACCTCGACGATGGAACATCTATCCAGATAAAATCCGAAAACCTCATCGTCATAGACGGCAACCCCATTACCTTGACCTCTGAGCGCGACCTGAAGAAGCTCAAATGGGATGCTCTGGGCGTCGACTATGTACTCGAATGTACAGGCAAATTCACAAAGTCGCACCAAGCTATAGATCACATCACCTATGGAAAGGCAAAGCGGGTCCTGATCTCTGCACCTTCTGATTCGCCCACCTTTGTCTATGGCGTTAACTCCAATTCGTACCGTCCTACTGAGGAGAACCTGGTTATCTCAAACGCCAGCTGCACAACGAACTGCGTTACGCCGGTGTTGAAGGTGCTTCATGAGAATTTTGGTGTTGCTCAGGGATTCCTGACGACTATTCATGCTGCTACTCGGTCTCAGCAGGTTCTGGATGGGTATAGCAAGAAGAACCGCCGGCTTGGTGAGTTACCCATTCCCCACAGGCTTGATGGACTGGAACTAATGGCTCTGTTTATAGGTCGCGGTGTCTTCAACAACATCATCCCGACAACTACTGGCGCTTCCAAAGCCGTTGCTTCAGTGTTGCCCGAGCTAAGCGGCAAGGTGACGGGCGTGTCGATCCGTGTCCCAACGTAAGCTCCGCTCGGTTGCTCGCTTGATAACCCCCATTTGCTGACTGAATTGAACTCAGACCCAATGTCTCGATGATCGACCTTACAATCAGCACCGAAAAGCCCACATCACTCTCAGAAATCATCTCTTCCTTCCGCGTCGCATCCAAGTCCAGCATGGCTGGCGTGTTGAGGGTTACAGATGAGGAGCTCGTAAGCGCTGACTATAACGGAAGCCCGTATAGTGCGATCATCGATGCACCAGCATGTTCGGAGCTGAATTCTCAGGTGAGTAGGCGCAGTGGCCTTCATGGATCTGAGGCATGCTAATTTGTCTATAGTTCTTCAAGATCATGGCATGGTACGATAACGAGTGGGGTTACTCAAATCGTTTGCTGGATCTGGCGACACATGTCCACGCTGCTCAAAACATGCAATAATGTTCTAGATTGGATATAATAATTTGTAAGCATGGGAACTGAGGGCGTTAAATGGTAGCTTTACTTCGGTCTTTGTCTGTATGACACCTCCGAAGCTATCAGCATGATATCGGATTTAATGATTTAGACTATTTTAGCCTAGTAATATATAAAATTTAACACAATTCTTTGTGGATTCAACGATTCTTCTTTCCTAGATGATCTCCAGCTTTGGCTGACATGAATGCCGCTTTATTGTTATTGTAGACAGCTAATGTTGGGCGATGGCCTGTATGAGACTATGAAGTAACCACCTCAAAATATATCATCGGTTAAACCGGACACAACATGATCATAGCGCCTCAGCTTTTCCTGGCTCAAGCCATTCAGGGTCAATCGGCAAACGTGCAATGAATAACTGCGTGACAATTACTAGGCACCTCCACCGCCTTCAACCATTTGTCCCTTTTATTTTCGAAACCCTGTGGACCCTAGGCGTCCTGACCCTATCTGCTCGACATTTCCGGACTGTCTTGGCGATAAGGGGCAAGATCTGGGACTGGAGCTCGGCAGTACAATATTATTTAATTAGTATGTGCTCATTATATCCCTCTTACAATAAAGAACAAGTACATACGACCACAGGGTGTGGAAAACAGGGCTTCCCGTCCGCTCAGCCGTACTTAAGCCACACGCCGGGAGGTTAGTAGTTGGGTGGGTGACCACCAGCGAATCCCTTCTGTTGTATGTTTTTATTTTTTTCTGTATATCTTTTTTTGGCATGAAACACAAAGAACCAAACATAAAATCGACAGCACGTAAAACAGAGGGCATTTTACACAACCCGCAGTGGAATACATCCACACGGTATGCGCATGGATAGACGACCGTCAGGGATAGTAGGTGCCAACCACAAGAGGGTACCCGACTCCACTGGGCCACTTTGTAAGAATAGCGTCTTTCGCGGCTGCCACCTGGGAAGGGTTGATGAGGAATCCAGATGTCTCAAAGAGGTTAATTTGCTGGGTGGTCCAAAACCTGCAGCCTTCTCCTGCGAAGTTGAACTCATATTGATGACGCTTCTGGCTCAGTATTGAGCCAAGAAAATCTCGCGCTTTGCTGCCAGGGCGAGCGTCCATTCGCACGACTTGCTGTGCCGTACTCGACATCGGAACAGCGTGCTCTAGATAGCTAATGATCAAAAAGCCCTTGCTGCCACTGGGGTTTGTGGCACCAGGGATATTGTAGGACGGGGTCATGTCAAGCTGCACCGACGTAGTATCCGTAACATTGAGATAAAAGCACCAGTGATTGCCGCCATTTTCAAGCGGGTCATGGGCGACAACATCGACCCCCCGAACTGGAAGATCCAGTATTGTCTCCCTGTCTCGGGCGGGGACGAACTGCAAGGGCTCGAAAGGGGGCCTTTGATAGTTCATCTCGATAAAGTAGCGCCCACGGAGTTGAAAGGAGTGGGGTGAATTGAAGCGGAGTAGGCCTCGGCGCGTGCGCGGCTTTGGTTCGATACGAACTCTGGAGTTTATGGGTAGATAACCACTGCTGACCTGCAAATGGGATAAACTAGATGTATTAAGTTTGCTTGGGGATGAGCCGTTAATTGTGTCTTCGAGATTAATTCTTGAAGCAATATCAACTTAGACAAAGTAAGAGCCAATACCGATTATTACACGGCTAACTAATTAGTTATCTGGTTGCCTGTTGTGTGACATGGTGCTAGATTTGTTTGCTTGATTTGCACCGCTGCAAGCTCGATAAAGGAATGCTACGAAAATGTGAACTAATACCCAAATTCTGGATTAGGTTGTGATAAAGTTGATTTGCGTTTTCAAAAATCCCATAATACGCATGCATGCTGTACGCAGAAGATAATGAGGCGCCTGATTGGCCAAACCTCACGTAGCCCCCAAGCAACTTAGAAGATCACCCTACCTCTGAATGAGAAACGAATACCAATTCACTTGGTTCTTATAGTAAGATCTACGTAAGTAATAGCCAGGCAATATTTCCGAGGTAAATATGCATCAGACTCAAAGTGGACTACGAGCATTTGATCGTTGGACGGATCTGCGTCTCGCGCCAGATTCAAGACGACCCGCCTTACGAGGCCGTTCTTGGTGGATATGACTGCCAGATTGGTATCTAGCAACCACCCTTACCTGCGAAAAGCTCTGAAAGGCCCACCGCATCATTCTCAATAACGATCATATCACGTTAATTTAGACTGTCTGTGAGACAAGTATAATGAATTTTTTAGATCACGCTCTATCGTCTTGCTAGGGAGACGGTGTGCTCATGAAATATTCCTCACGTATACTCCTATGTGTCGTGGTGAGTTGACTTACTCGGACAATGCGCCAGGATAACGAGTCCAATACCATGTCCCTCCCACATCAGGTGCAGCTTCAATGACCTTGACAGATAGCCCTTGGTCTGTAAGTTTTTTGCACATGTAGATACCTCCAAACCCGGCCCATACGACAATCGCATCAAAGTCGGGTCGAGTTGGAGCATACACAGGCATTGTCAAAGAGGCTTTCACGGTAGCAGACAGGTTTCTAACAGCTAAAATGGGTTGAAATAGCAATTAGAAATAAGCCGAGATTTATCTAGATCTGTACGTGGTGTTGTAAAGGATGAACGCACCATCTATCCACTAACAGTCGTAGATCTTCACCACCCCCATCCCCAACCCCCTGCTATCCCCTCGAAGATCAGCCGGGGTGAGCATGTAGCCGTATAGATATGGTGAGCGGGGCAAGTCCAGCCGCGGCAGCCTTGCATAAATGAATATAGTCTCATTGACGCAGCTCCCACCCAAGGCGGAGATCTGCAGCGCGCTGTCAAATTACCCTGCCAGAATATTGCTCCTCCTGAGTCTCTGATCATCGCGCTATATGCGACGCGGTGAGACCGGAGCGGACCTACTCCTTTTTGGAGTCGTTTGCATCTGGACTCTGTCTTCCAACTCAATACCAATTATGCTAAGTGTCAAAGACTTCCAGTCTCCCGCCTTGGCAGCTAATACACTCCAGGATTGTCAGAAAGCTCAATGGCACCCCCAAAGATCCGTCTCATTTTTTTTTCTTCGACACGTAGCCACTAGAGGTTTGTGTATATACTCTACCTCCTGGCGAATAGAACCAGGGACCTGTAATTGTAGTCAATTGCCGAAAAACGGACAATCTTACACGTAGAATCATACCATGCGGCAAGATCCCCTTTCCGTGGAGTCCAATGGCAACATCACCACAGCTTTAGCAACACCTTCAGACCCTTTACTGGGATCCCATTTTCTATCATATCTCCGTAGATCACCTGCCAGCGCTGTAGGTGTGACAAAGGAGGTGAGAGCCAGCGCCCACTGGAATGCCGGAATTACTCGCCGCCAGTCGAGATTTACGTGACATCCCAGTTACTGCATGCTAGGAGGTGATCTACCCGGTTACACCTGTACCACCAAAAAAGCCTGAGATTGAGCTGACAAGATTGACCGCCCCGCGAGTTTTAACTTCTGTCAAGGTAGCATTGGTTTCCCTGCGTAGTAAATGTAGCTTGACTGATTCGGATCATGAATTGCCTTCGATTCAATATCAATGACTCAGGAAAATACTGTTCAATATGTTCTCTATCCTCGAGGACGAGAGACCTCGAGATGCTTCTTTCAAAGTTCTATTTTTCTAGTTTAAAAAACAAAAACATACAACAGAAGGGATTCGCTGGTGGTCACCCACCCAACTACTAACCTCCCGGCGTGTGGCTTAAGTACGGCTGAGCGGACGGGAAGCCCTGTTTTCCACACCCTGTGGTCGTATGTGCCTTCCTTTTCTCACACGCCGCTTATATAGGTATATGCACTCTAATATTAGACTGAAGATACTTGATCTTCACTATTCCCCGAAACTACTTGCAAGGTGATCACCGATGTACTTGATGCCCTCCGCGCGGTAAACGTCCGACCTAACGTATGAGAGATTCGAGACAGTATTGTCAAAGAGAATTATTTCCGGATTATCGATATTGTATCTCGGCCAGTGGACATTCTCTAAGAAAACGGTTAATTCAGCACTTGTTTGAAATTGCGTACCAATCATAAAAATGGGTTGTGGGCCCTTACCTCCAGAGTAATTTGGGTCCAATGTTGTCACAAAACTGACCCACATTCTTGACATAACTGTGCTCAGGTGTGAATAACTATCCGGTATGCTCTCCATGGTCGTCTTGTTGAAGTCGTACCACACGCCATCACCGTTATGAAAGACGTAGGGCATTTCTGAACCATGAGTGGCCCCGGCATAGGATCCAGCAGCAGGGCCATTCCCAGGACTGACAGCGTCAAACCTGTAGCTATACACCGAGACATTGCGGGATGACCATGCCTGGCTAGCAAACCTACGTGGGCCATGGATGTTTACATCACCCTGAAATGCGGCCACACGCTTGTATTGCCTTCCATATCCGGACGGTGGCTTTTCATCCATTATGGCGGGGATCCCAATCTGAGGGATGTTTGGGTACAGGGCCTCCAAAATATCAGTGGTAACGTTGTCGAGGCCCCAGTCTTTGACTAGCTCTCGAAACTCGGCATCCGTGTTGACTCCCGTTACAGCAAATGCTGTCCCTTCGTCAGCGTTAGCTCCAATGAGGTATGGAACTTTGACAAATTTGCCCTCCTGAAGCTGAACCGTGCCACTTCCTTCAATGAAGTCGTCATCTATGACAGGAATGAATTTCGCTCCGCTGAGGCCTGATATAGAGTGCTCGGGTACAATAGACGTGTTATCGAAAATACTGTGCAATGTATCAGTTGGGATCGTTCGGAGACAAGCCAAAGTATCCGTTGCCGAACTGCAGCCCGATGCATTCACAATGCCATCATAATAGGGCTGCCAATCGTCAGGTGTCGGATAACGTTGATAAACACTCGGGGCACCACTTTCACTGATTGCTGCACGGAATATACCATCATCACGCCCTCCGTAAGCAACCAGATGCGTGCCAACACTATTAGCGCCGGCACTTTCACCCCAGATCGTAACCTGAGCAGGGTCGCCACCAAAAGCAGCAATGTCTAAGTCATGGTCAGACCTGTACTATAGGTTCAGTACATATATACGTACTCTCTTTTATCCAATGCAGAGCTAAGCGTTGGTCTCTAAGTCCCAGGTTCCCTACTCCGGCTTCCTTCATCTCGTTGCTCCACATGAAACCCCAGCAATGAAGACGATAATTTAGACTGACTGCGACAATGGGCGTTCCCATTTGGACTGACTGGTCAACAATGAAGGAAAGATTGTACTGTTTCTCTGATGAAGAGCCGGAAGTGTATCCGCCGCCATGAATCCAGACTGCGCCCGAGTGTAAGGTCAGTTCTAGCCTTTATGACAAGATCCGGGATGATTACTGACCAGCAACGGGCAGACTGCTATGGAGAGCGATGCTTGCTGGGCGGACGACATTCAGTGTAAGGCAGGCTTCGGAAGCACCCTTAGTCTGATTAAACCCGACACAAGCGGGTGAGTATTCCGTTGCATTTCTTGGTACCGTCCAGGAGGTGTTCATTGGCCGTGGGGTCTGCAAGCGAAGTTCGCCAACAGGTTGCTGTACATAAGGCATGCCAAGAAAGAAGTCTTGATCATAGTCTGGGTTGTGAACTCCATAATAGGTGCCATTCTGTACAGTAACTGAGGGGTTTGGAGTTATTCCTGGGTGTTCTACTTTTCCGGCACTTGCAATCAATGGAAGAACAAGTGCTAATAGAGGAAGCGATGGAACAAGCATCATGGGGCCTTTCCTGAGAATATGTGAGCTTCGATTTGTTGAGGTAAAAAAACGTTCTTGCGTGACTAGAGGGCATTTACATACTAATTAACTAACCGAGATGAGGAATATAGTCGGAACATAGCCGGAACATAGCCGGACGTTGCTCCACGTTTGAAACTTTATTAGAAAGCCAATGTATGAGTCATTTATTTGCTTGCTAACTACTAGCCGTGCTACTTACTCACTTTGGATGAAACGGTTTATTGGACTATGGTACTAAAGTAAGATACCACGTATTTCCGGATCTGCAGCGGAGGTAACATGAGAAGAGCAATCAGCGCGGAAAACGCCCGCTATTAGCTGCTGAGAATCGAAGCCGCATATGAAGGGAAATGATGTCTTCTTACCAATCAGACGAGCCGGACCGATCAGGGTATTCAGAGCCCTCATCTCACATTCTCTTACCGTCTAGTGCAGCATGGGTTAAAATCCTAGACCTTGGAACGCTGATGCCAGAAATGCAGAGAAAGGCGGGTGGATGTTAACCATTGAGGCAGGGGTCACAGTGGTCTTGGCCATCAGTTGACGCATACTAAGCACTGCTCGACATACAATGTTGACTGGGTGATTAAATGCTTTAAGAACAACAAAGAGCAGGCAACAGGAAACTCATTCGACCGTAAAAAAGAACTGATCGAATGGATCGATATCCATTAACAGATCCTCCTCGAGTTCCATACCATCTATATCACCCCAATCACCAAGATCATGAAACATCTGCGCACCATGTGTCCCGTTCAAAACTGGATCTAATGCAACCTCGCCTGTCTCAGCACTCCGGATTGCACCAGCCAACCAATCATCGTTCCAGACAGTGTACGAATCCTCTCTATCCCTAGCATGCGCAGTCGAACCTCCGTCAACGGTAGGATCTATCATGAGGATTTGGTCCATGTAGTCCTGTACCGTGCGGTAAACCTCTCCCGCGACGCGGTTGCGGAACTTTGTCACTGCATCATTAAGACTGGTCAGGATTTGATGGTAAAGCCGGGCCTGTGGGCTAGTTCGGCCAATATCATCGAGGAGATGTAAGGTGCTGTTGAAGAGACTCTCAATGTCACGGCGAGGTTCTCCAGCAAACATAGAGAAGCCTAGGATAAGGCCGGCGCCAAAAATCCAAGCTCTATGGGTAGACATTAACATCAAGTCTTTTCAAGATTAGGTTTGAGAGAAAGGAGTCTGAACGAAGCGAGGAGGTAAAAGGGGGCATACTTGAGGAGACAAAAGTTTCGAAAAACGAGCCCCGCCGACTTTGCCCGTCGACACATATCTATCATGTATAAGGAAGAACTTACGCACACCTGGGCCAGTTTGGATACTTTATTGTTCTTAATAGCGACATCAGAGGCCTCATCCGGGTCACTGATCAAATGGTCTGGTGCTTTCCCACGAAGACGAGATACGAGATACGCGATCAGATACGGCCGGGTTACGAGGATTACCGCAAAGTAGTATAGGCAGGAAACGTGAACGCTTCCAACAAGTCGCTGCCGAGCTGCAGGTTCCAGGAATGGTGGGCCCTGGGAAACACTCCGGAACTGGCGGAGAGAGGCGGGCAGGCTAGAACTCCATTTCCGGAGTTGCGAAAGCAGGCCCTCGGCTGTGGGGACGTCGAGAAGCCCGCCATTGCTGAGTGTGTCGACGATATTAATGAGTAAAGTGCATCCGTTGCCAATGGCATAGAATGCTGACTGAGGATTCAACTCATTGGTATCCGACATACTCTGCACTAGGGGGAGGCTTCTTGGCCTGGACAAAACAAAGCTGCTGAGAATATCAAGATTACGCATGCTGTGCCAGATTCTTCGTCTGCCAGGCTGTGTCAGTGTACATCGTTGGCACTAGCATTCAATTGCTATAACTCACCTACTTTCACAGTCTTCTTTGGAGAGCGTACTATCGTAACCCTCAATGCTATGAAGCTCTAGGATTATGGCTGCTCGCGCAGCTACCCCAAGAAACATTGAAGCGGCATTTCGATTGCAAGCCCCCAGCATGTAAAATGCCATTAGCAAAAAAAGCCGTACAGTCCCGATGTTCTGGCCCATCAGCATGTCGTTGAACGCTGCCTGGCGTGCACGGCGGAAGTACTCGTTCGCTACCTGGGAGTCTCTATCTGATCCTCTAATCTGGGCACCAATAGATAGAGCGACGCCTATGGCTGCGACATCCTCCCGCCTCACAGCTGCAATCGATGTGGGCTGCCGCGAAGAGGTGTGTGCTTCAAGTAAGGTCTCGACCTCCTGGGCTGTGAAAAGATCCAGAATTCCGCTTGTCTGTGTGCATTTTTAGAGACGATAGTAGCAGGCTTCATCCTAGGTACTTACTGCCTCATAATAATATTCTATGTATGAGTGAATTCTTTTGGGCTCGATATTCTGATCGTCCTCGGTTGTAGAACAAAAATCTGTATCAATTATAATGTGGTGTCGCTCAGCATCCGTAAAAGGCACCGAACCCACATAGGCCTTTATAGTTTTCCGGAGGAAATGTAAGAATGACATAGCGGAAGTCTCGCCCACATCAACTACAAGAAAGCATGGTTTAGGTTCTCGAGATTCTGTATCTGGCTCATGGATAGTTCCACACCTTTTGTTGACTGTTCCGGTGCTAAAGATAACCGCTCACGCAAAGAGGTTTCAGGGGGATGTGTATCATCACTCCGTGACTCGGGTGTGACCATCTCAGATACTAGGGTCTCAAACTCGAATGGTGTATTCTCATTCTCAGCGGCAGTAGCACTGTTACTCTGCGAAAAGCCATCCTGCCTGTCAATGGCCCGGCTGTGTGGATTCCGTACGGCATCACCCGTTCTCCGTTTGCGACGGTCCATACCAGAATAAGCACATGTATGAGCTTGTCCCCGTCGCATACATGAGGAACATGGTCGTTGTGAGTCGCACCGGATCTTCAGGATCTTGCAGGTCTGACAAGCGTGGCTGGACCGTCGTCGATCTTCCGGGCGCACTTTTGGACGTGGCATGGTCGGGCAAACGTATTGTAGGGTTTGCCGGTTGTGAAAAAAATAGGGATTCTAACCAGGTCAGTGGGAGGGCTCCGGGGAAGATACTCGGAACTGCGTCTGAGCTCTCCAATGTTTATTTGTCTTTTCCCAATCATTTTGGGGCACAGATCCTACCCCGCACTAGAGGCTGGGCGTTGCTGTGATAAGTCCGAGATGCAACAAACGGTTAGATAAGGAGAAATCAAAGGCAAAAACGACGTCTCTGAGTCTTATCTGTGCTTTATGTATGCTCTTTTGCTTGTATGCGGTGCTTTCGGCCCTGATAGTGGAGTGATAAAGAGTCTCGGGACCTGATTACGGGGACAATCGGCAGGTATGGTGTGCCTTATGATAAGATACCCATTACATCAATCACTCTATTCCTTTTCGGTTAATTCTTCGGGAGAAAATTATATAAATAGAGTTGTCGATGGATGGTACCGTGTGTGAAAGATACGGCCCACACCATCGATCCCTTAGCCGGGCGGCCGGGCATTTCCCGCCCGTTATCCTCCCCCTTTTCCGTTCCCTTTTGCGGTCAGAACACTTCCGTTAAGCAAGTTTTGGGGACACCGTCGGTTGAACCGAGTCCACTTCCCGAACCGAGTGCTCAAACATTCTATTTGATTCCACAGAATTCCTATCCCTCATCTTCTTCGCTGTGTCGCGCCCAGCTCCTGGTACTCTATACTCAAGTTTCGTCTTGGTGCCCATATGCACACCCGTAGGCGCGGGGTGTGTCCAAGGAAGATATTCTGGCATGAGCCCTAACTGAATCAGAGCAGTGAGTTGATCCCACGCAATGTGCTCGTGGTACAGCCGGTCACCCCTTATGTTGACAACTGCGGTAAAAGGTATTTCTAGTTTGCGACCAGTGGGTGGGATACCAGGAAGCCTGCTACAGATTAGTTCGAGCAGAGCAAGCAATTGGGTTGCGAAATAATAGTAAGATGGAATAAGTCCTTACAGCCAGTCAATCTGGGTGTCGTGCGTGAACTTGTATATAAATTCATCAATGACACGATCAATACCCACCGTCCGACTGATAAGCTCAAGTTCCGCGTCTTCGGGATTATTGAAAACAAAGTGGTTCTGGTAGAAGTATGAAAGGCGATCCCTTCCAATACCTCCCGTTAACTGCAAGTTGCTCAGCTCAGTATCTTGTTAATAAGAGTTCGGCACTTTGGATCTTACCGTGGGAATATGATTCACATACGGCTCTTGCACCATAGTTGCCATCGTATGAGGTACAGAGCGCGTCTCAAACTCATGATACGTATGTTCTTCCCAGATGGCCTCCAAATCGAAGTATGGGCCCCCCATTAGAGGTTTCAGGAAGCTTAGGTTCCGTGTGTGTGATACAGACTCGGCGGTGTAATCGAACGCCGGCTGAAAAGGGGTGGCAAACTGATATGTACTGACAGCTGCGTATCCATACGCCTGGCAGTTCTCGGTGTTGGATACCATTTTTGCTGTCGCAGATGCTCCAGCCAAGTGCTGAAGCATTGGGAAGACTGGTTTGGGGATCGGCGAATCCACATTCCCATATACCACCACTCCGACAACCTCCTGGTGAGCGTGCGCTGATGCAGCGACCTTCAGCCATGCGTCGGGGTCGTATGCTGGAACAGAGATGTTAGCTGCAGTGGTCAAGTACGTAAGAGTACTGTACTTACCGATAAGTCCAACTTTCCCCTTGGGCTTGCAGTTGTCGCAACTGGACAACGCTTCGAGGGCAGAGGATATGCCATCTTGTTCATCCTCCAAGGCAGCTAAGCATACTGCCGCCACCGCGTAGCCTTCTTCAGCCCATTTGAGGAACGGTGAGGGAACTCCATCGTCTAGACGCACACCTCCGAGGTCTCTCCCAGAAGTCAGTATGATCATACCAGGACCCGTGCCGAGGCGTGACAGAGGGTGTAGCAAGTAGACGCCCGGTGCATGCACTTGTTGATTTGGCACAGGGAGGCTGGGGGGAGGGTCGATTGCTTGGCCGGTCATGTTTGTGTATTTTCCAGGACAAATTGGTTCTATATCGAAGCTTACGACTGTTGAAGCAGGTGGGAAGTCGAGAGCGTCGCTGTCATGAGCCAAAATAAAGTGATCAAGCAATGCTACCAGAGGGCCATGATACCTGATATCATATACGGATGATTCAGTCGCCATTTTGCTTTCTATCAGCCCATAAAGCTGGTTTTCCGGGTATCGTATCGGTTGCTCATTCGGAACCGGCGTTGAGATTGATTGCGATGGTACGTTTTCCGCCGCTGTTCGGCTACGCGCCCGGATGTCCACGGACAGAATGCTTCCGCCCCGGAGTTCAAGAATGTCACTGTTATAGCGAAGCACGGAGTAGAAATGGTCGGGACTGGTACGGAGAGGAACCGCGGCACGAAGACAACAGCCGCATAATAGGATAAGGGTTCCCATACCCGTACTTATCCTGGAATTAGGTTTTCCCACCTAACATACTGCTTCAGGTACAAAGATAGCGCTTTGATGTAGAACTGATTCTCTCCCACCAAAGATAATTTCTAAGTCTGGGCGTTTGGGGTTCTGTGTTCACTATGCTTACGAATCGAATATTCTTCCAATACACCAGATGACTCGTTTCCTCTAACTGCAATCAATTTCTACTATAGATTGAGGGATCTCATAGACTATCTTATGAAATACTAGGCGGATAGACAGACTCTTGTCTGAAGAATGTCTAGCAAAGCTTTTGAGCCTTAAGTGGTCCTCCATAACTGAACTCTGCCCACCGATGAAAACGCGACGCCTGTAGCCTGATAAATGCACACTAGAGATTAGAGCGGCCACGGGGAAGCGTATTCTGATTGCTAAATGCGCTGATCTGCCAGTCGAATTCCTTGTGTTAGTGAATGATGGCGGTTTGAACACAGAATACTCTGATTTGACCCAACTTACATAAGAAGGATTCAGCGAGTCAACACTGGCAACTCCCAGCAAAGCCATGGTCGTCTCAACTTCATTCTTCAAAATTCTGATTGCCTTGTCAACGCCTGGCTCGCCAAGTGCCAAGGCGTAAAGAAATGCTCGCCCCAGTCCGACGCCTTTTGCGCCTAAAGCAAGAGCTTTCACAATATCAGAACCACGACTGATACCCCCATCGACAATAACGTCACAACGGCGAAGGACTTCGGGGCAGTGGGCATGGATGGCAAGAAGGGTATCCACAGCAGAGGGAGCCCCCTCGAGCTGTCGTCCTCCGTGGTTTGACAGCCACGGATGTACTCCGTACTTCATGCATAGTGCAGCATCTTCCCAGGATTGAATGCCCTTTATCGCAATTGGCAGATCCGTTATCTTTCGTAACCACGAAACTGCGGACATCCAGTCAAAGTCGGGGAAGAGGTGGCTATATCTCGTCAGGTCATTTTCTCATCAATCATATCCGGACTTATTGGGAACGCACGACCGCGAAACTGTAGGACCACTGGCAAACGCATTGTCTTCACCCTCTTCATTCTCAGAAAGCTCCTGTTCCTGTGGAAAAGGGTTGTTAATCCTTGAAATAGAACCGCGAGAGAATGATATGCATACCCTGATGATTAAACGCACATCACGTTCTCGCTTGCCAACTCGAGTGGCATCAACAGTTAAAGCAAACCCCCGGTAACCCAACGAAATAGCTTGTTTTATTTCCTTCTCCGTCACGGAGAGGTCCTCCAGAGCATATATCTGCCAGTACAATGTCTGCGTGTCCGCACGCGCATCTGCCAACTGTTCCTGCGAACAACCGGTGTTGTTCGGTACCCAGTGAAGAATGCCATGTTTCCCAGCAGCTTTGGTCAAAGCCAGGTCTCCACTCGAATGTGCCAGCTTACCACCACCTGCAGGACAGATGAAAAATGGCGCTGAGTATTTCGTTCCAAGAATGGATGTCGTTAAGTCGATGGCCCGGATTGGTCTTAAAACTCTCGGACAAAAGCGGATACGTTTCCAACTATTCTGGTTCCATTGAACAGTTTCTTCATCTTCAGCGCCAGATTTGAAAACTGCATGTCGCTCCAAATGCATTGATTAGCCACGGAGACAGCATTTCGTCTTCCTCTGGTGGTACTCACAGGCAAACGAGCGCGCAGGTAATATTTGAGAGGCAGAGAGTTCAAAGTCGTGAATGTTGACAACGGATCTCAAAAGTGAAGGGATGCTCTTCTGAAGACTATTTTCCGAGGAAGACATCTTCATTTGTGCCGAGGCGGGTGGGGTATTCATATCGGAATCTGCAACGGGGCCGAGATGGGCTCTATTCACATATCAGTACAGCCGCGCAGTAGATAAATTTCGAATCAGGGGATTCCTCGTACTCTCGCGGTAGATGTTTCTCAATCACGTTATTTGGGTGGATGGGCTCGAATGCTTCTGTTGCATCCCGCCCAGCATATTTCAGGATGATGCTTGACCCGCCAGGATGGGAGTCCAAGTACGAGCTCAGGTCGTAAACATTTCCTTTTATGATAACCAAGCATCGGTCTTTCGACCTGTGCTGGCTAACTTCAGCTCTAGAGGGTATTAGCAGCTGTTCACGGAATCCAAAAGCCTCTGACTCACCTGGTCAACATGTTCGTATATCCTAGGTGACCAACTTTTTTGTCGCTACGAAGCTGAAAGCTGTAATTAATTAGCTCTTAAAAATGATGGTCTTATTGATTGATTGAATGTCCGTGCATTGATCACGGTTTCTCCAGTCCGGAAAAGGGTCATACTTTATCTCGGCTAAGGGCCGGCAGCAGTATGTGGGGCACGGATATTGCCCCTGCAGCATACACCTTCTGTCTTACTATATCAGAGATATTAGTTCTGCCTTGATGAGAACTAGGTCCCAAGTTCAAAGACAGAAATAATGGAGAAAGTTTTCGCCAAGATAGCACAAGATACCACCAAGTTCGATCTTGGAGATGAAGAAGTACAACTTCATGCCTGATCTAACGATAACCTCAACTTCAAGCTGACGAGGTACAGGGCTGGAGAAAGTTGTATGAACCTTTATATCCCAAAGCACCGGACAATGTCGGAATAGTGAAGGACGAGCAATACGGACCGGCCGAGCGTAACCGATTGGATGTATATTTTCCTGCCGAGGAAAAGCCGGGAGGACATCCTGTTGTACTCTTCGTTCACGGAGGGGGGTTTTTCTCTGGAGACAAAGGATGGAGTGAAAAGGTACTTGCATGCTACAATGAAAACACCCATCCAATTGCTTACTCACCGACACAAGTGCTGGGGTAATGTGGGATTTTACTTTGCGCAGCGTGGATTCGTCACGGTTCTCGCAAACCATCGACTCGTCCCGCACGTTGTCTACCCTGGAGGGGCCGATGATATGCAGCTTGCTCGGGAATGGATCTTTGAAAATATTGCAAAGCAAAAGTACGGCAGAGGATCACCGGAGAAGGTCATCCTTTTGGGTCACTCGTCCGGTGGGGCACATATCGCCATGAACCTCTATGCCGCAGGTGATGAATTCCTTGACAACACTCACCATCATTCATTACTGACTCGAGAAATAGGGGATCCAAAGCGAGAATCGAAAGTCCCACTGTTCCCCCCTGTCGCGGGTGTTATCTACCTAAGTGTACCATTCTGGTTTGATCGGAGAAAGCCTGTGCGACAGAGGGTCATCCGCCACTATTATGGATCGGATGCTGAGGAGGTCTGGGGTGTAAGTCAAATGAACTCGGTGTTTTATCAGATTCTAAACTGCATTGCAGCCTGTTTCTGCCCTAGGTCTCTTCAGAAATTTACCAGACGACTCTCCATTGTTGTAAGCATATTCTACTTCTCCTCTTACTAACTATATTACACCCAAAAACTCTGCGCTGACAATGTGAGTAGGGATTCTGAGCATTTGCCGGTCTACATCGGAAGTGTCAAGTGGGAGGTGTAAGTCACGGAGATGTTAAATGAAGAGCCCATCGGTATGCAAAGCTGACCTGACAATAAAAACTGCCAGAAAAGAAACAGCTGATGCCACTGTGGCTTTTTTCAATGCCTATCGTGAACGGAGCAAACCTCCAGGAACGCTACCAGTGTTCCATGTACAAGACAGACATAATCATGTCAGGTCAGTTATGAGTTTTTCTGACCCTGGTCTTCCATTGTCGGTTCTAATGCCTTTAACAGCAACGTCCTATCCATTGGAACTGAAGATTCTGCACAAGCGGAACGACTATTGGACTTCATGCAAACTTGTGTGGCAAAAGTCGATCAAAGAATTCAGCGTACGTTTTCTGTGGATAGCTAGCCTAACAATAAGGGTGAAGTTTGTTAACAATCTTTGACAGATGAGAATGGGACCATTAGTAAGGAAAGTCTACGCTCTGGCCGCCTTTAAATGATCAATGACATGAAGTGAGAAGGAAGGACCTTGGTCAGAAGTCGAATTTCACATTTCTAAATGTTGAGAAGAAGAATAGTAAATAAGATATATACATTAGTAAATAAAAGTTATTAGCTTACTATCTAATGAAAGTACTTATAGATAGTAAGACTGAACAAGGAAGCAGAAAAGATAAAGATAGAATAAATTTAGCAGGAATAGACATGTTGTGAACTTGCGACAATCTATGTGCTAGACTGCCCAAAGCCCCCCCAAAACAATGACAAAGTAGACGAAGAATTTCGGAACGATTCGATACCAAGCCATCCTTGACGGCATACACAGAGTATCTCTCGGACTAGGCCATCATCGTCCAAAGCAACTATAAAGGGTAATACTTTATTTTCCTAAAAGTCTATTGCATGCGCTGGGCTTACAAACTGATGCATAACGTTTCATTGCTCATTCTGATATACGTGGGGAAGTGTAGAGTGGGCAAGGGGAGCCTCGTCTGCTAGTAGAAAAACATCGTAATGCAGTAACTATCACGGATGTCATACAATTATCAGTTTGCAGTTACACTCTGCTGGTAAGCAAAGTTTCGCTCGACTGACTCCTTGAACCACTCCCCTACACTCTTCGGGGGGCTGAGAAACGTCCAGGGTTAGCGAGCTATCCCAACATAAGGATGTCTGAACTTACTATTTCTTTTGTGGGCCCTGCATAATATAATCGCGCCTTCCCTGGTTGAAATATGCAATTGAGTAACGTGATGGCGATTCTCCTACATCCATCGCTCGCACTCGGTGGAAGGTCGATTTCAGGCGGTCGTCCGACCACGCCACTGTAGAGGCATTTTATGTTAGAACGCGTACCCCGCCAATGATCCAACGCAAGATGTTTGACTCACTCAGCATGTCACCGATGTTAACAACAATCTGTCCGGTTTTGGCGGGGAGAGGACTGAAAACGTCACCCATTGCGAAACTCGTATGCGATTCACGGCCTGGACAGATCTCCAAACCATCTTCACCATCTCGCTGGAATAGTAGGGTAAGACACCCGATGTCGGTATGACTTCCAGCCCGCCAAGTACCAGCAGCATCTACGGTGGGTGGATAATGGATCAGCCGTAGCTGCGTGAGACAGTCAGGCTTGGTCACATCGTTTGCGACACAGAAGTAATCGGATGGAAATCCCAGTGCAGTCGCAAAGCAGGTAACTACCCGATCTGATTAGACTTGGCTAACATGTTGCACTGTTGAAGCGGCACGTACATAGTTGTTCCGAAATCATCGCACATTTAGCCATGAAGTGAGCAGTAGTATCCCGAAATCCTGGGACATCCTCATCGCTTGGCCAGTGAGACCCATGTTGGAGCCAGAGAGATTCCTTCTGGTCATACAAGCCAGTGCTGGGGCGCCGCTGGGCCTTTGTGTAGTCAGTATATATCACTCTCGCCCCTCTGCAGGAACGCGTCGCTTGCCTTGTATTCCCATCCATTATTAGTAACGTTACTATGAGGAGTCTTCCCCTTGACGTCCGATGGCAAGTCAAAGAAGGACTTTGATATGGCAAATTGCTGCTCGATTTCTTCAACGGAAAGTCCGTGGTCAATCAGTGTCAAGAATCCGGCTGTTTCGGCAGCATGCACCAGTTGTTGGGTAATCTCATCTTTTCTTCTCTCGAAGTCTATTCCAGAGAGACTCCGGTGTTAGTATCTCTTAATCTCTGCAGCGTTCTCCCACTTACCGTCGAGAGAGATGACAGGTACCACGCGCTCGGCCATTCTGGTAAGGCTTTGTTGACAGACTGGGTTGTACTATGCTTTAGTGAGGGGATATATAATAATGCTTGCACTTGGTAGAGCGAGATCAACTACTCTGAAGGGGTTCTATGAGTTATAAAACTGTCTCTCTATTCTGTACATCTGCCTCCATTTGATAACCGAATGGTACATAGCCGTGATTGTCCATATCCGACGGGAACGCCACGACGTACCCATCCGTCAAATATCGTATCGGCACTTCTCTGAGTATATCCGATGCTCTTATCACCATATCGGTGCGATATCCGCTGTTCCTTAGCTGCAGTTACAAACAACGGGTCACACCTCTGGTTTGAATAGAAACCACGGAATTTATATCACGGTGTGCAGGAGCGTCCGTCGGACGTGGAACGATAATCTCCATGTACTGCTTCCGCAACATGTCGGACATCAAGAAAGCCGAAGTTAGCATGGGAGACGTCGAAGTTGGGGTTGTGAGTACCTTTGATAAACACTGAAACAACAAGTATTACGTTCTGATTGCTTTAGGGATACAATCGTCCGATTGGTTTTGCAGACCTGGCTCACCACAAGATCAAGCTGGATGATGCTCGACGGTCAAACGCCCTCAAAATTCTTGCGGAGCAAAGAGTTGAAATCGATGTTGCGTCGCCCGCAGCCAAGAAGCTACTCCGCAGGATTGACATGCGAATAATGCCACTGGTACTCGGCCTTTACACCCTCCAGCTACTCGTTAGTACAGATCTGTGACCGCCTCCCACGTCGTACCTAATGTTCCATACCGCAGGACAAGAATAGCTTGTCATACGCTGCATTGATGGGAATCAAAGAGGACACACGCCTCACTGGAAACCAGTACGACTGGTTGGGATCTATCGTCTAGTATGTAGAGCACTCGCTATCAGAAAGTCTCTTCCGTCACTGACCCATGATCTCATTTGTGCTATAGCTTCGGATATCTGTTTGGCGAGATCCCGGCGGCATTTCTAATGCAGCGCGTGCCAATGGCTAAGTACCTCGGTGTCATGAGCATGCTTTGGGGGACTGTCGTCACCTTGCACGCTGCCTGCCACAATTTTGGAGGGTTGGCGGCGGTTCGCTTTCTCCTGGGATCCATTGAAGTATGCACAACGCCCGCTATCCTCTATGTTACTAGCTCCTGGTACAGTCACAGTGAACAAGTTACCCGAGTTGCGATCTGGTATTCGGCTTCCGGTTGGGCTCAGGTTTTTGGAGGTTTCTTTGCCTGGGCTATCAACCATGCCACTGGATTCAAATGGGAAAGTCTCTTCATATTCTATGGCGGCCTCACATTTGTTACGGGGGTCATAATTTTTTTCCTTCTTGCCGCATCGCCAGTTGACGCTAGCTGGCTATCCGACAATGAGAAGGCAATTGCCCTCGAAAGAGTCCGAGATAATAAGACAGGCTCTGAGATGTGGTCATTCAACTGGGATCAGCTGAAAGAGTCCCTCTGCGATCCCCGGCTGTATCTGATTTTTCTACTGATGGTTTCAACTGGGCTTCCCAATGGTGGCTTGACAGCATTTGGTATGTTCACTTTTTCTAGAAGATGTTCCTGACTGACAGATAATCTCTTGTACCTCTTGTGCAGGGCCAACCATCATCTCGGGATTCGGCTTCGACGATAATACCACCACGCTTCTCAGTATGGCTCCAGGCGCATGCGCGGCTCTTGGCACGGTTCTGGTCACTGTCGTTATAAAGTGTACCAATAGAACTATAGGTGGTATCTTTGTAATAGTTCTTGGTTGTGTTGGGGTCATCATGATGTTAACCATACCGGAAAATGCCAATGCAGCTCGTTATGGAGGCTACATCCTCACAATGCAATGTGCGTCTTGACGGGAATCTACACCAGATGAGCCCCTATTAGATCGCTTTATTAATCTTTCTTTACTTAGACCCAAATGCCATATTGGTTGTCCTCGCCTTCATTACGTCTGGTGTCGGTGGGAGTACCAAAAAGCTCGCGTTTGGTGCGTCCTATCAGCTTGGATATGCGGTTGGCAACATTTGCGGCCCCCAAACGTTTCGTGCAGACGAAGCACCCCACTATTATGTACGCTTTCGTTTCCCCCAACCATTTTTATTACCTAGTCTGATATAAGAACAGACGGCGAAGTTCACCATGTTAGCATTCTTAGTATGCACAGCCATCCTGTTGGCTTCCATGGGGATTATCCATTGGCATTGGAATCGGAAGCGCGACAAGCAAGACGCTCTAGATGCCCAAAGTGCGTACCTTTCTACCCTATCACCATTATTGATCTCTCTTCTTACCAGTTACAGGGCAAATTGTTCGCGAAAGTGTCATAAACGAGGAATTTGCGGATCTGACGGATTTCCAACTTCGCTCATTCAGGTACCCTTTGTGAAGGAGGATATTGCGATATACATGCTGTCAACGCACTAGGGGTGCCTCAGCTACATAACTAAGAGATGATATCATGACTAAGCCATGTAATGCGAACCTGAAATAATGACCAATTGACCTGACAGTTGAAGGTTTGCTGGACTATGCTATCTGATCCCACAAACAAACAGCTTTGCGGTGTCGCCTGTAGACATATGTCTCCGTAAGCTTCGATGGGTGTAAGAACGCGCTGGGATTCACGACGTGATAACATTAATCCGAACAACATGTTTCCTGGATATAGTTCACGTGGATTCAAACGAACGCGGAAAAGGGATAAATAACACGCGAGGCAGGGTAGATCTGAGGGGATTCTAGAGCGTGCTGGGTGCATTATAAAACTTTCCAGACACGGCGATATTGACGGATCATATTAACATCAAACACGGTCCTGAGGTCTGGTACTGAGTCGAGCTCAGAGGTAGTTTAGATAAGCATTTATACAGCAGAGATTTGCACCCATGATTGGGTGTCTAAGATCTCAAGAGTGGATACAATGATACCTCTTTCTAGTCCGACGTAGCCTGTTGTCTGCGGGATGATCTTGATTATATATTTATTGAGGGAAAGTGATTAGATCTTGCTTTTCAGGAACACGACCTTGTCACTTGTCCCAAAAGTAATTGCGTAGAGAAAGGAGAACCAAAAGCAGTGGAACACACAAGAAAGGCGATAGAAATAGAAGTTCTGGGGATTAATATGCAAAAAAAGCAGTTGCTGAAGCCATTTATTCCTAGAAGAAAGAAAACTAGATTCTGATGGATCGACAAGGCGATCTCAAGCTATCTTTGTTCTCTTCATTTGGGCCTCCTTCCACTCCTGGTTGATTCCCCGATAATCATGAATCGTATAACCCTCAAAAATCTCCTTTCTTAGCGTAGACTTTCATTTCTGATTAAGTCCCAGATCTGAGAGCAGCATATCTGCATATGGCACAGCATCGTAGACAAATTCCGGATACCATGCCGAGAACCCACAGGGATAACGATGCTTTCCGTACCGACTCAAGAGCGCTGTTTGATGATAAACGTCTTCTCTATCGATGGCAATTCTTCCATTTAAATAAGCAAATGTCCACAACGCCTGGCATTCCGCGATTATGACGTTGCTCGTGCTGTGGACCATCTTAACATATGCAAGAGAATTATCACCTTTTGACGCAAGCGATGGTGGCGCAATGCCGCGGTATAGGCGGAAGGGGCTGACGTCTTGTTTGTAGGGAATCCCACGCGGAGGATTGCGGAGGTATGGAAAGCGGCTTAGGATCTCCTGGTCTGCTTTGGTGTCAAGTATATTCCAGAGCTTCTCTTCTTCTGCGCTCAGGTTGCTGCTTGGGATGCCGAGACTCGCATCGAGGCCCTCGGGTCTATACTTTACCGATGGGGCGAGCTTCCACCCGGTGATGGCGACTAGGGCGTCTGTTTGAACACCGGTACCGTCTGCAAAATTGACGATTCCGGGACCTGATAAGTGGTCAATATCCTTCCGTATGATCTTGACCTGGCCGGTGCGAAGATAGTCGTGAATATCGGATGGGTAGTTGAGAATTCCGACCCGAGCAGACCAGAAGAGACTTTCCAGGCGTTAGTGACAACTATAGGAAATAATAGACTGATTTCATACCTTTCCAGGGGTTCAAGATGCTCTAAGCATTCTTCTTTGCGATATCCATTTAGGTCAATAATGTCTGTCCTGATTCCCTCCCAAAACTTGTGCACGATGTATCTGCCCAGGCGAGTTTGATGCAATGCCCTTCTGATCCAGCTGAATCCATCAAAGTCACCAAATATGCATGGACTAAACCATGTGAAAAATCTCATGGTGACTAGAAACTCTAGTTTTGTTTTGGCCCCTGCGAATTTAGCCCATGGTGATGCCATCCAAACTGCGCCCCCTCCGGACTCGCGTATAACCCAATCCACCTTTTTGCCATTCGATGCCATTAGATGCACAACATCGTATCCTGTTTTCGAAGCACCCACAACGGTGACAGAATTAATATTAGGGTCCTGCGCAATACGCGCTCCCTCCTCACGCAGTTGGACATGGTTTATGACCGGTCTTTGGAAATCCCCAACCCCGCGGATATTGATCGGGTTAGCGGTCGACGACAATCCTGTGGACATGATAAGTTTTTGACATGAGTAGATCACGCTTTGCGCTGGATCCTTGGTTGTCGTAAATAAGCGCCAGCCTTGATCGAGCTTTTCAACTTCAAGAACTTGGATTTCGAAATGGATCCGTCGACGGATGTCGAAGTGGTCCGCGAAATCATTGAGATATCGGTGCAGAACATATCCAGGGATATGACCGTTTTCAGTGATTCCATATTTGGCGCCCATGGGGAAGTCGGTGAATTCATATGTTCCCCCGAGGTTGTTCGTTTTCAGGCCTTCATAGCAATTTTCTTCGGACCAGACGCCTCCGATGGTCGGTCGCTATCCTGTAGATTAGACCCTATTCTTGGCGGAAAATAAGAACCATCTTAGGGACTTACCTTTTCCAGAAGCACAATATCTGTTTGCGGTGACAGTTCAAGATAGGTTTTTGTGGCTGCGAGACCACCTATTCCTGTCCCAACCACAATTACCTCTGTAGCTCGGTATTCAATTGGCATCTTGGAAATTTTATCTGGGAAAGCCGCCGAATAGTTGTCTAAAGAGATGTTTACTCAAAGCTATACGTCAAGTGTTGTTATCCTCTTCTCCTTATATCTCTGCTTTCCCAATCTTCCTACACCGTGTCTGGAGGACGCAGGGCTATGATTCGGACTCTACACCAAGACCCTAGTTAGGTGGGGATAAGTTCATCAGCGTTATGGTATCTGAACCTTGCGTGGGGCAAGGGTGGGGAGTGCGAAGGGGAAAACTGCATAATTGTCCCCATTGACTAGGTGCATTATCCGGTAGTCCAGTCGGCTATAGAACAGCACCCGGGTAATCCCCACTTTCGGCTCTTATCTTGCTTCTTCGGCACAGGGACAGATAACATCCTCGCCAAGGTATGAAGGATCATTTGAGTCCCTCAGACTCTGCCTATGTAATAATTTCTGTTATTGACAGAGATCGCATCTGATTGTTCCAAAACACATAGGCCGAACGACGAAGCCCCAATTTTGACCTTTGTATGGAGGAAAGGACGTGCACACGGGCCCATTAGCTTCCATCCAGAGAGCCAACTGTGAAGCATAACCTCAACCTCAACTATCTAACATCCATTTTTCTGCAATCGACGAGTTTATCATAGTTCTCTGTTCTATGATCGCAACCACACCGCAAAATCTCAAGCGGAGGGAGCATTAGGACGCAAGCATGACTCTGGGCAAGAAAAAACCACAAGCTACTTGCTCACGAGAGAAGCATTATCGCTGTTCCATGGCAGGGTGTGATAAGACCTTCACCCGGTTGTCTCACCTCCAACGACACTCGCTGAACCACTCAGAGACCCGCTGGGTCTGCGGTCGATGCCATGCCTCGTTCAAGAGATTAGACCTGCTGGGTATGCATTAACGGTCTAATTTAGCGACGTATTCTAATTTTTCTTATAGAACGACACAAAGCGCGCCACACGGTCAAGGATGGTCTGGCCGGTGGTGCAGGGCTAGGCATACTCCAGACCCGCCGGAAAACTATTCCTGGTTCCCATATGGCTAGGGTTCCACTCTCCCCTCGGCCTTCGGGCCTGGGGCAGGATACAGACAAGGTCGAGCCCTTCACCAGACCGGCACAACCTGGTTCCTCTTGTCAAATCGACGCCCAGATTCAAGATGGAGGCACGGGTGATAATGCAGTTGCGGGTCAACAGCTGTCCGGACGCCATTCCCTGAGTTCTCAGCCACAACTGGATGCAGCGCCCATTGCGAATACTGACTCTTTAAACATGGATGAACTAATTAATATGTATTACGACACTTCCTTTGATGCGGTGCACTTTGATGTAATGGGCTTGGCCCTCTCGCCTCTAGCCACGGGTCAGACTCTACCTCAGATTGAAGTAGAGGAACAGAATCACCACCAGGAGGTACAGAATCTTCACCCTACCCCTGACAGGCCGGTTAGCCGGGAGTGTACAGAAATCCAGTCCAGTGGTCCAGAAACGACCATACCAAGACATGATACTCGGTCGGCATGCATTGTGCAGAACACCACTAATATCACCCCATTTCGACACGATCCAATGGTAAGAATATACCTACGTCTAGAAAGCATATTCTTCCGCCGCCCTAGGCTGACCATTATGGCGATGTGGGCATAACGTGCTGTGGATGCTGACCACTCGACAACAGTGTCTCGAGCCCCTTATACACGACGTGTTCCTACAGAATGATGAGAATGGGGAGGCCCAAGATGTCACTCTCCCAGGTGGCAGGATCGCCCTTTCCGTTTCCAAACGAGATGAGATTCTCAGGCTTCTATCAGAAATACGTCCAGTGACACCAGAAGGCACCATTATCGATGGCAATACAGCGCTCTTGTCGATAGACAATATGCAAGACTATATCAGTCTATTCTTCCGCTTTTTCAATTCCTCCTACCCGATGGTCCATTTGGCGACTCTTGACATAGAAGGAGGAGACCCTGTCTTTCTACTCTCCATAATCATTTTAGGTCAGACATACAAGAACAAAGACACTCATCAACTGTCCGTGTATCTATACGATGCCCTGGTGCCGTATATCCTTAGCGGACTGATGAGCGTCCCGATGCCCGATCTATCGATGCTACAGGCTTTTCTTATTCTTGAATGCTATGGCATGTATCGAGCTGGCCCGTATCAGCGCGAAAACGCTATGTTGATTCACACCCTTCTGTTTGGTGTGAGTATGCACCAGGTTGTTGAAACCTTTCATTTGCTCATGTGTAAGCTTAGGCCATTCGGCGGGTATCCCGATACCATGTTCGCGGGGGAATAATGCTCCCTAGTCACCTAGTCCAACCCGACCTGGACTGGAAGAGCTTTGCCAACGCCGAGCAATATAAAAGGTATCTAATCCAAGCTACTTTTCTTCTAGTGCGCCACTTCTTCCTTTTTCTATTCTTCCCTTCTTTTTCTAACCATCTTCTCCCAGATTAATTCTCTTCGTCTTCATGTGGGACACGCAAAACGTATCCTGCTACTCCGTGATGCCTAACATGTCCACACACAACATCCAAGTCCCACTTCCATGTTCCCAAGAGTTGTGGGAAGCGCCCAGCGAGACAGCCTGGGAACATATCCGGAAATCTCACACTGAGCCGGCATACTTTAATAGCATGATCAAAGACCTCATCCAAGACGGAGATAAATTTCAAAGCTTGCCAATGGACAGTTTATCACTTACGCTGGTTCTTCATGGCATTATGTCAATGTGTAACGATATTGCGCATTTCGATAACCAGTCTATTTATCTAAGCGATATAGACCACGGCGGGGAGCAATGGAGACCATGGCGAAGGAGGATGGCCCATGCCCTGGAGACGTGGAAAGCACACTACGACGCCTACACCATGTGCCTATTTCAAAGCATCGGAGACAGGAGCAATCACAGGCAAGAGAGTGTTGCCACTCTGGCACTGTACCATACCGCACATATTGTAATCAACTGTGAAGTCCGTCACCTGCAAGCTGCTGCGGGGGCTAAGGCTATCTTTGGACATATAGTGATGCCAGAAGATCGCCATATATCTGAGGACTGGATTAGGAATTGGGTCAGCACAAATGCGACCGCCGCAGAGCAGGCAGCATGGCATGCGGCGCAGATGATGCGTGAAGGGATTCTCAATTTGAGAAATTGGGATGTGAACGGTGTATTCCACTACCCGTGGTGCTTGGTTATAGGGACGCTGACGTGCTGGGCGTTTCATTGCTTCGGTGGCGGGATTTCAGATGCCCGTGAAATATGTAGACATCCTGAGAGAGACATGCCCCAGACACAGTCTAGGGTGTTGATGAACCATATGGTCTCGCTAATGGGGTCCGTATCCCCAGCGAATATTCGCCGCACTTTGGGAAAGTGCTGTACGCATGGTCTTACTGTTGAAGTCGCCCGGTACTTGAGAAGTGTGCGTTGGACTGCGGCATATGAGGCCATGAAGCTACTGATGGCGCTATCAACCAGGTCCTGATTCAGTATCATCACACTTAGATCTTTTCTATTTATGATCGAAGCTATCTGGCCAAACTATTAGAAGGAAATGCCCAAAAATGGAACATCAGTTGCTTCTCAAGCGTGTTGCGGTCGATCCTTACCATACTCTTGTGTATGCATATGAACCCTCAAAACAATTAGCCATCACGAAGAGTCGGATTTTAGACTTTGATCTTTTTCCTTTTCACGCCTGCCAAATAAAAATAAAAACATACAACAGAAGGGATTCGCTGGTGGTCACCCACCCAACTACTAACCTCCCGGCGTGTGGCTTAAGTACGGCTGAGCGGACGGGAAGCCCTGTTTTCCACACCCTATGGTCGTATGTGCTCGGACTAAGCTTGGAAGGCTAGATAAGAAGGCTTGACTGATCTAATAACTAAGTCCCTTATGGAAGCCGACTTCAAGGACTAACCAGATCTATCATTGTGCATTCTAAGCATGTCCAAGCTCAAGTCAATGCCAAGACCATGACTATAACCTCACCCATTTGGCTCGCAGACACAAAGATACATTGTATCACAAGGCATATAAGTAAAGCCTTCGGTTCAAGCAATTGTATAGCCTAGTGCTTAGTAGAGAAAGCGCAGGAAGTATCTGATACGCGTGTTGTTTCTGCTAAACGAATTACCGGTACAATTACTTCGCAGCAATACAGGGGCAAAGAAGATATTTAGTGGGCATACCACAGCAGAATTGCTTGGTCCATATCTGAGCCACTCAAGCAAGCATCCGCTAGATGACTACATCGGAACCCAACCAAGGATTTCGTTCAATGGTATATTCGACATCGAGTGCGAATATGTTGGTTACTCGGCGGCATACTGAACACGCGAGATGCGCCGTTAGGGCGACACAAGGGAACACTAATTTGGAGCGGAAAATTGAATCTATTCTGGGTATACTTTCCCAGCCTGCGCGAAATAGATGGTAGATCCATTGACGTAGCTAAAACAGTTCATCTACCGTGTTTCTGGACTTCGCGGTGTCGTTGGGGTACAGGTTCTCCCTCCTGGAGATGTGGAGATAGGCAAGCTGATACAGATGTTCGAAAAATCATTGTAAAGTGCCTTACCAACACAAGTGACTCTTTCTGGCAAGTCATCAAAGAAGGGGATAGTCTCTACATTCAGGAGAAAATTGTAGTTGATTTGTCACCATTGGTAAGAGGAAACCTGGAATTACTAATGCTCTTTGCTCACTGCAACATATCAGCCCATTCAACTTGGTATTTATTCAAGCCGGGAATACTCGCTGGGTTCTGACAGGGGTTCTCGCAGAGGCTAAGCATGATTAGTGGGCAATGCGAGCGCACCAAGGTCGGGCTGGAGAAGGCTTTTCAGACAGTTGAGGAGAGTGTCAGTGGCATTGTCAAGCTTATTGATGGTGCCACGCGCGAGTCCATGGGAGCCCAGTTGCGGGTCTGGGATGGTACCGTCTTTCCGTGGTAAATGGCCCTCATGCTAGCAGTTATTAGCTGGGTAGAGTTGCTCTTTACCTGGAATTATCTTGTACTATTGCTTGAACCGGTCAAATTCAAGATCGGTTATCATAGTAGTATAAGCATGCTTTCAAGGGCTTACCACTTGGGGTTGGACAGTAAGAAACCACCGCGATACCTATTGAAGAAACCCCCCCATGAGTGGCCATTGAAGGTGACTGCGGCTGCGAACGCTTTATTTTGGATTATATAACATTTACCTGTAGCATATTTTCAACAATTGGCCTGCTGGCCCAATGGTAAGGCGCTTGACTACGGATCAAGAGATTGCAGGTTCGAATCCTGCGTAGGTCATTCTTTTTTGCTTTTTTGTTTTGTGGCTAGCTCGGCTACCCGTTATAGTGACTGAAGAGAGCCGTTTATCTTGTCGCTTTTTTCTTTGGTACTCACTTTTTTCCTGTCTCTTGCACAAGTAGTCCCTCTGAGATCACTCACACTCTTCAGAAGGCTAAATAAACGATATTACTTCGTCTTCTAAGTACTGTCCAGGTAAGACGATCATTACTACTCATAAAATGCTCAGTAAATGCTACTGAAAACTACATGTTAGAAAATGAAGCAAGAATATCTATCAACAGGCTTGAATTCAGATTATGACTATGACAGACTGGCCTGGATCCCCTCAATTTCAGTGTAAGTAGGACTCGTCACAAAGGACGACGCAAATAATTAGACAATATAATCATGAACGAATGACAGCATTGAACCCATTCCCATCCCATAAGATATACCTAAATCATTTTGAAACAATCGATTCCCGGAGGTTCGAGGTAGTGTGGTGTCACTATAGAGCGATCGATCGATACCAACGCCGTAACTCCTATTGACTTGTTAGCAGCCAGGCCAAAGTCTCGAGATGAAGTGTGATACATACCTTAAGCAGAGAAGTTCAGGGACGCAGAAGCCTTCGCATTAGCGCTAGCAGAGGCCTCAGCGCTACCACTAACGGAGGCCCCAGCACTAGCGTTGGCATCAGCATTTCCGCTACCGCTGGCAGAGGCATCGGCATCCGCGCTGGCAGAGGCGTCTGCATCCGCGCTAGCATCCGCATCTGCATCGGCATCAGCTCCGGCATCGGAATCGTCGCTGTCGTCGCCGCCCGTGGATCCTCCAGCCGTGATGCTGCCGCTGGCGCCGCCGTAAGGACCGAGAGAGACGCTGGTGGAGGCACTGACCCAAGTGGTGGTGGCGCTGGGAGCTTCCGCAGTGGTGGGGGAAACACCGACGTCAGTATCGTCATCGCCGCTGCCAGAAGCTCCGGCACCGAGAGAAGCAGAGCCGGATCCGCTGCCGCTCACATCACCCGAGGCATCGCCGGAAGCACCGAGATCAGCACCCGCACCGAGGCCAGCAGATCCAGATCCAGAGAGACCAGCGGAGCCAGATCCAGAAAGGCCGGCACCAAGACCAGCACTAGCGCTAGGGCTAGCACCGACGCTGCCACTGGGGCTGGCACCAAGACCAGCGCCAGCACCGAGACCAGTAGATCCAGAGCCGGAAAGACCAGCACCGAGACCAGCACCAGCAGCGCCGGAAGCACCAGCGCCAGCAGCACCGGTAGCGCTACCACCAAGACCGGCAGAGCCACCAAGGCCAGCAGCACCCGAGGCACCGGCACCGAGAGATCCGGTAGCACTTCCTCCAAGACCGGCACCAGCACCAAGGCCAGCAGCGCCGGAGGCACCAGCACCAGCAGCACCGGTAGCGCTACCACCGAGGCCAGCAGAGCCACCGAGGCCAGCAGCACCCGAGGCACCGGCACCGAGAGATCCGGTAGCACTTCCTCCAAGGCCGGCGCCAGCACCAAGGCCAGCAGCGCCGGAAGCACCCGCGCCAGCAGAACCGGTAGCGCTGCCACCGAGACCAGCGCCCAGACCGGCAGAGCCACCAAGACCGGCGGAGCCACCAAGACCGGCGGAACCGCCGAGACCAGCAGCACCGGAAGCACCAGCGCCAGCGGAGCCAGTAGCACTTCCTCCAAGACCAGCACCAAGGCCGGCGCTGCCACCCAGGCCAGCAGAGCCACCGAGGCCAGCAGCGCCAGAAGCACCGGCACCAGCAGCACCAGTGGCACTTCCACCCAGACCAGCGCCGAGACCAGCGCTACCACCCAGACCAGCAGAGCCACCGAGGCCAGCAGATCCACCAAGGCCAGCGCCCAGGCCAGCAGAGCCCGAGGCACCAGCACCAGCAGCGCCAGTAGCACTGGCACCAAGACCGGCACCGGCGCTGCCACTTCCACCCAGACCAAGACCGGCACCCAGATCAGCGCCCAGGTCAGCAGATCCACCCAGGCCAGCGGAGCCACCAAGACCGGCAGCTCCCGAAGCACCAGCACCCGCAGCACCGGTAGCACTGGCACCGGCACCACCGCCCAGAAGGGCACCCAGACCAGCGCTGCCGCTCAGACCGGCGCCGAGGTCAGCACCGAGACCAGCACCAGCACTTCCACTACCGCTGCCGCTACCACCAAGGCTGGCGCCCAAGTCGGCGCTGCCGCTGCCGCTGGCACTGCCACCGAGACCGAGACTGGCACCCAGGCCGGAGCTTCCCAGGAGGCTACCAGCGCCGCTGAGGAAGGGAAGGAGGCATGGGATGGGGATGGCGGAGACGGTGGCGGCGGTGACGAGGGTCGCAGCGGAGACTCTGTAGAAGCGAACCATTTTGACTGATTGATTTCGGTTTCTGTGATCGTTAGTACTGTGCCAAGCATGATTGGAACCGAAGATCAGCAAGTGGTAGGAAGGTTACCTTCGAGAAACGGGAATCGAGAAGAACGAGAGTTGAACGGAATTATTGAAAATTTAAACACAGAGATCGATACGCCACAGGCGATCTGAAAAGCAAACGAGAGCGAGAGGAAAAAGAGAAGAAAAGACTGGTGAGAGGGATGAGGATGGGATGGAAAGAAAGTCAACCTGATCGGTGGTGGTGATAGAGGCTATATATGCCTTTTTGCGTCGAAAGGTTCCCGTCTTCTTCTCCCGCATCGCGGAGGAGAGCCATGGCTGTCTCCCCGTGGATAGGGGCCCGTGAAACCGCGGTGGTTTGATAGTGGCTGCTCGTGTCAGTGTTGAGTTTCTAAGAAAAGTGTCCATGGCCTGGTTCGGACCTGCCAAGCATCTTAGTGAACCGTAGAATGAACCATCATCTGGGTTTTTCGACGGGCACGGACTTGGTAGACTGTGGATACGGTCAGGGACGATGGGCTCTCCTGGTACTGGAACATCTGCATTGATCAAAATGGGCACAGAGCCGGCACTCAACGGGGAATCAGAGCTCCGAATCAGGCAGGGAAGACCGGCTCAGAACCTGGCCGGTGTCGCTGCGTCAAAACGTGCTAGAATTGTGACCCAGAGATCGAGATGAAAAGAGGTTTTCGATCTGGGATCGAGAGAGTCAATGCTTGAGCATTGTTGATGACCTGAATCAGGGGTCAATGGCTTGAGGTTGTCCATAGTGATTAGATGCGCTGATAGTATAGACTACGTGTATGAGAACGAGAGCACCAAACGAGTCACTACTGATGCCTGAGCATTGATAGTGAACTCCGGATAAACGTAAATTCCTTGACAGCAAGAATTGATGCAAGACGGGCTGGAGAGCAGTGGAGGTGTATCACGATCGTGACCCCTGCGCTAGCGATCTGCAGCCCATGTTTGGAGTTTGCCCGAAGATGGGGGGATCGGCTGGTTCTTCCGGGCGTTGCGGATGATCCTCGGAACTGCCCCCGTTTAGGCTTCCTATGTCTTTTCTGATCGGCAGGAACACCAACTCAACTCTCCAAGTTTATTCATTCACTTACTTCAGCTCGCACCTACAGCTTCGACCTTATTCATCTTCTGTGTATACTCAGTTGCGGTTACTATTTTACTATCTCCAAGTTCGCACCCCTTTCTTCTATCTCCCCTGAGCTAAGAATAGCCCATCCAATGAGGACCCGCTGTTTCGAGCCAAACCCTATTTTGGCCTCGTCTCACCCTGAAACCCCACCGTTCGCTCGACCTCGACTTCCCAACTTTGGGGAGGTCTCTACATCCTCACTCTAGTCTGCAAAGCTAAACTTGAATTGGAAATGGTGTCCGCTTCCAGGAACCACCCATGCAGACCCCGAGCAGCGAACCCGCGACCACTGAAGCAGCCTAAAATTCCCGAGACCAATAATGAACCCCTAAAGAAGAGGGTCTAACGGAATAGTCCCTCCAGACTATCCACATGGAAGCTTAGCACGCAAGAAAGAAGCACTTTAGAGTTCACAATTCTCACAGTCGCCAATGTAGTCGGAAGGTGGTGCCGACACTCGACTGGGGCTTTACATTTTCCCCCTACGGCTGGCCCTCGAACTTACTACTGGTTGAGTCCTTTCCCTCGAAACAAACCAACCTTGCTCACCAACCACCATGACACTTTGCCGGGTCTGAGTGTTTCATATCCCAGTTACAACACTGGGAAGACGGGGAAAACGCGGGAAATTTGATCCACTGCCTCCATTGCGAGAGTCGAAAATAGAATCAATGTCTCCGTATCGGCCATCTGCCATGGCCATGATCGCGGAGTGGTGGGCGTCGTATCGAGATCATCTATTCGAATCAATGGTGGGATAGCGAGTGACAGATCTGCTAAGAATAGGTCATGGCCGGATCATGAGGTTGGGGTATGGAGTACACGGTCTACCATTCCTAGTAACTCTGCCCACTACGGCAGTAAATGTGATTTTACCCTATTATGGTGAATAATTCGGCTTCTTACTGCCCAAGGGTCCCTAGCGGTCGGGGTTCTCTCTTCAATTGGATATTGCTCACGGCTCGATGTGTTGTCTCTGGGAACGGGAAAGAACAGAATCGAATGAGAAGCATGGTTCAACAGTCTAGACTGCTGGATCGGCGAAAATTCTGCATCTTGCGGGAAAAGCCTGTCTGAGTTTATTTCACCTTGTAGGAACACACAAAGCATCGATCAGCGATTAATAACTCTGGTATCGGAAATGAGGTCCCGATTACCTAAATTTTTACGATATGAGGACTTTGGGACTCATGATTGGGGTAATATCGTCAGGTATGAGAGACTACGCTGGGCTTGTTGGTTATTACGCGATATCCCGCAAGGGTTGGTGGTTATGACGAGTTACCTCAGAAAAGCGAAGTAGCTAGGTTGGGTGTTATCCGGTAGCAGCACATCACTTATCGGAAGCACGAGATATGGTGCGATCAGAACCACATGTAGGTAAAGCCAGTCCTGACCTTGGTTTACCGGTGGATGACAAAGTTCTACCACACTGGAAGATATGTAACTGCGAGGATAGTCTTTCTTATTGGACGACTGTAGTGAATGCAGCATGATTCGGCATGTCCGCTAGCAGATGTGGACTTGGAGGGCGTCTGTCTGATCAATTCACTGTACGCTATACAACATTTCGCTTTCCTAACAGTCAATACCTCTGCTGCCAGTGTAGGTATTGCGAGTTCTTTGCCTTGAAGACTCTTCATTTCAGCATCTTCCTTGCTCTCAAAGTCATACCTTATCTCTGACGCTTTAAGAATGCACTCACATTCATGTTAATTTACTTTCTAAGTCAACACTTCCAGTTTACTAGTTACCTCTATCTATCAACTTCTTCTCCATGACTTGACTGTCATCATTGTACGGCTCGGAGTCGGTTGCGTCCTGGTTCGGCATGCCGGTGCCAGCGGCCATGACCTACTACCCAAGCGCCCACCGCACCTAAAACCTTTCATGCCTTGATAGTTTTACGAACTAGAGAGTTCTGAAAATGAATAGGATTGTATTATCGAGGCCTTTCATGGCTTATGATATACCACTATCCGGTCTTTCGAGGAACCTAATCAAGAACACACAATCAAGTTGCGTCTTTCCTGTGATCGGGTGCCATATACACAGGTCAAAATCCAAATGAACGAAACATTACATTCTGATCATTCAAGAAGCGACCCGACTGTCATCTGCTGGCGAATGTGTTGGTCCCTCGTCTATCACGTGACTGGTATTTATTTCCCCGCGTTTTCCGGCCCCATCCCGATTAGGCAAATGTTGCGGTCGATCCCCCCTTCACCGTCAGCCGCAAACAGTGATGACTGCTTCAAGTCTTCATTTCCAATCAGTGCATCTTCCTGAGAGCATGGCAGATAGGGTGTAACTAGCACTATTGGCCACTTTAACAACTCACCTTCCACAGTCCCAGAGCCATATGACACCCGTCGATCAATAACCGAAGAATTCGTTCGCTTCTAGAAGCCTGTTGTGATCACCCTGCATGGTGTCCCTGCGACCCTGAAGATCCCGATAATCTCATTAAACCTCGGATACCCAATAAGGCGAACCACGGACCATCCCAAATTTTGTTCGTCGATCCTCAACGGGCGAAATTTGACCTCTCATTTATGAGACCTCATCACCCAGCCATGATCCGTTGGCAAACAAACTATTACCTTCGTGCCTGCGGGCGGCGATCATCATTAAATGCCTGGGGTGTATCCCATCAGCCATCCTCACTCAAGATCAGGGTGAAATTTCAGCACCAAGCAAACTATGCAACTAATCCGCAACATCCCCCGAGGCAGCAGTCGGCCACGTTGCCTATCCTGGGGACGATTGTCGCTACCGCGGCTGTAACGCTCTTTGCGTCCGAGGCTTGGCGCGGAAGGGGAGCCTCCAAGACGCAGGATGTTGCTAGAGATGTTCTATCTGGTCCATCTCAATCCGGACCTTCCAAATATGCGGACGTCCCGACGATGCTTCGGGTATGTAGCACATTTGCAGCTTAACTATCATGATTATTAATCGCGAGATTTAGGCCGTCGAGGAAATCAAGACAATCATCGGACCCGACAATGTAAGTGTTGACGCCGACGACATTGAAGTTCATGGATACTCCGAATGGTCCACGTCCAACACCACCGCACGACCAATTGCGGTCCTCAGTCCAGCCACGACAGAGGAAGTATCCGCAATCGCCAAAATATGCACCAAATACAGGGTTCCGATGGTGCCATTCGGCGCCGGATCAAGCGTTGAAGGGAACTTTGCAGCTCCTCACTCGGGCGTCTGTATTGACCTGTCGCGGATGAACAAGGTCATTGAGCTGTACGAGCAGGACATGAATGTGACGGTCCAAGCAGGTGTACGGTGGACGGATCTGAACGAGGAGATCAAATCTACTGGGCTGTTTCTGCCCATGGACCCCAGTCCTACTGCGTATGTGGGCGGTATGGTCGCGACAAATTGCAGTGGCACGAACGCGATGCGCTACGGGACGATGAAGGACTGGGTGGTCAACCTCACTGTCGTGCTTCCGGATGGAACAGTGATCAAGACGAAACGGCGACCGCGCAAGTCTTCTGCTGGGTATAACCTGAACGCGCTTTTCACTGGATCGGAAGGGACTTTGGGTATTATCACGGAGGCGACACTCAAGCTTGCTATCATTCCCGAAGACAGCAGTGTTGGTATTGCTACCTTCCCCACAGTCGGCGACGCAACGGCCGCAGCATCGAAGTTGATTCGGGACGGGGTTCCCCTCGCGGCGTTGGAATTCATGGACGATGTGCAGATGAAGATCATCAACCAGAACGGAGGCGCAGGTGGCAGATTTTGGTCAGAGGAGCCGACCCTCTTTTTGAAGTAAGACTGATACTGGTTGAAATCATAATGGTCAGCTGACAATCCAGGTTCACCGGATCCCGCACGGCAATCGACGACAGCATCCAACGCACAAAATCCATCCTAACCAACAACAAAGGCAAAGAATTGGTATTCGCAAAGTCCCGCGAGGAAGGCGACAATCTCTGGTCTGCTAGAAAGCAGTCCCTCTGGGCCATGCTGGCTGTGAGACCAGAAGGAACCGAAATCTGGTCTACGGATGTGGCTGTACCGATTTCGCGGCTGGCTGAGATTGTTGGTGAGTTAGCTTCAGAGCAATTGCGTCGCATAATCAATATTAACGGGATATCCAGAGCTATCAAAAGCCGAATCCAGCAATCTGGGTCTGTTCTCCACGGTTCTAGGCCACGTCGGAGACGGCAACTTCCACCAAGCGGTGATGTACAACCCCCAGAGTCCAGAGCAATACCAGGGTGTCAAGGCGTGTGTTTCGAGGATGATGAAGCGGGCGCTTGAGATGGAAGGAACGGTTTCTGTAAGAATGATCGTCCTTAGATGACCTTTCGAACAGATGTCTGACTGAACCAGGGCGAACATGGCATCGGATTAGGAAAGAAGGTCAGCAATCCCTCATCCCATTGTTTCATATCATATCCTCAACGCTAACATCCACCAGGCCTATCTCGAGGAGGAACTCGGTACACCGACAATGCAACTAATGAGGGGACTGAAACGGAGCGTTGATCCTCAGTACGTTAATCCTTTGTGCTCTCTCGGTCGCTTACTCATCCCTTTTTAGCTGGTTGATGAATCCCGGAAAGGTCTTTGACGAGCACTTTGAAGGATAGGAGTGCAATATTCGCAATACCCAAGCTCAATGTACATTTCAAGAATCGAAGATTGTGATTCCAGTGCACCGATAAACACCATCTCATCCCAGTCTGGGCGACAGTGTAGTAAATGTCCGGGGATCCGTCTTGAAATCCACAGTTGATTGATAAGCAGGGAGTGGCTATGTCATTCCAAGGCTGTCATGGATGAGCATAAGTAGCGTCTTCTATATAATAAGTGCATGCGCACTGCAGCTGTCTAAGTTGTCACAGATCAGGCCAGCCACGGGTTGCCCCGCGCAGTGATTTCCGCATGTAGTTTAGTGTCCGCTCAGCAGTTTCCCGTCCCACCGCGCCAAGGCAGCGAGCATTACAAAAACTACAGATGAAGCTCCTCGAAGCGGAATCTAGTCCTAAACCGGCAGGCAAGGGAAGAGACACAGGGTGCTTTAAAATCATAAACCCATTTCATTAACACCTGACACACATAGTGTACTTCTTACTATCTAAGGAGTCTCGGCAACATTGTACACCAGCTTCTCGCCACTGACCTTATCAGCCTTGAGCAGCTGCAACCCCTCCAACACACCCTTCAAACCCTCCCCACGCACACTAGGCCGATGCACCTTAATCTTGCCCTCAGCCAACAACTTCTGCGCAATATCCCAGAACTTGGCAGCAAATTCCTTATCCTCGGGCTTGGCCGGGAACGGCGTGTCACCAAACATGAACTCCTCACCCACAGCAGTATACGCCAGAGTCCACCGATCATTGACATTCTTCCGCTCAATCCCCACCGCCAAAAGCGCACTGTACTCACCACCCTCGGTGGAAATGGCCTCATCACAGAACTTGGCACTCGCCTCCAACGAAATGGTATCCAGCACCAACTTCAACTTGTTATCCGTAGCCTTCCGGATCTCCGCCGCCGCATTCGGCGCACTGTAATCAAACACCTCATCGGCACCCAGACTCTTCACCAGGTCGAAGTTCCTTGGCGAGCATGTAGTCAGCACCTTGTATCCGGACAACTTGGCGAACTGGATCGCCAGTGCTCCTGTCGCCGTCGAGCCACCGTAGATGAGGATCGGGCCTGCGTTGCCGCCCTTAGCGGGCTCGGTGGGCAGCTCCAGCTTCAAGCTCTGGTACAGAGCCTGACCGACGGTCGTGATACCAACACCGAGAGTGGCCGCCTCCTGGAAGCTCAGGTTATCCGGGATGTGCATCTGGATATCGCCCTTGGCGACGATGTATTCGGCGAAGGTGCCGTCTTCGGGCTGCACGGCGTTGGCGCCGTGGACGAAGCCGCAAACCCGGTCACCCTTCTTGAAGGGCTTCTTGACGGCGGGGCCGACTTCCTCCACGATACCGGCGTAGTCGCAGCCGACGAGGACCCCGGTGGGCGCGAGATACTCGATGTGCTTCCAGTCCGTGGGGTTCAGGGCCACGCTGACGGTCTTGATGAGGATGTAGTCGTCGCGGAGCTTGGGGATGGGACGGTCGGTGACCAGGTCGCCCTTCTTAGGGGCGGTGACGGCGATGGCTTTTTGAGGCATGGTGGGATGTTTTTGGTAATATGTTTGGTTTGGTTGAGTGGATAGGAGGGTGTTGATGGTGAAGAGTGAGGGAGGAGGTATCCTATATATGTGTCTCTGGTAATCATGAGCAAGAAGCACCGAGAAGGCGGTGGAATGGGATGCAACACCCCTCTTCACCCTCTTTTTGTTTGTCGATGACAAATGCAACTTGTGAGATCATCTTTCTTCTCCACTTGGGCCCACAGGTCCCGAGAGGGACGCCGTTGGGTCTGGTTGGGTGTGAGCCAATTCATTAGGTTGTTGCCAGCAGCCCGGATCCGGAACTGGCGAACTCTATTGCTAGTACTAAGTACTGCGGGAGTGAGTGATTCGCCGGTGCTCTTGGGGAAGGAACTGGTTTGAACGGTGCAGTGTACAGTATATAAAAGTTATACTGTTAGGTTGGCATCATACCCAGGTATCGTCCAGACACCTTGAGGCTACTATCTTCTGTGTAGTTGTTTCTGGTATGCAATTGAGTGCTGACAGGAAGAAAGAGACTCGTCTCTGAGGGCCAATGGATGCAACTAGACTAACTGGGTATCATTTGAGTTTTAGGCTACTTTCCGAAAGAGGTTTAGATCCCGCTCCGCGCAGATATTCAATCCCGGAGATCCTCCCCAGGACACCAGCAGTAAGCACTATAATGGGATGATGTCGCAGGATCATAGGGTCCAGAAATTTCCATTCTGCTGACATATTCACCTGGAGAAGAATTCTTTGCGTAAATCTGTACCTTGCTGATTAATGGGCATCTGGCTCTCCAGGAGAGGGGTTTGCTATGGGAGGGTTAAAGATGGTTTCAGTTTTCGGGAATAAATAGATAGCACTACGATAGTGTGAACTGATCTTCTCTTGTACCATCATAGACCATCTCGCAGTTGAGCAAAATGCAGGTCACTCACATTGTCCTACTCCAATTTAATCCCGACGTTACTCCCGAGGTTAGGGAGGATGTATGTTTGTCCTACACTTCATACATCCGAAGCGTACAGATCTAACATGTCCTCGTATAGGTCGCCAGTCAGGTCAAGGGTCTGCGCGAGTCGTGCATCCACCCGGACACTGGCAAGCCGTATATCGTTTCCATGAAGGCCGGTGCAGATGTCTCTATCGAGGGTCTTCAGGTGCGTCTACTTCCTACATTCCGATCCTATGATTCGAAGGCCTGACTCCTAGCTTTCCGTCAATAGAATGGCATCAGCCATGCATTTGTCTCCGTCTTCGAAAATACCGCAGACCGCGACTACTTCGTGAACAAAGACCCGGCGCATATCGCGCTCGTGCAGAATGTCAAGCATCATCTGGCTAAGGTCCAGGTTGTGGACTTTGTTGATGGGAAACTTATTTAGGTGCTATATGAGGCTCCTGGGTAGATTACCGGGGTTTTGGTCGTATAAGATGTTTCAATTGAAAATTTTGGATGTGATTGTTAGAATGAGCGGGTCGTACACAAGCAAGAATATATATAAATCTAGTGCGGTACATTCGGTCCGTATGGGCCCAAACAAAAAGCGAGTAAAATCAGGCCACGGACGATGATCAGAATAATAGTAAGATATCAGGCCTAAATCTAGACATATTTAAGCACAATAAGGTGTTCTACAACCATTTTCAAGGCGAAAGACACCGAATTCTCAACCATAATGACCGCGAAGGGTGGGCAAGTAAGCATAGTAATGCAGCGTCCTTCATAATCCAAACTCCAGCGGCAGATTAATAATAAGCCCTTGTAGCTCAGTGGTAGAGCGCTTCACTCGTATCATGTCATGAAGAGGTCCGCGGTTCAATCCCGCGTGGGGGCACATTTCTTTTTTCATTTTTCTCGGGTGGCCAGCAAGCTAGCGAGCTTCCTTCCCCCCTCTTTTTTTTTTTTTTTTTGGCGTGTAACGGGTAGCTGCACCCGCGCTAAGGGAGGAAGTAAGGCGGTGGCAAATACATATCCGCCCTTATAGCTCAGTGGTAGAGCGCTTGACTTGTAATCAAGAGGTCTGTAGTTCAATCCTGCATGGGGGCATCGGATATTTTTCCTTTTTTGCTTTCCCCACCTCCCTCTATCTTCTTTTATTCTGTCGCCTACTCTGTTGTGACCGTCACACTGCCGGATAGGAATTGACCTCGTTATTTTTTTTTTATTTTTTAATATTCTTACTTCCTTGATTAACAAACAGCAATAAGCCTTTCCTGCAAACAACACATGCCCATTGAGTTCCAGTAGATAAAATTGGTAAATCAATACAAAAACCCCGTGTATACCCCCTGATGCTATGTACCCGTCCCATCAAACGGTCGGCTACAAAGTGGACAGCAAAGTGCACTCTGAATGCAGCTCCGACAGTAAATTGCAGTATTTTTCCACGACCCATCTTTTCCCGCGATCATCGGACAGTCCCTGCATTGTGCATTCCTCCCCAAGGTCTCTGTATCCAAACAAACATCGCAATGGTCGTAGAATGGAGCCTGCGGTAGCATATAGCGGGCAAAAGGAAGGAAGTCTTTATGATCCAGAACCTCCTCGTGTTGGCCCATCTTGGCTTTTAGAAGGTCGGTAATCTCTCTCCAGGGCTTTGCATCGGTTATGCCTATCATGTAGAAAGGGTTGTATTTGATATCAGTAAGGGAAACGTGTCTTCGATATGACTCCTGTAGCGGAGAAAATCCCAACCTGTCTTCGATATGAGTTTCAACGTTGGGGTGATCAAGCAGAATTTTGACCACTTTGACCTGACCCATGCAAATGGCTGCGAAAAGGGGTGTTCGGCCGAATATGTCTTTGGGGTTGGGGTCACACCCGGTCTCTAAGATGCGCTGCACAAGGGTAATATCGCCTCGCGATGCTGCCCAGTGTAATGGCAGACGGTGGAATTCGTCTTGGAAGCTAGGACTACTGGATTCCTTGAGAATTGCTTCGATCGCATAGTCGTCTCTCCCCAAGCCAGCCTCTGTCAAACAATATAGTCCCCAGAAAGATGCGGAGACGTCTGTGTCCCTCATTAATCTGGGAGAGCCTGTACCATTTGCAATAAGAAGCCTGGTTACTTCGACATGACCCTTTTGTGCTGCAGCTGTCAGTGGGTCTGCTAAATGGTGTTTCCATCTATCAGTGCTGTTTATTCTGGCGCCCCAATCGAGTAACAATTCAACAGCACGCAGATTGCCATTTGCCGCGGCTGTAAATAAGGGGGTTTCCCATTGCTTGTTCTCTTGATTGATGTTGGCTCCTGCATCTCGTAGAACTTTCATGACAAGTGCATGATCGCCCATGCTGATAGTCGATATAGGACCCCGTTGAATTCCAGCGCCGCTCTTCGCTGCAAAGAATATAGGAGTTTCCTTGTTCGCATTCTCATGATGAACATTCGCACCTCGGTCAATCAGCAGACTGGCCACTTCATTGTAACCATATGCTGCGGCGTAGAAGAGAGGTGTGAAGTTCTCGGATGTAGCAGAATCGACAATAGCTCCACGATCGAGTAGAAAATCAACAACTGACTTATTGCCAAATCCTGCTGCCCAGGTGAGAGGTGTACGACCAAGGTAGTCCCGAGCATTCACTGAGTTGCTGTCGACCCCGACGAGTTCTTCCATGCACTGATCTAGGCCGAAGACTGACGCGAGATGGATCCCAGAAAACCTGTAAGAAGTCTCCGACAGGCCGAACATCTCTCGCATACACCGTGTAACTTTGGCATCATTCTTGATGAATGAAGAGAGAAGCGTATTGCTGCCCAAGCTCTGGCGGAGATGCGTCCCTAGCTCATGAGCAGAATACTGATAAAGCGGGTACTCTTGCCTATGCTCTTGACGGCCACTTTCTAATAAGGCTTGCTGCTCAAAGGCGTCAAAGGACACGTATGTGAGGCAGGTGTTTGTGAGGTATTCATGGACGGTGGGAAACCAAGCCTCCCGCGTTCGCTCCAAGTACTCCTGGGCAGTAAGATGTACGAGCTTCGCCATGTTGTTGTTTTCGTCAATCGTGACTAACCCGCAGCAGACAGAAACGATCTCTTCAATATCTGTGACGTTCATTTCGTCAAACTCGGGCTCACCAATTTCAACCGCAATAGCATGTTGTAGCTCTAGAGCGCTAACTGGTCGTGCAGAGAACGTGAGCCACCCGAGTACTCTTTTGGCAAGGTCCTGAGAGAAGGAGCTTTGCAAGCTAATCCTCTTTAACGTCTCGTTATAGGCATGGTCATAAGCCCCTGAGCCTGACTGGAACCGACTACCCAGTGCTCGGACTCTTTTCTCATTCTTCTCATCCAGGATTAAGTTGTAATAGAGACGCACAAGCAAGAATCTAGACGAGTCAGTAAGTTTCCGATATTTCGGAACCGTGTCACTCACATTCCATCAGCCGATTCGAGAATCTGCCTTTTAACATACGCCCAAAGCTCAGGCTTCCTTCGAAGGAAACGCGGAAGATAGTCAAGGTTTCCGTCGAGAAAATCTTCCATGTCGCCTTCGCTGGCTTGGAGATCCAAAGTATCACCTCGAGACAACAGATGACCGAAATAATCGCCCGGTCGGGCAGTCGCAAGGAGCTTGACCTTCGTGCGACCGCCGATGTCGAGGAGTTTTCTGGACCAAGCAAGGAATTGACGCCTCACGTATACGTCGTTACACTCATCCAGTGCATCAACGACCAGCAGCACCTCACTGCATTCAGACACCGCCACATTGAATATCTTTTCGATATCTTCTTTGGCAAGATGGGTGGACCTGGGCGGGAGGAGGTAGCGCCTTTTCGTGATACTCTCATACAAGCTTTGATTTCCCTGAAGTAACTGTCTCAGGAGGCTTGACATGAGCCCAGAATATTCAATCCGCTCCTGATAATGAAAATAATGATAAGCAACTGCAACACTGCTATTGAGGGAGAATTCCCGCTGAAGATGGTCGACTGCGATCGAAGAAAGTACCGTCTTGCCTGCACCAGGAGCCCCGGTGCATAGAAGAGCCTTGCTCTTCTCATCAGAGATCCAAGAACGGAACTCTTCACGTTCCAGGAACCATTTACCCGTTCCCTCGTGTCGAGAGCTAATGATTCTCTGATGTCGTTCCGAGGCGTCAATAGGACATATCCATGCAAGCGTTTCATTGCGCTGCTGCATATCGTGGTGGCCTTTCATGGACTGAATGTCTGCTCCGATCTCCAAGGTGAGATCTCTGTCGAACCACCATCAGTGATGATTTCCCCGACGTGAACCGGATTTAATGTTTGATAGCAGCAGCAGGGAAACCAAGGGGGGATATTGCTCATACTGATTGATCTTGCCCATTACCAAATTCCACAGCGAGAGACAATAAGTGATGCGGCTCCGCATGCTGTCCACCTCTGCAGGGTCCCATTTAACTCGACTCCATGCTCGGACGGCCTTGGTCTTCCAGTCCGAACTTGCAAAAGCAAGCACATTGTATTTGCTCAACTTGTGTTCGATCTCCAGCAGGACTTCACGGCCTCGCTGGACGATTATATCCAGTTCCATTTTCTGGGTCGTACTGAGCCCTTCATTAGGAACATCATTGAGGTCATGAAGAAGCGCCCATAGGCTTTTTACACTATGGATGATGGTGAGCACCGCTTAGAAAAATAACACGGTTTTCTTACTCTCCAGAGATAGCTTTGAAGCCACTCGGTGCCTGGGCGAACCGCTTTTTCAAGTCATCGGCGAGTTGCAAAGTAGCGAGGAAATCACCGACACCAAAGCCAAAACTCATCGTGAACAACCAAGGCAAATGACTCGAGCTCGTATGAGTTGATGGAATGCAGTCACAGGAAGGATGATGTATTATTATCAGGATGCGACGAAATGCGACCGAGCCGGAGGTGGCTGTGTTCAAGGGGGCTTAGCGCTTACGCATGACGAGTTTGGGGCACAGTTAGGGAAACTGCTGTGCTGTCATGTGGAACCAGGAAGAAATAATGGCTTATAGGGAGATATAACTGACGGATAGTTTTCTTGAGCATATCTCAATTTGGGATATGTAGTGACCGCTGATTGACAGATTCCCCAATCTGACGATGTTGGAAGGAAAAAAAAGGCACGAGTTTATATGAGGACCGCTGCAAGGCTGAAACGCAGCCCAATCTCCCGATCGCTTGACCTCGAATGAACACTGAGTTTGTATAAACAAGTGCTTTTAACTACTTAGCAGCCATACAAGATAGATTGTGCGCCAGACTAGATCATGCCCCCGTTGGGCTTGCTTGCCGTCCTTTGACACGCACCTACTGATCAACAGCAACGCACAGTCTACTTTGCAATTATCTGCTAAATTCTGTGTTGGAATAGAGCGAAGTAAGAGTACATTCAGAACTCTAGAGACTATCCAGTATCAGACCACTGCTCAATCCAACCAATCCCTATAGTTTTTCATCGCATGAGTCGAAGGGAACTACGAGGTGAAAAAGAGTACTCTCATACAGACTTCCATAATAATAAATAATCGGCAGTATATTCCCCATGGCAAAACTGATATAGCATACCGAAATAGTTACCTCATGATGAGTGGTATATAACTAAGTAGTGATCGGGATGACTCAATGATCGCTTGATTTACTTCCCGTTCTCACCTCTCCATTCCCGTCTCTGTTCTTTCCCATCACACACACCCATCAACTACACCAAGCTAGCCAATCTATCGACCCACAAAGCAATGTACGACGTGTCCACTGTACTCTTCACCGAAGCAGACAACCAGATCAGCTACCGAACACTTCATACTCATACCTTCGAAATGGAGAGATCTCCGTTGGGACAGCTGGGCAAGCTGCCCTACGAAATCCGACTGGAGATCTACGAGAAACTGTTTAAGATAAAGAATTCACCTTTGAAAATCCTTCGCTGCTCGCGAGCAATCTACAGAGAAATAACCGATCGCCTCTATGACACACTCAACATACATCTAACTCCAGTGTTCAACGACCCCTGGATCGAGATTCACTGCAAACGACTGCGATTGCGATGGACCATACCCAATCATTCCTGGACTGCCCAGCATCGATTCTTATGTATACCATACTACAAGGTTAACCTGGTGATCCATATTCACGCACCCGACCCAAGAGATCCAGGCCAAATTGCCCTGCTCTGGCAAAAGGCTCAATACTTGGTGGATATTCTTCGGAACGCCATTGTCGCTTCCATAGTTATTCGGTTGCGAAAGCATCAAGGTCGCGACTGGCAAGAGGAAGGTCACGTATTGGAGAGCATCCCTTATCCAGACAAATCTCGTCCTGATCATCACATAATTTTCCTGCCCTTCTGTCGCTTATGCAATGTCGGTGACTTCCGGGTGCTTCCAGATACTCGGCGCATGGACCGCGTTACTGACTGGGGCCTGATAAACTACGGTCGTGACTTCATTCTGAACAATGGTTACCGGAACTATAACGATGGCCCTCTCAGTCAAGATTGGCAGTACCGGGATATTGTCCGAGACTTTGATAATATCGACGCCCTGATTCGAGATACCGACTTTTTCCTAGAAACACGCCTGGACACTCTGCATGGTAATACCGCAGCAATGCTTCGCCTTGATCGAGCCGCCCACTGGCCTCTGGCAGTACCCGTCAGCTGGTCACCCAGGCTCGAACGTAGCTTGTTAGATATTCGACAGTACCCAGGCTCAGTAAACCTTCACGATCCCGGTCTGAACAGTCATAACCTCCGTATGTGCGCGTTCTATAACATTTACGAAATTACTTACGACATATTAGCCAGGGATTCATGGGAAGGATGGCTTTCGTGTTACCCCGAAGGTCTCGATCCCCATGATCAGGACAGTATTGATACTCAGACGCAAATAATCATGGACAATCCCGAAAGGAATGACATCTGGGATACTGAAAGGACAGATCGGCAATACCAAACCAATATTGAGAATTATCTGGAGCGAAATTGGAATGGTTCTCCTGCATGGCGTTACCCCAGCTTTGAAAAGGACTGGTGTACCGACTGCCGACGGATAGGATATCGGACTGGGTGCCAAGACTGCGAGATGATGGGTGGTCCTTACTATGGAAAGTATTGGGATACTGATACAGTTCTTGAGGCTGATTTTTCTGATCCTGAAATGCGGTAATAATCATAGTGAAATGAGATACCATTCGTGATTTAGACCCGCATTGCCAACCCGAGTTTCTCCGTGGGCTGTTCTAGATGCTCGATATCAAGGGGAGCAATAAACAAGCATAATTCCCAATCTACCAGTAGATAATTTGCTTGATAGTATGTAGAGTTGTGAGGAAAGAAAGCTATGGTAGGGGCAAAAAGTGCATGATTTGGAAGGTCCAGCCTTGCCTTTCGCACTTTCTATGTGGGAACATACCACGGTCTGTCTGCCACTCTCAGCAACCACACAGAGCTCCTCCCTCCTCATTCTCCTCTTCTCTTCTCTCCTCAAATTACCACTTGGCTGAGCGGCATGCTGTGGATATCATCGTGTCAAAAAGTGGCTTTACATTCCCTTATTCTGAGTTCTCAGGTTCTGCCCACCTTCTTTGCATGCACGCACTTGACACCAAACTTATACTTCGTTTTAGGACCCCTCTCCACCAATATGCCGACATCACCGTGAGTCTGGCTAATAACTATGGTGCTTCATCTGACATTCTATTAGGAAGATGTCGGCTGACGAGGGCTCGCTCAACCCCTTTTTGACAACGGAGCGCACGGTGGCCACTCTCCACCCAGCCTCTATCCTTGGTGGAATCTCCTTTGGATTCTGTGCGGGCCTGCTATGAAACTGCCTATTGGGGATCTAAGGGAGCAGGGTATGGCTATTGACCTTGACATGACGAGGCTGGCAATCCTGGTCTATAGCAAGCGGAACATCCTTTGTAACACAGGAATAGGGGATGCAGCTGCCTCGAGCTCTGACGATCAGAGAAATCGAGTAGGCCAAGCAAAAGCTCCCCGGGGCCCTGCCAAAAGATCTGTTCCACTGCTATAATACCTGGCAGCGAATTCTGGATTTCCATAGCAACTCCCAAAGCTTCATGGAACCCAAACCTGGCGCCAGGTTTGCCACGAACGCATTGACGCGACTTTCCAGACAATTAACGTGAGGATTCCGGTCACTCTTCGTTCTGTTCCTGGCAGATTGCGAACGAAGCATAGTGTGTCGGATCCAGTCGCATATGTTCCTCTGATCACCGGAATCCGATGAACGTACCGATGGAAAGCCTGCCCCCGCACCAGCCCCACCGTGGCCGTCTGTATCGAGAAATCCATGAGGATCTCGTTCACTTGATCGGAAAACCCGGGAAAGGGTACGATGTCCTTCAGAGGCACGGAGAGTGGTCCACCGTGCGCGGGCCAACGTTGACATGTTGGAGGGGAAAGGGGACTGACAGAGGGTGGGGTGGAAGGCTGGGATTGATGCCCTCGCTTTAAGAGGCATTGAATCACTCACCCAGCCCCACCATTGGTGGTAAGTGAGGCCCAATTTTACTATCCTGCAATTTGTGCTGACTACCTCTTGGCTCCGCCTTGCGCGGAGTCCCCCCAGCGATGAGCTTGCACCTTACCGTGGTGCTGGGGTCCAGTATTCCTCCGAAAGGAGGAAGAAGCTAAGACAAGCTCTTTCGTAGAACATAGTCTCGTAGCGTTCTATTATTCTGCGACATGGTAATGGCTAAGTTGCCGTAAGCGCTACCATGCCTATTCTGAGGCACACAGCTGTTGCATCTGGCATCAGCCGCAATACAGCCTTGGGTGTATGCAAAATATAGAGAGTGATATGAGGCTAGGCACCCTCGAATGAAGTGCTGCCTGCGGAAGATGGTATCTGTCGGCTCCATTCTTTGCATATTTTATCCAGAACACTGCGTGCTTTGGCGGTGTCGTGTGCTTGTCAAAGCATGTATTTTCAAGCAAGGGGGTGAGTGGGCATTAGGCTTCAGGCCATAGCTGCCTGGCCGCAAAAATGTACATGGTCATCTATACTAGAGGGATATCGACTTACTATAAAGGTAGTACTACGCCACGTCCAAATCCTGATCATCATCTTAGAGTCAATTCACCCATCACCATAAGTCATTTTCTCGATCATGGAGATGTCACGAGAACAGCTGATATTCAACGTCATGGCTAACTATCCGCCAATGGAGTTGGAAGTCATGCGGCTGCTGCAGCCTGGGTTCTCCAACGCGCTTGAACCGTTGATCATTTCCCAGCTATCGTTCGACTCATTCTCCAGCGAGACAATCTCTGCAATAATGCAAGTCTGGTTTAACCCTGAACTCGCCCACCACGTGCGTTCCTTCGAAGTTTGTTGGTGTTATACCGAGGAGGAAGACCAAGAAGTGGAAGGATTTGATAAAGAGGGTGTCCTCAAATTCGTCGACTATGCACTAGACACCATTTTCGAACCCAAGGAAGCAAAATCGCGAGCCAAATGGAAAGAACACCTATTGATGCCGAATGAAGAGGCTTGGTTCGGACTACTACTTGTGCGCCTGCATCACCTGGAAACGCTCGAGTTTGGGTACGACAATACCTATGGCCTTGTGATCGATATCTTGCGCAAAGCCGCGCGACGTCAGCGGCCTTTCCATGAAGATCCTCCATTTCCCTGCCTCAAGAAAATTATCATGAATCCTCAGTGGGGAGGCACGTGGACTGATTCCAACTTTATCGATCCCTTCTTCTTCTTTCCGGCTGTTGAAACCATCGAGTGTTGTGCAATCGGCGAGTCGGACTCTTCAGAGAACACTCCAGTCGTGACGACCCGCTCCGCTCGCCCCGTCCGTAACATAACTGTTAAAGAAGCCTATTGGACTCACGGCTTGTTTGACTGGCTGGATGCGTGTACGCAGCTGGAACACCTGTCAATCAAGCTAGCCTTGCAACGGGATGATGAACCCTCGGAAGAATATCGATTTCGTGCTCCGCAATTCCGTCGGCACCTCCTTCGCTCCCGATCGACACTGAAGACGCTTCAGCTTGGTGCGACGCAGACTTTAATAGGCCTGGCAGGTGATCTGATCGATGAGGATGGACCATTAGGCTCTTTGCAGGAGTTCACCTACCTCCAGGATCTTGACGTCCGACATGCCCATCTGCTCCCATTGGCCTCGCGGGTAAGGACGGTGAGGCGCCACACGCGACTCCTCAGAATACTCCCTGCCTCTATCCAACGTCTGAAAATTAGGCACGTTGTCGATGAGGACTTCGATAGTCTTCAGTCTGAGCTGCTGAATGTGGTGCAGCGACGAGACTTGTTTCCTCGGCTTGAAGAACTCATACTCAAGGTTGAAGATGTAGAGAACAAGCCATTGGATTCATTGAGACAAGCATGCACGACCGCTGGTATTACATTTACTGCTCAATTGCAGAAGGTTTGGTTTAGGTTTCGTCGCAATTGATGTTCGATCTAGTTCGGGTGTTTGTCCGCGTTATACTGTCGACCAAGCTTATTCATGATAATTATAAACTACACGCGTCGTGTCATACTCTAGCGATGGTACCTCATGAAATGTTTGATGTAGGACTTGTCTTTTGCCTAGTTATCTCTGGTCAGCTGCATATATAAGGTTGAGTCTCGAGCAGACTAAGAATTCCAGTCCAAAAAAAAAAAAAAAAAAAAAAAAAAAAACCCCTACAGCTAACATAGAGCTCTTTAGCCTTTAGTTAGTAAGCCTTTTGTATCAGTCTAGGGGCTGAGGTGCGACATCCCATCTATCGCGGTGTTTTCACCTTCTCTGTGTGAGGAGGAATAGAAGATATGGATGATCCCGGTAGCTGTTCTATAGATGCCCGAACACCCTACCTCACGAAGAATGGATGCTTTCAACCAATCAACGAACGAATATATTCTTGATCGCACTATAAGAATGGTCTAAAAGATAAAACAAACACATACGACCATAGGGTGTGGAAAACAGGGCTTCCCGTCCGCTCAGCCGTACTTAAGCCACACGCCGGGAGGTTAGTAGTTGGGTGGGTGACCACCAGCGAATCCCTTCTGTTGTATGTTTTTGTCTTCTTTTATTCCTTTTCCTTTTTTTTCTTTAAAGGTGATGTTCTCGAGTATTTGCATTGATATTGGAGGGCTTCAGAGATCCTATATGGAAGATTGCGGAATTGGGATTCATACCTCCAACCAAATACGGCATTGCCGCTCAGCAGTTGCTTCTCTACCCTGTTAGTCTCCTGAGTGAATTCCGCTTGATAATTCGTGCATAAAATAGACACCAATACCAGGTTGCTTGGCAATTTTCCGTATTTAGTCGTTGCCATATACACTCATCGTAGAACATCACCCGGTTTCAGTCCTTGACGCGCCGAAAGCGGACCATAAAGGCGCAGGCGATCCGAATGGCCTACACCACGTGGTTGAGGGAGCCCAGGATTTCAAATGTGAATTTTCGCCGCGCGATTGCATGATGTTAGGTCTGGGTCCTTATCATATCAAATGTTAGCGTACCAGTCTTTCGGTCATTGCGATTGGCAGCCCCATCAAGGGCTTCCTAGTCGCGAGGATGGAAGTTAATCGTTGGCACCGGGATATTAGCAAATTTTCTTGTAGACCGATCAGGAAAGGTAAGTCACGGAAAAGTGCATTCAAATTTCCCATGCTTCTTCTGCGTGAACAGGGTGAACTGACTGTGAGACTTCAACATTGGGGACGGGCAGCGCGGGTGCGCTCGATAGTATCCACCCTGTTAGGTTCGGACCGGTTCGGTTGCCACGGACCACCACACCATCGCAGACCAAGACATAAGGTAGAGAATGCTATAGTATTCTAGGAACATGCAATGTTAATTCAATTATACAGGACTTATTGCCCACTAAAATGTTTGGATGTAGTGATCTGAGGCAGTGCACGAAGTAGTTCTGTGAGTAGCTGGGCTAATCCAACAGGGTGGGTCTGTTGACAGCCAACGAGACATCAAAGTATAACCGAGTAAGCACTAAGTACTCATTAACTAACTAGCTTCCCAGAATAGACAAAGCCATAAATGAATGAAAGAAAACTTATATAATCTCTTACTACTCCCGACCCCTCAACGCTTCCTCAGTTACCCCTCAAGCCACCGCAATTTCGTTCCATCTGAACGTATCTCTGCAACAACCAATCAGTTCAAACCATACCTCAGTCTCCCAAGATCGACGCTGTTCCTTCCTCATAATTTAAGACTACCACAACCACCCCAAAATGTCCGTCCGGGTCATCATCTACGCCTACCGCAAACCGGGCCTCGACCTCCAAACCTTCAAGGAGCGCTACGAAGCCCACATTGGGCTAGTTAAGCGTCTCTCCGGCGACGACTTCCCCCTCTCCCACAAGCGTATGTACGTTGCGCGCACTACAATTGAGCAACCTCAAGCCGGGGAGGGCAACAGCAACAACTCGAATCGCAATGCCCTCACGCCTGCCACCGTTCTCGTCGGCCAGCAGACAGATTTCGACTTTGATGCCTACGCAGAACTCACTTTCGCGGACCAGGCTGCCTTCCAGACGTTTTCCGCTAAGGTAATGGCCCCTGAAGCGGCAGCGCAGATTGCGGCGGATGAGGAAGGATTTTTGGACCGGAGTAAGTTGGGGATTGCGCTTTTGGGGGATGTGGTGGAGACCACTAATCAATAAGGGAAGGATAGAGATGAGGCGGGGTGTCGCTAGATGTATATATCCATACAATCTTGTTTTCCTTTGAGCTAAATAGCACATGTGTATGTCCATGGATCATTATATCGGAATATTTGTTAGTGGGAGGATGTGAACGCTTTTGATTAGAAGCACCGGCCAGTCTGATTCCCCTAGGTATCATATATGCCCCTTGCGATGAATTGCTGTAGTTAAACACAAAGGACTATACTATAAGTACAAAACATATAGGTCGTTGAAAGAGAGTCGATTTATAGCACTAAATATCAGAGCAAATACCTACTAATATATACCCCACTCCACCTTCTGACTACCTGCATCGCCACCGCACTCCATATACCCCTTCGCCCCAACAAGACCATCAGAAGCGTACTTGGAAATTGCCTCGTTCATAACAGTAACAATATCCTGACTGCCAGTGTGATAAGTAACATCACCAGTCAGGCCAACATTCTGAACACCAAAATGGCAAGACCCGGACTTAGCAATGTCGCGTTGGTGACCGATACCAGTGGTCCATTTGCGGCTTGTGGCCTGGATATTCTTTACGATAGTTTGACAGTCAGACACATTCGGGGAAGCGGACGAGGTCTCGTCCTGGTAGGTGTAGCCGCTGCACTTGGTGATGCCCTGCAACGGGTTACAAGGGTAGTTCGGATCGCTAGAGTTGGACTGCGACGGGGTGGACCACGAGGACCAGGCCACCTGAGGACTGCACACTGGGAGACGAATATAGCCGGGAGTGGTGATGTCTTGTTTCGATAGATCTTTCAGAGTATCTTTGTCCAAGGGATTGGCGACAGGTCCTCCGTTGGCATTTCCATTGGCGACGTAGGTTCGAACGGACCCGATAATCAGATCAGACACAGTGATGTTCCCCCAAGACCCTGAGCCGAGTGAGCTCAGTCCTGGTGGCGCAGTGAAATATGTCTGGTCAGAGCACGTTGATGTCGACCCACTGTCCTTACTGGAACAACCTTTCCACTTGCCGTGGGGATGGACCAGATAGTACAACTTGTTATCGTAGCATGCATAAGTGGACTCTTGGGTGGATGCAGTTATGTAATCGGTCAATGGGTTTTGCGCATTGCAGTCATGGCCCGAGTCGACGACGAAGGCAGCGGTGCCGGAGACAGACCATAGGGATGGGATGGCGAAGCCGAAGAAGGCCTTGCTGATGTAGCTCTCGATTTGGGCGTTAATCTGGTCGTTTGTTAGGTAGTCTGCCGATGGGCTCTCGCCCCCACCCTCAATGAGGTTACCATTGGCAATCATGGTACTAAGAAGGCTGATGGAGGCATCTGATCCATTAAACAAATTCCACAGTTGGTCTTGGGCCGTGGCAGACCAGCCGTAGACTACCGACCCCAGTGTGGCGGTGAAGCTATCTTGATACTTTGGTGTCCATTTACCCCTGTATGGAATGAGTTAGCGATCTCTGGAATTCATACAAATCAATGCTACATACGGCCCTTTCGACAGTGAATTGCTCGCAATTGAGGCTCCGTACGCCACGATGGCGCTGGTGATATTTGCAGTGTTGTTGGCGCCAGAGGCTCCCAGAGAGGTACTAAGAGCCGGTAGATTTGTGAAGACTGTAGACGATCAGATTAGCTGTCCAAGTAAGGCGGGCAGGGGATATTCTATCGTAACTTACCTCCTTCAAAGTATGGCGCGGTTATCACCGTGATCCCAAGACCTAGAAGGTTCACCAAGACCTCTAGCCACGTGTCACTGGGAGGCGAAGGTACCGTTGCGAAGGTGGTCTCAAAGTCCTGGAGCTGTGTGTCGATGTATGTTCCAGCAACTGTGTTGATGGCAGCGTAGAATTGGGAGAACGCCTGGGTGACGAGCCTTGTCAGCAACGTTCGATTTTTTCCAGGACAGAAATTGCGAGTCTTACCGAGTTTATCACTGTGAGAGAATTATAGATCACCATTGCCGCAGCACCCGAGTCACCGGTGCCCTTGCCGAAGCCGTGGAACGATCCGCATGTTTTGGCGTTGAAACAGTTGCCATTTGGAGCTGGTAGCCCACAATTCATCGTCTCATCGACATGGAAAGTGTTCATGATGGACCGGGAGAATTCCTTTGCAGCAGGCTGCATTTTGGGCTTATCAATGTTATTCCAGACGTTGATGGCATCGGACCAAGCACTGGAAGCGTCTAGCTGCGCCCAGCGCTGAGCACACGGCATCCACAGGGCATCTTGGATGGCCGGATCCGTACAAGTTAGGGAAGTCCAGTTTCCGGTTCGGTTGATCTCTGCGTAAGAATCTTCATGCAGGACGACGTCGTCAATGAGGCTAGACCAGTTGGCAGGGTTAGGGCCCGATGCAGCAGATCGTGGTGGACAAGTGACTGACCTACCTTGATACCCAGGACTGGCGGGAAGCTGGAAAGGCGCTTTGATAGAGGCGGAGGTGCGAAAGAAGAAAGAAAGGGTAAAAAGAGTGAAATGCAGGAACGTAAGGAACGTATTGCGTGGCTTGGGCCACGCCGAATAATGGAAAGAGAGAGACATGATTTAGCCCCAGTGCGCCTAATGAGCCCGAGAAGGACAGGGGATGTAACGGTAGATCTTATACCTGTTGCTGACAACTAGTCCTTGGGACGAAAGAACATGCCCCGGCCAGAGCAACCTATCAGTGGTCGTTCTACTGTCTTAATTTCCGCCAGGAATAAAAACAGCTAAGGACTTACCGCGATGCAGCACATGCGAACAAATCTCTCTCGGCGTTTAGCCTCCCCTGAGTGATGAGGCAGTGTTTTATTGGGCTACTACCGTAGGCGAGACAGGGCTTGCTTCTAAAATAGTCCGCATGATGCGACAAGGGTCCTTGTACTAGTGTGGAGATACGATATACTGATAATAAAAAAAAGAGTGTAAGAGATTTGATTACGGAATAATGAAATAATAATGGACGGCTACTATCGGACCCCTATGCGCGCTAATCCACTAGAGTCCAGCATAGGAGACCCTAGATTGGGCAAGAATAGCGCAGGCTGCATGGATCGGGCTAGCTCGAGGGACACAGCTGCAGCATTATGCCGTGACATCCGTTTAGCCGCCTGGCAAATTTACATTGACTCCTGTCCCTTTTTTCGCTATCTTCTTTTGTTTGACTCTCTTGAACCTTTTGACGGCCAACAGTCAGGGCTGTTCAACAATTCGGTTCTTTTCCCTCCCACATTTCATTTCATCCCTTCCCTTCAACATGAACCGCCGTCGCTTTCTTGCTTGGGCTGTATTGGTGCTAAACTCGATAATTGCAATGGGCGACGGCGCTCCAGACATTTCTTCGGGCATATTCGAAGTGGACTTGATATTCCCACGCAATGAAACGTACACTCCTCAGGCGTTGATGCCCATCGTTTTCGCGCTGCAGAATCCGTCTCTGGCTTCCACGTTGGGAGCCACCATCTACTGGGGGCTGCGGGAAGGCAACAACTGGTCTGCGCCGGGCTCCATAACGGACGGGGGATTCGAGCTCTTTAAGTTGAACTCTACGTCTTCTGGGCCTCATTTGGCCACCAGCTTCGTGAACACTCTCGCCTACCCGGACGGCTCTTGGACGTTTGCCTGGACTCTGGAAGTCACCAACTGCTCACAGGCCGAAAGGCCAGATTGCCTCCAATCCGAAAGCCAAAATTGCTCTCTGGCTTACAACCCAAATAAAGTCATCTCGTTGAATAATGCCATTGTCTTCAATGTCAGCCAGTCAGGGCAAACACCCAGTCTCGAAGCTGCCACATCTTCTGACATGTGTGGCACCATGGAAGCCTTTGCGTTTAATGTGACTTCTGCCGGGGATACTGAGGAAGTGTGTGGCTTCCTTGGGCCCAGTCCGACGATCAACCCGTGCGCAACGACGGTCAATGCTTCCGCGGCATCAAGTATATGGGCAGAAGCCACTGCCTTTGCCTGTGACCCCCGAGAGCGTTCGGCGTACCCAAACGTTACATGTCCAACTTCTTCGTCCAGATCCAACGCCGCGCGACACTCTGGCATGGTCGCAGTATCGACATTGCTTACGCTGTTAACAATGGTGACTGCCTTGATCCATCTTGGGTGACAGCGATGTACATAGTGTTTTAGTAGTAGCCCCTGGCCTGATAGGGCAAGTGGACCCTTTGTATATGTAGTTGTATTGATATCAAAAAATATCCTGAGTCCCTTGCACCAAAGATCGTTCATCCATAATCTTGGTAGTATTGCGTCGTAGTGCTGCGCCCGTCCATTTCCACGAGGGAGCAAGGTCGCACTAGTTCAGCCTTACAACGGAGGATTCTACGGAAAGTGAAGCGAGGGTGCCATATCCATGAGCTTGTCTTCCTTGGCAGAAATTTTTAATATCCATCAGGTTGCCACTCCGCTCGGTTGCCCTTCGGCCGGAAACTGATATCACACATGGTGTCCTATTCGCTCTACGGAATGCACCTTAGGGGTCTGAGTTCACCAGAATGCAACAATACTGAAACCTCGCCAATGAGAAAGCCGACTAGTAAGTCTGTCCCTGGAAGGGAAGAAGGGGGGTTACTGTGCAAGATAATTGGCCGTTCTGACAAGCTAGCCAGCGGTAGCGCCTAAGCTAAGCCTTGCCAGGCTTTTGCGAAGCTTTATCATGGCCGCTAATGACCGTCGCAATTTTACCCGACCCTCCCCAAATTTGCGGTCGATACTTCTGGTTGGTCCGATTGGGGGAGTCATCCGAAAAGTCCGACCACCTGTTGGCATTGCGTTAGTACTATGCAGTGGATATCCACCTCGCTCAACTCGAGTTAAGGGGATCGATCATACGGACTCCGTCCACGCTCCCGACAATGTCTCGGTATTCCGAAATTCCTCTCAAATGTCCCATGCATTTCTTTGTTCGAATTCGAAGATCGATATTATTTTCAATGCCACGCTTGGGGTGAAAGAGTTACTAGACAGTGCTAGTATTGCCATAAATGTGCAGTTGCGCGACAGCATAGGTCGACGTGCTAACCACTAGACCAAGAAATGATATAATCGCGTCTATCCGATCAGCCAACCCCGAGATCTGTCCCAACAGGGTATTGAATCCCTACATTACTTTGGTTTGGGAGAGACCCATTACCCCCCGACTCAACAATGACTGGAATCACTCTTGCCGTTATCCGCGAGTTACCCTATGTGACGTAGTTGTTCGTCTCCATCTCTTCTTCGGACTTTCTGAAGTTTCTCACTACCAGTTTCGATAGCTGCTTGATCAACCACGACTGTATGAGTGTTGAGTAATTGTGCCGCGCTGTGTGTTTCGCGTGTATATCACCTAGTTCGGGAAGCCACAGGTCGATGAGATCAACGTTCTTGAGCGCCAGCCTAAGCTGGATTATCCAGTCAAAGAATTCGAGCGTCCTCGGAGCAAGAGAGACAAGCTTGATGGTCCCTTTGGCAGGCTCACTAGCACCCTATTCCCTTGCATTATTCCTTGTTTGGGGGTCACCATGGTAACTGACATCCCCTCGAGTGAGATATTGTGTCCTATTACTTCAAAAAGGCCCTATCTTGAAATGAGCTTCGCATCTGCTCCACCCTTGCGATACCGCCTATGACCGGCACATGTGCCTGCAATATGTTCCCAGTTGCCAAGATACTGGCTAAAGTTGTGTTGAGTATGCTTTTGTCATACTGTATGGAACTGCCCCCGACTATTATCTATCTCTCCAGATGTGCCACCCTTCCCTCCGGATTCGTCTCGTTGTCCGAATATACCAGTCGCACAACCTTCCACTCGTTACTTTTCGGCGAGTGGCTAGAGAAGACCATAATCAGTATAACTTTCTGCAAGACTCCACATGGGGGCCTACCAAGTATTCATTGTGCTTGCAATGTTCTCAAGCTCTCTACTGGCGTGTTAGTTCGGCGACCAGCACCTAGAAGTCGGGCCATACTTACTCGACTTCCATAGTGACTTCAGTGTCGAGAGCTCGTAGGGTGTCGATGAGGCCCACTCTTCTTTATTGTACGGAAGGGTGCGCCTCCAAAATGTGCACTGTTTTCTAATCCTTTATGATCTGTATACCCATTCTGGGACATATTGCAAGAATTAGTCAGTCCCTCGATATCAACATTGTGTTGGACGAAGATCATAGGCTACTCACGCAGCCGCATTCTAACTCTACTTCCAGGTCTTCTCGGCATCACAAGAGACTGCAGGAGAATTAGTACTCACACAGTGACAGATATGTTTAACGTACAAGTTCATAAAGGCCCTGACAGAGGGTGAGGAAGTTGCACCGGACATCTTCATGCCCATGAGGCCCACCCTTCTAGACATCTCTTAGAGCAGAACTCACTTCAAGCCCCTGTCTGGATCAGAAGCGACAGAATTGACGGAAGCGGGACGCGCGCCATCGTGCGTCCCCCAGAAATCAAGCTTCACATTTCTGGAATAATGAGAAAAGTGCCAGAACGGTGGAAGTAGATGGAGGCAGCATGGATTTGTCAGAGTAGAGAAGGGGATATAACTAAGAAAGGGGAGTAGGAGAGGGGCAAGAGGTGTGAGGTATAACACGGGTCACAGAGAGAGAATATAGAATGGAGAAAGAACAAAGTAGAGGATACATTATATTATTACCTACCGTCCCCGACTAACACGAACCAAAATTACCGTTACAGCCTTACCTGACCCGCTGTGGCTCTTTGCTCGTGTGTATGGATTCGATTCCGGGTGAATTGCTTGTCTGAGTACTTGCTAAGAGCTGTCCTTGTAATTTATCTGTTTTGACATTCACTCCGGCCAGGGTCAGCTGATCCTTCGCCTCTTCTTCCTGCCTGGTCCCCGACCACCATCTCTTCCAATCACTAATCCAATCTCTTGAGATCTAGATAGGTCAAATATCTACCCTTGACCCTTCGTCTTAATATCAACTACCGTACCGCCAAGAGGTTGGAAATCCTCCTCTAACAGCCACTCTACAGATCCTGCCTCGTTGTTTCTGCTCCAAACCAGGGAATGAAGACGCGCAATGCTATTTCCTTACTTTCTTATCGGGATCTTTACAAGACTGTACGTTTTACTGATTGTACTAGCCGTCACAGTGCGAACACTAATCGTTGTACAGTCTTTTATGCTCCCACACCGACCTAGAAGCAGGATTGGCCTTACAGACACTCAGAGAACTCTAGCGAAGTGTCAGCCATCGGAGCAGGAATAGACAGCAGGGTATCAGATAACATGGATGTGCTCAAGCAAGAACTACGAATGTTGTATGTATTCTGTGAGCTGCATTATTGACATTGTACCGTGCTGAATATTGTGATTTAGACGAGGCGTAAAGCCTGTTATTTCCGCTGCTGCGTAAGTTGGCCATGATCCTTCTTTCATGATGCACCCAGTCAACGATGACCTGAGCATATGCCCCATTTATCTCTTATTGGACCTGATGCAAATGATACATGCTTTTCTGCGTGGAGGACGTCTGTGGCTTCTAGCCATTTCCAATCATATTACTAACGCTATCATAAACCGGATGATAGAGATACCATCACGTAGCAATATTTTGCGGAAATAATTCGTTATGTTCAGCGCCGTCTGATCGTACTCACTGGATATGTGAGAATCAAAAGGGTGAGAGAGTATGACTTTCATTTGCTAGAAAGAGCAAGTCCCGTGTAATCTATATTACAGGATTTCCAAACACAATATGCTCTGAGATATACTAAATTTTGGTATGGCTGCCAATGAAAAAGGCAGATACAATCCGGCAATTGATAGATGAAAGCCAAATTTATGCCTATCTGAAGGCATAGATATAGACTTGATTGAAGAAAGCAGCGGAAACTTTCATTATTTAAAAAATGAAGCAAATAACGATTAGCTGAGGTGCCACTCAAGGCACTACAAGGCCGGTGGCCTTACCAAGAAATATAACGTTCCTAGGCCCGGAAGCAGAATTAGCCTCACGGAAACTCAAAGAGCCCTCGATAGAATCGTTACAGACGGCGAACTATCAGACAACACGAACGTGTTCAAGCACGAATTATGAATGGTTGTTTCAAGACGCAGTAGTCATGCCATGACTATGGGTCGCCGGGTAACTGGGTGGTGTAATAGTAACCACCCTGGATGACACTCCTACAAAAGCATCTGAGAGAGGTTCCTCGAATACATGTTCGTACAAATTGTGGTGAGTTCAATCCCCGCGGCTGCTGAAAGACCACATTGGAATAAAACTAACATACGCACAAGCAGGCTTTCGTTACCGCAACTGGACCAACCTCTGAATATACACCTGCCCGAACCACTCCGGCAGAACAAATGGCGTTGATTGTGCACAACCCACCGAATCTTCCTGTTCCTGGGCCAGAGCCTATAGTTTCAACCACAACTGCGACCAGTGATACTGATGTAAATATGGGATCCAAAGGGGCCGAGAACGGTGACAACGCAGTGGATACTGATCAGTTGCAACCTGTCGATGATGTGAGCGGTTTCGATACGCTGGACACAGCTGAAGGTGATATCGGGGTGATCTCAAGCCACACTAGCAATATTGTCAAAAGCCAGTGAGGTCTTCGACTGGACAGGGACAGGAGCGAGCAGACATACGTGGAGGCTCACGTGGACACACAGAGCGAGGCTTACTACAGCGGTTAATAGCGGCCATCAGGCAAATGTAATTTTCTGGTGTCTACTGCTGGTTGAAGTAATGTAAAACTAATTAGATTATATAGAATATTATTAGATCCTGTTTTTATAAAAGTTATATACTTAGGCTTTAGTGTTCGCAGGTTATACCATGACGGATAGCTAGTTTTATATAATAGGATCTACTTGTCAATATAGAAAGCCTGATAATTAATTAAGAAATTAATGATGAACTATTATAAATTTATATAACCTGAAATGATAGCTTATATTCATATTATATATAATAAAGTAGGACGGGATTATCATTGATAATTTTATAACTTTAATTATTTTCATAATATATTATCCTTTAACTGCTGACCCCCGGAGCCAACTATTTCTATCACATTTTAAAAAATGCGATAATATAATGGTGAGCAGTATTTAGTAATATATAATTAAGATACGTAATAAAGCTTAATTAATTTAATTTCTTTGTATATACTTTACTATACTCCTTTCTTTCCCCCCTCATGTTCGATAACCTAGTTGAATGCACTAAATAAGACATATTTGACTGACCGTAACGCCATCAACATGAGGCCATTTTGGCACCTATAGCTCATCCTGCACCTCCCCGCTCGTGTAAGCATCAAGGCACTTGAAGGAAGCAGCCTCGGCCGGATTTCCGCTTTTATACACAGGCACCTGGGGATAGACACACAGGTCGCGACGGTGGGTACCATCGACGGTGGCTGCTGGAAGGATATCAGGAGCAATGCCTTCTTCAACCCAGTCTATCAAGGCCGACAATGGGTCCTCGGGAAGGAATCCGTTGCCACCGCCACAATGTGCTACACCAGGAGCGATGAAGAAGCGATAGAAGTCCCGCACAGAAGGATTAAGAGCCTCGACGCGCTTGTAATAGTCTTCTGATCCAGTTGCGTAGATTTGCTGGTCATCCATGCCGTGCCAGTGCAGCAACTTGCCGCCCGCTTGGTGGAACTCATGTAAGTCCGGATTGTCGGTACTGGCAATAGCTCGGTATGCACTGATGGACAGGTTCATGACTGCGTCAAACCCTTCCGGCGTAAGAGTAGAAAGATCAAACTTGGGGTCCTGCAAGACAAACAGCTTGATCCAATCAGAGGCGATTTGGAAAGGGACACTCGCACACTCCCCTATTGTGCAGGGGGAATTTCCCAGTCCCCTCAGCTGGGTGCCTTTGCTCATCCCGTACCAGATGAAGGACCCATCTGTCTGTCTCGGACCATCCCATAACTTCTGCACGACAGCAGCATCGTTGGTACTGATCGTAATTTCTTTCTCACTACACTCAAAGCTTTTACCCACCAGCGAGTATGGGTCAAAATCACACTTGTCTGGGGCAGATATGATGCCATCTAGAACACCGTCTAGGTTGTCACACGCCTCAACGGTGGCATTACGAATGGCGTCAAATGCGCATTGCGACAACGGGTGGCTCATTTGGTCCATGACAAACTTCGGGTAATACATGGCTGGAACGAATGTCGCCCAGTTGATGGCTGGTGCTCCGGCAAGAATCCCATCGTAAGCGGTGGGATATCGCTGAGCCAACATAAGGCCCTGGCGGCCACCCGTCGAGCAACCGTCCCAGTAGGAGTACCGTGGCCCCTGGCCGTAGAGGTCTGTGATGACATTCTTCGCAATAACCGCTGCCTCGCTTTGGGAGAGGGCAAAAAAGTTTTGCAGCAGGAAGAAGTTAACATTTCCCGCTGTGTCAAGGGCCCAACTAGTCGCGTCCAGTGGATTACGGACATGACCGGCATCAGTTCCAACAGCAGCATAACCTCGTGCCACAGCGGGCGCAAAGCGGTTATATGTCCAAAGTGAAGACAGCCCAGAACCGCCAATACCGCTGAGTCGGCCGTTCCAGCCTTCCAGTGGGAGCCACACTGTAACCTGCACGTTGTCCTTCCAACCTTCGTGGCCGTAGTTGATTGTGACATTGCAGAAGTTGAGGGTGACGTTGTAGTGTCTTTCCGGGTTCGCAACTTCTGCAATGAGGGAGTAGTTCTCGAGGCGCTCGGCCGCAACCGACAAAATCGTCACTCCTGGCATGCGAGGGAGGCTAATATCTTCGGAGAAACATTTCAAAAGAGGTATCGTTGCAAATATTGGTGAAGCCAGCCATAAGCACATGGCTGAAATGTAAAGCGGTAAAGGTAATACTGGCATCATCTTATTGTTCAGTTGTGGCGTAATAGGTGCTATATGTTGAGCTGTGGAGATATTGCTTCGCGAGTTTTATTAGTCTTTATATCATTGTCGGTCCCATCTGTTAGGACCAGGTTAGAGCTTGTGTTTTTCCTCCTAATATACAATGCTCATCCTGTCAACAGCACGTGATCGGCAAGCGGATCCCGCGGGTCCAGAGTTGGCTGTCAAAACTTTAAAACAGGATGCAGCTAAACCTAAAACCCATGCTAATCTCTTGCCTGACCCGTGTTAACTTCAACACCGAACTTACCATTCAGTCAGGGCCCGCTCAGTGCAGACCTATTGTGGTTTCCATTGGTGAACCCAAATGCCCCTCTGACCTCTGTTCCGCCAACATCCGTACCTAAGTATACCACCCTCGCTGCGCCTCCTACTGCTTCTTACTTCCCCACTTCTACTTGATTTCAACTGGTAGAAAGGTTGGCCGATGATAGGCACGTGGGGCCGATGGTGGCTTAGCAACTATCACCAGTTATTAGAAAGGGCGATTCGCACACCCCCACTCGTCGTGGATTTCGATCTCTCTCATCCCCCCGTAAGTGGTAAAGGAGGCCACGATGAATCTTCCTCCGCGGCGCGCCCCATCACCTAATGTCCTGAGGAGGTCAGCGATCGCGTGAGTGCCCTCCCAGATGATTTTTACATGCCGGTCCCGAGTTTGATGTGGTTCTCTTGTGTTACCCAGCCCCAATTTATGCTTGTAACTAAGTTCGGTCAGTTGTGATCGGTGTCGTCGGCGTAAACAGAAATGCCTAGGTCGGCCTCCTTCATCTTGTTTCGCGTGCAGGAAGTCGGGGAAGGAGTGTGTATACACTGAATCGGAGAAGCGCGTAAGCGTGCCAGAGAGGTGGGTTCTGCCTCACCACAGCAATCTTTCCATGATGTTGTGTGTGCACTTACATTTAAGTAGCTATCTCCTACGACTCGAGAGACAAGCGCGGGCTGCAAATTTCCAGTCATGCGATGCACTACCCAGTCCTGCCGGCACAGTGTCAACAGAGATTGAATGGACATTTGCAGGATCCGATAACTGGATTCTATGCCAGTCGGGACAGTATCGTCAGTTGGCCTCGGTACCGACTTCTGGCGCAGAGTGGAGTTAACTTCTGACTGGTAATGGGCAGACTACATCGGCAACTCCTCTTCAACTTACGTTGCTAACAAGCTGAACCCAACTACCAATCCATTGGCTTGGCATTCTTACTCGCACTACGAAGATACGTCATGGGTTCGTCGTGTTGTTCTGTCCGAAATGCCCCAGCTTCCCCCTATAGACTTTGCCAAACGCCTTTATCAAGCGCAGTATGCTTACATCGGTACAATTTTTGCTTTTATGGACGACAAGAGATTCTACGAGCGACTCGAGCATGTGTACTCATCTCCACCAAAGTTAGAAGATCGTGAAGACTGTCTAATATTCTGCCAAGTTTTGCTTGTCCTTGCATTTGGTCAGATGTATTCGGTCAACCAATGGATTGGGAACGACGGACCACCAGGTTTCTACTATTTCAAACATGCTCTACCCTTACTGCCGCATGTCCATGAAGATGGGTCAGTCTTGTTTGTGGAGGTGCTGAGCTACGTTGCCTACTACATGCAAACGATGAACAGACGTCATTCGGCTTATTTCTATATTGGGCTTGCTCAACGCATGGCTATATCACTCGGCTTGCACCAGGAAACGCTCGACACCGAAACCAGCGAATACGAACGCGAACGCCGCCGTCGTTTGTGGTGGTCTACCTATAGCCTTGAGCGCCTTCTCTGCGTCACGTCGGGTCATCCAGTTTCTGTTAATGACGATGACATCGACTTGCTCGAACCTCGCCCTCTTGACGGAGAAGACCCTTGTCGCTCGATTGTTCTCCGGTCCTACACGCGACTTTCGCGTATCCTGGGACAAATCGGCCACGATGTGTATCGCAAAAAGAGACAGTCTGGCATCACACTACTGGCCGCGGCGCATAGTATTATGAAGAGTCTGTCCGAGTGGTTTCAGCAGCTTCCTGAAGAAACACGTATTGATCCAGATAAATTGGACAAATGCGTCCGTCGCGAACTCGTTTCGACCTACCTATATTACTACCAATGTATTAACATGACAGCGAGGCCCCTTCTTCTTTACGCCGTGCAACGCCAGATGGCATTAAATATTGGGAACGTACAGAACGAAACTGCCGTGCGGTGGGAAGACGGCCTCTCGTCAGACATTGTCGACATAATTGATGCTGCGATTTCAGCAGCGCGCTCCAGTGTCGCTATTCTGAAGGCGGCGTCCACGTTTAACCTCGTAGGTACGTAGCTTTCCTCATTAGCTTGTGGATTTTACAGTGTCTTCAAAGACTTTGCTGATAGTGGTACACCGAAGCTACATATGGGTTTATCGATGGCGAACAGGCTTTTTCTGCAGCCTTGTTACTTGTCATGGTTAATATTGCCTTCCCATACACGGAAGTAAATGCGTCTGCTATGGACATGGCTCTGCTCATCCTTCAGGACATGGCTGAGAAAGGGAACAAATATATGCGTGCCTGTCACGATTTACTCACAAAGATCCGATCAGCTTTCAAGCCGCCCGTGGCACCGGCATGCAATGAAGAAACAGACCGCGAGGAGGTTCAGAGGCAGCCAGCCTGGATGGGTATCGTTGGCACACCAGGTGAGCAGCAGCAGCAAGACGACTTGTTTCCTGGCGGTAATGCCGGCCACCTCGAGGTATGGGCCGATGTCATCGATTCAATTGGTATCGATATGGATCGCCAATGGATAGGAACGACACTCATGCGCGACAACATATTCAACGTGGGGTCGCATAATGTGCCTCCTTGAGCTGGAAAATATCATGGTATTCGTGAGAGTGTAGTGATGGTTGACTATATTGCTACATCCGAATTCGCTTTATCCCCAAAAGCAGCGAACCATCTATACGTAGAGAAATTAACGATTGCTCCGATATGAGATAGCAGGCTAGATTATTTGTAGGTTTTAGGGCGACTGCTCTTTGATAGATCTCGGTTCACTTAATTTTCTAGCGCAGCTCAAAGTACTATAAGGAGTGTACCTTTTCTTCTGGACTCGTAATGCTAGCCTGGTTATCGCATACATAATCATTAAGACTGACCTGGCAAACATTTGTCAGTAAACGTAGAAAGTAAAATGTGGTCCAAGATTGAATTGAAGCCCTATAGGTATCGAAATGGGCAAAACATTTGGTGTATAATTCACATATTGATCAGTAGTCCAAATTTTACAAGGTCTCCCGTCAGCCCGTGAAGGCTTGCGGAGCCTATCAGAGAAACAGCTGCGAATAGGCATACACCTTGAGTCGGTTACATGTCCTATTTTTGTTCAGATCAGTTTCAGCGTTCTGATGGTCTTAGACTCTGTGTCTCAACAGAATGTGTAATGTATCTTAGATAATCTATGCTCGCCGAGGTCTGCTATTCGGCGCCACTCTCCATTGTAGAATCACCTCTATGGCAAAAAGGCTATATGTAGATGGAGTAAATTGTTCCAGGCTTATCCTCGACACACTTGTTACATCAACCTTATCCACGCTAAGGTCAACCTTGAACAGAAAACTAAGCTATGTTCTTGTGAAGGAAGACAATTCCAATTATTCCATCACCGGAGCCGCTGACTCGGCTGTCTTTGAGGAAGGTGAACATTTTACCGAGGCCGAGGAGCGGGTAATCCTCCGCAGTCCGACTTCGCCGTTGTTTGGATGACAATAGTTCTTTACATGTGCTGGTACTTTGATTGCGCAAAGGATGGGTAAATCAGGGTGAGCCTATCCACCCGGCGTGGTTCTGACGATCGAGTTAAAGGACAGACCTGTATGGGCTCTTCCTATTTCTGCTAACAACGATTGTCTTCCAATAGAAACAACTGCCAGTGGATAACGAACTGTTCCTTCAGATCCTCTATTTCCGAACAGTTGAGCCGAGAGGAATCCTGAGTTAAGGTCTTTGGTTTTATCTTGCCTTGGCATTTTGGGTCATCTCGGTTAGACAACCCGTTACAAGAGGTCAGTATTCGGGGATATTTACTGGCAATTTGAACAGCCATAGAGCAGCCAAGTGCGTGATTGCGATAATGCCCTAAGATGAACTGAGGTAGTCCTAGCAGGTTCTATTGCTCAACGATCGAGCAAGAACACAATGCGTGACTAGCGAGTGAGGGACGGAGTAGAGAAGAGAGCGATCGAGACTAGATCCATACCCTTCGTCTTTCCTTTAATATAAGTCCCAATCTGGGGGGGGACCTCAGAGATGCCTAGGCTTGTGTGGAATCCAGGCGCAGATTTCTGGTTGCTGTGGAACCCTGACGGCGACATGATGAACCCCACCGGTAAGTGGATTCCGAAGTGGAGGCTATCCATATCCAAACCCAATGGGGGTTTGATGCTGCCAGCAAGTGTAAGGTGCGAGCGGCCGTGGAAATGCACGCTTTTTGGAAATTAAACCGTGCTATAGGATCGGTGGCCTGTTCAATCTACGATCCGAAGACCGCCGACATAACGGCATTTAAAATCTTGCGCCTCCGCAAGACTGAGACAAAAATATTCATGACTGCTCTTCTCAAGTTTAATTGAGTAATATCATACCAGCTTATCAACAGACAAGTCGAGTATCATGGCAGCCGACAAAATTACCATTTCCATTGACTGTGGAGGCACATTTACGGACATACATGCCATCATCCCCGGTTAACCTGATATTAGACTTGAGCTTTTTTTTGGTGACCCTGCCAATTTTCAGGATACTCTAACTGAGGATATCTGCAGAGACTTCCAGACTGCCACAGACATCCTGTTATTAAGAGACAAACGATTCTGGCTTGATGATATCAAGTATTTATGAATTAACAAAACAATTACCACTAATATATTACTCAAACACAAGAGGATAAAGTCAGCACTCCTAATTATAAAAGAGTTTAAAATATATATACAATGTATTGGTAATTAAGCCTGTCTAGATAGTCTTAACCTATCTACTTGCAGGACTGATGTCATTTTGAGAGGGTGGTACAAGTGAATAAGTATATTATGTTATTATGTTTATATGTGTTCTAAGACGTGCCCTCGGTTTTTTGTGAGATTAAAACTATTACAGAAAAATTTTTTATATTATCCAGGAATTGGGCTCAAAAAATTAGTTATGGAATTATGATAGTGTATTCGAATATTGGTTCACACCGTGGGTTGCATGAACAAATATCTATTCTAGTGAGAATCTTCTCAATCACGTCTGCCTCGACGATTGTAGTGACATTTCGAGTAAGACTGAGCTGGACGGCTTCCTAGCAACGATTACTTTGCCTACGACCCTGTGGGAGGTCTGAAGGTAGCAGATAGAATATCATAGTGACTTCTGTCAATCTATGGCTTTATGCACTGCCTGATGCCTATAATCACCGACCTGATTCAGTTCCTAAGCAAAGAGTCTATACCAACACGCCCGTAAAGCCACAGAAAAGAAGGAAGCAATCCTGCAACCTAACACATGTGCGATGGTCTAGAGACTAGCAATCCGAAGTTCATCATTCATTGGCTCCGAGGCGAGAGAGTTCTATGGGTCGCCGACATAGTTGTCACCATGTTCAATGGCACTGGTATCAACACCAAGGGTAATGTAACCAATCATTCCCTTAGTCACGTCCTTCCCATCTATGGGTACCACTTTAACAACAGGGTTGAAGCCTCCAGCCGTGTCGTAAGGGAAAACAAGGTCGTCGGCGTTGGTGGTACGGTTGATTTGCGTGTGAGAGGCGTAGGGCTCAAGAGACATAATCTTCTGTTCCAGCGCTTCATCAAAATAAAGCTGACCAGTGCTGACAGTGTTACCAGTTGTAATTGTACCATTTTCACGGAGAGTCCAGTCGGTGTGAACTTGGACATGGATGTGGATTGTACGTTGGATATAGAATCCTGCGGTCATAATTCATAAGTAAGAGTTGAATTGAAGCTGCAGCCAGCCTTATACTTACCAGGGAAGATGGTCTTCATTTCCATCATACCGTGTTTATCGGTAGGCCACATTCCGCGCAGGAAGGTAGTGTGATCGGTGTGCAGGTCGGTGACACCCATTTTGAAGTCGCTCTCATTGATGCCCTCCTGCTTTAGAATCTCAAGAAAAGGGGTGTTCGGCGACAGGTGCGTGAAGCTGGAGTAGGAACCTGTGGCATTGCAATGCCAGATATCGATAAGAACATCTTCAAGAGGTTCACATGTAGCCATGTCGAGAACTCCAATGTCTAGCCACAGTGGTACACCGGGCTGGTCCTCACTTATGTCCTGACGGAGGGTTTGCGAAGGAGGATAGACATAGGGTCCTTGAGTGACCTCGGGGGTCAACACGCAAGTGTCGTTCTGGATGGTCTCGAAGTAGGGCGCCTCAGTGTGAACCGAGAAGGTAGTGTTGTGGCCATGCCAGCGGCGGTCGATATTACGCTTCCAGCGCCGCTCATGGTACTGGGAGACGCTCTTGCGACACTTCATACCCATTACGGAGCGACGGCTTATTTCGCTACGACTCAGGATATCGTGCGGTCCGGCATGGGAAATAACAGTGGCTACTAGGGCCAAGACTGGGAGTATAGATGAAAGATGCATTGTAATCAGCGATTCGGCTTTAGGATTGGAATGAGCTGTCGTGGGATGGAGGGAAAATATTCTCTAGCCTGGCGGACGACCCTGTATATATAGTCACCGGTAAGCATTGATTTAGCTAATGGAGCCGAAAATCGCTGCTTAGCCGTCTAGTTTCTACGTAATGGATAGGAACTCATCCGGTTTGTGGACCATGACAGGACTGAAATCGATGTTGAGTTAGGGATACTACATACGTGACTCCATGTTGAGACAAATACACCAGCTTCGCGTACTTCCAAAACAGTGCGCCAAGTATTACAAAAATAGAGTACATGACGGAATATTCACCCGGACAAGAAATCAATTCCTTCTCATTGGTATACTCCGTCCATCGAGTATCCAATCTTCAGCGGGTGGGGCTTCGCCCTCCACGAACGTTTATATTAACCGATGAGTACCGTAACATGTCTTGTGCAAGTAATTGAGAAATCGATTAGCATTGGTACTAGTCAGAAACCTGCCATTGACACACTTCCTAGCGTAGTAACACGTGCAAGATCCTGTGGAAGAGAACAAGAGGAGTCGGATGGGCCCCGAAGACTATTGATAGATTCACTAGTAATTTGTTATGTTGTATATCTTCAATCTTGCCGCACCCATGTTGACTTAGCATTCCTGTATTGAGGCCGCAATATCAAAGGCACGGTACCTAATGAGACATGTCTTAGAGGGATTATTCCTACTGCGGAAATCGAACTACCAACCTGCCCCACACAATATAACTCTAGATTGGAAAGATCTTCTGGGTGGAAGAAACCAAGACATGACCGAATGGCCTGGCGTTCTTCGAACTTAGCTGCCTAGCATTGACTCTACACGTGCCTTGTCGATGTCAGAGATAGCACTGGATTGAGCAGCAGGATGACCCTAAGATCCTGTGGATGGAGGGCTGGCGTTGGAGGATATCATAGGCCTCCATCGTTCCTTGGATCCACTTGAGTGGAGTTTGTCTCTCCGCGAATGTCCGCTTAATCAGCTACGAGGGACTAATAATTATCAATCTATCGGGGTTGAAGCGCTAAGACTAGGACCCGTTCACTTTAGTACTACGTACGTACCAGATAATTACTTTGGAGCGGAATGAATCCACTCCACGGAGTTATTTGGGAGAGGGATCAGCGACCCGCATACCTTGTGAGTGAGCAGGACTGTGAAGAGAAAATACCGAAAATGGTTCCAGACCCCATCTGGTTGACCTGCTGGCTCGACGAATATACCAGGCACTCCGTAGTAGACACAGAACTATAATAGGAAGGGGTGCAGTAATTCAATTCAATTCATATTCTTATACCTGATCGAGTCCGCTAAGTAAGATGCTAGCTATGCAGGTGCTTTACCTGTTGAAGCAGGAATATAGTCCTGAACGCCGTCGAATCCCTTAAACTTGCAGTAAACATATAAATCACGAAGCAATGCATGCCATAATATAGAAAGGTCGTCGCTGTAGCCAAACACAACTAAACACAACAAAAGCAAAGCGTAGTCATACAAAATATAAAGGTATAAACAAGTGTTGTAACTGGCTAACCAGTTACCTGCAAATCACTATTCCCTCTATTTGTCTATACTCTGCTTCCAATATGCTTATTCCTTTTAGGCCTTCCCTGCTGACTCAAACAGGGCATATACAGTTCCATCTATCCAGTATCTTCAGTATCTTCAACATCTATCTTCATGACCCTGAGATCTATATATTCCTGGCTTTAATCAATGTCAGGGTCAGGATCAAGTTCAGTACATTCTCTACCCGAAATCAATAGAAACACTCACGTCCAATGTGGTGAATTCCTCCCGGCTTTTCCTGTAGATACAAAGTCACTGGGCATGTCTCCTTCGGCCTCGTTGGCAAGAAGGCTCGCGTCAGTCCACGTCTACCCCGAAGTAATAGAAATACCCACGCCTAATGCGGTAAATTCTTTTAGGCTTTCGCTGTAGATGAAACTTCGGTTCTGAGTAATGTTTGTAGAGATATTCCCTCCACCGTTTCGGAGTATTTCTAGTCAAGTTTATATTAGGAGAGATGAGGAGCCCAGAGATAGTTATGTCTTCGTACCAGTTCTGTCAGAGTCAGCCTGGTCTGCTTCAGGCAGTGAGTCCTCTGGGATCCATACCACTAGGCTATCCGACAAAAGACTTGAGTTTTGAGCCGAGAGACTCAGACGCGCGTCTCTTTTAAAATTACGATGAATGTAAGACCACCTGAATTCTCACGCCCTCGTCAGAATGGCGGTACTAGCCTCTATGGCGCTTAAGGGAGAAAGCAAGCTGTAGATTTGGACGAACAGAGTATAGCGGTGAGCGGGAATCGAGCCAGGGTCAACGTCATATTGTGTCTGATGAATATGCTCCGGGGGAATTTGAAAAGCAACACGCGTAGCGCAACAACTACAAACGATTGTCGCAGCCAACATACCTACGCTCCGCCTACCTTTTGAAGGTAGCGCCTCCCTGCAGCTGGCTGCCTGGCCCACGTTTTTATCACTGGAGCTCTACAACGGTTTTAAACTTTTGAGGAATTTTGTTTTAGCAAGCAATAACTTACTGTCCGACCAGGCAGATGACCGTATTAATTCCGCAGACGTGCGTAGCGCTGTTGTACTTCTTCGCTAGTCAGATACGCAGCTACTGCGACCTCTGCTAACACGCTTGCGTAACTAGTCCAGGAGAATGCGGCGGCGAGAATAGTAACTGAACCTAGCTCAGACACCCTAGTTTGGTGATTATAATGCTACTATTAAAGCGCCGATCTTAATTTATACCAGGCTAATATCTTTCATTCGGACCTATCAAGGAGGATAGAGTGATTATTCATCATGGACTAATCGCTGTTGCTATATTAGATACTATACAGTACTAGTAGAAATATATAACGGGGAAGTAAAACCCAGTCGATGAGCTGACTATCAGTAGGGATACTCTTCGTATCTGAAATTCCAGATTGTCTTTGCCGACTTGTCAAATCCATAACCTTTCGAACTTGTCGCACCGATATGTTGGAGGACTGGTGGCACTACCACATAACGATTCCATTCCTCTTTGTCTGCAATCTTCTCGACCATCATATCAACCAACCAGTCGGTTGTCAGGTCGGTATGTTCCAGAAATTGCGGTACTATTGAGCGTGGAAAAACCAGGCCCTGCGAGCAGCATCCATATTTGTTCATCTCGTGAACACCGGGGTGAATGGGCCACATTGTCTGCCGTCCTGCGATGAAGTGTAGTCCGATGAATGCTGGGATAAAAAGAAGAGATGTTATCCAAACAGCACTTGCGGGTGTTGACTTGAAGAACCTCCTCTTTATTAATACCACGACTCCTGTTAAAGCTACCCAGACAACGGAAGACAACGCGAGATATCTCGGCCACTCCTCCGAGTTCCATCCAAGGAGGTCATCAACATAGAGGAGGCGAAGATAGACCCAGTCTTGCCCGGCTATGCTGCGCTGCTGGATCACGTCAAGTGCGTGTAGCGTAAAAGAAAGCCAGCCCTTGGCAGCCAATGTATCATCTTCAACCATAGCGACATAATCTGCACCAGTATCATAACAATCCTTCATCAAATGCGTAAAATCGTAGATGGTCTTGTTGCGATACCATCCTCCTTCCTCCCATTCGCGGATTTGCTCGTATTCGGGGTCATCCTCTTTCGGGTACAGGAGGACGCGGTCGGGTAGGACTTCTACCCACTTCTCCGAGAAAATCGGGTGGGTAGAGGGATCAGTATGTCCAATGAGCAGATCAAGGAATATATTGTCTCGTTCCGATTCGGTAAGACCCTCCAGAAGGGAGGCGATTGTCAACCCTACATACTGTTCTCTTCTTCGGCGAACCGTCACTATCCCCACGCAAATTGTAGCCTGACTATTACTGTGTGGCTTTGCTCGGGAAGGGAAATCGCCAGCCCTGCTGAGAAAAGTCTTCGCTTCCTGGATTCGGTGGGCGGAGTAGCGTTGTTCGTAGGCACGATTTGGATCGAAAAAATAAGATGTAGGGTCGCGGTAGCTTGTTGAACGGTAATAGCTGATTAAGAGGAGGTAAAGAACACTGAATACGCCTAACAATAAGCCCGTTGGATGTAGAGATGATCTACCAGAAATTATGTGACGAAGACACGACAGATTATTCATTTGTGGATTCGCAAGAAGGCCTAAAGGGCCGCCGTAAAACAGGAGACATTAGTAGTGGGGGAGAGAAGGAATTTATAGAGAGAAACGGAAGGTGAGGATTCAAGGGGTGGAGAGGGAGACAAAGGAAGGGATGATCCAATGCAACCCTTGGGACCATCTGGGAAAATTAAGGTTGAGTCTAGAACGGCTTAAGCAGTTGACAAGGGACCCCACCCCCAGATTGATCACCAACACTCTAGCCAGCGGGATATGCTGTCACAGACTTCACATGATGTCTACGTGATATTAACACCTCCGTTGCCTAGATGAATTTAAGTTGTTATTCAGAGAAGTTTCGTTGGCAGCGGTGACTTCTATTGATGACTTCGGATATGTCAGAGAGTCCGGTCAGAAGACGAAAGTTGCTTGTCAAGTAAGCACTAAGGGTTGGGTTGGATCCGGCGTTATTCCGGTCCGAGGATGCACTAAACCCAGCCACGGCTGATGGACCAATACTGTCTTCTTTACATTGGTCAACATCAGCTTTGCGGCAATCATGGAGGGGCTCTCGAATAATAATAGCCTCTCTACAGCTCCGCGATCCGGCAATAACTCATCCGCTCCCTCATCAAAGCGGGTCCGCGTCGTTGTTTCGCAATCAAAACGAGGCTGCGTGACTTGCAAGTATGGCATGGTCTTCATCTTGCCATCATGGCACAAAGTCGACTGACCAAGATGCAGGGCACGTCGGGTCAAGTGCGACGAGCAAAAGCCCCTGTGTCGGCGATGCCTTCAAGCTGGTCGAGTGTGCGGCGGTTACAGCCATGAAACCAAGTCATCATTGTCATCAGCTTTGCAACCTGCTTTGAAATGTGGGGTCACAATGGACAGCCATGCGGAAAGGTTAAGCTATCTTGCAGCTCATGTGTTGTCTCTAGATAACAGAGGCTGTTCTCCGCGAGAAGATAGTGCTTGGGGGCGTATATTTCTCCAGCTATCGAGTCAGGTCGAATGTGTCAAGGCCGCCGCAGTCGCTTTCGGGGCGGCGTATGAATCATCGCAGATAAATTTGATCGGCCATCGGCCCTACTCCACCTGGAACTATTATGGCTCAGCTCTGGCAAGGCTGCGATCTGATTTTCACAATGGGAGCGTCGGTGCAGAGTCGCTGGCTCTGGCATCCATGGTCCTAGCCTACGTCGAGATCCTAAGCCAACACGAGCAAAATGCGTTCACTCATTTCCTTGGGGCCGTACAGATCCTGACAAAGGCCGAGCAGCGTCGTTGGCAAGCTTCATCTGCCGACATTCTCAGTACAATCAAAGATGCACTAGTAAAGATAAACCTCCTCATTGGCAGCTACGGTTTGTCCCAGACACCGCAATATATGTACCTGGACTTTCCCAGAGTACCGACTGGAGAAGATGCGTTCTGTGAACCAGAGCTTGCGATTGACGCCGCAATGCACTGCCTTTATCGATCCTATCAGTTCATTGAGCAGGCTTCACACTTGCGATACACGTATACTAACTGGAAAGAGCATGATCCCACCATGTGTAAGGCTCAATCTGATGCGGCGGCTGATTGTCATTTTGTTCTTAATTGCCTTGCAGCGCTCGCCACGACGCTGCAAGCCCGCTGTTCGTCCGCGACGCCGACGCCGAGGAATTTAGACATGCTAGCTGAGATTTATGCGATTCGGACACAGCTAACATCGGCGTTAATTTTCATCTTGTGTGCTCACAGCCCGTACGAAACTGCGTACGATGAACATCATGACCAATTTCAAAGCATAATAAGTGATGCTGCCGCGTCGGCGCGGCTTAGGCGGCGGACCAAACCCAGTGCTTTCAAACGCTTCTCAACGCGCCCGGGAATTGTTAGCCCCCTCTTCATCGTGAGCATCAAGTGCAGAAATCCGTCACTGCGTGCTTTAGCGACGACTTTACTTAACGAACAAAGCCGCGAGGGGCCTGCCGATGGACGAATCCTGGCGGCCATCGGTGCTCGACTGGCCGCCCTAGAGACGTCTTCCAGTGTTCCTTCTTCTCCCAGCGCTCCTCCGGCTGCCTGCGACATTGTCGAAGGAGAGAGAGTGTACGGTTACTCGGTGTCTCCAAACTCCTTGGGAGACAGCCGCCGCGTCGTAGAAGTTATTTTCCAGCGGCCTAACCCCCCTCTCATGCAAGGGTGGGGACATACTGATTATTCCTGCCAGGATGGTTGGATGTACTGGTCAGAAACTATCGAGATGTAAGATATTTATTAGCTCAATTGTGCACAGAAGCGGCTGTTCGCTATATGTGTATGGAGAGACCCATCAAACTCTCGCTAAGCTGCTCGCATCCCTGACCCCTTCCTAGTCCTGTGCCGAATGCATAACAATATCCATTCAGAACCACATATTATCTGTTTTGAATCGGGTGGTGATTTATTGGCCTTACGTGTGCATGGGCAATGTATTATCTCGATGTCGGGTCTTTTATCTAGCATCCCACGGGAGTCTGATTGATGCCTTCCATTCGCCGTTGTAGTGCTGGTGGAGCTCAGCTCGGTGTTTGTTGCTGCTAAACCGGATTAAGTAAAGACTCGAGGGATGCATGAGTGGAGACCATCTCGGTCTTTTTACAGCTTATCGATGCTTATTGGTCTGTATGATATATTAGTCGGTAGCCTAGGCTTGCTTACGCTTCCTCTAGTCCTAAATCGAGTATGGTCAGATTTTGACTTGGCTTGGCCCCGCCGCAGCGCCCTCATTTCCGTCAATATCGTTGCGGGATGCATGAGAATGACATCAAAAAGGCAGGAGAGAAACTGGGATGGCTTTTAGCAATATAGTCAAACAAGCTAGATCGCTTCAGGCACCAATATAATTCTAAGTCTAGATTACTGGCTGGCTGACTGCCAGGGCAGGTTATTAAGAGGACCGCATCCCGCTCCCTGAGTCTACGATCTCTATCTCTTCGTCTACGCCGTATTCCTCAATTCTTAGTTAACTCGACGTTTTTAATCACCGCTCTAGACTCAATCACAGAGCGTTGCATATCATGGCCCAGAAAATGGCGATAAACATAGCGGCGAATAGAACGGTCGACGTTACCCTGCGAGCGCTGCAGCTCATCTTCGCCACCATCGTCATGGGTACAGACGGCTACGGTATTAACCCACCAATGCATCCTACTCCATCAAGACATCCAATTATTCTGACTACCATCACCTAGCTATCCACGTTTATCGCGGCCACACTGACTACGTGCACTTCGTATACGGCAACTTCTACGCTTACGCCGGCGTCCCTGACGAGTGGGGCTTCTTGATGTTTTGTGCTGGGTGGACATTTCTGGGCGTTATCTTTCTGTTCTTCACTGCTGGGGTCAGCTTCGCAGAGCATGCAGTGATTGGCTCTGTTTCTGTCATTGTTGAGGTTGTGGCTCTTCTCTCATGGCTCGCGGGTTTCATTGCCGTGGCGGTTAATGTGGGGAGTAATCCATGTCCGGCGGAAGAGAATGACTGTGTGTTGCTCAAGGCTGCAATAGTCTTCGGCGCATTAGAATGGCTGCTCTTTATGATCACGACTATTCCGACCATGAAGCTTGTTTTTAACAGCACTCGCCGGCAGAAGACACCGATGATCCAAACCACGACACCTGTTTAAGGCACGTGATGATGAAATCCCTGTGAGCAACACAACTATGGAAGCCAACACAGCTGCCCAAAAACATACTTCCTATGTTTTATGTATAGTGTTCGTTGAGACGCCCTGAAATAAATAGAGGTTATGCTAGAGCATATACAGAGTTCCTTCAGTGTGGGCGAACAAGAATATCGGGAACCTAGTGCATGGGTATAAGCCAGCAATATCCGGTTAGCCAATTCAGGATGAGCTCTGCAATCTATTTTTGCGTTATTTTGCTACATAGCCAAGCCCTTAATTTAAATCTGACTTGCCGGAGGCAGTAGCGAAGTAGGAATACGTTATTCTCATAATTTACCATGATAATGATCACCAGGACCTCATTTTGGTGAAATTTGAATCCCTATTTATGACCAGTGTCCTTTTACTCATCACCACACCGTCCACAATGCACATCATTCTTCATTCACTTAGTGCGATTAGAAATTTCTAAGAAAGTTTATTATTACTTGCGAAAATCAAAGGAAAGAGTACCAAAAGATTTATCAATAAAAACATACAACAGAAGGGATTCGCTGGTGGTCACCCACCCAACTACTAACCTCCCGGCGTGTGGCTTGAGTACGGCTGAGCGGACGGGAAGCCCTATTTTCCACACCCTATGGTCGTATGTGCGAGATTCATCTTGCGTGAGCTTAATATAGCAGTAAAGTCCTTTTATTTGAATGTTGTATTCATTATCACCCTCTTTTCTAGATGCAGAAGTGTGGAGGGCAGTCCACTTGGTCCAGTTCCCGGGGCAATAATTCGCCGACAACGCCCAGGGGACTTTGCGAATCGCATTGCTTGCTTACAAAATCTTGTCAGACATATCATCGATTACGACCAATCTGCAGGCCACATCTATTGATCAGTTGGAGAGAGACTCCGAAAGGCACAATTGATGTAGTGGATGAAGCTGTAGCATTGTAGGAGACTTCATGATATATTGAACAATAACAATATGCAACTTAGGGATATCGTTTAGATTCATTGTATTGAATAGGTAACAGAGACATCACCCCATGTGTGAGCACAGCGGGCACAGGAATCATGATCATGTAGAGCGTAACTACCGTCCATCGTTATTAGCGAGATTCATTGATATTACCCGCCAAAAGCCTATACATGGGCGAGGGCAACCACGTCTTTACCTCTCTGAAGCGCAGGAGGATTGAAGTCTTGGAACAGCTTCTTGCTGGGAAGGGGCTGTTCAAGTGAAAGCAGTTAAGGTAATATTGCTTGATTTTATAGGACCATAGCAGAGTAAGAGGACTGTGAAGCTTTGTGAAATGAACAACAGCAGCAGGAGTAGAATTAATTGGACCGGAGAGAGGCTCGAGTCGATCCAAAATGGTTCACTTTTACCATGGCACTGCTCACTCCGCACCATGGACTCTGCCGGGTTGATCATCTTTACTGCCTTTCAATACCTCGACGATTATTCGGGCCCCTACGCCAGGCTCCACTGCCCCCATCTTTTGCAGCGCTTCCGCGTCTCCGATAATATCCGTGGCGCAGAACCCAGGGTCGACCCAACGACTGTCACGCCAGTCAGCGCCATATGATACTCGACCAGTAGCATATGCAAAGCTGTCTTGCTGATGCGATACTCGATAGCATGGGTTCCACTAGAGTTCCGGTTCATGTTGTGGCTCAGAGAGCCCATGGAGGAGCTGACGAAGACGATTCGAGGAGGAGAGCTCACATCCGTCGAGGGCCTGTGCCTCAGGAGAAGGGGAAGAAATGCTTTCGTCACACGGGCTGGACCCTTGACATTTGCTTCCAGGGTCGAATCAAGTATCTTGCCATCGACATGCGAAACTGACGGTTTCGAAGGAAGATGATAGATGCCCGCGTTGTGGACAAGGATGTCGAGTCGCCCGAAGTCTGTCTCAATTTGAGACCTGGCGGCCTCGATTGAGGTTCCAGAGGTCACGTCTAGGGTCACTGTCGACACTGTTCCCTGGATTCCCGGCAGGGCGCGGAGAGCCTGGATGGCCAGGTTCCCATTCGAAGAATGACGGCTCCCCACGATGATGTGGAAGTTAGTGGTGGAGAGAAGCTCTTTGGCGGTGGCGAAGCCGAGGCCACGGTTGGCACCTATTTTTGCTCGTGAGCTTACAAGAGCTGTCGACTTCTGAGGCATGAGAAGTATACCAGTGATGAGAACAATTGGCACGGGCCCCATAGCATGAACTGCTACTTTGAAGATGTAGTTGACAGTGGTACTGGAAGGGGGGAGGTTACCCTTCTCTAGAAATAGGTTAAGAGGCGAAGACTACTACGATTTTACTTCTTTGATTTGTTTCCCCCTTTTCTTCTTTGTTGAGCCGTCGGGTAAACTCAAATCTCTACATTAGTTTGTCCAGGAATCATGGCCAATGCCCTGTTCCCGTTTTGTTAGCACGCTTTAAAGATCCACGGCAAACACTTAGATTAGTTGGGAGCATTACGCTACAGCAAGAAACGCCAACAAAGCAGCCTCCACATGATTGGAAATTCTCTTCTGGTCAATCATTTGAAATGATGATATGATGTGTACAGTCTGCACAGTATCCGCCCAGCCTTGCTCCCATTCCTCTTAGGCTATCAGACGTCAAGTGGCTCATCCCACATTCATTGTACCAGCATTGTCCTTCTTCTCACTAATAGCTTACTCCGACAAACTATTTCTGACCAAATCGTCTGCATCCTTCCGCTTCTCTGACCAGCTGTGTCTGACCAGCTGTGTCTGACCAGATCGTCTGCATCTGCCCGCTTCTCTGACGGTGAATAGTATCAATTTGTACTCTCAATTTCATTCATATGGAACAAGAAGTTTCTGGTTCATCTTTTGCTACGGTCTTGGGCAACGCGCAAGGGCATGGAAGCTGATCGAGTTGATCCTGGACTTGATTTGTCGCCTGAAGCAATGAGTATTATTACTGGCTGCATTATTGGCTTGATCTACTTCGCATATATCGACACTGTCGGTACAGAGCGTTCATAGACAAGGAACATGCACAACAACGTGATTTGAACTACCATGTGTCAGAAAATGGATGGTGATGGCATTCGAGCACACTGTCACCTCGGGAATACCAAACTCACACGGGGTGAGTTCTTAGGAATGCTCGGCCCGCCGGTTTCCTAAGCCACGACTTTAAGCAACAATCAGATAGCGAGAATCTCCTTATTTTGAATTGATTTAGGAGTGATGCAGGTTTCACAGGCGAAATAAAAAAGAAAAACATACAACAGAAGGGATTCGCTGGTGGTCACCCACCCAACTACTAACCTCCCGGCGTGTGGCTTAAGTACGGCTGAGCGGACGGGAAGCCCTGTTTTCCACACCCTGTGGTCGTATGTGACAGATTACTTGTTAGACTAGACTAATATAGCGCATTCTCTTCTTTTGAAAAGGAAACCAACTTGCTAAATGATGATTTGCATCGTCGTTGTTCAACAGACTTAGTGTGGTGCTACTGAGCGTATTTCTATCGCAGAATCTCTGCCTTGTATCTTGACAAGCATAGTCACGATTAGTACTCGTGCCAGGTACAGAATCGGACATTGTCTTTGCTGTGACAGTGTCCAAGGGTTCTTACCGCTGAAGTTATGCCGATTTATATATGTGGAGTCTCCCCGGAGATCAGGAACAATCCAACGCTTTGATAGAAGGTATGTTTCTCCATCCACTTGCACCACATATCTTATTCACAAAAGCGACCCCAGTAGACTATTGAACCGAATCTAACAATGTCGGTAGAGTTTGAAAGAAGAATCCCCCAACTAGGTCGGACATGCCCACACAAGTTTAGGTGGGTCGCATAGTCGTCCATATCTCCATACATAAAAGGATTATGTACCCCACGATCGACTATCTAGAATAAGCGTTGTGAGTTGACTCGTTGATTAACAGTTACTGCAGCATGGGGAACCCACATTTGAGGACAAAAAGTTCGGCGAACTTACTAATTCGTAAGGTAGCTCAACTATCTGGAAGACGTGTTCGTAATGTCGTCCGTGTGGCCAACATCCTAATCCTCCTAAGTGGTAGTGGAGACAATTCATAGATTTATCTTATTCTCTTAATCGAAGTAGTAATAGCGATGGGGACTCATGAAGACCATGTGGCAGTAAAAGCGACTGCACCACTACATACTATCGACTAACAACCATCCTAGATCTTCATTATCATTTCCCGCTGGGAAATTGGTTGTGTCCAATAACGAAGGCCTAGCTACCTGATAGCGCGTAAACAGAGTCAAAAATTCATCCCATCCCTCTTCTCCGACATTGAAAGGATAGAGAGGTGACATCTCGACAACGAGTTTATTCTCCAGGCAATGAGCGAAGAGAATATGACCCTGGTGGTTTCGTAGGAATGAGAACAGCATAACCTGAAATTTGGGAGGGAGGGCGGATTAGCAACTACAGGAGCGTGGTAAAGCTTTTAAGAGGAGAAGAGGTTAGCATACAGGGACGACAGCATGCTTTTCGAACTTTTCATTCAGCAGTCGACTGATCATCACAAGGACGATAACCATGACCTCTTCCCTTAAAATCATCCCATCGACACCATCAACACCATGAAACATCGAGGCCTTGACATGTGGGTGTCCATTGCCGCGCAATGTCCAGTAACAACATGGGCCCCATTCGTAACATTCCCTCTGTATGAACCATGGCTGTGGAATCGGGGGGTCATCAGGGATTGCCCTATTCAATGAAACCATGAGTCAGATCCAAAGAATGAACCCGTGAGATATACTTACGTGGAATGTCTCCACCCAGTTAGCGCTTTCAAGGGCAGCTCATCGTTCTCAGTGCCTTTTCGGGGTGCAATGTCCACTTCCGTAACAAATCGTGAACACATTGTTTCCGCCCATTCCCCACCGCTCCCCCATGGCCTTGACAAAGTGTATCCCATCCGACATCCGTTTTTGAGAATACGATCCTCACATGAGATTTTTTCAATTTCCTCCTCGGGCGTAAGATTTCTTTCGTAATGCTGTAGCTCTTTCTCGGTCCACGGAATAAAGTATTGCACGTTCACCCCGGAGACAACAGACTGATGATCAAGTGTTATAAGTGACAGCGGCAGACGAGCGAGCTCTTCAGCTGGAATAATGCCAGTTTTGGCGTTCCAGAGAAGATAGCAGATCTGATGCAAGGTTTCCAGAGCTTCATCTACCTTGTCATCGTCCATGATGGCGAGTCTTCTGCTGGTCCCCACGATGTGACACCGAATTCGTTTGATAGATGTATCGAGAACGCAAGGGTTCAAGAAGAGACGGAAGGGAAACGGAGTTGGAAGGGGAAATCAAAACGTCAAGTTTCTGTCATCAGCGGAACATAACAGTGTTTCCGATAGTCTGTTTTGCGACACCCACAAAATTTCGTCACAGGTAACCGTGAAATTGAATGGTGGTGATAAGCCAACTAGGGGAAATTTCTGATTCGAAGCCGTCCTAAATTATTGGAACGCCAAGCAAAGTCCTCTATGAGATGGAATCTGGCATATAAAAGGTCGGAACAAATATGTTTAACCAGAATCTAATTAGACATGTAATTCAAATAGAGAAGCACTAATAATACATATACAAGAACTAAAAGTGTCATCCTGGCAAATCACTCACCGCTATGTGAAAATAGCCAGTTCACACCAGATTGCTTTTCAAGAGCAACGGCAGAAGCTTAGACAGAAGGCCATCCACCAGACCAGTTAATGACATTCCAGCCAAACTGCTTGTCGCCATCAGCATAGCCGATGTCAGTGTTGAGATAATGGTAGTAAAGGATCGGTCCGTATTCAGGATCATCGAAGACACCCTGGCCACCAGGTGCATAGACGTTATCGTGACTTTCCAAAACGGGAGTGCCGCCGTTAGCCTGACAATCATTGCCATCTTTATCGACCTATTGGTTTTGAATCAGCATTAGAGAGCAAACCACCAGAATCCTTATCTGGAGAAACTTACAAATCCACCAGTAGCCTTGGTGCTGCGACAAACCATAATCTTATACTCCTCGCCGGGGGCCGGGCGATTGGTATCAAGGCCGCAGCATGTACCCGATGAGAAGAAAAGATAGTAGTAGTTACCGTGCTGGTACATGTATGCTCCTTCTTCGGCCTGACTTCCCGTGGAGTTGAAGGCAAGGTTGTATGCAGAGCTGCCAGCAGTCTTGGTTCCCGCTGCGTTCATCGGGACTTGGTAAAGGTCGTCGTAGAAAGAGCCAAAGTTCATGTAGAAAGCTCCATCAGCTTTGATGAGGTTGGGATCAATGGCATTGTAGAGCTTGCCACTGTGAGAAGAAACGCCGATCGATCCGTGATCAGTCCAGGTGTTGAGCTCCATGGTAGGGGAGGTGGCGAGGCCGATGGCAGAATTCTGGGTGCCGAACGTGGAGACCGCATAGAATACGTAGTAGGTTTGTTCGATATAATGAACATCGGGTGCCTGTATTGGCGCAGAGTATTAGCAATGTGAGGCGAACAGTAGTGTAGCGTACAGGGTGGACGATCTTTGAACCAGCAGGGACAACAGATCCAACCCCTTCCCAGGGGCCGTTCAGTGAGTCCGAGGTGGCATACGTGATCTCACCACCTGTGGAAAAGCGGAAGTATTTGCCATCGGATACGCGGCGCATAAGACCAGGGTCACTAATGACACATAGACCCGAGCACGGCTCAGGGTTGGCGTAGGCATAGGCCAAGCCGGGGAGGATGGCGAGGGCTGCAAGATTCAAAAACATAGCTTGAGAAGGAGGCAAAAGGTGATGTGGTACTTAGGAAAGCAGTGAGGGTCGTCCCCAGATAAATAAATAAGTCTATGGTTCTCAGCTGGGCACGAGGAAAGGGGTTTTTAGGTCAAATATCTTTCCTGAACATCCATGTCCCCCAAGCACCCTGTATCACCCGCAGACAGGAAGGTGGAGTACGTTTAAAGCAACTGTACCCTGGCTGATTTCATGTTACTTTGGAAACATTAACCAAATTGCCTAGGATGCCGGTGCAAACCAATCATCGAGAGCTTACAGGGCTATGGAGCACCATCCTTAGTTTCGCAGTCTCGAGATATGAAGGAACAGGCACGACCAGGGACCAAGAGATCCACCACCGCATGGTCGCTAGGAAAGATACAAAGCTTAATATGGCCTCGAATGTCTTCAGTCGCATGCCAAGTCGTATCCAAATTTCCTTTGGTTGCAGTTGTACATACAGGAATAGGGGGCCAATTAATTTTAATATGTTTCTATACAGTCGCGATAGCCCATTGCTTCAGCTTACTTTTGCGTTTGGCACAATTGAGAATGCGAAACCCTTCAGGCTTCGAGATCCTTCAAATGCTCACCTCGATCAGACAGTGCCGGCATTATGTCTCCCTTTCCGCTATAGTTTATTCCACCGTCCAATGCACGGTGGGATTGCCTATGTCACCAAAAATCTTAGAGTATACCAAAATAGCTATACAATACGGTGGATAGAACTCTGCTGCCTACTGTTGTGCCTGCGAAAGTGTGTTTCAAATATAGAAGTGCGCTCTGAGCCATGAGATTGTAGATTATTATCCCTTTGTACCTTTGAAAAGCCTGATCAGGCTCATTCTTCTCCGGCAGTTGGACAGCCGACAGACATACAATAGGGCTGGTTATAGTGGGGGGTGTTTCTTTCCGTAAGCATTCATTGGTGGCAGGCGTTGCAACGTAGTGGAACACTTCATGTCCCTGAAGCGCCACAATCGTGAGTGGGCATCGCGTAGGAGCCGGAAGTAGGAACTAAGTCACCCGCTAGGACCAATTCGCTCCGAGGATGTCTCAGATCGAAGCCAGCGGTGCTACTGGTGGTGCTGCCACATAGCCGGATAGAAGAAGCTGATCTCGCGGTGCTCACTGGGATGCCGGTTCTTGATTGAAAAGGTCCGATGTTCACTACTCTACGCGATGCCAGAATGCAACAGGCCTGTGTGTATACGTAGCGCCACTATTCAGTACAAAGAAGTCAATAGATAAGAATCAGCAGAGCAGAGGGTCATAGACATGGTCATAAATGCAAACAACCTAAACTAAACTAGTCAAACAGTTCTGGCGCCAGGGTCCAAGTCAGGATCGGCCAATTATAGGCGATCACTGTCAGCTATGAGACGATCGCAAACATCAAGGGTTTTATCAGTGGGCCTCGGGCTTACAGTGCGCACAGCTTTCCCAAAATGGTACCGGCCAAGATGTAGCCACTGGTTAGAACTTTCAACCCGAAACACTAATCCGTTGAAGATAGGTACGGATACGGAGTGCATATCCACTTCTCACTCGGAGCTCCACCTTCCACCGATAAGCTTCGGGCCCTGCCAAGCTACCTAATTTATCCGGGTATACTTCGGACACCACGGTTTAAGTCCCCTACGGACCCGATTAATCTTTGAGGAGCTCCTCGCACGGTGGACCTATAAGAGAGGTTGAAGGAGATAGGCAGTAGGAAAGATAGGAAAGTAGGCGGAAAGTTCCGCCGGCTAATCCTTCTTTGTGGGTTAGGGGGTGTCTATGGAAACGTCACAACTGCCGAGTAAATCCTTCGCGTGCTTCGCTAGACCGGTCTACAATAAAGATCTTTATCCACTGACTACAAATCAAGTAGCCTGGCGTGATATCTAGGCTCGAGCCATCTATGGCGACGGCATGGAGTAAATAAGAGCATATATTTGTTCTATCACGCTGCCCTGCCCGGTTTATCGAATTTAGTGATGCGGTAAGAATAGTTTAGCCTCTTCTAGGACACATACCGCACTTGTGTTTTAGGTTGGATTGTCGAAAAGTGTGATTGCCAATATAAGTTTACTTGTCCTACCAATTACAGGAAGCCGTGATCAACTGGGACGACTTCGGACTAGCACGCTGACCTTACATAAAAAACCAGCAGGCGTTTCTTTCAATGATTGCACGATATTAAACTGATTTTTTTTGGGAGGTATCAATACCCGTGATCTAATTTCAAGGCTAACTGTCATCGTCTGCCTCCCTGTCCATCTGACTATTCAGTACTTACACCAGTTTCTTTTTTCATATGTTATTAGCGTCAGAAGATGTATCTGAACAAATGCAATGACTTCGTTCTCGGCAAAGCTCGTTGGAAGTGGGTGTATATGTCACAGTAGCAAAGCTTCTGATGTCGTCGGCATGATCCGTAACCTCGGGCCATAGAGAAGCCCGGCCATGCTCGTGGGGAATTTTAAGGTTTGCTGCCGTAAGTTGTTTCCTTGTGAGGAGGATGTTGTCGGAGGAGAGAGGCTGAAGCCTTATCGAGTAACATTTTAGCCGGATAATGTGTTAATCATGCTTGGTCGGCGGACGGAACAGCCCCTATCTTCAACAATAATAATTGGTTACTTCATGCTATTGCGATCTTTCGTCAACCAGAAGTCCTTCTCTGATGACCAAGAAGTCATTGGCATCAATTACTCCCGTCTCAGTATACCCCGTGTATGCCTCGGACACCGTCACAAAGATTAGGAGTCCTTTGAATGCAGGAATGTACACAAGGAAAGCGAAGACAAGAGCGACATTATGTGGTGACAATTCTCGGCTTTGAATTCTATCTTTGTGTTCCATATCTGAGCAGGACTCTTGCAAACATTTTGCCCTGCCTAGGTCGTATGATGCTGTATTCAGTGCTTTGCCAAGAGCCAAAGAACATGGGGATAAGATAGATTATTAATCTCGTGATTTCGTTCTTTCTTCCACCCCATACAGGATTATCCGTAGACAACATCGAAAAGGAGCCATTACCTGCCGGAACTCCGAGAGAAAAGTGGCCTACTTTCGGAATTCCGAGCATGGTGATCAAAATAGCTTCGTATTCTGACCAATCCTCTGCCGTGGTACATTTCCGTAGTGTATTACTAAGATGACCCGAGGGTTGCGGTCGGAGAAGGCGATCATCGAGTTTGCTCTGCAATGACTGATGAATTCTACACTTCGTTCATTATCTTCGAGATATCCTTCTCCGCAGATCTCACAGTGCGAATTACATCAAAATCAGACAAAGAATGGCTAAAAGCCAGAGTCGCCCCCCTCGAAGAAAAGCATGTAGTAACTGCATTAAGTCCAAGGTACGGTGCACTCTAGATCGACCCGCATGCTCTCGATGCAGGGCGACCGGCCGAAACTGCGATTATGGTACTACGACTCTGGCTTTGGGGCAGCGAAATTCCTCTCGCCTACAAGAAGGACATAGTGGAGAAGCCGGTTCGTTTGAGAGTCAAAGTGTAACTTCTCCTTCAGTCCCAGAATTTAGTTCAAGAGTGTTGCAGACGCCACCATCTTTGTCATATACTCCCAGTCCTTCTGCCAACAATATCATATGGGACCCGCCAACCCAGCAGTCTCAGGAGCCTCCCATCGAAGCAACGTCGAAAGAAAAAGAACTGAACTTCGAAGCGATCCATTTGACCCCGAGCTCTATTGCAGAGGATATTCGCGACCGGTGGCTTAGGCCGTTTTTCCTGCCTGCGCACGGACGGAGTGAAACTCCAAAAGTCTGCCATCCTTATACCTTGCAATTTCTTGCACGGATCTTGAAGACATATCCACGATATATGTTGAGAGACGGACGACCGCCTCCTATTATTCACCATGTTCAGGTCGCGGAGAATAAGACGCCTCGAGCACTAGCGAATTGCTACAGCCTGGTACGTATGTGGGAACAGGCAGTCCCAGGGAGTGAGGAGATAGTCATGAACACGGTCGCACGGGAAATGGAACGGCTCGCTAGTGAGGTATGCATATCCCTTAGTGCACATGTTATGAAGCAAAGATGGTAACAAGATTAAAGAGTCCGAATCAACATGACTACGAGCTCCTCTCTAGCTTTCAAGCCTACCTCATCTATTCAATCTTGATCTACTTTGGCCCTCAAGGTGGTTTCACAGACACAATCATGATAACCCTCATGGATATGGCATCTCAGACCGCTCGAAACGGCCTCTTCTGTAATGCCGAGTTAGCACGGACCAGACCGACATGGGAATCCTGGATTGTCGCAGCCACAAAACGCCGTGCAATATTCACTCTCTATCTCTTTAGCAACATCTATAACGCGGACCGTATGCTGCCTAATTTCGTCGCAGAGGAGCTCAGAGGCGTATATGCACCGGGCAATAAGGCACTATGGGAAGCGGCTGACCGCGAAACGTGGAATAAGGAGTACGATAGATACCTCTTAAATTGGCAAGATGGAAGCTTGGAGATATCCGAATTATGGCCATCTCCGGAGAAGGAGGAGCCGGAACGGAGGAGAAGGATCGAACGCTGGGTTCAAACAGTCGATGAGTTCGGTATGATGTTGTACAGTGTTTGTGCCCATATACATGGCTCCTAAGCAGGAATATCCCGTCTCCAATTGTGAATTGCATGCTAATTTAGAGCCTTATCCTCTAAACGTCTTCTATATTGTGCGATATATAATGTAGGCTTTGCTATTCACTCCGTATGACGAGTTATTGATATACATTCAACGTAATGACTCCCCTAGATCAAAGCACCAATCATGCGACATTGTTGCAAGGTCAATCCGCGAAAAGCCGATATCGTCACACTTCCGGGTCTCTGGCTTGATACTCTGGATCCTCCTCCATAGTCACACCGGCTTCCTCCAACAAACGAGGGAACCATCTCAACATCCGGTCACGAAAGACTTCATACCCGGCTCCTTTCCGCAGCACCTTCATATTCTCCGCATCGAAATTCATGCCACCGCGCTTGTACACTTGCCATTTCTGTAGACCATAATCCACCACCAAGTCTACCGCATCGATCACCTTGGGCTCAATATCCTCAACCCGAAATCTCTGGCCTTGGCCTGATAAATTGGCAGAAGTCCCGAAGGTCAACATACCCGTCGGGTCATCATCACAAAGGCGACCGAGCTCTCGCAGAAATGGACCTTCAGGAACTGCTATGCTGACCGTATCGCCCTTTGTGACTTGCGATAGCGTCGCCGGTTCGAGAGCTGCCAAACGCGGGTGAAGGTTTTCGGTATCGTATTTAGCAATAATCCCAACAATCATCGCCATATCTTCTGTCAAAACCCGTGTCATTTCAAACTTGGCCTCCGAAAGCACGTGGATCTCTCGATGTTGCTTGTATGTCCCGATTATGCCGATGTTGTGACCCTCTCGACGATCCTTGGCTGAGAATATACGCTGGACTCCAGCTTGCGTACTCGTCAAGAGCGCGTAGCCGACATCAGTTGGGATGATGACGACCCCACCGTGTTTTAAAGTGTCGTAGGTCTGTTTAGCATCGCGAGGGACGTTAGGCGCAGTGCCCTGCTCGGGTATGAACCGGGGAGCCATGCACGAAAAACTGTAGTACTGTTGTGTTGGAGTTCAGATACAGGCCGGTGTCGAAGGATGAAAAGGGACGTAAATGTGGTCACAGAATCTAGAAGGGAGGATAAATATAGCATATCAAGCTATGTGAGTAAATGCGATCCTGTCATTATGACGCGGAGATACCGCGGTTAGTCGGAGCAATGCCGTTCGGAGTTGTACCACGGAAGAGATCTCTTCAGTATACAAACTTAATTTCATTTATACACTCGGAATTCCGATGACAGATTTATTTGCCCTCGGAGTTGCAGTAGGTTCCTCATCCATATATAAAACTTCAATGGATGGACTATAGAGCATGTAAAGATTGCTTTCTATCTGTCGCTCGTTTCTATAAAACAACTTTCTATTATATTCCACAGCTGAACTTACAGCATACTACATATCATTCATTACATGAGTACTGTGTCCTCCAGCATGGATGTCTTATTGCGAGAAAGTGCATTCGGCCGAATTCTCAACTACCTCTCCAATGGCAACCTCCTTCGGGCCCCAGACCATGCCGGGTCGAAAAGTGAAGTGACAACGAGCGAGAGTCCGTCGCCTACATCTCCAGATGCTCTTGACCTTATCCTTGTGGATTTTAGCGGACCCGATGATCCAGACATTCCCAGGAATTGGCCAATGTTGGCGAAGACAGTTGCCATGATCGATGTGATGTTATTGAACTTCAGTTTCTACGCGGCGTCAGCAATCTTCACGCCGAGTATTCCTTTGATTGAGGAGGATTTAGGTGCGACGACTGCCGAAGGAACATTGGGACTCTCCCTTTTCGTTATAGCATATGGCATTGGGCCTCTCATTGTGCGTCGACTTTTTCCATTCATATATGATCTTTATCTTGTTTGCTAATGACGGGATGCTTCCAGCTTTCTCCTCTGTCCAACTTACCCTCGATTGGACGCACTCCGGTATATGTTCTCGGCTCTTTTGCATTTTGCCTGTTTAATATTGGGACTGCCCTGGCCAAGAACCTGCAAACCATACTAGTCCTGCGCTTTTTTGGAGGTCTAGTTGGAAGTGCGCCTATTAGTGTGGGAGGTGCTACACTGATGGAGGTCTTCAAGCCTAACCAGTGCCCGTATGCGATTGCCCTGTACGCGGTCAGTGGAGTCTGCGGGCCGATTTTAGGGCCGGTATGTCATTTTCCGTCGAGCTACTTAGTGCATATGAGCTAACTAGGTGACTATAGATACTCGGGACTCTGGTAATGTAAGAGTTGATCCCTCCAATCCGGCAATATCGATGCTAATGGACAATATAGAGAGCGCTGGCAAACATGGACTGCGACTCTGTGGCTTCTCTCAGGTGTCACAGCCTTTACGACAGTGTTCATATTCTTCTTATTGCCCGAGACATTGAGCACCAATATCCTTCTACGCCGGGCACAAAGACTACGCAGACAGACGGGAGACCCTGCATATCAAAGTCAAGCCGAATTAGATACACCAGGCGCATCTCTTGCCGTGCGCATTGCTAGACAAACAGTGGATGACTTCAAACTCTCTTGCACGGATCCAGTAATCCTATTTGTCAACATGCATACGATGCTCATCTATGGCATACTGTACCTATGGTTTGAGTTCTTCCCATTCGGTGGGTCAACCCAATTCTGGCCTTACTTCCATGGCAATTACTCACTGGTGATAGTGTTCGATGGAATCTACCATTTCAATGATATTCAGCAAGGCCGTAAGTCTCTAATCAAACTCTCTTTGAAACTAATCTAATCTGTATTTAAGTTGCATTCTTTGGTATCCTTGTGGGTGCCGCACTTTCCGTCATTGTATACGTCCTATGGTTATACTTTTCATACCAGCCACGGGTCGCAAATTCGGACATCATTGTCGAACCTGAAGCGCGTCTAGTCCCCGGTCAAATCGGAGCAGTGTGCATTCCGATCTGTCTCTTCATTTTCGCCTGGACATCTCGAGAGAGGTAAGCACGTGAATGCAATGCCATTGAATATGCACAACCCAGCATTAACATAGATTTAGCGTACATTGGATCGTTCTATTATTGGGACAGCTTTCTTTGCACCAGGCTTTTATCTCACATTTCAGTCTGTACTAAATTACCTCGGAGAGTCCTACCCAAGATACATAGCAAGTGTGTTTGCAGGTAATACCTTCTTCCGAAGCTCATTCGGTGGTGCATTACCTTTGGCTGCTCCGCAGATGTTGAAGTCGCTCGGTATTGGATGGTCGTCGAGCACGTTGGGCTTCATTTCCGTTGCGATGCTTCCCTTACCTTTTATTCTGGAGCGGGTAAGATGCTTTTATGGCTACAGAAAATATGCAGATTTAGCTAACTCTTTGATAGTATGGAAAGCGTCTACGCTCATGGAGCAAGTATGCCAACTAGGTATTCCTGGGGATCGAAACCCTTCTACGGGCTGTTGCAGAGTGGGCAGATGACCTCTTGCTCGTATCGAGACCAGCGATAGAAATAATTCACTGAATATCTGCCTCTGCTATATTTCTCGAGGCCCTTTCGGCCGGTAGCCTAGGTACAGCGACCATGGCTTGGCCAGACGCCTTCAAAATTACATAATCTTTGTTTTCCGCTTTCTCTGGTTGTTATAGTCACTTTTTTGCTATACCTTTGTAATATAAATATTCGTGTTTACTTTTCTATGACCTTATACTATGTGTTAGAATTGATTTTTACACCACAATCATTGGATGGGATATGGCGAAAACTCGGACAGTTCATCAATCATAGCTGACGGTCGCCTAAATATAATCGATCTCATCTGAAAAGATATCTTCCTCTTCTTCATTTCGTGAATAGTCTGCCGTGCGACAGACTTCGTAGCTAAATAGTTAAGAGTCGGTGTGCGAAGCAATTCTAAATGAACGAGTCTTTTTTCCTACACCCGCTCATGTCAATCCGACCGGACAGCGCGAATCATCCTACTCAGACCTTCTTTCAAGACGTGTGGCGGATGCGCAAACACCATGCGAAACCACCCTGTTTCTTCTGCAGCATAAATACTTCCCGGCGCGATGTACACCTTCTCTTGTCTAAGCCTAGCAAGGATGTCCTGATCAGTGGTTGTTCGGCTTTTCGTCAGAGCCCCCAGGTTCAACCATATAAAAAAGGCAGCATTGCATTCCACGTAGGGAATATTATGGGCCTGAAGAAACCTTGTCGCAAATTGATAGCTTTCTGCTAGCCGACTCCTGTTGGTCGAGTTGTATTCCTCCAAGAACCTGTCATCTGTAAGTAATGATGAGGCGATGCGGTCTGCAACGCTGGACGGGAAATTATAAAGACTAGATAAAGAGAACGGTTAGCATTTGTCCCCATAGGAGGCATATTGTGAGATCCCTACGATATCCCTTCTACTGCGTCCAAAAGCTTCCTGTTGTATTTGCTGATTAAGCATCCGATTCGTAAGCCCGTTGAACCATAATCCTGCTCAGTATTAGACACTATTGCTCACAGGGATCACTGAAAAGATGTCAAACTTTGCTTAACCCCCAAACAACATGCACCATTCTTGGATCTATGATCTCCTCTATCTTGAATGATAATATCGACTTGAAAGTGGGCGCATCAGGAAGGCGCGAATTTCCCCAGACAGACTGCGCGTAGATTTCATCGCTGATCAAATGAAGTCTGTTTCTGGAACAAAACTTCATATACTCCTTCAAGGCATCGTCGGAGTAGCAGCGTCCTTGGAAGTGGTTCAATGAATTGTAAGTCCTATTTTGCTTGAATGACACTGGAACCTACCAAGAGGATTATGTGGCGAACACAGCAGTAAAGCCTTGACTTGGAGGCCTTTCCTTTTCGCCTCTGCATAAGTCCGCTCATATTCGTTGATAGCGGTGATGCTGAATGGGTCGGTTGTGCCGAAGGCGACTTCAAGTAGTCCGATCCTGTAACAATCAGCGCTTGAACCACGAAGGAATTGGGATGATGTTCTTTACTGTGGTCGTGATCCAAATATAGTCTTGAAAGCGTTGAAGTAGGGGCGTCCGACGAGGATGTAGTCACCAGGATCGGCTAAAGCCCAAGCACAACACTCGAGTGCGTTGCTGACACCCGACGTGACCGCAATGTCGCACGGATACAATGCGGTTTGGGGGCTGAAATAACGGTTCAAAAATTGACAGATGGCATTTTTAAGCCGATGTGAGCCACTAAACCCGTCCCCGTAGGTTAATACATGCGCGTCAAATTGGGCCTGTGACCGTTAGTATGAGGTATTGAGAGAGCAGAAATGGAAACAATCATTACATTGCTGTTGACAAATTCCATCATCTCTGCATGCATGAGAGTCTGAGCAATATTAATGATCAGATCATAAAGAAGTCCTTGCAGTTTCGTCCTACATTCTCGGCCAGACCCAGATTGACTATACCTTCGGGATTGGACTGCGCATCCCACAGATCCCCCAAGACGTCCAGGAAGGCGGGTTTCTGCGCTGCGAGTGCCGTACCTCTTGCTGAAGTAATTTCCATGGTAAGTTCTATGCAACAGAAAGGCATAGGGAAAAGTGCAAAGTACAAGACATACGATGCTACAAAGCCCCAACTCAATATAGGACGTAGGTTCTTCACATGACGCCACGTGGGGCATGTTTCGGGAAGGCGCATCTGCATCTGGTTGCGGCTATTGCGGGTGAAGCGGGAAGATCATCGACATTATTCTTCCTTGAACTTGATCATATCTCCTCTCTTTCTAGAAGCGCATGTTTTTGTTTCCTAAAAATGTACGAAGTTATGGCTGATGACAGCCTACCTGCTGTCGACTTCATTGACCGCAGGGGGCTCATTCTCGATTCGGAGCGCAAGTCTGTCACCAACATTAACCCCAAAGGCTTCTTCATACGGCATCCCCCTGCACCCCAAGAACTTAATGAGGATCTGACACCGGAATCAAAGTTATTCCAGACCATTCACATGGGAGCCGCCGTCGTGGATACCGGGCGCTGGAAGCTCATCGTAGACGGGCTTGTTGAGCGCCCTTTTTCCACCAATCTCGATCAATTACGAAAGATGCCGTCCGAGACAGTCACCTCTTTCCATGAATGCTACGGCAGCCCCATAAATCCTCCTACGAAGAATGTTTGGCGCATTGGCAATGTCAAATGGACGGGCGTCCCGCTGCATTATCTGCTGTCCATTGCTCGGCCAGATCTTGAGCGAGGACTGTTTGTTTGGTCCGATGGGCTGGACTCTGGCGAATTTGCCGGCGTCTCAGCCGAAAGGTACCAAAAGGACTTACCCATCAAGAAAGCTTTATCATGCGAAGTTCTTGTTGCTTACGAAATGAATGGCCAACCGTTGACTAAGGAGCGCGGTGGACCAGTGAGGTTAGTTGTTCCAGGATGGTTTGGGACGAATTCCACAAAGTGGTTGTGTCGATTATCTGTGCAGGCAACAAGATCGAAAGGGCCATTTACTACTATCTTTTATAATGAGCTTGATCCAACGGACTCCGAAGGGGTCCGGAAAAGACCCGTTTGGAGTGTTGAGCCAAATTCGATGATTGTCCGCCCTCGTCCGGACGATGTAATTGTCGGCCTCGGGTACATTGAGGGCTGGGGGCGCGCATGGGGGGCAGACGAGATTGTGAGGGTTGAAGTCAGTCTCGATGGAGACAGTTGGGATGAGGCAATTGTGTCACCACGGAAACAGTTTGAGTGGCAGCTATTCTCCTTTCAAGTGGAAGTTCACCGAACCGGGAGACATCACATTCGAGCAAGGGCCACAGATAAATCTGGTGCACAGCAGCCACTAACTGGAAGGAGAAATCATGTTCCAACTGTTCAGATCTGGGTACAATCTAATGTCCCCTAGGGGAACGTATCGCTTGGAAAATAGCAGTAGCTGAGAAGCACTGTTTCATGTGCATAATTGGCCATTGAAATCACCAATAAGCCTTTCGGAGGTTGCTCATAAAGACCGTGGGCATAAGTCTCAAATGTCTCATGCAGACGACCGTGTGGTGCAGCTGCAATAGTGTCAGTGACGGGTATGAACAGGACAGGGGTTGCCAAGAGCACAACTTCTTGCCAAATGCTCCCTTGGAACGCCATGCACACGCGGGGTTACTGCCATGACGGGACTACCTCCATTACTAAAGTGGATGGTTTGCAGAATGGACCCGTGGATATATTGTCGAATATATATACATGTCCCTGCTTCCCGCAAAGGGCCAACACAACTTCCTGTTTTGCTAGTCAAGCATTACTTATGCGAAAGATGATGATCAGCCTGTATGGAGGGATTTGGTATACTATACTCTGATCATGCCTCACACCAATACGTGATCACACATACTCATTACTTTCCTAAAATTGTAACCACCAGGAAAAAAAGTATTCGGTGTTCATTCCTTACATGTTATAATTCAATTGTAACATGTATCAAGTACATACGACCACAGGGTGTGGAAAACAGGGCTTCCCGTCCGCTCAGCCGTACTTAAGCCACACGCCGGGAGGTTAGTAGTTGGGTGGGTGACCACCAGCGAATCCCTTCTGTTGTATGTTTTTGCCATTTCTATGGCATTATATTATGTTGAGCTTCACTGGTCTCGTCTCACTGATGTGTCCGTCCACTCTTGCTTGCATGGTGTATGTAGGTCGAGGTCTACGACTTGCGCCAAAGCCACGACCCGAGGAACGAGACAGCGGCAGCGGCCAAGGTTGACCGGCGAATTTACGCTGTGACTGGGAAATTTTTCCCTCTACTAAAATCCTCTAAATAAAGCCCCTTTGACATTTTTCGAAGAAGCTCTTCTCCAAAACATCTCTCTGAGATCATCCGGACATTTCATCTTACTAATACCTTATTAAATCCATATGGAGGCATCTACCGGGAATAGGGCTTTTAAAAAAAAACATTTAGAAAAAGCTTTGGAAAAGATTCCTGGGCAAATCTGAAAGAGGTAGAATGATAGGGAAAAAAAAAAAAAAAACCTACGTGTCTGTACATATGTGACAAAAAGAATACTCATGTAGGAGAGAGATTGGCACTATACCCGATATAGCCTAGCCTGATAGTTAGAGCTAGTCTATATTTAGTTATCTAAGAGGATACGAATATACGAACAACGCATTGAAGGGTACGTATAACAAGACCCTTTATCTACCCCCTACCCTGTATGGTAGGTGGGTATGATTGCCGTGTTTGTGACACTCGATTGCTGAGTGAATTGCCACTGTGAAGTGCCACTAGCCCTGCTCTTTATATGAATCCCCGCTGTCTAACCACAGCCTTTGGTTTTTTTGGGTGTTGTGTGATATGTTTTGACTACTAAATTGTTGGGTTCTGTCCAAATGACCACCTCATCTACTTCACAACTATCCCAGCAATCAAAACTGGGTAGAATGACCGATGATCATTCGGCTGCAGTGGACAGGCAAGGCCGGTCAACAATGCCTCTGTTTCAGGCAGGACGCACTTTGCGCTCCGCCTCTATTTCTTCCGCCGCGAGGCTGCTTGATTTTAATCCCGCGGCGGGGGTATGGCAAGCCACAGGGACTGCTATCGCACACGCCCCAAATTTCGCCGATCTGAGATCGTCTGACGAGGTGGCATTTGATTTCCACGCTCGCACTGTACGTCGAAGCAACACTCAACCTGCGATTGACCGCCCTATCTCCCGAAGAGCGACAGCCCCCGCTATCGGTCCTGGCCGCTGGGAAGAAGAGGACCCAGTGCTCCCCCTTGGGGCTCAGCCAGATCGCGACCACTATTCAGATCTCTCTGTGGGAGCTGTTTCGTGGCGCGACACATGCAAAAGATTGCCGCTTGTGACGTGGGAATTCCTCTGCACACCCACGGGCTTCTTCATAACTGTTTACGGTCTTAACGTAATTGCCTGGGGCGCCATGCTATTCTTTCTCTTATTGAATGTCGGATCCATGACCAAGGAGCAGAAAGAGGTTTGGATTGAAATAGATTCTCAGATCCTGAATGGCTTGTTCTGCTTGACCTCGTGGGGTCTGGCACCATGGCGAATTCGCGATACATATTGGCTACTCCAGTGGCGCCTGTGTGACGGCGTGAAATCGAGAAAGTCGATAGAGAAACTCGCAAAGCGAAACGCGAGCTGGTTCAGACTACAGTCTTCCGACTCTGATGAATTGACCTTGCAAACGACCCTGACCGGTAAGGTTGCGCCACCTACCAGCGAATGGAAAATGGACTTCGTCATCATCAACATGCTATTGAACACTTTGTTCCAAGTCGGCATGGCGGCATTCATGTGGTGCTACAACCGGCATAATCGCCCAAGTTACGGAGTCGGACTTTTCATTGGCCTGGGTTGTTTCAGCTCCCTTTTAGCTGGAGTAATGTCATGGTGGGAGGGACGGAAAGTCAAGCGGATTGAAGGGTCTCTTGTAGAAGAAATACAAGGAAGCCAATATCAGGTGGTTAATACGGTCTGACCTAAGTGTACAAATAATTAGCCTTTTCCAGTAAACCATAGCATAAAAGATGAACAGACACTAACTCTGAGACATCACGATGAGGCCAACTTCTGTCAGGCGTAACAGATATGCCACCGGATGTAGTCTTCCTGAAAACACAGAGTTGTCAGGCTTTTCCATCTCAAGCAATGGTAGTGCCCAAGGGAGGGGGGGTGAGGCGCTGGCCAGGCCTTGTGGGTACCCTATTATTGGGCTGCTTTGGGAGCGAATTAGAATTTACTCTTTCCGCGTACTTTTCTCCAGCTTCATAACCATGAAGGGGACTGTCTAAGTAAATACTGAGACCTTAGTGGTTGCGGGTATGATGTCGCTGGTAATGTAAAAAAAGCGGCCGCCTGTCACAGATCAAGGTGCTGTAGTGTAGTGGTCATCATGAAACGTTGTGGTTCTCCGCAGCGCCGTTTCGACCTGGGTTCGATTCCCAGCAGCGCCATCAATTGGCGTGTGTGCTTGGTTTGTCTTTTTGCTTTTTATATACCGTCTGCGCGTGCTCTCTTGATTTGTTTCTAATTTAAACTTTAACAAACACACCCACAGGTAAGTTATTGGCCGACTAGGTCCAACGATCCGAACGGAAATGTTTTCCGTGAACGCCGCCGTCCCCTTCTCAGGCATGGCGCCGACCATCCATGTAGGCAACACGAAGTGCTAGACCCCAATTTCATAGCCATACACAGAATGAGAGACAGACCAACCGTACTTTCAATTATCTAGATCACTACGCTCTGACCGTCGGGCAAGTCCGGCAGAGTACAGCCTCGTGTGGGGCCAATTCTTCTAAATTGATTTGACTTGCTGACTGAATGGTTGTTGCTTCGAGGCGTGGCCGTTCTTCTTTCCGATTGCTTCAATGTCAGTTCAATTGTATATATGATGCTGAAACTTCATGAATTCTGGCCTTCCCAAAAATTGTGTCTGACCTGGGCCCCAGTACCATCATACCGAAGGTACCGATCTCGACCCAGCCACTGAGAGTTGTTAGCTACACATTGTGGAGAGCCCCATTCTACACATCACCCCAGACTAAGATAAGCTCCCGACACCATGCACCGAAGATATGATCATGTTCAGCACGTCGCAATATTATTGCCCTAACAGGCACTAGTTGACCCGCTTCCTCCACACGTTTGGCCCCCTTCCTTGGCCCCTTTGGCCCCAGTTCCTGGCTAGGCCTGCCGATCTCCATACAACCCGGGGCGGTGCCTGATCCTGTAGTAGCATTCGAGGTTAGCTGCCCCCGTAAGCACGGAGAAAAGTCTATAAGTTGCGGCAGGGGCACACTTTCTGTCTTGATCTCCAGGTACGCTCTCTACATGAATTGAACAAGATACCCTAGAATCCACCTCAATTGAATCTTCTTATCAAACAAATCAAACAATCGCCCACAATAGGCAGACACAGCCAATATGAAGCCACTCCAACTCATCCCGACCCTCCTCCTCTCCCTCGTCCCTTCGCTCACCCACGCCTCCGATAGCGACGACATTCCCTCCGGTGCTAAGCTCTGCCAACCCCAAGGCAAAGGCAGCTGCCAATTCGGCGTATACCAATTATATCCTGGTATCGATTGCTACCACCAAACGATGAATTCCGCCTACCTCTTCGATCACGCATGCAACATCATCGGCCATGTGGAGAACTTCACCCAGGGCGACGCCATGACCTCGCAGCTGCCGTATACTCTGGACATTGAGAACGTTTTTGGTTATCCATCTTGCTACCTCAAATATGAGATTGCGTACAGTGATGGCTTGTATGGGTATAGCATGCCCTCGGGAGGTGTTTGGGATGACTGCGAGAAGGGCGATGACTTTCAGTGCACTTGGTATAGGGTGGCGTTTGACTGTCCTGGATTCTAGCGAATTGCTTTTTTTTATCATGGACGGGATTGGAGTACGGAAAGGTTAATTTGCAGGTGGTATAAAGGACAAAATGGTATTTCACAGAATTACACCGCTCATTCTGGATATGTCAAATCCTGCGCAGTCATATACATAATAACCCATGAAAAATCATCCACATTGCAAATGAAACTCAAATCACTCCTTAGAGCAACACCCTTCGAGAACCTGCGGCGCCTGGGAAGTATCCAGCCTGCAGAAACACGAGGCCTTGATGGGGACATCCGCCACCGCAAGAGCCAATTTAACCGACTGCTCAATCATTGCTGCCTCATCCAGCTTCCCCAGTCTCACCAAGCATTCATGATACCCCTGCAGCGACCAGACGTTGTTAGGATGACGGCACTGACGAACAAGTGTGTTGTCCAGTCCCAGATCGGCACGATACACCTGCGCTGCTTCCTCCAGATGACCCTGTTCCATCAGAAGAGCCGCGTACGCGTGACGAGAAGGCTGCATCCACGACCACGGCTCACTGTAGGGCAACTTATCCTCGATATCAATAGCACGACGCAGAGCAGCAAAGGCCTGATCGTAGTTCGCACACCGATACTCAATCTCACCTTCTAACATGGCCGCAGCCACCTGGAGCACATCGACAATCTTCCCGTTATACGCGAGACGGGTCTCTGGAACACGCTTCCATGCCTGGTTGAACCGTTCTTGCTCCTTACGAGCTGTCGGGACATCCCCGGTAGCGGCGAAGGCGACTCCTCGCGCGTAGTGCGTCATGGCTGTGGTGCCGGAGTAGAGAGTCTGATCAGTTGGCAGTTCTTTCTGTTTTAGCTCCTCCCACATGCCAAAGCGCACCATTACATGCAGCCGGCTGGTTAGGAATTGTTCGAGCCAGTCAGCCATTGGTGGGGACTGGATACGCAGGACTTCCTCAGGAACAGTGGCTTCCATGCGTGTCACTGCGTCAAGAGCCATTTGAGATTTTCCGGCGAACATGGCTGCGTAGATCAAGGAATGGTAGTCGTGCATACGGTAGAAGGTGTAGAAGTTGGCAGCACCTGCTTTGCGGAAGTATTTGTCGTCTGCAATAGTCGAGTTATAGTTAGAAGCAATGGAACGCCTCCAGTCTCCGATGAGGATGTCCAGATGGGTAGGCATATGGTGGATATGACCGGCATCCGGGACAAGGTCACGAAGATTATCGGCTGCATTTATGCCCAGTTCCGGGGTAGGTGACATCTCGATATAATGAATGTAAAGATGAAGCAGGCCGGGATGGAGATCCGCATTCTCATAAGTGAGCGCTCGGTCCAGAACGGCTTTCACTTCCATCGTGGGCGCATTAGAATTCGGCTTTCCAGTGAAAAGGTCCCACATAGCCCACGGAGTCATATTCATCAGCGCATCTGCATAGAGCGTGGCGACGTCGATATCATCCCCGAAAGCATCGTAAACTAGCTTCATGGCGGCGGCGTAGCTCTTGTTGATGGTCGGGTAATCGTTAGGCGGGGTGTCGGCGACGAAACGAGATTGAATTGCATCGATGAGAGCCTTCTCGAGGGGTGTTGCGTTCCCCGCATGTTCCATGGCCTTTTTTGCGGCATAAAATCCTCGTTTTACACAGGCATGCAAGTCTCTCTCATCGAACCTCTCCCAGGGCTTGTTGTAGTTTGGACCTACAGCATAGGCGAGCCCCCAGTATGCCATTGCACATGTCGGATCATTTGCAATGGCCTGTTCGAAGCAATATGCCCCTTCTACGTGATTGAAGGCGTAGACCCATGTTAGACCCCGGTTGAACCAGGTCTGGGTGTCGGCGCTGGTAGTGCTGATAACGTGCCCATAGGAGCCAAGGTCGTAGTACTCCTCGCTTGCTGGGATGGCTTGGACTATTTCTGTAGTCATTTTGCAATGCCTTCCAGGATCATTGAAAGGGAGACTGAACAAAGAAATATCTGCTAGAGAAGACGTCACGATAGATGGGCGGATGAATCGGTCATTTTAGATCTAAATACGAAGAGTACAGCGTTTGTCAAAGGAGGGGGCAAGTGGGTCCCCGGAAAGGCCGAGAGTGGCGCAATCAGTACGATGCTTGACTAATACCCGTTTCATTCGCCGAACTTCAGACGCCGAAACATCCAACTCTCCTTTCTCCCCCAAACCGAGTGATATCTGCATTCTTCCTTGATATACTGACCTGAAGTGATATCCGGATTCAAGAAAAACAGCGTTTAATTATAGAGATACAAGGAGATAGGAGAGAAAATATATGCCTTCCACTTCTCGACCGGTGAAGGTGGCGTGTCTGGCCTGGTAAGTTGACGCCGAGTGATGAATCCACGGGGATTGATGCAAGGGACCAGAATCTAACATGAACAGTCGAGCCTCCAAAATTCGATGTGACGGGCAAAATCCATGCGCTAATGTAAGTCAACTGTATTTCCAAATTAATAATCGATCTCTAGTAACCCGGTGTAGTGCACTATCCATCGACAAGAATGCCGGTATCAACCCAGTCGGCGAGGGGGTGCTCGACGGGGCCCTGTTGCCGCCGAGGAGCGGGCCATGAAAAAGGCCCAACGACTGCAAACTGCAACCAGGGTCAATAATCATGCCGTGACAAATGATGATTTTACTCCGGCTCAGATATTGCAGATCAATGCAGCCACCCCGGTTTCTCTTCCATCTCCGTCTCCGATTGAAACCGGATCCCGACTATCCGTTACGTTTCAGGGAAAAGACAGCCCGGGATTTCCGTTATCGCCTAGAGGCCCTAGAACCGGTCAGGAGCTTCGGGAGACTGTGGGCCATCCGACACAAAGCCTCCGTGCTTATCGGTGTGATCAGGATTTGTATGTCGTACCCATGCAATATCCCACCGGACCTTAACTGACAGATCCTTGTCCGATCGTACCCTAGGATCAATGCTTACTACATCTTCATACATCCATACCTCCCTCTACTACCCCCACCGGCTGTGTCCCAGTATGTGGACAAGCCTGTGGCTCTGAGTATGCGGTCGGCCCATGTAGATGCATCTCATCTGCCTTACTGGCCGACTACCTCACTGGGCTTGGCTGTGGCAGCAATACTGACACTGATACCCCTACCGGGTGATGCGCGCGCGACGGAGAATGAGGCTGTCACCTTGCGACGCTCTTACGCCGATTATTTTGCACGCTCAGCGCTAGATGTATCAGAAGAATCTCTCCAGCCGTCTTCCAATTCCGATCTCACGCAGGGCCCATGCAGCCCCTTGCATCCGGAGATTCCCCGGCAAATGGAGCCGGTCCTGGCATTAGCGCTTCTCAGCCTATACGAATGCTGCCAGCGAGGAAATGTCTCCAAGATGCGCATCCGAGCCAATCAGGCATTAACCATGGCTATGGATCTATCGTTACATACGCAGAAGTCTGCGAATAACTGTTCCGACGCGATCCGTCGTTGTTGGTGGTCGACGGTATGTCACATGTGTTCTCTCATCCATAGCCCAGAAGTTTATGTTAACTGTCGCAGATGTTCCTCGTTTATCAGTCTTCTATATTGACAGCTTCGGTCTGTTCGCAACTTTCAAATCGCGTAGACATGACCTGGCTAACCCCGCAATATACTAGGTACCCCTCATTACAAGCGATGACTTCCGCATTACCACGCCTTACATAGTAATTCGTGGTTGTCGAGAGGTGCGCAACTCCCTTCCTCTTGACGTCCATGTCTTCTAACAAGCCTCAGCCATGGCCCTACATCTTACAAGCACAATGCCTCCTTCACCGCAGCTGCACCATCACCCGCGAGTTCTCCCACGAAACCACCCATGATCAAGGGTGTCTTCCCTGTTCATTCCACAACGAACTCAAACACCTTGACTCTTCTCTTCTCGATATAGCCACCGAAACAGACCGCTACCGCTGCATAGCTAATTGCCAAGGCACGGAAGCCGACGCGGAGCGCGTGCTCTGGGCAATATCGCGCGTCCTAATTCACACGGCTAGATTGCTCATCCATAGAGTTCGCGCTTTCCCTGACCGTCCTGCCGATAGCTTTACGACTACTTCCAACAGCAGTACTAGCGGAACTAGCACCCCCCTCTCTCCGTCCCGAAGAGCTGAAATCGATGCCATAATGCCATTTGATGAGCAAGAATCCATGCGTGTCTGCATTCGCTCTGCGCTGTTGATCTCTCGAATTTTCCGTCACCTGCCTACACCGAATCCGATGTACTCTGATACTCCTGCCGATGGAGAGACCTTTGGATATGGATTCGGGCTCGGACTTAGTAGTGGAGAGTCGAGGCGATCGCTGAATTCACCACGCTCTCTACCTTACATGGCCTGGTGTGGGATGCAGAGCTTCTATGTACTTGCCATGGTGTTGTGGCGCGTGCGGGCGGCCTTGTCCGCGGGTAATTTGAGCAGTATCTATAATCTGTTAGATCGGCCGACTGAGCGGACGGCGATACAGGATGCAGAAAGGCTCGAGGAGGAGTTACACATGGGGATTGAGTCGCTGAGAGTGTCAATGAAAGCGGATGGGGTATATGAGGGTGTCGGGAAGATGGTTAGGGAGTTGGAAAGCGCATATGATGCTACCATGATGGGGTGATCATGGTATCGGAGAGCGGAGTTGATTTTCAGCCTGGGCAAAGACCAGTTATGGAATAAATCAGACTAAACCTGGAACGGTCAACCTTTTGGGTCAATCTGAACCAGGGCATATCTCGGTTTTCTGTGCGGGGTACAACAATGCGTGACCAATCGGCGTTTGACGGAGTGAGCTTTCGTATTTCGGCGGAAACGGTATCCCCACCTCGGCGTCTGAACTCAACCATTCGGAGTAAAGTCGGGTTGAGCGCTATTTTATGTTGACGCAGATTGTATCGACGTTTATTGGCCAGCTATCGATATTAATTAAAATAGACCAAATGGCGCATTTGCTAGCACATATTAGGCGTCGTTGTAGGAGGACGCGCGGGCTACGATGATTGAAAACCGAGTGGAGGACTGAATAGCATGGCGATCCACTGCATCTCGTGCCCTGATACCTGTGAAGCATGCTGAACATGCCCGGCCGAATGGAGAACAAGTCTCTGGAAAATCTATACAAGAAACATAGTTCTTACTGATAGGCCTATAACACTTATCTGTGACAATTTCAAACCTGGAATGTTAAATGATGATACCCTGGACCCGAATTGGAAGCTGCTATTCTTACTAGTAATAAATGTTACCCAATTTGCAGCCAATTGGATGATTTTCCTAATCATAGACGAAGTACGAGATAGTATTAACAGTTATGGCCTAAGCCAACTTATTTAGTGGTGATTCTTACGTGAATCTCTATCTGCTGTCCAGTTTATATATTAATCAGGCTATATGGCTATCGATCTACGTATAAATGGTTTTTACTGTGATTTCAGGTTTCTCTATTGGCACAATACCGTTGTGGGTAGTCGGCAGCTATTCTTTCGAAAGCTTATGACTAGTTAAATATATTTGAGCGTGGTATTTCCTCTGCAGACACAGTTTCACCCACCGGAACTTGTACAAAAATGATCAACAATTGAATACGATCAAATAAGTGGATATGAATATAATACTATATAAAAAGACCATCCTTACGGTACTACTAGAAAGAAGTAGAGTACAGGAAGGCAATGTGGAAAATGATAATACAAGTGGGACTAAATCCATGTAAAGGCCATACGCCAAGCTAAACCTCTAATCATCCATCAGCCATTTCCGCAAAGTATCCTCTCACCATCTGTCCCCTCTGCCATAGAACCTACATGGAATAACCAGTTACGCGAACTCAAGAATCGGAGTAGTGCCAACCCTTCCTCTATCAGGCATACAGTCACCCCATCCTGGACCGTCGTGACACGAAGTAATAGACTTCGCCGCACGCTTCCCTTCATAGTACGCACCATGCAGAAAGCCCGAGAAGTTTGGGCTTGTAGCCTCTCCAGCAAAGAAAACCCGCCCAACATTCGCTCGGAGATTCCGATGGGTCTGGGCAGATACTGCGGGTGGCCAGTTCGAGTACGAGCCGTACGACCTGAACAGTTAGCATAAAACACTCCAGCCAAATAGCTAAGGAAGGGTCCTACCAAGGCATTTGCGTCCACCTCGCATAGAAAATGCCTATCGGTTCCGGGATGGTCTCGTCCCCAAAGATCTTGCGCAACACTTCCATAATCTCAGCTTGGGTCTTGTCCTCGCTTTGCCGCTCAACCCGATACGCCTGGTCGTTGACAACTGTAACGACGAGGATATTCGATCCCTCCAGCACCCCGGGAACATCCAATGGCTGAAACAGCGGATAGTAGCCTCTAGTATTCGGGTCGGCGTAGTACAGATACTGGTTCTTGGGCCAGAAGGAATGCGGAAATTGCATGAATATTTTGGTATACGTGACCATTTCGAAGCTCGTAATAGCATCTTTCTTCCACCTTGGTAGCTCGGGTGTAAACTTCACAGCTTCAGGATGCTGCAGCACACCCAAAGAAAATGTCATAATAGCGTACTTGGCTCGCACACATTTCCCATCCGTGCTATGTACTGTCACGGAGTCATCGTCGTGCTCAATTTCTTTAACGATGGTGTTTTTCCGAAGGCGCCAAGCATTCTGTCCTTCGAAGAGTGGATCTGCTACATTCCTGAGGATGATGGAGAACCCACGCTGATCGAAGCTGAACTCCTCTCGGTGAGAGAAGAACTTGGCCGTCGCATTTGTGGTTACTGCGGTATAGATCTCGGAAGTTTCTTTTGCCTTGGCTGCTGTGACCGAGTCAAATGCCAGATAGTCGGCCAGTTGCTCGTACTGATTTGTCTCTTTCGGGTTCCATCCCTGCCGCCGAAGGGCCGCGCGGTATGTACGGTCTTCTAGGTGGTGGTGAAGTCGGATGCCAGCGTCGGCGAGGACCTTGGAGTCGGCATCGCTGACAGCTTTCAGTGCGTTGAAAAGGAGCTCGGGTGGTATTTCTCCCGTCTGGTCGTATACCGTGGCATTCTCGACATCACTGGTTCTGGTGTACGTTAGTCGGCTGTGTAGTATTCAGTATTGGTGAGGGAGAACATACAGTGTGCGGAGGTTGGCTTTAATAGCCTGTCTTAACTGTCAGTCATACTCTTTGCTAGAATGATGCGTTCTCGTGGATCCTACCAAGTCCCAGATGGGATTCACGTGTGTTTCGGGTCCACCAGTTCCGTGTACCTGGCACCCATGTTAGTTTTACACCTCTCAATAAGGGATCGAAGAATAGCAGCACACCCAATTAGCCCCAGCCTCCACTACATATTGTTGCCCTTTGCCAAAGGTAACCTCGTGCATCCGCCCACCAATACGGTCCTGATACTCTAGTACGATAAAATCTTCGACACCGTTCTTGTGCAGTGTTTCCTGCGATCATCAGCATGGCCCCACAAAAGTTGCAACTCGAGCATACTGCAGCAGTCACGCCCGCCACACCGGCACCTCTTCAGAACGTCAGCTCGAATGGTAGAAACCTTCAATTCTCGATGGATAGAGAGCCTTACAATATGACCACCTCAGTTTCCGTACACGTTCTAGCATTTCCTACTACCGCGAAGGCAGTGAGGGTTGCTGCTATTCTGGCGAATCTCATGGCTTACTACTGCTTTGGTTGGACTCGGTGGCCGCCATCACCTGAGGGGGTATACCACATTTTTATACAGTGATTGGAGTTTGACTTTCATTCTTTAATTTCTATTGATCCATACTGTGTAACATTCATGAAGAATAATGCTATTTGTTTGGCCAAAGCTATGCAGAACCTTGCGTATTCTGGGGTTGTGTTCAGAATCTGGCATTTATGCGAAAGGGATGCAGGGCCAGGAATCACGAACGCGTCGCGTATGCATGTTGCCGTTTCTATATGTAGATGACAATCAAATAGAGCCATGAACTTTTACGAATATTTACTAAACGGTGATTTGGTTTGTATTTGCATCCTCAGTGGTGAAAACTTGGAATAGCCTACAGGTCTCTTACGGAGGACGACTGCGTACAAAGTCCACATGAAAACTCCATTTGTAGGGTCTTTATCGCCTCGGTACATACACTTCCTGATACAGAAGGCGGTATGGACTTTTCTTGAAAAATTTGCTCATCAAACCAGGCTAAAGCCGGAAAAGAAAGCGAAGAGATAGAGTCGATATTTGAGAAGCAAAGAGTACGTCTTACCTAAAATACGAGTTCAATTGTCTTCCAGCTCCTTGTTGAACTACTAATCCTTTAAATCCTTCCAATCCTCCGGGCCTCGGGTTCGGCGACTTTTGAGTCTCGTCACCGGGGGAAATTCTGCTTGTAGTATTTGTAATCATGCCATCACCTCCGCACCAGGTTTCGAACTTTCGAATCTTCTTTTCCTTCTTCTTTTACTGCACTTATCTTCTTAGATTATTTTAGATCCTGGCACTAGATCCCCGATCAGTTATTATCTTATCAAAGTCAACATGGCCTCGTCATCTGTCTCCCTTAAGGCCTCGGCCTTTTCATTCGTTGTTCTGTCGGTCGGGCACACGGTATGTCAGCTCTAGCTCCTAGGAAACTAGCTAGTAACCCATGGCGTCATCGACCCCCTACATCTACATGAGCTCCAATGGCCACAATAACGAGTTTACAAAGTTCCTACTATTCAATTGATAGACACTTGTCCACTTATATCATCTATTAATACAGTCATGTGCTAACAAATAATGACCAGCTCGGAGGAACCCAATGGACCGCCGAACCAGCCTATCGCACCATCGCTGGCACCAAGCCCTGGGCTCTCGGCATTGTCGGCTGGTTCCAGGTAATTCATCCACCACCCTTCATAGCAATTCGCAAGGCAACCATAGATACTAACAATACCTCTAGGGAAGCGCCTTTTTGTTCACGACCGGTAAGTGTTCTCTAATTAACTCCAAAGGAAAAAAATCAACTAATAATTCTTATAGGCATCCTCCATTACCAATGGGCCCGCAACCCCCGAGCCCTCCAGGAACCTACTAACAAGGCCATCGCTATCATTCTCAATGCGGCGCTGTGGGCTAGCTCGGCATGGTATTTCAAGCATGGCATCAATGAGAATGGATGGGCTGTCGGGGCTGCGGCTGCGTGGCAGGCTTGGTCGGTTGTGAGGGCTTGGTTGAAATATTAGATTTTGGGTTAGATGATATATAATATATGGGGGTAGAGTAGTAGATTTGACTGAAGAATATTACTCGCATTTAGTATCGTTAGACATTCAAAGCTCATTATTACATCAATAATCACCCGCTACCACCCTCTCCCCGACTCTCAGCCTTCGACACATTATCCTCTCCATGCCCTGCAAGCACCCTCCGGATCATATCCTCTCTCTCCTCCAACGTTTGCAAATACTGCAGCCGCTCTCTACTCCTCGCCACTCTAGCTAATTCCTCCTGTAGCTCTGATGAACTCATCCTTTCGTACGCTACTACTGATGCTGTCGACTCCCCGTCTCGAACGCCATCAGAAGATAGCTCAGCCGGCGCTTCACCCAACGTAGCCGAGGCTGACGATGCGACCTCACCACCCACAGCACCCTGCTTAGCATTTATTCCATCTACACTGACAGCTCCAGATTCAACCCGTGCATCATCCCGCCTCGGCCTTCGAACGGACCCAGTACTAAGCTCAAATACAGGCCGATCCGCCGAGTTATGTACAGGCCGACTATCGGACTCGTTGAGTGGTGCGCCGTCGATCTCGGGGAGTACAGTCGTAATATTCTGAGTCAAACTCTGACCCTTCCCTTCCGCATGCTGTATCGTTGTGGCCTGTCCGCTTTCCTCACTGGTACTGATATCACCAGCCTGTTGCTTCCTCTTCCTGCGCCTTTGAAACCAAGCAAATATTAGAAGCGCAATGATAGCAACGCCGATGGGTACCGCAACCCCAATCCCGGCCTTAGCCCCTGTAGACAAACCTCCCGCATTATTGCTATTAGATGAAGACGTTTGAGTTGCCACAGATGTCATGCGCATTGTTGAGACGAGGCGAGTTTCTGTAACTGTTACGACGTTGGGTTGTTCGGAAGTAGTTGTAGGTGTGTCGTCATCTGATGTCGTAGAGTCGGTTGCGGTACTGAAAATTGTTTGTGTTGTTGTGCCGACCTCGGACTCATCGGTCGTGGTAATGACCTCGGTGGTTAGTGGTAATGAAGTCTCGGTTGACGATGTTGATTGTGTGGAAGCGTAGATTGTTGTCACGATGGAGTAGATGGTCTGCGCATCGTTGATAAACTCGGCTCGGCGATCAAGGTTAACGTTTGCGGTCATGTAGTCTGGGAGGGTTGGGTGGATGTTGAAGAGGTTGCAGAGGGAGAGGAGGGAGTTGGGTGTTACTGTTTATTGTGGGTTAGGGCGTTGGTTGGTTGGCAGACGGGGAGGGTATACTGACGTCGCTGGTCGGGGTTGATGGGACATTGGTGGAAACATGATTGGAATTGTGTAGTTGCTGCTATAATAGATAGGCTGGTGCACAAGCATGCGTAGTCGGTATGTGAGCAGGTGGATAGAATCTGGGGATAAAGGCAGTTTAACTAGGATGATGAAAATTAGTGGGAGGTAGGGGATGCGGATCGGGATCAGTACTGAGCAGCGGGGGATATCGCGGAACTTGTGAGCGACGAGGTGGCTTCTAGAGGTAGCGTCGTCAGACAGTGAATATTGTGTGTTGATTGAGAAGAGTTGTCGTATAGCTTGTTGCAGGTTCATGGTGGCTTGCAAAGGATGCGCCCTGCATGCTGTAACCGGTGGGTAAACGAAGCCTGTGGCGTCGGGGTTCGGAAAGAAGTTGGGGAATTACGGGGGACCACCCCCATTATCTATGAAGACTGGCTGGGGAAATGTTTTGAGTTGTCCTGGCACCGTGCAGGGGACCAGCGGCCAGTGCCCAGACTGATCATCGTGTGTGGTGAATGGGTATCTTGAGTTAGGTCCTTACTTCCCCACCCACTGCCATCCCCCCCATAATATAGTATCGTTTGCTGAATTATGACTCACACTGCTCGAGGTACAACCGTCATTATAAGCGTATCCAATACCAAGTTGACAAAATCCAATGTTCAAACAGCTGGAAAAGAACTGTGGGATTCCCAGGTGTGGAATGTCTTGGCCGATGTTTTGGTCTCAGAATCGCCGACATGGAGTAGCCACGAGCACGCCAGCTGCACGCCGCCGGGAAACTTCAATGTAGTCTAACATACAATAGGCAGAGGGAAGCAGCTAAATGCAGCTGGTGACCAGGGTTATAGGACTCTGATTAAGCTCATTGGTGAGCCGGGAATCAATGCTCGGCGCTAGCCGAAGCCAGCGCATGGCGGTTCCTTATCTATCCGTGGATCTCTCGGTTGGGAGCCGATCAGCGTTATTCAATAATGAGTATGTCGGTGCTTACACGGACTGGATTGCCCTAGTTATGTATTTATGACTACATGAGACTTTCCATAGTGGAAGTGTATACAATATCTTGAGGGTCGTATTATCCATATCCTGTCACAATCATGCCGCCGTTCCTCCCGTCCGGACCTTCCGCGGACTCTCCGAACAACAAATCTCCGTCTCACCCTAATAGCTATAAAACCCACACAATCCCATGGTTTTTACTACAGAAACAAAAAGTTCATAAAGTTCGTATCACTGGTTCACATTAACAATGTCCTCCCCAACCGTCCTAATAATCGGTTGCGGCATCGCCGGCCCCGTCCTCGCCATCCTCCTAAAGCGCAAAGGCTACAACCCTATCGTCTTCGAAAAGGTTCAGGCTCTCGGCGATGCCGGTGCATCATTGATGATACAGCCAAACGGGTAAATATTCTTTAGTTTTTACCACCCCAATCTTTACGACATCTCATCCACTGACAAAAACATTACAGAATGAAAATACTCAACCTCATTACCCCCAATCACCCGCTCCCAACCATAACACCCCTCCAATCCCTCTGGCACGGGACAGCGTCCGGCAAAACACTCGGCCACTCTACTCTCCCGTCAACCTACATTGACCGCTACACCCAGCCCGCAAGTGGAATAAAGCGCAGCGTACTCAATCTCCACTTGAAGACCACTCTCCAGAAACATGGTATCCCACTATACGAAGGATACCAGCTCGAGAGCATCCACGAACACGTGCACCAAGTAATCGCATCTTTCACCAACGGAGAATCAGTCACAGGCTCATTCCTCATCGGCTGCGACGGAATCAAATCATCAACGAGAAAACTCCTCCTCTCCCAGAAAGCAGGAATAGCCGAAGGCCCACCTACATTCACCGGGTTGGTTCAGGTAGCGGGAATATCAAAGACCCCTCAGTCCATGGCTGACAAAGTTATTTCCCTGAGTAACTGGTATGGCGAGGGCGTGCACGTTGTCGCATATCCTATCTCTACTGAGGATATTTCCTGGGCGGTTACTATCCCAGATACAGAGGGTGAGGATAGTACGTGGCGGGCTGCTACTGCTGGAACCGAGCTGGAATCTCTACGAGGGAAGCTGAGAGTGAGATTATCTGGCTTTGAAGACTGCATTTTGGAAATGGTAAACACCGCAGATCGGATCATCTCGTATGGTCTGTTTGACCGACGGGAGGTTCCTGCCGAACAGTGGTTTTCTGATCGTGTAGTATTGGTCGGTGATGCGGCGCATCCGACGAGTCCGCATTTGGGGCAGGGGGCAAATCAGGCTTTGTAAGTTATACTGTCTCTTTATAAGAGGGTGATTCGGGTGGTGCTAATGTTAGTTTGGGTAGGGAGGATTGCTTTCATCTTTGTCGCATGCTTCCGGATCTGAGTTTGGATAAGGCGAACTGGGGTGTGGTCGAACAGGGGCTATCGGGTATATTCGAGGAGTTTGCGCGGTCGAGGCAGCCACGGACCTTGATGTTGGTAAGGGAGGCTCGTCGGCTTGGGGAGCAGCGTGTTGTCGTGGGAGGGCCGGAGCGGTGTCGCGAGCGCGATGCAAGTATTGCGGATGCTTGGAAGGATGAGAAGGCTGTGGCAAGGGGTTTGGACGGGTTGTTTAGAGAGCCGTTCTGAGGGTGGTTGCCTACTAACACAGGGAGATATTTCTCGGGTAAAGTATGTTCTAAAATGTGTACATAATGTTCAGTGAACGATCATGTTCACTATGGGTCGTTCATCACAGCGTAATCTACTTCACCTCAAATCTACAAAACAGTCTGATAAATATTCTCATCCACATCAGATGATTTTCCCTTCCACTCATTCAGCCACACCCCCACAAACCTCACCACTTCCTTATGCACACTAACAATCTCCTTAGGCGCCTTCTCGCCATCCTTCTCCTGCTGTCCCGACAACCCGTTCTGGTCCCAGTGATGGACTGCACCTCTCACACCATCCCACACATCCGCCGCCGGGATATCCAACAAAATAATAGGCTCGCTATCAGTCGACTTCCGACTCTGCCAGTCGACTCCGTCAGCTAGTGGTGTCGAATCGCGCCACGGGTCCGCCAACCCGCCAATTATCGCGACGCGCGGATACGAAAAGTTGAACCCGCCAAATTGGTTAATGCGCTGAACATCTGGCGGTGTCTTAATGCCAAATGTGTTCGGGCAGAAGGATGAAAGATAGGGCAGGTCGAGGAGACGAGAAATAAGGGGCTTGATATTCGAAGGCACGGAGGAGCCCGTGGTGAAATATCCCCATTCGACGCACACCTGGTAGTTCCAGCTGGTGCCGGAGTCCTTAGTGAGGGGTTGTGGAACAGTCCAAGTTGTGACGTTGGATGATGAAGTCTCGGAGGATGAGTCGGTGAAGACTTTCGAGGTACTGAGGAATCCGATCCAGTTGAGGAAGTTGTTGACCAGGGTTGTGTTGGAGGGATCGTAGCCTGCAGTTTGGACCAATTGCTTGACTGATGCGGAGATGGGCTCGGCGGTTGAAGGATACAGCAGATCCGAATGGGTGATGTTGTTGCAGAAAGCACGGAAAAGAGGAGTTCCGATGGACTTGTCCCAGTTGCGGGACTGAAACGAGTCCAGACCGTACGAGAGGGAAGAGACAAAGTCTTGGTTACTGAGGTTGGTCGCGGAGCCTCCAAAGACGGATTTCAGTTGCTGCGCCAGCGTTTTATTGTCGGCGTGATCGATGAGAATGCGATCGACGATATCAATTGACGTCTGCAGGGTGGAGATACACTGCGATGGGCCGTATAGTCGGATCGGCTCGTAGTATTCCCAATAGTCGATGATGGCCTCCGTGACGCCGGACGACGACACCGCCCCCCAGTAGAGATCAGGGTAGAGCTTGCGGAGGAAAGCGACAAAGGCACCAGCATAGGAGCCGCCATAGGCAATCCATGGCGTGGTGGCTGCCGTGAGATCGAGATGCTCCAGACCGGGGAAGACAATATTCGAGGCGAAGTAAGCGTAGTCGGCGAGCGCCTGCTCGGTGGTCAAGAATCTAATGTTCTCGGTAGTGAGGTTGGCGAATGGGTAACTCTCGCCGTAGTAGCGATGTTCGAGGATAAGGCCAACTCCATTGTAGGCTGCAGCTAACTGATTAACCACCCCTTGTGAAAGGAAGGGAATACGGTCGCTTCCGTCTGTTTCGCCTGCAGCAATCACGAAAACAGGCCCTCCCGGCTGGTAATGGCTGGTGTCAAGCCAGTAACGCAGGCCAAAGGTGGCATTGGTGTGCGGCTCATAGCGCGATTCGTTGTGAAAGTGGTCTATGGGTACGGAGAGGTTGTACACCGGGAAACTCGCTGATTCTTGGTTGAAAGTGTCCTGGTGAGGCTTGCTGAGCTGGCTGAGTTGGTGCAGATGTGGCACCCGCAACTCCAGGGGGCTGGAGTCTAGGGCAACCGTCGAGGCAATCAGGGTCCCCAGAAGGGGAAGTGAAAGGAACATGATGGCCGTGCGATGGAAGAATTTGGGGAACGCCAGAGTTTATTAACTCCCAGACCCTTATGCGGGGTTTATTTGCGAGCAGAGCTTTATCTAATCGGTGGAACTGCCGATTGCCAATCAGTCTAGGTAGTCTGAAAGGCGTGATGAGGTTGGGACGGCGATCGGCGCGGTATCCGTCGGTCTCCCGGCGTGGCTGGTATCTGCACTCCCCAATAATTGACGGTTATTCTCCGCTCTCCTGCATTCTGCTCACCTTCTCATTCTACTCGTCATTCGGAGGTCGCCATTTAACTGGTGTCGCTCAGAACGAATGACCGCCGAGCCATTGGCTCCGACAAACCCACGATGGCGTAACATATGCGGGTGTTCCCTGCACCGTTGCATTTGCTTAGGAGGATCACGTCTTGATCACCCAATTGATCGTGACATGACTGTCAAAGATGGTATGAGCACTGTAGGGTGATCTCTTGATCCATATCCTTTCCTGAAAACAACCAAAGATGAATTCGCCGAAGGCAGGGATCGAACCTAGGATACTCTGTTTTCCATCACGTGACTCGGCGGGCAGAAGCGGAGTCTGAGAGTCAACTATTCTTAGTTGTTGCTTCAACCCCTGTTTGTGTGGGGGCGCTTTCTGCAGCTTCACCACCCACCAATGCAGAAACCCGCTCCTATGCCGACCTAAGTCTTTGAGCCTATTTTTCATGAAAACTGACTTTTTTTTTGTTGTAGTAAAACGAAGTTTTCAAAATGCGGCGATCTCGATCAATATGTACATCATGAGCAGGACAACAGTCTCTGGCATCACATCTCACTCAAGCTACGTTTAGGGCTGACAGGAGTCATCGAAAAGCATCAAGTATCGCCCAATGGCATTAGGCTCTACTGATGACATGTTGGCAACTCTACAGTATGCGAGTGATACGATCCCCTAAACCACCAAAACTTCCAGCTAACTCCATGCTAGGAAACTTCGGTACAGCCAGGAATGCTAATTTGGGGCCGCCCCCAACTCTCACCGTCGCACGCGAGCTTCCATTTGCTCTACCACGACATGACTACGACCGTGTCTTCAACGCAGCCACCCTCCTCTCACATCATATTGGAGGAGAGTGGACATATCCAATGCTACGCATCACTTCGCCTCCACTCATGGAGGCAGGCTGTGTACATCATGCCCCCTTTCGCCCCAACCATATGGCCTTATGCAGGAACCAGATCACCCCCCTATGTCAACCCTCCTTCGTCCTGCGTTTGAAGTTCCTCAAATCTTTCTGTTCCTATTGGGGTCAGTCTCTCGCTATTCTTCCACCTTTAAACCAGTTCACTGTCTCGCCGTGGGCAACAACATCATGGCATCACGCTCCTTTTCCTCCCAGTCCCTCCTCACCGGCTTCCTCTTGACGCTCATTTCCTCTCCCTTCGCGATCGCCGAGCTCACTCTTGCTTCCAATCCTCAAACTACATCCGCCCCCGTCGAAACCGTCTCCCTCATCGATGCCAGCGGCATCCCTATCACCACCGCCAACGACCCCGCCGACAATGCTTGGGTCATCCCCTTGACTGGACCAGCCAGCGCTCCCACCGGCGCTGCCTGGGGCGCGCAAATTCAATACAACAAGGACCTGGCTGGAGTCCTCCCCGTCGCATTTGGAACACCCACAACCACCGCCAAACCAACCGCAACAGCGACGGGAAAGGCGACATCAACAACAACAGCAACGTTTGTGTCCGCCGGCTCACCTGGCCAAAAGACCGAGAATCTCGATCTCGAAATTGCGTTCAGCAACACACTCCTCCTATCTCAGGACACAAGTCTAAACATAACCTCCACCACAAACAAAACCAACTCAACAACCATCCCCTCCCTCCCCGTCGGCCTGAACCTCGGCCTCCAAAACAAATGGAACGGCTCCGTCGTACTGGGAGGCAACTACGACTCCAACCGCATCTACGACGAACCACACTGGCAAACCACCCCGGAAACCAGCGCCGGCAACACCAGCTTCATCGATACAGGCATGCTAGATATCAGCGCCGTCATACTCCAACTGTACACTACCCCCAACGCTACAACCAGCAGCGAAGACGCAGAATACCCATTCGGTGGCACCAGCGTGCAGGAGACGAGTAAATCGCTCCCCGCCACGCTGGATTTCAATTCTGAGGTCCTGTCCGTGCCGGATGAATCCTGGTGCGGACGAAACATCTCCATTGTGTTTAATCCGGATAGCGAGTCGTACCCAATATTTGATATTCCCGTTTGGGACGAGCTGGTCCCCAAGCAGAGATGTCAGGTATCCAGTGGGAAGGTCGTGCTTGGAAGGCCGTTCTTCCAGGCTGCATATGTTTATGTGAACTCGGCGGGTGATATGTATTTCAGTTCGATTACTACGGATGATGTGGATGTTGCGACTAAGCCGTTTGATTTGCATGTGCAGCTTTCTGAGGCGGTTAATGGCACTGAGACTTATGGGGGAGAAAATGGAACGGCGACGGGGTCGGGAAGTGATGCGACGGGGACGTCGGGGGCGGGGAGGTTGAGTGTTCAGGGTGTGTGGGCGGTGGTTGTGGGGATGGGGGTTTTGTTTCTCTTGTAATGTTGATGGTTCGTTGATGTCTTTGTACGATTTGTGCATGTGTATGTTATGATATTGTAATATAGTTTGGCTTCTTTGGTCTGTTGTATGATAGGCTGATTTTACTTGATTGGGTGGGTTGGAGATCTATACCCGTTGATGGCAGCTGGGAGCTATGCTTTTTGTTAAGTGAATTGGATTTATGTCATTATCAATCTTTCAGCTTCGGGACAAGTAACCAGATGGAGTTGAGATAAACTGTTTACAGAACTGAGTAGGGACCAGCGCCGTATCGCCAAATCAGAAGCCGCAGGTTACTTCATGGATAAAATCAAAATCTACCTCAATGCTACGTATTTTCCATTGTCTGCTCATAATGCTCAGATCCGCCCGACAATACGTAAAGAGTCTACCTTGATAAGCTAACTATCGAGTACAATTCGTAGACAAACACTAGAGACAAACAGATGACTCCACAACGCCCGACCACATCGCACCACATCACATTCTCATCTAACCCCCAACTACTAAACATCTACCTTACAGTGGCTGAGCCGCACAGCCATGGCCATTAATACCTTGGCCATCTGGCTAGCTGAACAGCTCACACCTGCCAATCTTCGCTTCTTCCACAATGATTCTTCTCCGCCGACCCACCACGCTAAATCCATCTCACGGACGAAGGATCGTCGCCGATTCCCACGCGTCCAGTCCGTAGACGACCCGACCAATCAGCACCTCCATTTCGACTGCCCTAAATGCTACCCATGTGGATCGGAATAAAGTTGACAATGAACAGCCATCATTGTACGGAGCAATCGGATAATGTCCGCCAGGTGCGAAGAGCCTTACCTGCTACATGGTCTAGTCCAGGTGGAATGCATGAGGCTGAAGACCCTGTCAGCATGGGTTATTAATGAGGTATAGGGTGCTCACACGATGGGCAAATCTTTCATTCCGACCGTTTCGCGAAGTGTAAAGCTGGTTGAGCGTCATTACTTTCTTCAGACTACTAGTCATGGGTTTCAAGCAGTTAGGCGGGTATGCTGCTGTGTTTGCAGGGTTGGTGCTAGGTGTTTCTGCAATTGATTTTAACATCAATAGCACCGGTATGTGAATTCATCTGTTTCTGCAATTACAAGAAGGGTCCTTAATACAATCAACAGACACCATCAAATCCGCCTCCGCTATCGAATTCACCAACCTCCTCAGCACCGCCAACTTCAACGGCACCGTTAACCCCATCTACAACACGTCCTACCCAGAAGGCATGCTCTACATGTCCCTAATCCCCTACTGGAACGCGTCCGGCAACACAACCTACAACGAGTTCATTATCTCGCGCATGCACAACCACTCCAAGAGCATCTTCACCGGCGAATGGGAAGAAATCAACGTTCTGACCAGCGACTTCGTCACTTGGGGTCTTGCTGCAATGGCTGCGTCAGAGGCGGACTTTCCGGGCAGTCCAACCAACTCGTCATGGCTGACCTGGGCAAAGAAAGTCGCGTATACAATGGAACTGGTTGTCAGTCAGGGGTCGATATGCAATGGTGGGCTGTATGATGATGAGAGTCAAACGCATGGGACGGACTTCGATTGGTTCAACAACGGGGCGTATTTCCAGCTTATATCGAGGGTGGCATATGCGAGTGATGGCGATGATCAGGGGACGTATGCGCAATATGGAGCGAGTGCGTGGTCATGGAGTGAGAAAAATGGCATGGTGAATACCACGGATTGGTCGGTGTATGATCTGGTCTCGAATACGACGGCGAATGCGTCGACTTGTCAGGCTGTGGATACCGCGAGGTGGAGTTTGGCGTATGGGCTCTATTTGAGTGGTGCGGCGTATATGTATGAAGCGGTAAGCAACATCATCCCCATTTCCTTTGGGTTAGGAATGGGTCATTGTGGGACCATAGCTGACAGCCGCAGACCAAATCTGACATATGGATGACACGGACCGAAGGACTCCTCAATAGCACGCTAGACACATTCTTCGTCGACGACATCATGGTAGAAGTGGGCTACAGCAGTGCCAGTCTAGGCACCGCCGAGCAGTCCAAGCTATCAGCTTACCCCTTCAAGGGATTCCTAGCGCTGTGCCTTGCATCCGTGGCAAACCTTATCCCGGATTTCGCCGGTCGGATTGTGCCGCTCCTAACAGACACAGCTGTGGCGGTAGCCGAGCAATGCGATGGAACAAGTAACCAGACTGTCTGTGGTTCCGACTGGGGGTCTACTTCGTATAATGAAGATCCTTCGTTCGAGAATACCTGGAATGCCGCCAATATCTTCGCCTCGAAGTTGCTTGCGCCGGACATTTCCAAATCTGGAAATACCCCGAGTAGCGGCAATTCCACAACAAGTGATACAACCAGCAAAGACGAAAATGGCATTTCGAATGGCGCGATTGCTGGTGCCGTGGTTGGTGCGGTGGCAGGCGCGGCTTTGATTATCGTGGCGGTCTTGTTCGGTCTCCGGAAGATGAAACAGAAGAGAATCCCCGTCCCTACGAATGAGCCGGATGACATTGAGTATGCCAAGAAGAACCCAGCGGAACTGGCGCAGGGATCTTACGTCCCCGAGATGGATAATGGAGTGGTGACGGAACTACCGGGGAAGGCTGATGCGACTATTCCTCATGAGGTGGATTCAGCGCCGGTGTCTGAGCTTCCAGTCAGAGCTAACACGATGCGTTATGAATTGGCATGATAGCATAGTTTCGAGCGGCCATGACTCTATAGAACATAATATTAATATAATGATCTTACCCACGTCTAACAAGGTCAGACGTGCTTTGTCTTGTGCTATAATTAGTACCCAGACGCCTAGGAATGCCCCGATAATAGCTCACATATGTCCAAGATACAGCATTCCTCCTTCTCCGTGTCCGATTGGATTACAGGTAAAGTGTAGAACTCAAGAAAAAAAAGAAGAAAACATGAGAAAAACGCACTGTGCAAGACATCGCTAATTCCACCCCCAGTAGCAAGCAAAGTAGCAATTATATAACAGATAGGAATTATATGCATAAGGATCCCTCTTCTCAGACAATTCCGACCCACTGTATCATCTAATTATACCCCATTTCTCTACTCTACCCACAGTGCTTCTCGACAATAATACTCACATCACCTCACTGTCATCCAAATATCAGCGTTGCTCAAAGAATCATGTAACTCTAGGCGGAATAGAAGGCCAATGAGCAAAGGCAGAGAGGACATACTCCAGCTCCTCAAGGAAATTTGACATAGAATAATACCGGCCGGAGTCTGGTGAAGGAAGCGTTTCGTAGCCAGTGAGGAATGTTGATGGCAGTGGTTCAATAGTCTGCTGGTACTGATAGCTTCCATACAATCCAGCTTCTTCCAAGAAATAAGGATAGTTGTAGTTGTAGCTGTACTGCGATAATGTGTTTCCATCACGCGCGTACTGGTATTGCCGTACCTCTTCTTCGAATCTAACGCGGCATTTTCGTCGCTTGTTCCAGTTTTCGCGCGAGCTGAGAATTATCTGCACAATGGAGCGTCAGCATTAGTATACGGGGTGGTAGGTAGTGTCTTTGGCTCACACTAGGGACTGAATGGATGGTTATGTTCCAGAATCGGCCAAGTAGAGACTTTCCGTCTGTAGAGTCATTGGATGTTGGAGCCTCCTCTGAAAGTCCCCAAATGCTGGGCTTTCGCTTCAGGGAGGGCTTCCTGGGGGCTTGTGTTGGGGGTGCCTCGCTCGGTGTTGGACTGGGGCTTCTGCTAGACTTCAGTGGGCCGTAGAGCCAGGTAATGTCGCTATCTTTGTCCCTACATTGAGTCAGGATGTCACGATTCTGGAACGCAATGACTGGGCTGGACTTACCATGAGATAAACGCTGCTGGCATGCGAATAGTCTGCCTGGTAGAAGCCAGCCATGCTCTCCAAAGAGCATTTTCGAATCGACATCTAACAAGACTGTGCTGGTTTATCTGGCGAACATGTTTTCTAGTAGCCCACATCTCATCATACGTCCAGGAATGTGCAAGATAGTCAACATTGACTTTGGCATCTTCTTCAATCCAGAGATCATCGCGCACAGCCCTTGGTCGGGACATGGTAGCCTCAAAGGGGCTTAGGTATAGGGAACGGGAAATGAAAAGAGGGAAGGTGGAGGGTGGCGATAGTGACAGGCAGTGAATGGTCGTCTCATTTAACTTAGTCGCAATCTTCAACCACCAGTAGGAGGGTGAGGATGACTGGACTTAATATACAGAACGGCAAGAATGCAAGCACGCTCTGTCTATCTACCAGGCGAATGTCCGGTCTACTCCATCGACACTTCGCTAGCACAGTATCAGTCCCACAACTGATAAGAGCTCTACATGTCATACTTCAGTCTTCCACTCAGAACACGGGCTAAACCAGACGCGTGAATCTGATATCGGGCTTGATTGGCGAACCAGCATCTACAAAAGGTCTATTTGGGGTAGCTCCCCGGTTGCGGAGAGCTGGAAACACGGTGCGCGGAGGAGTTGCAGTGGCCCAGCCGCCCGGGACAGCCGAGTTACCGAAGATGGGGAATGGTGGACATGACAGCCGGCGCCACCAGAACCAACGAGGCCGAGCAGGGAAAGAGGAGTTGTAACCATGGGGTGACATCTGGCCTTGTCAAGGGACGCGTCCGGGGCTGTTGGAGTCTCCCAGCCAACCAGAACTTCGCTGGCTGGCCGGAACATTCAGCCGCCCAATCAGCACCCCGGATCCCACATACTACGCCAGAACATCAGAAATCTGACTCCTGGCAATGCCCCGAAATATGCTCTCGGCTGCAATATCCCCGATCCGTGGCGACAGCTGGGAGCTCTACTTGAGTGGGGATTCTAGGCCTGCCGATGAGCGATATGGGATTCCCGATCTCCTTCCTTAACGAGCCCAGCCCTTCCTGCACAGCCATGAACCACCGTATCGACTACATCGCTACCATCTACCAGCCTAGCATACCATATCTTCCATAGACTGATGATGTCTGCGAAGAAGAATGCTCGGCGTTTTCTCGCCTCGCCTGCGGTTGTCGGCCCCGCCCTATCTCGTAGAGGATCCATATCAGAAATTTTCGCGGGGAATGCCCCAGGTCGTAGACAGGCAGAAAGTATTTGAAGCAAGCAGGTATCGAGCAGAAGTACTTCGCACCCTCCATCACACTCCCCTACTCTATCAAATAAAAAATATGCCTTGGTCCCTTGGAAAGTCCCTAGGCCTGATTGGTCGCGGGCAAGAACCACTCTCCTTCTCTCTTACCGGAAGCCCTACTCTTTGCGCGAACACCCCTTACATCTCGGATCTCAACGCCTCGAGGCTTCTCTCCACACAGGATCGTACCGAAGCAGATGCCCGCTGGACTTACCACACGGAACGAGATTATGAACCTGAAGACAGCTTCAAAGAGCACGCCGTGTTGTGCCTTCCGTGTTGCCATCATACCGAAGACAACCAGCCGGGTATGGACGATACTCCTCTGGATAGAAAGGCCCGTAATGCTCTCGACGAGTATTCCAACTCTTTCGATGAATATCGTCTGCTCAAACGGAGGTTGTCTACGTTAACGCACTCGCCACGGAGCGAGAAAGCTGCATAATCGTCACAATGTCGTGCAATCAGCTACGATGCATGCCGTTTCTGGAAGCAAATCAACCTCGCCTATTTCATGGCGCCACCACTGATCGGGATTTTTTGGAAGAAACCTGTAACACACGCTTATTTTAGAGCGAGTCGCTGTATGTAATTTAACTGGCATGAAATGCATGGTTGGACATTTCGCATTTCTTATCAATGCATGCACCTTCGACATCGCTGTTACTCTACTTGACTGCAAGCTGCTTTCAGCACGACTTCTATAGCAGATTCTGTATAGCACATTCAACAGTCTACTGGTCTATATCAAAGATTTTGAGATGGACCCAAGCGCAATTTCTGGCTCTAGTAATAATGAGTGGTAATTCCTTATCAAAGTCTACAGATGCAAATACTTTGGCTTTATTGCTATCAATTCTAGAATTGCTGAACGCAGGGCTGGAATGCAACGTAGCTATCTATGCACTGGAAACAGTAGCAGTGGCGAGAATTTTAGTATTTCGGAGGACTGCCGCTACCCTAATTCATGGCGGCGATCCAGACCTGCCTTCGAATCTGATCTTAGTCAGGCCGCATTGACCATACTACTGCATATCCATGGTCGATGTCAACACGAGATATCTTTATCGTGTTACAAGCTTTCTACGCGCAATTTTCAGGATGGCTGTGCATATAGCATCCCTGTTTGATAACACGTATGTGTACAACTGATAGAATTGTCTAGGCTAATATTATTATTGCTCGCTTCGTAGATACTACTGTTAATTCTAGTATACTCAGTCAAGGAATAACAAATTGCAATTAGTACTATCACCGCCCGAAAGCTCTATCTTGCTTGACACATTCTCAAGGCACCAAGCCATCACGACCAGCCATGTCCAACAGGGACCATCACACCTGCACCTTCATCCAACCTCAAATCCTCCACCACATCAGCACCTCCCCAATCGCCCCCTCCAAGGCCCGACGCGCCGCCTTCCGCACCCTCACTCTCGCCAACGAAATCCACCACACCCGGCTTTCCTCATCCCCAAATATCTCCCTCACACCGCACGCCCAAGCCCACGACATCTACGACTGCCGCAACAAGCGTGGTCTCCCAGGCCTCCTCATACGCACCGAATCCTCCTCTGCTCCAACCACCCAAGACGACACCGTAAACCACGTGTACAACAGCTTCGGCATCTTCCTCCAATTTCTTTCATCCGTGCTGGGCCGTCGATCCATCGACAACGACGGTCTCCGCCTCATCGGGTGTCTCCACTACGACAAGAACCTAAACAATGCGTTCTGGAACGGGCAGGTGGTTATCTTCGGCGACGGGGACGGGGTATACTTTACTGGGTTCCCGAAAAGCCTGGATGTCGTTGTGCATGAGCTGATGCATGGAGTGACGGATCATACGGCCGGGTTATTGTACGAGGGACAGTCTGGGGCGCTGAGTGAGAGTATCTCGGATGTGTTTGCTTGTGTTGTTGAACAGTGGTGGAGGAGACAAGGCGTCGAGGAGGCGGATTGGGTGGTTGGAAGGGGGGTTTGTGTTTGGCCGAAGGGAAAGAAAGGTGCTGGTGCTGGTGTTGGGGAGATGGGACTGAGGTCGTTGAAGGCACCGGGGACGGCGTATGATGATGCTCTTCTTGGCAGGGATGGGCAGCCGAGCCATATGAATGGGTTTGTATATACGGAGAAGGATAATGGGGGTGTGCATTGGAATTCGGGCATTCCGAGTCATGCCTTTTACCTTTGTGCTGTGGGCTTTGGGGGACGGAGTTGGGAAAGAGCTGCGGTGGTTTGGTATCAAGCGTTAACTGATCCGGGAGTTGAGCCGAATTGTAGCTTTGAGAAGTTTGCATGCGTGACGGTGGATATTGCGGAGGCGATGTTTGGGGGAGAGGCTGGGGGATTGGTGAGGAGGGCGTGGGTGGAGGTTGGAGTTGAGGTTGGAGAGGTGTTGTGAACGGTGAAGGATTGATGCTGGCTGCTAGGATTCATGGATTTGGCTATGGATTTAGTAGTGTTTGGGGGTTTTATTTGGGTTCGCAATTGCCCTTTTTATAATTCTAGACGGTGCGAAAAATACTATAGCCATGTCCTACTGCTCTCGCTGCTGCTATCGAAGCCATTAAGAGTGAGCATCAACATATAATGCTATTCTGATATCTGTATTCTTTGAATATTATGAGTAGATTAAATCGTTCCATTAGTGCTAGCCTTCCAGATCACAAAGATGATGCAAGCCACTTGATGATCATAGAGCATATCCATCACCTGACAACAGTGTGTTGTATGGCAGGAGAATGAATGCGTGTAGAATGCACATCTCTGGAGCCTACCAAAAGCTGCAGTTACTACCTTGTCTGCTTGGTAAATTATTAGTCAGAATGGGAGGTTTATCCTTCTCCTGTACAGTATTATAGAGCTGCTATTCCTTCGAGCAATACAATAGTATGTCTTTTCCGTTTTAGGAAAATTATGCTAGAACAGGCCGCGGTGGTGAATGATTCCATCCAGGACAGGTTAGGCAATTAAGCACATGGGCTTTCTATACAGGCAGCACAACATGGTTTACCCATTCGATCACTATCGCAGTTTAGAGCCCTCACTCAACATCAGCACCGACACTAAAGCGCTCTCATTGGCTCACATGCTTTGAAGAGTATTCACTGAACTTCACTGCTCAGTGTTTACAACTACGCGTCTCTTTCCTCTCACCTTGGTTTCCCCTCTCACCTGCAGTAGACATATTCTTGACCCAGTCACTGTCAAAGAAGGCTCACTTTGGCGAGTAACAGTACGCAAGCCTACCTGATAGGCTATCTACTATCTGTCCAGGACTAACAACCCATTTCAAACAAATCAAAGTAAGTAGAATGAGAAACTTCACTTTATTCTTGTCTCACTTCACCCAAACTCACCTGAATCCTTTATACCGGCCACGCGTTACAGGACTACCAGTCCCCTCTCAGATCTAAAATAGAACTGACTTAGGTCATTTAATCCAAGGTTCAATTCACAATCGGGTAGAGACTCTTCCTTACATAGTATAATGGCAACTCCGAGGAAGGCTTCGAACAGGCCAAAGAAACGGACTTTGGTCCGCTGGGACGGTATGTCCCCTATCTCTTTTTCGATAATCCTATCTTGTGGGGAACTTGTTTAACCGAGGCTAACAAGTATAGAAAATCTGAACGAGCTCCTTCTATTGACTGTCCAGTCCGTTTGTAATACAAAGTCTATCAAAATTCCTTGGGCCGATGTCGCTAATACCATGGGTCATAACGTGACGGAGGGCGCAATCGTACAGCACCTTGCAAAGCTTCGCAGTCGTCGAGTCTCTGCAGACAAGGCTGTCCCCCCTCCCCTTCGACGTGGTGCTACTGCTATACCCAAGTCTGAAGAAACGCCCATAAAGAGCGTCGCAGACGAGGAATCAAAGCCGAAGGGTGGCTCGAGTAAGAATAATGGCTCTGGGTCCCGTGGTAAACCTCGAGACCAGAATACATCGTCAGACGAAGAATGGGTCCAAGGAAGGCCTCCAAGATCACGAAGACTGCGAAAAAGAAGAAAGTCGGCGGTCAAAGTTGAGGAGAGCTCTTCAGAGTCTGAGAAGAGTGAAAGCGATGACGACGACAAGCGCAGCAGCGTGGCCAGTTCCGATGAGCTTTTGGTTCCTGGTGCAAAATTCCTCGAATACCCCAATGACGCGGAAGAACCACAGAGTAAGATCGTGACACTCAAATACCGTCGTCCTTCTGCGGCCAAGGCAGACAATGCACCCTCCAAATCTCTGGATTTGGCCAATGACACCATTAATGTCAATCCTTCCCTTGTTCTATCATCTCAGCGTCCCAGAATCCCTTTTGACAACGATCCCGATATGATGGACTTGTTGCCACACAACTTACCAAATCGTTATGTAGGCGGGCATACCTCCAATGAACTGCCTGCACTGCCTTCAGAAGAGCATATTTCTTCCGATGATCTGTGGAACACTGCACTCGGCCCGCCGTTTCCAACAGGCATGGTCTACTCGGGCTTGAATCCCACTTTCGAAGCGATTGTAAATGACCCTCTAGGGTTCTCCCAAGAAGACATCGATAGATATCTCACCTTTGATTCTGGCAGCTATCCGCATATGCCCACCAGTTATACCAGGCCGGACCCACCATTGAACGACTTTGACATGGATGAGGACATGAAGTGATCAAACTGTTCTTCGAAGTGGTATTTATAAATGAAATAAGGCCCGACAGACTTTTTTTTTACATACCTTTGCCCTTGCTCTCCTGAAATTTTCGCTTCGATTGAATATTGATCACCTCGTACACATTCCGCGCTCCTTTTTCATCTTTCCTCCCAGTTCTTTTATTTTTCATCAGTTCTTTGCATTGGTTTTCATATCGGAATATTCTGACATGAACGATAATACTCATGCAATATTTTCATTCTCATCCATCGAGTCCTTTCTTTCATCTCTGATATCTCTGACATCTATGATCAACATAATGTATTTATTTTCGTATTATTTAGCAACATAAACAACCATATCGAAGCAATCAAACATTTTTTATCAATAGAGTGTGAAAAGAGCATTAAAAGAGAAGGGCAATTTACCAGAATTGTCTTCCGGGGTTTAAATACTCGAAAGACTGAGATGAATGTAGAAAAGAGGCTATTGACAAATAGGCATTCAATCTCCGTGTGCACAATTAACTATCCCACCAACCAAGACGCTGCTGCATATTTATCATTTCTTTCATAAGCGACCGAGTAATAGTTCAATTTGACCAGAGAACTCATTTCGCTTCTCATTCCCGCATTGGTGTACTACTCTATCCGCGGTTTCACCAGGCAGAACCACCAATTAAATCTTACTTGTCACTATTGGCCTTCTCAGACAATTGGTCAGTCACGCGCTTCTCCGTTATCACGTCAAATTGAGCAGAACTATGGGTGTGAATTCCGATCCCACAGGGAGTAGGTGGTGGCGAGAAAATGAACCCGGGGAGGCAGAGCGGTGGCGTGTGGTGCAGATGGCACGGCGTTGTATCCGATGGCTGGTACTACCAATATTACATTTACTGGTAATAAAGCCTAATCATCGGTTCTATCCTGCTTGTCTAAAAAGATGATTCTGGATGAGTTTGCTATGTTTCCCTCGAAGTGAAGAGTAGGCATTCACTGGCAGGGTTTATACCAACACGCAGATTGTATAGAGTCATGTAGTGAAAAACCTCATTAATAACACATTATTCTTTGCATTACCTACAAAATAACTATTATATCCTACACCCAAATGACTAGACTCGGTGTTACCTTTCTAGCGTGGTCATCTTCAGTGTAGATCAAAGGCACCACTTCGCAACTCCAACTGCAACTACACAATCATCATACTTATCTCTTCTCTACGTTCATATACTCCTACACCAAATGATCCAATCCGTCATGAAATCCCTCCTCTTCTTTATCGCCTTCGAGTTCTTCATCAACCAGATCCAGGCCTGTGGCATACCCGGCACATTCTGCAGCCGCTGGGGTGCTAAAGCATGCGAGTGCAATGGAGGACACCTGGTACGTGGTATATATCTGAACTCTATTGCTGATGCTAATCATGATTTCAGTTGGAGTGCCAGGTCACCGTGGCTCCGATGGTGGATGGCCAGGGCGGCGAGACCGAGGCGTTCTGGACCAAGATCAGGAACTGTCCTGTGCCGGCTGGTGGCGGGTTGCAGTGCATTGACGGGGCTTGTACTTCTTGATTGGTCAATAATTGAAGGCATGGAGGATTGGATGGTTAGGGGTGATATGCTAGGGTGGATGACTGCGGTGGGATTGGTGATAGGGGGTAGTGGTGGAAGAAATGCAGAGATACGGTCGGAAAGGGAACAGGCGTGCTGGTTCACTCTCAGGTGTGGCCTATAAGGGAGCATATTGCTCAAGTCTTTGTCGGATAGGGATACAAGGTAGAGAAATGCGATCTGGTCGCCATGGGGATAGTTCTTTTAGGCATGAATGCAGCTTCAGCAACTACTTTGTCAACACAACTATTCGTACAAAATTTTCGATAAGCCTTTTGAACTTTGTAAGTATGCCCAACAGGAAGTCATATACGGTGGCAGGGAAAATAGTCTATAGTGCAGGACACGATCTCATCTCGCATATCGGCGGCTCCGTGGCGAGAGGCGAGAGTTGGACGCTGACGTGGAAAGCTTATCGCATGAGTATATTCGAACAAGATTGAGTACTCGGCGCTAGACATGCATCTCCGACCTCACCTGATGAGCAATGTAGCTGTGTTATTGGACCATCGTTGCATAATCGGGCTTTGATCTCGTTTAGATCGAAAACTCTGTATGGACACTTACTACCGAGTGTAGCGGTCTGCAGATGAGATGTGGTATTTCCTTTTTGCTACGATCCTATGCCTCATCCCTTGCATTAAAGTTAAGCTTAGGGATAGATATGACGAGCTCCCGCATGGACAATGTGTGAGATTATCACAAGCTGGAGATCCCAGACTGAATTCCGATCGAGTCTCATATCCACCGCTCGACCATTTCAGTGACCGGTGCTTCGCTTGTTAGCTATTTGTTTGGTATAATTTCAAGCTACGTAGAAACCTCGGCGTACATGATGCTATTGAAACCCACTGCACAGGATCTCGGACATCACCCCGCGATCTGGTGGATCCCCCGCCTTTCGGACGAATGACATGCCAATCTTGCCTCGATGTCCGTCAGCTCTAATGCTGGAGCGAGGCTCTAGGCTATTCAAATGACTCATGACAACCGATAACTGAAGATGCAGCCAAGATACCAGTCTGACATAAACTAAAGCTACCGAGCACTTCAAATATACGACATCTCCCACCCAATTTTGACCCGACCCATCTCCAACCTATCCTCCACCATGGAGCCTTCAACCAACACCCACCCCCGATTCGGATGGATCGGTAAGTACCCATCATCCACCTTACATACGGAGTACTAAATTCTCAGGTCTCGGCTCAATGGGCCAAGCCATGGCCCTGAACCTCCAAGCCCACCTATCGCACATCAACGCCCCATCTCTGAAATTCTACAATCGAACCGCAGCTCGTGGACTCCCCGTCCATGAGATTGGGGGTGTACAGTACACTAACATCCCCGACCTCATCGCCAACACTGAAATCTGCTTCATCGCCGTGACTGATGACACTGCTGTTCGATCAATCATCGACACCATCACAACATTGGAACCAGAGCACCTACGTCAGAAACTCATCGTCGATACCACGACCGTCCATCCAGATACGTCTGCCTGGGCAAAGCAACGTCTTGGAGAACACGGAGCAACCTACATCGCATCACCGGTATTCGGGGCTACGCCAACCGCGCAAGAAGGCAAGTTATTATTTGTGGTTGCGGGCGCGGATGAGGCCGTGCGGCGGGTGGAGCCGTACATTGTGGGCGTTATGGGGAGGAAGATGATGAGGTTGGGCGAGGATGTTACGAGGTCTACGTTGTTGAAGTGTACGGGGTAAGTTCTGACCTTCTTAGCCATCCAACTCTCTGTGAATATATCTAATTGATAGTTAGGAACTTCCTCATCGGCGGCATGATGGAGCTCGTCGCCGAAGCACAAGTGTTAGCGGAGAGGTCCGGTCTCGGAAGTGATGTTCTCGAGGGATTGCTTGAGGAGCAATATGGTCCGCTGCTGACCTCCATGTCAAAGAGAATGACGGGAGGGTTTTATCTGCCTGAACGGGGTCAGCGACCGTGGTCGGATGTGAATTTGGCCATCAAAGATGTCTCGTTGGGAGTGAGTTGTGCCGAGGGCGCGGGAACCGATTTGCCCGTTGCGCGGGTGGTTTTGGATCATCTCCGGGAGGCACGAAGTTATGGGGAGGAGAATGGACGCACATTGGATTCGTCGTCAATGTATGGAGTGTTGAGAGAGCGTGCAGGGCTTGCGTTTGAGTCGGAGAGGGTGAAGCAGAGGGACGCTGGAGGAAGTGATTGACTTGTGGGGGAGGATGGTCCGGGGTTTTATATATCTTCGGTGGCTCTTTCGAAGAGCAGAGAACAATTTATGGATGGCGCATTTCTACAACGATAAATGTTCAAAATACATTTTAAATAATGCATAAGGCATTTAAAAACCTATTAAGACCCATAATTCGCTCAAAAACATACAAAACCGACGCAAAAAGAAAGTTCCGCATCCGGATGTGCGGGCAGAAAAAAAACAAAAAGAAACGTCAGCGACAGGACTCGAACCTGTGCGGGCGAACCCAATAGATTTCTAGTCTATCGCCTTAACCACTCGGCCACACTGACTAATTGTTGAAGAATGTCAAAACTTCATGCCCTAAGAGCTACCGTATCAGCAGAAGCATCACTAATAATCCAAATGAACCATCATCCAAACGAGAGTCATTATTTCATATCATAATTATAATCAACACCGATACATCCCCTCCCGCAATTATCCGACTACACAATATTTGCATCAAATTTTACAACAAGTAACCCACTTCATCAAATCCCTCGCATACATCCAGCTCGGATACAAACAACAATAAACCCCCACCATGGCCGTAATCACCACCGCGGACAATGTACTACATCCACTCCTACCACTACTCATCCGGCAGCAGATCGTCGCTTTGGTCTGTTCATATCACTAAGGTCAGCTTTCATTTCTTCTACCACAACTAAACCAAGCACGTAAAAGGGAATGAACCCACCTTGACTAGGATTATACGGCCTAAAAGACTGGGACCTGTCGGGAGGCGCCTTCGAACCCGACTGCTGCTGCTGTTGCTGTTGCTGCTGCGATTCACCCGTATCAGCGTGATGAGCCCGACGGTTCAGTTCTTCCCATCTGCCTCCGGAGCTGAGGTCATCGACTTTCTCGACGAGCTGTGAGCCGGTGAGGTGGTATGCGCCGGAGGGTCTGCGTTCGCTGGTCATTATGTCCAGTTTCTTCTTTGGATTCTTTGGATGATGATATTGATAGATCGTTTCGTTTCAGATGAGATAAGAATGAATATGGAATAAGGATGAGGGCGGAGGCGATTTATATCACAGCTTTAGTGGAGTATGACATCGTGGGGGAGGGGGGAGCGGGGAAGACGAACCATGGTTGTGGCAATACTTGAAGGTGTGTTATTGGGGGCTGGGGTGCGGGTGACGCCCCCGAACATGTGGGTGCCAATCATCGAGGCTGCTTGTTACGCGGATATTGCATCAGATATTATTCATCTTATTCATGGAGGGACTATTGTTTGCCGGACGGTTTGGTTTGGTTGGTTGGTGATTAGGTAGGGTAGGGTAGGGTAGGTGGTGGGTGGTAGCGAGTGTGCTGAAGTAGTGAGTAGGATTGTCGCTTAAACAAACTGTTATACACTGCATTTGAATTGGCGATTATCATGAGGTTGATGATCGCATTGCAGATTTGCTGCTACAGATAGTGTGGCATAAGCTATGGATGGGGAATTCAGTAGCAAACCGTCCCTGTCTTAGCCACATGCAGCACATGCGAGGGTCAGATATAGTACATCTAGCCATTTGGTCTTTCACTACACCATTTTCTATTTCTAGCTATCTCATTAGTCCATTTCTCGTATTATCTACAACCATTCTCAATTATTGTTTAAATCGCTTATTTTTCCACAACTGAAGCGACCAGCGTGATTGATGATCACTCATCCACCAAGCCAAAGGAACAGACCAAAGCATGATGATCAGTCCATAAGGGTTCATCGTCAGAAGATCCGCTTATCGGTTTCGGCTCTATTGTCTTAATGTCATACGGTCGCAGCCCGAGTATACCTATTTTATCAAGCCGATTGGGAAGGAATGGTTGCTTGCCATCTAGGCCCCAAGTTAAGCCAGGTTCTTCGGGCCGAAGAGCTGTCCAAGCATCCACCAAGCCATTATTTTCTAAGAGGCTGTTGTCCTCATCGAGGACAGGATTGAAGTCACCTGCGACTAGACCTTGACCTGCGACGCGAAGGAGGGATGCAACAATAGATACCTGCTTGGGTCGGTGGGAAGGTTTGATTGGCAAAGAGTCTAGGTGAACATTTACTAGACGCAACCGTATTGGACTGGGTTCCTTAGATGAAGCGACGAATATATCACAGCAGAGAGCATCCCTAGCAAAGTGACTCGGGAATTTCACCCTCCAAATTGGTCCTATGGCGGTGTTTGTCGTGAAGCGTGCCTTAGACAGTAAGGTCATTACCGCAAACGATTGATCGCCCCGTGATGTATCGTCACATTCGCTCGAAAGCCAGAGCTCGCGAACCCGCTCGTCTTTCAAGATTTGCTGAAGGGCTGGCTTTGACACTTCTTGGAGGAAAATGATATCCGGTCGGGGATCTAACCCGATAATACACGTGATTATTTCTGTAACGCGTTTCTCAGTCTGAGGAAACGTTCCATCAATATTCCATGTTAGCAGGACAAGCCTTGAGGTATCGGCACCTCCAGCTGGGTCTGCTGGTGTATTTGTATCGATATCGGAGCGAGTGGTAATCCAACTTTGGACAGGGTCAAAAGTATGCCAGGACTGGAACTTTGGGTAGGCGCAGGCTCCAGATGGGAGTGGTGTTCCATGTTTCCAGGAGAGAAAGCTCGTTTGGACACGTGTGAAGATATCCATATCTTGGATGGAATGGGTGCTGAATGTACTCAGCAGTGATGAGGGAGTTGGAAAGTGCCTGTGAAGCCACGGGGGCCTAATACAGCAGGGGACAGTGACCTCTTGCGCACGTGATGATTATAACAACCAGCCGACCAGCCACAGTCAGCTGATCCTCGCAAGTTATTTAATACACTGGCTACCTGTATGCGGTCTAACTACTTATATTATGAGTCTCACTATGCAGTAGCATTAGGAGCACTGGGATTCGTCACATGCGGCAACAACACCTCACAGTGCTCCTGATACGGCAGCGAAGACACCTGCGGCCCGGGGTACTGCAACGACGCAACCCTCGGACTATTCACCGTAAACTGCGGCCACTCGAAGCCAAAGAAGAAGTCAATCGTCGAATCATACGATCGCGCCTTCAAGTACGCCGGATCGACATTCGGGTTCCCAGTCCGGGCAAAAGCACCCCACATATCCTGGATCGCGTTGGTGTAGTAAATATCCTCGGGCACACGCACTGGCTGATCGAAGATATAGTATGTACCGAAGACCTCATACAGATCGCTGCTATGGCAGCGGTAGTATGGAGTATCTGGCTTTCCTACGGGGAAGGTACACAGATCGTAAAAGTCATAGTAGCTGAGTGCGTAGCCTCGGTTGTGAATGTAGAACCAGTGGGACTTGAAGGCCCAGGAGGCAGCGGCGATCCATTGCAGGAGTGTGCCGTCGCAGTATAGTTGGCCTTCGGTACCGAGGTGGACTGAGGCGTTGTAGACCGAGGTGTAGGTTGTGCTGCCGTTGTAGACCGTGTTGTTGGTGATTGTGTAGAGTCCTGAGTTGAGGGCCGCTTCTGCTTGGGCTTCGTTGATGGCGGCATCGTTGATGAGGATCTCTAATGCCTCGCTGAAATTGCTCATGCTAGGCCAGAGAGTTGTGGTTGCGAGCGACTGGTATTCTTCGAGCATGTTGCCCGTTAGGACGTTGACTGAGTTGATGTACTGTGCTCCGAGTGCATATCGAGCTTGAGTGTAGTCGGCTGAGTAGTGACCGTCGATGACGGTGTACCAACTGATACTGTTGTTGCTGATATCAAGAAGGGTCTCTGCAGGTAATGACCGCAGGCAAGAAGCTCGCTGCGTGGCTGTGCCGTTACAGAATTTCTCAATGTAGGGTTGGGCGTAAGCTGCAGCGACTTCGGCAGTAGCGACATTTGACTTTCCCGACTGGACGATACCATTTTGAAAGAGGTCTTCGCCAATAATTGCGGGACATGTAATCAGATCATTGACTGATGATCCACCGGCAGATTGACCGAAAATGGTCACGTTCTTCGGATTGCCCCCGAATCCAGCGATGTTTTGCCTAATCCAGCGCAATGCTTGAATCTTATCTGTCATCATGTAGTTGCCGTTGAGCTCTCCATCGTTTAGAGCTAAAAGGCCGAATATATTGACCCGGTACTGGGTTTGAGTTAGCGAAAGGAAAATTGAGTATTGAGAAATTTCTACATACGTTAAACGAGACAACCACAACATCAGAGCGAGACGCAAGACTAGCCCCATCAAAAGTGGAGTCAGCGGCCGAGCCTTGGGTATCCCCACCACCATAGATCCAAACCATCACGGGCTTCCCGTTGTCAGGATCCAAGGAGTCGGCTGACGGGATATGTGGCGTCCAGATGTTGAGGAACAGACAGTCTTCACTATTTCCCCAGGGGTCTGACAAGTAAGCAACCATGTTAACATGTCTGGGTGGGTAACATACTCAGACCATACGAGTTGCCATCAAAGTAACCAAACTGCAAACAGGCCGGTCCGTAACTCGTGGCGTTCACATACGGAATAGTATGATTCCACGGCTGCGCCGATTGGAATCGTAGATCCCCCGTCGGGGGCTGAGCAAAGCGAATGCCAGCGAAGCGAAATGCCATGTGGTCCCTCATGCCCTCGAAAGTCGTACCGTTGTAAGTGACATTTACACGGGGGAAACCAGAGTAATCTGTGTCTACTTTGTCAACAAGAGGGGCGCTGTTGGTGCACAGAAAGGGAAGATCAGAGGATGAATTCGTGCTGCTCTGAACAACACCGCGCCATGAAGTTGGAGACGAGGAAGAGCATGATGACCAGAACAGCTGATCGGTAGTGATTCTACCCAGGTATTGCTGGTAACCGAATAGGTTCTCGTAGTTGGCATATTCCTCGCAGCTCAGCAATGCCTCATTCTGTGCTGCACACACCGCATTGGCATCAGCATAACTCGAGGGCGTGTTGATGAATAGAGCGCTAGGCTTGGTTCCATGAGATGTCCAGTTGCCGTCATTCTCGAAGAAGACTGTAGCATCATCGCTCCGTGTGTCGCCTGCAGCACGAGCGAAAGTCGGCCCACTGGTGGCAACGGCCGATGCAATAAACAAAGCTGGTGCCACCAGAACATTCAGAGAAACAAACATTCTGCTGTCCCACTAAGCAATGAAGTTCATGGCTTAGAATCAGTCGAACTGGGTTCAGCGGCACACATCGCAGCTTTATAGCCCAGAGGTATCTTGCTTTAGCCAGTATGCTTGACCGGCATCAGGCTAATTGCTGTGATCCGTTGTATCCGAGTCATTCGCACCATCATTAATTTACCTGCAGGATGGCCCGATCTTGCTCAAGTATAATGCGGGGAATGGGCGGGGGCGAGTGGAGATGGGATGAAATATTGAGTGCACCGTGCGCCAGAATGATGTGTGGGGGTGAAGGCATACCCACCCGAGCCCACATCTACAATATCCTGATAGGCTCGGTTCGCTATTATCCTTCAGGGACTCGGATCTGTCAATGGGCTGCTTGCTATTAACATCCCGATCAAGGCAAGTCTCCGCAGGGGCCAATGCAGACTAGAAATCTTGGTTTGCTTGATTTCTGAAGACGTAATATCGTAGGATTACGAGGTGGGTGTACTACTCCAGCCGAATTTGCCATCATCTGCGTGATAGTAGCTAGGAGGGAGATCTGATGACATGAGTAATCAGCCCAATGAATTAACACCGGAAATATATAACATCTATAAGCATCTAAATCGGGCATCCGAGCCTTTCTCATGATACAAATGAGTCGGTATTATTATCAGTAATCAATTGGAGTGAACCCATGGGCAATCTTCCAAGCACCAGTGACTGGATCACGCTCATTCCGCAAATAATGCATAAAGCTTTGATCACGATACGGGCTCCATTTTGCGATTTCTTCCTCCGTGGTTCCTGGAGGGAAGCCGTCTTGGACGCGGAAGAGGTTTATGGGTCTGATCCGTGCCTCTTCCGGGACGAGTTCTGTGACTGCTGTCCCGGTATCCACATCCGAATCCACCGAGTATGGGCTGGCGACAAATTCTAGTCCTGGTGTGCTTGGTTGACTTCCGAGATCCGAACCGACTGTGCTGCTACCAAATTCCTGACAGTATGGGGATTGCAATTGGCTCGTCGACTCCGGCAGTCCTTCAGATGACTTCATAGCCACTGCGCACACTTCCTCTATTGTTATGATTGTTTGCGACCACCTTGCCCCAGTAATAACCTTGTAGAATGCCTGCACTGTCGGTGCTTGGCCTGCTAGGCTTAATGCTGTTTGTCGAAGTTTGGGTTCTCGGCATCTCAAACTCGTGAACCACAGGGGAATCGAGATGCCAAGTTCAAGCGAAAGTGGAGGTTGGGATCCGTCTGATCGAGCCGAAGCACCTAGCGCGACTTGAGACTGGTCCACTATGTTTTGAAATTGCGGAAGGTATGCGTCGTTTGCGGTCTCCAACTGACATGTGGAAGTGCCGATCATTACGTATAGCATCTCGTGATAAGCGAGAAGGAGGGCGCCAGTGCTTATTTGCTGCGGTGATAAAGACCCTTTCATATGCAAGGTTTCCATCAAGTCCGTGAACGCAGCGTACCACACCTTTAGTCTACCGAATAGAGCGAGGCGTTGGTTGATTAAGTCGCGAGGTGGATGGAATCCTTCAGGCTTCAAGAAATATGGCAGGCAGACACGCTGGAAGAGCTGAGCCTCTGCAAGCAAGAGAACGAGGGCTTCGCGAGCAGATTTGAGGGAGGAAAACCCCTGTGTCAAGGTATGCTCAGCATCGGGTAGCAAAGCGCCGACCGGAACAGCGGAAAAGTTGAGCGCCGTTGCCCCAAGACGAATGAAGATCGGAACGATGATGTCCTCCAACCATGCAGTTTTGGATGACGATATGACCCCAGAAGCGATCTGAGCACGCAATGTGACGATAAGCTGCACGCCTTGACAGTAAAGCAGGGTAGCTTGTGCTGCACCACCCTGAAAACCTTCAATGCACATGTAGAGTATACAGCTGACCAGTCCGACCAGGACATCCCCGTCGCCGCGGTCCAGACGCTGACGGACTTGGGCCATTGAGCGGGAATACCAGCTGATGGCGTCTCGATGGTACTGATTGAGGAGAACGACATCTCTCTGACGTTGAAAGGCTATATCTGGACATGGCTCTGGGCTTTCAAACAGGGTGCTCAGGGAGATGATGGCATCCCACACGGCTGGTTCGCTGCGGCATATTTGGGGAACGATGGTACTCCAGAAGTCAACTTCTAGACCCCCGCCGATGAATAGGGCAATATGTTGGAAGTAGTAGGCAAATGCGCGACGCTCTTTCCACACTGTATCCGGTGCCGAGCACAGTGGCTTGTCGAGAATTGAAAGGGTCGCAGGTGTGGAGGAAAACGTGCCTAGATTTGGGCCTTCATACTCGCAGTTACGGCCTGTCTTGCTGCATCGAAGACAGCTTGGCTTTTCCTGTCCACACTTGACTTTCCGAGCCCTGGAGATGACATTTGTAAGCTTATGTCGCGGTGATATAGTCTCGAAACACCTACTTGCAGGTTTTGCAACCCCGCCTCGATCTCAGGGGACCAATTACCGTACCCCTCACATGGGTGGAGGGAGAAAGACGCATATTGCCAGCATTATTCTTGAGGTCAATCAATGGAATGATGCATAGCAGACATGTTAGCAGCACGATAGAGAACAACCGAGAGACTCAATGAGAGAAGGAATGTTGAAATGGCGGCGATGACTGTTTCATGATGAGGCGACAATCGGCCCTGACACGTGAGTGGCTGATTCATGAGAATCGAGTCACGTGGCGCTTGGCTAGGAAAGAAACATGCAGGCTACACCGCATGCAGTTAGTCTGACAGGCGTGCTGATGGAAAATAGGGGCAGATTAAAGATATCAGATTTGACCAATTTGATGTTTATCTTATCAAAGATTAGGTGTTTGTAGGGTAAAACTTCCAGTGGGGGCCAAAGCCGTAGAGTTCTGGTCAACCTTGGTTGGAACCCATTTCATGTCCTGACATTACTCTTCCCGTGTTACGAACGGCATTTGCTTTTTCATAGCCCGTGTCGTCGTTGCTTTTGTCTCCTTATTGTTCAGCGACTCAGATTCATTCTGTTCTTTTCCCCCAGTATTTCCGGCCTGCCTTACAGCAGACAACCAAGTGAAACTGCAAATAAATCACCAGATTACAATATGGCGGCATGATCAGTAATGTGTTTGAGGCGAATCATTGCTATGGGAGTAACGAGGGCACAGACTGAGAAGCAGTCAAGACACAACGAGGTCACATGACCCGAATCGAACTCTACTGACTGCCGTGTATGCACCACTCCTTCCAGTTGCCGTATCCTTCTTCGAAAGAGGCTATTATATGCTTAAATGTATATCACGGACCAAGAATCCAATGCCTAGAGAATAACCAGTAGCTGAAACCAGTAGAGATTCCCGCTCAAACACCGCTCAGACGGCAGAGAATCGAGTGAACAGGTCAGATGAGGATAAAATGGCCGCAAAATCCACCTATACGAGCACAAGACCTGTGCGATGACCTCATCAGCTCAGTCCAACCCAAGGAAAGGGCAAGATTACCCGCCTCGACAGAAGAAGAATTTTTGCCCGCATTCGTTGGACCAGCCCCAATTAGACTCCAAAGGATGTCATGCAACCAACCATCCACCAATCATTCGACGTGGGCGGTTCGTCCCGGGCACTCGATGCGGGGAAATCCGGGGTACATTATAGTCATTCCAGACCGGGAAAGTTACCCCATATTTCCCCCCGGTGTCCAGCTTCAACCTAATCGGCGAATGCATATTCGGCTGGCCGCAACTCTATATGGATCGGCAATTGACTCCGGTATAAATATGCCTACGCCCTTCTGGGTATGGGATGGTGGGTTGCTTCTCAGCTGATCCACACCCCCAATTCACTAGTAGCACATACATTGCATTTTAGTCTCCTGCAATCATGGCAGACAATGACACACCCGACCGATCATCATTCCAATTGAAGAAAGACCTCGCAACTGCCGAGCATGATGAGAATGTTGGCGCGATCGAGTCGACCTCTGATCTGGCCTATGGCGTGGGCGGCATCCGCGGCCTCTTCCGCTCGTGGTATGTCTTCGGGTCGGCGACTCTGGCCTCGCTGGGCGGCTTCTCCATGGGGTATGACATGGGTGTGATCTCTATCATCAACGTGATGGATCAATTCCATGCCGTGTATCCTCGTTCTGAAACTGCTTTCGGAAAGGGTCTCATGACAGGAATGTTGCTGCTAGGTGCCTTTGTCGGCTGTCTCTTCATGTCCTATCTAGCCGATCGCATCTCCAGAAAATGGGCCATCACAGTTGTCGTAGTGATCTTCGACATCGGCGCTATCTTGCAGACTGCAGCCGTGAACTACGACATGCTAGTTGCTGGCCGCTTCATCGGCGGTATAGGAGTGGGCACTCTGGCCATGGTACGTACCCTCCCTCCCCTACCCCCATCATTCCCCCTATCTATCAATTTACTAACCCTACCCCCCTCTGGAGGGTGCACCCCTATACATCTCCGAAACCTCACCCCCCGAACTCCGCGGCATTCTCCTCGTCCTCGAATCCATCTCCATCACACTCGGCGTCGTCATCGCCTACTGGATCACCTACGCCACCCGCTACATCCCCAGCGAAGCCTCCTTCCGCCTCCCCTTCGGCCTCCAAATGGTGACCGCCACCCTCCTCGGCATCGGAATTCACTTCTACCCCTACTCCCCGCGCTGGCTCGCACTCGTCGACCGCCAAGACGACTGTCTCTCCAGCCTCTCCAAACTCCGCGGCCTCCCACGCACAGACCCCCGCATCCAAGCCGAATTCCGTACCATCGTCTCCGAAGTCACTTACCAGCGTATAGTCCAGGACCGCCGCCACCCCGGCGCCACAGGTCTCAAACTCGAGCTCTTCTCCTGGCTGGACCTTTTCTCCCGAGGTACCTGGAAACGAGTCGCGGTGGCCTGCGGCGTGGGATTCTTTCAACAGTTCTCGGGTATCAACGCGTTTATTTACTATGCACCCACATTATTTCAATCCCTGGGACAGTCAGATCGCATGTCTACCATCCTATCCGGCGTGTTCAACATTATTCAAGCCGTAGCGGCAGTGTTCTGTGCGTTCATTATCGAGGGCGTCGGGCGACGCGCACTAGCTATCTATGGCGCGTTTGGCATGGCCATAGCGTACATGATTATTGCTGTTTTATCCGGGCTGTACTCGGATGATTGGGCAAGCCATGTGGCAGCAGGCTGGGGGTGCGTCGCTATGGCCTTCGTGTTCATTCTCATCTATGGCGTGTCGTATTCCCCGTTGGGATGGGCGTTGCCGGCAGAGGTGTTTCCTAATGCGTCCCGGTCGAAGGGCGTCGCGTTGGCGACGTGTACTATCTGGTTGTCGGATTTTATTATCGGAGTGGTGACCCCTTCTATGTTGTCGGATATCGGGTACAGGACGTATGTGTTCTTTGCGGTGATGTGTACATTGGCTGGGGTGTGGGCGGTGCTGTTGGTGCCGGAGACGAGTGGGAAGACGTTGGAGGAGATTGATGGGTTGTTTGGGGATGCGGGGGCTAGGGCGGAGAGGGAGATTGTTAGGGATGCCATGGTCGGGGCGGGTGATATGGGGGATGTTTAGGAGGTAAGTAAATGGTTTATAAATAATTTCATTATCGATTCCAGTGAATATCAGTTAGCATCTAATATTGCTTGTGGGATTAAGGAATCATGTCCAGTAATTCTTTTGCCTATGGGGAGTGGAAACGGTGTCAAACTCACGTCTATAGAACTGCTTAGGCAGTATGTGGTATAATCAGGCTACAGAATAGGGCTCTGCACATGTAATAAATAGGGGATGACATAGCCATTTGGTCACGCCCTTTTAATAAAGCTTCTAGTCTAGCATATTCCGTTCAATGGAAAAGATCGCCCTTAGTTCAATGATAGGGCATGGTCATCATACATTTGGGATGAAGGGAGAAAGTTTCAGTGGTGAAACGAATGGATTATGATATTGAAGTAGTAGCGTTAACGACTGGATCCAAACCTATACTGGTAGGTATATCAGATCGTGCAGTGCACATGGACACTACCCAGTAACACCGGCAGTCTCTTGCTCAGACTCTTCTCCTTCCATAATACCCACCCTTTCGACAGATAACCAGTTTTTGTCGTTATAGTGAGGGACAAGAAATTTTACCATATTCAAACGAGCGCACCATAGACAGATCATGCCGACATTCCCCTCTTGCATACTTAACACGGAAGATAGGCGACAACTTAAACACCGGAGTCATCTTGGAATCGTCCTGTTCCGTTTCCCCAGCGGTTCGCCTTGTTATCATACCAAGTCGCCCACTTCGCGCAACCCTGGTTTTTCTGAGCCTCTGCAGTCTGACCATCCGCAATCTTGCGTTTCATTATCTCCTGAAACTTCTCTTTATCCTCGAGAATCTGCAAAGCTAGACCACCGGAAGCATGCCAGGCAATGTGGCAATGGAGCAGCCAAGCGCCTGGGTTATCAACCTTGAACGCAATCACTATATACCCACCTCTGGGCAGCAAGACAACGTCGCGACGTGCCGGATTGTTATACTCGAGTTCAGTATCTATAAACTTCTGCAAATCTGCGGTATGGTTTCCATCAAATAGTTTGTCGTTGAGTTTTTCGTATGATTGCTTCAGCAGAGCAAAGTCATGACCGTGAAGATGCATCTAATATGGCAGTATATCAGATCAAGCTGTTGCAAGAAGAAGATAAAATGCAGCGGCTTCAGCGGAAAAAGGTAACTATAATCGAGGCACTTACAGGATGTGCGGCAGGAACCGTTTTCTCTCCCGATGGAGTTCCTGATTCTTTCGGTTGATGCGCGCCGTCTATCACCATATATGCCCAGTTGCTTTCGTTTCTTCTTATTTCAAACAACGCAGCAGTCGGTGGCCACGTATGTGAGTCGTTGAGGTGATTGATTGTCAAGTCTTTGTAGTTTACCCATGCAGGATCATCGTGAATCTGCCATGCGCTCCATGTCGGGTCCCTTGAATTGTCATGTCCGTCTTCATCTGGCATTCTGAAGTCGTCTTGCTTCAATACCATCCAGGGTGACTGAACCTTCCTTAGTTGATCTGGGGTTGGCGGGGGCACTTGCCATTCAAAAACGGGCCTCAACACCTTATGCTCTTCGTCTCGACACTCTCCGTTGTGCGGGGGTACATATGGAGTGGATATGGGATCATCCATGTTTTTCTCATTGTAAACGAAAATACCTTGCCTCTCATTTGGTTCGAAGTCAAAATTGTGGCAACCAGTGGCAGGCTGAGTCCGAATCCAGTAATTCCGGCACTCATCAATGGCATCTGCTTCCACTATCACGTGGTACCGCTGGCCTAGACTGACTGTGAGACATTGAACTGCCAAAATATCGCTCTAGAGAACTTACCAATACCAATATATAAAGTGTCCTTTAGATAAGGACTGATTGGCACCAAATCTGTTCCGATGACTGTCATCTTATGTTGATCGATACTGAAAATGAAGGCCGTATCGGTGGACGCATTGATCAGTCGAAGGAGGTATTTCTTGCCCTGTAAAAGCCATTAGGATGAATGCGTGTGCATTGTTTCAAGTGGAGGGTTTAATTCACCTTTGTGACTTTCTTTGTCCTGTATCTTAGGTTCTGGTATTTGCCAGCCGCACTGCCTGTGATGCATTAATATCACCCTATTGAGACCACAGGGAATCATCTACCCACCGTGGTTATTAATAAGAATGGTATCCATGGAAATTCGTGGCTGGTGACCATCCACCACCCCCCAAGTCCACCTCCCGAAGGCACCTTGGTGAATGCGGTCCGCCAGCATCAAAGGTTCAAGGGCATCATCGTAGTCTACAACCGACGCAGGCCCGTAAATAGTTAATGGTCCAAGCAGGCCATCCGTGTATTGGAGGCTATAGTGGCTATGGTACCACGTTGTGCCATATTGGGTTGCGGTAAACTCATAAGTGTATGTGTCATTTTTAGCAATAGGACACTGGGTGACGCCTGGAACGCCATCGGAAAACCCAGTTTCGAACATGCGGATCCCATGCATATGGATTGCAGTCCCATTCCACGGCAGGCTATTCTTGACATGCACGCCTAATCATCGTCAGCATGGTATTATGCCTATACAAAGACATGGCAACGCTTACGGACAGTATCGCCCCAACACGCCTCTACGAATGCACATCAGTCCCGGCAGCCTAAAGTCTCTTTAAGGAGGATGCCTACCAATACGACGACCAGGATATTCCCCTTCGAAGTATTTTCCCGCCTCCTTTTTGACACCATCAGGTTTCAGCTCACCCGACTCGGTAACTGTAAAGCTGTACTGTAGATTGTGTCATTCAAAAGCTTCCTGAAAACGGGAGACAGAGCATCGCCTACATCCCGAACTTTGCCCTTGGGCCATGTCGTCTCATAGTTCGTGTGAATATCGTAGGTTGTACCATTGACATTAGGTTTAGGTTTGAGCCAAGTCCTCTGATCACCTCTAGGTAGAGCAACGTATGTATCACTCAGCCCTTCATACTCACACTCAATCGATGCGTCAATGGGTTTGAATTTTAGTATCTTTGTGGGCGTCGGCTGCTGGGCCGCTGAAGTAGTTGGGGATGGATAATTCAATTCCCCGCCAGGCGGAAGTGGATATTCGAGTCCTCCATTGGGTGGAAGTGGAGACTGCTGGGTTGCGAACAAAGATTGGAAGCTGAAGAGATGGACAAGAGCTGTCCAGCAAGATTCCAAAAGCATCTTGACCCGAGTCACCGTCGGAATTCCGACAGCTTCAATGGCAAGCTGACTGTCTCGACCAAGCCGAGAAAAAACCCTCCAGCTGGGAGATATGAACATAAATAACCCGCACATTTTGAATGCTAAGTCTACATCAATAAGGTTAGAACCTTCGTGTTTACGTCAAAGACTTCCTGTGCGGAGCGGCTGCCATCATAAGGTTGCATAGCTTAAAGTAACATGTAGTGAAGAGCTGCGGATACATTATCCGGACAAGGAAATCCCGTGGTTCGGAAGCTGTCATATAGGGTTTTAAAGTTGGCACTCGGCTCGATGGTGGATTGTTCATTTCAAAATATCTCCAGAAAGCTTATTGTTGCCGGATGGCTTCCGCAGTTTGCAATGGAACGGCGTCGGCAAGAGCACCAAAGCGAGTGTATTACACAATTCATTGATCTGCAAAGCTTTACTCGAGGGTAAAATGACAATTGCATTAAATCAAGCAAAGGCTATTGCAAAACATCATCAATTGTGATTTGAAATCTGAACACACAAACACGCACACACACACACACACACAGAGGGAGAGAGAGAGAGAGAGAGAGAGAGAGAAGACAGATGCGGAGACATCCGCACGATCCGAAGATGAAGCATGCGCACCTTCCGCATTCCGAATGATAGATGGGGCCGCGCAAGGGGTTCCATGGTAAGGCATGTAACACAAGGTGATAGTTGCCCCGAAAACAATGCAAGGTAAGTTGCATCGGCGGAAAGGCGTTGTCTCGCATGACGCTCAGACTCTTCATATAGTGCGTATTCCGCGGACATTAACTATGAATTTGACATGGATCGACACCAATTATCTACTAGATTCTATGAGAGTAATTACGAGATGAGGAATGTGCGATCGGGGTATGTGGTTATCCGGAGCTGTCGGGTTTGGCTATGAGAAAATTTGTTTCAAGTCTTTGTCGTCATCAACAGTGAGGGCGACAAGGCACGAGTCGTGACATTCAATTCGTCCAGTATCCAGCATTGTTTTTGACATTGGTGAGGATCAATCAGCGTTCGACCTTTGGCCCCCACAAGTATCACTGTACGGTATAGGGTTGGGGACACTGCGTTCGCTGGATGGTGGTTATAATCGTTCTTTGTTATCGGCCGGGTGCCTTAGAAAGTTTTCCAGTATACACTGTGGCGAAAGAGGATCTTATGAGCCTCCTGTGGCATCCAAATGAAAAATAATGTGGCGAGTCATACAGGTATAGGGGGTCTGTTATAGATTCTCAAAACTTTTTTTGCCTTCGAATTGCTCGTCCGGCAGAACTCCCGGAAGGGGCGGGTTCATCGTGCCGGCGTCCAATGACATCGCAGAACTGCCATGACTACTTCACAGGAAGAAATCAAAATAAAAATAGAGCCTTAACTACATCTTAGTCTGACTAGTAATCTGGGAGAAGCAAGTATAGAGTAACATTCTATTCTCACCATGTGCATTTTGCGAAGGAAGTTCTGATGTAGTAGCCTGGAATCATCGCCCGACAAAGATTGTTTGCAGGTATTAACTCTTTGAAGGATAGGTGCTGCACGAGTAGCCTGATATTAGTGCATAGACTTGCTTACGCGTGTGGCGGATGTTGGCATGGCCCACGAGTGGGGATAGCTGATGGCCTGCCATATGTGCTGTTGGCTTGGGCGGGTCAGCTGGGTAAGTATTCGGGCGAGACGACTGGAAATAACGATATGCTAGACGAAACCAAAGTAAACAACCTAATAAAATGCTGATCGTCGGATCCTAGCGACTTACTGCCCATAAGCCAGGGGCGTTGCAGGACCCTAGGTGAGGTTCAAGCTAGCCCGGGTGGGGAGGTCAATGTGATTCTTATGAACGCCCGAGAGGCAGTTGGATTGGGAATCTCCACCTGTGGATCAGATGCAGGGTATTCAGTCGAAGTGGTAAGATTGGTTCGTTGAAGTGGCGACTGGGGATTTATTTGAGGGAAGTCTTGATGCTGCTGGGCGAGCTGTTGGGGAGATCCGTTGCTCTACTGAGCGGGAACTCGATGAGGTAAAAATAATCGACGGCTTGTGTCGTCTGTAGCCAACCAAGTGAAGATCTACATTGCTCGCGTGTTTCGAATGCCATACTGAATTGTGTTAATTTGACACAAAGGAAGTAAAACTAGACAATCAATGAGTTTCAGAGCAGGATGGCTTTCCACGGAGAATATGAGGACAGAGCTAAGCTGTATAGACACTTGCTGAACACCGTGGAGAACACTGCCTACTCAGCTCGGTGCGAATCAGTCGAATATTCTCAATCTCCCGGGTGTAGCCAAGGAATTGTGGTGAATTGGAGCACGTGAACGATAGCAGATTCTGACTTGGCCTCTGACTCCGAGGGAAAGCCATGATAGCAGGTCGAGGTGAACTCTGGTTCAAGCCAAGCCAGGATCAAGCCATCTAGCTTGGCAGCAATATGCGTCGCACAGAAATTATCTTCCTGATGATTGGCTGGTGCAGAGAGGTCCAACAGGAGCGAGCATCGGCATACGGGCTGGTTCTGACACTCATCTCACACACACTGTTATGTCTCGGCCAATGACGGCACCTTCGTCGCTGGACAAAAAGTAACTGCAGTCTAAAATGAACGGGCGTAAGAGAAGCAGCATGATGCGCACGAGGGATCCAACCTGGGCCGGATGTGGACCAGGGGTTCACGGAGGTCCGACCACCATGAGATTAATTTCCGATGGGTTGTTCCTGGCCTTTCCTAACACAATCGGACCAAGAAAAGAAACAGAAAAAAAGTCAAAGTGAAAAAAAAGAAATGACAAGCCGGGACAAGATAGACAAGGCCAGACAAGCAACAGAATACGAGATAATTCTTATGGTTGACCCGAAAGGGTCAAACAGCCAAGGCAGCCTGGGGCACGTGGTGCCAAGAAAGCTTGGCCTCTCTCCGGCCGGCATTGCAGCACGTGCCCCCATCGCGCCCTCTCATTCCCCGGTTGCGATACACACCCATCTGCATCATCCCGGTTGACTCGAGGGGTTGCTGCTGTCCAATCCCCTTTGCATCCCGGACCATGCTGACGGCTCTGTCCGTCGTAAGGTTACACCGTCCATGCTTTTGCACTTCTGGAAAACTACTCACTTTTTCTCCCTAGTCAGATACACAGGCAGGAGGACACATTCCAGCTTAGCCTCTGCATGACGTTAACCCACCTTTTGGGTCCAGCTCAAAAGACATCATGGCTTAAGTCCACCTGAGAACCTACGGTTTCGGTTTGCGCCGTCAACCCACACCTTTCATAGGCCATACTGAATCATCACCAACATGGCACTAGTACTAGTCTGGTCGGACGGGGCCTGGCTGCCCCCACCCATGCACACCCACTTCCCCCCGAATTGACCCATCGACCCGCTCGGGGGACTAAGTAGGTACGGTTGTAATGCAGTCTTTCGTACACCCTCTTTTTTGCCTTCAGCTAGACATGGTAGTCATGCTAGCGTCCAACTGCAGTGGCCTGTTCGACTCGCTTAAGGCTGTCTGTCGCGTGCGACGATGACTACGCGACACCCTCTCGCCAACCACGTGCAGCGATACCACGAGTTCCCCTGGCCAACCACAACCGCTCTCTGCAGAACGTGCTGGTGCTATTCTTTCGAGATGCATAGATCAGTCGCTACGCCGGTTAGCTGACAAGCTGACACCTCGAGACACGCCGACATGGGATTCTCGATTCCCTTCTTGATATTTAAAAGGCGAGGGATCGCCGCTCGTCTTTGCTGACCCTGCTTGCCATCTGCATCTCAAGTTCAGACCATCCTTATCTTTCTTGCAAGTCCTTTTCATCCTCCCTCCGAGGAATCCTCTGCAGATATGGCGGACTTTGGCCCTCGTGCTCCTCACGGGCCCGACATGAACGGCAAGCAGGATTTCGCCGAGATGCATCCCAATGAGAAGGAGGGTTTCGATCGCCTCCTCCGTCCCGATGACAGCTACACGGCCCAGGGTGTCTACTGGGCCGACCTTCCCATTGGCCAACGTATCAAGTTCGTCACCTCGGTCGACAACAAGGAGCGTAGTCGTCAATGGTCGGCTCTCTGGGCTGAGATCAAGAGGGATCCCCTCTCCCCAATGATGGGCTACTTCCGCAACACCATCATCCCAGGTGCTGGTATTGGCTTGGAAGGGTATGGTTACCCCATATCAATTGATCTGCATTTATTTTTTCTAACGCACGTGCCCATAGTTACGTTCTCTTGTCCATTGGAAACATCTCCACCCTCTTCCAACATTCTTTCTCGACTTGCTGGGATAAATACGAAATTTGTAACAAGCAGTGGATCAACGCTATTACCTACCTTGAAATCGTCGGTATAATCATCGGCCAGGTCCTCGTTGGTGTCATTGGTGACTGGGTGGGTCGTCGTTGGGGTTTGCTGCAGGATGCCTGGATCATGTTCCTGGGCCTGGTCATGTTGACTTGCGCCTGGGGTGTCACACAAAACGGCTGGGTCATTTGCTATGCTTGGTCCCTGTTCATCTACGGTATCGGTGTTGGTAAGTTAAAACATTCCGCTTTACATTGGCGACACAAAAGCCCCCTCTCGAAAGCCGATCAGCTAACTCTTCTAAGGTGGTGAGTACCCTATGACTGCTACCAGCGGTATGGAGAATGCGGTTGGTTCCGGCAAGCTCTCTACTCGCGAAGATCGTCTTCACCGTGGTTCCAAGGTCGTTGGTGTGTTCTCCATGCAAGGTTGGGGTCAGGTCCTGAACCAGGCTATCCTCATGATCTTGCTTCTTATCTTCAACGCTGGTAGCGGAGAGGAGCCTATCAGCCAAACCAACACCCAATGGACCTACCGTATCTCCTTCGTCATCCCCATGGTTGGTACCTTCTGGCTCATCTACTACCGTGCCTACCACATGAAGGCTGCTAGTAAGCAGCTTGCGGCCACCAAGAAGAAGAACTCGGTCACTGGCTACGACACTGAATCTCTTCGCCTTACTTTCAAGTACTTTACTCCTCGTGTTTTGGCCACTGCTGGTGGATGGTTCGCCAACGACGTTTTCTTCTACGGTGCCAAGCTCTTCTCCAGTGACTTTATCAAGGTGATCAGTCCCAACACCAAGTCCATCTTCGTTACCTGGCAGTGGAGTTTCATCAACTGCGTTGTCACCCTGATGGGCTATTATGCTGCCATTATGCTCGTGGACAATAAGCTCTATGGCCGCAAGTGGATGCAAATCATGGGCTTCTTGCTCTGCTTCATCGTGTACGTGGTGCCTGCTTTCCACTACCACTACTACACCCAAGCCGCACACATCCACTCCTTCCAAGCCATGTACTTCTTGGGCAGTTTCTTCAACCAATTCGGCCCCAACTGCATTACCTTCCTGGTGGCTGGTGAAGTCTTTCCCACCCCCATCCGTGCCACCGCCCACGGTATCTCCGCTGCCTGCGGTAAGCTGGGAGCCTTGTTGGCTGCTATCCTCTTCAACTACATCGACACCCAGACCAAGTTCTACTTTGTGCCCTGGTGGGGTATTTTTGGCATGTTCCTGACTTACTTCTTCCTTCCGGACACCACCGGTCTGGATCTCAAGGAGCAGGAGCGCCGCTGGAGATTCATTCGCGAGGGTCGCGAGAATGAGTACCACGGTGTTGCCATCCACCCCAAGCACCTGTCTTTGTGGGAGCGCTTCCGTGGTGTTGGTAAGTACTACGACCCCGAGTTGGACTACCAGCAGCGCGTCGAGGAGTACCGCTCTGAGTGGGAGGCCATCATGGCCCGCCGCAGCGAAGAGACCAAGACCAGCGATGATGTTGACTTGGCTTTCGTCGAGGATGACCTCTTGGAGGGCTCCGTTCACAACTACTTCCACCGCACCAGCTCGTTCACTAAGAGTCAGAGCGTGGAGAAGGTCACTGAGGCCGAGCCCTCGGAGTAAAAAAGTCATCGCAGCATCTAAATTTGCACCATGCCCCTCACAGGCATGGAATGGATATACCCACACATACCCCCTTATATATACCCGTCGCTCATGCGACTTTACAATTCGCGCTGGATAAACATCTCTTCTAGCTTACCTTATACTATCTAATTTCCTGTCTATAAATTCGATGTCTGGATGGTTGAACGAGGAGCTGAGACATGAATCCATTCATATACTTTTCTTTTTTGTACTTAAATTCAATGCGACTTGGCTCAATCCTGTTGTATCTAAAATGCCTACTACTCTCTCATAATATATATGCTTTTCGTATAAGTCTAATATTCCAAAGTAGAGCTGCTGCTGATAGTAGTGTTGCAGCAGAGCTTATAATCCCTTTGCACCCGATCCTCCTGGACATTCGTTATTATCCACTATCCTCCAACTGGGAAATCACAGCTCCCTTATCCCGTACCCCAAAATCGGATTCCCTCACCTAGGTCAAGCCAAGCATCAAGACAAGCTCATCTCCGATCTGAAGCCGCACGTGGCGCAAACTCACTCCCATGCCAATGCTTGGCTCCTTGCATCCACAATTCTTGGTACAGCTTGGCCAGATGGAACCAAGATCTTGGCGAGATGGCGAAGAATAGAGTTTGTGGAGCATTCAAGCTTTTGCTTTTGGACTTGGCTGGCGGGACTTTGGGATGTGGTGGATTGCTTAGGTTGATGTTGTTGTGGCTGCTTTGGGTGGAGGTGGTTGGTGTGTAGGCGATGGAAGGAGGATGGGTAGTATTGGTGATGAGATGGCGGGTCAATTTCAATATATCGGCGTGGAGTTCAGTATCAGAGAATACAAACTGGTCATTGCACCTAAAAATTGCACAAGTAATGCCTACAAGGTCACCGAAATTATTATGGCCGAATAATGGCGACTCGCAGCTGGAAACGGCCTTGATGCCCCAGGCATTAAGGCCCCTAGCACTAAGCCTAATGTAGAACCCTTTTATCTGGTACTAGATTCCTTTTTTGGGTGACTTCCAGCCACTCCATCCTAGAAGTGCTTGGTTGGGAATCCATGTTCAATGTGAATATGGTGTAGGTATTTGTGTTTTGGTGCCAAATCATTTTTTCTTCTACCATTTACCGCTATGCTGAATTCACAACGCCCATATCACTGTGATGGGGCATGTTGGTCAGGGATATGAATGGGCACCCACGTTCACCAACATGTTGATAAATAGCATTTTAATTCACAACTCCCCTATGATGTCCATTCAATATGACGAGAGCTTATATTCTCTCCCTTTATATTCTCTTCTCTTACCGCCTTCTCTCTTCTTCTCTTCCGTCACTCCTCCATTCCAATCCAGCATTTCCGAGTCTTCTGGTTTTCACTAAGGGTTGCACGGACCTACACGTTTGATTACAGACCTCACGCTAAAATGCGGCCATACATTGAATCTAACATGGAAGACTACGATGAACCCGTGAGTGTGACTTCTAGTGACAGACCAGTTCTATTTACTATATATTCCGAGTCTGCTAACACAGTTGACACCGGGCAGTCATCTAGTGATTCATCTTCTATAGCACAGGATTCCGAGTTCCAGGAAGCCGTTGTGGAACACCAAATGACCCTACTCGGATCAGAGTCCGACACTGATGATGATCGTAGCAAGTCCGAGCATGCACCGATCATCGCAGGCTGTGCTTTGGATGTAGTCGTCAACCAAGATGGCGAAGAAACTGTGTCCGACGGCATCCCCCAGCTCGGATTGCTGGCTGGTTCGATGCATAAGCTGTCCCTAATCAAGAAGGGAGAGGCATTCTCGAAGGAAACTGATCCCAGATTGTTTTTCAATGTCTCCCACCCATCAAGTGTGTTTATTTGTGGATCACAGGGCTCGGGCAAGAGCCACACGCTCTCTTGCTTGCTCGAAAACTGTTTGATCCAGTCCAAGGCTGGAAAACTGCCAAATCCTCTAACTGGGTTGGTCTTCCACTATGACACATTCTTTAGCGACGTGACCGGCTCCCCATGTGAGGCTGCTTTCTTGTCGTCGCACCCAGATGTGAAAGTTCGCGTCCTATGCTCTCCAACGAATGTTTGGCCTATTACCGTTAGTATTCTACTCCGTTTTCTCATGGCCTGGCCGTATCAGATAACTAATAACATTGATAGCAAGCATACTCACGACTGGACGTCTCCGTGGAGCCTTTGTACATTGATCAGAACGATCTTAATACGGAGCGTATGATGGACCTTATGGCGGTTTCCCAGGGTGACGGAGAATTGCCATTATACATGCATACCGCCAAGCGGATACTCCGGGAGATGAGGACCTCTCAACAAGAGACACAATCCGGCTTTGATTACAAGGCTTTTAAGAACAAAATCCTCGATTCTGGTCTGACTCCTGGCCAGCTCGAGCCACTAAAACAACGTTTGGAGATGTTGGAGAGCTTTATGCCCCAGTTGCAGGTTACCAAAGCGACATACAAAAGAGCGCAGACCCTACCGAAGCAAGGCTCGCTTTGGGAGCCGAAGGTGAGCATGATGCACCCATTGTCAGATGATGATGATTAACAATACATCTAGGCCGGCCAGTTGACAATTCTCGATCTCTCATGTCCGTGCATATCTCCTGGAACGGCGTGTTCACTTTTCAACATCTCGCTCGCCATCTTCATGGAGCAAGAGAGCGACATCGGGCGGGTCGTTGCACTTGATGAAGCACACAAGGTTAGCCCCCTACTTATTTTCTCGTTGAAGATTACTCCTAACAGTAGATATAGTACATGAAGACCTCTTCTGAAGCACAGGCGTTTACTGAAACGCTTCTCTCTGTCGTCCGCCTCCAGCGTCACCTTGCGGCTAGGATAATTATCTCGACCCAGGAACCCACGGTGTCAACGGATCTGCTTAATCTCTGTACTGCAACCATTGTTCACCGATTCACCTCCCCGGAGTGGTTGAGAATCCTGCAGAAGCATCTGGCGGGTGCGGCTACTAATCCTTTCTCTCGGAAGAAGGGTAAGGCTGGAGGTAGAGGCACTGATGGCGAAGAAGGGCAACTCGACGAAGCAAACGAGAAATCCTTGTTTAACCACATCGTTAATCTTCGTGTCGGTGAGGCGCTTCTGTTTTCTCCGAGCTCCATTGTGGACGTTAGCATTGACGAAGATGGCGGCTACGAACTCCGTAGGCTGGGGTCGGAATATCTCGCCATTAGGGTCCGGCAGAGAATCACGAAAGATGGGGGCCGAAGTGTTCTCGCGGTTTGATCTCTTGGACTTAAGATCATCATCTTGCCCAATTTGCAGTAGACGTAATTGAGTATTGTTTCTTGGATCTAGTGGAATGGTTGGGAAATTGAATCTGTTTTGGTGGCGCGGCACAGAAATATGTTGTGGAGACCTGACTGCACTGCCAGTTAGCAGTTTTAATATGAACACAATGGAATGCTCCAACAAATCATGCGACCGTCCATTATCAATTCTGAGTTCCATCATTTCCCTCCTTATTTCTCTAGAGATAGGCTACAATGCGTATGGTCCAATGTCTATCGAGATAATGTCTTTTGAATCGAAATCGAAGGAAAACATTTATATTCACAATCAAGCAAAATCCAATCCCCCTTTGCGCCGTCTATCCCTATCATAATACAAAGATCATTACAGTCGCATAAAAGTACAATGGTATATACAGTCATTAGTGATCCACATAGTTCCATCACTCTCATTATCATCTCATCAAAAGGAAAACATTAGACATCATTGACAACTTTATCCTCAGTCATGGCACTCTCCCCGGTATCAGCAGCACTACCAAGTTGCCGACCGTAGGCCGACTTCGGTCCATACTGGTCGTCATGGCGCTGCGATAGGAAGAGGATAACCGTACTAACATTTATTAGAATATCTTCCGATGAAAGTGAAAGACGAGAACACCATACCTAACAGTCGTGAATACCCATCCCGGCCAAGCCAGAACAGCGGATGCGATCGCCCGCGGGTTCGTATGATATTCTATTCCTTCATGTTAGCACGAAGCACCACTGTACGGAGTTATATCAGACAAGGACATACTCAAAGCAGGCTTCTTCATCGATTCCTCCCAAAACTTCCGCGCCGTTGACGCATCCGTTCCATCGATGCGGGCACTTCCCGTCGCTGTGATGATCTATCCCCATTGTTAGCCTTACATCCATCTCAAACCCATCTCCAGCTATCATACCGTCATCGTCAACGCCGAACTCAGCATCATGACCGACACAATCACGGCACAAATCTTCCACGCCAACCGGACAGAGTGACTTTCGTGACGTTCCGGCCAGAATAAATCGAAGAAGAACGCCCCACCAAATATGAATGCGACGGCGATTCCGACGAAGATGTTGTATGATGCGGCGCCGATGAAGTCGTTATTGTAGACGTAGATTCCGGGATGTTGGTTTTGGATTTCGTCTTGTTGGTCGAGGTAGTCTATTGACATATTTAGTCAGCATTCGCGAATCTTTAACTTGCAGTGGGCAGAAGGAATGAAGCTAACCAGACAACGCCGCCGTCCCAACCGACTCCGAACAAACACAGAAAATCATAGCGAGCTGATAGACAATCATCTTTGTGCGACGGAGATGATATATGCGGGTGAACATGTAGGAGCTCTTGAATTTGCTCCATTGCATTTCATGGAGATCTAACCCCCAGATGACTGCCATTATTGATTTTTCTTAGATTGGAAATGAAGAGGGGAATAGGTATGATGAGAATATGGAAGTGCTATTCTGTCCATCATTTTACTTATAAGAGGACATGCTAAGTAGACAAAGAATGAAGGCAGGGACCACGTCAGGGCTGCATTGATAATCTTGTTTTGTCAGGGTCGGCGGAAGGGCGATCCGTGACGTCAGGCGGGTCCAGCCCGGTTCCACTGCTTTTTTAACACTGTCATTATTGTTTCTGCATTCTGCAACTTTCATTGCAGCTACCAGCTAGATAGTACCGCGCTGGCATCCATCATTGGTTTACACGTGCTGGTGGCGTTCCATGGCGCTTCGCTTATGCTGATGTCGTCGTTGTTGGGTAGGGCTTCTGGATGGGGCCCTCAATGGGGGGGTGGTACTTAGTTCTTCATGGGGGCGAATGCAGGGCTGCATACTGGGTTAGACCTGTTGAAGTAGAACCAGTCTGATAAATATAATTATAACAACTGTGTCAAGTATAGACAAGCTATAGAAGCAATATTAAGCATGTTCCCAACCATACTGCACCAGTGGATCTGGCATCTTGGCCACCAGGAACAATGTTGCCAATTCCGGCAATTGATTATATCATCATCCTCGTCTTGTCTGAACCAGTGAAATTCATCGTCTCAGCAGGGTCGGACAGAGATGATGGATGGGATCGATCGGCCTCGTAATTATCTCGGCAATGATGTCAACGCGTTGGACATCACCGAGATGTGACGGACCCTTTGCGGTCTCGGCTTTCCGCGTCAGTCTAATCCGAGATCGGAAATACGGAGATCATTACCCACAGCGTATGTATGCTCCATCGACGCCACGATGTGTTCTCTGACTCTGTAACTGAACATATAAACTTCGACTACATGTACGACAGCGAGCGACAAAACTTCCTCGTCACCTCCAGCACCAAAACCACATGCTCCCGCTGATGCACCAGATTGACTGCAAACGACCCCCGATGCGCCATATACACGCCCCCTTCCAACTGATAGAAATAATAGAGATCCCGAATCATGTCCCCCTTCTCCCCCAAGAACTTCACTCCCACCGTGCTCCCTATCCCACTAACGACCACATCAAGCCAAGCACACCACCTTTGCTCAAAAATGCGACGTAATCCATCCCTCAAATAATCCCCCAGATCATTCGCCCTCTCCAGCGCCTCCCGACTCATCAAATTGGCCGCTACAACACCAGCCGTCATTGAAAACACATTGTTATTCCACGTCCCAGTATGGAATAACGACTGCTCTTCTCCCGGCCTAAACGACCGCATAATGCCCTTCTTCCCGCCAAACGCTCCGAACGAGAACCCGCCGCCGAAGTGTTTCCCTAAAGTGGTCATATCCGGTACAATACCATACCGTTCTTGAAGTCCGCCATAGCAGAGTCGTGATGTGACGACTTCGTCGAAGATGAGTACTGCCTGCAGCCGGGTCGCTTCATCCCGTAAGAATTGCAGAAAGGGGATCTCAGCGGGGATCATCCCCCCTGCCGCCTGCATGGGTTCCACGAGGATGGCAGCAATGTCGGAGGTGAGCTTTGCTCGGGTATCCGGGATGTCGTTGTAATTCGCGACAATGAATTCGTGCGGGAGGTTGAGGGCGGTGTTAGCCCCGAAGGTGAGCGTGCCTCCATGATAGCCGTTTTTGAAGACGAGGATCTGAGGATTTCTTAGCCCTGAGCCAGGTGGAAAAGGATGAATAATTGAAAAGTACCTTCTTTCTTCCCGTGTATGCGACAGCAACCCCCAAAGCAAACATATTCGCCTCCGTCCCCGAATTGCAGAACCGGATTGCGTCTATACTTGGGAACCGCGAGATAAGAAGTTGCGCCAGTTCACCCTCTTTGCTGGTAACACCGCCCAGCGTGAACCCTTGCTGCGTGACAGATTGTATGGCCTCAATGATGGCCGGATGCGAGTGCCCAAACATGCCTGCTGTGTATTCAGAGACAAAGTCTACGTATTCGTCTCCGTCTAGTGAGGTGAGATAGCAGCCATGTCCGCCGCGGAAGACCAGTGGGTGCGGGATGTGAACGAGCACACCGCGCGAGGTGCCACTGGGGATACTGTTTTCAGCTGATTGAATGGCTGCGCCTGATTTTAAGTTCTTAGCGCGGAAGACTTCAAGCTGATAGCTCAGGGAGTTGTTTAAAACTGTGGCTGAGGATTTGTCTGACTGATAGGCCATGGTGGTGATGTTCGATTCTGAATGTTTAAGAACAGGTAGTTGTAAGTTGGTTCGAGTATAGGGATTGTTAAGGAGGATTAGATTTGATAGCAGATGAGGCTAGAGATTTAGAGGTGTTGTGTTGCCCAATGTGCCGTGCGGGGTTGAGACAATCGAGATAAGCATCGGCCGATCAGTGCTGATTCTGATGCTGATTCGAATTGACGTTAGTGTAGATGTAAGAGATATATATGTCTCACAGTTACTGCATGCAAGTCAAACTGACAATTAGAAGGCCCCCCTCATTTGTACCGCTCCTCATAGCGAGCTCTTACCCAAAAAGGAAATCCGTACGGCTTCACAGAAAGGCACAAAAGATCACGTGAGAGGTTTCACGTGATGAATATCAGGGAATGTTCCACAAATTCGTGTGTAGCAACGCCTTCATCGATGAATCACTATATAAATTTAAGGAGGTCACACATCAAGTTAAGAGCCAGAGTACTTTTTCTGTACATCTCTCAGCGGCCGTTCAACAACATACTCTTTCCACATTGCCTAATACAGTGCCACATACCCTACGCAACATTAACATTCTCCACCCTCTCCGTCCCACCCTTCCCATCCCCCGTCTGCAATTCCACCTCTACCCCATCATGCCCATCAACCACCTTCTTCTCCCCCGAAACATTCACATCCGTCGTCCGATGCCCATCCAACAGCTTTCGACTCACCGTATTCGCATAAATTGGGAATACCCACGCGAGGACATAAAACGCCGTCGGGATCGCCATGGCCTTGTGAAAGTTGCCCGTATGCGTGGCCACAGCTCCAGTCATGGGCGGGATGGCAGCACCACCAGAGATAGCGGCTACTAGCATACTGCCGCCACGCTTGGTGTGTTGGCCTAGACCGCGTAGGGCAAGGGTGAAGATTGTGGCAAAGCAGGCCTGTAATTATTCATATTATTATGGGGCGGAAGTGGAGGTGAGTGTGGGGTGACATACACTTTCAAAGCACAGCACAAGGATCAACATAGCAACACTCGTAGGGCCAGATGTGGTGGTTGCAGCGACACCGAAAATGAAACAGAGTCCTAAATATGTGGCGAGGATGTAGCGGGGTTTTACCCCGACAGTGATGAGGCCGCTGGAGACGAAGCGCATGAAGGTATATAGGCCTTGGCCGACGGCGAGAAGGTCGGCTGATGAGACGTTAGAGGCACCCTCCAGTCAAAGTGATAAGGAAAGGAAGAGAGAGACTTACATGACTTGGCAGCACTATACCCCGCCTCCTCGGCGAAATTGATAAAGTAGTTCGCAACAGCCACCTGCGCCCCGGTATAGCAGAACTCACTCCACACGCCAAGGAACAAATTGTACTGTTTTCTGAACGGCCCAACATCCGTCTCGGAGATATCCCGCTCTTGCAGACCCATATCCGCATCAGTAACCTCCGGCATGGGCGCGATGTAGAAGAGTGGTACAAGCAAGGCCACGAAGCATGCAACACCCAGGTACACCCATTGCACGTTCTTCAGACCCTGTTGTGTATCGACGGTGTTGGCGAAGAAGACGCGCGAGGCGAGAAGCGGCGCCACGAATGATCCCACGCCTTGGATACCCTGTGCTAGGTTCAGTCGAATCTCAGAGTATCGAGGGGGTCCGCAGATGGCAAGGAAATTGTCGGCTCCGGTTTCGAGGGTCGAGAGTCCGGCGCCGACGACGAACATGCTGCCGCAGAAGCCGCCGAAGGAGGCTTTGACGCCACTGGGCCAGAAAAGAAGACAGCCAATTGTCATTACGCATAGGCTGTTTGCAATGGCTTTAGTGGAGCGAGATGGCAGGGCAGGGTTGTGGTAGTCTTACCCAGTCATGAATGTAACACGGAAACCGAATCGGCGGAGAATCCATCCCGAGACTGTCAAGGGACAGAGAAAGTATGCGCCAAAGTACGCGGCTGATAAACCCGATGACATGCTTGCGGTGATGTTGAGTTCATCTTGGAAGTGGGAGTTGAGGGTATCGAGCAGGCCGTAAGCAAAGCCCCAGAGGAAGAAAAGAATAGTTACTAATGAGGGCAGATGTTAGTTGATCGCCAGACCACACAATATTATAGGGACCTCGAACCGAGAAAATTGGGGAAAAGGGACTGCTTGAGCGTGATGCCCGAACCATCAGTAATGGCTCTGTCATCAATTGTGATGCGGCGTCGCCACATGTTGGGCAATTTCGGAAGAAGGAACAGTAGGGCAGTTTATGGAAGAAAAGGGGTCAGCTGTGCATCCGGGGTGCGAAGACCACGATGCAGCCCTAGGGAAAGCGCATCCTTTTATCCAACCTGCATCTGGGGAAGCCCAAGCTTCTGGGGCTTCGGGATAATCAAGACCGAAAAACAAGCCATGTGCTTGATCAGAAGGCTCGAGAGCTGCTGGAAAAGTTGAGCAATCCATAGCGAGTGGCCCAAGCCGACGCCAGACCAGGGTTTCTCGACGACTGTTGGTTATGGAACGCCACAAGCAAGGCGGATATGCCATGGCCAGCCGCGTGGCCCGCAGACCGCATCCAGTCTGTGTTGCGATTGGCTGCATTGTTGGGCTGGGGTAAAAGCGAGAAATTGGCTATTAATTTAGGTTTTGCGGGGTTGGACCCCACTCGTGCGTCCAGGGTACCTGGAGGAAATTCATCTCTGGCGCCTAACTGGGGTTTAGACAAAGTCTATTACATAGATTAGTCTGATATAACTATGCAGTTCATTGATTTTATAAGCGACAACACGGTATGTACAATTCTCGAAGAGTAACGCCGCATTCAACCTCTGACGGCATGGATTTCAGTACATGATCCTCCAGACACATAGACTTCCAAGCCGTCCTTGCTGTCTATCTGTTGCTTTCCGTTAACTGAATACGACCTGATATCAAATGGCACGCTGACGACTCCCTCTGTACCACTAGGGCCACACACGCTCAACTGCACGCTCGTGCCATTCAACCGCCAGCTAGCCTGGATCGCCCCATGAGGAGTGGGCACTCTTCCCCGTGCCCATGAAACATTCACATCCAACATCGCGGGACGAAACTCCCAGTCAGAAAATCCAGCCGAAGTCGCTTGAACACCGAGGACATATTCCGACAGAACGTACGTTGGCGCAGCTGCCCAAGGGTGTGCATGCGACGTGTAGAGGTCAAGCCCGGGTCGGCCATCAGGGTAAAGGTATTCCCAAGTTGTACCAGTATAGTATTTATCCTGGGTCACCATCGCAGCCCAAAGTTGGTCAAGGAGCACGCTAATTGCGGTAGATCTGGCTTGACTTGAGTTGGGACTGTTGCGACTCTCCTGCAAAATCGATTCTAAGAGGAAACCGGTGAGAAAAGGCGCAAGATTAGTCGTTGATGCGTTGGCAACGGAGCTCGACGTTTTGTAGCCTATTCCAAGCCGAAGAGAGGATAATGCTGCGAGGGAGGATTCTGCTTGCGTGGCATTGGCGACTCCCGCAAGAATAGCCCAGGCAGTGCCGGTGATAGACTGCTCGGTCGGGTCGCTCAGGTCGGTCGCATAGTACCCCAAGCGGGAATTCCAGAGCCGCTGGCTGATCGCAGCTTTGATTGAAGTCGCCGAACGAGTCCACATTGTCGCGACATCTGTCTCATTCATCGCGGACGCCACATCAGCCATCTGGTCGAGTGTGTGGGCAAGGAGCCCCGATACTGCAGTGCCATTGTCGGATCCCGAGAAGAATGCCCCGATATTGGTGGCGACGGCCAGTCCAGATTGGTCATCGATCAAAGGCAGGATGGCTTCCACGCCTTTCCTGATCTTTGTCCAATGCTTGGCCACAAACGCTTTGTCGCCAGAGTTTCTGTAGTGACCAGCAAATACGTTGAGAAGAAAAAGCTGGTAATCAAGAAGTCCGAAAGAAGCATACGTGTCAACATATTTCGCCGATTGGCCCATAGCAGGTGACATGCTGAAGTAGCCAGCGTACTGCGACGAGTCTGGTGCCTGACGGTCGATCCAGTACTCTAGGGAACCGGTTATAAAATCGGAGCGATAGGTGCTGGACTGGATGACGCGATAAGTGTGTACAAAATCACCATTCCAGACAAGACGGTCCCTTTTCGCACCGTCCAGACAGACGGAGTGCTTACTGGCCATCACTCCGTATTCCTCGAGGACGGAGCTGAGCGTCATCGGATTCCGGTACAACTGGGTACCATTTTGTGCGATGACCTCCACGTCCTTGACAAGAGCGGTTTGATCCTGATATGGCCCAAACCCCCAGGTACCGCCTGTCAGACTGCCAGAGGAGCCAGTAGTACCAGATACAATTTGCAGGTCATCCAGTGCCACGAATGTCTCGGTTCCATTGATGGTAACAGCATATCCGGTCGCATTGATGGAAGTCGAGATCTCATACCATTCTCCCTCCTTAATGTTGAAAGGTAAGGAATAATGGTTCACTTTTCCGGTGGTGAGAGATGTCTGATTCACAAGGTTCCACCCGTAACCCACAGCTAGTGTGTTTGCAGGGACGATCGTTCGGTTGGTATTGACAAATGTGGAGTCAGCAGGGTATTCGCTGGTAAGAACAAAATAAGGACCAAATCCGCCCACACCAGCGGCAACCTTCCAACCTGTTCCTCCACGGATAATCTTGGTCTGGAAGGTCATGGTGTAGTTGTCAAAGGACGCTCCTGCCACTGATTGAGCAGGTTGCTGTCCACGAAGATACACACCTTCGTCAGTGACTTCCCATGTTGATGGTGCGGTATCTGCCGCGATGCATGCTTGCTGGACTGTGCGTGGCCCTAAGGCCCATATTTCATTATACAGCTTGTTCGAGCTCTCGAAGAACCCTGGCAGTTTGTTTACCGGAGTGCGGTCATTTCCAGATTTGATACCAGCTTCGCATATGCGAACACTGCCATCTGTGAGGAGCTTGAGGTTCTGCCAGCGAAGGCCCCCTTGAATGAAGAAGGATCCCACTGTCCCGGGTGAGGTGACATTGAACGTTTCGACGCGGAAGGTATTAGAGAGGCCGTTGGAGAAGGTCCATGGGCCATCACCAAACGGCTCGTCAAGACCGGTCTTGGATTCGGTGTACTTGGCCTCGATCTGGACTGCATTGGATAGAGAGTCCACATGGAAGAAGGGGAATCCCCCAACTTCGGTACCGTAGTCTAGGGTAATCAATGAGCTTTTCTGGTCAAGCGTGAAGCAGGATGCGTTTCCATGCTGCGTATAATTCGCAAATCCCAAGCTAGTTCCGTATCGGGTAGGAAGCACGACAGTCTCACTGTTAATTTCGTCAGCAATAACCGAGCCACTAGGGTCAGTATGTTTACGCGCCTTTGGGCACCTATGAGCGACGCGAACAGCAAGCTGCTGCACGTAAAGATGGCCAATCGCTTCCCGGACATTTTCCTATATGGCTGTCAAGGTGTCATTCCTACGAGCTTCCTCCAACGCTGCCATTCAAATAAGTACCCTGGCTAGCGAAATTTCGTCAGGCACCAGTTTTACCCCAGCGGTCGACTCGGTCAATATGTCGGGATGTGGGCACCTCCGTCTATCTGCCACGGCGATTGGTGCACGGGCTATCGCTCCCCCGACTGAATTACATTGAGGGTCCTATCCCCGCATTCCTGGCGGGCTAATATGTGCCGAATCTGCTGCATGTTCTCACTACTTCCATCTCTTAGTGGGTACTTCTTTCCCAGGTTCCCCAGCAACGTTCCGAGCAGCAGACCTGGATTCCCACGTGCTTACGGGTGGTGCTCGATCAAGACGAAGCTGAGGGCAAAACACATCAGCCAGAAGAGGAAAGTGGAGGAGGAGCAAGTCCGCCTTCTACTCTGGGAAGGTGTTTGGCAGACACCTGGCAGAATGATACCGCCTTGGAAAGTTTGCCGAACCAATTTATCTGGCCTCAGGCATCATATTTCAGGGACATTGCCAATTACCCCAGGAGATCGGTTCGAGGACAACTTCTTTCTCCAGGTATACCTCCCGCAAATCATTGTCATGATATCCTTACGTAAAGATATTATCGTCTGGTTACACGTCGTACCCGGAGTCCTGTCGAGAGAGTGGAATAAAGCCTCGCAGGATCTAACCCTTGACGATGAATCCGGTCCCATCCAGCGTTTGCGCCTTCAGATTGACTCTGTATTCATATCAGGCCACCATCTAACACATACGAAGTACATATACCGCCAGGGAGCTTCGCCCCGCAGAACCAAGATTCAGCGATGTCGATCTGTGGGAGGCCTAACACGCCAACACGGGAAGATCATCGCCCTACATCTCAATCTCGTATCCGGGGCGGAGAATAAGCAAGAGACATGATCACCGAAAGTGACTTGCGCCAGGCTAAAGGCTATACCTTCCTGTCTTGCAACTGCATTCAGAAGCCACCCATTCCTAATGGCTTCTGAAGTATTCTTCTGAGCTTTTTTAATATCCTACAAGTCCACGCACAGCATCCTCCCTCGACTAACCAACGCAGAGAGTCTTTTAACGAATATTCCACGGCGACTACAGCGTAATATTGTCCTCGGCTGTCAGATCAGCCATATCAAACCTCTAGATGACGTCAGCCTACTGTATCAGTTGCAGGCATAGCTGCATATCATGATCAGACCTTTGCCATTCAGTGAACATACCTTAGCTATCAGGCTCTATCCGGAGTATCCGGATGAGTCCATTTAGATACCTACAGCTTCGCGCAGAGCCAAGAGTGGCTATGAGCCTATCCAACAATACTTGCGTCGAGCATTGGGCTCTATCAAGCGACTCTTTGGACGCCTCACACTCCTGTCCATTCATGTCCAGTAGATACTTCATAAGGAATGTACGAGCACTCGTAACCAACACCAGCACGATCATAGCCTGGTCACCTACACAACTACAGCCAGTCCATGGAGCAATATAAATACCATCTCAAGTCACCATGTTAACTACCTAATACACACCCAAGCCATCGCAGCGTCAATTTTTCCCATCGAATTCCGCAATATTCAAATTCAACCAAGCAGCCTTTTAGCATTCCCAAAATGCAACTCTTCTCAGCTCTCATCATTACCATCGCTACCACACTTCTCACCTCCGTTCATGGAACTGCCACTATCGGTCAAGCCTGCAGCGGCAGCAGCACTTACGACTGCACCGACGACTTCAATGCCGTGGCAATCTGTAATGGTGCACGATGGGTAGAGGCCGCCCAGTGTGGAGGTGGATGCTGCGCCTGGCCCTTGGGTGACCCCGCTCCGTTCTGTAGTTGCTAGACGATGGACTGAGGTAAGCTCCCTTTAACAGTCCTGACATGACGTCTGTAATGTACTGACACGGTTTGTTATTGTTCTAGCACGGAGCCACAGCTTGAGTGTATTTGGTCTTGTTGCTGGCAAAGTTCGGGGTCAATGTCTTAGTATCTCTTGTGGAGTTATTTTATCTGTGATACATATGGGTTCTATGAGCAGTTGTGTGGCGGTGTCCGAAACAATGACCTGTTCTATCATGGAGATTGCTGCGTCTTCTGCATGAACCAGAAGATCGTGAAGGCACGGTACCATCGATGTCCAAATAAAAACAGCCAACGGAATAAATCATGTTGTAAGCAGATCTTCAACATAGCCTGTCTAGGAAGACGGTAATGCCATGCTGCCTCATCATCGTCAAAGCACGGGATGAACATGTCCATCCCGATGTCAATATTTCTATCCATTTTCTTCAACATCAGAGAGAGAATATGTTGACATGGCTATCCACTATCAAGTGGGAGATACAAACGCTAGCCTATTTTGGTTTGGTCCAAAAATAAGCCATGATCCTGTACCATTATAGAGCGTGATTGGTTGATTTTGGCCGCCATTTCCCTGCTGCGCCAACTCACCCCTCGACGCGGGGCATTGGTAAAGGACAGGGTAGCAGTGACAAGCTCGACGAACGGTGAGGGCTCGTTTAAGCCAAACTTTATACATTGCTCCTTTGAGGCGTATAGTCGCAATATTCAGCCGAGAAATGTCCGACCTTCTCTCCAAAGCCAAATCTTCACTGTTCAGGAGAAGACGACATGAGAAGAAAAGATCTACCCATGGCACCTCTCCCAGCAAGGAGGGCTTTGAAGCTTCAAAAAGCCTGGCACCCAAGCGTCAGAATTTAGAAAGACCTGCCTCCGCATCAGACGATCTCTGGGTTCAGGCCGAGCGTAAATTGAGACAAAACAGTGAACTGGATAAGATTATGACAGCATCTGTTGAGATATTGCGATCGGAGTATAATTTGCGCTTTCAACCAGGGGATTCGTGCCTTCATGAACGGCTGTCTGAATTCCTCGAGACCAAGGCAACTCAAGTCGAGGAGAAGAAGTGGGTGATAAACCTAGGGACCCATGCTATCATCGTTCGGGATCAACTTACCAAGGTCTTCCAAAATCTCCTTGCGGTTAAGGATATTGTGACAACTGCAGCGAATGCAAGTCTAGCAGCCTCACTTGCCTGTGCTGGAATAATGGCTTGTTTTACGGTGAGCGGAGCTTAGTACTTTCCCTGACATGCGTGGCCTAAAATTAACGATCTTCAGACGGTTATCCAAGCAGCAGAGCAGCATTCCCATCTTTTGCAAGGCTTAGAATCTATTTCTGATTTGATTTGCCGACTTCACGTAATGGAGCGCCTCTATTTGCACTCGAGCACAGAACAGGACATTAGCCTCCTCGATAATCTTCGAAAAAGTATTATTTCATTCTACACAAAGATACTAGAATTCCAAGCCCGAGCGCTCTGCTATTTACACAAACCTCGAGCATCCCGGTTCTGGAGAGATGTCCTTAACCGGGACGGCTGGACCAACCTGCTGCAAGAATTTGAGAGATACCAGAAAACAATAGGTCGAACCACTTGCGTTATTGCAGATGCAGAATCAAGACAAAGGCATGAAGAGCTTCAAAATGAATATAAAAAGATACTGGAGGCCTTACGCGATCGCGATACATGGACAACAACATCCGATCGAGACAAGCAGGTGAAACGGTTTCTGAACCTGCTTTACACTTGTCCCTATAAGGACCGGAAGGACCGAAACAATAAGCGTGTCCCTGGGACCTGTGAGTGGTTCATAGGACACAATAAGTTCCATGCCTGGCAAGGAAGCTCAGGCGACGATCTTTCCGGTCTACTATGGGTGTCAGCTGATCCAGGATGCGGCAAGTCGGTCTTGACTCGATATCTAGTGGATGAGGTTCTTGTCAGCAATGATAAGCGAACAGTCTGCTATTTCTTCTTCAAAGACGATTTTGCTGACCAGAAGAGTGCAACAAGCGCACTTTCAGTGATATTAAGGCAGCTATTCATAGCTCAGCCTCACCTTTTGCACGATGCAATCCTGGACAAAGTGGACACTGATGGCGACCAGCTGATCCAGTCATTCTCAGAGTTGTGGAATATACTGATGGCAGTTTCGACCAATCCCAAGGCAGACGAGATAATCTGTCTCATTGATGCCTTAGACGAGTGCCAGGACGAGGATCGGAACCGGCTTATCAATGCCGTCAACGATTTCTACTCAGGCCCCCATGATAATAGCAAGCTGAAGTTTTTGATCACGAGTAGACCCTATGAGCATATACGGCGTGGACTCTCTGATCTCATAACAATTCTACCCACAATTCATTTGAGTGGTGATGGTGAGAGAGAGGCTGAGCAGATTTCACAAGAAATTAATCATGTTATCTCGACAAGAGTGCACGATATCAGCAGACAGAGATCATTGACGGATGGAGAGTGCGAGATGCTCATACACAAACTTACTGCGGTTTCAAATCGAACTTATTTATGGGTGAGCTTGATATTAGATGTTCTTGAAAACATCCCGGAGTTCTCAAAAGGCAAGGTCCACCGCATACTGAGTGATCTACCTACCACTGTCGACAGTGCCTACGAGAAAATATTGGATCGGAGTCCTGATAAAGAGAAGGCAAAGACTCTTCTTCATATCATTACAGCTGCCATGCGACCTCTTTCCCTGGATGAATTATCTCTCGGTCTTGCACTTAGTGCAGGTTATCAAGATTCGACAGATATAGCCGATAACATGGAACCAGCATATCGCTTCAGGAAGACTTTGAGAGACCTTTGCGGACTCTTCGTGATCATTCTGGATGACAAGGCCTACCTCCTTCATCAGACCGCGAAGGAGTTCTTGGTACAGGATAGCAACTCTACTCCGGACACAACTCTTTCTCAATCAACAACAACATGGAAGAATTCACTCCATCCAGGTGAATCAAACCGGATTCTCGCAGAAATATGCATTTTCTGTATATCTCTTGAATCAGATGACCCATCCCAGGGATGTATGCTAGAGTACTCATCATGTTATTGGGCCACTCATTTCCGCCAAGCTTGCATTCCAGACGAGGATCCGCTATTAGACCGCGCTAAGTCACTTTGCGAACCAAGGTCGGGTATATTTCAATCATGGTCTGGGATCCATGCGGTAAAGGCAGATAATGTTCCTGACAGCACTTCAACACTTTTGATTGCGTCATCAATGGGGCTTATTGGCGTGGTTAAGTCCATTCTTTCTACAGGAAAAGAAGCCCTCAACTCAAAGGATTCGGAATACGATCAGACACCGTTATTGTGGGCAGCAGAACGTGGCCACGCAGCAGTTGTGAGGCTTCTGCTTGCCGCAGATGAGGTGGACATCGACTCTAGGAACTCAGTAGGTCGAAGCCCATTATCATTGGCAGCTCAGAATGGCCACCATGCTGTGGTGAAGCTCCTTATCCAGGAAAATATAGACATAGATTTGAAGGATATGGCTGGCAGTACGCCGCTAGCACTGGCAGCTGAGAATGGCCACGAGGGAATAGTTCGCCTCCTACTTGCCACTGGCAAGGCAGACATCGACTCCAGTGATTCATCCGGAATTAGACCCCTGTCGTTGGCAGCACAATTCGGGCAAGAGGCAGTGGTAAAGCTCCTCCTTGCTAGCGAACAGGTTGATGTCAATTCAAAGGATTCAAGGCTAAGAACACCAATTTACTGGGCAGCAAGAGGAGGCTGCGAAGCCATAGTGAGACGCCTTCTCGATACAGGAAAGATAGAGGTTGACTGTAAGGACTCCGATAACGGTACTCCTCTGCTCATGGCAGCAATAAACGGCTATGAGGGAATTGTGAAGCGTTTGCTTGCTACGGGGGAGGTCGATGTTAACGTAAGAGATGAAAGCCATGGCATGTCATCACTTTCGTGGGCTGCATGGGCAGGCCACGATGCAGTGGTTGAGTTGCTCCTTGCTACGGGGGAGGTGAATGTTAATACTAGGGATCAGAGATATGGTAGATCGCCGCTTTCGCTCGCTGCTAAGGAAGGGCACGAGAAAGTGGCTAAACTCCTGCTTGCTACAGGGAAGGCAGACGTTGACTCAAGATGCATAAGGGGCCGTACTCCCTTGTCTTGGGCGGCATGGGAGGGTCATGACACGGTGGTGAAACTCCTTCTTGCTACTGAAGGGGTGGGCGTCAACTGCAGAGACTCAGAGGATCGTACGCCCCTGTCTTTGGCAGCGGAGACTGGCAAGGAGGCTGTAATAAGGCTTCTCATTGCTACAGGAAAAGCAGATGTGAACGCCAAGGATGCGACCGGACGCACCCCCTTGGACTGGGCTGCAGAGAAAGATCACCAGGTTGTGGTCAAACTTCTTCAGAGTGCTAATGAATAGAGTCTGTTTAGCTTGCCTTGCTTTTTCCAACTAGGAAATGTGGATTGATAGAGACGGAGTCAGGTCCTCGAGTACTTTACTGTCATAATCTGTCGATGTTCCCTCTGCAGCCTCTAGCAGTGTTGGAGATGAAAAGAGGTACTCCTACTAAATTTGAAGCACCTTATACAAGTTTCAGATTATGGCAGGAATTACTTTCGCCTCTCAAGGAGGACACATCGTCTATATCGAATACGTAACAACGTCATATCACCTCATAATCCTTATAGACAAGTGCCCCTAGCTCTCACGCCTCTCCCCAACGCTTACTCACCAAAAATAAAGAACACTCCTTTTGGAATGTCCGGAGGCACTGATCAAAATATCAAGATGGAAAAAAAGGCCATTCCCATTCCTGAAAGGTTCCTAGGAAGACGAACGCGCAGTGAAGCCCACCGTCACAAGTACAGTATCTATTTTTTTGGAGAGCTTTGTGCCACCGTTGCCCCTGCGATACCGCATAGGATCACCATAAGTTCCCGCAAAACGATCCCATGTGCTGAAATATTGGCCACAGTTGAGCTGAACGTTCTTGTGATGAAATGTATGAAGCTGCTCGCGAGTATCATCTAGTGTATATGTTAATCTAGGAAGCAGCTGACTGAAGCAAGAAACATACGAATTAAAAAAGACCAAACATTGGTACAGACAAAAACGAGCACTTGAACATGGCGCGACATAGGCCAGAGAAAGCTGTAGGCATAGACAGGAAGGCTCATAGCCCAGGCTTCCAGTGGATCGAAGGCGTAAGCAGAAAAGGGGGTTGGAATTATATATCTGCAATTGTGGCTTAATAAGTAGTATGCTCAAGAGGATATGCTTCTTCAGCGCTTACCGATGATGCTTTTTGTGCATTGATTTGAAGAGAAACGGGTGATGGAATAGACGATGAAGCCAGTATGTGCATGTCTCACTGAAGACAATAAAATAGAGCAATTGGGCAACTTCATACGTTGAACTAACCGTGCCATCCCCTATGTCATAGAGCTTTGTGTAACCACGTATCTGGGCAAAGAGGATCGGCACGGTGAGGACGCTAGCCCAGAAGAGGGTTATCAATGACTGCCGGGCCTCTTCCCAGATTTGGTTCTTATGGTATCGTGGGTGCTGCTTCATAGACTTATCGAAGTTACACAGATAACATGTGCAGCCAATTACTCAAAGAAATAGAGAGCTTGATAGCCTGTAAAATATGTATGTCAGCTCTGTTGATTTGGTTACGGTCAGGGGCACAACCATAGGGAAAGAAATATGCTCAGCGCCTGACGATGCGGGCTATCTCGGCGCCAGATGCTGGGGTCTCTCAGAGTAGCGCAAACGCCAACTGTGCTCTGATGTGGGCAAACGAAATGCGTGAGCCTATCGCGGCTGTATTTATATAAGGTGTCGAATCAAGGCTCATCGAGATAGGTCAAGACGAGGTCCATTCTGTTGAGAAGTCTTGTCCTTAAGGTTAGCCCAAAGGAGAAAGGTCAGATGTGACAATATACGCTAACTTGGTGTGTGTGTGTGTGTGTGTGTGTGTGTGTGTGTGTGTGTGGCACAATCTTTAAAGAATCAACTGTGTAGGTGCAGAATCAGTTCTGCGTAAACTGTCAGAAGGCTGAATATGAAGCTGTATAATGGAAGTCTCCCCAGGCTCCTAGGAAGGTCGATTCCATTCGAAGACGTCACCACTTGGGAGTAAGAATTGAGGGTGGCCCTTTATGTATGCCCCTTGTAGGTTACACAAGCTTCATAAAAGTTCAATACATGACAATATATCACTCTCTTGCATTGTGTTGTCAATTTACGTAGGATGCTCCGTCCCATGAATTGCCTGCCCCATCAACCATAGCGAACGTAACTGCAACTAAGCACCCATGCGAATACGGTAAAATCTCATCGAAGGGAATGACTCTTGAAATCATGGTCAATCAACTTAGAAAAAGCTTGCTGTTCTTAGATGGATTGCTGGTCTTAGGCGATTCGCTGTGTTATTATGAATGAAAGAACGTGTAGGTCGTTCAGAGGCATCACTAGAAGCTGGCTTGAAGCCCTAGTTACATAGTAAGAGCCTCTGATATCTTGAATTACGGGTTATCATTGGCTGTAATAATTCTCAGACGAATAGAGAAAAATGCTTCATCCGCCGAGAATAAGTAAATAGCCTTCAGACTCATACCACTTATTAGTCGTGTCACACACCCCAGAATACTGTTACACGTGCGAAGATCAAGTTTATCTTGGGGCGAGGCTAAAAGGAAAGGTAGGTACGGGATTCATCACAACATAGTATATAACATGATGCCGATAAAAGAGACCAATATCAGTGTGTGATGGTGTGTCTAGGAGACGCGACTTACCGGGGCACCCCTATGCCAATAAAGTAAGGGGTAAAACGGGCCTTGTGTGCGCCAATGAGCAATCGTAAGAGAAACACGGTAAGTGGATGAAGGATCTCACTGTCCGCATACTCGGTGCTGGCTCGCGTCTATGACTAATGGATAATCCATTAACTATCAGGCAATGAGCTGGGATCATCAAGGCGGATACTTTCAGTTTCGGGATCCTGCATTTGCCTCAACAGTAGATGTGACGCATCTACTGAGCTGACAAAAGCTTGCACGAGCAGATACATGCCACCAACAGCTTTATTGCATAAAACATTGACGGGGAAATTATGAGAACCCACGAGTCCAGCAAATACATGGACATGACCACGGCCAATGATGAGCTTGGCGTCCGATCTCATTTCTTAGAAGGGCAATGTAGTCGCCGTAGAGACCAGGTTGTACATACCAAGCAAGCACAGCGTTGTTCCGGCGTGATGATGGAGACGTGTCACTTGTCATGGTGCAACAACATAAATAGTATACGGTCGCATTTACTAGTATCATAGCGCAGCATAACCGAGGCCATTCCTTCATGTGCCAAATTACCCAATCCGATGAGACACCAGCATAGTCAACGCAAGAGTTAATTTACAATCTGATGACAAGTAAATACTATGCTCTTTCCACACAATCAGAACAATCCAGGGACGATTCTCCACAAAACGCGGCGACAATACTCATCCCAGCCAGACCCATACTTATCCGCACATTTTTCCTCATCCCGAAAACACCGATGGTTGATCATCCCTGTAACCAAAATGGCTTCTATGTATGCAAAGACGCCCCCATTGCCGCAGTGCGAGCATAACGACCATATATACAGCACGCTTCCAGCATAATTGACATGACGGGCTACGCCCACAATCCTGCAGATTGAAACTTTAGCAAGGAACCCCACAGATTATTTTGGGATAATTCGCAACTAGACATGGACGTACTGGAGAAGAGAAGTAGAGAACGGTGGGGTTTCCCATCCCTCTTCTGATAAGATACAGGTATCTCTTGTGTCTGGCGACCCCAGAACAAGCACTTTTCCTGCGTTCTACTCAAACGCATCTTCTGACGGTCGGCGAAGAAGCGCAAAGACCAGATCGCTACAAAGATCACTATGTTGGCGATCCAAACAGGGAGGGAGGTCTCTGTTCGGTGTTTGGTAAGATAGTGGGTTTGCAAGGTCCAGAAAACCGGCATCATTGCAGAGAATCCGTAAATACTGTAGAAGCCAAACGATTCGTATTTGCCGTCCAGGGTGTGGAAAAGCCTGGAGGTTTCCATGACTATCGAACAATGATTTGTTACTTTTTTTATTGGTAGAACATACATCTCGTCATTAAAGAAGAAGTCCACGACCACGACAGCGCGGAATAATACAATTATGAACATGGTGCCCGTCAGGCATTCATGTTGCTCATATTGATAGGCAACAAAAGAAAGATCATTAGGCGATCGTTAGCTTTCCTGATATTCGTGCTTGAGGAAATATGATTTTGGGTCTAACATTTATGTCCATGCGATGGTGCCTCGGAACGAGTAGATAGGAGATGCCTCCAGTCCCAGTACTGGCAAATACGTGGGTGAAGCTCACCTCCTTCGAACAAATCATACCAAAGTGATCCTGTGAGCGGCCATTAGCACATACATGTAGTACGTACATGTATAGCTAAATAAGGATCGTGGAGGTGAATTTGGCTTGCCTGTTATATAAGTTTCGTGTGCATTATCGGGCGCCACTCGAGCCTTGATCTAGAAGAGGAAGAGAATGATGGAAAAGATGTTCGTAACTCCCACCAGCTCTCTCCATGCTTTGGTCAATGCGGTAAGGATGCAGCCAGGTTCCTGCAGCGAAGGTCAAATAACAAAACCTTGTCTGGCGCGTCCTGCATGTCCATGTGCTTCTCAAGCTACCTCCTTAACGTCTGCTTCACAAAGTCTATATCTAGACAGAATATAACTCGTGAACGGCTTTATTTTCATTTACATCAATACAATAGGGACGAAGAGAATTAGTATCACACCCTCTGCTCTTCTGGGGATTGGGGGGTTGGGGGGTTGACCACGAAAAAACCACACCTCATCAAACTTGCAGACCATTTTGGTAGACTATTACTTGAATATAGAAATGACTAGTTATAATTGATTCAGTGAATACCCAAATGCTAACACTCCCATTCTTCTGCTGATTCATCTTCTTGTTCTTCAGGAGGGTAAGGGTGACAAATCTATGAAGCTGATCCTTCAAGTCAAACCGCACCGTCTATGGGGTTAGTTGTGTTCATCTCTTACCCACTGTGAACCCGACCGCAGCATCTATGCCACCTTCTACCCCCAGAAGGGCTGCTGCATTACGCCATGTTGATGTAAGATAGCAAGGTTCTCAGTTAACTAGCTACTACAATAAGACATAAGTATGTTAGTACTAACGAATCACATTATGGGGTGGACACCCCTTAGACAACAACTAAGTTGCCATCCCGCTTTCCATCAATGCAGCTGACCGTTCTAGTAGCACACTTCCGCACCGTGATAGAAATCTCCATGGTCATCACATTTCTCGTGTTACATCATGTTTTGCTTATTTTGTCCTACCTAAATAACATTCCAAACGTTGTATTGCGACACATTCAGGTTCGACTTATTTCCCAACCTGTCCGAACTCCTAAGGATCATAAATCAACCAAGCCACGCTACCACAAAGAAGAGCGCAACGTGACTTCAACCCAAAATTCTCTTGAAAGAAAATTTCCCCAATACGAGGCTATTTGCGATAATCTAGTATGTTCCATCAAGTTACAGAATTCCTGAATTGGGATTTGTTGCGCCTTGCTTGGAAAGACCTACCTATGGAGACGAAAGCTTTCCTCTGCAGCTACATCAAAGACATAAAATCGAATGATTTGGAGTCGCACGTTAAGCACATAGTACGAAGGGATTCTCCCTTGCTGCTATATGGTTTGAAAGCTAATTGATTGCTAGGCAAACGCGGGATGGGACAGAGTGCGATATCCGTGCTTTGGTGTGCTATCATTCGTGGATTTTGATCTGTCTAGATCCCCAGTCTATGACGAAATCATATCCAACCTGAAAGCGTCCTCGTTCATGCTAGACCTGGGGTGCGGCCTCGGTCAGGAAGTTCGTCGGTTGGTGTATGATGGCGCCCCAGCTGAGAACATTGTCGGCTTAGACAAAGACAAGCACTTTATAGAACTCGGGTTTGAACTTTTTCGGGATAAGGCTACCTTAAACTCGACATTCCTAGTGGATGACTTTTTGAAGCCCAGTCCAAAGCTTGCCCAATTAGCTGGCCACGTACGTGTCATAAACTCCGGTTACTTCCTGCATTTATGGGACTGGGAAGGACAGGTTAGCGTTGCTAAATGCATCATTGGCTATCTTTCTCTGCAAGAAGGTGACCTAATCACCGGTGTCCAATTTGGGAGGGAAGATGCTGGTCTTTGGAAGGTACCAACTCTTGACTATTCCATTTTGCTACACAACTCAGCCAGCTTTGCACACATGTGGAATCAGATTGGGAAAGAAACTGGCACTAGATGGCTGGTTTGGTCCACGAGCGACCGTGAGGGAACTCATGACAAATTGGCTGCTAAGGGTTTTCGTTTGCGATGGTACGTTCGGTATAAAGGAAAGAAGTCTCAGAATGACAGGGTGAAAACTTCAGTCTTAAGCAAGCAGACCAGGAACGCTGTAAGAGCATCCAACCCAGGGAGATTTTGAGAAATGAATAAGAACAGAACTAGACGTGCTTAGCGTTTTACTATCGTTAAAAGACATACTGAACATTCATCAAACTAGCGCAACCTCGCTTGCCGCTTTGCAGTTTCTAAGAAATTTCTGAAAGCCAACAGAAAACCACAATCGTGTCACAATGCGGATTTTTCTTTTTTTTTTTTTTTTTTTTTTTTTTTTTCTCTTCTCAAATCCTCCTAAGACCTTCAAGATTGAAACGCCGTTCTACTCTTTCATTCCATGCCCTGGCTTCAAACATGTGACAACCCAGTCTTTGAATATTTCGAACGAAGGGCATTGCTCGCAAGAGTAATGATCACTGAAGCTGTCCGACATGAGAGCCATGCAGACCTTACACGTGTCATCATCTCTCTCTGGAACTTTGATTGGCTCATAATCAGATGTATTTATCGATGCCACACAATCTGTTTTTGAGTCTCGGGTCAGTAGCTTCAGGACGTCGACTTTGTTCCTCCTTGTGGCTTCGGTTATTGCTGACCGGCCATAGATATCCGTGATCGCTGGGTCCGTCCACTCATCTGGTATTTCCAGCAAAGCCGCAACAACCCGTGCCATTCCAAGAGCGTTTGCAATTATTAGCGTCGTGCGATCATACAAGTCACGAACATGCGGGCTGCTTCCAGCTTTCAGTATTAGCAAAACCAGGTCTTCCGAATACAGCCTGAGGGCAGCCAAGGTTGGGGACGACCCGTCACTTGGATTGGGGTCTGCACCGCGCTCGAGCAGAAGACTGAATGTCAACTCCACGGTTGACAGCTTGGCCAAACTCGAATAATACGCGCACAATGATATAGGACATTAGACTTCTTGTAATACCCACTGCTAAGTTAAAGATATTAATCCTAATCTGATCAAGAAATTTCTACAGGATTTAGAGAATTATACACTATGTAATATACTAAGAACACTGAATATTATCAATAATAAAAAGAAAATGATATATTACACTGTTTCTCTATCTCTAAAAGGTATTATAAATCTTTAATTTTCTTTATTTTTTGATTCTCTAGACTACAAGACCAGTCTTCTCTATACTATAACTAAAAACTCTGAGCTTAATCATCTCTATAAAACTTTCTTTAAACAGGCTATAAAACTCTGCTGAATTATTATTAGTAACATCTATATCAATGAGGCTTTATCCCAAGAATACAGTAACTTTCCGCGTCCTGGCCAAGAACTTGTTACCGAATAGTACTAGAATCATATTTGTACAAGACCTGGACTTAAGCTGAAGCAACAAAGCCTATTGAGTAAGTGGGATAGTCTTTATCAACGCAGTAAAGACACGGCTAAAGTAGAGTCAGACCTGGGTATGTTGTGGTTGATCGTGGACGAGGTATGTCGGTTTGATCTCGAACTTCGATAGGAAGACCCTAAGGGGCAGGCAGAGGCGGATTTATACAACTTACCAAGTGACCGCAAACAACCCCAAGCCTACGTCAACAGCTGTGGGGCAGCTGGGGTGCCTACGCAGTCCCGCCTCGTAAACGATTTTCTTTTGCTAGGGTATGTCCAACAACGCCACTGCTTCGTACTGTCCACTTGGACTTTCAAGATGCGGCGTATGACTTTGATTTGGCGCCGAATCAGGCATGGTAGCCTATGGTTGAAACATTACAAAGTCTCGGTGCGCCACGGTTCAGCACGCCACTATCGAGATAAAGCAACCTACCTAGCATGGACAACATACTTAAACAGGACGTAGGTTCTGTTGGGATCCAGTAGGTTCCTGTCAGCCAGCCCCCGGTCTTGGCACATATCGTTTGGCATTGTTTTACAGACGGGGTACTATGGACCATAGATGGTACTCCAGAAGTATCAATATTGTACAGAAAGGAGATGTCGAAATTGTGTGATTTTTTTCTACCCAGTAGATGGTGTAATATACTTAGGGGTAAAACTGCCCACACATTAGAACTCGGACTCACCTTTGGTGATCTTGAAGCTGGATCAAGGTACAACCGCGTTGGATGTAAATGCGCTGCCTGTCCACTGAAATTCAGTGAGATTAGTTGATTTCTACGCGCGGTGGCATGGTAATGTCCTGAGTAGTCTGCCATACCTTCTGACAGTCTGTGTAGTGGTAGAGGGCGCTCATGTATTCAGTAATTGCCGTGTTTATCACATATAAAGAGTGAGTTCAGATTGAGATGAGCACTGCATACCTTCTGCGGTATAGGTGATGCCCCCACACAAACAGCTTCCGGACAAAGACATGGTGAAGAGTAGTGGTGGCTTTCTATTATACGCAAGAAATGTTGGCAAAAACAAAGGCTGTGGCTGGGATGAATATAAAATTATAATAGGTACACTGCCTATTCTCCAGCGCTGTTCTTAACTAATTCTAACCTGTCTATTTATTTGCGGGGGAATGTTGGGCTGGTTTCCATTATTCTAGGTAGCGTCAAGTGCGTCCACGCTGTGCTGTCACTGGCCCTGCAAACCTACCATTAACAAGGATACCTTGGAAACAGGTATTCCGTTTTGCGAGAGAAGAGAGAGCCGGTGACGCCGAGCAGTAGACCGTATAGCGGGGCACGAGAGTTTCGGCGTAGCTGAAGTTGACTGAGATCGGAGAATTCATCAGCTGGTCGAGACTAGTGATATTTCGCATGCACGAGTGGAAATTAGAGCGACACGTGATAATGATTTAATATCTCTTGATAATTTTAATTTGAATCCCTCGATTACCCCATATAAAATTTTTCCTTCTCTCAAACCACGGGAAAATATTAGCACAAGTCTGTTTTGACTCCGAGGAAAAGTTGAAGAACTGCCAATCCTATTCTCAACGAACACGTAGAGCCGCACAGTCGTTCCAAGATCAACGAAATTGTTTCTTGAGGGGATTCTCTCTGAGTTGCCGGCCGGGAATGACCGCAAGCCGCGAAGTTAGAAATTGCGGAGTTGGGGCTACCTAAGCAAACATACATATGACAGCTGGCTGATTCGTAAACTATTGGCGACTGCCCGATGATTCGGCAGATCCCGACGAACATTTAATCGGGGCACGAAGGCCACCAGGGCCTGGACCCTGAACTAGTTTCAGATTCCTGTCACTTCGAGTTTTCGCTCTAGCGCGGGATAGGCTCCGTTGCCTTCTTTGCTTATCGGCATACAGAATAACCGTCTGATTGGTGGGTCACTGGAAGCGAACAGGCGGGTTGCAAAATTAGGATAAAATAGCCGGCACCTGCGAATGGTGGTAAAGAGCAAGAACAAGCTAGGCGTATGAGGCTTGCATGATAGGGAGCTAAAAAGACATGAGCCTACGTTGCATTTTCTCTGCCAGCTGGGACTCTGAGTTGCACGATGTCCGCTAGATGTCCAGTAGGGATTGCACCCATACTTCCAGTTGCATTCCAGGTGCGGCCTGTCCGGTGCAGTTCAGCTGCAGCCACAAATCAACTACAAATCCCTCTTGTATTGACAGCATACATGTAAATATCCTGAAGGTATCTAGACTAAGGTCGTCCGATTGCCAAAGTGAGGTTTTCGGATCACAACCCTATAATTGACCTGAAGGATCTTTCTCTCGCCTTGCAAATTACATCCATGGTAATTCTCTACAACCCCAAACTACCATGGAACGCACTACTGAAACCTGCAGCACGATGCCCTACACTCTCCCCGTAGTGATTGTCAATGACACCGAGGATGCACTCACCGTAATCGAGAAGACATGTTGGTACTACGCCAACGGTGGCGCTTGGACCGAAGATACCGGTCACAAGCTCACCCTCATTCTCGGCGGAAGCGGCACATCCGGTATACTTCGAATTAGGGCCTCGTCTGGCTACACTTTCAGCGTTGTCGTGGGGTACCATAATTCCGATTTCGGGTGCGATGCACAGGTTGATCTCCCTGATGATGATACGGCAGCCAAGCTACACCCGGAGCACTATAACGGCGGGAAACTATCATCCGAGGCACATCCCTCTATTGAGCGAAAGAACTCAGCGGGGCGGATGGTGAAGGTGCACTTGCAGATTCTGCTGTGTGGAATTCCCCCTGTTATTATCAATCACTCGTGATAAGACGGTTCACGGAGGGATGTGGTTGTAGTGGGTGATTTGGACGGAGTGGCGTTGGTTGTGAATACTTGAGCGCAAGGTTTAGGCCCATAAGCATGGCCACAGTTAATTTACACTAGTTCTGAGCCTACACGACACACGAAAAATTCTCCGTGACAGATTTTTCTTGGCTTTTGACCGTTCGATTCCCATGAATCATAGCCTTACTCCAGGCATTAAGGATATGTTCTTCTGTAATGATCGTAACCCTCAGCTGGGGATTATTCCCAAGTTAAGCCCATCTCTATTGAACGGCTGATTCTTAGCGGACAAATCAGGGTACAGCCTAGGGTATAATAGGCCCCTGGCATCCCACTCTCATGCAACGTTCCCAGACTTTCCGCCAACTAGCTCTACTAGAACACTGCATGATTGTATTCAACCTTATCTGGCATGCCCTAGGCCCCTATCTTTCGTGTATAGCCAAGCAGAACCTGTAGCCCCCTGCTTCGTCTCCTGCAGCTGACTTTCCTCACGAGGATCGCTCTGCCGAAGTTGTATATTTTACCCGATTACGTTTCTATTCCCCCGCAGACCGTCGGTGTATAAGTAGTACCCTAATTCGTCTCTCTTTCTCTTTTTCGTAGCAGCAATCTCCCATAGGCCTAAATAACTTTGTCCACTAGAAGTCCCGCTGTCCACAGTCAACCAGCATAATGAAAGCTGTCATCTACAAAGCCCCGAACCAAATCTCCATCGAGGAGCGGCCTAAACCAACCCTCCTCCACCCCACCGACGCAATAATCCGCGTCCTGCACACAACAATCTGCGGCACAGACCTGCATATCCTCGCCGGCGACGTCACGACTGCAAAAGCAGGCCGAATTCTCGGCCACGAGGGCGTTGGGATCATCGACTCGCTCGGTGCCGCCATCGCCAATTTCTCCGTCGGCCAGAAAGTCCTCATATCCTGCATCACATCCTGCGGGACATGTCACTACTGCCGACAGCGGCGTATGCCGTCACAATGCGTCGACGGCGGCTGGATACTGGGGAACACAATCGACGGCACGCAGGCGGAGTTTGTGCGAGTTCCGCACGCCGCGTTCTCACTACATGTGCTACCTGCAGCCATCGACGAGAGCGTGGCGGTGACGCTGTCCGACACAGTGCCGACGGCGTACGAGTGCGGAATTCTGAACGGTGAAATCACACCGGGATCCAGTGTTGCTATTATCGGGACGGGGCCTATCGGACTGATGTGTTTGCAGATGAGCAGGAGGCTCTTTGGTCCGAGCGTTGCGGTTGTTATTGGACGTGGGATGAGGAGGGTTGAGATGGCAACGGCCATGGGTGCGGACCATGCGTTTAGTGTTCTGAGCGCGGGCGGCGTGGAAAAGGTCGTTGAGGACGCTGTAGCGGTCTCTGTGGGTGGCAGAGGATTCGATGTTGTCATTGAGGCTGTGGGAAATGCTGAATCGTTTGAGATGGCGCAGGGGCTTGTTGGACCCGGTGGCACGATTGCCTCGCTCGGGGTCTTCGGGTGTTCGTGCGAGCTGCGCCTGGAGAAGCTGTGGCATCGCAATATCTGTAGGTCCTCTTCATCTTATTGTGTTTATTTCCCTTGCTAATGTCCGCTAGGCTTAAGGACACGACTCATTGACGCTGTCTCAACACTCGATCTGCTGCAGATGGTGGAGGGAGGGCGCATCGACCCGAGTTTTCTGGTCACACATCGTGCGTTTCCCACTCTTTACACTTTTTCATAGATGTATATTAGCGTGCGCTAACTGGCCTTCACCTCCAGATTTTGCCTTTGATGATATAAAGAACGCGTACGAGACGTTTGAGAAATCGTCTAAACACGGCAGCTTGAAAGTCATCGTCTCCATGCCGGGCACAGGAACTGCGTCTGGCATGATTGATGACTCGTCTGCAAATGGTTCTTTGAAGGACCTGCTTGTGTAGGTGTTGAGTTATAACATCTCAGCTCACCGCAAGAAGATTTAGGTCGTTAATTTAGTGAGAAGAGCTCTACTGGCAAGCTTAAGCTGGTGCTGAGGATCTCACCCTGTCTATTGCGCACTCACCGTAGTCTCGCCCCAAAAATATAACATAAATTGAAGGTCTATGGGTCTAATGGAATGAATATAGATATGCTACCCTATGATTCCCGCACTGTACAGTCTTCGAGAAGCATCTTTAGTCGTCTTTTCCGTCTAAAGTTATGCGTGCGCTGTTGGCTGGTTTTACACTGGCTAGCCACATTCATTCACAGGGATATCTCTATGGAGGTAGGTGACATTCACAATTAGCTTGTTTGTATTGAGTAGCTGGTCTTCGATAGCTTAAGGCCATGTTTAGCAGCTCGGGCTTGGCGGTCGAATTTTGGAGGGCTTCAGGGCGTTCCAGGTGGAGTACATGGGCGGTAAACCCGACCAGTCCCGACCTGCCGCAAAAAAGAAGACATAAAAAAGAAGACATAAAAACATACAACAGAAGGGATTCGCTGGTGGTCACCCACCCAACTACTAACCTCCCGGCGTGTGGCTTAAGTACGGCTGAGCGGACGGGAAGCCCTGTTTTCCACACCCTGTGGTCGTATGTGGTTGTTTGGTCCTGCCAAAAGCTTATACCACGCGAGATTGAATGACCAGTTGCTGGAAGATTGGTGGCCGCGATTCCAAACGGATATCTCATGAGTTTCGCTTAGTCTTGATGGATTTTATCTATACGCATCCAAACGTCGCTCAGGTGCCCATGATAAGGGTGCTTTACTCGAGCCTTCAACCTGGTTCGGATCAACCTTCTTAACAAGAAGCATTCTCACAACTGCCTCATGTCCATCGAGAGCAGCCAAGCATATTCGCCTGACGCCGTACTGGTTAATGGGATCTGGGTCTGCATTGTATTCAAGCAACAGTTCAACCAAGTCATCTGCTCCATTGTGCGCCGCGAAGGCCAAAAGAACCCTCCCGGGCGCTGAGATCGTTCGCGTCCAAAACCTCTTTGGAAAGTTCCGACTGGCTCTGTACATCGGATTCAGACATCGACTCTTGAGTGTCAGCTTTAGGACTTTGCGTAGTGTTGGGGTCAGCGCCCCTCTGCAGCAAGAGCCATGCAAATTCTGTAATAGCATAGTAGAGAGTTGAAGGAGAGCTTCAAGTGTGGCTCCGCTATCAAGTAGTATCTTGACCAAATCTTCATTCCTTCTAGCCACTGCCGCTGACAGTGGTGTGTCCCCTTCTGAATTGGCATAATTTGGGTCGGCACCATTCTCAAGGAGGAGAATCGCCGCCTCCCTATGGCCAGTAGAGATTGAATATATGAGAAGGTACCCACAGGATCAACAACTTCGTCGAGAAGAAAGACCGGACCGTCCTCTTCTAAGGCATGTGCGACTTCGAAGAGAGAAGTGAACATGTCGTAATCACATGGACGTTTCACCGCTTTCGCGTCATGATTGTAGTCAAGCTGGACATTTTGGGAGGTCAGAAGTTGAATCATTGCAATCTGCCCGGTAGTAGCTGCATAGGCTAAAACAGAACGGCCCTTGTTGTCCCGGGCATCACAGGAATCACCGTGCATAATGAGGCGTTCAGCCGATTGGACATGCTGGGCGATAGTCGCATGTATCAGAAGAGTCTTCTTGGTCCATGAAACCTATATTGACCCGACCAGACACGAGGAGCGTTTGTGTTGTTTCAACATGACCCTGCTCAATGGCCCACATAATAGGTCTCCGAATCATCGCATTTCGAACAGTTCTTCCCCGCGGCATGAATGTACTCCGATCTAAACAGACGGTCCAGTGATTGGTCCGGACGCGAATATCCCTTCTTGCGCATAAATGGATGCTTCTCGAGCATTTGTTCAATGTAGAACTCTATTTTATTCTCTGCCATCATGTGTTATGCTTACATTGCCCCAAGAGCCGTACCTAGCGATCGAAGGGGCGGAGTCAAAACAGACCGAGTCTCGAACGAGCTATCGGCCAATTTCTTGCCCAGAGCATAGGCCACGACACCCGCAGTCTTTGAGTCACTACTGATAACAACATCTCCGAGACGAACATCCTGTTCATCCTGGCTCTCATAATCAGGAATGCCGCCACTGATACCCACACAGAGACCTATGCGAACATTAGGGAAGGTGAATAGCATGTCCTTCACCGAAGCGGTTGCGAAGGACGAGCCAAGCTGGATCTTTGGCAGGCAAGCGATCACCACTCGAAAATGACCGATAGTCCCCAGCGTGTAGCGATTCTGATCTGCTGCTGCGGGTGAGGTCTGAGGCTCCCCATGGTCTTCCCCGTCAATCATTCCCCTTGCTGCAGCTAGCTCAACAGGAAGGGCACATATCCAGCCCACGGTGTACTCCTCGTTGGCGTACGGCGATATTCGCGAGCTAGAACATAGCGTTCAGGACCGTTTAGTTGATATATCCTTTATCAGCTGTTACTTATACATGAATTACCAACTGGTTAACACAGTGAATTGCAGATTCAGTTCGTGAAAAACATTTGCGCAGAGCATGTCAGATCCCCTGCCCCGCAGGAATAAATCGCAGCCCCAAATACGCGTCAAAAGCATAACTATCTAATCAGTAGTTTCGTACTCAATGAATCTGATATTTACTACCTATGGGCTTAGGACTATAGAGTGGTGTTCCCAAGAGCTAAACAGAGGTCACGGGATGACTACATGATGCCGTCATCCCGCGTGGCGAATTCTCTGTATAGAAAGAGATCATCTAACAAGGAGCGGCTCCCCGAATTCACTTCTAAACATTATTCTATTTTTCAGAGCGGCTATCAATAACACTGGCAGTAGCAACATTATACGCAGGGAAAGTAACCCGCGAAGCACCCAGATTCGTAACATAGCAATATCCCCCCACCAATTACTCCGTCCAAACATGTCAATATACAGCCATATCGCAACCAGCAAGGAGCGCCATGACCAGATCCAAGCCGAACTCGCTAGTGTAGAGAGCAGTCCAGAGTCTCTCCAGTCGCAAGAAAGCTACCTGGCCGAGCTCCGGAACGAGCTGACCAATACCAATAGACAGTTGTCGCAACTACACAAGATCACCAAAGGGAACCGCGAGCTGCACGAAAAGTACCGCGACAGCACAGTACGCCGCCTGTTCTATCGAGCGAGGGGCAAGAGGGAGGAATTTGAGGCCAAAGCCGACCAAGAGATGCGCGATTACTACGACGCTCTAGCCAAGGAGAATCGTGCGCAGGCGCAGCGGGAGATGCTGGAGGCGCAGGTCGCGGACGCGGTCGCTCAAGAGAAGGAACTCCGGCGTGCATGCACCACAAGGGAACGGTTGCATGCCGAACTGGATGCCATCTATAAGCGGATCTTTGAGGGACGGACGGAAGAGTTCCCCGAGGAGGATGCGCAAGAGGAGACAACAAAGCAGGCGCGGCGCGAATATGGGCAACGGCGCGAACGATGGAGTGATCTTCGGCAGGCGACGCAGTGTCTGGCGCGAGCGCAGCTGACACTCCGGGAGGTGCTGCTGAATTTGGCGGAAACGCTGCGATACTGTGAAAGGGATCTGTGGAGTTTTGGAAGCACCCTGGCCGATTGGCGGCAGCAGGACTGTCTGTCCCGGGCGCAGCAGAAAGTTACTCAAACGCAGATGTTAGTCGCGCAGGCCAGACGATTGGATCCCAGAGTACAGGCACTGCCGGCTATGAACATTGTTCAGCACGATTGGGTTGGTGAGCTGGTCTTTGGTACCTTTCTGTTTCACACCGACTTTTTGGGCATGATGCAGCAGTCTGTTCTCGAGGTGAAGCGTGCGGAAGAGGTTCTGGCAGCGCAAGTTAGACAGGCAAAGTCCCGTGAAGATGATATGCAGGCCCAAGTGGAAGATGCGCGAATGGCGTTTGAGACCGCACAGCAAGATCTCCGCCAACTCAGATATGAGCTCTTCATGAAAACTGCAGATCCTCCACCGCCCTACACCGAGCCAATGTCTCCGGGGATCAGTGTCTAGACCTGACAGCTGCTTAATATAACAAGGAATTTACCTCGCCGTATTAGAACATCATATGTTTCCTATAGTAGAGAGACTGGAAAGTGAAAATGATTCGCCATTCCTCGCTCTAACAGATTCATACAGACTTCCTGGGTTTACTTCACGTTTCAATACCAGTCTCTAAAAATTATAATAGTCTCCTATTTACAACACTGAAGCTGTTTCATCACGAGGGATCTCGGGCAGAATAGCACTGAAGGGGTTGCTTATGCCAGATTTCCATCTGACTTTGTTGGATGTCACCTATATGTTTAATGCATTAGCTCCAGGATAATTTCCTGTTTTGGACCCAACCAAGATCTCCTTAGTAAAGATCTACTACTATTATAGGTACTGTCCTCTCTAAAACCCACTCCGCGGCAGCCACGAAACTATAAGTATAACACAAATAAATTCCCTCCGTATCCATCACCTGCTCGATGGTCGCATCAGGAATGATCTCGTACGAAGTCAGATTGTAATCCAGGGTGACGGCGACCCAGCCGATGGAGGGCTCAGACTCAAGTGGTGTAGCCGCTTACCTGGTAGAGCCGGTTATCAGGATCGGCAGACTGCCAAGCCCACCAGTTCCGGTCAATGAAGCCGTGGTGCAAGAAAAAGACGGGGTCGTCGGGGGATCCGGACACAGCGAAAGTATGATTTTAAAAATAGAGTAGTCAATGACTATAGTGTATGAAATATAGCTATCTATAGATAATCTTCAGGCAAAGAAGTTCCACTAGACAAAAGTGCGACAGATATTTGCTCGGAAAGAAAAAGGCAAAAAAAAAAAAAAAAAAAAAAAGGAAAAACAACTAAACTACTATTGTTCTCTTTCGCCTGGTCTGGTGTTCAATCGAACCAAGCGGTAGTATATATTGATACAGAGCCTAAATTGTAACCATCAAAGTTTCGAATCACCAATCGTCCGACTAATATCAGACGCCCAACAAAAAAGCGGCTCTCTCTTTAAGCACTCCATAACTGGTTCTTCCAACACAACTCTCAATTCCCACAATGGCATTTTCCTAGCTCCAGCAGAAACCGGCCTTGCAGGCATAACCCAACACATCCCACTAATTCTCGGATCAGGCAGATCAAAATTCGCAACTGCGCCCAAAACAGAACCAAAATTCAATCCATACACATCGAAATGGCGGATACTGCTCACGAATAGCTCGGCCCATTGAGCCTGAAACGAGCTCCAATCGTCCAAGGTGTTGATGTGGGAGATGTAGCGAGTGGCTTGCTCGGTCGTGATACTTCGGATCTCGTTTCTGATTTGTAAGGCAACTTCCTGGATGAATGGGATGTCTGCAATGGGGTCTGTGGTTTTGCATGAAATGGAGTGGGTAGGCAGCACACATTGGGCGGTCATCATTGCGTTTCCTATATAGGTGCCTTGCTTGGGGCGAAGGATAGAGCGAAGTTCCACGAGACAAGACAATGTGGAAAGGGTATCTTTGGGTGTATTTGGTGACGACGCTTGCTTTGCTCTGGTGACGGAGATCCAAATAAGTGCAGTGATAATATCCACGTTCGTCAAATTCGGTTTCAATATTTGACCAGTAGCCGTGGAGAACATAGAGTTGCACTTTACCTTGAGCGAGCTGATCTTTTCTGGAGACAGGGTGAATCTCCGACTAACTGGACTTACTGGAATCCTTGGTCCAGCTTGAAATTTATCATAAATGTTGTATGGCTTCGGGCTCCTTATTGATGCAAGCTGCTGCTTTTTCTGAAGCTGCGCAGCCATACCTGTAAGTGCCGAGTCACCTCGACAGCACGCAGCCAGAGAGTCTAGAATAGCGATGCCCCCCAGTCCATCCATCATCCGATGGTCAAAAGTCGCGCATAATACTAGACCATCTGTCATCACATTGGCCTGGAATCGCATTACAGGGCTTGGATCGGTGGTGTGCAGGTGGAGAGGAATTGGGACGAAATCAGCATGTTGCACATAATCGCTCTCCGCGGCGGAGGTTTTAGCGGCATGATTAATGACCTTAAGAATGGGTGACTGGTGCCATGCTGATGCATCTGCCGGTGTGACTTGCATCAAGTTCTGCTTGCCGTCAAGCTCTTCTATCGTCACTATGTTCCCGCTCAGGAAGGGAAGGGCGTGCAATAGACGCGAGATGCCATTTCGGAGAACGGGGACGCCATCTGAGGGCGAGTCGAGCTTGAAACTAATGTATGTGAATAGATGGATGGGAGGGACGATGTGGTCCAAAGAACTCAAAGTGAAGGGTTCAAAATTTCTGGGGGTGTCCAGGCTAAGAGATCTAGTATCATCATGTTGTGCCATCTTGAATTGTTGTGATGAGTTTAATACCATGAAACACTCACATTCAGGATGGAGGGCATTTATTTACCCGTTTTGTTGGTCAGCCCTTCTAGACCAAGCATGCATGATTTCTCGGCCTAAAAATGTCTCTAGTAACTTGATTTCGCGAAGATCCTCGACCGCACTGGGACGGGCCTGTCAGCTGTCAGGAAAACACACCCCACCCTCCCCACGGTTATGCCCGCCTCAGCTGGAGATGAACTATCGATCTTTTGACCATTTCACCATCAAAACTCTGGATATTATTAGTCGATCTAGCCGAGTATTTGTGGGCCGGACGCACTAGTTCCAAAGTTTGCTCGAGTGGAACATATAACCCTTCAAGACTCTCCGTCTTTCTTCTCCGTCTCAACTATGCCATAGATGATGGTATATTTTTATAACTCCTTCCCATAATATATACGTCTTTGAATGCTCTTTGTCCAGTCAAAGCGTGCAAGATAGATATAGAATCGACCGATGACACGGTGTAAGGCTTCACCAGCGATACGTGGCCCGCATTGGTTTTGAAGTCTGTTGGGGGCAGAAAAAGCAATATGTCTGCTTGATGCATCTCGGACTTAGTTGAACGGAGTTTGGAATACTTCGCCACTTTTGCGTAGATATGATTTGATATGGCTGGACTGTTCAACACACAAATCATTGATGATTAGCATGGTTACATTGGTTTCCATTGAAAAATATGAAAAGAAAGAAAGGAAGGAAGGAAGGAAGAAATTTGATCTATTCTTCAGAAGGAAAGAAAAGAAAAGGAGAAGAAAAAAGACAGATAGCAATTGTGTTATTTCTGATCACAATATCTATTCATCACCAGGCAAACCGATGGTCTCTTTGGCTGAACTGTGTTTGAGCGGACTTGGAAGTTGAAGTATGTAAACTGAACAGACATGCGGCTACAGCGAGTTAATCGGAAATCCCCATCATCGGTGCTTTTCAAAATGATAGAAACCTTCTGGCCAGGAGTAGCGTCGGCGGAAGTAATTGCGTTCGCCATATGCCCGTCCAACCGATTCAGTCACGCGACCTGGATAGGAGCCTTCTTCGAAATACTGCCACCAAGAGATGGTCAAGAAAAAGCAGCGAGATGAGTAGGCCTAACCCGAATAAAAAGAAGACACAAAAACATACAACAGAAGGGATTCGCTGGTGGTCACCCACCCAACTACTAACCTCCCGGCGTGTGGCTTAAGTACGGCTGAGCGGACGGGAAGCCCTGTTTTCCACACCCTGTGGTCGTATGTACTCAGCTAGATATCTCTGATACTAATATACTTCATTTTCAACCGCATTCACTGATGTTGGAACGTGACGGTAGTCACTACTACCCCTGCGAAACCAATACTAGCCTGAGCTCATAGTGAATACAGGATTTGATTGCTTCTATTAGGGAAGTGCATAACTAGCGTTCCCCCTCACGGCAAGTATATCTAACCTCTCATCCCACGCTCCGGACCCTCGCGTATGCTTCGCAGAATCATCTATCGAAGCTTCAATCAACATGGTCGGCCAGGCGTGCGTCCGAGGTACCCCTTCAAGAAGGCTGCTGCAGCTAAGGTCAATAAGCTTCTTCTACACGAATTCAATGTGAGAGTCAACAATAACCTTTCTACAAATTTGGAGGAATTGATACATTTCAAGCTCAAAACCTATCCCCGTCTACGTCAACCTTTTGTAGACTCGGCTGTGGATGCTGAATCAACGAAGAGCACTGAAACCCCGCCTGGTCCTCCAGGGGCTGTAAGAGAGGGAATTTTGATCCCTTCGGATGTTGTCGTCATACGTCCTTTGAGTATGGATGTTACTCGCGCAGCCCAGTCAGTCTCAACTTGCGCTAGCGACTCTTCCGAAATTCCGAGCACGATCAGAGGTCCAAGGATCTAATCTTACACTGTGACATACTATGGCATTTTGGATCGACCGCAGTACTAGGCCTTATCCCAAACCGGGCTATGAAACTCGGCAACTACATCGATGTGGATCGTCTAGCAATGGTGGAAGACATAAAAGGCCAAAATTTGCGAGTTTCTATACCGGATACTCACGGTGTGTTGCAACAAACCGGCACTACTCGGAACTTCGTCTTCATGTCCCGCATGCCGGGACAACTGCTGGGTTCAATTTGGATGACGTTGAGCCCCTACCAGAAAGCGTCGGTCCGAGAGCAGCTAGATGCCAGTCATTTAATCCTCGGCGTACTGAAACGAGCCATATTGTAATGATTCGATCATATATGACAACTGGGCACAGACTAGTGATGACCCATGCAGATCTTCATCCTCGAAAATCATGGTTACTGTCACCCCTTACTCATCTAGCCCCAACGAAGTCGACGGACAGTGTCTACAGACATCTGAAGCCTTGACCGGTACAGACGACGTGCCGTCGGAACGAGTAACAATTAAAGGTATAATAGATCGGGAAACGTGTGTTGTTATTCAGAGTACTGGGAGCACCTAAAGCATTGAACACAGTCTTTCCAGGGTGCGATTGTGAGGATTGGTGGGAGTACTTGCAAACAACGATCGGGGTTTGGCCTAAGGAGCATGCAGTCGACCTGATGTTAGATAAATGGTGTCGATGACCCGCCAATGGCATTCGGAAAACTGGTAATGGTATGCGCACACGGTAATGAACTTAAATGATATAATCAGGGCGGAGCGGGAAGATATTGGCTTCTATCATCTACATTTATGCTTGGCTTAACTCTCGGTTTCATTTAGGAAGAAGTGCAGAAAAACCAACAGCAGCATTTCTAGACGGAAGTAATCCATCGGCAAGATGCACATGTTTCAATGGAGTTTGATTAAACTTTCTGGCGCATCGATTTTAGGGTCGCTTTTGACCCGGGGCAATGTGCAGTAGTCCCGACTGCTCCATCCCCTCTAAGGCTTCCATGATCCATGCCTGGCAGTTCCAGGTGGCACTTTCATTATCGAAAGGGTGATTTTGAATTATTGACAAAGCCAGGTCTTGTTCACCTGAAGGGATGGTCCCGCAGTACACTACGTGTTTGAGGCGTTTCGATAGTAGAGGATCTCTGAGGATGGGCTCTTCTACACAGTAGCCGTCTTTGTTGAGCCCAACCTGCAGAATATTAGACTTTGCGTTAGCATCTTTTATCCAATGGCCCAGTGGCAAGGCTCGTCGGTCTCAGCCCTATATATGACCACCGTTAGACGACTGTTCATATTGTTTGTTCTATGAGGCATTGTCAATTATATCTATCACAAGTCTTCCCCCGTAGGATGAATTTGACTAACGGAGACATCATCGAACAAAAATGAAAGACGCAGCATAGGTTTCCTGTTTTCAAGGGGGTGAGGACATGAGGAAGATGCTCATCCAGTTGGCAGGCTGGGTTGGCTCAGAAAACATGAATTGAGTCGAATGTGAATCGGATCTAAATGGAAATCACGTTCAGAGTGAATTTGAATTGAATGTATTTAAGTTAATTTTATTGTATTCTATTTCAAGCATTTTATTCATTCTAGACATCTCTAAGCCCAGACTACTCAGACTATTATCACACTCTTTGATTCTTTGAAAAAACATGTCTCGCAGTGCATCAGGTCATTGCACGGACACAGTGCATATCACAAGCGTTGAACCATACGGCCGTTGCGAGATATCTCGGTACAGACTGATTCTAGGTTTGAAATTGATCTACGGAGCAACTAACTAGTGGAGGTGAGAATGAACCACTTCTTCCCGCCAGACCCCGCACGTCCTTTCTTCATGTCTTCCACACCACTCATCTCAACTCTCATCAATAACATAACATCCGTTTCCAACTAAAAACCTACATTATGAATATAAACTTCCCAGAACCACACATCCACCTCCCCCAAGACCCTCACACCCACACAGCCATCCTCCTTCACGGCCGCGGCAGCAACGGGCCCGAATTCGCCGAGGAACTGTTTTCCTCTTCGACATCGGCGGGTCAAAATCTTCCCTCTCATCTCCCAACCTGGCGCTGGGTATTTCCCACCTCCAAAGACCGCTGGGACGATCGCTTCCAGGAGGAGCTATGTGCCTGGTTCGATGCGTATTCTCTAGATGATATCACTGAGCGCCAGGAGTCGCAAGTTCCTGGATTGCGGGAATCTGTCTCTCATGTTCTTGATGTCCTGGGAAAGGAAATCGAGCTTCTTAATGGTAAGACCACACATGTGTATCTAGGTGGGATTAGCCAAGGCATGGCAACTGCATTGTGGAGTTGGTTTTGCGCGAGTAGCAAGGTGAAGGGGAGATTGGGAGGAGTCTTGGGCTTCTGTGGATGGATGCCGTTTGCGGAGAGGTTTGAGGATGGGGATTTGGATCGGGGGAGACGGCTGGTAGAGTTTTGTTCGGAGGTTGTGGGTGTTTCTGCGGGTGAGGATATGAGGTTTTTGAATACGCCGGTGCTTTTGGGCCATGGGACGGATGATCCGATGGTTTCTGTGGAGTTGGGGAGGCAGGTGGCTGGGATTGTGAAGCGGGCGGAGGTGGAGGTCGAGTGGTTGGAGTATGTTGGGGCAGAAGGGGATGGACATTGGATTAAGGCGCCAGAGGGATTTGATGCCATTTTGAGGTTTATTCAGTCGGGGAATGAGGGTGTGAATTGGTAGTAATAGAGATAGGTCTTGTCGTTGCAGATTGCCTTAATGTTGAAATGGGAAATTATAACTAGAAAATAAGTGCATGATACAGTGCAACTGTTCACGTGTAGCCATACTCACAGAAGTCATCAAGAGTCAATTCACCTCGACCATCGCTCTCTGGTCTTCTGATTCATCTGCCTCCAGAGCAGCCTTCTTTAATGCTTGTTCTCATACTTTAATTTTTTCCTCGATTTGATTACTAGGAGCCCATCCCTCACTCCCTACTCCAATAAAATCCTGGCCCATTTTCATCTGCTCTTCTACACCTTGTGCGCTTGTCAACCTCGGACATTGTTTCGACTCATTTTGTGAATATACAAGTGTACAAGGGTGTGCAATGCTGCCATTGATGTCAACTGACTTGCGCGACCAGTCAAAGAGGCTTGATTTGAGAGGCAAGTTATCACCATCCCATGGATTACTGGCGTAATGGAAGAGGCGTCTCAATCTACTAATAAATACCTCAGCGCATCGTAGTGTTTTGGATTTATCCCTGAAGTCTTCTTGATATAGTGGTAGTGAGGCTGATGCCTGTGGAATGATTTAGCCTGTTGGTCCTGTTCTTCTGATCCTAGCTCATTGAGGTTGCTGGGTAGGGTGGGCTCCTAAAGAGACTCGGACACATCATCGCCGTAGCTCTGTAGGCTGTTTTCGATGTCTCATTGTAGGAGAATGGGGAGTCTTATGCTGTGCTGCCAGTTATTCAATCCTTCAAGGTCCAATCAAACAGAGACAGTGATGTTGTTCGGTGAAGATCGCGGGGTCGGAAGACTGAGCGATGAAGGCCTGGGACTTTAGGAAGGATACTGGTAGTAGTTTGAAGATACTACTTGAAACTTGTAATGTGGACGAGATGTGATAGCACCGTAAAATTGTAAGTCTCCCTCCGAAGGCGCCGGAAGGATTGAGAAGGGTTTTCCAAATCTGGAAAGGTATGCGATCTCTTTCTTAGCGCCCGCAATGCTCTAGAGCTGAGAGGCAGTCTGGGTCTGCAAAGTCTTGGCTACTGATCTCAAGTCAATCCTGATTGCTCGTGGCAGCAATATTCACGTGGTCCACGCTCCACCGGTAGATTAACTCTTCTGTCGTACCCTAGTCTGAGCGACGTGTCGGGTCAATGCAGCATCGCCCTTTTGTAGTCGGCAACGAGTTTGTAATAATCACATTACTACTGTCGGGCGCGTTAAAGCAATAATAGAAACTCCCACTTGCTAGAAATGCAAGGCAAATAGTCGTGACTTGATTCCCACAATTTCAGTGATGAGTTTCGTTCTCTGTTCTGGCGATAATTGAACCATGCATCGCCCAGGCTCCGCCCCCTAACAAGCTCCATAAAAATGTGCTCCGTTCCCGCGGGATTGTCAGCACTAGCGGAAATGACATAGACCTCTGGAACGGGTATCCCATGCGAACGGAGATACTCCACAGTAGCCACTTCGCTTGCAACGACTAGTTATTCGGTGACCGTGGCTGAGTCACTGGATATGAGATGCGGGCTAGAAATTTGAATTTGTCCCGCATGGTGATCAAGAAGGTCCTATTGAAGCCTCCCTCGGCAAGCTTTGTATAGCCGATCACATCTTCCTGTTTCTGACGATTAGATGAAGCTGCTAAGCGCTTGAGCTCTGTGACATAAAAGATTCGTTTCCTCTCTTCTAGTTGTATGCACCCATTGTAACTATACATGCCAGTCAGTCAAATTATCCCGAATCCTCAACAGTGCGCCTGGAACATACATCCAACTCCCAGTAGTTGAACAAATTGTAATTCAAAGAAGTAGAGCTGGTAAAATGATGGACTCTAAAGCAGCTAATCTTTTATTGCAAAAGCATGGGGCGTAATAGCCTGACGTGGGGGCCAAAACCCACGTTTTCCCATGCTTCGATCTGGGGAGGATGTCGCCAGTCATGTTTACGGTGAGAATTTGGCTAACAATGATACATTCTGCATCTTAGGCAATGATTATGCGGCCGTAACCCGATGCGGGAGTAAGTAGGGGCCTGCCACAAAAATTAAAGATGATGCTGAAACTGTGCACGGATGGTGGAGCTGGTGGTCAGACGCGACGCAGCCTTAGAAATAGGATTTCCAGAACCATAGAATGATAGAACACGTAGTAGTTCATTCCCTAATTCCAACTTTGATTGGCCTGTTCGGGTAGTTTACTGCATCTACTATTGGCCTGTTCGGATAACTCTGAGCACGGCCCTACCTTTTTGGTTCATAAATAACAATGGTTGGTATCATACCTACCTCTATCTCAACGGTACAAAAGACAAGATAGAGAATATTATGGATGTAGCATCTTATGATATAGCTTAAATATGATTATATTTGTATCCCATCTTATATATTTGTAGATTCACCAAAATATCCTCTGCCAACACATAAAAAAAAACAACAGGTATCACTTTCGCGCTGCAATAAAAATAATAAAATAGGTAAAGAAAATGCACACGTGCGTAACCATGCTCAGAACAAAAGAATCGCCGCAGCTCACTGCAGAACTCGACACATTACGCGACCTCAGTCTTCGGCTCAGAGTCCAACTGGGCCGGGGTCAGGCGCACAAAGTCAGGCTCAAGCACAGCCGACATACCCAAGAACATTGTGATGGCCATGGCAACAATCTCTTCCAGCACATCCATGACCAAGTAGATGGTGGGACTTCCATTAGTGCTGATAATGGAGAACCGCTCGATAGTGGTGAAGTCGCCAATTGCTGCGTAGACAACGCGGACCAGGATGAAAGGCGTGGAGAGGATGATGGCGAGGAACAACTTCTTCTGGAAGGCCTTCAGGTGACCCATCTGGAGGTACATGAAAGCGGCGAGCAGATGATAGACCACAAATAGAGCGATAAAAATAGCCATGGATGCTTTGACGGTGTTGCTTGGCTCGTAGCTGCCTCCGTCGTCACTAGCGGTACTGACTCCCGCAATACCGATGATGAGACCAATGATACCGACGATAGACACAATGTTGAGCCATTTGACTGGCACTACTTGATTGATATCACTGATAGTATGTTAGCGTCATATGTATCTCTGCGACTTATCCGAGGGGACTTACATTTGTCTGAGAACTCCGACATAGGTCAACAACAGAGGTGCGAGACCAATCAACTCGCATACTGCTATGGCAATCTCGACATTCTTGGAATCATGGTTGATTGACAGCAGCGACGCGATACTACCGGCGATTCGAATGAGAGAGAGCGTAACAGGGTATCGCCAGATCTTGCTTCCAACCCTCAAGCCAGCCCGGCTCCATATGAAGATTGCAGCGCCGAGGATAAAGGGGAAGACAACGAGTTGCAGAATAGCAATGCCATCACGATAGGTAACAGTGCCCATTGTTGCTGTAGTTGTGGTAGTAGATGATAAAAAGGTGTGGTACTGCTAGAGATGAAGTGACAAAAAGAAGGAGAGTGGATAGGAAAGTGAGTTCTGTCTGGAATCCGATAGACATGATTTCTGTCACTCTTTATATTGTTGAAGATGCTGTGGAGCGTCATAACCTAAAGAACACAGCCTTGTCGAAGAGATTGTTTGTTATACATCAGAATCGACGAAACTGTCACCCTGGTTGGTCGAGCATCTACACTACCGGATAAGGTATAGCGCAAGCGGGAAGGGAAGATAAAGTCAAGTGGAAATTCCAGCTGAAACTCGGTTCACACAAGCAGAAAGTCCAGTCCGGAACCATGGCTGCGCCCCAGCTACGAGTCAAGCGCCCTCACTGGCCGTGGGTCTTCCCGCATTCCTCCCTTTCTTTAAGCCGCTAAGGCGCCACGGCTGGCAATGCGGTGAACCCAGTGACGATCGTCTGCCTTTTCCTCCCAAAGCCCACAACAAGATGCCGTCGTCAAAATCTAGTAAGTGGGGGCGGTTTGGGTATCGGAGGAGGCTGAGTCACTGCATCGTGGGTCGCCAGATTGTGCTCAGGATTGCCCAAAGAGTAGTAGTGCACGTGGCAAGGCATAGACACACAGCGCGGGGCGAGACAAGGCTGGCTAGAGGAGGAGAGCTGAGCTTGTTCAAGGGTTAAGCTCTTCAACGAAAACTGCTTAACCGACTTTAAGCCTCCTTTACCCGCGGTTAGTTAGTCAGCCTCAACCCGGGGAGGAGGTTCTTTAACTTCATCACAATCCTCGGGGTTTTCCCCTCTTGACCCCTTGTCAACGTATCCTTACGGCGCAGGCAGCGAGAGATGGCATCGGGAAAAGCGCCTCGCCCAAGAGCCTCCCGCAATTGTGGAAACTGTCGGGCTGTGAAGCGACGCGTGGGTGTTCCTGTTCTTTGCTACTTTTCTTTTTCATCTTTCGCGGCCAAATAAATGCTGACAGGGGCCGATCTCGGTTCAGTGCGACCAGCAGATACCCCACTGTGGACAATGCATCCGCATGCGAGAAAAATGTCCGGGCTATCGCGATGAATGGGAACTTGTTTTTCGCGACCAGACCGACAAGACCATCAAGCGATCTAAAGAGAAACGAGCAAAACGCAATGGCTCGACAACCTCAAGCCGCACCCCTTCACCACCCACCCCTGGCTTAGGGCCCAGTCTAGATGAGATCGGTGTCAACTATTTCCTTCACAACTTTGTCATTAACAACCAAACTCCCTCGCGCGGATTTTTCAACTATATCCCCGCGGTCTACAATGCCGAGGCGGAGCATTACACACTGGTGACCAGCATGGCGGCGGTGGGCCTCGTGGCACTGGCCAATTCCAATCAACAACCCGAGCTGGCTCGGCACGCACGCATCAAATACTCCGAGGCGATTGCGAATGTCAACACGGCATTGGCGTCACCTGATGATTCAGTCAAAGACAGTACCCTGATGTCTGTCATCTCGCTAGGGGTATTTGAGCACGTCACCAATTTCCAGTCGTGGGTGCGACATGTCCGAGGAGCTGCTGCATTGGTGGTTCTCCGCGGCAAGAGCCAATTTACTAGTACAGCCGCAACACTCATGTTCAACCAAGTACGCGCAGATACGGTGATCACTTGTCTACACGGCAATCAACCGTTTCCGGAGGACTTGCTGGCGCTGCAGGGAGAGGCGTCCAAGCACGCCGATGCTTATAGTCCATTCTGGCTCCTCGGAGTATCAGCTACCAAGTGTGTAAACCTCCTCTACAGCGTCACACAAAACAAATCGAAAGTCTCGTGGTCGGAAAAGCTGGAAGAGGCGATCATCCTCCAGGAAGAGTTTAGGCGTGTCTTTGAAATTATCAGCCTTGCAGACCCATATACAACAATCTATGAGCCAACAGCAGACCCCGAAGTCTTTCACGAGGGGCGATTTGACGTCTACCAATCTACCTGGGCGATACGAGTCTGGAACAATGCACGATGCATCCGGATGATCGTCTCCGAGATTTTATATTCCATTTTGACGAAGGTTTTGGCCACCGAACTCCCTTCAGCGGTGCGAATGACCCTGGAAGCGAAGTATCAAGAGACAGTACAAATTATGACAAGTCTTGGGGAGGATATGCTGGCTACCGTTCCACAGATGCTAGGTTATGTATCGCTCATATCTGGGCAACATGTCTCTTATAACCTAACGTCAACTGCCAGCGTGCCAGGCGGTTATTCTTTGATCTGGACCCTCTATATGGTCGGAAAGTCTCCTGTCACCAAACGCAAATCCAGAAAGTGGGTCATCCGCCGTCTTCAAGACATTGGACGAGGTGCAGGTTTTGCAATGGCCCTACAACTCCTAGAGGGTGTTATGAAGATTGATCAACTCAGCGAAGCGTCAGTCCAGCGATCTGGGCCATATTTTGAGCCCACTCGCTTATGAGGCACAAGGTCAGTCAATGGTTTGTTATGGATGCATGTCAACACGTGATATCACTGCCCGGCGTCAGTCTTTACTTTCTTTGGCTTTGTAATTTATGCCTGGCGCATACTTCACATGGCCGGAATGCAAATGGTTTGTTCCTTAGTATATTTTATCAGTGCACATAGGAATGAAAGATTTCAAAAATTTAATGCAAAAACATACAACAGAAGGGATTCGCTGGTGGTCACCCACCCAACTACTAACCTCCCGGCGTGTGGCTTAAGTACGGCTGAGCGGACGGGAAGCCCTGTTTTCCACACCCTATGGTCGTATGTGCTGGGAGTAATTTTGAAAAGGAATATATGCTCTTTTTTTCCTGTTACTAACCTATGTTTCACCCTGCCATCACCACGGTAGACCACGGCGGAGGCAACGGGATCGAAGATCCACATATTGCTACCGAAAGCAAGATCACATTGGTCGCTCTACACTGATGATAAGTTTACTGCCTCGTATCAGTCTTCATATCTAATCCAGCGATTACACAGGATATTATGGAACGCTGAACCTTATCTTATCAAGGGTGGTTGATATCCCCAGCGGAAACGGCAAGTGGCTCCGCGGGAGTTTCCAAGCCGGCAAGTCTTGCTGCAGCTCGCATTCCTCCACTGCCGAAGGCTGGAGTATAATCCGGAGGCTGCGTTTACCCTGGGCTTTACATATCAGACTAAGTGGTGTTCTAGGGTATGGGACGTAATTGGGATACTGAGATGCCCACAAGTCATTTCACGTGTTACAGATCGTGAACAAGGGTGAAGCAGAGCATGAACACCACCCAATGTAACAGCCTATGCTATAGAAATTCCTCTCAATACTCAACTCAACAATTGCATATACCCATAAAGACTGAACACCACTTAGTTATCATTATCGGCACAAGACCAAGCAGAGGATCCTCCGGTCTCCTGGTAAGACTTTATAATGCTCACTACCGAAGCATAAGTGCCCCCGATCGTCAAGAAGACCCCAGTTAGGATTATAAACACACACCAAGCCACACATAAACACCACTTCATGGACTTTTCTGCCTTGCCGGGTCCCCAGTTATCGTACAGCCACATAAACCCCATAGGCTGGAAACATAATGATGTGGCCAGAAGAGCACCAACAAGTGATACAAGATCACTGAATACGGGAATGCTGCTGGCGACGATGTACGCGATTGTAGTTATACTGAAAGTACAGCCTATCCAGGTGATCCAATGCGTTGGAGTCGGCGCAGTAAGGTGTCTAGAACCCCGGAGAATGCGCATGAAAATGTGTTTGGAAGGTAACTGCATATGGTTGGGAGCCTTAGATGGGTATCCAATCATGGACTAAAATGAAACGAAGACTCACGTGAAGAAATAGGACCACAGAAACACACAACCCCGGTAGCGCAAAACCATAACTAATCTTCTTGAGCAAGGGTCCAGCAGAGCCAAGAGCTGGTGAGGCTACATGGGAACCACAGTAGTAGTATACAACTGTTCCGACCACTATGTAGATTGCCGTGACAATAACTTGGCATATAGTGAGGGATCTAGTAAAGAGATGCGGATCACGCATTTCGGAGACGACGTTAAAGAATGCTGGGGCCCCGGCGTAGGCTAGAGTTATCGTTGACACGGCAGTCATGGCTTCAACAAAGCTTGGGCTGCCAAAGAGCTTATAGTCGGATTCTGGGATGACACCTGCAGTCATTGGTGCATGGCCCTGGACCCCGACACCGATCGTGACAATGAATACTAGGCAATGGTTAGACCACATCCAAGTCCGCTTCCGAAAAAATACACTTGCCTGCAATGATAACGCACGATACACCTATCCAGGCGAGCCAGCTTATACGGGCAAGGGTCTGGATACTAGAGAAGGAAAAGCCAATGATGGCTGCAACAGCCACAAAAATGGCAGTGCATGCTGCATGATCAGAGAGCGCATTAAAGGCGATCGAGATGCTCAAGAGGGCAGATCCACCAGTGAAGATATAGTCTTGCAGTAGGTCAGGACACAAGCCAGATGGAATTAAGCACCATAATCACTCACATAGCATATAAGCCCCGCCGAACAGCTCGTATCCAACGCGCCCAAGGAGCATCTTTCCAACATCGCCGATGCCATAGACCTCACGATGGCGTATTTTGAACACGCCCACCATCCAATTCGACCAGGTTGTCGTCGCTGCAATTGCAAGCAGAACAATAACTCCAGGTATTATCCCAAGAATGTCGAAACAGCTGGGTATCGTGAGAACGCCAAGGCCAATTTGCACTTTCAACATAAGGGCAACGGTTCCTATACAGCTCACCTGGACTTCGTTAGTACAGACTAGCTTTTCGGAGACACTATGAAGGAGCTCACGTTACGATAATTGGTATCTCCTTCGCGAATTTCACCGAATACCGCATCATCCTGGATTGGTTCCAAGAAGGAGAGCTCGCCAGCTTGTGACTCCGCTGATAGGATGTCTTCCGGACTATTATCAAGACTTAATTGTTTCTTCATGGCAGGCTGAATTTTGTCATAAGAGCACAAGAGTCAGAATGGTTGAATCTGAGAATTGGCTGTCCAATATTTATCGGGCGCGCTCCTAGGCATAGTCCAGTCATGGCACAACCCTATAGAACGATAGATTACGTTGGAACAGCCTCCAGGGCGTCGGATACGAAAATGCGGGGAAACAGATGAATAAGGCAGCTTGTTCCGCGAAAACAGAAAGATAGTTTTGTGGGGCACAATTGATAGTCATATCAAGCGGAACCACCTTCCATACTTTATCCCGCATCTCCCCCGCGTTCCAGATATGGCCTCAACAACTTATTCGTCAGAACTGATATCCATCACTAATACAACTCTATGTATATAGGGTCTCTCTATCGGAAAGTCTTACTGGCAGGTCGATCGCCCAGTTTCGCGCCACTCTTCACTCGATCGTGCTGAATACCCTTTCAGCACGTTTCCTTGCCCAGCACTGCCCCTTTACGATGAATTAGTATGGACAGGAGGACCAAAGACAAGGATGACTCGCCCGGACTGTATGGCAGGCTGGTTATAACTACTCTTCTATCCAGGAGAGTGTATTTTACGGAAACTTCGAACTGTGTAGGTTGATGAATTATGCGCTCTATGTACTGCTCAGAGACTACGATATAGAAGAATAAAGAAAGAACCTAATGAAGGCACGGAGACCGCTTTGTTTGTACGCTCTTTTAAGGGTGTCTTTATATTGTGAGCAATCACACACTATGAGGACGCGTTATATAAACGGACTACCTCGGTTAGAGTCTTGAAGCGCAAACGGTGACCTCACTCTGCCCATGTCCTTCGAAAGCCTTGCCACAAATTACCGGGTGGGGATGCCCATTCCTAATGACTGTCTAAACAGGAGCTGAGCAGCGGTCCACTTCAATAGAATAGATGTCAACGTGTCCTGGTCGCAAAATGAACAGAACTTTCGAGCCAAGCAAGATATGCACCTCAAAATATTCAGGAACCTTGTGAAATTCATCAAGTGGGTCCGTTGCGTCCCCAGCAGGAATAGATTTATCCAGTCTCATGGCTTGCAGAGGAAGAGAACCGTCGCTAGCGAGGGAAATTTTAGTAATATCCTGCCTTAATCCTGCTGTGGCGGAGGACTTGTCGGCAATCTTGGGGAAGCTACTGTTCTCCGCAGACCTATCTAGGTTTTATCAAATGGTCATGAAGATCAACAAGGACATGAATTCAGGAGATCATTCCTCGCTGATTCTTTCTCCGTGCAGGATGGTGGTGCCGCCGGATTCTACCATCCCGGTCTATGCGGCACATATGATCGCGCCCTTAGTGCCGCTGATTTATTCGGTTGAAGAGGTCTTTCTGGGCCCCAGCGGTCAACCAAGTTTAGAAGAAAATTGATCAGATGCTAGGAGAAAGATTCCTGAGGTATTAAGAGCATTCTTCTTAGCTGGAGCAGTTCCGTTGCCTTGTCTGAGGTCCTCGATCATTCCCGGACGGATACTATGGAGGATACTCGTTCTTCGAAGGTCAGTCTGCGCGCCATCCTCGATGAAGCAAGGCAGATCCGAGAAGTGCTTGTCCATATGAAGATGTCGAACAATCGACCCAAATCGTCAACCGGCAACAGAAATTAAGCAGCAAAGATCACGCAAACTAGCACATAGTTTGCATATAACTAAGAATGAGTACATACGACCACAGGGTGTGGAAAACAGGGCTTCCCGTCCGCTCAGCCGTACTTAAGCCACACGCCGGGAGGTTAGTAGTTGGGTGGGTGACCACCAGCGAATCCCTTCTGTTGTATGTTTTTACGTCTTTTTTGCTCTTTATGTTTTTCGGAGCTTAGTGCTCATTCATGCCGGTTTATCTTCACCCTGCTCGCTCCCTCTCCCCACCCCGAACGCCCAAACCATTACTGAATTCTAGTACAACGCACTCAGTCAACCCACCTTCAAGCAGCCAGATCGTTTCTCAACTTCAAAATTATCACTATTAATGGAAAATTTTGAGGCCACGGCTACAAGACTACTGAACGCAATATTGTTACTCCCCCATGAAGACCATTGACTAGACCGCATAGCCCCAAGTCAATTAGAGCTACTGGTAAAACAATCGAGTAAAAGTGCACTACCCAATAAAAATAAGATATTCATCGTGAATAACAGAAGAAACGAACTGGAATAAAATAAAAGGCTTGGTATTCAATACAATAAAATCAGGTTGCACCAGAGAATAGTCACGTCTGCATTCACATGAGTTAAAGGGGGAAACCTCGAAAAACTGGTAGAAAACCTTTACCGAGGATTGCTGTATCAAAGAAAATGGAGACCTTTGTCAACTTGCTCTTCCGAGATAGCCACATATTTCTGTGCCTTCCATACAAAACCTTAAAAGAGTCCTTCCTGTTAGAGGCTGTGCCAACTGACTAAGGTCAGCAAATGTACATACCCGGATTATTACAAAGTGATTACCCATATACATTGCGAATGGTAGATATGTCTTAGTCGTTCCCTTTGTGTATAACGCCTTCAATTTTGGGTCCGTTCTCGAAAGCAATTGAAAGTTCTTTTTACCGACGTAGCCATCGTAGCCTCGTGTGTCAGTGAGTTCACCTTCTGAATTGTAAGACAATTTGGCTTGCGCTTTTTCATATTCTGGGACTGCTGCATTGACATATAGGGTACGTCTCGCTTCTGGACCATCATGGCCTCTAAATTTTAAGCTTGCATCGATTTGATTGTTAATCTACACCGGTGTAAAGATTCCAGTGACCATGCAAATGGTGACTTGAAGTCGAAAATGCTGTATGTGAGATGAGGTTTTCTGCTTGACTTGTGATGTGGTAGAAGAAGCGGTGAGACAAGGATCAGATGGTTGTGTTCTTTATCCAAGACAGAGAGAGAACTTCGGACACATCAGACAACTACTATGACTTTGACCTGCCTTGACGGTGACCAGTTCACACAACTGCCGGTTTCAGCTCAAGCCTCGGGGGTAGCGATCTAGAATGATACTTTCTGTCATGCTCTATCCCTCATTCCTGCAAAATCGCTCTTTCCAGTACATCACGAGACGCATCCTTGCAGATGCTTGTTATACATCCAGCGGCATACCATAGTTGACTATCCCTGCAGACAGGCCGCAAATAATCAAGCCAAAGTGAGGCACAAACAGCCTGAAATATGGACCTACCTGACTGGCTATGTACATAAAGCATCCATTTGCCCATCCTGTAGTCTATGAGTATTGCAATACTGTAGCCTAGTCATAGTGCTGCAGTGATTTATCTACTACATATCATCTGGGACTAGGTAAACTCTCTCAAATCTTCGTAGATACAGCTTTTATATCAAGATATAGTATTTGGTTATTGGTATGTCTTCAAGAGCGTAATAGTACATTAGGGTAAGACTGCCGACCACGGGTATTCAACTGGCGTGGGGGTATGCGAGACAAGGATTCAACGCGGGCTCCTGACTGCGGAATACGTTTTGAAGCATGTGATCAATGTGTGGTGTGCTCAGCAAGACTATGAGTAATTGCATACAATGGGTCGGAATGGTCAGAGTGGAGAATCCCCTTAGTTACTCCGTTAGTAGTATAGTGGAGAGGTACATGGATCTGGACAATCTCGGGTTGCCTAGGGTAATGTTTCATACAAACAAATAGGACGCCCCTCCCGGGGAGTTGCAGGCCATTGTGTGGAAACCGAGGTCTGAATGGCTCTGGACTATATCTCTGTCTTACCAAATATACCGATCAATTACTTGATCTTTTCGTTAAATTCAAGTGAGTGATAGCAGCTTACATCTTGAGATTTGGTCGGCGTTGACAGTCAGTTAGAATGCTTGAGAATGGAAGCAGGGCTAACCCAACGTGGGAAATTATATAGACATATCAAATCATTTATGACAGCGTGTATCAAAGCTATTATTGTCCTATACAACTAGTGATAATGGCAGTCAAGGTAAGGTAATTCACACATTGAAACTGAGTGAGATCTTTGAGATTCCTCAGTCAGTTCTTGGCTCATGACACTTCGCTGGCGAAGGACTGGCGCTCTTCCTTCAGATCAACCCTAAAGGTAAACGCACACTTTTATATAAGCATAATTCCTTTTTCGCGCTAAGAGGTGACTTAGCTACTATCTATAGACAAATAAGCGGCATTTAGCTTCTCGCCGTATGATCTTATGGATTACGCGAATGGGCCTGCTCCACTCTCAACAACTGACAGGGAGGACGTCCCGCTCGCCGGTACCTTGCATTACTTTGTTTTCGCCGAGAACTAGTCCTCTGTTTCATGGCTCTATGATGTTTTGATTAAATGAGAGATCCCTCAGCCCTAGGCGCTATCTAATATGTTCCTTGCGTAGCGACATTAGCTCGGGACTAGTTCACAGCAGTATACGAAGTCCAATTTCGTGGCGATGGAGACTGATTTCAAATAGTAGCTCAAAAGTCATTCAGCACTCGAGAATATATTTCGATCGTAGAACAGCGGTCCGTAGTTAGTACGCCTGCCGAAGAGGGGTTCAAGCCCCTTCTCGTCTATGCCAAGTAGCCGATGAGATCTCAAGCCTAAGGTCACTCACATTGTGACGTGGGCATGCGTGGATCTCGATGGGGAGGTGTGAACCGACACGCGCAGACATGGCTACTTGTAACAGCCGTTCTTCGCGCAGTTGACAAGTTCTTATGTCCGAGCCAGCGTGATATTTTGACGTATTGCACCCTTAATCTCTCAACAGGCTTGCGAAACTACACTAGATGGCCACCGTAGTGAACACGCGTATACACACAAGCCCATGCTCAAGATAGGCCGGGATGGAGGTCAATTGAGCGAATTCTTCCCCATAGATAGACAGCGTTGTGATGAAGATGAACCAGACTTTGTTGTCGGAATTGGCCGGGCCATACCCGATTTGGGGGGAGTTTGCGAGATTCCGCGCGGGAGCTCGGGGATATCCTTCGCATCCACTCGGATCCACTTCGGGGTTTGTCCAACCCTTTTCCTTCTTGCGGGGAGCCTCGGCCGCATGTGCCATTATCAGTAGGCTTCCTGGCGATCATTCGGCGGGGTTGCATCATCACATTTACCCTCTTTTTTTTTCAACAAAACCCAGGAAGTCTGCAGCACCCCAGACTGAAACGCGCGGCCAACGTGGGTCTTAATTAACAATAGTATTCCAACTACGTTGTAGGTGCCGAACAGGCCGAGGGTCTCTACACTATCAATCTTCAGTCCCGGCAATCTGCAAGTTTTCAAGGCCAGGATTCAATTGCCAGGGAGTTGGCCGTGCTGTGCTGCTGCTATCTTCAATACTCTTTCTGAATCACAATATGCACATAAGCATACAAGGTAAAAATAATTACCGAGACTTTAACTTTCTACTATAGCTAGACTACACGATAGTAGTCGCAGTATCAAACGTAGTTTGTAGCTCGAGCCCTCTCTGATCGGCAGGGGTGCGGAGAAAACTATACAAGGAAGATTGGCTGCCCTCGTCCTCGGCCTCGGCCTCGGCCTGCAGAACTGGCAGTGTTCTCCGCCATCTCTCCCAGAATGTCTACCGTCCTCATGTATCTGAGACGAATGTTCTTCTCGCAAATTCTCAACGGTCTCTTCAATGCTAGTTTTCCTGTCCGGTCGTCATCGGTTGGCGTAGTCAATCGAAGTCTCCACATGGATAAACTTCATCCCGTTGAGGTTTTACACAATGTCGCACTCAAACCACCTTCGGGTTTATCGGAACGGCAGGGCTTGCATCATTCCACTGCTTGAGATCCATTAAGCTCATTCCATTGTTTCTTCCGGGTGGGTCTCAATTTCCATCCTTGGCCACGCTTGTCGCAGAGGCACTTCGAATCGAACCTATATATATGCCGATCGCCACCCAGTTTGCTTCTCTTTTCCTTCATCATCATCTCCATCCTTCCTTTCCATTTTCTTTGCAGTTTACGGTATGCCCTCGTTCGCTACCAAGGGCCTCGCCGCTGTGGCCCTGGGTGCTGCTGTCGCCCAGGCCCAGCTCTGGGATCAGGTCATTCAGACAAATTACGGTCCTGTTAAGGGCTTCAAGTACTTCACCAACGAGACTGTTCTCGAGAAGTACTTCGGTACCACCGAGTCCAATGTCACCGCTTTCCTGGGTATCCCCTTCGCTGCCGACACTGGTTACCAGAACCGCTGGAAGCCTCCCCAGCCCCGTGAGCCCTGGAACACGACCTTGAACGCCACCTCTTTCGGCCCTGCGTGTCCCAGCAACTACGAGACTTATATCAGCGAGGACTGTCTTAGCTTAAATATCTGGACAAACGCTGCCTCGGCCGACGCCAAGCTCCCCGTCATTGTTTGGAACCAGGGTTCCGACGAGACCAGTGACAATGCCTGGTGGTACGGTGGTGGTATGGCCATGAAGGATGTTATCCTCATCTCCTTTAACCGCCGTGACGATGCCTTCGGTTACCTCGCCCTTCCCGAGCTCAACGCTGAGGGTCTTGCTGCCACCGGCCACAACACCTCTGGCAACTATGGTGTCCTGGATCAACTGGAGGTTCTCAAGTGGGTTCAGAAGAACATTGCCAACTTCGGTGGTGACCCTGACCGTGTGATCGTCGCTGGTCAGTCCTTCGGTTCATCCCAGGTCTACCACGCCGTCAACAGTCCTCTCTTCTCCGGTTACTTCCACGGTGGTATCTCCGAGTCTGGTATCCGCTACCCCTACGACCCCCTGCTTGCCGGTCTGGCCACTTCCTACGTCAACATGTCTACCGCCATTACCCACGGTGAATCCTACATGAGCGAGCACAATGTCTCCACCGTCGCCGAGCTGCGTGAGCTCTCCATGGAGGATCTCCTCGACGGCTCCCAGGATCGTGTCAACGGCACCTGGATCTGGTGGGTTACTGCTCTCTCCGCAGGCTACCCCCTGATCTTCAAGCCCGTCCTGGACGACTACGTCCTTCCCTCCACCTACCTCGAGACCCTCATCAACGGCCCTGCCAACGACGTCCCCGTCATCACCGGTAACACCAAGGACGAGTCCGGCGCCTCTACCACCACCGACTACACCGTCCACGAATACCTCAACTACACTTCCCTAAAGTATGGCGACCTCTTCGACCGCTACATCAAGCTCTACCCCACCGACAACAACGAGACCACCGCTGACCGTTCCTGGAACGCTGCCGCCCGTGACGCCTCCCTCATTGGCTCCTGGGCCTACGCCACCGACTGGTACAAGGCCGCCGAATCCGACTTCTACACCTACTACTGGACCCACGCTCCCCCAGGCCAGGACCAGGGTGCCTTCCACCAATCTGAGATCATGTACGCCCTGAACGCTCTCTACGCCAACGCCGACACCTACCCCTTCACCGATGTTGACTACGAGATCGGTGCGAAGATGTCCGCCTACTGGGCCAACTTCGCCAAGACCCTCAACCCTAACCAGGGTGGCTCTTACACTGGCAAGGGCAGCCTGCCCAACTGGGCCCCCAACAGCCCCAACGGCACCCAGATCGTCATGGAGCTGGGTAACTACTTCGGCAATGTCCCCATTGCTCACCACGACCAGGTTAAGTTCATGATGGACTACTTCCACCAACAGATTCCTTACTAGATGAGGATCATGGCGCGCTGCAGCGTGCCGCTTGTATGCATCTTGTGGAGCAGTGCTCCCGTTTCATTGGACCAGACATAGCTAATATGTCCTGTCCGTATGTCTGTCACTAGACGTTGATATTATATGCCCTATATTCGCTTCTTAGCTTCTCAGATTATGTGATAATACATTTTGTACATGTATCAAAACCTTTTACTGCTACTTTCCATTCAATGCTCCATGGTACATAACATAACCGGCGTAGACTACCATAAGACCGCCATAACACATACCTAACAAAGCACTCAAAGCGCCCAAGTAAACTCATCATCCCCCAACTGCCCAAACAACTCATCCAACGACAATTGCTCCAACTCATGCGCATGAACATCTGGTATTAAACCCTCGCCGCCACCACCAACCCCACCCACACCCCTCTCTTCCTGCTCTACCGACGGCTCATCCTCACTAAGCGGATGCATAAACTGCGTCGTAACACGCATCCTAGCGCCTGGAGCTGCCGGTCCCGACGATCCCGGCGTTTCCGTTGGACAGATTTTCGGATCGAGTAGATCCCAGAACAGCGATGGCTGGATAGTGATCGTCGTTCCTTTCGTTATCGTTGCACCTTGATGCTCTGAAGATATAGACGGGTTCGTAGTCGCCACAGATGCCGACGCCTGAAGTGCATGGAGGGTCCTAAGCCTATGCGAAACGTGCGGCCAGACCGTTGACATTCTTGACAACAGTCTCTCTGCGATGAGGAGATGTCCTCGTGCTTTTTCTCCAATTCCTCTGTCCCTCGCGAACTGGAATATCCATGATATGGACGCAGTAGCTGCTACTAAATGGGCTATTAATGGGTCGTGGAGCGGTAGGTCGAAGTTCTCCCATGCTTGAACAAGTCGAAATACCCATTCGGAGTGAAATAAGGCGTGATCGACTGTTTGTTGGAGGAAGAGGCGGGACTGGGAGACGCCGCGGTTCCCGCGTAATATGACGAGGTGGATGAAAGGGTGGTTCTGGATTGCGACGAGGGCATGGCAAAAGATTTGCATCGATATCCAGGAAGTCCAGTATTCCCGGTGGGTAGAGATCTCGGCGCGGGTGCGTTTGGTGAATGCTACGTTGCGGAGGAGATGGGATTCTGGGAGTTGGGTTTCGTGTTCGTTGCGTCTGTGGTTCAGCTTTGAGTAGGTGGAGGATAGGGACCAGGGGGTTTCTTCGTTGAGGTTAGGATTCGTGCGGATGTTGTGGAGGTAGGAGGCTGTTTCGCCCCAGATGATTATTAGTTGGATGCCGTATGCGACTATTCCAAGGTCGTTGGTTGGGTCGGTGGTGTCGAAAATGTCGGCTTGGGTGGGTGATGCGGAGGGGAGTGGGGGTGGGACGGGTGCGCTGGGCGGGTAGGGATATTCGGGGGATGTTGGGGCTTGTGGTGGAGATGGGATGGAGAGTTGTGGTGTGAAAATGCTTTCTAGGATGCGTATGCTCCAGTGGCAGCGGGACATTGTGAGGTCTCTGGTTTCTGTTTGGTTGGTGTTGTTGTGTTGTAGGGTTCGGAATGCTTGGAGTCGGGATGCCATTCCGATTGTCATGCAGGCCTGGGCTTGTTTGCCTTCTATTCGGGGATAAGAACAGGTCTTCAGGTTCATGTGGAAATGCGTACCTTTGATGTGCCGTAGAGCTAGCAAGCACAGCGACTGCAGTACTTCCACTTGTGGTATGCCCTCGATGGCCATTTTCACAACTGCCTGTTCGGCGGACTGGGAATAGAATTTCCGAGCTTCTACCTCCCTGCCGTGGTAGAATTCATGACTAGAAAATGGTAGTATAAGCGTTAAGAAACTCCATAGGAGAAAGTCTGGCGCTTTAGCCAGGTCCGACTGGAGGGTGTTCATGTTGAACAGCGGTAGTGGCTGCAGGTGTAGCACTTTTCGGTACGCCTCTGTAAAGTGTTGCAATGTCTCTGTGGGTGGATGTGGACTTATCTAATTAGCCAAGATACCGATTTTCGGTGGCACTAGGACACTTACTTTGTTGGTGAGAAGGTAGACATATCACTAGGACTTTCTCGCACGGGAACCTGCCAGTCCAGCTCTCTCTGCGAGGTACTATTGCTCTCAGGAGTCCCCGGTGATGGTTCGCCATTTCTGCTGGAGCGTGCGCTGACGATATATCAGGCGACTGTACAGGGACATATATGTAGGGTAAAGGATATGCACACCATAGCGCACCATACAAATCATTAACCTGTGACTCGACTATCCGTAGCCGATCTTGGGTAGCTCTCCTAGTCTGGTATTAGGATCAAGGTGTGTTGTAGCTGCAGGATGGCTCACAGACGCATACGCTTTTGTCACCCTTCCAGACGTGACACTTGCTCGGTCCCTGAGTGAATAAACACATTGATGATTTAATCTTTGGCAGGTTGAGCAAACCGGCCTCTCTCCAGGACATTTCGTTTTTCTGCGTCTGTCATTGAGTCAGCAAGTCTAGCCATTTCCTGATGAACAAGAGACCCTACCGACATGGCTCGCAGGCCTGTCGACTCCGTTCTCGGGGCTCAGACGATCGATCCATGCTATTGGTAAATTGACATTCCGCCATCTACTCCTGCCATTAGCCGGGGAAGTAGCCGATCCATCTCGGCGTCGGAGCAAATTCCGGGCTACATTTTACCGACCACGTGAGCGGAAGTTTTGCCACGTGCTTATCTTTCGGGACTAGTTTATTTCCGGCTAGTGGCGATCTCGCTTGGGTTTCCTTATGGATATGCTTAAATATTATCTTCTGGCTAGATGGAGGAATGCAACTTTAGTTGAATATGGCTCTAAAGAAACCTCTTCAAGTTCCGTCTTCCATCTCTAACTTCGTAACTCGTCATTAACCAACCTCATATTTACAATCTTCACCATGCGAAGGCAATGACAATCTACAATTTAGCCTTCTCATAAGGAGTCAACTCCCTCCTCGCAGGTCCTGCGCGGCTCCCATCACCCAGGAAAGTATCGTCCTGGTTCTGGTATTCCATCCGGAATCGCCACTTCTGAGCGAGGTTCTTTGGCAGGTCCCGTTTGATCGCCCGCGACATGTATTCACCAAGGACAGGTAGGAACTTGAATCCACTGCGCATGGAACATTAGCATTCGATCACAAACACGAATTCGATACAAAAGGGAAGACTCACTGTCCACTGCCCGCACCTCCAATAAATAAGTTCTTGAAATCCGGATGGTAGTCCATGATGAAATCACCGGTCGGGGTATCCGTATACCAGCAGAGAGCCAGCTTCTCAAAAGGCCGGTCAGCTAGTTCGGGCAGAATCTCGCGCAGTCCTTCCCGGAGTCTGTGCTCGCCATCCGCTGGGACAAAGTTGATACGCTCACGAGGCGGGATCAACGGGGGAGTCGAGATGTTACCCTTGGCGAGGGTGAGCTCTCCCTCCTTGGGGGTCCTGGTGTATCCCCACCCGTGAACGGCCATCTTCAGTAGGCTAGTATCTTCATGAGGAGGGAAGTTAAACCAGCCACTCGAGAAGTTGATGTAAATCGGAAGCTCTTCGTACTTCTTCACCTCCTCTGGTGTGAGACGCATGAATCCCAGGACCTGAGCAGTAGCAATGGTAGAGTTGTACATGGGAACTAGGCTAGATCCCCATGCACCAGCTGCAAGAATGAAGTGATCTCCCGACACGGGGCTCCCAATGAGGGTTCGTACGGCCTTGATATTCTTGTCGGAATCGGTGTCAAACCCGACAACCGTACCCCGCCGGCCGCAGATGAACGAAACCCCAGCTTCGAAGCAATCATCACGAAGCTGACTGATAGCCTTGTTGGCGTCTGCCCATCCTGCTTGGTTGTTTTGGTACCCAGAGAACGGAGGTGCGGCTAATTTTCCGCTGAGGACTGGGTGTAACCGCTTCGCGTGGTCCGCGTCGGTTACGTGAGTCCATGGAAGGTTATATCTGTTGAGAGCTGCTTTGGTCCTCTCCATCCATGAGTCCTTGACGGGGCCCATGCTTCCTGTTAGAATAAACGGTCTGGGGTAGAAGATGCCCCGGTACTTGGGCTCCTGCCATTTCAAATAGGCTGCGTGAGAAATACGCAAGTAGTCATCGTCGGCATAATCAAATCGAATTATACGAGAGATGTCAGAGCTGGATCCATCCGAAACCTGGACTGATTAGCTGATGTAACACTCACGGTGCATAACAGAACTTACTGGGGGCATATGTCGGTCAAGGACCGTTATGTTCTTGTAGCCCTCGGAGGCGAGCTGGTAGGCTGTGGTGAGGCCAAATACGCCTGCACCGATAATCACGACATGGCTATCTTTATCCATGACTACTGATATACCTCAGGAAGTAATGGGACACTTAGGAAGTGAATGTTCTTGGTGGAGCAATGGTTGTTCGATCAAAGCTTTCATGACTCCCTAAATAACTATGAACGGAGACCCAAAATGTTCTCCGATCCGCTCACGTGATCGGAGATCGGACTGGCTTGGGTCGGCTACCTGGACCTGAACAAGAGCATTGTCTACTCCGGAGTGTGGCGGTCTTTCCCTATGCTCGATTGTGGACTCTTGAGGACGTGGCGCTGAACCACCTCCACACTGCAATCGAGGCGCAGCCATTATGTCACCTGACCGGAAAGGTCAATGATGCCATTGTCTCCGAGGCCAGTGACGAACGGTTACTAGGTCTGCCATTATTTTCAGAGGCTTCGTTTATCGCTTTATTTTTAGCTGGATGTGTAGAGAAGCAATACGTAGATAAATGGGAGTGTGACATATCTTCTAGCTCGAATTTCAGCGCCTTGGACATCGAGGTTAAAATGGAAGTCGGCGGGGCGGGAAAAAAAAATGCAAAAAAAGAAGATGTCCCTCGACCCGGAATCGAACCAGGGATTTTCCGGTTACAATTAACCATTACAGCCGGACGCCATAACCAACTAGACCATCAAGGGTTATCTGTTAGTACTCGTCGTTGCTCCTATATATATACCACTAAACTCAGCCAGAATCGATCCCATTCTGTCAGCAATCATGAACACTTCTGCCCAGTGTAACTGGTATATCTCCTGTCCAAAATCAGTCTATTATGGTTTGGCTAGTGCTCCTATCTATTTTTGACCTCTATATCCCTTCAGTAAGTCATTGTTAGGCTCTTATACCTGCTTGTGGCTCGCTCCCCGTTTCCCGATAAGTTACCCATCGATTGTATCTGGTGAATATATATTGTCTGGGTTCACTTTCCTGTGCCAGTGAAACAGCGACCATGAAAACATGCGGTCTAGACGACAAGCCCGTCAATCCCAGCCACTAAAAGAGCAAGTAATCACTAAACATACCAAGATGGCGTTTATTGTGTCAGATATGGACCCCCGAGGCATCTTGGGTGACACCCAATTACTACCTGCCTTAGGCATCAGCACGAATATGTGCGGGGATCGGCAAATGATCCTGGAATGTTGGGTTGTGATGACCCTGATCAGCACGTAGGCCATTCAGCTCCACCCAAGGAAAACCGAACATCTAGAAAGATCCTTAGCAATCCTACTAATTATCCGCAGCCCCGTTGGTGGGCAAGCGCTTGTTCGGTCCATTCCAGAAATGGTATCATGTGACCACAGCCCTGTCATGGACACCCCTCTCCCTTTCTACTACACTGGCGACTCATCCATTCTGCGCTCCATAAACTAGGCATCACTATTGAACGGAGCTATACCCCAGACTTTGCGACATGTATATTCCCCAAGTCAACGACCATAATGTGATCATCTCCCTAGCACTTCACCCACTCGTGATCGGTGAAATAAATGAGGGTGACAACCCCCCCCCGGAGATATCCAGGGTGCAATCTATTTTGACAGATGCTGGGATACACCTTTGCCTTGTTAAAGAATAAGCGCTAATATATTATGGAACAGTATGCGTTTACTTTGCCGTGTGAGAGCTAAAGTAAAAGGGAAAGAGTAGAAAGTATGATACATTGTATAGCTATAGAGCGCACCTTCATCTGGCCGGAGTCTAGAAAAGATCTAATGATCCTAGTCGTTTAAGCCTGGTAAGATTGATAAGGCACAATGAGAATACATCTTGGATAACACTAGCTGAAAGGATGATGGATAATAGTAAAGGAGTGGTAAGAGTGCTTCATTAACTTAGTAAGCCATTTGTAATGATTTTGTGGCTCCCCAATTATGGGTCTTAAGGGTTCATGGGTTGTAAATGGGCTCCACCATCATAGTGCGTTACAGTCCAGGGTTAGCAGATAAGCCACGTCCAAAATCAACTGCTGGGTCAAGACATGTAGAAGTAAGGTACGTAATATGCAAGGCTGTGAGGTTACTACGGAGTATGCCGATTCAATGTGGGTACCAAGCGACTGATTCTGGACCGCTGTTGGCTGATCAAACCACGCTGTGTTCCCCCCGAATGGGCGCTCCGAAAAGAACGACAGCTCAGGTTCGGATATGCCGGCATAAGCTTCCGCATGGATCATGAGATACGAGAGAGCCAAGCAGGAGTCTACCAATCGGTGTAGGTGGTGTGCGAGAGCATGCATTACAGTCCGATTGCTGATACATCCTGCCACACCACCTGCCAAACACCAGTGGCCTGACCGTCAAGGATTCCAACGGTAATACGTTGAATCTCTGTCAATCGGATGTATCGGGTTGTCAAAAGCCACACAGCAGAGATTTCACGCACAAGCCCTGGATCGAAGGATCGACCAGGCTGCTTTTAGTATTAATCACGGGGAGGTGAAATTTTTCCTAGCGCGGAAAGCGATACTCAATACGTCCACCGACCAATGGAGCCGGGTAGCTAGGCCAATCTGGGGAATTGTCGTAAAAGAATGTGGCTCTTGGGCATAAATGGTCCGGGCTAGACAGCCGCAATTGGCCAAGAGGTTATCATCACACCCGGCATTGGCCGGCTAATAATCAATATCATTGGCTGTGAGCCCCACAACAGAGATTATCTGATGCATTGGCCTGATTATCTGATGGCGCTTATCGCTTGGCCCCCATTTATTTGTTCACCATCGATTCCTGACTCTCACTCTCCAGTCTGCAAGCGTGGCTCCTGCGTGACACCACGAGCCTAGTTGCCACGCCATGATGCTAGAGACTCTGGCCCCAAAGAGCAGTCTCCACATGAGCCATAGAAGCAGGAGAAAGAAAAAAAAGTTTGATGTTGGCGCTAATGCGGACCCAAAAGCCAAGTTGAATGGATGATTGACAGGGGAGACGTTGGGTGTGGGAGGAAATGCTACCCACTATATAACCATCCCGCGATCGGCCCTTTTCCTTCCCCTTTTCTCTCACTTCTATTCTTATTGACATTACTCATCTACTCACACTGCAGAGATAATATCTCATCCAGCTATCATGGGTGTCGTCGTTGACCGACTTAAGGGTCGCAAGACCAACCATGTCGTGGATGATCTTCAGCCAGTAGAGCAGCTTCCGAAGAATTCCCAGACGGATGGTCCATCTGCTAACCTGGGGCTCTCCGAAAAAGATGCCCAGCCTGAAGGGGTTTCCCAGGAGGCCCCGATCGGAGTGCAGAAGGCAGAGGCTGCTGCGCTGGTCTGGAGCAAAAAAGCCATCTACGGCACTTACGCCTGGTATGGAAATTACAAGGAAGCATATAGAAGAGCTGTACTAATGATATCCTCAGGATCTGGGTCTGCTATTTCATGCTTGCGCTTCACGAATACATCAGTACCAACGTGCTCTACTATGCTTACTCGAACTTCTCCCACGCCTCGCAAGTCACGACGGCCTATATCTTAGCGACCATCATTGGTGGAGTGCTGAAACTACCCATTGGAAAGCTTCTTGGAATCTGGGGACGTGCTGAAGGCCTGATCGTCTTCGTCATCATCTACGTTCTTGGGTTGATCATTCTCGCGGCATGCAATGGCCCCAATGCCTTCGCTGCTGGCTATGTCTTCTACTGGATCGGTTACGATGCTATATACCTCATTCTGGAGATTTTCATTGCTGATACGTCCGGTTTGCGCAACCGAGCCTTTGCTTTTGGCTTCTCCACAACGCCTTTCATCTGCTGTGCCTTTACCGGTTCTCTTGCCGCCAATTCCTTTATTAAGACTTCGGGCTGGCGCTGGGCCTATGGTGCCTTCGCCATAATCCAGCCCTTCGTCTTCGCGCCCCTCATTTTCGTCTTCAAATATTATGAGCGGAAGGCCTACAAGACCGGTGTTCTGGTTCGCCAAGACAATGGCCGGACCTGGTTCCAGTCGCTGATCCACTACATTCACGAATTCGATGGTAATCTTTTCTCTCTTACTAGACAAGCTGCGAAACCTAAGAACAGACTCTAATATCGTCTTGACAGTCATCGGTGCCTTCATCCTCATGGCCGCTTTCGTACTCTTCCTCCTCCCCTTCAGCCTAGCTAGTTATGGCCGAACAGAATACCATAACGCCGCCTTCATCGCCGAAGTAGTCATCGGTTTCGTTCTCTTCTTTGTCTTCGCAGCCTGGGAGAGATGGTGCGCCCGGGTCCACTTCATCCCCTACGACCTTCTCCGGGACCGCACCGTCCTCGGCGCCTGCCTCCTTGCCGCAGTCGTCTACTTCAGCTTTTACTGCTGGGACAGCTACTTCTACTACTTCGTAATGGTCGTCTACAATCTGGACGTAACCAAAACCGGCTACATGACCTCCATCTACACCGTCGGATCGTGCGTCTGGTCCCCCGTCTTCGGGTTCTGGATCCGCATGGTCAAGGAATTCAAGTACTCGTGCCTGTGCTTCGCGGCGCCGCTGATGTTCTTGGGTGCCGGGTTGATGATTCATTTTCGCGGTCAAGATGCAGATATTGGGTATGTGATCATGTGTCAGATCTTCATTGCTTTCTCTGGTGGTATGTTGGTCATTGGTCAGCAGATGGCGGTGATGTGTGCGTCGAACAGGGATGGGATCCCAATCTTGTTGTCGATGTTGGGTCTGTTCAATAGTATTGGGGGCGCTATAGGGTATGCGGTTTCGGCGGCGATTTATACCAACACGTTCACGGATGGGTTGAGGAGGGCGCTGCCGGCGGAGGATCAGGACCTGTTCGAGACGTTGTACTCTGGGGGTTATTTGTCGCAGATGAAGTATGAGCCTGGGTCGGCGGTTAGAGATGCGGTCAATTATGCCTGGGGGTATATGGAGAAGTACGAGGCTATTGCAGCGACTTGTATTTTGGTGTTGATGTTTCCGGCGGTGGGTATGTGGAAGCATTATAATGTGGACAAGAAGCAGAATAAGGGGACGATGATCTAGGATGGGCTGTTAGACTGATATGTTCAAAGTAATATTTAATCGTTAGATAGATAGATAGATAATTTGGTCACAGCTTCGACTGCGATGTGACTGATCATGGAACATGTAGATAATCTCGATCCGAAGAGACAAACCTATGACCAAATTCCCTTGGTATGCCGGGATTTTCCACAAGATATGCAGGGATGAGAAGGTAGCTCCATTGGCCATGGATGGACAGTGGAAAAGTTGAAGAGCCGCAAGAAAAACTTGTGAATGTTACACCGCATCTAACGTGACAGCTCAATGAAGATTCATCTACGATCGCAACACAAGCAGGAATTTTCTATCCTACTCATCCTTGAGGCCAAACCTCACTCCCTTGAGAAAATTTACCAACCTTACATGTCATTGCTATCGTCAATCTGAATTATACCTAACAGTGCCAGATACATGAAGTAAACCAGTTTAACAACCTAACCAAATATGCGCCGCTTCGAGAGAATTACCCAGGTAGTTGAGCCTGTCGAAGAATATCGCCGGGGAGATTACCATCCCGTCCACCTCCATGACACCTTCGGCCAAAAATATGAAGTTGTCGGAAAGCTAGCGTATGGCCATTTCTCGACTGTCTGGCTTGCAAAGGATAAGTCTAGTACCCATCAACACGTCGCCCTAAAGATTCTGAAAGCAGATGCTTCTGCAGATTCAAAGGAGCTTCTGATACTGCGTCATCTGGCGGCGTCCGAATTCGATCACCCTGGAAAATCACATGTCATTGATCTATTTGATCACTTCTATCATACAGGTCCAAATGGTATTCACCTATGTCTGGTTTTTCCGGTGATGATCTCGGATCTGCAAGAAATGATAGTCACATGGACTCCACGACAGGCGGGATATGTAGAAATCACGTCACATCAGATTCTCTTGGGGCTCGATTTCCTCCATAGATCTGATATTGTCCATTGCGGTAAGTTAATACAGGCCAGAAACAACCTGTTAATTACTAATGACCGCTTTCTGTCTGCCCGAGCAGACCTACAACCAGGAAACATGCTGGTCGCAGTCACTGACTCGATAAATGACACCAAGGCTTTTCTGGAGCCACCACAATTTAGCCCAGTCAGATGGCTTGAAGGAGTGACGAAAGACGACAGTGCCCCACAATACTTGATGCCTTCACAGAGACGTCACAACCAACTGAAGAATGTCCAGCACTCCAACCTTGTTGTCAAAATCGGAGATCTGGGTGGCGGTAAGAGACAAATCCATTCCTACGCAGAATCTTGTGTCTAGTCGCTGATCTTTCCCTTTATAGCTCAATTTCGTAAACAGTGCAATGAGAGGCCTGTAACACCACTGTCACTACGCGCCCCTGAGATTATACACGGGAGCCCTTGGGACTGGACCATCGATATCTGGGCATTGGGGTGCTTGGTAAGTGTCTTTTAATTATCCGTACTCCTTATGACAATAAAGTGCATCTGCTAACACTGACCAGATATTTGAAATAGCAACCAACGAGCCACTCTTTCCACTTTGTACCTTCGGTATACCACGAGAGGAAGTCAATAAGGAACATCTGGAACTTATTGACGAGAGAATGCGTGATCCTGCTGGTCAAGTTGGATTTGCTACATATCTCGCTGAGCGGCTGCAGGATGAATTTGGGGCTGAGAATGTACAGCGCCTGGCCAAGTTCCTTTTATTGATGCTGCGGGTAAATCGTGAAGAACGATGTTGCACCAAAGAGTTGCTGCAAGATGCATTTACTGTGAACGAGCATTAAAAGCTCTAGTTGAGGGCGGTGAATTTAGTTTAGTTTTGCTTCAAAGGGTCATTCATTTCTAGGAATAGACCCAGTGACACTGTCCCTGAAAGACTTATTAATGTCTCAAAGTTTGTTTTTCTTTTTCTTTCTTTCTTCTTTCTTCTTTCTTTCTTCCAAGCCGTGAAGAGAGTATCTTACACACGAACTACTCTTTCTTACTAATTAGTAACAGAAACCCAGGAAGGTTTTCCAATGCGAGAAGGAATGCGATCCTAGCGGAGCTGGAAGCTTATACCACATAGGACTGATAATATGGCCATGGAAGCTTAGGCAAGTAATCACAAAATCCAGTAATCCCCGCACCATCGGTGGAAACCTAACAAGTAATAGAGTGGCTGCTGCAATAATGCGAATGCATTGGTTCAATTAGTATATCAAAGCCCAGATCTGCAGCGGTGCATGGGATACGTGTCGCGTTACTATCTCCTGGGTGCGCTCATATCGAACTAGCACGTACCGCCTCAGGCAATAACAAAGGAGCTCCCCTTGGCTGGCTCTGAGCCGCATTCCAAAACTTCCACTCCATCTGGCTCATAAGTCTGGCGATACCAAAGCCACTGGCATCAATAAACGGGTAGACCGCCTGGCACCACTCGAACTCAGCCTTATCCCCGCAGTCAATATAACATTTAGACGCCTGTGAAAGTCCCAGAAGTACGGATCGCACGGCCAACATCCGATTTTCAGGCTGCATGCAATATGCTACGGAGCGGCAAATTTCTCTGGCATAGAACACCATGCGGCTCGGGTCAGGGTCTCGCAACAGGTGAGTCTCGGTTTGATAGATTACGCGGCGGATGACCAGTGAAGCTACCCAGAACAGGAGGTAGATTTTGGCTGCTTCGAGGCTTTCGAAGTTGTATGGTGCGAGACCTGGATCCAGGGGGAGCATGCTGGGCTCCTGTCCCAGGCTTTGCCTGCTACAGGGGATAGGTTTGCCGTCCAGCCTGTGAGCGGACATATGCAGCCAGTCTACCCGCAGACGCGCCTCAAGGTTGAAGCACCGCTGCAGTAGTGCGTGGCATGCGTGTTCGCGATCGTGATGTGATTGTCCTATGAGTTTACACAGATCTCTGCGTAGAGCTATGCCTTCGGCAATCACTTCGAATAGCTCATCGACAGGGCTGTCTTTTCGGCCAAGATTAAGACATTCAACGTCCACATGCATACTGTATGGGGTGTTAAGGGTGAACATTGCCTATAAGAGTGTTAGTAAGTCCATCACCAAGGGAGACTTAAACTGACCGCCGCCCACTTGTGTCTCCATAGGATCGCGTCGATGAGGGTTTGATCACACCGGGTAAAGTCGTGTTGCTTCAACATCGCTGTAGCTCCCTGGATGTGGGCAAGACAGTTACGCAATACCGTCTCACTATTCTCCATAGTCTGTGGCTTGTCAGAACAACTGGACCTCTTGGCCCGGATTGAACCTACCTCGTAAGCTTGGAAGACAATGGCAGAGTAGAGAGTAGTAGCTGTTGGCGGACGATTCACCTGCAAGATCTGTAGCATCGCATGAAGAGCACTATTGTAGATTTCCAGGCCATAATGTGCCAACCGATCATCCCTGGTCTTCTTACCCAAAAACACGGAGGCCAAGCCAATGACCGAGCGATCCAGCAGGTCTGATTTGCCGGCCAAGGTTGGGAAGCGCGCCATCAACGAGTACCAGCTATCGACCCTGCCAGTGGGGGATGGGTTGGAGGCGAAGAACGTGTGCATGTAGGTCGCAAACAACTGGGTGCGAGCCTCGGGATTCATATTGAAGCAAGCAGGCAAAGCCAGGAGCTGGAGCTCTCCAACCCCTTCGGGTAGCTTGATCTCCGCATCGCGCGCACCCCGGGGCTCAAAGCTGTGGTGGATGAAGTCCCGATCCTGGTAACCGGGGCAAGGTGTTCCTCCTTTTTTAACACAATTGGAGCATTCGGGCTTCTCCAGATCACACTGCCAGGTTTAGCCATCGATTAACAGTTCGATTGAAGGACTGACCTTGATCTTGCGCTTCTTACAGGCTGCACAGGCGCGTGATGTGAAGGGTATGCCACCCATCTCTAGGGTACAATGTCTGGTGTACCTATGGCTGGGGAGGACGAACAGTTGGATCGATGCAAGGAGAAGATGAACGATTGGAACCTCCGATGCTCAGGTTGTTCATTGGTTGGTCACGTTTCACGTGCTACCCTCAGCCTCAATTCATGCGACATGTCACATGCGGTGATTATAGGCGAAGACCGACTGGTTTAGTCCTGTGCAAGTGAATGGATCGCTGCATTACCAATTGGTTGATGGAATATATTCGACGGTGTGACTTGACTGCCTTGCTACCACACAATTCAGCCTTGCGGACCCTTTCAGTACTTAGAGTTGTTGCGGACGGGCCCCGCGGGGAGCTCCGGGTCAGTGTCTCATAGGCAAGGGGGTCCCTGTAAATATCCGCTTGCTGAGGAGTGGAGTAGAGAAGCGGCTTGTCATGATATCGATCGTGCACTGCAGATCGGCCAACTGCACCTCCCGCACCAACAATCAATGCCCATAGGGCATTGAATCATGACTGTCAACATTAATTTCCATCTATATCAATTACGTTGGAAAAGAACAAAATACATACGACCATAGGGTGTGGAAAACAGGGCTTCCCGTCCGCTCAGCCGTACTTAAGCCACACGCCGGGAGGTTAGTAGTTGGGTGGGTGACCACCAGCGAATCCCTTCTGTTGTATGTTTTTGATCCTTTCCTTTCAAATCTTTTTTTGCTGCCCTATCTGACTATCGCTCTTCAGCGCTCGGTGGGTGAATTGTATGATGCTTTTGCGGGAAATTAGGGCCCAGTGCCGGCATCCAATCACACAACGACGGCCTAGTCTAAGCTTCAATGTTTGCTACACATTGGATCGCTTGTCTGTAAAGGAAGCGGAACCCTTGTTCTCTTCATTCGGTATGATATGATTGACGGGTACTATTTGGAAGGTATTGGCCGAGTGGTGCGGAATGTGAAGTGTGTCACAAATTCGGCACGGAAGCGGTCCGCCCGCTCACTGAAAGCACCCTAATGTCGAATCGAGTCCAGATCCCGAACACTTAAGCTTTGGTTCACCAGGTCGGACGGGCCGACTGGATGGGCAGTGGACCGCATTAAACAAGAAATGGACAGTCATACCCGCGCCTGCCAAGGACTGGGACATCGTGCACACAAAGCGAGGAAGATATGGATAGTGGAGGATAGCTTTCACATAGATAGCAGTAGGCCCTCCGGACATGCCTGAATATATGGGGTCGTACCTCCCCCTCGAAGCCGGACGTTATGGGCGGATCAAAAGCAGTGACTTTGGAGATTGCCTTGACACATTGAGAACTAGCGGACCTATCGGTACTATGGACGTTACTGTGCAGACTGAGATGCTGATGAAAGACGGACCAGTCTTCGAGACCGTCTTGTTTTTTCAAACCGCCTGTCACAGTATAGATGGCACAACAAAAACGACAACTAGCTTCAAGCCGGCTGTCCCTGCGGAGGGATGAGTTCGCAACAGTTCGCCCTCGACCTTGGGTCGCTTTCATCCCCCAGTAATCTGCGAGTATCTGGACCACATTTGTTGCGATAGATGCTGACAACACGGTCTGTTCAGAGTCATATATTGAGCTTGCATCAAGTTTGTTTCCTTCATGTACTATGTGTCCAAATCCTGAATAACATGGGTAGGCAAAGTGGTCTGAAAACTAAGGATTCCAATGTGCTGTGCGAGTAGCAATTCATGTGCTCTAGAGCCTTATCAGATACTATCGGAGCGAGTATCCGATAACCCGCGATAAGACGCGGGGTTCGCGATACTGACAGGAAGCCCTACTACAGACAAGGCAGTTCTACCCGCTGACTTTCCTGATAAGCTGCAAGATCTGCAAGTGTCCTGCCGAAGACGAGGAGCGGGAGGGGAAATGTTGGAGATAACGGGCCGGTGGCTTTCTCCACCTTCACCTCCACTCTCGGCCGATGAGGCCCGTCTCACGATCTGTAGGCTTGACATATGAGTTGAATGATGCCACAATTTTGGTTCTATCCACATTCAATGACTATATTTGTGTTCATAACTCAGAATGCCAAGTGTAGAACCTCGACAGAAGCTGCGGATCTCTATAGGTCTGTCGCGCCACATTCAACCCGATAATGCTGCATTCACTATATTAAGCGACTGACCGACCGTACAGATCGCGGAGGAACGTTCACCGACTGCATTTGCAAAGTCCCCGGTCAGGAAGATATCGTGGTGAAGATTCTATCTGTCGATCCCAAGAATTACGATGATGCCCCGACTGAAGCCATCCGCCGCGTGTTGGAGATTTACTATGGAACGAGCATTCCGAGGGGAACAGGGTTGGATACACAGGATATCGGTGGGAGACATCCTGAGTTACGAGCTTTTCTCCAGGCTAACCTTCTGCTTAGAGTCAATACGCATGGGGACAACCGTTGCGACAAACGCACTGCTAGAGAGGAAAGGCGAGCGCACTGCCCTTCTCATCACGGAGGGCTTCAAAGACTTGCTGGAAATCGGCAATCAATCGCGACCCTTCATGTTCGATCTCTCAATTCGAAGGCCTGGAACACTATATTCCGAGGTATTTGAGGTGGAAGAGCGCGTGACCCTGCGTAACTGCACCGACACAGACCTGCGAAGCATGGACCTCTCGTCGCCGCCCGTACTACGAGAGCTCACGGGTACATCCGGAGAAACTGTCCAGGTAATAAAGTCGTTGAATCTCGAGTCAGTGGAGGCATACCTGAGGAAAGTATACGCGGACGGGTACAGATCCATCGCTGTATGTCTGATGCACGCCTACACGTTTCCCGATCACGAGCTCCAGATCCGGGACCTGGCGCAACAGATCGGCTTTGAGAATGTCTCGCTCTCGCATGCTGTATCGCAACGAACTAAGATTGTTCCTCGAGGCAACTCTGCTGTCATTGACGGATATCTTACACCGACAATCGAACGATATCTGAAGCAGTTTTTGACCAGTTTCCCAGATATTACCAAGTCGGATACCAAGTTAGAATTCATGCAATCCGATGGTGGGCTGGTCCCTGCTCATAGACTCTCGGGACTGCATTCGATTCTTTCTGGCCCGGCTGGTGGAGTGGTAGGGTATGCTCGTACCTGTTACGACGAGGTCAGCGAAGCCCCACTGATTGGCTTCGATATGGGAGGAACAAGCACAGACGTTAGTCGCTATGATGGGACATTGGATCATATATTTGAGACCACCACGGCGGGAATCTCGATGCAGACTCCACAACTCAATATAAACACGATCGCTGCTGGTGGAGGGAGCATCCTGTTCTGGCGCGACGGGTTGATGTCTGTTGGACCGGAAAGTGCCTCTTCGGATCCGGGTCCTGCGTGCTATCGCAAAGGGGGCCCATTGACCATTACGGATGCCAATCTGGCTCTAGGAAGGTTGATCCCGGAGTATTTCCCCTCTGTATTCGGTCCAAATGAGGATGAGCCCTTGGATCGCGATGTTGTTATTGCCAAATTCCAAGCTTTGACGGCAACGATTAACCAAGATACGGGCAAGTCAATGAACTGGGCGCAGGTGGCACAGGGGTAAGCTTCTCGCTGGAATATGAGATATAATCGAGACTAATATGCGTGCAGCTTCCTCGACGTTGCGAATTCCGCCATGTGTGGCCCCATTCGGAGCCTGACAGAGGCTCGCGGTTACGACACAACGAAGCATCACTTAGCATCCTTTGGTGGAGCGGGTGGTCAACACGCCTGTGCCATTGCCGGAATTCTTGGTATCCAGAAGGTCTTGATCCACAAGCACTCCTCAATTCTCTCTGCCTATGGTATTGGCCTGGCAGATGTGGTGCAGGAAGGTCAGAGGCCCTGCGCAAAGGCATACGATTCATCGAACCTCCCGAAAATCTTAGCGGACTTGGAGGAACTCGCTCTGGCTACCAAGGATCTCTTAGGAAATGACGGGATACTGAACGTGGACGTGGACCGGTTCCTTAACATGCGCTATGACGGAAGCGAGACTACCATTATGATTGCAGTGGACCAGACCCATGATATGTTGCAGAACTTTGTCAAAGCACACCATCAGCAATTTGGCTTCACGCCTACTGATAGGAATGTATTTGTTGATAGCATACGAGTTCGGGCCATAGGTCGAGGCTCTTTCGCTGCCCCTTCGCCTGATGTTCCGGCTTCGGTCCCAGCGAAGCCTTCTGTATCTACAGACAAGTGCCTTGCTGCTGAGGCTACCAATAGTGTTTATTTTGATCAGCTTGGATGGACAGACACACCAGTATACATCCTCAAGTCCATCCCTCTGGGACAGAAGGTCAACGGCCCGGCACTTGTGGTCGATGAAACGCAAACGATACTCGTGGGCCCAGGCTCTTCAGCAACATCCGCGCAGGACAAGCTGATCCTTGACGTCAAAGTTTCCGAGAAGGGCCGCAACGTTACCACTGATACTATCGACCCTGTCCAACTTTCTGTATTCCGCCACCGTTTCATGAGCGTCGCGGAGCAGATGGGTCGTGTACTGCAACAGGTGAGTGTGAGCGCGAATATCAAGGAACGGCTTGATTTCAGTTGCGCTGTGTTCAGTCCGGATGGGTCTCTAGTCGCAAACGCCCCCCATGTGCCTGCGATGATTGGTAGCATGGCCTTTGCGGTAAGGGGTCAGATTGAAGAATGGAAGGGGAGGTTGAAGGCGGGAGATGTTTTGTTGTCTAATGCACCTGGTTCGTACGAGGGAAATTTTGCCATCCATTCACCGTGCTAATCAACCAGTTCAGAATATGGGGGTACCCACCTCCCAGACCTCACTGTTATTACTCCCGTATTCGATGCACAGGGGAAAGAAATCATATTTTGGACAGCTTCACGAGGCCATCATGCTGATGTACGTGCACCCTTCCCTCCAAGTTGTATCAACTTGCCCGGCTAAGATGATCAGATTGGCGGTATCCTGCCTGGCTCGATGCCTCCATCCTCGAAGGAACTTGCTCAAGAGGGAGCTTTGTTCAAGTCGCTTTTATTGATCCGAGACGGCGTTCTGGACGAAGTCGGACTCGCTCGGCTTCTTTGCGACGAGCCAGCACAGTACCCTGGCTCCAGTGGTACCCGAAGGTACCAAGATAATGTGACAGACCTGAAAGCCCAAGTGGCCGCCAACCATTGTGGCATCCGGCTGATCCATCAGCTTATTGAGGAATATTCCATGGAAGTTGTTCAGGTGAGTTAACCATGCGGAATGGAATTTTTCACCCACCAGGCCAGACAACTCACCAGCATGTCTGCTAGGTATATATGAAAGCCATCCAATCCTCCGCCGAACTCGCCATCCGCAATCTCTTTAAACGCCTCGCGCGCGAGTTCCATCAAACAGAGCTGAAACAGGTCGACTATATGGACGATGGAACACCTATCTGCCTCAAAATTACACTCAATGAGGCTGATGGTTCAGCGGTATTCGACTTCACAGGCACTGGACCCCAAGTCTACGGTAAGCCGATCTTTCACCACTACTCACCTGGGTTTGAACTCTGATTGACCACCGCGGGAATCCTAAGGCAATTGGAATGCCCCTATAGCCATAACCCACTCATCCATAATCTTTGCCCTCCGGTGTATCGTCGACTCCGACATCCCGCTGAACCACGGCTGCCTCGCCCCCGTGACCGTCCATGTCCCCAAACCCAGTCTTCTCAATCCAGCTCCCACCGCTGCTGTCTGTGCCGGTAACGTCCTCACCTCGCAACGAATCGTCGACGTAATTTTCAAGACCCTCCGCGTCTGTGCCGCCAGCCAAGGCTGCATGAACAATTTCTCATTCGGTACGGACGATTTCGGATACTATGAGACGATCGCAGGAGGTAGTGGAGCGGGTCCGACATGGTCCGGCACGAATGGTGTACACACGAACATGACGAACACGAGAATCACAGATCCGGAGTCTTTGGAACGACGGTATCCGGTTCTTCTCAGGAGATTTTGTTTTAGGGATGGGAGCGGTGGGGATGGAAGGTATAGAGGCGGTGATGGGGTAGTGAGGGATGTCGAGTTTCGGATTCCAATGATGGCATCTATCTTGTCTGAGAGGCGGGTAGTGAAGCCATATGGAATGGACGGGGGAGAAGATGGTCGCTGTGGCAGAAATTTGTGGGTTAAAGGGGAAGACGGGGAGATCATGTCGATTGGGGGAAAGAATTCGGTTGAGATGAGGGCGGGAGATCGTTTGGTTATTGAGACGCCTGGAGGGGGTGGGTATGGAAGCAAGGGCGGTGGTGAGGGCAAGATTGAGAAAGATCAGGCCAAGGTAAATAGGGGATTTGTTCCTATCGCCAACGGATCGGTAGAGGCGGCTAGAAGTCTGGCTGAGCAGGTGTAGTGGGATTCCCGGATCTAAGTATACTACATACTATGGATAATATTGATGCAAATGTGGGCAATGAAAGAATTTGTCTTCATTGAACAATGTGTTTTTTACGCAACTTTTCTTTTTGAACTGAAGCATCAGTCCCTTCCATCAAATCTAGACGGTTTTTGAACCCTGAAGGGACCTATCAGGGCTCAATAACGTACAGGCGTCCAACCGACCGAAAAGCCCTGCTGGGGGCTCTGTGTG